>NC_091829.1:3362500-4722500 GCF_038994185.2 Dermacentor albipictus | reverse complement strand
GTCAAATCCTCTGGCAGCTTCGGCACATCGAGCATTATGCTGACAGGCACAGCATTTCACCATCTGAGGTGGACTTTTATACCTACCACAATGACGGCTGCACATGGCTCTTAGTAGTGCCCCACCACCTTTGATTATGATTTATGCTCCGCTTTTCACTCTGATCTGCCCTGATCCGTGGATGTACAACTTTGTCCACAAATACGTACGCTCCTGCATTGCCTGCCAACAACGCAAATACGTCCCACATCTCTTCACTGCACCTCTCCAGCCACTTCCCTGCCCAGCTCAGCCATTTGACTGTGGCAGCATTGATTTATACGGGCCTCTTCCATCTACTGGCGCTGGCAACTGATCGATTGTTGTCGCCGTAGATCATTTGACACGATATGCTGAAACCACCGCCTTGCCTGCCGCATCAGCAAAAGATGTCGCCTCGTTCATTCATGAGGTCCGCCATGGCGCACCTCATGAACTGCTGAGCGATCAGAGTCGCGTATTCCTCTCGGACATCCTGCAGTCACTCCTATCTGAATGCCAAGTTGTTCACTGCGCTACTTCTGCTTATGATCCACAGAACTATTCAATAGAACTCTTGGTGACATTCTATCAATGTATGTTTCATCTGACCGCTTGAACTGGGATCTTGTACTTCCATTCATCACATATGTATGTAACACTGCCTCTCAAGCCACTAATAGATTCTTACCATTCTTTCTGCTTTACGGCCACCATCACTCCAGCACCATTGATATGGTTCTCTTGTACCAGCTGGACCCTCCTGAATGCTCACCTGTTTCTACGGTCGCTCAGTATGCGGAGAAATGCCGACAAGTGGCCTGTTCTTTGATGTCTGCTCAACAGTGCCGCCAAAAAGAGCATCATAACCTCAGCCCACCCCCTCAGTCCTTCCTTATCGACTCACTCGTGTGGCTGTGGGTCCCACCTGTTGCTGCTCCTCCTGGCCTTTCATCCAAGCTCCTCCTGAAGTACCACGGGCCTTACCATGTGGTTGTGCAACCATCACCAGTTAATTACATGGTCAAACCTATATCGCCATCTCCCGATCTGTGTCATTGGGGGCGAGAGTCTGTGCACACTGACCAGCTGAAGCCGTATCACAATCCCCTCACCTCTACCTAGGTCACCAGGATGGCTACTCTTCAATTCCGGGGGTGATCGTGACGAAGATCAGCAGGCTGAAAAGCCCCGTTGCCATCGTGTGGCTCATACCCAGTTTGCTCTCTGGCTACGCCCTACCTGCTGGTGCCTCGTTTGCTGCTGATGCTCTACGACCCAAATAAACGGCCTTTATGCAAGGAACTTTGCAAAGGTGGAATTCCCATCAAATCCGCATATGATAAGCAGAACTGATCACCCTGCTCCCAGTGATAACTGGGGGTCTGTCTCACTATGATAAATAAATATGTTTTCTGGTCTGTTAAAAGGGCCCTGAATCACCCCTTGGGCTTGGTGAAAAAAACACAGTTTGCACATAGCATATGCTGCTGTGAACATCTCGGCAAAGTTTTGCGGCCTTGCACAGCATGCGAAGCTCACAAATGGAGCGTGAAGTCACAATTTTCTCTCAAACACTCACTTTTCAACACAAACTGCTTGTCACTCTTTTCTGGAAGCTTTATTTCGTAATATAGTAGATTTCAATGTGTGGCTGCTATTAGCCAATAGCTGACATCAATCAAAAAGGGTGTTTCGATTAGTGGACTTCTTTCTACTGTTACTGTGTATACAGTCAACATCCAATTTTCGGACTCCTAGGGACCGTGAAAACGCCCGAAAATATTAATGCATGCTTTTTACTTCCCCCAAGGGCTCAATTCGCCACAGGCACGTCCGAAATAGCTCTGAAGGCCTGCCAGTACACTTATTAGACGTATCGGTGCTCATAATGTGACAGGAGACAGCGGGTGCATGCGTGTGAAATGGAACGAAATGAAACGAAAGGAATACATAATGTGTCTCGCGACAATTGCCCCCTTCCTAATCTTGGTATGCTTCATTGCAATACTTCGCGTATGCTTCTCCGCGTAACATTTCTGTATTGAGATGAAGCTGACTTTCTGAAACCGGCATTATGCAACTTTTCGTGCTTTCGAGCTTTGAAGCCATTGGCGGGGATTTCAAAGGTGGAGTCAGCGCGATTTCTGACAGCAGCAAATTCTTTCAATGAAAAACATGGCACCGAGCAGCAAGAAGCCTGGTAGCGAATGTACATTTGACGACTGATTTTCCGGACACCTTATTTTTGTGAAATGCCCGATAATGCGGATGGCTTCGTGGCACCGCCACTTGCCCCATAGAGTCATTGTATAAGAACGTCTGTAATTTTAGACGCAACAACCCTTCACTGTCCGATTTTCCGGACATTTTGCCAGGACCACAGGTCCGAAACGGCATTAATCAAAGCCAACACCGCCCTTTTGATTATCTCGAAGACTCAAATCAGTGCTCTCGCACATAGATCTGCTAGCAGCCATAGCCACCACCGCGGCAACGCTAGGCTTAGCTACTTTGACGTTCGCTGTTAAGGTTCTTGCCATTCCGTGCTGTGTTTTTCATTGAAAGAATTCACCGCTGTCAGAAATGGCGCTGACTCCACCTTTGCAATCCCTGCCAATGGCTTTGAAGCTCGAAAGCACGGAAAGTTGCATAATGCCAGTTTCCCAAAGTCAGCTTCGCCTCACTACAGCAATGTTAAGCGGAATAGCATATGTGAAGTATTGCGGTGAAGCATACCAAGATTAGGAAGTGGAAATTGGCGTGGGACACAGTAAGCATTCCATAATTATACATGCGTTCACCCGCCATCTCCTGTCACAGTACGAGCACCAATATGTCTAACATGTGTACTGGCAGGCCTTCAGAGCGTTTTGGAAGTGCCTGTGAAAATTAGAGCCCTTAAAGGCAGTAAAAAACACGCCTACATTATACTAATCCACAAAAAGGGAGACATTGAAGAACTGAAAAAATAGGCCTATTAGCTTACTCCCAGTATTATATAAGATATTTACCAAAGTAATCTCCAATGGGATAAGAGCAACACTGGACTTTAGTCAACCAAGGAAACAGGTGGGCTTCAGGAAAGGATTCTCTACGATGGATGACATCCATGTCATTAATCAGGTTATCGAGAAATCCGCAGAGTACAATAAGCCCCTCTATATGGCTTTCATAGATTACAAAAAAGCATTTGATTCAGTAGAGATACCAGCAGTCATAGAGGCATTGTGTACTCAAGAAGTACAGACCACCTACTTAAATACCTTGGAAAATATCTACAGAAATTCCACAGCCACCTTAATTCTACAGGAGAAAAGTAGGAAGATACCTATAAAAAAAAGGAGTCAGACAAGGAAACACAATCTCTCCAATGCTATTCACTGCATGCTTGGAAGAAATATTCAAGCTATTAGACTGGTAAGGTTTAGGACTAACGATTGATGGTGAATACCTCAGCAACCTTCGGTTTGCTGATGACATTGTTCCATTCAGCAACATTGCAGAAGAGTTACAACAAATGATTGAGGACCTTAACAGAGAGAGTGTAAGAGGGGGGCTGAAGATTAATATGCAGTAGACAAAGATAATGATGAATAACAGGGCAAGGGAACCAGAATTCAGGATCGCCAGTCAGCCTCTAGAGTCTGTGAAGGAGTATGTTTACCTAGGTCAACTAATCACAGGGAACCCTGACCATGAGAAGGAAATTCACAGAAGAATAAAAATGGGTTGGATTGCATATGGCAGATATTGTGAGCTCCTGACTGGAAGCTTACCATTATCATTGAAAAGGAAGGTGTACAATCAGTGCATTTTACTGGTGCTGACATATGGGGCAGAGACTTGGAGACTGACAAAGAAGCTTGAGAACAAGTTGACTGCCAAAGAGCGATGGAACGAATAATGCTAGGCATAACTTTAAGAAACAGAAAGAGAGCAGTTTGGATCGGAGAGCAAACGGGTATAGACGACATTCTGATTGACATGAAGAGAAAAAAAATGGTGCTGGGCAGGTCATGTAATGCGTAGAGTAGATAACTGTTGGACCATTAGGGTGATAGAATGGGTACCAAAAAAAGAGAAGCGCAGTAGAGGATGACAGAATACTAGGTGGTGCAACGAAATTAGGAAATTTGTGGGTGCCAGTTGGAATTGGTTGGCGCAGGACAGGGGCAATTGGAGTTCATGAGGAGAGGCCTTTGTCCTGTAGTGGACATAAAATATGATGATGATGATGATGATATTTTTTTCTCACTGCCTGATTTGATTTTTCGAATGTTTTCATGGCCCCTAGGGAGTACGAAAAATTGGAAGTTGACGTTGCAACTGACCAAGAGAATGCTTAAATGGTCCATGGGGCGAACGCATGGCGGAACGCACGGCGGAATGAGGACAACAACAGAAATGACCGTTGCATTGCGGAATGATCGGAAAGAGAACTGTGCCGCCTCTTCTTTGAAGGAGCTTGAGCTCTCAAAAAGCAGTGTTGGCTGAGGCAAAGATGCAGGTGACCCTCATCCAATCCAACATAAACTTTTGAAAGTAGTGAAACACAAAACAGAGGCTTTGTGCATGGACTAAGAGTATGTGAGGACAGTTTAGGTTGACTTTCCAACTACTGGGAATATCTCAGTTGGGACAAAGTTCGAGCCTAATACCGATGATCTTGCTATCACTTGACAGAAATAGCTCATTTTCGAAAATATTTGCTTCTGTATGCATTTCTGTTTATTCGTATTTGAAAACATTCTACACGATTTACAATGAGCTTAATCATTTTTCTTTTTTGAAGATATTTTATTTGCTGTGCATTTTACTATCCCTTACCTTCAGTTTTCTTTTTTGAATAAAGTAAACACTACTCCTTACAATTCAAACTGGATTAAGTTTTTATTATTATTACTATCATTATTATTTTAAATACTTACTTGAGAGTTACAGCATTGGGCATTGGGGTGTTCAGCCTGTCTTGACATAAAATAAAGTTCCGTGTCGCTCAACGAAAACCTGGAAAACATAGAGAATTTGAAAATGTCAATTTGGTATACACCTTGTGCATGGCTTCAACTAAGTCAATGATAAAGCGTAAAAAAAACAGAAGACAAAATTTCTCATAATATTAATACAGTCCTAGGACATAAAGCACTCCTTGATTGTATGTTCAATAGTTTATCCCAGTTGCAGCTAAGCAGGGAAGCTTCCTCCACGTGCTCCAACCCATGCAATGGTATGTGACCCTCTCAATCAAGGCGCAGCATGTTGTGTGCGTAGAGTGCAAGATGGTAGTGGTGAGGTGGCAGTGTTAGAATGTGGCCAGTTTGGCACACTGCCAGGAAACCAACACCACACAGGAGTGTTTTATTTGCTGTATTGGGTGGGTTATTGGCAGCATCTTGTGCCGCCAGGTTCTGGCTTAATTGGTTCAAAATTATCAGCAAATCTTTTTCATGAACTAAGAAGAGACCTATTATATTCATTTATAAAATATTTTTGCTTCAATGAAAGAAAATTTTAGATATACAGCTAGACCTCAATATAACGAAGTAGGTAAAATCGGTAATTTACTTCTTTATATCGAAATTTCATTGGATTGAAATTCCACCTTTTATGCAAGTATGTACAGTTGTCGATCAATTTTTCTTACAAGAAAAGGGGCCGCAGAATTTTCAGAATTATCGGGCAATCGAAAAAAGCTAATTTCAATGAGAAAACAATTTATTTTGATCAATTTGGGAGTCAGCAATGAATGATGAGGTTTCATGCCACGTCTAAAATATCTTCACATCAGCGGTACGAATTACCAGCCACACTTTCGCTTGCACTCTGCCCTCGCAGCTGATAGCGTCACACGCACTGGGACAATGCTATCATGAAAAGCGCTGGCAGTGGGGAGCGAAGGTCTGCCTCTCGCTCCAATGAGTCACCAAAACTCAAGATTGCTAACAAGCAGCTAACATGATGCCATGCCATCTCGGCTTGCCTACGCCTCACACACATGGCAGATTACCTCTAAAGCAGGGTGTGTGGCTGTGTGTGCATTCAGCCGCGCTTACAGGCATGCCCAGCCACGGACGAGACGTGCGGCAGAAATCGCGAAGCAAGTGCCAACTTACCCCCATCCCTTGCCCGCGCTCCCTTCTGCCTTTTTCCCTTTGCTCGCACGGGAAAGTGGCACATGGAAGCCACAATCTTTCTTGTCTCACCCTTGCCCACTTTCACTCACACCTAAAGCACAAAGTGCGCAGGCGGCGAAAGGATCTTATCGTACTTGGACTTTATACGGAACATGATGCGGCTCCAGTGCGACGTTCGCTTTTGTCGCGCCACGCACAAGTTCAGAGGTATGTTTGCAAGCCGACGCTTGTAATTCAATCCTTTGGCCATCAGCATCCACGGAAGTTTCCATTTATTGTCTCGGCATTCCTTTGTGGTGGAAACAAAATTTTGTTACATTGAAATCGCATACAAACACACTTTGTTATGTTGAGGTTCTAAATACATGGTGTTCTATGGACAATAGGTTATCACAAGTTAAACACTTCGTTATATCGAGAATTTTGTGTTATTGGAGTTCGTTATATCGAGGCTTAACTGTATTGGTTTCTATGAAAATTTCAAAGAGAAGTATGATTCCCTTTATTATCACACTATTACTGCACAATATTATCGGGCCAGGGCCGATAATATTGTCACAGTCGGTAATGTTGGAAGAGGATGCTGATGGTGGTCAAGCAGACGATGAAGAGTTTAGTATTATCGCTGCTCTACGCTTGTTGGCTCAGCCATTAAAAGCCATCTGTAAATAGACGCACGCTTCTTCCTTCCCGTAACATAATTGGTGGAAGTGCTGGGTAATCACTTGCGCAAGACGGAGCTCTGCAGTGGATGTAACCTGGCCGCCGTGTCATCCGAAGTAGAGAGTTCAACCATAGCCATGTTGTCGCCGCCAATGGTCATCCTGGCCCAGCCTCGTGTCCCTGGCATGTTTTCCGGCATTGGCAACGTTGACGTCGATGACTGGTTACAGAATCACGAATGGGTCAGCTGACACAACAGGTGGGATAACATGCTTATGCTGGCTAATATAATATTCTACCTCAAGAAAACAGCACGGGTCTGGTTCGAAACACACGAAGAAGAGATTACGAGTTGGGACCAGTGCAAACAGAAGCTTAGAGATTTGTTCGGCAAGCCCGTCGGTTGCCAACATGCTGCGAAGAAGGACCTTGGGACCCGTGTACAGACGCCCACTGAATCTTACGTGCCGTATATCCAGGACATCCTCGCTCTTTGCCGCAAAGTGGACAACAATATGGCAGAGGCAGGCAACGTCAGCCACGTTTTAAAAGGCATCGCGGACGACGCATTTAACCTGCTTGTTTACAAGAACATAACAATAACGAATGTTGTCGCTTTGAAGACGCGAAGAGTCACTGCATAGTTCAACAGTTTACGCGTCTACTTAATACTGCAGCTTCATCAATGTGTGAAGACATTTGACCACCGCATGAGCCCACCTCCTGCGAGAGCGTCGTACGTATCATTCAGCGAGAAATCAAAGCAGCATCTCCTGCCACGCCAGTGACGCAGTGCTTTGACGATTCCCAGCCCCTTGTGTCACTCATTCAGTCGATCATTCAAGAACTTGCCAATGTGGGTCTTCCATCCATCTGCTCCGCCAGCCGTCTTGACTTTACTTCGTCTGCTGCCTCTGCCCATGTTCACCAGAGCCCATACGGTCCATATGCAAGCTATCGCAATCCAGCTGGATGGTGCACATATGACAATAGACCCATCTGCTTTTACTGTGGACGTGTGGGCCACATCTCTCGCCACTGTCGAAGTACCTGGCCAGCCCACTCTTGACCAAGCTTTCCCGCCTACCGCCGCTCTCCACTGAATCCTCGCCCGCCATCACTCTCCACCGAGGTTGGAGATGCACCTGACAACGCTCGAGCCACCGCGACCAGCGGCTCGCCATCACCACATAGTCGCCGCTCCCGTTCTCCCCAGCTGCGTCGCTCTCCATCCCCAGCTTACCGTCACCGTTCTCCAACGGGAAACTAACTGGGGCAGTTCCTGGAGGTGACGCTGCTCTAGAACACTGGTCTAAAATTCCTCTGCTGACCCTGCCTGCCAATCGGAACCTGCTGGACGTGGACGTGGATGGTTTGCCTGTTACAGCACTCATCGACACTGGAGCCCAAATTTCCATCATGAGTGCGGAGCTTCGAACGCGCTTGAAGAAAGTCCTTACTCCTACTCCGACTCGACTGCTCCAGGTCGCCGATGGTGGAACTCCGGCTGTGCTTGGAATGTGTACTGCTCGTGTCAGTGTCGCCGATTGCCACACGTCTGTTTTGTTTAGTGTGCTCGAACGTTGCCCTCACAATGTGATCCTTGGATTCGACTTTTTGGCCGCCCATTCTGCTCTGATTGACTGTTCCGCCGGTGTTGTACAACTTGACCTACCCCTACCTGTTCCCATTGACCTTCCTGATCAAGCTCCGACTCAGCTTTGTTCCGTGGATTTTATACGTCTGCCATCTCTTGCAGCAACCTGCATCCCTGTTTTAGCCTGCCCACCTGTACCTGACGGAGACTATGTCCTTACTCCCGCGACTTCAGTCCTACTTTCTCACAATTTCTCCTTCTCTCACAACATCGTTTCTGTTGCGGACAGTCAGACATGTCTTCTCATCCTAAATTTCGGACAGTGCCCGCAAGTACTTTCTCGAGGCATGTCTCTTGCCATGTTGTCACCGACGCACGAGTGCCACATTTCTGCTCTATCTGTTGCGCCGTTTTCGACCAATGCTCATTCTGCACCTCCTGTATCAGCCCCGACCGACGACTTTACAAAGATGATTGCACCGGACGTCTCAATCCAACAAACCGCAAAGCTCCATGGCCTCCTCGAGTCCTACTCCGACATTTTCAACCTGAACGATCACCCTTTGTGTCAAACTGTGGTCGTGAAGCATCGTATAAATACTGGCGAAGCAGCATCTGTTCGCCGACGCTCATACCGGGTGTCACCCTCCGCGTGACAAGTTTTTCAGAGCGAGGTTGACAAGATGCTTGCCAAAGGGATTATTGAACACTCTTCCAGCCCGTGAGCGTCCCCTGTTGCTCTCGTAAAAAAAGAAGGATAAAAGCTCGTGATTCTGCATTGACTATCGTCATCTAAACACGATTACCAAGAAAGATGTATATCCACTTCCCCGCATTGACGATGCTCTGGATTGTCTCCACGGTGCCACTTATTTTTCATCTATAGACCTTCGCTCTGGGTATTGGCAAATTGCCATAGATGAAATGGACCGTGAAAGGACCGCATTTGTCACACCAGACGGCCTATATCAGTTTCGGGTAATGCCTTTTGGTTTGTGCAATGCCCTGGCGACCTTTGAACGGATGATGGATATGCTCTTGCGTAGTTTGAAATGGCCCATCTGTTTGTGCTACTTGGATGACGTCATCGTATTCTCTTCAACTTTTGCGACTCATCTTGAAAGACTTTCATCTGTTCTTTCTGTTTTTCGCACCGCAGTCTTGCAGCTCAACTCGTCCAAGTTCCACTTCGGTCACCGCCAAATAACCATGCTCGGACACCTCATCGATTCTTCAGGCATTTGCCCCGACCCCGCTAAAGTTCATGCTGTGCAGAATTTCCCCGTACCAACTTGTGACAAAGATGTTCACAGCTTTACTGGACTTTGCTCTTACTTCCGCAGGTTTGTGGAAAATTTCGCCCATGTTGCCCGTCCCCTGACTGACCTCCTGAAGAAGGATGTTCCTTTCTGTTGGGGCTCTGAACAAGCGTCTGCTTTCTCGCAGCTCATCACGCCGCTCACCACACCTCTTGTTCTCGCCAAATTTGACGCCTCCGCTCCGACAGAAATCCGCACTGACGCCAGTGGCTATGGCATTGGCGCAGTTTTAGCTCAATGCCAATGTAGGCACGACCGCATTATTGCCTACGCCAGCCGTCTCTTCTCTCCTGCTCAGCACAATTACTGAATTACTGAGCGCGAGTGTCTCGCCCTCATTTGGGCAGTGGGCAAGTTCCGACCCTACATATATGGTCGACCATTTACAGTTACAACCGACCACCACGCCCTTTGTTGGCTTTCTTCCCTCAAGGATCCCACCGGACGCCTTGGTCGCTGGGCCTTACGGCTGCAGGAATACACATACATTGTGGTCTACAAGTCATCTACATCAGGACGCTGACTGCCTGTCTCGTCATCCCGTCGATGTACCGGATGGTTTAGTGGATGTCGCACCGATCTGCATTATTTCGCTCTCTGCCTTGCAAGACATTGGCGCTGAACAACGACGCGATGAGTCGTTGCGCGCCATTATTGCACGCCTGCTCTCTGATCCGTCTGACCCATCCCTTCTCGTTCGTACTGCAAAATGGCATCCTATATCGCCGCAACATGCACCCCGATGGGCCCGAGCTCCTAACCGTCATTCCGTCTCATCTGCGACAGATTGTACTGCAGCAACTGCATGACGTTCCCACCGCTGGACACCTTGGCATCACGCAGACCTATGACTGAATTCGGCAACGGTTTTTCTTGCCCCGTCTCAACCGCTCCGTCCGGCGCTATGTTGCCGCGTGTGAGTCGTGTCAACGCTGGAAAAGACCAACTGTGCCTCCTGCTGGACTGCTGCAGCCTTTGGATATATTGGCTGACCATTTTTTTTGCGTTGGCGTTGATCTCCTCGGACCATTCCCTATAATGACGGAAATAGGTGGATTGCCGTCGCTACGAACTATACAACTCGCTGCGCCATTACTAGAGCCCTACCGACCAGCTGCGCTGCAGACGTCGCTGATTTCTTGCTTTACGACATTATCTTGCACCACAGTGCACCTCGCCAACTTCTCACCGGTCGCGGCAGATACATTCTTGCCAAAGTCATAGACGACCTACTTCGGTCATGTGCTACTAAACACAAACTTACTACCACTTACCAACCTCAAACTAACGGTCTTACCGAACGCCTGAACCGCACATTAACTGACATGCTGGCAATGTATGTTTCCTCCGATCATCGCAACTGGGACATTGCTCTACCATTTGTCATGTTCGCCTACAAGTCACCACGCCATGACAGAGCTAGCTATTCACCCCTCTATCTCCTCTTTGGTCATGAGCCGACTTTGCCTTTTGAAGCTCTCCTTTTGACCACACTTGACTCGCCGACAGAGTACGCTCGGGATGTCATATCCACAGCGACCCAACCACGCCAGAAGTGCCGTTACGACCAGCGCCATCACGATGTGAACTACGAACCAGGTGCTCTTGTGCTAGTTTGGTATCCAACTCGGCGTGTTGGTCTTTCGGAGAAATTCCTCTCGCGATACTATGGCTCATACAGCATCCTTCGCCAGGTGATCCCTGTCACATATGAAGTGCCTCCGTTGAATGCCACGGTGCCTTCACCTCTCTCTGACATCATCCACATCAGCCGTCTCAAACCTTACCTTTCTAAGACTGACGAGCCACACCAATAAAGTGCTTAAGACGGGGGTGATGTCACAGTCGGTAATGTGGGAAGAAGAGGACGCTGAAGGCGGTCTTGGAGACGACGAAGAAGAGTTTAGTATTATCGCTGCTCTACGCTTGTTGGCTCAGCCATTAAAAGCCATCTGTAAATAGACGCACACTTCTTCCTTCCCATAACAATACCGACACTAAGCTCTTCCATGGGAGTTGTGGCCTACTGTCTGTACATGAGGCCTTCAGGCTTCTGGCGTCGAGCTTTTGTTCACTGACAGACAGCACAGCACTGTACGTACTTTGATATGTCAACCCACATGCCCATACCCAGCCAGACGAACCGTGCTGAGACACTTCACATGGTTTTGAAACATCCAGCATCGCCTGCCAATGGGTGGCCATGTGCCATCTTCAGTGCCAGTTGTCAGAGGTGATCAGGTAGCCATGATACTTTCTTGTTGCCTCTTTGCTGAACCAGCAGGCTGATTGACTCCAGTTCTGTTGTCTCTGTGGTAATCAGGGACCGAGCTTGGGAGCCTAGCCACTTGGACCCCAGTGTTCAATTTTCTGAGGCAACCATCAAGAGCATGTTCTTAGATGAGCTGTACTGTGTCACCTAAGATTGTGGCGTCCTCTTCCAAGGCTACTGCTACTTGCTCACATGCAATTTTCGCTTCAGGTTCTGGAGCAGTAATGCTGAACAGTGTCTCATGCATACTGTCACTTGGGTGGTCCTCACACTGGAGAGGGGCTCTGCTCAAGGCATCTGGAGATATATTTGCCAGTCCACGTCTGTGCTTGATTTGGCAATTGAAGCCCTGCACTCGTAGGACCCAATGCTTGACCCTGGGAGAAGCATAGTCGGTGCTAAACAGCCATAACAAGGGCCAGTGGTCACGGTGAATCTTAAAACTTGGGAAATTCAAGATAGGCCCTGGACTTGTCCACTGCCCACACTACTGCAAGGTATTCCCACTCCTGGACAGTATAATGGCTTTCAACTTCTGTAAAAACCCCACTAATGAAGGAAACAGGCTGCAGTCCATCAGGGCCAGCCTGCAGTAGCACTGCTGCAGTGCCGACAGAGCTTGCATCAGTTTCAGCTGCAATAGGCCAGTTTAGATTTCGAAATTTCATAACTGCAGCCTGAGCTAATGATTGCTTGAGTGCAGCAAAAGCCTGCACTTGACTCTCTGCCCACTGCCATGGCTCATTCTTCTTCAAAATGTCCGTAAGTGGGATGCACTGTCAGTGAGAAGTGCAGGATGACGTTCCTATAATAGCCAGCAAGCCCCAGGAAGGCTTGCAACTGCTTGATTGTGCTGGGTCTTGGGTAATCTGACACTGCACGCACATTTTCTTCATCTGGCCTACACTGCCCAGGTGATGATGTGGCCCAAGAACATAAGGGACTGATGATGCACCTGTATTTTGTCCAGTTTAATCCTAAGGCCAGCACTTTCAATACATTGCAGTACTTCCATCACCAACTCAACATGACTCTCAAGTGTCTCCGAGTAGGCTAGCACATCATCTAAAAGTGCCATAGCAAAGTGGTGATTGATTTCCCGTAGCACTCATTCCATCAAGATTTGAAAAGTTTTCGGGCCACCTGCCGCCCCAAAGGGCATTCTTACAAATTGAAACGTACACTGATGACAGGTGAAGGACATTTTCATTATGTTGGCATTGCAAACAGGAATCTGGAAAAGCCCTTTGAAGAGATCAAAGCTTGAGAACTACTGAGCTCTGCCAAGTTGTGCTAGTAGCCAATCCGCTCGACGCATTGGTAGGCAGGTGTTTTGGTTCGTGAATTCAACGGTCGTTAGTCTACAGCAAGATGGTAGCCTCCAGACTTCTTCCCGACAGTCATTGGGGTGCTAGTCCAAGGGCTGCTGCTTTGCTTTATAAGACCCTGCTCTGGGAGGTCATGTAAGCAGCCTTCAATGATTTTCTGCTTCTTAGCATTCACTAGACAGAGCTTGCCCCTCACAGGCGTACTATCCCCTGTGTCTATGCAGTGCTGAGCAAAGGTGGTGCGCCAAGGAAGTGTAGTGAACAAAGGGCTGAAGTCGTCAAGCACTTCATTCATGCTTGGTTGTAGTTTTGTTGCTACAATGCGGTGCTTGCCCTCTTCGGTTGGAATTCTACTCCCTATATCAGGAGCTGCAAGAACCTCTTTGAAGAGGGTGTGCATATGGTAAGACTCTCCATTTTCTTCTATTACAAGCAGTGTGACTGGGCCCCTGCCGCACTTAGCAGACGGCACAATGCATTGCGGCTCGGTGCCAATAGTCCATTCACTTAGTGCTACATGTATAGAGATGCCTTTTGCACTCAAAAGTCCATGCCGAGAACAATGTCCCAACACAAGTCTGGCACACACAGGAAGCGATGGTTGCAGCTACTCATAGCTGCCACAAGTGACAAGCGAGCCACATGTGTCTTGTGGTAAAGGAGATGACGCCGCCGGTCGGCAAAAGGAAGGAATGTACAAAGTGCTAAGAGAAAGAAGACAAAAAGAAGTCATCTCAAGAGAAAGCATGTGAAGCATGGGATAAGAGGCAGGAAAAGCGGCCGAGGAGAGCTGAGCTGGCGTGGCTGACGTGGGCATGGACTAGTGCAAATGCATCGCCAGCTGTGCTCCGGTGATGTGATCAGAATTTATCGGGGTTCTGACCAGAGAGAGGGTGTCTGAGAGTTGGCTGGAGTCGCGCTGTTGGAGTCCATGGAATCCCATGGAGTCGCGCTGTTGGTATCCCTATGACGGCGCTGCGAGAAGTGGCCTTTTAGCACAAGCTGGTCTTAATGGTTCATAGCTGACTGGAAGGCAAGGTCCCTTGCCACTTGGTCTCTCAGAGGCGGTAGCGCCTTGTAGTGCAACCGCCTCCAGGCATGCTCTGTGTTGCCGTCAACTGTCTTAGCCAACTCCACGAGATTGGCAACCTGTTTGCCTTCTACCAAGTCTTGGAGTTGCGGGTGCATTTGCCACAGCATGCGGTCCACCTTTTCTGATTCTGAAACTTCGCCGCTGCTCCGGTCATAATAGGCTGTGATTGTGTAAGCAAATTCTTTTAAATTTTCTTCTCGGTATTGCGTGCAGAGCTCAAGTTCTTAAGTGTTTCAAGCGGCGATTCATGTCAATAGAAGAGAATTCCACAATGAAGGCTGTAGTAAAATCCTCGCACGATGCAGACGTGGTCACGAAGCCCCACCACGACTTCATGCTGCCCTCCAGAGCAGCAGGCACAATGTGGGTAAGTCTTTTGTCAGCAGCAACACCGGGGATCAAACAATACATCTCCAGCCAGACCAAAAACTCAATTGGGGGGCTGGACGGTGTTGAATCCGCTGTATTTTGGGAACTGACCTCCGGCGAAGCGCACAGCAGCGTCACCTGACGGTTGTACCGCCGCCACTGCTGTCACAGAACCTGCTGGCGCTGCCTCTGCCGCCATCAGTCTTTTTCAAACTGCTGCCACGATTTGCTCGCATTGTATGGTGGAGCCATTGGTCTGCTCCAGCAGATGCTGCAGCAACTCTTCGGGCACATTCCATGTTCATGTTCATCCCGGACGAGCCCCCACTCTTTACGAACGACATCAGGTAAACATGTTCGTCGTAAACATTCCCTTTATTACCACGCTCTGTGACTCTTCCCTCATGCTATCCACATGCTGTCCATACACGCACACTACATCCAACACACACACACCTCATGCCACCCGCATCTTCTTTGTTCTGTCGCCGCCGCACTCATGCCACCTGGTCCTTCTTCCCCTGGCAACTACAGTCAACCGCGTGCATGGCTTCAAGAACCACGCCTTGCCTTTCCTCACAATTGTTATATCCATTAGTTCTTTATAACTTGTTTTGTATAAAGAAGTTTGTCTGTAGACATGACTTTTGTGTAGTTTGCAGGAAATATTAGATAATAGCTTCACTTAATGGGATGCTACATTGAATTTTACTTCTAGGCATGTGTTGTAGACCACATTGTATAGGTGCACCATTCTACTAGAAAAGAAGACAGCTGCTGACATAGGTTCCTAAAAACTTCTTCAAGTCAATAACATGCTCGTGCTTCTTCGTTGATACCTTCACATTTTTGTTGATGGGACCACATATAAATGCAATCGGGTTTTGTTTAATTTTTGTAGGAAATGCACTTAATGGCACATTTGTATCTGTGAGGCTTTAAAAGAGATCCAGCAATAGAGAAGCTGCAACACTTGGTCCTCTCTAGTAACATGTTTTTCAGTGGCTTCATGTAAAACACTGTCTGCAGGCCCATCTTAGTATGGCCTCATATTATGGAATGCAGGCACTAAGGAAACTGAATTTAAAACCATGTGCATGGTAGCCTGCAATGGTACACACCAGAATGAAGTAGATTTGTGTCTTGACTGACTGTCTCTGCGCAGGTGCCTCTGGCCATTGTGGTGAATAAGGTGGACACAGTGGGATCGGCAACTTTGGCCAAGACCCTGGCACAGCTGCATAGCCTGCTCAAGGCAAGGGGGCACACATCCCGACTGCGAATTGGGTGAAAGCCAGTGGTGTAGTCAGGAATTGTTTTCAGAGGAGGGGTATGCACTTGACTGGTGAAAGGGTTTGGGGCAAGCAGCTGTTTGTGTGCATATAGTTTTATGCCAGGTATCCTTGGTACCATAGAGTTTCCTACTAATGTTGTTAGAGGGCACTCGTGTACTCTGCTTGCAGTGTACACAGTGCCAGGGGTATGCAATTCAAAAGGCAATGCTTGCAGTGAAAAGGAAAATATGGATACTAGCTAAGGCAATGGATTTTACGGTCAATGACATCAATGGAGAAGTGCACCGAGCAGGCTGTGAAGGCGCTGTGTGACGGAATGCATTTGACATTTTAGCGATACATTTAGCATACATTTTAGCGATAGTGTAACAACATCGGTTGGATGTCCATTTGCGGCATGAGCAGTAGCTTATTTAGACGATCCCCAGGCAATCAAGAAGGAAGATTAAGTATTTATTGTAGTGACACACCAGCAAAGAGCAGAATTAGACCACAAGGAGTTAAGAAAAGACGCACAAGGGATAAGTATAGAAACAGAAAAAGTTTTTACATAAACATGCAGGGTGGTCATGACAGGAAAAAAAAGGCTGGAAATTGAAACGGTTCTCAATGACAAAGCTATTACCGTATACGCATTGACCAAAACGCATCTGTGTGATTTGATGCACCCACCTGTTATCGACAATTTTGTATAAGAGGAGTGCAACAGAATGACTGGATCAAAGAAGGGCAGGGGTGTAAACATGCTAATTAGGTGAGGTATGAAGTGGCAAAGGGTAAGAGAGACATGTAAGGAACATGTATAGATTAGCGGGACATGGGAAGGAAAAAATTCATGGCTTGGCGTAGTTTACCAATGGACAGGTAGTGATAGCAGAAATAAAGATAAAGAATTGATTGATTGCATTGGAAGCGAGTTCAAAAATCAGGCCGAGTGGGTTTAGTAGGAGATATGAGTGCACACATGGAGGATTTAGACGGATATGCGGATTACAACGGTCCTCCAATGCTGGATCTGTGTGATGAACCTTGTAGTAGTTAACAGGGAGAATAAGTGTCATGGACAGGTAACATGGCAATGCGGGAACAGGCAGTCATGTATCAACTAGGCCTTAGTCTCAATAAGAGTCTATGAACAATTCAACCAAATGATGATAGACAAACATGGAATAAAAAGGCTGTGTAGCAATCATAACCATTTAACCTTAAATTTAGGAGAAAAACTAAAGCAAAACAGAAGCCAATAGCATCAAAATTTTTACAAATAAATTCAAAGCAAATAACAGATATTGCAAAAAAACATATAGAAGAAAATAGAGATGTCTCCTGCAACAGTCTGGAAGTATAAGGAACTGAGAGGTGTTCTGCAGCAGAAAAGACAGACATGGCAAAAGTTGGATGGGAAAGAGGAAACCACATAAGTTGTGGAACAAGAAAATAAAGCAAGCTATAGAAGAGCAATGAGCAGGCTTCTAGAGATCATCAAGAAGCCAAAAAGTTGGGATTACATGAAGAAGAGGTACTCCTTAGATTGAAAAAATACCGAGAAATGAAAAAGGCTGGCAAATCAACTCGTGCAAGAGAAAACTAAATGCGCAAGTGAACGTTGGGTGCATAACATTTTGCAAAAGAGACAAAGGTGCCCCAAAAAGATTTTTGAACCATATAAGAGCGCTCAGAGCTCCAACTAAAAATTGTCAAATGGCTATAAGGGATGAACGCAGTAACGTATACAAAGGAGACGATGCGCTGCGGTAAATCACAGACGTTATGAGGGATAACTTCACAGACGTTGTTAGGGACTCTTTTGCACATAAGAAAGCATAGTTCAGAGTCAATAGATCCAGCAAGAACAGAGAAGCCCTAGAGATAAAAATTACCGAGGGGCCCGATTTCTTTAGTCATATCCTAAGAAGCCAACAAACACTGACACCCAAAGACAACATAAGGGAAATTACTTGTGCTTAATAAATGAAATAAAGAAACTATAAATAAATGGAAATCAAAGTGGATGAAAAACAACTTGCTGTAGGTGGGGAACGATACCACAACCTACATAGGGGAAATTACTTGCGCTTAATAAATAAAATAAAGAAACGATAAATTATTGTAAATCAAAGTGGATAAAAAAACAACTTGCCGCAAGTGGGGAACGATCTCACTACCTTAATAAATGAAATAAAGAAACAACAAATTAATGGAAATCAAGGTAGATGAAAAAACAACTTGCCGCAGGTGGGGAACGATCCCACAAACTTAATAAACAAAATAAAGATACGATAACTTAATAGAAATCAAAGGTGCGGAACGATTCCACAACCGTCCCTACCTTTGATTTCCATTAATTGATCGTTTCTTTATTTTGTTAGTTAAGCACAAGTAATTTCCCCCTATGTTGTCCTTGGGTGTCAGTGTTTGTTGGCTTCTTATGTTATGCTAATGTTGGTGACCTATAGAATAGCAATGCAAGTCGTAAAATTAGTACTGTCGAAGTGGGTGGAAAAAAAAATGATGTCCGGGGAGAACAACAGAATGGGTTCAGACTAGGCAGACGCTTAGAGGACAGTGTGTTTGTACTAACTCAGTGTATAGAGATTTCAATAGCTCAGAATAGACCTATTTAGATAGCATCTCTAGATATTGAAGGAGCCTATGACAACGTAGATAGGGAAATGTTATGCAATATTCTCAAGCACAAAGGCATAGATGACAATTTCTTGGAGCTGCTGAGTGATTACTCATATATAGAGACAACTGAGTACAAATTGTAGGGGAAGGCAGAAAATGTGTGAAGTGGTGGATATTCACCAAGGACTGAAGCAAGGATGTCCTCTGTCTCCATTATTGTTCACGCTTTATGTTAAGGCATAGAAAGACGATTGGAAAATAGTGTATTAGGGTTTGATTTATCCTACATGAGTAATGGACAAATGGCACAACAGAAATTTCCCGGAATAATGTACGCGGATGACATAGTGCTACTAGTGGACAATGCGAGAGATTTATAGACACTTGCAAATATCTGTGGCAATGCATCGACAAATCAAGGCCTTAAGCTTAGCACAGAGAAATTGGGAATTGTGGTCTTTAATGAAGAGACAAGTAATTATGGAGTGTCAGTTCAACAGCAAGTCATACCTATAGTCAGGCAATATAGATGCCTCGGTGTATACATAAATGAAGGAACAGCTTACTCAAGTACCCACCAAGGTAATTTGGAAATAAAGGGGTAGCGAAATGCAGCAATAATGAAACATAGAGTACTTTGGGGCGACAATCAATATGAGGTGATGCTTGGAATCTGGAAAGGAGTAATGGTACCAGCACTATGTTTGCAAATGCCATTCTGTGCTCCAAATCGTATATCTTGTTGGGGTTTGAAGTTAACCAAAGATCAGTAGGTTGGTTGGCTTTGTGAGCCCATGGTAAAACCATAAATGAGGCAGTGCAGGGTTACAGGAGTTGGGCCTTCTTGAAGTCGGAGAAGCACAGAGCAAGATTAGTTTTGTAGAACGTCTCGGGAACCTGGATCAAAATAAATGGGTGGCTAAAGTGCACAAGTATCTGTACCTGAAAAGCATAGGCACAAACAGAGGAAGAGATCAAGAAAGTTGACAGCCATGTACAGGGTAATTGAAAGTGTGTAAATAGACAACCAGGAGTCATCAGAAAGAAAGTGAGAGAAACAGAGACAGTGAATTGGATGCACAGAATGGGAACAAAAAAGACCATGGAGATTTACAAGAATTAGAAGAAAGAAATTAGAAGGGAGAATCTTTATGGTGACAGAAAGCACAGTGCCTTGCTATTTGAGGCTTGAGCTGGTTGCCCAAGGACAAAAACATACCAGAGCAAATATTCAGAACTAGAGGAGGCATGTGTATGCTGCAGTAAAACTCCAGAGAATATTCAGCACATCCTAATGGAATGCGGAAGGGATTCATCCAGTGAAACCCGTAGGTAATGTACACCTTCCAAAAGCACTTGGATTTAACGTGGATGGAAACATCAACTAGTCAGCGGCCGAGATAAGCAAAAGAGGTTTAGAGTATTGATTTTAAAAAATGCATGGAAGAAATTTATACAACATAAGTAGTGATACAAAGGAGATAGAGGAGTTTTAAGGCTGGGGGGAGAGATTGTGGAGGTGTATACAAAATGCTAGTATGAAAAACATGTGCAGTATACCTGATTAAAACAAGCAGGCTCGGTGACTATTTGTCACCGCCATGTTTCAAAGATGATGCCAATAAAGCATAGTCGTTATCACCATCATCATCATTGAGCTATACTGTGCAAATGATTGTTAGTACATGGATGTGCCTAATCTTCATGCTTATGACTTTAGGCGATCTTGTGGCTTTGTTTACAACTACAGTCGAACTCACTTATAATGATACTGGTTTTAACAATGTATCAGATACATAGCAATATACCAGTGATGGCACCCTTAATTCTTGCATGTGTTCTACGGTAAAATAAAACACTTACTACAATGCTCCCACGCCATGTTATGCTGGCTACAGGGTGTGTGCTTCGCAAGGAAAAGTAATGCCAAGTTCTTGTGCCTTCACCAAAACCACATTCCTTTGCTGCGCCCCTCCCCTTCTCCTTTCCACCCTCTTGCTGGCATCGGAGGAGTGGAAGGGATACTAAAGAGGGCGACAAATACCCTGTCACACTGGATTCGAATGGCATTCGGTGCAATTAATGCCATTGGACTTATAGTGGTGCTGCACAGGAAAAATAAATGTAATTTGGTCATGAAATCAATGGCGATCATTCCAAAAAAATTGGCATGAAAATTAGAACAAGGTATGTGTAAGTGCCTGAAAAGTCAATCTATTTATTTCAGAATAAATATGGGGTGTCACTTCGCTGAAATAACACTCATATAAAACTTCTATTTCAAAATGTCTGGGCACATAAGCCGAGACAAAGCTTAGCCAGCGTAGTAGTCAAAGCCGTAGAGTTGGTCATAGTCAATAAATTGAACACAAACAGTATGATTTACATGGCAGTGCTGAATGATGACACTCCGTTGCAGCACGTGAAACGGTTAGTTGCCGTATACCTTGCTTTGTACATGTACACAGGCGTCCGTTTGTTTACAGTATGGCCGGCTAGTAAAGCGACGGCGGCCAGATGCCACTGAGGTGGAGAGCAAGAACATTTTGTGACAGTCTGCGGTACTGCTTTCTCTTGTTAAAATGACGTGCAAAATAAACACCTTTTTACATGAACACTCCTCAAGTTACAAACGCTGTGTCATCTTTTACATTGGCCCTGGGGTAGAGAATATGCACTCACTTCAAGTGCAAAGCTGAGTGAGTTTCTTGAACTCACTCAATTGTGGAAGTAATTCGATTCTAATGGCATTAAATATTGCTGCATAGCAGCTGAATTATGTCATTCAGTGCTAATGCCATTCAATTCGAATGACATTAAAACTTCCAGTGTGACATGGGTATAAGGCCTGCTGTGTGGGGAGCACTGCAGCACAGAGGTGAGAGTGGCAAAGCAGGGTTTTCTTTTTTCTTCTTTCCTGAAATTTGCATTCCTTTTCTCTGTGGTGCAGACACCCAGTAGCCAGATTTACTTGTTATAGCCAATAATGCGGCATGGGAACATTGCAGTAAGTGGTTTATATTACCATAGAATACATGCAAAAGTTCAAGGTGGGACAACTGCTCATTGTTAAATTTGAGTATTGTTAAAACTGGTAATGCTATAAATGGGTTCGAGTGTGCTTCGGCCTGTCTGAATAAAATGTTTGAATGTTTGTCCCCTCTGCTTTTTTTTGTGCAACTCCACTGTAACAATTATAAGTTATAACAATGGGATTTTCTTGGCACTCGGATATTGTTGTAAATAGGTTTGAGTGTATACTACATACCTGTCTTTCTTGCCTCAAGTTTTGAAGAAATCCTACTTTTCTAAATGCAGAAGACAATAAGACTGCTTACATGAACAAGCACTATGAAATTTTGCATTTGTAGTGCAGTAGTTTGTTGAAAGTGATCGATTTGCAGTCACAATACCGTTCGAAGCCAGAAGGATGAAGTTTAGGTAAATTCATGTGCCGTAAGCATCATTCTTGTGCTGGCTGAACTGCCCTGCTCGCAGCTCCTGTAGATACTGGTGCCACAAGTAATTTTTGTAGGAGACTCTAAGTCTGGAAAACCGAAACTTAAGGAGGGGAGGGGGGCAGGACATGGCCCAGTGTTGCCCCCCCTCCTTAGCTATGCCCCTGGTGAAGGACAAAGGCTACAAGTCAGCTCAATGAGATATGTCGCGCTGTCAATAGACCCTTTTCATAATTTGCAATTGCATTTCCCTGCACTTCACATTTGGCCAATTAATGGCGGCACTGGTCGTTGTTCAAATGAAGAAAAAGTGCTAGCTGCATTCTCTGAAGCTTGTCACTTGTACACGGTTTCATTACGAGAGTCACGTCTACATTTTTTATGTCATAATCGAAAGCAAATTGTGCTTGCACATGCCGTTTGCAAAAATGACTACTCCACCATTAGTTGTATAAACTGCCTCATAGGAAAGCTAGCTTTACAATTAATAAAAGGGCCTATTCATTGATATTGCTACATGCTATTCGAAGTAGATGATGTGGCTTCACAAGGTGAAGCCACCATAACAGATTCTCCGTATTTGCACTTTAAAAATATTGTGGAACGTTTTGTCACGTAGTGCTTCTTCATCACAGCAGTGCCCAGCAGCACATTCATCAGATTTGCTTCACAGTGACTCTGGCTCTTGCAAAAACTGAAAGAACATGTGCCGAGAGTGCAGTGATTTTCATCGTATAATGAAATCATAGATGCATGCTACCTAACTCAGTGGCTGTGGCACTCCACTGTCGAGCACAGGACTGGCTGGATTCCCACATTCTGATGGGGGCAGAAACGCTTGTGTACTGTGCTTTTGGTATGCAAGAACCCCAGGTCATCAGAATTCATCTGCAGTTCTCCACTGCGGCACCTCTCACTGTGCAACTCCGAGAACCCCATGAATTAAGTTGTGGAGAGGCATAGTTTGCAAAAGTTAGACAGACGTGGGTAGTGGTGCAAATGCTCGCTGGGGGAAGTGCAATCATCCTGAAGCAGAATGTGTTGAAAGATGAAGCGGGAACAGTTGCCAGCTTTTGCCTGGTTTAGGGACAGCTAAGGCACACTTCGTAGAAAAAAAATTTCTCATGTATCCGCACTCGATGGCCTGCAGCTCATTCTATCCAGGGCAATACAATGATCAATGTAAATTATGCATGGGTAGGGTGGATCTGCCACATATTCTATGGGCATGCTCGAAGGCGGCTGCTTTCGAGGGCCGCAGAATTCAAAACCGGCAGCAGTGGGAGACCCTGCTGCAGCTCACACACCATTATTTTCGTGGCTGACGCATGACAGCTGTAGTTTAAGCCCATTTTTTATTTAGCCAAATGTAGTACCAACCTGAAAATAATACACACGGTAATTATAGAGATAGTAAAAAAATAAAAAAGTTTTATGCACATAATGTAATGCAGAACATGAATATTTACCGTACATCAGTAATATTCTAAATTACAGCCATGCAAGCATGCCAGCTGATTCGCTCACTTTTCTCAGACTACACATTGCCGGTGAAATCCTCCTAGAGGTACTCATTTGGGTCTACGAAATCATTCAGTGTTCCGCACTTAAAGGTGCACATGACAAGTGAGCCAATGTAATCAGAAGCCGGTGCAGCTCTTAACCCTTTGAGGGTCGATTTTTTGCGCCACATGCGACTGCCCAGGGTCGTTTTTTTTTTTTTTATTGCAGATTCCGATTCTTCTTAAGGATTTATTTCGAAAAAACATTACCGTAATTTTTCTAGGGCGACCGTAAAGGGAGAAAAAAATATTTTGTGTTGGTATATATGCACTCTTCATTCATGAATAACAACAATAAAAAGGAAAAAATTATCAGAATTAAAATTTTGATGCATTTTTATGCACATAGTTTAAGACTCTGAAAATCCACACACTAGGATGTTTCGCAAGCCTCAAATGTTCCTGCTCTTACACTAATACGTACGTCCATAGCGTAATCGAACTGCGTAAGTGCGCGCAATCAAGAAAACTGTTTGGTTGTGTGCCCATCAAAAAAAGCAACACGTGTGACAAACTTCTGCTAATCTTCATCTTATCGCCAACCAGCTAGGGCAATTAGTTCTCGCGAGACTTTAAAAAAAAGAAAAGAAACGGAAACGCATGCACGGCGGCATCCTTCGTATGCGCACCCCTGTGAGCACTAAACAAGCGAGAAACAAGCGGTCGCTTTCTGAGCGATTAGGAATGAGATAGCCATCAGTTTCGCAAGCGCAAAAAACCAAAACCGCCCGTGAAACAAAATCCAAACGGCCGCCTGCCCACGCTCATGCCAATGCGCAAGCAGTAGTATATAGACTCACGGGAGCAAGCTAGCGCCAAAACAAACCATGCAACAAAAACCGAGAGAGGGAGGCCTCGCATGAAAAAAATTCACTGTATCCCCACATAGTGGCAGCACATGACGGAAAAGAAAAAGTTAGGAAATTGGTACGCTTTTTAAGCGTACAGACGGCGCCGTAAATATACGGCATCGACCATTTTGGGACTTGCTTGCAGCACCATATATTTACGTCATTGACCATAAAGAGTTAATGTTCAATATAAGACACATAAGTAATGCATGCACTCCATATCACAAGTAATGTAACAGTAGCAATTGAAAGGGAGGCACGAGTGGTTGCTGATGGGGATTGACACTGCGTCATTTTCCATATAGCATTATTACATGCATGAGCATGATTTCTGAATAGTCATCTCCATCACGGTTTGCTGAGGCAGCTCAACATTTGCTGCACGATGCATTGCTGCTTTTGAGGCTTGGGCCGCCATGTCCAGCACCTGACGATCCCGCTGATTTCAAGCACATCATCGAAGACGATGTACAACTTGAGCCCACCCCTCATGTAATACCACGTCGCTCCGCCTTAGCCTTCGCAGTGCAAGATAATTAGTATAGAATATGGAAATTTCTTGTGCTCAAATATATGACACAGAGATTACGCATGTCAAATTTTAAAATGGAACTTCATATTATATAGGGGCCTTTGTGGTATTGCAGGTTTTGGCCCCAGAATAAGCTAAGTTCAGGTTTGACTATACAGTGCAGCCAACCTCTGATGCATGCGGCAGCCATGGCTTTGCTGCAGCAGAAGCAGAAATGGCGAGCACAAGTAATCCTTGTGCCTATCAGTGATTGCTTGAACACAGCAATGTGCATGCCACTTGATGTCCTGAGCTCCCTGTGTAGGGTCCCGGCTGCAAGAAGCTTCCCCTGGAGGTGCTCTGTGAGGATGATGCCCTGACCGCAGCAGCACGGGTTCGTGAGGGCAGTGTGGTGCCTGTGTTCCTGGTGTCGTGTGTGAACGGTGACGGCCTAGGCCTGCTCTACACGTTCCTGCATGTGCTGCCACCTGGCCACGGGCCCAAGGAGCGTGATGGGCTCATGCGCCTGGCTCCCGAGTTCCAGGCAAGGCTCGCATGCTGCGGTACAGCAGTAGGGCTTGGTGAATGCACAGTAGTGTAGAAGCTCTTGCACACAGTCGGGCATGGCATGAAAAATTGTAGCTTGCTGCTTTTGTGTCTGAAAGGTGCAAGCTCAAGAAGTGTTATTTGGCGAGCTTCCACAATTATTGTTGCACTAGTAACAAAACTCAAGTACGCAGACCTAAGTTTAGGGAACTGAAGTGCGAAGTAATGATGTTTACTGCAAATGCAAGGAAATAAAAGGTGAAATAAGGGTACAGAATTTTTAATCTTCATCACACGTAACTTTTGAATTAAGTACATAATCTGAACACTTGGACTTAAATTGGCACTCAGAAATTCAACTTGATGAGAGAATGCCCGACTTGTTCTTGTCTGTTGTCTTGCCATCCTAGTGAATCGCGCACATCACCATTAGCCTTAAGTCACAACTTGATAAGCTGATAAAGCATTTGTACACCTGTGCATTTGCCACTGTTTGTAGGAAACACTATGGTATTGTGATTTGACTGTGTGGACACTCTATGCTGCTTAAAGTGATCTTGAACCAACCCTCGGGCTTGGGGAAAGAACACAGTTTGCGGATAGCATATGCTGCTAGCGAACATCTCGGCCAAACTTTGCAGTTGGGTGCAGCACATGGAGCTCACAAGCAGAGCGCAAAGTGACTTTTTTCTCAAACAATCTCTTTTCTAACGAGGCCTTTTCTCCTCGCCCATTTTGAAGCCACCGGCGGCTTAAATATGTTGTCACATGCAAGATTCTGATAGACATCTGCTATTGGCTGGTAGCCCACATCAATTAGAAAGGGTGCTTGGATCAGTGCGCTTCTTACCACCTTTACTGTTAATGTTTATCGACGCGGTTTAATAAACAGGCTCAAGTTAGGAAACATCTGCGTTTCGATTTTCAACAAGAATTACATAGTACTTTCAGAAGTACAACTATCATACTGTCGCCAACTATTGTCTGCTAAATCGTAGCCGTGGAGCCCTGCTAATTTCAATTAGTCTTAAACACTCAAGTGGCTTCACATCAGATGACATGTATGCTTGCCAGCGTGTGCTCACTCCTGGCCACTCGTAGCCACTCCTGGCTACACGCCATGGCAGACTTCTCTTCGTATTGAGCTATTGATGGTCCTTCAAAATGTGCAGTTTAGGTGCGGCTGTAGCGCACTACTATGTGCCACAGTGGTCCGGTCACAAAGACGACATGCCCAGCGGACTGATGGTGCATGAGCAATGGAGTCTACAGAATCAGGCTTCTGCCTGATTGAGCGGACTCAGCTAAAATATAATTTGTGGATGCCAGGCATCAGTGTCTGTCTGGTTTTTCTTCCCCCACAAATTGGTGACCCGGATTTCACGTCATCGCTCTCAGCTCTGGTTGCCTCAGCTGCTTCGCTGGGCCTACCGCTGCAAGGAGCTCGAGCCCCTCTGTCTTTGCAGTCCGCCTTCTATCCAGTCAGCCATGGCCTCAGATTCTCCCGATCAAGTGCTGCCGTCAGAGCCACCTACCCATGATCCCAAGGCTTCCGCTCTCAAGCTTCCGGAGTTCTGGTCATCGGACTCCGAACCTTGGTTCATTACCATCAAATCATTGTTCCATCACCACTGCCTCAGTTCGCAGTTGACCATGTTTGACCATGTTGTTGGAGTACTTCCACCTACTACTGCTGCGATTGTTCACGATGTTCTATGCTCTCCACCCATCGACTGCCCTTATGACCACCTTAAGGCGACGCTCATCCAGCGCACCACTGAAACAGAGCAGCATCGATTACAACAACTTCTTGGAGCTTGGTGACCTCAAACCTACTGGCTATGCAGGGCTATGCATACTGTCATTCCCCCCGACAACGATGTTCTTCCTGACATGTATACGTCAACCCTGGCTTTGAGAACTACAGGCACGTCTTTGTGCACCACGACGCTGTGCGTCTTCCCTTACAGCCCCTGTCTGATGGTCCATTCAAAGTACTCAAGCATCCACCGAAAAACTTTCTATTTCTCATCTACAGCTGGGAAGATACGGTCTCCGTCGACTGTCTGAAGCCTGCCTACTTGGACTGTGACACTTTAGCCACTTCTGCTGTCCCATTGCCTCCCGACCAGGCCAGTCTTACTCGCCGCATAAGTTTTGCACCACTGCCATCCGTGCTTAGCCATTCGTCCAGCTCACAGCTTCCTCGCTAGAAGGGGGGCACTGTAGCGCACTATTATGTGCCACAGTGGTCTGGTCACAAAAGACGATGACACGCCCAGCACGCCGACGGTGCACGAGCAGTGGAATTGGCGGAATCAGGCTCCTGCCTGATTGAGCGGACTCTGCTAAAATGTAACTTGTGGACACCAGGCACCAGTGTCTGTCTGGTATTTCTTCACCCGCATGGCTACTATCTGCCATTCAAGCTGGCGAAGGACAAAGCCAATTCACACAACGTGACATGGCCAGACTGGAGCACATGAGCACAAGCACACACTCCAGCCCTCTCGTGCATCGTGCACGTAGTTATCCACTACAGTTGCACATAGCTGTGTCTGCAGCGTAGAGTAGATACTACAGCTGCCGCGGGGTGCTGTGATGAGCCCGCTCACTGAGCTTGCCATGGATCACTGAGCATAACAGCGTGCTCTGATTGGTATCTGTAGGTGACGTGACTCCAGGCGTATGGTGAGGCAACCCTGCTCACATCTGATGAACAGGTCATCTGCTTCCCAAATTGCACACCGTCGAAGTGGTTCGTCATCAGGGTTGAAGCTCGTTACTTTAGGAATCCTTCCAGCGTGAGTCCGGAGTGTGGCATCCACTGCCTAGCCGATGTGCATGCAGCCAACGTACTCACACCAGCAAACATAAAAATGATGTTTGTTCAACCCTTGGAAACTGTGCTATTGCCGTAGAGATAAGGGAAAAAGGAAACGTGCTACTTGTGCCACTCGGTGCAAGAACAGCCGTATGTAGCTATCTAGTACACTGTAGCAGAGCAAAGGGATGAGACACCGCGAGCTTAACTGAAGGCTCAGGAATAACCTCCTAGTTTGATGCGTCATAGGCAGCGAGATTAGAAGTAGTCGCAGTGCAAACCGTGCAAGGCATTGAAGGGGTGGGAGCTCCGGGAATGCAATCAAAGGCAATCAATAACTTCGCTTCTGCTGAACTCATTGAAGTACTTTTTGCTGCAAAGTATTTCTGAAATTGTGCATTTTACAAAAATGCATTTTCCAACCTCAATAAAATACGATTCAGAACCCTTTTAAAACTAAGTGTGTCCAGCTTTTTGTTAGATAGGAGTGGAGGCAATGATGGGTGGGATGCTTTTTTTTTCCCCCGAAGGGCATTGCAGAGCAATGAGGCTGACTTCCGCACCTTCCCAAGGCCCGACACATGCCTGTGACATTAGCAGTTCTTGATGAAGTAAGCTTGCTGATGCCATATGATGCTTTCGAATCCACCTAATGTATTTTCCAAATTGTGTTTAGCAGTGTTTGTGGGAGACCTTCACCTTACTACTTCTGTTCTTGCCATAGGCACCTTTAGTTAAGGTGCCAACACAACCTACCCATTTATTTTGTCAAAGCATAGTCACAAGGTGTAAAGCCTTTGCTCAACATGGATTCTCTTTTCTTCCCCTACGTGGCGTAATCTCCCAATACACGCATCACTCTGCATCGGATTGGTGAAACATATGGAAAAGTGCTTGTATGAGTCACTTTTGCAGATGTGCCAGTGTCTCAATTTAGCAACTTGCATATCTTAAGCAAACAAATATTTGCTTCAGTCTAAGTGATGCTACAGTGGGCCCTGCATTTCAACTTTTTCATACCAGCAATGCAATAGTGCTCATTATAAAGGAGCATGGTCAACCAAATGTTAGGTCGATATCATTGTATGTATTGGATAATAGTAGGAGTTGCCACATTTAATTGTTATAGCCGATAATGTGACATGCGAACCGTGTAGTAAGTGGTTTATTTTGCCATAAGTCACACACAAAAGTTGTTATATCTGTTGTTATATTCACTGGTATTGTTATAAGCGCATTAGACTGTAATTGCAATTCATGAGGTGGGTAGTTGGCAAATACTACACTAGGAAGGCCAATGCCTTTTCTGGTAAGAAAGTGTCTTTTTGAATCTGAGTGGGTCTTCCTAAGTTTGTTACATCTGGGCTAGTGTCTAAGCCTCACCAGCTTTTTGCAGTTTCTTTTTCTTTCTCTCATTTAAGCACATATGGCAGGTGCTCTGGAATCATGACTGACAGCTTACCATCACTCTTGACAACAAGTGCACAATCCATTGCATTTAACCAGTAAGTTAAGCCTCTATATAACGAAGTCGGTAAAATCGGCATTTTGCTTCGTTATATTGAAATTTCACACAGAAAGGGTCCTCAGAATTTTCCAAATTATTGGGCAATCGAAAAAAGCAAATTTGAATGGGAAAACAATTCATTTTGATAAATTTGGGAGTCAGCGATGAATGATATGGTTTCATGCCACGTATGTCGACAACATCTTCACAACGGTGGTATAAATTAAGCGAAGCCAGCCGTGCTTTCGTGTGCACTCCGCTCGCACCCCCGCAGGTTCTGCAGGGTTTTAATCCTGTCAAATAAAGTTATTCATTCATTCATTCTGCCTTCACAGCAGATAGCGTCGCCCGCACTGGGATGACGCTATGAGGAATAGCGCCGGCAGCGGGGAACGAATACTTTGTCTGCCTTTTGTTCTAACGGTGCACTGAAATTCGAGATTACGCAGCATCCCATACTAAACATGCGAGAAGACAGCTTACAAGGTGCCATGCCCCCTCAGCACACCCACTCTTTGTACATGCGGCAGAGTCCCTCTATAGCAGGGTGAGGGGTTCAGTATGCACTCAGTCGCGCTTACAGCCATTCACAGCCACAACCGAGGCTTTCGCCAACTTACTCCCCCCCCCCCCCCCCTCACACACACACACTCCCCCACCCTCTCGCGCACGCTTGAACGCGTTTACGCAAGCTCACTCCCCTCCCCTCTTTTTGCCTTTGCTTGCACAGGAAGGCAACACTCGTGAAGCCACCATCTTTCTTGTCTCACCCTCGCACGCTTTCACTCACACCTAAAACACACAGGATGCGATAGGATCTTATTGCACTTGGACTTTATACAGGTCATGATGCAGCTTCACTTTGGCGGTCACTCTTGTCACACGAGACGCAATGTGCGGAGACATGCATTAGCAAGCAGCTGCTTGTAATTCAATCATTTGACCATCTGCATCCATGCAAGTTTCCCTTTATTGTCTCAGCATTCCTTTGCGGTAGCAGCAAAATTTCTTTATATTGAAATCATATACAAACACACCTCGTTATATTGAGGTTCTAAATACACACATGCTGTTCTGAGGACAAGAGGTCACGAAAAGTCAAATACAGTAATCCCTCATTATAACGAAGTCAGCGAGATGGTGAAAAAAATTCGTTATAAGGGGCAATTCGATATAAGCGACCACTAGAGGCAAGCTAATGCAGTTGAGCTTTAATTGCACCACAACTGCGAGGAAGTCAAAATACAAGCAAAACTTTATTCAGGTGCAAGAAAGGCTGTGAACTTTGGCTGTTTCAAGTTCCTACCGGGTGCGAGCACCCCCTGCTTTAATTTGACCAAGCACTGCACGAGGCCGTGGTCGCCACCCATGCATTCAACCTTATTTCGCAGCAGGCGTAGGTACTCCCGCGTCTGCGCCATAGTTGGCACTTCACGTGGCTCTTTGTCCTCGTCGGGGCAAACAGCAGTGTCAATTAGCATCTCCGCATTTGTCGCTGGGGCGGCCGCGGGAGCAGCAGCGTCAGCGGACACGAATGTGTTGAAGTCGCCTTCTACCTCTTGGCCAGCAATATTATGAACAGCCTCGTATTGGCAACTCAAATCAACATTAGGGGGCGCTGCGGAGCCTGACCCGGTCTGGCTACACTGTGCAGTATGGCGGCTTTACGGAGGTCCCCGCGTACGCTTTCCTTGGTGAAAACATTAAGTTTGTTGCACTGCGATGTTAATTCGCGCTGTTTTGTGGGGGGAGAACGGGTAGTGGACGTCGAGCACCTCATTTTAGTCGGCACCAGTGGTACAAAGAGTAATTAAGTAGAAGTGGTCGCGCGTGTGTGCAAACCTCCGGCGTGACAGCGGACCCGCACGAGATTGTGGTGAGAATCGCCGACGCATTCCGGGACCCATCGATCGTGGAGGCAAAGTGTTCGTGCACTGCTGGATTGTCGCAAAAGTGCAAGCACATCTCGGCTGTTTCTCCTGGCACCTTATCCTGGAACATTTGGTGTAGTTGTCAGTCCCTTTAACGTTTCGTCTCTACATTGCGTTTCAATGCTGTTCATAGTGCAAAGATCGTAGTAAAGCGGAATGTTCATGTGCGTGCACCGTTGTAAGCAGAAGAGATCCTATTATGTGCCGAACTGCAACTTAGCTTCACCTTGTGCTGTGGCGCTTGGGGTTACCTATCACAATACATATCCTGCTTTTTTTCTTTTTTTTTTGCCGACATGACTGTTCGTTTCCTATGGCTCATACGCTATTGTTTCACAATTTGTGCTCGAGCAACTGCGTTATATCAGTGGCGACTCAGGCAGAACTCATGAAACCAACTTTTGTTGTCTTTGTTAGTGCCCTTCTTAAAGGGGCCCTGAAACTGGCATGCCGCATGATATACATACCACGACCACCACAAGCTCTGTTCGCAGGACGATCAGACAGCCGTGTGTATTTATTGGTCTCTGTAAGTGATGTAGCTCCAGGCGTCCATCTCGCGTTTAGAGAGTGCCACACATGCCTGAACCACAAGTAGCAATGTGTAAAAAAAAAAAACTTGACCAGGACCTTGCTACCTTGCCATGCACCGTGTAGCTTCCAGCACACTAGCTGAGGCGAAAGGAGAAAGCAATGCATCAGTGCAATAACTACTAATTCCGCTTACAGTTCAATGATTCGAAAAATTTTTGCAGCAGGCGGTGTCCTTTTGTAGTGAGGTAACTATGATCAGTCGGAAGCGTTTCAGTGCCCCTTTAAGTGTTTGTTAAGTGCTTTAAGTGCATGTTAAACTTTTATGTCACTTACTTTCCATTTATTGATATGTTGATAGTAAGGACAGCTCTATATGCTCTCTGGAGGTCAATAATTATCATTCACTGATGTTAAGTCTGCACAAGTGTCTCCCCATGTTGTATTACCAGTGGTTTAGTTATGCTTCCCAGGACAGCCATTTGCACTGTATTCAACAAACTGGGAAGAAGCATAAATTATGGTACATATACCAGCTGGGGTCATTTGAATCAAACCATTCTTTCAGAGTACTCAACTCTGGTGGCCAAACTTTTTAAATACTCATCGTATGCAGGTTTGACACTGTTCCATGTTACTTCTCATGTTCTGTTTGGCCAGATATACCCTCATATGCTAAAAAGTGCAACAAAAATGGGCTTGAGTAAAACGTATGAGGCAAGTACAGTGAACAAAATATTGAGTGCATGTGGTTTATTTTGTGAAAAAATACAAGTAAGGAAAGGGACAACAAACCGCCATTGAAGAATAACCACAACTCTATGCACACAGATCATAAGTGAACTGCAAATATCTCGGAATACCATAAGATGAAAACTTGCATCAGAATGCGTAGTGTAAATCAGCACTTCAATGAAGAATACAAGTTGCAAAAGAATGTGCATTGCTAATTTACAAAAAGTGTGTTGAAGTTGAAGTCTGCAGGTTTGGCCAATGCAAACAAGTGCAGCATGTAGATCACATGGCAACGACCGTGTCTGAAAAGTATGAAGTGGCTGAGTGGCATAAAAAATGCTGGATTTCCAAACAGAAGACTGCACTTACTCTCAAGGCCGCCACGCTTTGATGGAGCCAAGGTCACACGCACAAATGCCTCTATGCAATACAGGCTACTTGCAATATCGCCAGCCATGGCACGACTTCAGGTGAATCACCTAATGCCGAATATGCAAACGCGCCACTGGAATTCATCTTTTGGTGGCACAGCCACAGTTACTTTTAAAATTTCACACATCAACTGAGCAGTCTCTGCAATTATGTTGCTACATGTAGTTAGAGAACAGTTAAAAAGGTGACTCAAGAATGCAGTGGAAATATGCTTCAATTTCACCAATGTCAATGCAACTGTTTTTACACATAACTGGTGCCGTCCTGAAAGTGGATGAATTTTTGTGTAGCACGTCACACGAGCATTCAGAACATCGAATGATGGCAGGCCTGTGAATGTATTTACGTCGCTACTATTTATCGTGTTCACAAACTTCTGTGGAAAAGTACCCGATGTCACTTGGGCAGCCTTGCTTTCTGTAAGCCTTGTCCGTGAAGCCATTTCTAGTAGGAAATTTGCCACGTCTTTTTCTTCTCTTGAGTACTCTGCCATTAATGTCTGGAGGCCAGGTTGGCAAGCACATTCCTGTCACAAAACAAAAGCAAGAGTTGTAATGTCTGACATATCTGACGCGAAATGCAGCTTCTTTTTGTCATTCCAATAATGCACGTCAGTGTATTAAATTCAATGTTGGAAGTAGGAAAGCCAAGCTTTTTGCATCAGTTAATTTGCACCCATCACACACCACAATCCTTTCACGAATTAATCCAGAAAACATGCTGCCGGCTAGGTAAAGACAGCTACCACATCACAAATATATAGAAAAAATAAATTGCCATATTTGCTATGTCCTTGTCCCTTATGGTGTTTGCAAGGCTTTGGTCAATGCTGTTAGGGGATGGGAAATCGTCCTGCAATGTCAGATAGAGTTCAGTTCAAGAAACCAGTGGTTAAGCAATGTGTGCACAAGTTGCAATTAATGTGCACCCATCACACACCACGTGCTACAATGCTTTTACGATGTAAATCCAGAAAGCATGCCACCGTCTAGGTAAAGACAGCTACCACAACACATACATATACAAAAAGAAATTACCATATTTCCTTTGTCACTTATTTGGTCCATGCTATTGCGGTCAGGGGATGGGAGATCGTCCTGCAATGTCAGAGTTTAATCCCAAGGAATTAGTGGTGAAGCAATGTGTGCACAAGTTGCAGGCAGCCAATTTACCATGGTGGTCGTGCTGACAGGTGCATGGGGCAACACCTTTGCTTCTAATGGGGAGGCAACAGTTTCTTTGCTTGATTCATTCTGTAATGCATTAAAAGGTGTTGACATCTATTGCATGCTTGTAGACATGGTGTATGTACCATAAGCATATAAGTGCTGCACCATGTAGTCAAATTAACTTACTCTGGCTGACCGATACACACGTCGGCGAAGTCTTGCCAGTGAAAGCTCTTTCATATGAGCATCCTTGTTCTCATCATAACATGACGTCCTTGGCAGGTTTTCAGTTGGTATTGCATTTTTTTCAGCCGCTGTCTTTGACATGCTACATCTGAAAAAATAAATGAATTGTTTATGCTTTGTTGTGCCTCAATATGGGCTGCACCCAGAATTTTTTTTCTTTTTACCTCAGAAACAAAGCCACAATATTTATAAAAAAGCATTTGCAAGGAAATGAAGCACGGTTTGAGTGTGCAAGGCTATGCAACGATGTACACCGAATGTAGCATCTGCAAAACGTAGTTGAAAGCTGCTCATAACACAAAGTACACAGGTGCAAACACCACCACATGACCGGAGTAGTTATGCCACTGAGTTGGGGATGATTTAATAACACAGATAAAGCTAGCTTAGGTACTAATACTGCACATACATATGCGACACGTCAGTAGACGGCGGACGCCGTAAATTTTCCTCGAAACTAGCAAACGCGTGTAAAATTGACATGTGGCTGTCGCGTAAGTGGCAAACTTCTGCAATGAACGCGATAGGCTCGCCGTCGGTGCGAAATACCAGTGTCATATGGCCACTCTTGAGCACGTCAGAGATTCTCAAGTGCAAGTGGCAAATTCGTAATCAGTCGCGCTGGGAAGTGCCCGCGTGCAGTGCGCCTGTGCTGCAAGTTCATCCGCACCACGCATGATATTTATTCCGCTTTAGCATGCCACATACGTGGCACGTTTACACTCAACACTTCCCGAACTTGCTAGTACATCATTCGTAAACATTTGAATCTCCGACGCCCGTATAAGTTGCGCGAGACGTGCTGGGCATCAAAAGCCTCCCGAGTTACAGCCGGGTGTAGCCAACGAGCGCAGAGGTGACGTTGCTCGCAGAAACCGCTGTGAAGCGTCGAACATGAGCTCTAATTACAGCCAATGTGGTTAACGAGTGCAGAAGAGACGTTCCTCGGAGAAACCGCTGTGACAGGTCTCGAACCTGTGCTCGAATTTCGCGTTGCGGCTAACATATGCAGCAAATAATGCATATCCCAATCGCCAGTGCCCGCAATGCGAAACGTGTTTACATAAGGTGACACAGTGACATGTATAATGGCCACGCACAATGGTCATGCATTAGGGTCGAGTTCACAATAGTGTCTCACCTGGTAAGGAGAAATTATCCCGTGCAAAATGCCGTGAGCAAACAGTCACTGTAAGCGTCACAGCCTTGCCGATGCGGAGGTTAGCGATCCACCTGGTTCTGCGGCTTCAGCCTTTCCACTCGGAGGGAAGTGCGTGAACGGAAATATCGCGGTCCTTCCATCTCGCTGGCACGCACCGAGGAACACAGCAGAACTGCTTGGCCGTTCGCTTTTTCTTTGCTAGCAGCTTCATTCTTCCGTCCGCGACAGCAGCCTCCACGGCACACACGGCGACTGGACCTCTGTATTTCGTTTCTCCCTACTGCCGCTAGGTGTCGCATGAATTGCTGGAGTTGCGAATAGATCACTGCAAGTCCAAACATCGTCAAGGTCGCTGCCGCCGCCACCGGAAAAGCCAGCATGCGCAAAGCAGTTGGCGACCTTAGAAGGTGTGAGTTATTTCCATGAAAAGTTCAGAAAATGGATCGCACCAAGCAGATCAATGTTATACCTCTTGCTGGCATCATACGCTGTGAGCATGCGCTGCAAAAGAGCCTTGCTGTACAGCTTTCGGGTAGTCTCAATGATGCCCTGATCCATCGGTTGCAGTACCGTATATTGTGTTTGCAGGTTAAAATTCCACAGCGATTGGCTTCAGGTTGTCGATCTCTTCCCGCAGCTCGGACAATTGTCAATTATGAAAAGCAGTTGCCAATTCTTTGTGTTGAGTCGTCTGTCCAGAAGGCGCATGTAGTCTTCAAAAATGGCAGCAGTCATCTGTGCCTGCTTGTTACTTTTGTAGATGCATTCCTTGGGAATAGTTGCATTTCGGAAGCACCATGGCTTCTCCGGCTTCCCCAATATCAACAAGGGAAGCTTGTTCTCGCTTGTTGCGTTGGCACCAAACAGCACAGTGACATGCTGCTTGCTCTGTTTTCCTCCCTATGAGGATCTGCCGGCGGTAGTGAATGTGCGATTCGATGGCATCTTGTAGAAAAATGCAGCCTCATCTAGGTTTTAGATGTCTTTGTCTTCATACTTTTCACATAGAGCTTGGAGCCGATGTTGGCACCATACGTCTAAAGTGTCACTGTTCATGGCTGCGATTTTGCCAATAATCGACTTCGAGGTCATGCAGTGTCGTTTCTTGAAACGCTCAAGCCAGCCGTTGCTGCACTTGAAATCTTTATGGCCCATTTGGAGGGCGAGAGCTTTGGCTCTTGCAGTAAGTGCAGGTCCATCTAAGGGGAGATTTGCACTCCTGGTGTTCTTCAGCTATTATAGAAGTGCACCTTCCACTTCGGGTTATTTCGAATCGTGATTGCTCATTCTCTTCGCCAAGACGCTCGTTTCAAAGCCATTTCAAGCACAGCTTCGTTGTTTTTCAACACAGTTGATAAAGTAGACGGCGCTATGCCAAATTCCTTCGCAATATCAGTTTTCTGCTGGCCATCTTTTACTGCTTCTTTCATCAGCAGAACTTTCTGCTCCAAAGTCAGACACTTTCACCCGGAGACTGACGGAGCCATTTATCACTGTAGACTGCAAAAGCACATGCGAAAAATGCCTAATGAAGCACTCCAAAGAATGCACAATCACATGGCCTGCAGCATGGATCCGAATGCACAGGCCGTCGGCGCCAAAGTGACTGAACATGGTGGGTGATGCAGAACGCACAAGCTGCAAAATGTCGTCAGGGCATCTTGCTCTTCTCATCAGTGTGCGCTGGTGATGGCGACAGTTGCAATAGCGGGCTTGGCATCGGCTTAACGTGTAGCGGAAGGAAGGCGATTGAAGTTGTGGAGACCAAGAAGCAGGAACAGTGGAAGGGCACCCGTTGGTGGAAGATTGTGCTCAGAACCGCAGGCCGGAAGAGGGCAGCTTTGGAGAAGCAGCAACATCGAAGCTAGCAATGAGGAAGCGAGGAGTTGACATAAAAGTGAGTGAGAGGAGTCACTGGCATCCAAACGGCTTGCAGACTGGAGAGCGAATTAGGAGGCGAAGGCAGTGGCCGCTTTTATAGGGTGGATGCAGAGGTCACGGAAGAATACGAGAGTATCACACTGGAAAATGCTGCAGATGCCGTGGCTCGAGTCTGAGGTTGTGTTTGTTGTGCCTAAAGAATGATTAGCTGCTCATTGCAGCTACGCAGCGCGATCGTGAAAACTGAACAGTTTTGCAGTAGGGGCTTTGCATGATCGCTGGGTAATTTTTTCTCGAGGCGTGCAGCTGTGAAGTTTACAAAATGGGAGTTTTTCGGCACACTTTTGTCGACGACACTGTGCTAATTCTACGGTTCAAGCGTCGGTGTTCGCACATCGTTGCATTCACGCCATTTACAAATGTGCAGGAAAAAAATTCAATGACCCTACCACGCATTTAGACCGTTTGTCTAAAGTCGGATGGCGTGAATCGAGCATGACCGGCTCGAGAAAATCGCTGGGCAAACACCAGCTTGCATTTACCCGCCATGTTGACAGCCTGACTCGCCGTCGGTGACGCTCAGATTTTTCGTGTTTTTGGCAAGTTATCGGTCAATTTTCACCGTCAAAAGTGCAACGAAGCTAGGGGCGGTGTTTTATTGCGATGCAGGCTGATTGTGGTGAGCGGCGAGCAAACTTCTAGACCGGCTTACCCAGAGTCGTCTTCCCAATTTGTTAACGTAGCTCCTCTTGTTGAACATGGCACTTATAATCGGAAGGACACTTCTTTCGTGCTTTTTGGCACGTTTCAATGCCAGAAGTGCTCTTTAGAGTGGTAAAACTTTACTCATTGAGCGCACCCCATGGCATGCTACGGCACAAGTTTGCCCACGATCTTTTGGCCACTTTTTGGCATCCAAGAGACCGCAGTTCTCTGGCATTGCAAAGCGTCAGGAAAACTTTATTTTCATGTGGGTTCGATCATGGAGGACACCAGCGATGTGATTGCGACCGAGGTTAACGGTTTGCGTGCACTGCACCATGGAATTTGACAGCTTTCGTTCGCTCCACAGTAAACAGCTGGGATCACTCGGCACTCACTTGGTACCCGTTACTAGGTGATCATCAGTCGTGGGGTTTGGTACTTTAGTGGCCTGTTCTGTGCCTGCATGAGACTTAATTCGGTAGCGGCATTAATTTGACACTGCATGCGCAAAAGGAGCATGCCGATACCTCCGCTCACCACTACACTCTAAGCAGGTCAAGCTCTTCATGCGCTTTGAATAATGCGGCTTAACATACAAGCGCTTGGGTCGAGACAGGAAGAAATTTCGAATAAGGCGACATATTGAGAAAATCGATGTCGTTATAAAGAGAGATTATTGTACTTAGTTATATTGCAAATTTCGTTATATTGAAGTTCGTTATATCGAGGTTTAACTTTATTAATCTAGGAGTGAAAACTTAGTGGTTACAAAAATTTAAGATGCTAAGGACCACACTATCATTGAGTAAACACCATATTTTTTGTGCTTATAACCGACACCAAAAGTTAAAGAATTGAACAATAAACTCAGGGTGTGGATTGTATTATCATTATTAACAGTTTTATTGATGCTTAGCGGGAAGCTTTTGGCGCAGTCACGTCGGCTGAAGTGCGGAGCAGCCGAGCAGACTAAGCCAAGCGCAGGAGCGAGCTGCAGCGCCGAAGCGTGCGTCCTCTTCCTCTTCAGTGTACAAGCGGCAGGAGCGATACTTGAGCTCTTCTTCATTAGAATGGCACCAGGAGAGAAAAGGAGCCATCCTGGCAACTTATGGTGCAGATACGGTAACAGGATTGTAGTAGGGTTTGTAGCGGCTGACGTGTAAGGTGCCGCAATTGTGACAGTGCATGTCGTCAGACGGCGTGAAAGTCTCAATCACGTAGTTCACTGGAGACATAGGGTTGACAATGCAGTAGGGCCCAATATTGAGCCAGAAGCTTCAACGAAAGACCAGGGGCGTGGGGTGGAATCCACAGCCAAACGAGGTGTAGTGGTGGGTGTAGTGTTGTAGTGGTCAAGCCAGTGTCGTGTCTATTCTGTTGGTGCGCTTGATTTTCCCTTGTCAAAATGCGAGCAAGTTGCCTGCATTCTTCTACGTACTTGCCGAGTTCTGAAATGGGCCGGCATTCGGAGACGTCTCGTTGGTATGGTAGTACAGTGTCCAGTGTGCACGATGGTTCTATTCCATACAACAGAAAGAATGGCGAAAAGCCAGTAGTCACTTGCCTTCAGGTGTTACAAGCGTACATTACAAAAGGAAGAACCATGTCCCAGTTGGAATGGTCGGATGCAAAGTATGTTGTGAGCATTTTGCCAAGAGTGCAGTTGAAATGCTCAGTTAAACCGTTGCAGTTTATGGGTGAAATGCCATTGACATGCAGTGACTTATGTGACACGCGGTAAAGAGGCCTGCGACGACTTCCAACAGAAACACATGGCCTCTGTCACTGAGAACTTCACAAGGCGCACCGTGTTGAAACACGAAATTGCATACAACGAAGAAGCAAGGTCATGTGCTGCAGCGACACAAAGGGCTGTTGTCTCAGCATAGCGGGTGATTTGGTCAACACTTGTGGGCTTTAAAGGTTGATGCCGACATGGTCGAAAGGGCGGTCTGGGCAAGATAGAGGTTGGTGTGCACCAGTCAAATGCTGAGAAGGCACCTTGCATCCCTGGCAAGCGGTGCAGCCAAGAGTGTACTTGCAGACAAAGGTGTACATTCCGCGCCAGTAAAAAAATTGGTGCAACCTCGTGTATGTATTCAACGTGCCGGCATGCGCATTCTGTGGGTCGGCGTGAAAAGCAGCAGAAATGTTGGAGCGCATGTGACTGTGTGATACGACCAGAAGCCGCTTTCGACCATCAGGCATATAGTTCCACGGGCAGAGCAGGTTTTTGCACTCAGCAAGATGAGTGGCTTGATGGCAGAGTGCACGGGAAGACAAAGTGGTGGATAGGATGGACAGGATGTCAATAATACTAACAATCCATGAATTCTTATACGCTGCCCTGACAGCATAGAATCGAAGTTGAGCACCAAGAAAGTATCAAGTGGTAGCGGACACCGAGAAAGGGCATCCGCATTAGTGTGCTTCCAGCCAGATCTGTACACCACTTGTATGTCCTGTTCTTGCAGCCAAAGCGCCCTGCGGCCAAGGCGGCCAGGGGGATCATTTAAAGGGCCCCTGAAACAGTTTGGACAAATTTTGTAGGCGCGTAGGGTACAGCTTAAGTAGAACATTCGCACCACAATTTAAGTGAAGCGTTACGTATTAATGGAGCTACAAGCAATTAGAAGCTACCCTCCTCCCCAGCCATGCTTTTCCTCCTCAACTCGTTCGTCGAGCGAGCGGGGCTAAGCTCCGCCTTCACTGGTCCTGCGTCACGATGCGACGTCACATCGTCCACTTCCGGTTGTTTTGGAGCCCGCCCCCGCCCGCACGAAACCTCTCCGCTAGCTGCTTGGCTGTCGACCCCAAGCGAGAGCTATCGAAGCAGCGTGCGTTGCGAGCATTCTGTCGTAGCGCCGAACTTGTCTGGTATTCCGTTAACCACAGGCAAGCTGGTCATTTCGGCAAATGACTGGAGGCATAAACTCAAGCTGATGAAGGAACTTTGGCGTAGACGTACGTGAGCGGCCTGATCGGTCTGCACGGTCCAGACACTTGTTGGCGCAGCGCTTAACCAGCCAAACAAAGCGCTAATCCGGCAACATTGATGCCTTTAATTGTAGCATACGTGGGTTTATTGACCAGTTGCCTTCCCCAAAAAAGATCACATTCTCGTGACGCCTGCGGCAAGAAGGACGTTCCACGTCCGCCGCCAAGGTCTGTGAGTGGCGGCGCTGGCTAACACTCCCAGGGTTCTACTAGTACACATAAATACCCAAGAAAGTGGATGGGAAAACAGCGCCGCGGTAGCTCAATTGGTAGAGCATCGCACACGAAATGCAAAGGTTGTGGGTTCGGTGCCCACCTGTGGCAAGTTGTTTTTTCATCCACTTTAATTTCCATTAATTTATCGTCTCATTATTTCATTTATTAAGCACAAGTAATTTCCCCTATGTTGTCCTTGGTGTCAGTGTTTGTTGGCTTCTTGTGATAGTGTTGGAAAAGCCACACAACGCGAATTCGGCATGGGCACAGTCAGTGACAGCACTATGACGAGACAGGAAGTCCCGCCTTAATTAAGATGACGTCATGAGAACAGGAATCAACACTACAAACTCAACAGTATAGAGAATGTTCTGTGGTCTTGTAGTGCAAGCAGCACATGGTTGGATAGGCTGAGTGCTGGCAATGCAAAGTACAACGCCAGTAAGAGCCGCGTAACCTTCCCGAGTCGTCGGCGAATTGCCTCTCATATATAACAGACACTGCTGCACCTGTATCAACTAGTGCAAATGTAGCAACTTCTTCGACCTGTACTTTTATATTGTTTTGCGGCTATAGTGGAGGTTTTGGACATTTCGACAAGCTTGCAGCTCTTGCCTCCGGAACTGCACCACTTAGTTTCCCTCGTTTGAGGAGGGCGACGATGCAATGGCGATATCAAGCGGTGACGTGGTGAGGGAGAACAATGGGTGTTGAAGTTCTGCCGTGCATTCCAAAAGTTCAGCGGTGGGTTAGGATCATCATAATGGTGGGCTGCAGTAACATGTGGCTCAGTGGTCACATCCAAACGCGGCAGATGGTAGCGACAAAAGCAAGTGTGCCACATTTCCCATGAGACTGCAGGCGACAGACAGACAGACAGACAGAAAAACTTTATTCGCAGCAAGTGAGTTTGGACTCATCTGGGTCCCTGGACCACTGCACGGTCCCACACTATGTTGAGATGTTCATGTTCATTTTGTTCATGATGTCGGCAGCCCGAGCCACCGCAGCAAGCTGTGATGTCGGGTCCGTAAATGAGAGCAGGACCTCCCAGTCCTCCCACCTTGAGATGCCGGGCTGACCCTGCGGGGGAGGATCAGCAGGGCAGCCGAAAATGTGTGGGAGAGTGTGGCGTGAGGGTCGCCGCATAGGGAGCATGTAGGGGAGGTGCCACAGTAGTGGGATAGCAACTGAGAGGATGGGAGAGATCGGGTGTGGAGGCATCTCCAGAGGATTTGTTGGGAGTGGGTCAGGGAGGGGTGGGGAGGAGGGTAAGTCCAATGGTCCAAACGGGGTACTTGCATGAGCTCCGCAAAGCTGTGTGCCCACTCCCTCGAGAAGCCCAGATCAAGGCTGTCCTGAGCCTGGCAAATCAAACCTCAGGCCAATTTATCGGCAGCCTCGTTTCCGGAGCTCCCAGAGTGAGCCGGCACCCACCGAAGCTTTATCCTGCATGGTAAATTCTGGGTGGGGGTGTTTAACAAGTTCCAGGCAGGGGTGTGAATCCTGCCTCTGGCAAAGTTGGACAGAGCAGTCTTGGAATCGCTAAAGATGTATTCAGCATCCGAAAGTGCAAAGGCTAAGGCGATGTCAGCCTCCTCTGCCTTCTCAGGTGTAGAGACCGAGGGAAGATGGTGAGTTAGGGGTTCGGGGTAGGGTTGGGTTGTAAGAAACTGCTACAGCTTCATGCGTTGTACATGCGACGTCTACCAAATGGCTTTCTCGACTTGTCAGTAATGCTTGTGGAGGGCATTTGCGCAAGCTACGCAGTGAGAGATGTGGTACTGGGGATGGACGTTTCGAGGAAGGGGTTTCACTACAAAGGGTGTATGGGTGTGTTGAGGAATGGCTATAAGGGTTGACTGATTAGTGGGTATGTTGATGCAAAGGGAGGTGAGGATATGGCGGCCAGTGGCGCTCGCGGCAAGTCTTATGTACTGCGTCTGAAGGTGCACCTCAACTAGTTCAGGAAGCGTGTTATGCATGCCTAGTGCAAGGAGTTTGGCTGTGTTAGTATACTGCGGGGTAGATTTAGGGCGGCCTTAGTTCCAAGGCAGATCATGACATTCACGTGCTCGGTTTCCATGCGGTTCAGCTTGAGATATGGAGTGGCGTACGAAATGCGGCCAAGCGTAAAGACATGTAAAACTTTCATGTTGTCTGTTTCGTCTAAACCCTTGTGCAGGGAAGATACACGCCGTAGAAGCTGCAACACTGATTGCGTGGAAGCCTTGAGTATTTTAAGGGTATGGTCATTCCATCCGGAATCCTGCGGGTAGAGGCCAAGGATGCCCAGGGTGGGAGTGAGGGGGATAGGGGATCTTTGTAAAATTATTTGGATGGGCGAGTTAGCGGCAGATTTTGGCCTAATTAGGAAGAGCGCGGATTTAGAGGGGGAACGCTCGAGTCCGATAGATAATACATGAGCAGAGATGGCGTCGGCTGCTATTTGTAGAGTTTCCTCAATTTCCCCATCAGAGCCATGAGTGGTCCATGTGGTAATATCATCAGCGTACAGAGTATGTTTTAGGTGTGGGATGAGATTGAGCTTCTGGGCTAAGGGGATGAGAGCAATGTTAAATCGAAGTGGGGAGCCTTGAGGGGTTCCAAACTAGCCGAGTGTATAAGGGGGTGTGCTGATCTGATCAATATGCAAGGAGGCAGTGCAGCCAGAGAGGAAGGCGCGAACATAGTTGTAAGTTTTAGGTCCTACCTGTAGTGCCTGCAGTTCCCGTAAGATGGCCGCATGTCAAATTCTGTCAAATGCCTTAGTGAGGTCAACTGCCAAGATAGCTTTAGTGAGATGGGGAATGGTATCATCAAGCACACTGTGCGTAATTTGAAGTAGGGCATCCTGCACAGATAGATGCGCACGAAAGCCCACCATACTGTGGGGGAAAATGTCTTCCATGCACATTGTTAGTCTGGCAAGGATTATGTGCTCAAAGGCCTTGCCAAGACAGCATGTAAGAGAAATAGGGCGGATGTTGTCGCGGTTGATGGGCTTGTGGGATTTTGGGATAAATATGATTTTTCCATGCTTCCAGGAGGCAGGGAGGGTACCCGCTTCCCAGTACTCATTAAAGTAGGTGACTAGGTCCGATATGGAGGCATCATCAAGATTTCGGATGGCAGCATTTGTAATTTGATCTTCCCCGGGTGCAGTATTGCACAATTTCGATAGGGCTTCGCAAAATTCGGATTCCATAATAGGCACGTCAAGCTGTGGTTGGGGTGAGCCTGTGTACTGTAGGGGTTGGAGGACGGACTTTGCGGATGAAAAACCAAACTTGGGAGTATTTATTTTACATTATATAGAGAGGTGAGACGTCAATGACAGTCGTACAGTCATTACGGGCCGGCAGCAACTCGGGCGCTGCGGCCCGCGGCAAGAAGTTCGAGAGAGGTCAATCAGGGAATCAGGGAATGCTCTGGTCTCTCTGGAAGGCTTCTTATAAACCCTTCGAGCACTGGAAGTCGCGTCATGTTCGACCAATGGGAGAGTCCACTCAGATGACGCCATTTTCAGCCAATGTTTGCCGCCCGTATCGCGTTGTCACACCCAGCGGCTCTCTGCGGTCTTGCCTCGCAGACATGCAATGCACTTCTAAGGTGGAGAAGGGGGGCGGGGGCACTCATGCTCCATTGAACGAGGGCCCACCTGCTCCCGGTGGTACGGCTCCGCAGTGGTGGCAAATGCCTTCTTCAAAGGCGAAGAGGGGTGACGATTGGGCTCTATTGTCCGAGGACCCCTTCTAATCCCGGCGGCGTACGAACTTGTTTGCAAGTGTCCTGCTTCAGGAATGTGGCACCCCTGCTTCTGCATTCCTCAATTAGCTGTGCTGCGATTCGAAGTGGTCTGGGGAACTCGAAGTAGCCTCAGGAAACGGCGCCATATCTAACAGCTCGTCCTCGCCCCGGTTGTTCTGAATGGCCGGTGAACTCAATTCGCTGGCCATGAGGAACGCTGAAAGAACCTGCAGGGTATTGGTGTCGAGCCTCGTTTGACGAACTTCGGGATCCTGGGCCCTGGAGAACATACGTCAAACAAACAAAACAACACAGCGCTGCCCCACGTGTAAGCGCAGGCTCTTCACCCCTGACTCGCCAGGCTATTACTGAGTCAGAATGAACCCTGATCTTTTATTTCCCCAATTTCGACAAAACAGTTCCAACCACCCTTCCAAACAGCTATCCATTTCTCCTCGATTGCCGACAAGACCAGAGTACTATTGTTGTTGCAAAACAAAAGGGTCGTTGACGATGCAAACAACAAATGAAAACAGCCGAACATAACTTAAGTGGCCTAACTACACGAACAGCATGTTTCCAAGCTATCGCAGTGGCGTACTTATCGCATGTATTGGTGCCACTGAACAATCTGGTCAACCTCACAAGCACGTAATCACAAGCGCGCTAGCATTGTGGTCACTAAACAAAACGCTTACTCACGTTTCTTCCCTGAAAGTCCTACAGGACACGTGACTTAAACGAACAATTAAACTTGCGGGACTTACACACTCCGCAGAACCCTTGAAATAATGAGTCTTTTACTAACTCGTTCCACGCATACTCATTAAAGAAGTCAGAATACGGCTGCCCTCAACACACACGAGCAACCCAGTCATAAATCTGCTTCCTTCCGTCCACACAGGACACGCGCTAATGGAACTAAGAACGCTTCTCAGTGCAAATTATGCACTCACTAAAAATCTACGCGCTTAACCTTAGAAAATTCAAAGCCACCTAAAAAGAAAGAAGGTTAAATATCACACGCGCGTTACGATAGGCCTCTCTACAATAACCTTGACCCTCAGGTTACTCGCACACACAAAAAAAGAAAGCCTATTTACTTATTAATGAACATCTCGCGAGACTACAGGTTTACATAAAACGCATCTTTCAAATCTCGGAGCTTTCTCAAACCAAAACATAAACAAAGCTCATACCTTACACCTTGAAAGAAATCCTAGTCTCAAATCGCGAAAACTTTCCGATGCTCAAAAATAAAACAAAATAACACGTTTTACTTCTACGGAAGCTCTCTTGGCCTCCCTTTCCAAACGCTTATGTCTGACTCCTACTTTGAGTCTGACTCGAGGTGGGTGCGGTTTCAAAGCTACTCTGGCTACGGAGGAACAACAAAAGGGCTGACTCACTATCAGCTCCTTCAAGACGTTAAAGTCCCCTGCCAATTTGCGTCCTCCCGCCCCGCTTTCAACAGGACCTCGACTGACCGCGTCACTACTCCTCACCTGGTCTCGTCCTGCCACCTTGCGTTTCTTCGAACTGCACGCTGAGCTTTGAAAAGAACTACGGAACGACGAGGAGATTAACTGCCTTGTGCCCTTTGTCCTCGTCTGTGCAGAACATGCTTCGCGGTCCCCCTTTGACCTGTGACTCGCTTGTTTTGGATGCGTCAGCATCGTCGGTGACGACCGCACCTTCTTTCTCGCGCCCTGCCCTTTTGGGTTTCTCGCCATCTTTGGCGGCGCTACATTAGTTACCGCATTCCTATCTTTAGGGCGCTTCTTCCTGCGGCGCTTTCTCTTGGCATTCCCTTTTATGTCGCCTTCTCGTGCCTCGTGCTGGCCGGTACACATTTCGTCGGCCCGGATCGGTCTCTTACCCGCACAGTCTGAGTGATTTACATTTAAATCAACACTCTCTCTGCCTCGACTGGCGGACAGCCCAACCGACTCTGGCACAATGGAGCAGGCTTTACTCGAGTTAGACAACTCGCACTCTTGCGAACTGCCCTCTGCTACATTGCCCAGCTCACGCTGTGCATTGGCACACAGCCCGTCGGTATCGATCGCTGTCTCACGCGCACAGTCCGAATGATTAATAACTGAATCATCCCTATCTAGGCTATCTAGACTGGCGGAGAGCCGCACCGATCCCTGAACAATGCAGTTGTATTCTCTTGAGCTACGCAGCTCGCAATCCTGAGAATTACCCTCAACTGCACCGCTCAGCTCGCACTTCACTTCTGCACGCACATCTGGCTCTACATGGGTGCTCGCTTGTGTCGGGTCAGAAGTACCCTTTTCTTTGCTAGCAACCTCGCTAACATTACCTGCGACGCACACACGCGGTAACTGTGCCAATTTGTTCGCAGCTGGCCTAGCTGTCTCTACAGTCATCTGTTGGCACAGCACCTCGTCGCTCTCCTTGCGGCCTTTAACGGCCTCTGTTGCCACTAAGGCATTGTTAGCAGCTAGCCTCTTCCCTTTTCCTATGAATCTGCAGCCAATCTCACAGGCACTACTCTTCTCGTCGGCTTTTGGCGAAAATCTGCTAGATGCTGCCTCATTCTTTCGCTCTGTACTACCTACAGAATTCTCAGACAGCCGTTGTCTCTGTGCCAATAACTGATCACAATACTGTATCTCTTTGATCAGTGCTGCCTTCTCTCTCTCATACTTTTGCTCACGCTCAAGCTTACGTTCCTGATACTCACGTTCGTGATGCTCACACCTAAGAGTAAGTTCTTGAAGCTCATGCTTCCGTTCATTCTCGCGTTCTTCACGCTTACGCTCACTCCTAAGTTCACGACGCTCCCGCAAACATTCACGACGCTCACGCTCCCGTGGCTCCTGTATCACCTCCCAAGCAAGCTCAATGCTTTTGCCATCATTGCCACTATCTTGAATCGCCCGTATGATAGCTGGCGTTTTCATCCGTTCGTCCGCCTCAACTCCCAAATCGTCGCACACCAACAACAAGTCTAACCTCGTCAACCTTCTAAGATCCATGGCAGCTGCCCCGACAGGTGGTTAAAACTGTTTTCCTTAATTAATTTGTGCAAACACACAATGCATCAAACTCCCGATTCCCAGAACTATCAAAATGAACACACAACATTTGAGTCTGGCGAATCATAAGGAAAAAAACCACGCGCTCACTTACGGTTGCAGCACCCTGCCATCCGGTTCATTCGTCCGCTGTTCCCGGTTCCTCCGGACTCCCTGGGTCGAAGGCTCGCTCCTTCTTCGCTACTCCCAGTTTCTTCGGACCTCTTTCGACGAAGGCTCTCTCTTCTTCGCTCTTCCCGGTTCCTTAGGATCTCTCTCGACGAAGGTTTATCCGTAGCGCTGCCACCAGCTGATGCATTCGGAGGCGATCTCACCGCTGCCAACCAGATGTAGGGGTTGGGGGACGGACTTCGGGATGAAAACCAAACTTGGGAGTATTTATTTTACATTATATACAGAGAGGTGAGACGTCAATGACAGTCGTACAGTCATTACGGGCCGGCAGCAACTCGGACGCTGCGGCCCGCGGCAAGAAGTTCGAGAGAGGTCAATCAGGGAATCAGGGAATGCTCTGGTCTCTCTGGAAGGCTTCTTATAAACCCTTCGAGCACTGGAAGTCGCGTCATGTTTGACCAATGGGAGAGTCTGCTCAGATGACGCCATTTTCAGCCAGTGGTTGGCGCCCGTATTGCGTTGTCACACCCGGCGGCTCTCTGCAGTCTTGCCTCGCAGACTTGCAATGCACTTCTAAGGTGGAGAAGGGGGGGGCGCTCATGCTCCATTGAACGAGGGCCCACCTGCTCCCGGTGGTACGGCTCCGCAGTGGTGGCAAATGCCTTCTTCAAAGGCGAAGAGGGGTGACGATTGGGCTCTATTGTCCGAGGACCCCTTCTAATCCCGGCGGCGTACGAACTTGTTTGCAAGTGTCCTGCCTCAGGAATGTGGCACCCCTGCTTCTGCATTCCTCAATTAGCTGTGCTGCGATTCGAAGTGGTCTGGGGAACTCGAAGTAGCCTCAGGAAACAGCGCCATATCTAACAGTACTCGGGAGGTTTGCAAGGAAGACCTGGGGTGATGTAGGTGCACTTCACCTGCGCGAGGAAGGCGTCGGGGTCCTGCCGATGGTTATGAGTGAGTTATGAGTGAGTGGGCGAATGCTAAGATGCATCTGAGTTTTAGATTGCGCTGGATCTAGCATGTGGCGTAACAGGTGCCAAGCGGGGGTTGTGGAGAGATTGCCTCAGAGGCCGTCACAAACCTGAGCCCAGTTAGCTTTGCAAAGAGGGGCACTATGGTGTTCTATTTAGGATTGAAGCTGGGTGAGTTTGAGTTTTAGTTTCCTGTTGTGCTTTTGAGTTCTCCACCTTCGCGTTATGTTTTCTTGAGCTTCAAGGAGGTGGGCGAGCTTACTGTCGATAACGGGCTTGTCTGGGATAGTATTGAGCGTTTGGGTATGTTGACCTATGTCTTTCTGTAGCTGAGCAGTCGGATCTAGGTGCTTAGGTCGAAGGGGGCCTGTGCTGGCAGCGCTTGCGTAAATTGTTGGCACTGGTCCCAATTAGTGTGCCTAGCGGTAAATGTGCGCTGATGTCGCCGATAGTTTACCGCTATGCGAATTAGGTGGTGGTCGCTGCCTATTGCGACTTGCGTTCTTTCCAACTGTAGGTGAGCCAAGTTTTTACCAAGCGTGAGGTCTGGGCTAGTATCGGCAGTAACACTGTTACCAACCCGTGTAGGTAGGCTGAAATCATTAAAGATATTGCTGAACAGGATGCATCGGCCACGGCTGCTTTGCACCTTAATTCACGCTCAGCATGCAACAAGAGTGACGATATCATCCATTTTTTGGCACAATTTACTTTTAAATTTAATGTGATCATGATATCAGAAACATGGTCTACAGTAACTGTGCTATGCTGACTTTACAAGGTTATCACTGCTTTTTTATTAATAGGCCCAGCAAGAAAGGTGGTGGTGCTGCACCTTTTGTTGAAAGCTATGCAAAATATGAATTACTAACAGACTATACGAGAGTAACAGATGACTACGAAATACTCACTGTAAAGAATAAAAAAAGGATAATATCTCTAGTGTATCGCCCACCGAGCGACGATGTTGACACTTCTCTAGATTTTTTTTAACCATTCCTAGATTATATAAGCATGAACAATTTGAAGCTTGTGTGTGGCGGCGATCTTAATATAGATGTACTTAAACAGAGTAACTCATTCTTTCAACTGAACACGTGCCTCCAGTCTGCAGGTTTTGTCAGTGCAATCACCACACCAACACGCATTAAAGTCATACATCTTCTTTGCTTGGCGTACTCATTGTTGATATTTCCACTACTGTATGCAACACAGGCACATTGGTGTCAGACGTAAGCAACCACTGCCCTATATTTTTAATCTACACCGATGACTCTAAGAAAACAGCTGATGCCTGTTAACAGTTCACTTATCAGCCTATAACACAAGCAAGTTTAGAGCAGTTCAAAAATGACGTTATGAATCACAATTGGTTACATGTTTTGAACAAAACAGATGCAAATAAGGCAGATAACGAATTTATTAGAACTTTTACCCATATGCACGCCAGCAATTTTCCAATGAAGACAGCTAAACATTCCAAAAAAGTTAGAAAGCCTTTGGTTACTCATGAGCTCGCAAAAATGATCAAAACAAAAAATAATCTCTATCACTTTTTCTTGCGCTCGCGGTGTGAATTAGCATTACAAACACTCATAAAATTTAGAAACAGGCTAAATGCTGAACTAAGAAAGGCAAAAGCGGCGCACTGTAAGGACTGTAAGAAACAATTTACTTCTCTTCCGAATATGTTAAGAATTATTTGACATTCCTTGCTCAGCTAGAACTCAGCACTCACACAAAACAGACTGCACGAAACCCCAAGGTATGGAAGGTACCATAGTTTCAAAACAATTACAGCCTACAGTCCTTAACACATGATATACCGACTGTACCAAACAAATATAAGCACACAGCTACGCTAAATAAAAATGGTTTGCGTGATTACTTTCTTTATAGCGACACTTTAGTAATTTGCATTCAAGTGTTAAATGTCATTTTTTTATGCATACCTGCGATGTGCGGTGTTTGTTATGTATAAAGCCTTCTGTGTATATATCATGCGAGTGCTACTGCCATGTAAGGGACCCTGGGCCACTGTCAAGCTGCTACTACAGCTTTTTGCCCAGGTGTCCCTCCAGTTCCTTTTGTTTCTCTTAAATAAGATTGATTGATCGGTCGGTCGGATTGATCGGACGATCGTCCGTCCGTCCGTCCGTCCGTCCGTCCGTCCGTCGGAGCAGTAGCATTTCATTGTATCAAACTGCCTCTGTGGTTGGTGCGCCAATAGCCCCAGTCCACGTGACCGCAGTTAAAGTCGCTGGCAGCCATTAGGGAGTTTGATCTGGCCATTTGGGTTACGGATTTGAGGAGTGGAGGGAGTAGGTGAATAGGCTGTCATGGGGAGAAGGTAGCAGTTAAGAATGAACAGGGGAGATTGTGCAGGCGTGGGGGGCAAAATTTCGATGAAGGTGTGAGCGATGGGAGAGGTATGTTGTGCTCCGCGTAATGCAAGTTATTACAGATGTATGTAACCACCCCAGAAAGATCAGTGGAGTCAGAGGGGGTAGCGTATCCTGGCAGTTGCCTGCAAACATTGGCGTCCTGGATAGCGACAATGCGTGGTGGGGACAAAGAATTGGTGATAACCTGCTGCAGAGGGTTGCGCTTTTGCTGAAAACTTCTGCAATCACATTGAATAATTTGTAAGGAATTATGGCCTCTCGGAGGAGCCATGTTGAATAGTGGCGGGGCGAAGGACGAGTGTGGAAGGTGGGACTGTGGGAGGAAAGGCCGTTGAGAGTCCAGGAATAAAGAGCTAAACACTCCTCTACCTTGGTCATGATGCTAGATATGACCCTATTCATTATACCCGTAATGGTAGCTTCAATCATAGTGCAGTCTGGCACTGCGCAGTGACCTGTGCAGTAATGTGCTCTGTGAACTTGGCTTCTAGGCTTTGGGCGGGCTCCTGAAATCGGGCTTCCAGGTCTATAGGTTGTGCTGGGCTCTCATCAGGCCTCCTCTTTTTCTGAGGAGGTTGGTCGGATGGGGCGGATGAAGAAGATGGGGTGGTGGAGTGGGGGTTAGAGCAGGGATGGAGGTAGAGAGGGCTGCCTTGAGCTGCCTTACCTCATCCCGCAGAGCCTTCACTTCTGAGTTCTGGGAGGTCACGATGTTCGTCTTGGCAGCCTTGGAAGCCCATGTAGAAGTAGACGAGAGGGTCGTGCTAAGCGGGAGAAAGTCCTTCTTGGTAGGGCACTTAGTCTTCTGGGGTGGTGGACTGCACCGTTTGGTGGCGGCATTTCTTGCCTTGCATGAGCCACCGGGTGCCTGTGAGGTGCACTGCCCCCCACAGAGAATGCTGGTCAGGGTGCAGGAGGGAAGATCTTGCGGCTCATGCTTGTCCCCGCACCTCGGGCAGAGACCACTCTTGGGGTGGGGACACACGTCTTATCTGTGGCGTGGTCGACGACATTTTGTGCACGTGTCTGAACTTCACTTGTACGGCGTGCATATATAGACTACACTCATGTAGAGTATGGTGTGAGGGACTGGACCATGCGCAAATGTGATCAATATGGAAAGGGGCCTACTCATTCTGCGGGCTGTGATGATATCAGCTTCTGGGTTACGAGTCTGTAGGTCCCATAGCATTTGTTCCAGTGTTTCCGCCCAGTAGGCTTGTGAGATGACTCCGCGCGCAGCAGCAGGCGGCTGTCTGATGTAGGCAGCGACGAGGTAGTTTGTCTCTTGGAGGACCATTTTCTTGAGCTGGATGAGGTGAAGGGCCGTTGACTCGTGAGGTGTAGCAACCGTGAAGGTGTTATTCCTAGGGTGGATCCGGAAGTGAAACTCTCTTAGGTCCCGGTCAGCGGCAGTGACTTGCAGAGCTTGCATGAGTGGCTGTGCCATGGCTCCATTCAAAGCGAGGCTTCCTCTTGGTCGGAAAACTACCCTTATAGTGCCGGGAGGGAGTGAAGCAAGTTGCTTACTTCGCAGTGCGACTGTGTGTGTCACGTGCAGCTGTTGTTGAGCGCGGTATGTAGGCTTGAAGGTCACAGGAGCAACGTCGGCCTGAGCACCGACGGCGGGTGCGGTAGGCTCAGCTCGAACAGGGTCTGCATGAGGAGGTACAACCAGTGTTTCCGGGCTTGGTTTGCCACCCTTGTATGCGTGCAGTATTGTGGTCCACTCACTGGGTCTGAACGTAGTTGGGTGTAGGTCTTCACCCTGTGATTGCACCTCTATGGCTTTTGGGGGTCAGTGCGCTACCGGTGATAGGCCTAGCCTCTAACGAGGCAAGACCCAGCACAGCAGCTGGCCAGGAGCAGACTTTTCGATGTCTATACAGTCTGAAAAAAGTTTCAGGTGCAGTAATGGCCATAACGGTTCAAAAGAGCTCACTTTTAGGAAGCATTTGACATAAGAGGTGAGGCACTAGAGCGTGTGGGTCACACAAAAAGAAGATTATGCCTGGAGCCAAAGCGGGGCACGTCTTGCTTCTTGAACGCGACGCGCGTCCCATGCAGGCGAAGCATATTGGCCTGTTGTCCCACATGTGCCAGGTATCTTGTAGCTGGAAGAACTGAGGGAGCACTTGAGGCACGGTGAGTAGGGCTAGACGCGGTAGAGTCGAATAGGGAAGATCTGGAGTCGAGCAGCTCAGCTGTGGCATTGAGTAGGGAAGCTGTAGCATCAAGTAGGGGAGCGTTGTTAGTCTACAACGCGACACAACTTCTGTATACATCAGCGGTGTGGTAACCCGAGGTTGCTGGTGGACTGGCGGGAGAAACTCTGCAACCTGCTCGTGAGTGGTCTGCTGCAGGGTCGAGGACAAAGGTTGACCAGGCTCCTGGGTGAAAGGGGGGAAGACGAAGAAGTGCGGAACGGTTGATCTTGTTCTGTGGTTCTTCAAAGTTGTGCGCCTTCTGCATATCAGGAGCTTCCCCGAAGACGTCGTCCTCCAGAATAGAGGACGGAGGACCTCCGCGCCCTCATGGCAAGGCGAGTCCCGCAGCGGTAGCCCTGTCTGTGGGAAATCGCGACATCACCGACTCTAGGCTTCCCGATTCATCTGACAGCTCAACAGCGGCAGAGATGGACTCGGACAGTGATTACACGCTAGTCCAATCGCGCCACTTGAAGCGCAAGCTTCGCCGGACGTCAGCAGGCAGTGATTCTACTCATAACAGCAGATGTGACGAACGGGTCTTCTCCGTGGGCTACACCCCAACTACGGAAGGTACGAATATGAATTCGTTGAATAGACAATCACTGACCAAATACTTCGATCGAATAGCCTCAGGACATGTGAGAGAGATCCGCATTAATGCTCGGAAGAACATTCTGACGGTGGACGTGACTTCTCTGGCAGTATTGGAGGCTTTGAAAGGCATTCAAGTGGTTGGCAACATCCCAGTTGATACTGCACTGGTGTGATATCAGATGTGGACATTGACATAAAGGATGATGACCTGCGATCTCTATTATCGTCGACAGTGCGAATCCTCGACATCCACCGATTCGGCCGCTCCCGGTGCATCAAGTTGGTGTTCGAGTCAGACTCTATGCCAGCATCGGTCAAAGTAGGTTATGTGAGGCACTCAGTGCGTCCATATGTACCACGACCGTTACAGTGTCACAAGTGTTTCAAAGTGGGCCACGTGAGTGCTGTGTGTAAGAATCCTACGTCGTGCCGAAGATGTGGTGCTCATCAGGTAGACTCCTGTGAGACTGACGCCATGAAATGTGCAAATTGCTCCGGAGCCCATGAAGCGACATCGAAGGACTGCCCCAAAATGGCAGAGGAGAGGCAAATTCTGAGAAAAATGGTGAGACAGAACTCCACGCACAAGGAGGCTGCCGATTCCGTCCGCAAGAAAAGGCACCGGTTGCGGCAAAGGCGTCGCCGCTCCCAGAGCAAGCCTCGGGGTAAAGAGGCAGTTCCTTTGAGTACTTGGATGCAAACCGTGCCACAGAGAGAGCAAGGCCGGCACACACAAGATGCGCCTCCCCCAGTATCTCCGCGCCCGTCAAGGAATGAGGCGTCATCCAACGTGCGTCCAACCTCTTCGGCTATCGAGTGGCCTTCGCTACCACTGAGGGCTTCCGGAGGAGATACTCCTTCGACGCTCCCCAAGTGCCGGGAGGGTACTGAAAGGCTTGGAAATGAAAAGGTGATAGACATGCTTAAACAGCTAGTAAACACTATGCGTATATTACTCTCCGGATTGGCAACGCCAACTGCACTGTCGGTCGTGAAGGCGTTAGATGCTATGGAGCCACTATTAGCGGCTCTAAAATAAGGGTAATAATCATGGCTCTCACGATAAAACACTGTACATTGGAACAGCAGATGCATCATTCTGTTATAATGCAATGGAATGCTCGAGGTCTATGCGGCCGCATGTCTGACTTTAGGCAACGAGTATTCAAATACCGCTTCCCAGTGATCGTGATATGCGAGCCAAATCTCACGTCGGAATTTCGCCTTTCTGGATATGTTAAGCTCTGGTCACGTGAAGATGGACCCAAGAGCAAAGTGTTAATGTGTATACGCAGTGACATGACGTTTGTGCGGAACACGATCACTCCACATGACAGCAATGAATATGTGTGTGTGACACTAAAACATAAACTACATGTGTTTTCGATCATCGGCGCCTACATACCTCCTAGACAAGGACTTGAACTCTCTCATCTATCCACTGTATTACAAAGCTCCCCAGGCCCTCATGTTGTTATTGGAGACTTCAATGCTCATCATCCTTACTGGGGAAGTGCCGCAATGAACTGTCGGGGTAGGAACTTGATGGACTTCATAGACAGTGAAGGTCTGGCTGTCATCAACGATGGATCTCCAACTTACATCCACGGCACTACCTACGGAAGTTGCTTAGACCTCACTATTGTATCTCGGAGCCTCCTGCCCTTAGTCAACTGGTGCTTGGACATAGAAACGCATGGGAGCGATCATATACCAACATATGTACAGATGAAGTGGTTTGTGCAATCAACTCCACCTGCTGTACGCTGCACTGATTGGTCCACATTCTCTACATCTGTCAAAGAGTACTGCGGAGACATCACTTCACCATCTGATATAGAAGACATTATTGTATCATCAATGCAGAAGACAACTAAGTTCATCAATGCACCTACATCCAGAACGGCGATTGATATTGAATATGAACGACTCCGAGCGGTCCGTCATAGAGCGGAAAGGAAGGTTAGGCGAACTCAATCGTCATTAGACCTTGTCTTATGTCGACGAGCTCAACGAAAAATACGGCGTCACCTTCAAAAAATGGGAAAGCAACAATGGAGGACCTTCTGTTCGTCTCTGGATCCTCGAAAGCCACTTTCTAGGATCTGGCAGGTAGTACGAAGCCTTCGTGCCCCTCCTCAGCAAAAACATCCTTTCCGTGCTCTAGCACTTCACCAATGTCTCACGGAAGTGCAGGTTGCCGAAGACTTCTGTAAGAGAGTAACCGGTACCGATACTTCAGCATGTCCATCATTGGATCGACCCGTGCTACCTCCTATAGATGATCGTCTTGACCTTCCTTACACGATGCCGGAATTGGAAGCTGCACTTGCTGCGTCTAGACGATCTTCTGCCCCTGGACCTGACGGTATTTCGTATACTGCTCTGTGCCACCTTGGGATGGAAGGTCGGAAAGTCCTGCTGTCATACTATAACGCCACGTGGTCATCCAGTACAGTCCCGAAGCAGTAGAAAACCAGCCGTTTGGTGGCCCTCCTAAAGCCAGGAAAATCGCCTTACGAAATGTCATCTTACCGGCCAGTAGCTTTAGCTAGCTGTGTCGGTAAGGTGATGGAACAGATGGTACTCACTAGACTAGAATGGTTCATGGAAAAGAATGAGCTTTATCCTGAAATGATGACCAGATTTAGACGTGGCCGGTCTGCAATAGATGGGGTCATTGACCTCGTGTCCACGATCGAACACGAAAAAAAGCGCCACCGACTTGTAGGAGCAGTTTTCTTAGACATAAAAGGAGCTTCTGACAATGTACTGCACGAAGCCATTCTTGATGCCCTCAGTAATTTAGGCATCGGCGGCCGTCTACATGTGGATTGCAAATTACCTAGATGGTCGTACAGTCTTCATGTCCACGAATGCTGGCGAAACGACAAGACACGCTGTGGTCCGTGGAGTGCCTCAAGGAGGAGTTCTCAGCCCGACTCTTTTCAATGTTGCCCTTATTGGCCTTGCGGAAATAATTCCTGATACAGTACGCATCAGTACCTACGCAGACGACATATGCATATGGGCATCCGCAGTCACGCGACCACAAATTCGTGCCAGATTGCAGCGAGCTGTTTCTTTAACGTCTCAGTACCTGCAGTGCCAAGGACTGCAACTGGCCCCAGACAAGTGCGCTGCGATAGCGTTCACACGGAAGCTTATGTGTTGGTATCCAATTATGATCAATGGAAATGCCATCCCATATGTCACCCACCACAAATACCTCGGCGTTGTCATTGACCGCGGTGTTTCATGGTCGAAACATGTGGCAATGTTAAAGAAAAAATTAACTGGGCTTGCTCAAGTTTTTCGCTTTCTGGCCGGTATGAAATGGGGTCCATCTGAGCATTCGCTACTCCGGCTGTACCAGGCTCTCTACGTCGGATACATTCGGTATAGCCTGCCAGTTTTATCAAGTATGAGCCCGTCATGTTTGCGTACGCTGGAAAGTGCCCAGGCGCAGATGCTGAAAACATGTCTCGGTGTTCCACGTTGCACCTCAACCTACGGAGCAATTGAGGAAGCTCGCGTCACCCCTTTACCTGTCTATCTACGATGCGAACCTCTTCGAGTATTCCTGCGACTGCTTTGCCGCCATGGACGTCATCCCTTATCGAAACTACCCGATATACGGCCGGACTCCACTTTTTCAAGAGCCGTTCAATGCCAAGCATCTGCTATACCAGCATACTTTGCCCCGGCTGACCTTCCACATATGCCCCCATGGGTAATGTCCAAAATACCGGTACGTCTATCTATTCCCGGAATTTCTAAAAAATAGCGAATACCTACCGTCGGCCTCAGACATTTATAACTTGAATATATGTCGAAAGAATATGACTCCTCGGTGAGCGTGTATACAGATGGCTCGGTCTCGTCGTATGCGTTTGGTGCGGCTTTCGTTGTGCCTGCGCATCAAGTCATTCGACGGTTTCGTCTGCATAACAAGACGACTACAACATCTACGGAATTAGTGGCAATAAGAGAGGCCGTTCAATATATTGTACGACAGCCTCCTCAAATATGGACAGTTTTCAGTGACGCAAAATCGGCTCTTCAACTACTTAGAGTGGTGTTGAAAGAAAGCGCTTATAGAGTGTTGGCTCTTCAAACTGCCGAGCTCTACACTTTAGCGCAAGAAAACAGCCACCACATCACATTTCAGTGGATCCCTAGTCACTGTGGTATCCAGGGCAACGAACTGGCCGACGCCGAAGCGAAGAAAGCACTCGAAGAACGAGAGTCACTGCTTTCAATTCCTTTTTCAAGAGCGGACGCCGACTGTCTCCTCTCCAGTGTCATCCGAAAATTGACAGCAAAGCCGGATAATCGCCACAGACGACTCCAGAGATTGGACCCCACCATGAATTTTAGGCTACCACCGAAAATTCATCGTGGTAGCCTAAAAAATTCATGGAAATTCATGGAAATTCATGGAAATTCATGGAAATTCATGGAAATTCATGGAAAATTCACCAACGAAGCTGTGCCAGTCTTCTGCACAGACTAAGGCTGGGGGTAGCGTTTACGCGCGGATACGTGCACCTCATGCGATGCACCGAGTCTCCACACTGTGAGATGTGCAATGTGACTGAGACTATAGGTCATGTGCTTTGTGACTGCCCTAAGTTTGTGGAAGAGCGTGATAGGTTGGTCAAGGACCTTACGCATCTCGACAGCGCACCGTTGTCGGAGGATATTATTTTAGGCTCTTGGCCAGACGCTCAGTCGAGTTTCAAGGCCATCAAGGCATTACTGAACTTTTTAAAAATTACGGGCCTGGACTGCAGACTTTGAGCATGCCAAATTGCTTGCCATATGTTCTACATCTTCCTTCTATCGTCATCGTCACCCATCATGCACCTCTTTCTTCCCTCTTTCTTTCCCTCTTCCCCTTCCCCCAATGCCGAGTAGCTGGCTAGAGGAATACACCTCAGGCCGACCTCTCGGCATTTCGTGTCATTAAACTTCTTTCTCTCCCTCTGGATGAAAGGGAGCAGTGTGAAATGGCGCACCACCTCTTCACGAATGAAGGCTTTGTTGCGGGGCAACTAAGAGCCATCATAAGTGTGTCCGGGGCATCCGCCAAGCTCGAAAGAGATGCGACTTGAGAAACAGTGGCGGGCAAGAACTTGTTGCTTGCGTAATTTGTCAAAGCTTTGGCAATAGGTGACTACTGCTGCGACAGTGGCAGGATTCATGGCCAGAAGCATCTCATTAGTGTCATCTTAATGACCTTGAGGATTTACTTAATCTTACATTCCTCAGTCATAGTTTTGCTTATGCAGTTGCAGAGATTGGTGACATCCTTAGTATAGCTCGTGAAATTCTCACCTGGCTGTTGCACGTGTTGGTGGAGGCATTGTTCGGTGCGAAGCATTCTTACGGCAGGTCGGCCGAATGCCTCCACAAAGGTAGTCTTAAATCCAGTCCATGTCGCAAAGGTTGCCTTGTGGTCGTGAAACCACAGGTTAGCGACATGCACTAGATAATAAATAATGTTGGTGAGCTTGGTCGGATCGTCCAGTTTGTTGTGGTTGTTCACCCATTTGTACAACAAAAGCCAGTCGTCAACGCCAGTGTCGGTGGTGCCACTGAACACAGCTCGGTCACGTTGACGAACGCCATCGCAGGTAACTGGACCAGTTGATGAAGAGGGTCGCTCACCGGCGTTGTGTGGCATGGTGGTAGCGGTAGCGGTGAGAAGAGTGCGGCTCCGGAGTTCCATGGCTGTAGCACCTCCACCAAATGCTACAAGTTTTATTTGTGGTTAGCAGAAAGCCATAGGCACAGTCACATCGGGTCAAGCAAAGAGCAGCCAAGCAGACAAAGCCAAATGCAAGTGCGAGCTGCAGCGCCGAGGCGTCCTTCCTCTTCCACTTTGGCAGACAAGCAGCAGGAGCAATTCTCGAGAGCTTCATTGTGGTTACTGTTGAATACTAAGAGTATTCAACAGTAAACCCAGGGCATGTTGCAAATCATTATTATTAGCATTAAGCCTCTATATAACATTTGCTCGTTATACCAAAATTTCATTGCATTGAAATTCGACCTTTTATGCAAATAAGTAGAGTCACCGATAGATTTTTTCTTAGGAGGAAAAGGCCGCAGTATTTTCAGAATCATCAGGAAATCGAAAAAAAGCCAATTTGAATGAGCGAAAAAAATTCATTTTGTTGAATTTGAGAGTCAGCTACTGTGGGGATGCGCGACCCTCGCGCCTCCCCTGATAGCTTGTTTTCCCGCATAGCCCCGTCTTCGTGCGGCGTTGCCGCGTGGGCCACGGTGTTGGAGTGGTACAAGCGTGGTGTGAGAGATGGCGCGAGCGTCGCGCCGCTGCGCGGTTACTTGGGTGCGGGAGAGACAAGGCGCTCTCTCTTGGGGTTCGAGACAGCACGCGGGACGGATGTGCCGCCCCGCACGTGCAGCGACCCTCTTTTCCCGGCGGGTCGGCGCGCGGCGTGGACATCCCGCGCGCGCGCGCGGCGACCCATGCTTCTGCGAGACCGCCTCGCGTGGCCGTCTTCGAACGCGCCACGATTCGCGTGACTATACACGCGAACGACCAGGCGTTGGGATCCAGCATGGGGCGAACATATTCGCTCGCTTCCAGTCGCGGTAAGTCGGACTTCTGGATTTGTCGCGCGCCCATCGGCGTGTTTTGTGGATAGCAACTCGGCTAGCAGGCATTGATCTATGAAAGGTGCAATAAATGCCCTTGTGATTGTTTGCACTACTGTGTTGTCGTTCCTTTGTCCCAAGAGTACGGTGTGAGAAACCCACATCAGACCCCACACTACGAAAGATAGTTTCATGCCGTGTCATCGATATATTTGCATAGGTGGTGTGATGCTAAGCTAGCCATGCTTTCACATCCACTTTGCCGTCACGACTGATAGTGTCGCCCGCAGTGGGATGACGCTGATTATCATGAAAAGTGTCAGCAGTGGGGAGCGAATGCTTCGATTGCTTCCCATGTCAACGCGTCTCCGAAACTCGAGGTTACGCAACCTCCGATACTAAATGCACGAAAGGACTGCACAATGCAACGCCATCTCGGCATGCCCATTCTTTGCAAATGTAGTAGATTACCTCTTAAACAGGGTGCATGCTATGTGTATGTGTTCAGCCGTGCTGACAACCACGCTATGCCACCATAGCCATTTGCAGCCACGGTTGTGCTATACAAGGAGACGCGGACCAACCGGCCCCCCACTCCACTCTCCCACCCCTGGCACACACCTAATCATGTTACCGCAAGCCCACTCCCCTCCCTCCTTTCCCCTCGCTCGTGCAGTGAGGCAGTGCTCATCAAGCCACCATCCTTCTCAGCTCACCCTCCCACACTTTTACTCGCACTCAAAGCACACAGCACGTGGGGCGCGATAAGATCTTATTGCATTTGTACTTTGCTCCATACACTGCTCCATACATACACTCCGTACACTGCTCCACCTCGGCATTCGCTCCTGCACACATGGGACACCATTTCAGAGGTGTGATCGCAAGCAGCTGCCTGTAATTCAACCATTTGACCATCTGCGTGCGCGAAATTTTTAATTTGTTGTCACGGTATTTCTTCAAGGCGGCAGTAACATTTTATTATATTGAAATAGTGTATAAACACACTTCGTTATATTTAGGTTATAAATACATGGAATTCTATGACCTATTTTCGCTGTATGTTACGCTAGCCACCTACAGTAGAACCTCGTTCATATGTTTTGGAAGAACGCAAGAAGAAGCATACAAACTGGGAAAACATACAATCCGAAGTAACTAAAAAAATTGACATACTCAACTATTGTTGACATCTACGTAATGCGAAGCATCGCGCAGAACGTTGTGGCACGAGACACCGACACCTGTCGAGATGGTAGTCCTCCGGCAATCCGAGATGTGTTTTGTTGTGTTCCTATTGCTTGCTGTTTTAAGAGGGCGAGGGCGGGGGGGGGGGGGGGGGGGCAAACCAAAACGAAATTGAGTTGGTGGGCGACGCGGTATGCTGCCAAAGCAAAACGTGATACCCAAATCGCGCTACCTGCAGCAGGGAATGGTGCCACATTTGGATTATCGCCGACTAAAAGTGTGCAGTACACTACCAATGATACTACGCACTACGCGCTGTAAAACAGATAGGTGAAGATGCTTATCACAATAGGTTTGGCGGCACTAGCTGTGGATGCGGCATGCGATGACCCGGACAAAAACTGTGTGCACTGTCGTTTTCACGTGAGACGGGTTATATACTGTTATTGACTGTGCCTTTTCTTGTTCACATGGGGTCTAGCAGCTGGAAAATGTATACAACGGCAGTCTGCAGCAAGGAGCAGAGGCACGTTTCGGTAATCGCCTATTAAATACGTACGCTACACTTTCGAAGGCACCTCGTGCTGTGAAACAGGTAGGCGAAGATGCTTATTGCAATAGGGCTGGCGGTGCTAGCTGTAAATTCCGCGTGCGACGACCCTGGAGAACATTTGCTGGTACCGAAATGAACAATTTAGTGCGCAGCGGTGTTTTCACGGGAGACAGGCGGGCGAGTATTGTGGTGAAGCTGCCGCAGCTAACAGCTATAGACTGTTGCTGATCGTGTGCGCCTCGTGCATTTTCTTGTTTACATGGGATCTAGCTGCTGGAAAACGTATCATACGATCGCAATTTGGTGATGTACTGAACATTGGTGCCGAAAAATTGTATTTTCCGGGAATGTATTAACTGGTAAAAAATGAGCGTAACTCTATGGGGTAATTTTTTGTGTTCTCAATTGCGAACGTTGGCGCTGGGAAAACGTACGTAATGAGAATGTATCAACAAGGTTCTACTGTAGTATGTATTGCACTGTAGGAACGTTTGTTTCACCTGCACCACCTGAACCAGTTCACAAGGTGCTGCACACTGCCTTTTGTTTCAGAAGGTGCAGGAAAGATGCAGGGCTGGTTCATGATTTTGCTGCATCCCCTCCACTTTCGGTGTCAACTTGGTGTAGACGTACGGATGCGAAACAGCAGCTTAGCGGATGACATGGCACAAATATGTAGGTGCCATTACAACCCCACTTATGTGCATCTGCTGTGTCTATGCTAGCGTGGGTGTATTTACGCCTCAGAAGCCGATCATACCAGCAGTTCAGGACTTCTCAAACTTATGCACTCCATGCACATTAGTCGGAAAAAACAAAATGCCTGCATTGTGTCTGCACCTTGACATTCGTTTCAAGCGTCACGCTGTGCCTGCACTGAAGAACTCAAGCTGCACAATTTCTTGTTAACTTCTCATCAACTGCCGTGAGCTGGTGCATAGTGGTGCAGGCAAATCTAATGGACCTTGTATGTTTCAGATTGGCAGTAAACTGTCTGCAGTGCTGTGTACTCTGTTTGGTTGCAAGACCAAACAGAGGCGTAGGCGCCTTTTGCCTCGTGTTCCCTGGGAGAGAAATTTCCTATGTATTGTATGTTGTTGTCAACGAATGTTATAGTTTGAAACATTAATGCATTCTCTGGCTAAATAAATGAAGTGAAATGAAAATAGCTGAATTTCGCCTTCAGGTGCAACTTCACTGCACTGCCATGATGCCACACCTGAAGGCAAAGTTCTCCACCATCCCATTCCATAATATTCCAGGGATCCCTGCCGTCTCCCCACCCCTGCATGTTGAAGCTCCCTTCTTCCCTCTTTCTTAGATGCCCACTCCCTTCCTCTTTTAGGGTCGACATTTCACGTTTTGGCTGTGGTAGTAGTTAGTGAAGGGTGCATGGTGTGTCAGGGGAACCAAAGCTCAAATCATGACAAGCTGCGCTCTATGGCAGCCGTTTACAGCTCAGCAGAAGCTAAAGATTATCAGCGTCGCCGAAGAGGTCAGGACCAGAGCTGCTAGCTGAAGATATCACAAGGTGGAGTTCTGAAAGAGACTGTTTTTTTCAAAGGCTTGAGCGTTGTTGTATGCAGTTATTAATGTGGGTTATATGTGCAGATTTGTTTTTTTCTTTCCAGAGTGTTGTATCTAGAAAATATGGTATGTGCACAATGTTAAGACATTAAAGAATGCTTAAGGAGGATGTCGCTGTGGGTTACAGAGCACAGCGGTATTCCAATTGACATCAACAGAAAGAGCAGGTGCCAAAGGAAGAGAAGCATGCAGTGTACAATTAGGTGGTGTGGTAAGGGCAAAGGAACCAGATGATACAAGGTGGGGTAAGTAGTCCTGTAGTAGGCATAATATATGATGGTGTTGATGATTTGTATGTGTGTTAGGTATCTTGAGGTGTGAGCAATATTAAGGTAATGAGGTGATTTTCGGGGTAGTCCTCTCTGTCTGTGCCTGCTATTGCTGTCTGCACTGGTGTGTCACTCAACAACAAATGAATCATGCTAGTGCAGATAAAGTACTAACAGGCTTCAGATATGTAGTGCATGATGTAGGAGGACAAAAAAAGAGAGACGATGAAGCCACTTAGCCTTCCCAATGTGTGTGCCTCAGCACGTGTGTCCCCATCTCTCTTTTTTGTTCTTGTTTATCATGCACTACATTTCTGAAATCGAGACGGACCAGCTTGCCTTAAACCACTTCAATTAAGAATTATAGTAGGGTTATGACTGACCTCTAATCATTGAGTATTGAATCAAGGCTCAAGTTGACATTGCTTCACTTGTTGTAAAACACTTACGGCTTGATGGTAATTGACAGCGGTGGCTGTGCAGATTGACGAGACCTTCCAAGTGCCTGATGTTGGTCCCGTTGTGGGTGGCCTGCTGACGCGAGGTGTACTGCGTGAAAATGATCGGCTGCTGGCAGGGCCCAGCCATGATGGCAGCTTCCATCCTGTGCGGGTCAGTGTTCCTGCAATGCTGTAGTTTCCCTGCCAGGAATGGCATCTAGTGTACCGCATAAAGTTTAAGGAGGCAAAAAGACACAAGTGCTTGTGTCTATGCTCCATTTCTTCTATCCTTGTTTCTTCTGAGCTACACTACATGCCCTTCTATGATGATCAACCAACAAGCCAACATCATCACCCTCATTCCCTTCCAGGAATAGCTGTGTCTTGAAAATTTGTTCATACCTTCAGCTTGCTGGTAAACATTCTTTTGAGATGGTGGAAGGGCTAAGAGCAGGCTTGTGCATTTTTTTGCCATTGTCTGAGGGTTCAGCCACACGTTGAGTTTCAAATTTTTGACTTCAGTATATGTTAAAAGACACTACATAGAACCAGAATTGGTACATAAATGGCATTTGGCCTTGATGCAACACCACTGATACGCTCAATTGCAAGGCTGAGTTCACAGAGCCCCTCTTATTGCTTGAGATGGGTATGACTGTGCTGTGCAGGTGGTGTCAGTGCAGCGACACCGGGTACCTTGCCGCCTGGTGCGTGCTGGGGAAAGTGCCACCCTGGCACTGGCACCCAGCGCAGGAGCCCTGCTTCGCCGAGGCACGGTGCTCTGCAGCCCGGCAGATGTGCGCCCCACAGCTACGCGCCTATTCCGAGCACGCGTGCGTGTGCTCAGCCACCCGGGACGCCTGGCAGTGGGATTCCAGGCATTGGTGCAGGCTGGTCAGTTGCCACTGTTCGTCTGTCTGGCTCCCAACTGTTTTTATGCTCTTAGCCCCTATTTAGCTTCACATCAATGGGCCTCCACGTCGCTAATCTCAGTTGCTGTTGGGTGCACGAACAGGCTTTGGAGAGAGCAGTACAGTACACTTCCGTTAATTCAGCTGTGGTTAATTCAATTTTTCAGTTAATTCGATCCCGATCAAAGGTCCCAGCTGGTGTCCATACATTTCTATGGGCAACTGTCATTATGTTGATCCTGAAATGAAACTTTGCCATATAATTTGAACCTGGCTGGTCAGTACGCATGTGCCTGACCCCAGTAATGGCAGCATCTGTCTTGGTAGCACTTATGGGGCAGTGAATGTGTGGAACAAACTTAATCTCCCTTTGGAAATGCCATCTATCAGACTCGTTTTCAACCAAGCTACTTGAATCATGGCTAAGGCAAGTTTGAACAGCTGAACTGAAACATAGGATAAAGGAAGATAGACAAGGACATTGCTGAACTGTCAACTGACTTTTGTTTTCGCACACACGGCTACATATATAGTATTATAGCACTGCACGGGCCTGATATTTTGGCCCAGGCCTGGCCTGGGCCCACTTTATGAAGCCTGACCCAGCCCGGGCCCAGCCTGGGCCTGGGTGTTCATTACTAAGCTTAGCCAGAGCCTGTGTGTGCATGATCAGGCCTGGCCCAAGCACGCTAGGGGAAATTTGTTGATGATGATTATCATTATTGGTGCCTTGGCCTTTGTAGCGGGCGATTAGACTGAAAATTTGGATGTGTACGTCTATTGAAATGTTGTTTTACCCACAGTGGTAGCATAGCAGTTAAGCTGTTATGCTGCTAAGCTCTATGACGCGGGTTAAATTTCTGGCCACAGCGGCCGCTTTTCGATGGGAGCAAAAACACTTGTGTATTTAGATTTAGGTGCACATTTAAGAACTCCAGGTGGTCATAATTAATCCGGTCCCCACTATGGCGTGTCTCGTAAAAATATCGTTATTTTGGCACATAATACGCCAGAATATAAGTGAAATGCTGCTTATGCGGTACATGAAAACTCATTATAATAAAAGTATAGCGACAATAAAACATAGCAAAAGAACTTTTCTAAAGCAAGGAGTACAAGTAACAGGAAAAAGTAGATAGAAGCAAACCCAGGGCAATCTCTCTACTGCTCTTGTCTACACTTCACCTTGTAAACAGTAATGGTTACACAGATTCTTAAAAGAGCATCTTGATTAGTAATTTGTTGCAGCAAGGTAAAGAAAGCTTAAGGTGCAGGGAAGGATTGGAACAATATAGTGGGTCATCCCCTCCAGCGCTTTCTAGTGGGTCGTCCTCCTGCACAATTTTGCTCATGAAGCCTGCTCGCGCTCAGTGTCCGTGCTCTGCCTAGACTGTTGCCGCTGCGCTGCTCCTAGTCTGATCAAATAAACACCTTAACAATATATTTTTTATTAATCATATTGTTACGGAAACGAAGGATTAAGAACTGGAGACTATTTACAAAGAATATCTGCAGTGCTGGCCAGTTCAGTCGACAGCTCGAGAGCCAGAGAACGTTCGTCTTCGTCAGGGTGCCTGCGTGCATCGTCCACAAGAAACACGCAATATGCATGTATCATTATCCCCGGCAGCAGAAGCACCGCATCGGTGTGTCTAAATATCGGTGTTAACAGGAGAGTAATATGGTTTGAGGCTTGCGACATGCACAACGTCAGTGGAATTTGGGGCAGATAAGGCACTGGTAATGACTGGGGCGATTTCGTACGTAACTGGAGTCACAGCACGCAGCACTCTATATGGGCCTGTATACCGAGACAGGAGTTTTTCTGATAGGCCAATGTGACAAATCGGGGATCACAGGAGTACCAGAGATCCAGGCGAAAAGCGGACGCCTCTGTGTTGGCTATGATACTAACGCTGTTGCTTCTCTTGCGAGGTCAGGAGGCGAGCGCGGGCAATTTCGTGTGCTTGGGCTGCCCTGGTGATGGCATCAAGTGCATACTCGCTGGTCTCTTCTGCGGCAGATGGAAGGGATGCGTCCAGTGGCAGTGTGGGTTCTCGGCCAAACAACAGAAAGAACGGGGAATAAGTGGCAGTGTCGTGACACGAAGAATCATATGCAAAAGTGACATAGGGTAGGGCGAAGTCCCAATCAGTATGGTCGGATGAGACATACTTTGCAAGCATGTCTGTTAGGGTGCGATTCAGACGCTCCGTGAGACCATTAGTCTGTGGATGGTAAGACGCAGTCAGCTTGTGCTTGGTTGAGCAGGACTGCAGGATGTCGGCGATGACTTTACAAAGAAATGTTCGACCACGGTCAGTGAGCAGTTGGTGTGGAGCATCATGCTGCAAAATTATGTCGCATAAAAGAATATCGGCGACATCTGTGGCGCAGCTTGTTGGAAGCACTCTGGTGATGGCATAGCACGTGGCGTAATCTGTCGCCACAGCGACCCACTTGTTTCCAGATGTGGATAAAGGGAAAAGGCCAAATAAGTCCAAGCCAACGCGAAAGAACGGCTCCAAAGGAATATCGAGTGGTTGAAGGCACCTGGCAGGGAGCGTCGATGGTGTTTTTCAGCACTGGCATTTCTTACACGCCGCAGCATATTTCCGGACGGAGTGGGCAAGGTTTGGCTAAAAAAAGCATCAGTGAATCCGGTCATAGGTGCAAGAGACGCCAAGGTGACCTGCCATTGGTAAATCGTGAAGTTCTTAGAGAACAGCTGACAGGAGGTGCTTAGGAATGACAAGGAGTAGGGCAGGACCATTGGGGTGTACATTGCAGTGGTACACCATCCAGGAGAACACACAGGTGAAAGGGCGAATCAGAAAGTGAAGATTCCAAGCCATCACTGATGGTGCACAAGGTGGCATCACGGCGTTGCTCGTCTGCAACGTGTAGCAGCTGAGAAACGGAGAAAATGCAAGCGTCGGCATCGGGGTCAGGGTTGGTGGGTGGTTTGTCCACTGGATAGCGTGATAAACGGTGTGCGTTTTGATGTAATCGGCCCGACTTGTAAACTATTGCATAGGAATATTCTTGCAGCCGCAGAGCCCACAAGCTGACCGATAGGATCCTTCAGTGAGGAAAGCTAGCACGGTGTATGTACCCAGCACCTGACCCTGCTGGTGCTGGGCCAAGACAGTGCTGATACCGTGACCACTGGCATTGGTACTCACCTCTGTAGGAGAAAACGGGTCAAAGTGGGCCAGTATAGGTGGTGTGGTGAGAATGTTGATCAGGTGGGAAAATGCAGCAGTTTGAGCGGGGCCCCATGTAAATGACACGTCCTTCCTTCATTCGATCATGAGGTTTTCATAGTGGAAACCATTGACTACCACTTTCATTCTTGCTCTGTAACTGTGGAAACAAAAAGCCTGATGGTGCACAGGTATACTGTAGGCGAAAATTTTACAGCCTTTCCACTTGAAGAGGAGTGGAAAGTGAAAAGCAACAGAGAGGAAAGTGCACTGTGTGCCCTATCATGTTTTTGTTTGCTTGCAAGCAAAGGGGTGTGGTGAAGTTCTCTTGTGACCCTGGCACTGCCATCAACTGTTTCAGTGAATGCTGCTGATGATGATAACAAAGCTTGTTGCATTTCAATGGTGTAAAACCCTAATAAAGCATACATGCAAGCGGACTTCTTTATTGCCACAAATGTGCTCCCTAGTTAGTTTTAGCTTATGGTGTTGCTTGAAAGTGGCTTCTTGTACATTGCTACAGTTGTCTTATTTTCCACCGAAATCGCTGCTGTAAAGAAGTGTGCCTTGACATATTTGAAATCTCTACGTCTAATGCTAGCCAGGTATGTTTTCCGCGTCATGGATAAAAGAATCACTGAACAAAATGTTATTACCAAGCTGAGCAGTTGCAGATGATGAGCACATCAGGTACATTTGGTATCAGCACATTTGGTATCACATTTGGTATTGGGAACATTTGGCACATTTGGCATCACATTTGGTATCAGCACATTTGGTAGTACTAGTACCAGTACCCCCTTTTGGGAGGCAAATTTGCAATAGGTCTATACATTGTTTATTGTTGGCCATAATGCTGCCCAGGCACTAGCACAAGTGAAAAGCCTCATGGCGCTTTGGTGAAGGCATGCCATGGAGCAGCACGACTGTTTACCATGCCAGCTGTGATGAGGGACTGGGATAGCCATTATTTCACACGCCAGTCTGCATGTGGCAGCGTTTGTGACAGCTCTGTCTATGAGTGCTCACAGCGGTTGTCGTCTGTTTATGCAGGCAATGTGCAGCAGGCTGCTGTAGTGGTGGGTGTGCGTGGGGGAAGCAGTGCGAGCCTTGGGGTCACTGACCGGGGGGTGCTTCTATTCAAGTTTGTGCGACAGCCTGAGTGCCTGCGGCCAGGTAGCCGCCTGCTCTTCCACCAAGGGCAGGCACGAGGCATTGGTTGTGTCCTTCAGGTGTACCCGCTGCACGTCCCAGCTGCCCTGCACTGAGCTCAACAGAAGGTCTGCCAAGGCATGCCCTCTATTGCCATCTTAGTGCTGTTTTTGAGAAAGGTTTCTTTAAGGGTGTGTGAACATTCGAAAATGTTTAATGCCAAATTCCTGATATTCTAAGTCTAAAATGTTATTTTCATATAGTTATGGAATAATCTATGCTAACATGTGGGTGATTGACAAATGGATTTGAAACAAGTAGCCATTGTGCCTTTGCCAAATGGAGGATCAGTGGACCACCAAATTGGACTTAGCTAGTGTGATTGTGAAGATGTACAAAAGATTTGCATCATGCTCGGAAACCATTAGAAAATTATTTCATGGCTATTTACATACCTGCCAACGCTCAAATTTTTTATAATGTGTACAAATTTGAACCCATTCTATGATATGAAAAATAGATTCTGTTTGCCAAAACATTTTAAAAGTGTCGAAGGATGGGACAGCACAGATTGCAAAATATGCATACAGAGAAATAAATTGTGATAATACCTGTGCCTTCTTTATGGTCTCTGAGATCGAGTGGTGCATGCTGCCTGATCTCAAAGGTGTGCTGCCAGCTCTCAAGCAAGTTTATTCAAATGCATTCCTGAAGGTGGCAAAATCGGCAAATGCAATGTCTCTGGAAACACCACGGTTATCTTCTAAATACATTGCGTTTCTTTTCAGTCTCTGCTGTTCCTATCTTCCCATTTAATAAAGTGGTGCATATGTATCCCACAATAGGTGCATGCTCAGAGCAAACCTTTAGAAAATGCGTGCTCCTCCCCCCCACCCGGCATAGCCACACCTTTGTTACAATTTTTAACGTTAACAGGTTGGCAGATATGTATTTATGTTTCAGTGCCTTATCCGATTCATACTTGATTTCGTGTCATCTTTATTCAATTCATATTCAACCTGGTCTAAGAAGTGCTATATTTGCACATTCCAATAAACTTTTAATGCAAGACTTGTAACGAAGACTTATGTTACTGGAACAAGCTTGATTTAACAGCTCCAGTTACTTTAGTGGTGGGTCCCGCATTGGTCACACGAACACTACAATCGAGCGTTCTTTCCCACCTGCTGACATGAAAAGGAGGACTGAAGCACCTGCCAAGTAGTAATTACTCGTGCCTGTCACCTTATTCGATTGGCATTGTCACCACTGTCTCCTAGCTTTGCACTCTGTCTTGCACACTACAGCCTTCACAAGGTTAGATTGAAACATGTTTTGTTCTGGACCACCATGAGAGCACCTGTAACAATGTGTGCAGGCACTGCAGAGCTTACTGAATGCCTTCACAGTTTGTGCAATTGTTCAGTTTGAGCGATCATCACAGTACAGTCGAACCCCATTATAACAAAGTGGCATCTAACACAAAAATACCTTTGGTATAAGCATATACAATTGGCTTCCGTTATTTCCACTGCTGTTCATTTGATTTTTTTTATTAATTTGATCCCAACTAACATTCGCAGCCAGTGCCCATGCATTCCTATAAGCCCCAAACTTTCGTTATTTCAATCCTAATATTGGCCTTTGCCAGATAATTCGAACTTGACCAGTCGGCATGCACAAGCCTGACCCCTATGTTGACCCCAATAGCGACCCCTTTCGTGGCAGTATTTGTCTTAGCTTAGGGGACAGTGAATGTGTCGAACACACATCATTTTCTGCCATAAATACTTATTTTTGACCTGTCCTAGGAAGATTTTCAAGCAGTAACCATAGCTTACCCCCCCTCCCCCCCGCCCCCCCAATGCCTGATTATATATTTACCCAATCTTAATGGGCACCTTTTGTTCCTTTTCTTAAAAAAAAATTTGGCCAATAATTGCTTGCAAGGTGCAATCGGATACAAAACCAAACTGCCGTAGTGGCATTCGTATGCTTTACCGCATAACCCACATGTACTGAAACAAAGCTATGAAAGTAGTCGCCATTGTGCAATGCACATTATACCCTTGCCCCTTTTGTTTTACTAAAGGAATCTGGTGTGCGTTAGATTTCTACATAGCTTAGCAGATTTAATGTCCTTTCTGCATTAGTTTTCTGCTTTGGGCACATTTAAAGTGGGCACACGTTTGATTCAGGAGCATGTTAGAATCGGCAAATACTGCTAAATGAAGCAGCAGCGTGCTCTGCCTTTCTTTTTTTTCCGTATCCTACCCCTTCAGGGTAGAATTAACATAAATCAACCGTATTCATTACACAATGACCGTGGGGAAAAATATTTTAAGCTTTCTTTATTATATCCGATAAGTTGTTATATCCACGATCATTCTGTTGAGGTTCAACTGTAACTGGTGCACATTTTCACATGAAAGTTTTAAGTGTTTGCACATCGCTTCAAGCTTTCTACATAGTACATGATGCATAATGGTGGAAGCAATGCTTGACTGCTGCACTGGTGCTTTGTAAGACAGCTGACTGAAATGGCTGCAGTGTTGGCAAGAATAGTGTGGGTGGGCAGCATTTCAGAGCACCACTCAGGCTTTGGACACTTTCTCTGTTCAGTTTTAATTTTTCTTGTGCCACACATCAGGATCAGAATTACTGCTGCTATTGTGACTACATTATGATGTCACACAGACCTTTATTTAATAGTTCTGGATGCAGCGAGATACTTAATTAAAATGTAGTGATTTCTGTTTTCTTTACCTGTGCAGGAAATGTTCTATGTTGTGAAATAGTATCATGGAAGAGCTTTCAGTAAAAATTCAGGGGACATAAGCACAACTTAAATGATTAGGTACAAGAATAGCCCATTGCCTTTGGCATTGTTAAGAGAGACACGCTAAGTACCTACCTATGTCACCGCTCATATATTTTTTACATTGGTGGGCATTATTTGACTTGTAAGTAGCATGCCTTTCTGTTCAGACTATATCTGTATTCGATGTAAGGTCTACATGCAAGGTCTACCTGGCACGCATGAAATTCTACATAGTACCAGTTGGGGTGGATGTCTTCCAAAAAAAAAGCACTCATAGCTGTGAACTGATAATCAGATCGATTTGTGTTGACTCTTCCTAATTAAGTTTATCACTTTATTCAACCTTATACTAAGATTCCAGCTGGCAGCCACTCATGTGCATAAGAAGTGTATTCTGTTATACAACTCACAAAAATGACATGCCTCGGTTAAATTAAAGTGTGTGCACACACATACATGGTCAAAACATGTTGGCAGGCTAGTTGGTTAAAATCCATTTTTTATTTTCTATGTGAGGCACCCAGCCACCAAGTTGACGGCTGCTGAGATGACACCGTGTCTGTCTGTCTGCCAGGCTAACACTCGTACCATAATGAATTTTGTGCAATGTTTTAACTCTAAATGTTCAAATGTGTGCTCATAAAACCTGTTATTTTCTTGCAAAAATGCAGGTGCTGATAATAGTGCGAGGCAGAGCAGTGGTGGCTGTCATTGGAGTTACTGTTCACACAGTGTCAAACAATGCAACTGCAGACCTATGTGCATGTCGGCCTAGCAGCAAAGGATACAAGCAGAAGATCATTGCAAAGCCCTTGGTGGCTAACATAGCCACAAGGGTGCAGTACTGCTGAGGAGAGTGGTAACATGTCACATCTCTCTGGGCTTTCCTGCAACAATTCTGTTCTCACCAAAAATGTCAAGGGGAACAGTGCCTCCTTGCCCTAGAAAGCACATAAACCATCAAGTTGCATCTGCACATTTAATTGTGGTGTGCTCTTTCCCTACCTTCTTGCTGCAGAATATGTTCCCCAACATTTTGGAAATGTGTAGAGACTTCTTAGCTGTCCTGTTCATTTGAATGCTGATGAGACATTATTGTGGTGTGTAAGACTTGAAGTGCAGTAATGCTGCTAAATGCATTTCGGCTTGAGCACATTGCATGGTGCTGATGCACAGGAATATGGATTGAAGCACACAATATTGAATGCCATGGTCAAAGTCATCGCCCTGGCTGCACAAGGCTGTGACGTGAAGGCTCGCTGGTGTGCACACCAGTGGCATCCACCTGACATTGCTGACCTGTATATGTGGCAATACTGTGGAAACACCATCACGAAGTGGCCCTCATTTGTTGCTGACCAACATGGTCCGGCATCGCCATCACTTTTCACACAGCCTGTTGAAGTGCTTTTCACATACTCATAAGCCATTGTGATTCTTCACAAATGCCCACAATGTGGGAGGAACTCCTGTTTCAGTTTTAACCTTTTAGTGTTTTAGTGAGACTGTCTTTGCTGAACACATTTCTGCATGGCCTTGCTTAGAGGCTTGTGATCTTGTTTTTGAACCTAATTTGATCAGTATCACATGTGCAAGAAATGGCACCATGCTAGTCATTGCAAGTGCAAAGACCCAGCCTCATGTTGCTAAAGACTTCACAGTGGAGAGAAACGCATGAAAAGTTGGAAAGTGAATAAATACTGTTCTATTGTTATGCACTTTTGTCGTGTGACCTTAGCTTAAGTACACTGTTGTTGGAAAAAAAGGGAGCCGAGTGCCTTTTGCAAACCATAACCTTTCATGCCTTGTAGCTGCTGTCTTGTGATATATTCTTCCTGTGTCACAATCACAGTAATTTCACTGGTTAGTGTACCATTCATATTCGTAGCCAGTTGTAACCACCAGAGAGAGCTGAAAATCATCACTAATCGACCACTGATCAGCTGTGTTCACCTGGTAGATAACCAACTGAGTTAGATGAAACTGGAAACCACACAGGAAACCCACATGGGTTCCATTAAAAAAAAAAAAGAAGATAAAAAGCGAAAGAAAAAAGAGAAGCTCTGCAATGGGCAAGAAAACTGTCCCGTCCAAGAGTCTTAAAATTTTATGTACTGGCAAACATTTTTCAGACATCTCTGTGCAAATGTGCAAGAAGAGAGAGTAACAACTGTCTCTTCTTGTACATTTTAACAGGTCATATGACGTGCAAACACTCCAGTAAAGCATTTCACATGTAACTATGACTTATACTGCAGCCATACTCGTGGCCCAACACTTTATCTTTCATGTTTTAGCAGTTTAAATATTGAACTTTGTTTCTGCTACAGTCTTATTAGCTTACTTCAATAAAATTGGAGTTGATATGTTTGATCTCAATCCATGCCCTTTTCATGTTTCTGTGCTGCCCCATGCCGCACGCCATGAGAAATGTTTTGGAACGGTGCCGGGGCTTTCACTGGTTGATTTGTGTACCTGCGCCCATGTTGAGTGTGCGTCGGTTGTGCATTTCGTGGATCACGGGTATTCATGAATGGCTTCTCCGGGTCAGCATTTAATTCCTGGAAGCTATGTAGCACTCGCCGACTACTGGGTGAGCAGGCCTCAGTGCGTTGTGCTAGCAGTGCGGCCAATAAACGCACGCCAAGTTCCATCTGCCAATGCGGCTGTCTTGGAGTTTGTTGTCACTAATGTCTGCTCTTGCACCTCGCTTTTTGCATAGTGCAGTCCACTTATAACGATACCACATAATATGAGTTATAACGATACCACATAACGATGAGTCGACTTCACAGTATCGACTTATGCATTAGGGCTATGAGAAAAAAAAAACATATATAACAATATTTTATTCACCGCATGTCAAATATGGCGATCGAAATTCTGCCGTTGGGCAGTGTTTTCTTGCCAGTTGTTTTTCTCACCAATTTGTTATGTTGCAAAAGTCACATACAAAGATGTATTTACAATATGTACAAGAGGGACAACGATGCATAAACAAGGTGGCTGTCGAGACCGATTCCACCTATACATGTCAAATTGTCTTCTTCTGACTGGCGCCACTTTTGGTTGCTCCATAACAATGTGTTGCGGTTTATGTTTTCTTATACGCTCCAGGAATGTCTAAAAAAGCCTCATGTAAAGGACTCCTTTCTTTTCTGGATATTTCAATGCACTAAGTAAGAACAAATAAGTTATTGTTCAGGTGTCTATCGATTTTGAAGCCATTCTGAAGCTCTCCCAATACCCCATTATGTTCTGCCCATGCTTGCAGTTTTAATTTAATCGCCTGTATTGCTGAACTGTATATTACCTATGTAATGGTCGGCGGTCTATATGAGTGAATTCTATCTTTATCTCCCTTACCTTTATAAATTAAATTCATTCTACTTTGTTGCCAACTGTGTGGTATTCATCTATACTTTAAACTTTTTTCTACTGCTTAACAGAGCTGCCGTACCTTTTTAGTCCTAGTTCATTAATCAGCCTAATGGGAACCTTGTCAAACCCTGTGGCTGTTCGCATAGGAATTTTCTCTTCGCCTTTCTTCCAGTTCAAATTTGTCAGCACCAGCTCATTTCCAATCTGGTTCTCGTTTTTTTTTTTTTTCCCACAGAAATCACCTCGCCACTGCCTTGAAATGATTTGCCTGTTATTTTTTCAGATACAATTTAATGCCGTGTCCCCTTCCTGTTTGTTTCCATCTTCGTCAAGGATATGTTGTGCTATTGTTCCAGACTTCCCGCCTAATAAGTTTATGTGGTTCCAAAATATTTGAGGTGCGGCCTTCTTTTTCTCGCGTATTTCTGACAACCAATGTTCACTTTCACCTTTTAGCTTTGCTTGAACCAGTATTATTAGAACCATAGATTTTTTTTCCCGGTACATGTCCCATTTTTTTGGCTACTTCACTCTGTGGCAACTGCACTTTTTTTGCCTGCCTGTACTCTCGGTATGCTTTCTGTCATCCGGCAATCACTTCTCATATCTCCCTGTTTCACCAGCATTTTGATTTTTTTTCTTTCTGATGGGCATGTTGCTTCTCTCCCCGTATTTCTGTCATAATGACACTTAGAAGCTCAATATATTCCCACTCTTTGGTTGGCAATTTGCCAAGTTCTTTCTCCACTCTTGTGATTATATTTGTTATTTGTTCTGCGTTCAGATTCGGACTGACCATTCTTGGCTCCTTGCTCTCTTTCCCAATTACATATCCCATTTTCAAAATGATGCGTTTATGGTCACTCCGTATGCTGCTATACCCTTCCTTGTCAATGACCATTTCTCTCAACTTATCATAAGTTCCTTCTGTCATCAGACAGTAAACAATAGTCGATTGCCAGTTACCACGTCCCACGTGGTTTGCCCATCACACTTAGGCCCTTTATTCACGATAATGAGGTTATGTTGCTCACAAAGATCTAGCATTGACTTCCTGCTGTTGCCGGTTTAGCCACGTAGATCCTGTATGCGGGCAATCATGTCACCTAATCGGATGAGTTCAGCACCATTCCCGAAACCCTTAATATCAGCACTCAGGCATTCCACTAACTCTTGATTCTTCTCTCTGCAATTATTTCCGGTCCACAAATACATTACACGTAGCCAAGTTTTCTTCCCATTCATTGTGCGTGATAACCAAAGATATGCTCTTGACATTTTGAATTTACTCTTTTCCGTAATGTGGAAAGTTGGACTAGTTGGCGATTAATCATCATACCTTGCTGGTGAAGCAGCGCACTGACACGGACACAGTGAAGACACACAAGAAAAAACGACACTCACTGCACTCGCAACTATTTTATTTCAGAACACATACTTCATATCTTTGATGCCTGAAGGTGCGCAGGTATATAAATATGAAGTGTGTGTTCTGAAGTATGTGTTCTCTTTTCCACTTGGCTCCATGATGGATGAGCATTCCGACTCCCTTTCTTTCCAATTTAGTTCTGTTGCACCCTTCCCAGACATATTTCTCAATCACCTTAGAGGCTCTTTCCAGTCTGTCACTGCATACACCCCTATTTCCTCTCTATTTAACTGCTCCTCAATCTCTACCCTGCGTGTTTATCTAGCCTATTGCATGACGAGCTCTCTTCTTTTATGTTTTCCTCAATTTTCTGTTATTGACGGCAGTGTTAGGCTGACGTTCCCCTAGGGGACCTTCTTCATTACTATCTACGCTGGCCTCCTGAGTTCCCGTGGGCCCCCCCAGAAAAGTAACTGCGCTACCAGCGAGTTGCTAGCCCAAGCCTGTGATTGATGTGGATCTTGTCTCATTGAAACCACCATATCTTATCACTGTTTACTTGTATCACTGCTTACTTGTACAATGTCGAAAGCTTTCTCTCGGCTCAATCTCCATATAGCCTCATTTGCAGCCACAACAGTGGATGCAGAGAGGCAAGCGCCATCTGGTGGTGCTGCAAGGAACCCAGCAGTGCGCACTTTTCACTGTGATTGGTTGAATTGTCTATCAACGGCGACAAATAAATCGCAGGGTTTCTTTTACAGCGTTGCCGTAAAATATCAAGGATATCTGCAAAAATGCTAGAATGAGAAGCATGTACAGCTTACCTTATTAACTCAGCCAGGTTAGGTGACTATGTGTCATCGCCTCATTTCAAAACTTTAAGAAAACCACTGTGTTAATGTATATGTGCATTCCTTCCTGTCTTCATCATCATATTTCGTCACTTTTTTGTCCCATTTTTCTTTTACTATGTGCAGAGTAGCAGGCCAGAGCATGCTAGCTCAGACCGACCTCTAATAATTTATCTCCCTCTCATAGGCGATGCCAATAAATTGTCATGACCATCACCGAAACAGCAGCGCACACATGCATGCTTTGCTAGGGTAACCACAGATAGCATTCTACCAAGGGCGAGAACTAGAAATCACGGGGCCGAACTTCCCAAATGACTTGTCGCAGGCCTGTGAGTCTGCCGCCGCGATTAATCGCTGGCACACAGCGGACAATCGGCCCATCTGCTGTTTTTGTGGTCTTCCCGAACACGTTGCACGCCTGTGCAGCCACCATCCACTTTATCCTCGTGACGACCCACGCTCATCTGCGTACGACTAAAGCCACTCTATCCACGCGCCACCGCCGCTTTTGTCGGCGGAAACGTGGAAACCTGGTCGGCGGAAATGTGGATGAAGGGGTTCTACGTGCTACCATCCGTTCTCTTACTCTACAGACCGCGAATTACAACTTCCTGTCCAAGCCTTCGACCAGCTCTTTGACCGCCGTTCTCCGCCTCTCCCCATCATTGCTCGCTGTTCCCTATGCATCGACATCCTTCTACCGCTGACATGGAAGACTAAGTGGCACAGTTCCTGAGGCAAGAACTGCGTCATCATCGCCAAGCTAGCCCTCTCCTTTCGCTTTTCCAGCCATTATTGATGTCGCTGTTGAAGGTGTCTCTGCTTGCCCTTATTGACACGGTTGCTGCCATATCCGTAATTGCCAAAAACTATGCCGCTCAATACGAAAAGTCATGATGCCTTTCTTCGGTCAATTACACCACACGGCCACAGCACAGCACATCCAGCCGGTGGCTGCGTGTACTGCCGGACTTGAAATTCAAGGAGGGCTCTACATGGTCGATTTCATCGTTCATCTCCACTGCTCCCACGATAGTATTTTAGGTTGGAACTTTCTCTCCCATCACCAAGCTGTTATTGACTGCTCTCGTGCTGAAGTCGTCTTCGCTTGGCAATGCCATATCTCGCAACGTTTTGCTTTCCTGCACCAAGTTGTCCAGGTGCCTCCGCATGCATCCGTTCTGAAACCTGTATCCTGTTCCGTTCTCTCCAACTCTACCGTACCCTTCACGCCTTCCACTGCTTTTGTTCATCGCCACCTCTCGGCACTCTCAACCGCGCTGCTTGGCCTCCAAGCTGGTGCGACTCACCTTCCTGTATACATAACGAGCCAACAAACATTGACACCAAGGACAACATAGGGGAAATTACTTGCACTTGCTGCAAAAACTGCTTTCATCACACCAGATGGCTTATACGAATTTCGTGTGTTGCCATTCGGCCATTGCAACGCGCCCGCGACATTTGAGCGCATGATGGATACCATTCTCCGTGGCATCAAATGGAACACATGCTTGTGTTATTTGGATGACTTAGTAGTGTGTGCACCAGATTTTCCTACTCACCTTCATCATTTGGAGCAGGTTTCACACTGTCTCAGTGACGCTGGCCTCCAACTAAACTTGAAAAAATGTCACTTTGGGCACTCAAGCTGATCATTCTCGGACATGTTATGTCTAGGGACAGCGTTCTCCCTGATGGCGCTAAGCTATGTGCTGTTAAATAATTCCCAAGGTCCACGTCTCTAAAAGATTTGCGCAGTTTCATTGGCCTCTGTTCGTACTTCCCCCGCTTGATTCGAAATTTCGCTTCGATTGTGGCACCGCTGACAGAGCTTCTTCGGGGAGACCCCAATCTTTCGGAGTGGTCCCCGGCTTGCGATGTTGCCTTTGCAACACTACTTCGCCTGCTCACAACACCACCGATGCTGCACCATATCGATCAAACTGCTCCCACGGATATCCATACGGATGCTATCGGTTTTGGTCTTGGCGCTGTGCTCGCCCAGCAAAAGCCCGGCTACCAAGAATATGTTGTGGCTTAAGCGAGTCGCACTGTCACGAAAGCTGAAGCGAATTATTCAGTCACGGAAAAAGAATGTCTAGCGATCATCTGGGCCATAAAAAAAATTTCGTCCACCTGTATGGCCGGTCCTTCGATGTTGTTACCCATCGCCACTCACACTGCTGGTTGTCGTATCTCGAAGATCCCTGCAGCCGCCTAGCCAGGCGGGCACTCAGGCTCCAAGAGTACGACATCCGGGTTGTCTACCACTCGGGCAAGAAGCATGCCGATGCCGATGTTCTTTCGCGCTCGCCTATCCAGGCCGACATTGTCAGTGTCTCCGTCCTAGACGACCCACTTCAATTAGCTTCTGTCGACATGGCTTTGGAGCAGTGCAAGGACTCCTGGTTTTCACCATTGATAGATTAGCTCTCTGATACGTCTGCATGCCCATCACCGCGAGCGCTACGCCGACAAGCTTTGCATTTCGCCATCACGACGGCATCGCCCATCGTCGTAACTACTGTTCCGACGGCCGCACGTGGCTGCTATTATGTATGTGCCGCGTTTCACGCCGTTCCTCATTGCGCACATGCTGGTATGTTCAAGACCTACACCAGACTACATCATAGGTTTTATTTGCATGGTATGTACACCTTTGTGCAAAAGTACATTCGCTATTTCACAGAATGTCAATCCTGCTCTGCTGGACCAATGCAACCTTTGCCGAGCCCTTCGCGACCCTTTGACCGGGTTGGGATAGACCTATGCGGGCCTCTGTCATACACAGCTGCCCACAATCGCTGGGTCGTTGTGGCTATGGACCACCTCACGAGGTATGCAGAAACGGCCGCTCTGCCAGCCGCGACGGTTCGTGACTTTGCCTCCTTCCTGCTTCAACGCTTCGTTCTCTTTTGGGCGATCGAGGCCGCGTCTTTCTCGCCGATGTCATTCAAGAACTTCTCACTGAATGCCGCGTTATTCATCGCTGTACCACCGCATATCACCCGCAAACAAACGGCTTTCGATACTTTCGATGTATGTCGCCTCCAACCACACCAACTGGGACCTCGTCCTTCCCTATGTCGCGTACGCCTACAATACGGCACCCCAGGCAACAACGGGCTTTTCTCCCTTCTGTCTACTATATGGTCGAGAACTGCCATCTCCCATTGCCTCTATTCTTCTTTACCTTCCCGACGCAAGAACAAGCGCTACAGAAATTTCGTCATGACGACGGGCGACTTGTTTTCGCCTGATGCTCTTGTTTGGTTGTGGTTGCCTCCTACTTCGGCACCAGATGTATCCTCCAAGTTTGTCTCCAGATACCATAAACCCTATCGGGTCCTACAGGAAACTTCTCCGGTAAGCTACATCATCGAACCTCTGACGCCCCCTACGGACCTGCGTCGCAAAGGCCGTGAAACGGTGCACGTAGATCGCCTCAAGCCGTATCACCAGCCCTTCGTCCTCATGACGCCTTAGGTCACCTGGCTCCATCTTCGGCGAGGGGGGAAGATGTAATGAAGTGCGTCGTGCAGCGCTCCGCAGCCGGATCACCAACGCTACGCAAGTGGGGCTCGGGCTATACGTTGTCCCTGGTGTGACTGGCTAAGTCTACGCTGTGGTGTCTTCCAGTCGGCGTCATTCGTGTCGTCCACAGCCGTGTCAGATTTCTTTGTCATAGCGTGTTTGTATTCAGACTACATACGTGTTTTACAGCGAAGCTGTATACCTCTAACCATAGGCGCCCACTACAGAGGGGCGCCGGGGCCCGAACGCCCTCCAAATTTCTCCCTGGCCCCTAAAGTGTCATTACCAGAATTCTGTTACCTACATCATTTGAGGTTTCTTTTGAGTTGCCTCTACCTTCTCACTGAAAATGTTATTATGGTGGTGGTGACGAGTTGTAGCAATAGACTGGTTTAACCTGGCGATCAAGGTCGGCAATTGTTCCGCCCGAGCGTCTCTTATGGAATCACTGCGGCGTTTCACCACATATCCATCAAACCAGTCTCTCTTAAGAACGCGATAACGAGACGTGAAGTAACTTTGCGGGCTATAACTTATCCTTCGGGGAACACTAGATGTTGCAGGCACGCATGCGGAAGGTCGGTGTTTTTTTTTTTTTTTTTCCCGGATTCTCCAGGAGATTGTCCCTTTCATCTTGGAATTTCGAGCACGACCATGGAAACTGTTCAACGTCTCCTGTCTTCTCGCATGCCGCGCAGTTCAGAGAATTGATACGTCCCGTCTTAAGTAAGCATGCTGGTGCACTAGCAGATCCTGTCTTTATTCGATATAGAAATGAGGCTTCCTTTCGATGAAATCTCTTGGTTACGCAGGGCATATGTGGTGGAATCCAAAGTGACCCAAAGTGATTTCGAATGTCAGATTTTTTATCTTGATTACTCTTTGGGGCCTTTGGTAGGATGATAGTGCGCTACGTATGCAAGATCATCAATTTCTCGTTGCCAGCAATACCATTGTGGGAGGGAATCCATTGAAACTTTTTTACTGTGAAGCCTTTATCGCCGAGTTCTTTCACGAGGGCTAGCGATTTGCGCGGGAACTTGATGGAGGGTAGACCACGGTAGAGTTGTGGCAACTCGGTCTTTCAGTCCATAAGAGAACCACATCTGGTGGAGGCAAAAGGGTACCAGCTATTGCCACGCATTCCACAACTGTCCATGAGGATATACAATCCAGACGGCCAGACCACGCATATCTCGGAGAGGGGAGTATAGAATGCAGCTGCGCAGCATTCTTCGTCTGCTTTGATGGGGCCATCTTTGTATACTTGGAGGTAATTCGAGTAAGTCGCGTTCAAATGCTCCAGAGCTGGTGATTTGGCTTCTGCAGATGGAATGCAACTATTTGACTGCAACCGTGGTACACTTAAGTTAATTATTCCATGTGATGTCTTCGAAAGGCGAGGGCGAGTTTACCTTTTCCCTCTGTCTTGAGCAGCGCAATCCTAAGGCTCGAAGCAGGCACATATCAAGGAGTAAGGGGGGGGGGGGGGAATCTAAGCGGCATACGTACCCAAGCAACCCTAGCCGACTGCCGATGCTTGGCCGATTTTTGAGAAATAGTCGGAAGCCGGCTTCACTGGCCACCTGCCTTCCGAAAACAGTCGGCCCGACGTCTACTTCCAGCTACATAGGCACGCGGCCGGCCACACGGGCTGGGCCTCCGTCAGAGCACGACTGAACGTCGAGCGCGCGAAACGCTTGTCGGTGCAAGAAGCCGGCAATGCATCGGGCCGGCTTTAGTTGCCGATTGAACTTTGTATCCATGTATTTTTATGCGAAGCATATTACGAGAGCTCAACCCAGCTCCTCAGGCGCGGCGGTGTCGCCATGAAACCACGTGACACCGTGACGTCACGACAGAGGAGAAGTGGCTTTGGCTCAACTCTTGCAAGACGGGCTGGGTGGGAATCGAACCAGGGTCTCCGGAGTGTGGGACGGAGACGCTACCACTGAGCCACGAGTACGATGCTTCAAAGCGGTACAAAAGCGCCTCTAGTGAATGCGGTGTTGCCTTAGAAACGAGCTGTTTCTAAGGCGTGCGTCTCTTGCTCAGGCGCACATTTCGTTGCCGCGCCGAACGCTGCTTTGCTCGACGCTCACCGCGTCCAATGCGGGGCGCGTAGTCTCTGCCCTGTAGCCCATTGTCTTACACCCCTTGGCGGGTCGACGGGAACGCTGTCGCGTTCCACTCTTGAAGGCGAAGCAGTAATGCATGAGTTGTTTCTTCGTCTAGCTGAACCAAATATAGCCAAGCAACAGCAGTTCACCAGGCTAAACAGTGGTTCAACAACTAAAATAAAGGCTAGTATGCTTCGCATCCTGGGCTTAACCTTTCCTAAGCCACAGCCATTTTTTTTTGTTGTTAGACGGCATAAAATATATTGCACCATACATAACTACGATAATAACAAGCATTTTGCATGCTGCAACCGTGGTACACTTCATGTGATGTCTTAGAAAGGCCACGGTGGGTTTACCTTTTCCCTCTGTCTCGAGCAGCGCAATCCTAATGACTCGAAGCAGGCACGTACCCAGTAGGGGGGGGGGGAGGAATCTAAGCGGCATACGTCACAATGTCTTTAACATCACAATGTCTATATGCCAACAGACTGCGCCAAACTGCGTGCAGCCCAAGTAAAAAGATAACATCCATCTGTTCAAAATCGCGTTCAGGTGGTAAAAAACGAATGCCATGTGGATTGAGGGGTAGGCCTACCTTTAACGTTCTCTGCAATATATCCCAAAAGAATATGGGATTATTACAATCAATGAAAACATGTTCGAACGCTTCAGCTTTGTTGCACAGAAAGCATCTGCTTCCCCATGGCACATAAATCCCTCTTTCCTCTAACCACGTTTTTACAGGCAAGGTTCCCGTGTGAAGCTTGAAGAAGAATGTTTTAACGTTCGCCAGTATCCACATATTTTAAACCCTTTTAAGTACGTCTTGCCCAGGCCCTTCTTGTAACATTAACCGATACAAGACATGAGTTCGATGCTTCAAAGCGGGACAAAAGCTCCTCTAGTCAATGCGGTGTTGCCTTAGAAACGTACGTGCCGTAGAAAGTTATACTGCGGTGTATATGGGTAATTATGAGCATGTAAATTACAGAAGTCACAGTTAAACACGCAACGAAGTACGTTTCCGCTACATTTCTTCTGCGCTTGCCGCACACGCAGAGCCATCTTGCGGCAAACGCAGAAGACCCCCTCCTCGCAATGTACGACGCTGCCCTGACAGGTGGCGCGCCACTCGCCCGCTTCTCGCCTTCGTCTGTTTGAGAGCATTGGGGCCGTCTGGGGAACGGTGCGAGGCGCGTCGCGGCCCGGCTGTCCGTGCCGATCACCAAGTTTGGCTCGCTTAGATCTTTTCTCCCTCCGAGACACCGAGTTCTTTGGTTCGTTCCGCTTGCTCAGGCGCACGTTTCGTCGCCGCGCCGAACGCTGCGTTGCTCGGCGCTCACCGCGTGATTGGTGTGTGCAAAGTCCGATGCGGGGCGCCTCGTAAGTGATCGCTGCGCCGTAGCGCATTGTCTTACACCCCTTGGTGGGTCGAGGGGAACGCTGTCGCGTTCCACTCTTGAAGGAGAAGCTTAAGCGTCCTCCAATTTTTTTCGTAATTGAACAGCACTTTTCATGCAAAATTGGCAACTGGAAACATGAGTCGCAAGGAGTTGAGAAATTAAGCGACCTATAAGGGAGCGAGCCGAGGCAACAGCCAAAGAAGAAGAAAAAACGAAAAATAACAAATTGAACCGTTGCTTGTGAAACTATTTATGGATCAACATCTTTTTATTTAGGAATAAGTCGAGAAAACGCCGCCAGGGGCGCTATTCTGGACCATAGAGATAAGTTAGAGACCGTATAGATAAGTTGAGAGAAATGGCCATCGATGAGGAAGGGTTTTGCAGCATAGGGAGTGACCATAAACGCATCATTTTGAAAATGGGATATGTAGTTGGGAAAGAGAGCAAGGAGCGCAAAATGGCCAGTCCAAATTTGAACGCTGAGCAAATAGCAAATTTAGTCGCTAGAGTCGAGGAAGAACTTAGCAAATGGCCAAGTAAAAAGTGGGAATATGGTGAGCTTCTAAGTGTAATAACGACAGAAATACGGAAAACGCGCGTAGAACATTGCTAAAATAATTACAGCTTTTGAAGATCATTGGGAAGGATGCGCAATATATAACATTAGACCAACTGCACTAACCTAAAATTTGGTCAATAAAATTGGAACAATTTTGAATGTCTGCCTGGTGAAAACTGCACAGAACAAATACGTGGTCCTCATGTTTCATCTGGCAAGCTCACGTCGCGATGTGTCAATTGTGAAATGAAATAGACAGCAGCGCTTGTGGCACTCGACATTTCCAAAGCCTTCGACAGCGTAGAGCACAATATTTTATTGGATGGATCACGAAATCTTGAGTTTGCAAATTATCTTGTGCCATGGTTTTGTACATTTTTGACTGGGAGAAAATTTTGTTCTCTAATAAGCTTTTTGTAGAGTGTGCGCAGGCAAGCGCGCTGTTCATAAAAGAGCTGTCACTTCGCCATTATTATTTAGGACAATATTCGCCTCCCATTAACAAAAAGTTCTCGCTAATAACTTTTGCTCTTCATAAGCCTGTTAACATATGCTCTGCTACCGTCTCGAGAATATACCTCAAGTGGAGTCACTCAAGTACTTTGGTGTGATTTATGACGGTTTCCTCAGTTGGGCTTCATAATGACTAAAAAGGTCCCAGTTTCGCCCGAAAGGCGAGGCATCGATTGCGATCGCAAATTAAACAGCTATGCTAAGGATAGTAGTTTTATCGGCCGTAAGAAGTTAGTAACATTCGCTTACTAAATAAATTAACAAGCATAGTGTCAGCGCGCACAAGCAAACATGAACACATCACACTCGATGAGCGCGGACACCCCTGTGAATACGCTGGTGTGAGCAAGCGCGGCAGCAGCAGCGAGCGAAGTGACCTTCGTACTGTCTATCGCTTAAGCGCGAGAGCGGCGAGAACACAGCGCGCACAAAGGCATGCGCCGTCTGTAGATCCCTTTCAGGATACGGCGCGCGCGGCTGTGCTAAGTACGCACTTGTCTGCAGCGGAGTTGAAGCCGCCCCCATTCCCTCCCGCGCTGCCTCCCTCCTTTCCTTCCTGTCGTGCGCGAGATTGAGCTGCGATCGTCAGTTCCTTCCGCGCCCGGTCGCGAAATTGGCGGCGAGGAGTTACGGAGTCGCCATCTATCGGAAGCGCCTCGCTGGCGTAGTATGAGGGATCACGTGGCACGCTACTCATAGGTTTTGCTGTCAGCGGTCACTGAAAACACCACGCGCGAGCTCTCCCGGACATTTTAACGCGACAGCGTTAAGGAGCTCGTGTCGCAGAAAAGCCGGTGTCGTCGGCGTCGTTGGCCGTGAGCGATAAATCCCAGCAGGCCCTTCATGAATAAAAAACAACTTGCAAGATGGGCTGGGTGGGAATCGAACCAGGGTCTCCGGAGTGTGAGACGGAAGCGCATGGAGGCGCTACCACTGAGCCACGAGTTCCATGCTTCAAAGCGGTACAAACGCGCCTCTAGTGAATGCGGTGTTGCCTTAGAAACGAGCTCTTCTAAGCACAGAGTTTCTCACTACATTACCTAGAGGGAAATCTGGCGCTGCTGCGCTGTGGTATGCATGGGAATGCCGGTGTATTGTGACTTCGGATTGGCATCGTTCTCGTAGAGACAGGACACCTTGAAAACGCGCTTGGCAAGTACCGTTCCGTCTGTCACAATGATTCATTTTCTACTAGAACAGCACGTGAAATGCTGTTTTAGCTTTATTATTACGCGAAAACATGGTTTAACTACGAGAAGTTGTTATTGTGTGTACGACTACATGTTCCGTAAAAAGTATCAGCGGGCCGCTAAAGTTGGAGGACAGACGACAAGGTTCGCGCTGGCTTTGAAAGAGTTGGTCGTCTGTTCTTGCTTTTCTTCGCTTCGTCATGCATCGTGGGTGAGTAAAGATGTAATATGCGTGAATGGAAACATTTTATGAAAATTTCACTTTGAGAACGCGTTATTTGCGTAGCCATATCCACGTTTCAGACGAAGCCTCTTACAACACCAGCCAACACGAGGCTCGCAGACACATATACCGTCATTCCCACGACGGCACGGTGCCCCCTTAAGAAACTCCCATAGACGGTGGCGCCAGATTACCCTCTAGGTGTTATAGTGAGAAACTCTATGCTTCTAAGGCTCAGGCGTGCGTCACTTGCTCAGGCGCACATTTCGTTGCCGCGCCGAACGCTGCGTTGCTCGACGCTCACCGCGTCCGATGCGGGGCGCGTAGTCGCTGCGCCGAAGCCCATTGTCTCAAATCCCTTGGCGGGTCGACAGGAACGCTGTCGCGTTCCACTCTTGAAGGCGAAGCTTAAGCGTCCTCCAGTTTTTTGTAAGTACTTTCGAAACGAGAGAAGTTTCTTACCCCCGTATGCAGAGATGCAACTTAAGTCGAAGCACATGCTTGACTTGATCCGAGTGACGCCTCTCGGGAACGCGCCGAAGGAAACGCAGTGAGCGTCTTTGGGCGTGCACGTTAACGCCAGGCGTCATCTAAATCAAGTCAAGCATGTGCTTCGACTTAAGTTACATCTCTGCATACGGGGGTTAGTGTCTAAATAATAATCTTGGGCAAACTGAAAGCACACAATCGTTTACAAACGCTATCTCTTTACCGAATACGTACAGTGAACGCCACATGCGCGCGGGTGCCGCGATGGAGTCTCCCGAACCGGCTTCTTGCGTGAAAGGTAGGTAAACGCCGAGAGCAAACTATGTGAAATAGGTTCTTATAGTGTTTGTATAAGTAAATGGAGCGTAATAGAACGAAGCCTCAATGCAACGATCACGCAGATTCGCAGCGACCGACTGCGCGTCTGCATGCTTGTCCGCTCACTCATTTCTCCGCACGCGCGTTTTCTCACCGTGCCATGAGCTTTAGGCCGCAGAATATGAGCATTTGACAGTATACAAGCAACCATTGTTGCGTGGGCGCTATCAGAGCTGTTCAAAAATAATTTCATTGTAGAGACTTCGACGCCTACGGGGACTGTAATGTGCCGTCGCGACGATTCAATCTTTCTTTCTTCTAAATTCTTTGACCTTTCAATATTATTCCTCGAGTTGCGTCGCACTGTATGTTTATCGGTGTTCTAAGCGTGCAATTTCCCGCTGCTCCTTTTTTGTAATCCAGTGCATTAATTCATAACACAAACATGACCATATGCCATGCTTTTTTTAAATGTGCTTCTAACCGCTGCCTTTCCACTCCACTGAACTTGCCAGTATCTATAGCATCGACAAGTTCATAGACCAAACCGTCATGACATTAGTCGGGCAGCGGACTCGGGCGAGCGTCTCAGTGCGCGTTTTCAGAACATCGCAGACCGGGCGCCGTAGCAGAAATCTTCCTCGCGTCTGTGCTTGCTGCATACCCGAGTTGTAGCCGATGACTATTTGCCGGTTTTATGTTTCGCGAGCCAAGCTTCACGCAGCGTCTTGTCCTGCGGCTACGTGTGAATAAGGCTGACACCGGCCTCCGTTACGTGCGTCCGGCCCTGCGGCACCGAGCAGTAGCCGACCATGTTGCGCGCCTTCAAAGGCAGCCACTACCTATTGTAGTGCTTTGAAGCGTTGTGAAGGAGACACTCGAAGCGGGGAAATTTCGCCACTAAATGAGGACCGCAGCGTACGAGGGAATTTAAACTCGTTTTCAGCTCGCTTCGGCGCGCCCGAAGCAGCCGACGCGGCCGCTATGTCCACGTGATCCCTCCTAGCACGTCACGCCGACGGTGGCGCCAGCTTTTCCAGTGGTGGAGCTCGATGCCGGAGCACAGCGCCCTCACGGCCTTTCGCGCGACGGAAGGCGACGCGTTTGCTCTCCGCTTTCCTCATTCGCGCGCTCCAGATAGAGCCGCGATAGTCAGGTTCCCTCGCGCTCTTTCACTCGCACATACAGCATACGACGCGCGGGTTGTCGCCCTTGGACTGTATGCGAAACACCACGGCGAAGGCAGAAATTCGCCCTGAGTGACCCTATACTTGCTATCGCAATAAAAAGGAGTTGACAGATACAAGAGGTCAGGAATGCGGAAAAATTGTCTTCTGGTGATCTACAAGATGTATGTGCGCCCCATTTTAGAATTTGTACGTGTGTTATTTTTTGGAGCACAGGCTTATAAATTACGCCTCTGTATTGCTGAAGCTGGAGGCCCTGCGATAGTGCTGCGAATTACAAAAATGTAGTATCAATAATGTACTACACCAAGAAATAATTGGTTGCCTCAGTTTTGTGCAGTTTTCGTTTACTGACTGTACAAACGTTCTTGAATATGTGTGAAGCCCATATAAAAAGATCGGAAAACATATACTCATTTCCCCGCCTGCATGCGTTATCTTCTCCTATAGTGTATGAATGGGAATACTAGAAGGTAATTTGATAAGTATAGCGATAAATGTCATTGCGAGACGCGTCACAGGGGGCAGACAAATTATCATTGCATTTTTTTTCGCACTGGAGCTGAATATGGCTAAGGTACCATAGAATTTTTGTGTCCGCACACAAAACTATCATCATCAACGGCTCATGCCCTCGTAAGCAAGCAAAATATGCAATGGCTCATAGCCTAAATGTCACGACATGGGAGCCGCCTGCGTCAACCTATGGGTTGATCTTCAGGACATTAATAAAGTTCATCATACCATACCATAGCCCCGTAAGGCAGAGGCTACAAGCAGTCAGCAAAGTGAAGCCAACAGTGCTTACATTATTTCTAATCACGCATACAACATACGGAACAGCATGTCGAAAACTGTCATCATCAATGGCTCATACTCCCGTAAGCAAGCAAAAAATGCAATCGCTCATCTCCGCGTAAGTTTCATGGCTACTCACTTTGCGTGGGTTAGTTGCGATTGCACTTATATACCCCTGTTGTCGTTGTCGATGATTTCAGTGCGGATGTGTCGGGACCGAAAAAGGGGGCGGTTTACGCGTTTCATGTTGCAAGCATATCGCTTGCGATGTCACACTGGTCAGTCCCAACCACGGTGTAAGAATATTATGATCATAATCCTTACACCGTGGTCCCAACTGACCTCCCAGCGGCGTACGCGCGTCGATTTGACATTATCAAAGAATGTGTAGTTGCGAGTGTGCCGATCAGTGTATATTGTCACGTGGTAGTGACGGTCACGAACACAGTGGCAAAACTGTAAATGGCGAAACTAAATCTTTATTGGGCGAACCTGTGCCCAGAAAAGCAGGCTACATTCAAAGCACAGGGATAGCGGCGAACACAGTCGGCGATCGTCGAAAATCTGCTCTGCCGATCGAGCGCGTCGGCTTTTATGCATGAGTCATCGAAGGGTTCCAGTGTAACCGCTGGTGCCCGTGTGTCTTCCTGAAAGTTCCACACAATTTGCGTCGCACATACGATCAGATTACACGACCCTCGGTGACAACAGACAGCAGATAGAACCATCGATAACATTCGAAAAACTTCCGATTCATGCGGGCGCGTCCCACGCTGAGCGATACGATTTGTTAGACGGTGAATAGCGGTCATCCGAAAAAGATAAGTACACCGGTAAATATCATATAGCGACCACAAAATCATTGTGACCATCGTTACTAAGTGAGATTGACCGATGCAATAAAGTCTTTACCACAAGTTTTCTAACAACTCCGCTGGTCATCCACCTTCGCAGAGTGGAATGGCCTTGACATTTTTCTCGTGTTCTTGCTTGGTTATTAAGGCGAAAGCCTAAAGTGGATCGTCGCAATGGCTCATAGCTAAAGAAACGCGGCGCCTAGTCGAGTGGTACAAAAGCATCGTCATCAGCAATGGCTCACACCCCCGTAAGTAAGCAAAGATGCAATGACTCGTACTCCGTTAAGGTGGAGGTTACAAGCGCTCAGCAAAGCGAACAGTGCCTAGATTCATTGAAATCACCCATACAACAAACAGAACAGCATAAGCTTCAATAAAGAACAAGCATCCGAACCATCAATAAAGCATTGCACACTCCCCTCGGATGCGGCCGAGGTCAAGCGAGAAACGAAGCGCGACGTGCGAAGCGGCCGCTGCCCCTGCTGTGCAGCGTCGAAGAGAAACGTCGTTGGCGAAGACGGCAACGCACGCTTGCCACACGTGTGCTTCGCGGCTCGTTATGTCTCGCGAGAAGCCGGACCACTCTGATCGTGTAGTGTGTGCAGCAGCAGGCTTTCGCTTTCGGAGGAGTGCTGCCCGACTTTTCATCCCTTACTCCGGTATTCCTGGCTGAATATTTCAAGCAGTGAGCGTGACGCTAACTAATATTATTAATCTCGACATTTCTCATAATAACAGATCTATGTTCACCGCACACAGCAATCAACGCTGCTCATCTTTTACACACATTTCGTTTCTTGGTTCTTGCGCCTGTAAAGTTAATTATATCGGTCTGGGTGCTTGGCCATGCATAAGACCTTATTTATGAACGAAATGGCTGATAGCCAGCTGAGCGCATATCACACAGTAGCCTCCTTCGATTAATACTTCCTGCGTCTGCTTGCATAGCCGCTGCCAGGTTCAAGAGGCACGCAGTTCTTTTTGCACCCGGCTGCACTTTCGTTGAGTACCGACGCCTCCCTTGGCATTAAATCTCCTTTTACACCCGAACGTAATTTTTACCCGATTACGTTGTCGGGGGTACCTGCCTTAAGCTTCTGTCGTCACAGGGCTGGTTTGGCGCCTGCTCCTCGATATGTGCCCAACATGGGGAGATGATGTTTTCTTATTCTGTTACCATTTTGCATATCTAAGGGGGGAAAATTAGAAGTACGGTTTATACAACTTGGTATAATTGATTTCATTCCGGACATCCTTTCTCTAGATTCCTCTCTGGACACTGTCATAGAGGTGCTTGCTCACCCGTGGAGAAATGTGTCCTTGTTTCAAGACAGTTCTCTATATAAATTCTTGATATTTCTTTTTTTTTATTAATTTTCCCCGCAAGGTTTCTCCCTTGTACTAACTAAGCGTCATTTCTAACGTCGTCTGGTGCCAATAATTCTCCCCCGCCGCTGTCAGTGAAGGAAAACCAAACCGTGCGGCAGCGCGAGTATATATAGTTCGCGAAGAGGAAGTTCTGGCCCGAAACCATGCAAATGCCGCACAGTTATTTGGCCCGGCTGCTCAGTTCTTGACTGTCGCCATACAGCTGCGGCCCGGCGCACACGCTTGATTGTGAACAACCTTGCAAGGGGCTTTCGAGCGCAAAAAAACACTCTTTTGACAAACAGTAACGCGCAAAAATGTGGGTGCAAGGGTGTTTTGAATACCAAAACAACGTTTTCGTTTCTGTGTAAGGGCGCAGCGTTCACCTAAAGCACACTTTTCGTGCTAAGGGCGAATATTTGTTCTTTGTACATGTCGTTACCACCGTGCTGATAATTGGAAGCCGCCAGCCGAAAGGCATTCAATGTAGTGCGGTTTTATGTTAACAGATCTGTGTGGTTTTGAGGTGACTATTAGCTGACTGTATCCAAACAAACGTCCTGACGATACTTATCGCGTCAGACAAGATTGCGCCCATTGGCACCACGTCGAAATGGTGCCAGTGGGCGCGCCGCGTACATATTGTAAATTTGGCGCAGGCGAATTGTGGTACTTCATTCATCGTTTTCTGGAACCAACCTCCGGAGTCTTTCGTGTACCGAAAGGTATCACAGAAGCAACAGCCCAGTTTGTCTCTTCTGTGGGATGCATCTGCCCTTTGTATATGTCAATCCTTGAAAACGGTGTCAATGATCTCTTCAACACAGAATGGGAAAGCGAAAGGTTCCGTTTTGTCGATTTCCTAAGCGATAGTTCGTACAAAGATGAACTGTCGTCTTGTTATCGGTGACACGAAAGCGTTATGTAGGCGGATCTATAAGCGCGCCGACAGCTGGGCAAGTCGGTCGGCTCCCCTTGGCTTTCACTTCTCGCGCATTCTTCCGACCGGCCTCTCTCACAAAGAACGACATAGCGCGCGTTGTTCAGCGAGTTGTACAACATGTTAGCGTGGCAAGACGACGACAGCACAGTGTGCTTATTTTGCACATGTTAGTCAATTTAGGCAGTTAAGCCAATTCCGCCTATTCTATAGCGTTCTAAACTTCCATTCTCTGAAATTCTTTATTGGGTATTTTATTGCTTGGGAGAGCTTGCTTGTGCCTGAGCACACCCATTAATTAAAAAGAAAGTTCAGATGTTACTGCGTTTACATTATCCTCATCATCTGTTCTAAAGTTCATATTTGCTTGCAAGCAGCAGCCTGAACTCATCTGGCTTTCTCATGACCGCCAAGTTGACCAGCTTTCTCCTGACAACTTCCACCGTCCTGTCTTCAAATCGAATATAACCTCGGACATTTCTATCTTGTGATCACTGCATCCTGCACAGCCCTGCAACTGGCGCACAATAATTGTTCAATAAAAAAAAATATTTTGGGGCTTTAATATCCCCTCGTCAGATTCCGATTACTGCCTTTCCAAAGGCATCCATTATTCACAGCTGATTCCTTTTCTCAAAAGCATCGGGCTGTGGATGCCGTGGAGAGGCGTTCGTTTCATGCCGCTGGCGGCGTCCTTGTGCAGCGGCATAGAAGACTCGTTTCCAGACGGCGCATTTCGGCTGCATCGACGCGAGCGCGCGCACCTGCCGCAGGAGGGAGCCGGGCTCGCCATGTTTGCAGGCCGGCCGCGCAGAGAGCTCGATCAACAGGAGCGCATGCATGCCCGAACAGCTGTAATCCGGCCTGTCAGCAGGCGGCAGGATTTATTAAATTCCTGGCGCTATTAGCGGCGCGCGACAGGCGGGCGGAGAGCCGCCTAATTGCCGCCGGCACGTGGCTCACGGTATTTCCCCGGCGCCGCGTAATAAAGAGATCCTGTCACGCGGCCGCCATCTTGGCCCGCCCCCGATCGATGAGCGCGACGGTCAGCGGCGGCTAACGAGCAGCGCGCCCCGCTGCACGCCGCCGGGCAACCCGGGCTAATTGTTGTGGCGCTCTGTGGGCGTTCACGGAGAGCGGGGCTCAGTCTTTCGCTACAGGCGCAATACTTGTAATAACATTACGGCGGCACCAGCATGGCGTCAACGGTCGATCACTGTAGGATTCTTCTATGTAGACGCTTGTCAACTGGGCGCACATATGTGCCAGCTCTTGGCAAGGCTTAGGTTCGGAATGTCCCACGTAGGACAGGAAGCCGAGCAACATGGTTCATGATTCAAGCAGGCGCACAAACGCTTGTGTTGTCCTTGTTTTTTCTTGTTTCGTACGCCTGCGTTTCTGTAACGTGCACCTACCGGATCCTTTTTTGGAAATATCGATCCTCAAAATCTAAGGAAATACCTGCTCTGCACTTGTTGGTTACGTGCAGGGGCTTGATTTCACGTACGTTCACCTATGGCAGAAAGCTGTGCTAGTTGGAGTTATGGTGACTGATTCATTTCCAACGTTCTCTTTTACTATATCTGGATTTTTCTGTTTCTTCCCAAGTGCTGGCTTTGCATCGCTAGAAGTAAAGCGCGTCGGGTCCAGTCCTCCATGGCGCCATATTATATTGCATTGGGCCGCGCTCCTTGCATGCATACCGGGCGTGGCTGGCCCTCAAGCTGGGCGATGGTGTGAGGAGACATATCCCGAGGCACAACGCCGCACACGCGAGGGCTGCTGCTGCGCATCGCAACGATGACCGGAATCCACAACAATGGTGCACGACCTACGGGAACCTTGTCACAAAGCCCAGTGAAAAGGAGGCCAATGATGCATGCACGCGGCACGCGCGCGGGAATCAGCAGCGCGAGTGGGGCGTCAACTTCGCTTCGTCGTTTTTTGCATCCATACTCACTGCGTGCCTCTTCTAATCCTCCACGCGTCCACACCAGGACAGCACGGTGCGAGCGCGCCTCCGTTCAATATTGGCGCGGTTTTATTGCTATCGCTACGACAAGCTTCGCGCCGGCTCTCGCCATCGGTGCAGTATTGGCGGCGAGGAGTTACGGAGTCGCCCTCTATCGGAAGCGCCTCGCTGGCGTAGTAAGAGGGATCACGTGGCGCGCTCCTCATAGGTTTTGCTGTCAGCGCTCACTGAAAACACCACGCGCGAGCTCTCCCGGACATTTCTGTAAGTACTTTCGAAACGAGAGAAGTTTCTTACTGTCTAAATAATAATCTTGGTCAAACTGAAAGCACACAATCGTTTACAGCCGCTATCTCTTCACCGAATACGTACAGTGAACGCCACTGCGCGCGGTCGCCGCAATGGAGTCTCCCGAACCGGCTTCTCGCGTGAAAGGTAGGTAAACGCTGAGAGCAAACTATGTGAAATATGTTCTTATAGTGTTTGTATAACTAAATGGAGCGTAATAGAACGAAGCCTCAATGCAGCGATCGCGCAGAATCGCAGCGACCGACTGCGCGTCTGCATGCTTGTCCGCGCACTGTTTCGCTTTCTGCGCGCGCGCGTTTTCGCACCGTGCCGTGAGCTTAAGGCCGCAGAATATGAGCATTTGAGAGTATACAAGCAACCATTGTTGCGTGGGCGCTATCAGAGCTGTTCAAAAATAATTTCATTGTAGAGACTTCGACGCCTACGGGACTGTGATGTGCCGTCGCGACGATTCAATCTTTTTTTCTTCTAAATTCTTTAACCTTTCAATACTATTTCTCGAGTTGCGTCGCACTGTATGTTTATCGGCATTCTCAGCGTGCAATTTCCCGCTGCTCCTTTTTTGTAATCCAGTGCATTAATTCATAACACAAACATGACCATATGCCATGCTTTCTTTAAATGTGCTTCTTACCGCTGCCTTTCCACTCCACTGAACTTGCCAGTATCTATAGCATCGACAAGTTCATAGACCAAACCGTCATGACATTAGTCGGGCAGCGGACTCGGGGCGAGCGTCTCAGTGCGCGTTTTCAGAACATCGCAGACCGGGCGCCGTAGCAGAAATCTCCCTCGCGTCTGTGCTTGCTGCATACCCGAGTTGTAGCCGATGACTATTTGCCGGTTTTATGTTTGGCGAGCCAAGCTTCACGCAGCTTCTTGTCCTGCGGCTACGTGTGAATAAGGCTGACACCGGCCTCCGTTACGTGCGTCCGGCCCTGCGGCACCGAGCAGTAGCCTACCATGTTGCGCGCCTTCAAAGGCAGCCACTACCTATTGTAGTGCTTTCAAGCGTTGTAAAGGAGACACTCGAAGCGTGAAAATTTCGCCACTAAATGAAAACCGCAGCGTACGAGGAAATTTAAGCTCGTTTTCAGCTCGCTTCGGCGCGCCCGAAGCAGCCGACGCGGCCGCTGTGTCCACGTGATCCCTCCTAGCACGTCACGCCGACGGTGGCGCCAGCTTTTCCAGTGGTGGAGCTCGAGGCCAATATATGGCGCCACAGGAAAAGACCCTCGCTATCGGATCGGAAGATAGAGAGGCGGGGGCTTTCGCATCCGCTGGCCGAAAAGGTCCGGAGAGAATTGCAGCAGACTCTTCGGAAGCGCCAGGCAGAGGACGCAGTTCGAAAAGAAGCCGATCCGGAAGCAGTCGCGAGAAAATGGTTGCTATTCGCAGTAATTGCGCCTTCAAAAAATCACTCGAGTCTGCCACCTTTTTATTTATGTTGCGTGAGTCTCGTTCGCAATGCTTGTAAACGGACGTACGGACGGGTTCAGCTCTTGTCCTGGCTCATAACTGATGTGCGCTCAGTAAACCTGCTTCGAAATACTATACTGGAGAACATGAAGGAAAGCAGTCTCTTGGGTTACTGTGTATGGGATTCACGGTTGAGAAAAAGGACCAGGAAACTAGCCAGTAAGTATAATGTGCTAAAGCTGTTGTCAGTGAAAGTATTAAGCATATGGTTGGAGACGCAGAAAGTGCATACTGCGCACGGCGGTGATGAAGCCAGCTGTGTAGGTATACCGAACGTAAACAATGAAAACAAAGGCTTTGCATGACGATTCAAAGGTCATTGCGCAACTGTTCCAAGACAGATCATGGTGCCAAAAAACACGATGCTATAAAGGAGCTTCATGTTCGTAAACAGGAAACCCATGACGCCGCTAGCGCGCAGACGCATGTGCAGAAGAAAACAATCCCCCCCCCCCCCTCGTCGAGCCACTTCAATTAGTAGCCGCAATAATCTGTGGCTTTCTGTAGAACGATAAAAGACTCAGGACCAATAAAATCAGGTTCGCGGTAGGCAACGGTAGGCAGCTATCTGCATGACGTCGTGGCCTGGAACAGGTCTACAGGAAGTTTCCCGGTGACGATGTGTGGTATATATTAAGAAATAGCGCAGAAACAATTCAGCCTATTTTGCAACCAAGTCGCAGCATCCACCCGAAGCAAACGACGACTTTGTTGCTCCGCTGGAGGACTTGGATTTTAAATATACTGGCGAAAAGGTGAGCCAGTTTGCCGTGGAGAATAGCAGAATTGCTCGCGCGCTTTATCACAGCACGTATTCGGTGAGTTCTGGAATTTATCTGTATGAAATGTACTAATGTATCTTTTGTTTGCGTGAAAATAAAACTGATTTATTGCGTCGTGCATCTTCCCATGCCTTGTGAGGTAAATTGGAGGGGGAGGTGACAGAGCTAACCACCCGGATGCCTTGCGATCTTCCTGAGGTGCCCCCTAGAGCAGTCCTCCGTGAACGTACTGCAACGGACGTTGAAGCCAGGGGGAAAGCGGAAGAGGAGGGTGAAAGCGTAAGAAGGAAAGCGCAGTGCGCCGACGATGGCTGCGAGATGGCGCCACAGTAGCGCGCGTAGTCCGTCTGCGGTGGCTGCCGCGAATCGCGCGTATACGTCACCCACGCGCTGCCTCTCGCGATCTCCAGATTAGCGAGGTAGTCGCTCCACACTTCGCTCCGTTCGCAACGTGCCGCACGAGACAGATTGTCCATGCCAGCCAATATATCGCGAAATGAAAACACATAGAGCTGCGCTCAAATTTCGCATTAGGGCGTACCGTAATCGCCGGTGATTTTATTTTTTTCTCAAGTGTTCTAAGGTCTTGGTGAACCATGTATGATGACGGTTTGCACAAACTGAAATGACTGAGTTGTACTTCTCAAATAAATAATTTATCTTGATTTGAAAGGATAACCAGTTGAACTCGTATGTTATGTAAAGTACCCTGTTGTTTATGGCAGCGTAGTTTCCGTTTTCGTAAGCGAATAAATTTCGTGTGTGAGTGGCGAAATGAGGGTGTGAAACAAAGTTGGCATGGACTTTGTGGTCACTGAACTCATTAACGTAACTTATGGATGATAAGCCCTCAGGGTGGGTGGTGTAAGGATTGGGGTCGGGCATGAAATAGATGGTAGCTGGCCCATGCTGTCGTCCAACTCATTCACGCTGAGGACATTGTTGAAGGGAGAGACTTGTTCTCATCGAGAAAAGGGAATATGGGATTTATTTACAGTATCTACATGAGAACGTTACAGTTCATCAGTCTAGCATGACTGATGAGCTGGTTCGAGCTGGTTCTTTTATCAGTTACGTTAGATTGTTGTTCAGAGAAAAGTCAAGGAATGCGGTAGCTTCTGGGTTGCCTGTAGCTAATTATGAAGTATAGTCCAATCAATAATCGCGTGATTAAAATATCCAAAGAGAAAAATGCGCGCATTAAAATGTATATAAATTTTAGGATACCACTCGGGATACTTTACGATACCACATAAATAATATTATTAGGATACCACTTGGGGATGTTCAGTTTGCGGCGGAAATCGGGACGATGGTTGGATGGTCTGTAACAAACACCAAGAATTAGTTGTGCTTCGGCGGGGCAGATGAGCCATAAGATTTCAAGATCACGTGATGTGTTGATGAGGCAGCACGATAGCTCGCCGTTTAAGGCGATAAGAACACCGCCTTATTTGACACGTAGCCTGGCTTGTCGGAATAGATCAATGTTAGGCAAGATATACAAAACGTCGAGGTCGTAAATGTTGCTGGAAAGCTGCGTTTTGGTTAATACGAGTAGGTTGCTTCCATATGAAGATACAATATTTGGTACTATCTCACCGCTCTGCAGACTAGAACAAGTTTCCCTACGACATCGTAGTTATCACCGATCCACAAGCCTTCATTGAACATGCAAAAGCTCATTTCATATCAAGATATGGTCAATCTGTCATATTCTTGTGCACCCATCTCTTATGTAATACCCACACAGTGAGGTTTCTAAGGTAATAAAGTGAACGAGAGAGACAGATTGAGTGTGAAGGAGAAGAAGCACTATATTCTGCAACCTTTTAGAGAGCTCGGCTCAATACCTTAAGGAAATGGAGGGGGAGACAACGAAGAAAAAAAAGAGAGGAGGTCGAAGCGGTCACAGAGCTTTTGGCTGTTAGCTGTAGCCAAGCGGCGCATTTACAAGTGAAAGCGCGTGGCAGCATGCAATGTGGATCCCTATACGTGCTACAGCTGGTCACCTGGCAGCCCATTGCCGCAACTGTGGCTGCAACGTCCTTTTATTGCGATAGCTCTCCAGGCGCATTACTGTCGTCGGCGTCGCCGTATTGTTCCATATGAAGTTAAAGGGCACATTTTATTGTCGCGCGCCCTACGACGTATGCGCGAGTGAAAGCGTGCGAGTTGAACCAACGATCGCGGCTCGATCTTACCCGGGCGAAAGGGAGAAGAACGGGAAGGAAGCGCATCGTCTTCCGTCGCGCGCGAAGCACCCAACGATGCGAGGTACCGGGGGGGAGGGGGGCGGGCGCCGTTCTGCTCCGACTGCAACTGCGTACGTGGAGGCTGCGCAGGGTCGCGCAGTCGTATCTTGAGAGCGATCTGCGTAGGGGCGAAGTCTATAGGTGCGTCGACGGCTCGTAACTTTAAGCGTGCTGTGTGCTCTCGGCGCTCAGTTCGCTTTGAAAAGCGGCGCGAAGGTCATTTCGCTCGCTGCTGCTGCCGCGCTTGCTCACGCCAGCGTTTCGACAGCGAATGCCCGCGGTCATCGAGTGTGACGTGGTTACGTTGCTGTGCGCGCTGACACCATGCTTGTTAATTTAGTCAGCAAGTTTGCAAGTTGATACGGCCGATGAAAGTGCTATCCTTATTTCGAATGGATGTGTGTTAATTTGCTATCGCAATCAATGCTTCGCCTTTCTGGCGAAACTGCGACTTCTTACAGCGAAGCTAGGTACCCGTTTTTCCTGCGTGTGTAGAAGAGGTTCGCGTTGACGAAGAAATCGATATATAGCTAAGTCCAGCACTCTGACGTGCCCGGCGTCGAGCGACACTTGCCCGCGCGCCAATAACGTCTGACTATAAACGCTAAAGGCGCGTCGAGTCCGACGTTATGTGCACGCCTCTTTACTGTGACGTCAACGTCGCGCGTCGTTATCAGCAGTTGCGTTCTGGCCTTGCTATGGCTAGGACGCGTATGGTGCGCACCGAGGAAGAGCAGCGTGCCCTCCAAGAGCGACGGCGTGAGCGGGCGCGAGTCGGTCGACGGGAGTGGACCGTCGTGTAGCCGTTTCCCATCCGATGAAGAACAGCAGCGTGCCCGTGAAGAAACGCACGGCGGCGGAAGGAGGCCACCGACGACGAGCGTATGCGCGATGACCTTCGGGACCCCGAATACCGCGAGGAGGATAGGTTCGGCATTCAGTGCTGTGTCAAGGTACCAGCTACGCGTCATCGGTTGACGTTTGCTAAAAATATTTCCAGCATCGTCGTTCAGCCCATGGCCGTGTACCATAGTGACCATAAAGCGATGATCACTATTGTAACAAAACAAAATAAAAGACGTGTGAGCCCAAAATGCGTAGTTCATAATCGTCTTCATGTGTATATAGCCATCCTCATAATCATCATCATCGTTTTGTCTGGTTGGGACTGACTGATTGGCTCGCGCGGTTGCGTTGTAATACAAGGGCTCTGTCTTCGCACCAGGCGTCGTCTTACAGACGGTAGAATCACGAAGTCATGTATGTGTCTTTATTCAGTCAATAAAATTCGCTGCCATTCCACTCTGTGAAGCTGGATGAAGCGAAGCTGTATATGTGGACCCCTTAATGGTGAACTCGAACTGTCTATTGCCGTGCGTCAAACGCCGTATGCACATAAATGGAAGGCGACTAGTCGCTGCTCCACGATGTTGAGCCTCGGAAGATTATGAGGCACCGGGGTGTATACCTATAGCCATGTATTGTTGCAAAACGAGGCACGACACATTTTACTAACGAATCCCGGCACGTACGTAGAACAAAAACGCACCTCACCGCACTCCGAGGGCACACACTGTTTCGCCGTAGCCTAGGCCATTGTGCGTTGGTCGACGTCCTGCAGTGCAATAATGGTTGTGAGGTCACTCGAAAACCACAAGCGGTCACACACAACACAGGTCACGCAAAATTGGTTCCCCACAAATTCCCTCTGAAAGCTATATACTATAGACATGGCCGACGTCGGTCAAAGTGTCTTCAAGGGGAGTACGGTAGCGCGATTAAAAGACGGGACAAAACAAGACACATAGGGGCACACACATAGGACACATAGGACACACACACACACACATTGTGTGTGTCCCTATGTGTCTTCTTTTGTCCCGTCTTTTAATCACCCTACCGTACTCCCCTTGAAGATACATTACCAACAAGCCCACATTGCAGCCCTCGTGGTCAAAGTGTATTTGGACTTGCGATATTAAACTTATGTTTGCAAGTTGGCGAAGTGCTTAAAGCCTGTTTCGCCTCCGCCGCGGGTCGGCCCGGTATTGTACTATCTTCGGGATCAGCCTGCAGCATGCGTATGGGGAAAAATTCTCGATCTAAAAGGCTCGATAGATGCGTGCAAGTTTTTCCAGAACCTAGCCATATGCAGCTTCGCTCTAATAGTAATTACCATATGTTAAACCAATATAGTCATCACTATACACAGCTTCGATGGTGATCCACCTTCACAGAGTGGAATGGCACTGAATGTGTGTGCAACCCTATTGGGGGCGAGCTCCACCACTGGAAAAGCTGGCGCCACCGTCGGCGTGACGTGGCATGAGGGATCACGTGGACACAGCGGCCGCGTCGGCTGCTTCGGAAGCGCCGAAGCGAGCTGAAAACAAAAGTTTTAAGTCCCACCCGCGCCGCGCTTCTGATTAAGTGGGGAGGTTTTCCCGCCTTGGGGTGTGCGCTTGAGAACATTTAAAAGTACTATAATAGGTAGTGGCTGCATTTGGAGGCGTGCAGCATGGCAGGCTACTGCTTGGTGCCGCAGTGCCGCACCTACGCAACGGAGCCCGGTGTCAGCCTTACTTGCACGTAGCCGCAGGGCAAGGAGCTGCGTGAAGCTTGGCTGGCGAAACTTAGAACCGGCAGACAGCCATCGGCTACAACACGGGTATGCAGCAAGCACAAACGCGAGGAAGATTTCTGCTACGGCGCCGGGACTGCGCGATGTTCGGTGAGTAGCAAAAAACGCGCACTCAGACGCTCGCCCGCGCCCGCTGCCCGGCTAATGTCATGACGGTTTGGTCTATGAACTTGTTGATGCTAAATACTGGCAAGTTCACTGGAACGGAAAGGGAGCGCTAAAGCGCGCATTATAGAAGGCATGCAATATGGTCATGTTTGTGTTATGAATTAAAGCACTGGATTACGAAAAAGAAGCGGAGGTAAATCGCACGCTGACAAGACCGCTAGACATATAGTGCGACGCAACTTGAGAAATAATATTGAAATGTCCAAGAATTTAGAAGGCAAAAATAAATTGAATCGTCGCGACGGCACATCACAGTCACCGTAGTCGTCGAAGTCTCTATAACGAAATTATATTTGAGCAGTTCTGATAGCGTCCACGCAACAATGGTTGCTAGTGTGCTGTCAAATGCTCACATGCTGCAGCCTAAAGCTCACGGCACGGTGCGAAAACGCGCTCACAGCGAAAGCAATACATTGTGCGCGGACATGCATGCAGACGCGCAATCGGTCGTTACGAACCCGTGCGATTGCTGCATTGAGGCTTCATTCTGTTATGCCCCATTTGGTTATGCAGAGAGCCCACTATAAGAACAAATTTCACATAGCTTACTCTCAGCGTTTGCCTACCTTTCACGCAAGAAGCCGGTTCGGGAGACTCCATCACGGCGACCGCGCGCATGGAATTTACTGTATACGTATTCGGTAAAGAGACAGCGTCTGTAAACGATTCTGTGCTTCCAGTTTGCCCAAGATTATTATATCGACTGTCAAAAACTTCCCTCATTTTCAGAGTACCTACATAAATGGCTAGGAAGGCTGCCGCGTGGTGTTTTTATTGAGCGCCGTAATCGAAACCTACGAGGAGCGCGCCGCGTGATCCCTCATACTACGCAAGGGAGGCGCTTCCGACAGATGGCGACTCCGTAACTCCTTGCCCCCAGTACAGGTCGTTGTTATCGACGGTTTTATCCGCAAGAAGAAACGTAGCCACGAACACGAGACGTTCATTTGAGGGATCGCCAGCTGTTTCTGCGCAGGCGCGAGTAAGAGTGGACGCGAGCATATATGGACGCGAGAGAGAAAATCTGGGGGCTTTTGCTCCTTGAATATATGACTCTGCCTATCACTATATTTACGGAGGAGGTTTTTATGTAGTCGTTTGTCCCTAGGCGTGCCGGCGTTGCGGAGTGGAGTCATTTGTTTACGCTCGGAACGCTGACTGCGGCGCGGTAAAATAGGTGAAGCAGCTGCACTGACGGCCGAATTGGCGACCGCTGTGTCGGACAGACTGTCTCGCACCTGTGGCGCTCGTGCTTACCCAGTCGTGGTGGATCATAGCTTTCTCGCGCCTTACGGCAAGGTGCCTTGTCAATAACATCACAGATGTTTCTGTGGGAGCAGTAGCGACCGTAGTAGAGCCCGCTCCGCATATAATGAAAATCTAGAACGCAGAGTGGGTGAAAGGCCGCCGGTGACGATGACTCACTCGACACCAGCGCCGCCGGCGCGAGAAAGTCTCTGTCCGACGTACCTTCAGAGGCGAATTTCTGACTGATGTTGCAGAAGTCGCGGGGTGCGATAGAGCTGAACTTAGCGTCACAAGTTGGCGGCTGGACGTAATTATGTTTATTCAATCGTGTTCTTTACTAATTGTAACGAAGTGTCATTATTTCGCATTATTGGCGGCGCCTTCAGCACATCAAAGCGGCAACGTGGACAACAAAGCTAGAACCCGAAATGATCCGTGGGTTGGAGCTCGCCGAGGCCTGCGCGTGCCAGGGATAAGATCGGCTCGCCGAGGCTTTTGCGCGTTCTTATACATCACGCGCAAAAGGATGATAAATGGAAGCAGGGAGAGGCCTCGCCAGTAGAATACAGTGATAGGGTGATAACCGCTGGCGACTCGAACCTGGCTAGGTGTTAAGAGGTAATTGTGGAGAGGGTGAAAGGCGACAAAAGAATGGCGGTAGGGACATTTCCGGGGCGGACATTGGGTTTTGTCATGGAGTCAGCAAAAGGAAAGTTCGCGGAAAATGACCACGGACGCAACCTTGTCGTCATTTAGCCCAGCTGCTACGATAGTAGCAGCTGGGCTAAATGACGTGCTAAACAGAAAAGGGACACGACTTGGCGAAGGGGGTAGACGACTTGCGCGAGATGTCTCCTCAGGTGCAGATCGTGGTGTTCACGGAGTTAGGAATGGCCGTACGAGGTGACAAGGTGCCAGCTATTTCAGCCCGCTGCACGTGTTCCAGTGCAACCGGGACGGGGCGCACTTCAGAGAACTGCGGATAACCGGCAGCCACGTGGCGCGGGGTCAGCTCAGGGGAGTTCTCGAGGGGAGGTAATTGGCAGAACCTCCCCATGAGCTTTTCGAGACACCAGTCAATGTGCTACCCGGCCGCGCCACCCGGACGGAGCAGAGTTCTACGAAGCCCCTCTGAGGTCGGCTCCGGACCTTTACACCAGTGTGTGTGTGCGGCACGTGTATGTTAGCCCTCCTCCTCCTCCAAGTCGACAGCCCTCATCCTCCTACAAAAGGGCGGGTCATCTTCAATGACGTCGAACTGTGACGTCGAGCGGAGAGCTCATAAGCAGCGATTTTCTGCTGCTAGAGTGTGCTCGTTGTCGTGCTCGAGATGTACTAGTGAGCTGAGTGCTCGAAATGTACTCGTGAGCTGTGCGCTCGTAAGCTGTTTGCTGTATGTTAGTCTTACGGGCCCCATATGGGAGTCACGCTAGACTGTCGATGTATGTCTTGTCTAAGATGTAAATAATGTAAATAAATCCTGTTCATCGAGTTCCTCTCTACGTCCTTCAACTGCTTCAAATGGTGGCAGCGGCGAGATCGTCCGACGACTCCTACATCTGGTTGACAGCGGTGGAATCGTCCGACGAATCTAATAACGGTGCCTGCAAGTGACAGTTACGTACAAATAGCCGTTGTGGCTGCTAATGAGGCTACGTGGGCAATGAGCCGAGATAAAGGTTTTGATGATGTAGAAGTAAACAGGAAATTGTGAGAAGGTATGGTGGTTTTCAACGAGGCTGGATCCACTTCAATTACAGGCTGACGAGAAGTGGGCTGGCGACTTGCTGGTCGCGCAGTTGCTTCTTTTTTGGGGGGGAGGGGTGCACGGGCGCTCAGGAGGCCAAGGTAGGTAGTAATGAAGAGGGTTTCCTAGGGGAACCTCAGAATAGCATCGTCGTCAATAACAGAAGAAAAAAAATTGAGTACGTTTAAGCATCGCCTTTAAGAGTGGAAAGCGATAGCATTCAAAGATGCCTGACTGCTTCTCACGCTTCCCGGCAACTATAGCTTATGTAACCGCAATGTTCACCGGGGAATGCTGGCGGCGAGCGCTATGCACTATGCTATGCTTTCTGGTAGAAACGCGTCCTCTTGAGTGGGCCGCGATGATGACGATGATAATGTGGCTTTCCCCTTCGTATCGGGTCGACGCAAGTTCTAGCCCAGCAAGAAGAGCCTTTCGCCAAGCTACGCAATCGCTTAATTTGCATGTTTTGAATTCGGTCGGAGGGTTCGCTTGCTAGAACCGCACGTAACACGTACTATAATATCGCTTACATCTTCGCAACAAGTACTGCCAAGGCGCCCTGCTTTGGTATAATATGTGAGGCGGAAAGACCTCGATCATGCAGCTGTCACGTGCACAGATAGCATCGTTGTCTGTTGACGCAGTCGGAGCTAAATTTGGCCTCTCGCTCGGCGTTCATATTAGCGCGGCAGAACACGCTTGTCGGTCCGAGCGGTAGCGTTCTCACTCGTAGAGTAGCGTGCTCACTCAGCCATAGTATACGTGTAATTCGTCAAACTCAAACCTGTGCTAATAAAGATGTGAAGGGCCTACAAGTGTGCAATATTTTTGCAGAAATTCCACGCTTGCTTGACTATGCCTCCCCCCCCCCCCCCCCCCCTGCGTTCGACACGTACGGTCCAGAGATGGCGTGAAGAGATTCGGGCAGCATGACAACCCCTTTGACCACGGCGTATCCGTGGGGTGCGCAGGCCCCAACCAAATGGGGGTGCGCCGGGCTCGGGCGTCACCAATAGGGACGGCACCCCGTTTGCAAAACAAACATTGCAAAATTAGACCGTAATACGCTCACTAGTCAAGACATGTAAGAGAGAGAATATTCAGTGAGTGCAGAAGTGGAGAAGGCATGCAAGATTTCTAATGCGAGAATAAATGTAACCTGTGCGCTTGTTTACGTTGTATACTTTCTAGTTCCCACACACCCTCGACAGCACATGCAAGAACCCACTGCGTCCCTGATACAGCCTGCCCAATTTTACTTAACATTTAGTGTGTTTGCGTGCATGTACAGGTATGCCGCATACAGTAGAGAGTGCCACGTCGACACGAGGCAAGCGCGCCGAATCGCACAAGCCAGATGGGAGGTCTAGAGAACACTAGCCGCACAGTTCTAAGTTACTTGGACATTTCTAATGATTCACGTTCTAGTTTTTAGTTAGCAAGAATGCACAAATCTCTACTGCGGAAGTCATCTCGGTCAATGCGTTCCAACTGCCATAGTTTGAGGATTCAGCTTCTCCTGATTGCATCTCATCATCCGTGGTGCACGCTTTACAGGAAAAGAAAGTCGCGGCTGCGAAGGTTCTGCTTTCGCAGTGCGCGAACGCACCGTGTATGCGTGGCAAATGTGATAGAACGGACTGGAACTGTCGAAAAGAATGCTTCAATTCGTCTGGTTTATTATGTAGCGACCGTACATGAAAGCATGCATTATAGGACACATGAACCGTGCCACTTGCAAGATACTGTCTTGTTGCACGCCAACTATACCGCCAGCGTATACCGGAAACAGTTACTTCGAGTGTAGTCGCAAGAGAGAGCGCGCTGCGGTTTAGATGCACACGATCTCGTGCCACGGTTTTAGGTAATCAATTCCTGGCAAAGCGCGCTTTAACGGTGGGACTATAATGTTGCGCTCTGTAGATAAGCAGCGAGGTGCCACCGGCAGGCAAGTCTGAAAAGTGTTCCATCTGTATTCCGGAACAGCTAGCTCTCTACGTGATAAAGGTAACTAGCGTTTCCGTGCACTTGACTGGTCTTTCAGTAGTGACGATGACACGGTTGCAGCACTGCATTCTACGAGGTTCCCGCTAAGTCGTCAAACGTTTGCAAGGTACAAAAGAGAGTTCAATAAGTGTAGCAATGAAAGAAGGCGTGCCGTTTAGTGGCGCAAGGGCCATGTATGGCCAAAAAGCGCCATGCCAGAATAAGTGTAGCAGTACCAGTGGTTAGAGGATAGCAACATAATTAACGAAATTTGTGCGCAAACAATGGGAAAGTCTTCTGTCTGTCGCCACTAACGGCAATCGATAATATTGAACAGGCAAAGTTGGCGACGCGCGTTTTTAAATTTACAATGTGCAATGACGACTTTCAGACGGGACATTTGACTCGACGACGACTGCATGCGTTCTTGCTGTCGCCGCTGTACTTTATTTCATTTAGAAGGCCGATAAGAGTATCCGTTCATTTCGTGTTTAACGTTTGCCTTTCCGCCTTCCTGTCAGCACTTACGTGACAATATACAGCGTTACTTATATGTATGAATTAAGCATCTCCTTCAGATATTACATTTCTGGCGTTAACAATGTTGCTTGAATGAGGCGGACACTACTTGCAATGAGAGTAGCTATATAAGGGCTTGTTGCGTGGCACCTTCTACTTTGTTGCAGCGCAGGCAGAACGACCGGACAAGGCACGTTAGACAACACCAACCGCTTTGTGTTATCTATGTGCATTGTCCAGTCGTTGTCTGTGTTACAAGGTAGAAAACTACTTGAGATACAAATTGCAGAGTCGTGGTCGACAATTACTAAATTTACATACGAGGAAACGCTCTCTGTTGTTTATGTTAGAACGAGTCACGTCACAACTAGGCAGACGCGTAACTCTAACTCACTGGACACTGATTGTGCGACGATTGAAAAAAAAAAAAAAACACTCGATCGTTCAGTCCACTGCTTGGTAGCAGCTGCATCAAGCGCCCTTGAGGGGCCAGAGCCGCTTGCTCTCAACAGCAAAACCGACCGGCAACGCATGCAAAGTACGGCTCAGCTGCACCGCCACAATCCCCGCTTTCAATAGGCGATTCAAATATTTCAGTTATGGCGTAGGCGGGGCGACGCCGGCGGAAGGCGGGACGGGGCCTCCTTCTGTGGGCGTGGCCTCGGGCTGCGCGCGCGGGCTGCGGTGTCGGGCTCGCACACGAGCATGCAGGACGACTCCCGACCGGTCAAGAGCGAGTGGGGCTGGCTGCGGCCCCACTCGACGCCCGCCACGCTGCTCTGGTAGGGACACCGCGGAGCCTCCGGGCCCTCCGCTGACGCAGCTCCGCTGTCGCAGGCTGCAGCAGAACTATGAGGTGGCCGAGGGCGTGTGCATCCCCAGGAACACGCTGTACCTGCACTACGTCGACTTCTGCGCGCGCAACGCCATGCAGCCCGTGAACGCCGCCAGCTTCGGAAAGGCACGTTGCATGTCGTGCACCCATATCGCTAACAGCGACTGATGATGACGGTGGCTCACGCAGATCATCCGGCAGCAGTTCCCGCAGCTGACCACGCGGCGCCTGGGCACCCGCGGCCAGTCGCGCTACCACTACTACGGCATCGCGGTGCGCGTCGGATCGCTCTACTTCGAGCCTCCGTACGCCAAGGGGTGAGTGGGCAAGCCGCCGCCGCCGCAGCGCTCAGCAGCCGCGTACGCGCAGGGCCGGCCACCGGCGCCCGCAGCAGGGCCCGCCGCCGGCTTCGCGGCTCGTGCTGCCGGAGTTCCCGCGAGTGCGCGAGCTGCTTCTGCCGGTCGGCGCCGACGCCGAGCAGTTGGCGGGCTTCGTGGCCATGTACCGGGGCCACTGCCAGCGGCTGCTCGACGAATGCACGCAGCCGCACGAGCCCCCGCTAGCGGGCGTGCTGCAGTGCGTGGCACACTTCTGGCGCCGCGTTCCCGCGCATCTGGCGTCCCTGCTGGCCTCGAACGCCCTGGCCAACCTGGTGGGCGTCTGCGATGGCCTCCTGTACGGCGCCGTGGCCGATGCGTTGCTGCCCGCGTACGCACCGCCCCCGCACGACAGGTGAGCATGCACGCTTGTGTGGTCGCACACGGCGGTGATGGCAGCTTGCGGCATATTGTTGTTCGAAGAGTGAAAACGCGCAGGCGTTGTCGCGCAGTGTTGGTGACGGTTCAAGTCAACACGTGCAGGTCAACAACACCACATAAATAGGCCCGCTATCGCACACTCCATGCACCTTGGAGGGGTACATGCCCTTTAGGACAATAGCGGATGGCGGTTTCGCGTCGTTTTGTTCAATTATCAGGTGCCTGTGCCGTGATTTCGACCGTACTTTGTTTTTGTACGCCTCCGTTGCTCATGGTCTCCCTTCTTTTCTGCCACCAAACCTCCAATCACCTTTTACTAATCTCTACTGCGACAGTGTTTACTTTACCCCTGCTATCCCTGAACCTGAGGGCTTCAAGGAGGCTGCAGCGGAGCCTAAACCACCGGCCGGGTAGATAACTTCACATATGCATAAAGCATGTTTCATCGTTTCCCTAGCTTTGCCGCAGCAACCGCGTGATTCTTTCCCCCTGGTGTTGTACCTCCCTTTTTAACTACGCGTTCTGTACATCCACGCCGTGGAGATGGTTGGCCATCAAAGCTGTGGTATCACCTGATCCGAGACCAATGTGACAGTCTTGAACTGAGTCCTGCTGAGCCTGAGCACGACGCCGTTGTGCATATTGAGGTTGCTGTTCCCGTCGCCGCTCATCGTGTTCACGCTGCTCTTCGCGAGTCTTAACTATGCGTGGCCTTTCCATAGCGCTATCACAACACAAATGAAATCAGTGGCTAGCCGGGTTCTTCTTTTATATGTGAAAGTGTAGTGACGTCACTCACGGCTTCGTATGCTACAGTTACCGCTTACCGGCAACTACAGCTTATGCGACCGTATAATCTTCACCGGGAAACGCTTGCAGCGAAAGTTACGCCCGAAGGCGAGCTTTCTGGATTTTTCTTTCCACCGCTCGGCCGGCGCCGCCGCGGATGGATGAGCGTCCCCTTTAAAACGGGGCGCTGGGTTGCGCCACCAAACTCTTCTTATTTTGCCTAATGTCCTACCTCCCTAAAAGAAAAAAACGCGAAGAATTATCATCACCAAACTTTCTGTACCTCTATTGGGCACTTCGTTCTTTTACGTCTCCGTTGTTTGTCGTCTCCCACTCTTCTTCCACCAATCTAGTCGCCTCTTACTATATCCCTACTGCGGACATGTTTGCTTTCCCCTGCTCTCGCTGAACCCGAGGGTTTCAAGGAAGCCAGAGGAGCCTAAGTCAACCGCTGTGCAGATATCTTCAAATTTTAATGAAATATGCTCCATCATTTCCCTAGCTTCTTTACCGCAGCGAGCACATGCTTCTTCCTTGTTCTACTCCGATTTATAAGTGCACGTTCCAGTACATCCTGGTCTCGCTTCGAAAAATGAAAGCTTCCCAAATAAGTTTACGCGGGCCGAATCTAATTGTTGGTGCGTGCAATGTTAAGGGCGAGCAGGGATGGCTGCTAACTTCATGCGCTCTGTATTCCTTCTTGGGCTACCTTTCAGCACCCCTATAGTGTTGCAGACCAAGTAGTCTAAGACAAATAGAGAGAGAAAGGTAGAGAGGTTAACCAAGGACGTGCTCGGTTGGCTATACCCTATATACACTTGGGGAGGGGAAAAGGTTTACGACAGAGTGGTAATTGGAGACATCGCCGACAGAGACTGTCTTGTAGTGGACATAAATATAGGCAGATGATGATAATGACTCTAATTTGCGGAGTTGCGGTGAATCGCGCGGCTGTACGAACCGTTCGCACCCGCCGTTCTTCATGATGCCAGCGTTGTCACAGCGAGTGCGCGCAGTCATCCAGTGAGATATTCACAGGCTTACATGGTCCGTGCATTACACTATATATGCTTGTTATTTTTTGATTAGTGAGTGAATGTTAATTTATATGGCCGATATAACGTATAAACTCGTGTCAGGGCTGCACTGTTTTGTCGTTATTATGACGAGCCTTACATGCGACCGGGCCATTTGGCCTCATTTTTTCAAGTACGTGTATTAGTAGCGACGCGCGAAAGTACGCTGCGCGCGAAAATCCGCTGTTGAGCGCACCGAAGCAATTGCTCCTCTGCTAGATTTTTTAAAAAATATCGTCTGTCAAGTTGGGGGTGCGGCCCTTGCACGGATTTATACAGTAAACGTTTTCCTTCGTGTAATAACTTTATTATATCACTAATACTCCTTCGCCTTCCCGGCGAAACTCTCTCTCTCTCTCTCTCTCTTTATATATATATATATATATATATATATATATATATATATATATATATATATATATATATCAACGCCCCCACTTCTCACACGCATTCCTAAAGCGCCGACAAATCAATCTATTCGGCGGTCAACATTTTACTGCCTTTTACAGCGAACGCTGTATACGACTAACCTTCCGTAGTTTTTTCGGCGTCCGTCAACAGAAGAAATCATGTAGGCCGATCCTGGTGATAGCGCAAAAAGGGTCCAAGCTCAATGGCACATTCCCCTGTGGACTCGGGAACCTGTAGCGCGCCCTTCGAAATGTTGGGGATGGGCCCACGGCTTAACGCCTGCTTCACCTCTGCCGCGGGTCGGCCCGGTATTGCACAACCTTCGGTATTGACCCACGTATGCGGCGCGCTCAACGCCTGCTTCACTTCCGCCGCAGTTGGGCCGGGAATTGCATTAACTTCGGGATCGGCCCACGAATGGGGAGTGCCTAATGCCTGCATCACCTCCTCCGCGGGTCGTCCCGGCATTTCACTATATATATATATATATATATATATATATATATATATATATATATATATATATATATATATATATATATATATATATATATATATATATATATATATATATATATATTGTGAGACGAGGTTTAGGCAGCCAGTCTCTTCTTTATTCTCCCGAGACAGAGCCCCACCACCAGGCCCCAAAACGGTGATGATGAGTATGTACAGGTGAGAATATGAAGCGTATGAATAATGCTCACACTAATTTCCCCGCACGCGCAAGCGGCCAGCCAGGCCGCGACTTAGCCAGGAGGGGAACGCCGAACGAATCGTTTTAGGCGCGAAACGTGAACGATCTCCGAACCACGACAACGATGGTCGGAAGAAACGTCTACGGGAGTAACGCGATAGTTCACGGGGGATGTTTGTTCGTTAATAATATAGGGTCCAAGAAAGCGGGATTCAAACTTCTCGCACAAACCGGGTGCACGAATGGGCGTCCAAAGAAGCACTTCCTCTCCGGGACGAAAGGAGACGTCGCGACGAGAGATGTCGTAATGTTGCTTGCGATCTAGCTGACTGACTTCTGTGTTGAAACGAGCACGTTGACGGCATTCCTCAAGTCTCGAAACGAACTGTTCGGGTGTACTGTCTGAGGTGGTAGTTGGAGCATTGAAGAAAGCGGCGTCGATGGTGAATGTCGGTGAACGGCCGAAAACTAGGTAGAAAGGTGAGTATCCCGTAGTTCGTTGGATAGCGGTGTTGTGAGCAAAAGTCACGAAAGGTAAAAGTTTGTCCCAATTGTCGTGGTTTGGCCCGATATACATCGATATCATATCTATTAGTGTGCGATGAAATCGCTCGGTTAAGCCATTTGTTTGTGGGTGATATGCGGATGTCGTCTTATGAACTGTGCCACAAGCTCCGAGTACTTCTGCGAGCATTGTTGACATGAAAGTCTTGCCGCGGTCGCTTAACAGTACACGAGGGGCACCATGGCGCAGCACAATGGCATCTAGAAAGAAGGTGGCGACGTCGGAGGCTGAACTAGAGCGTAGAGGAGCGGTCTCTGCGTAACGTGTGAGCTGGTCAACAGCTGTCACGACCCATCGATGACCCGCTGGCGTTATGGGCAGGGGGCCGACTAGGTCTATCCCAACGATGGCAAACGGTGTCTCGGGACATGGGATGGGCTGTAAAAGCCCAGCAGGAGGCGAAGTCGGTCGTTTCCGCCGTTGACACTGAACGCAAGAAGCGACGTACTTGGCCACAAAGGTAGACATGCCTGGCCAAAAGAAACGGCTCCTAACGCGGTGGTATGTTTTGTGGAATCCCAAATGGCCAGCAGATGGGTCGTCGTGCAAGGCTTCAAGGACTTGTGTGCGCATCGAGCGTGGAAGAATAGGTACCCAGCTGTGTCCGTCGGAGTTGTATATGTAGCGGTACAGCACATCGTTGTCAAGCTTAAATAGTCGCAGTTGTCGACGTAATCTGGCATTTGGTGCAGATGTAGTTCCGCACAGGCGTTGGATGATGCTGTCGCAGTAGGGGTCAGAACGTTGACACGAGTCGAGGTGAGTGAGGTGATTGGAAGATAACGTGTCAGTAACCGTGAGAGGCAATAACGGTAATAACGGGAGTGACGACTTAGTCTCATCAAGTGGCGAGCAATGGAGAGGTGTACTCGAAGCTAATAATGGCAGCGGGCAGCGAGAGAGAGCGTCGGCATCTTGATGCTTTTTCCCAGACTTGTAGACAACGTCAAAGTCGTACTCTTGTAAGCGTACCACCCAGCGACTAAGTCGTCCGGACAAATTTTTGATTGACGACAACCAGCATAAGGCGTGGTGGTCGGTTATGACCGTGAAATGGCGTCCGTAAAGATATGGTCGAAATTTTTGGATCGCCCAAACAACTGCGAGACATTCCTGTTCTGTGATCGAGTAATTCGTTTCGGCAGGTGTTAGTGCGCGACTGGCATAGGCAACAACTCTCTCTCGTGAGGTGGTATCACGCTGTAAAAGTACAGCACCGATCCCATGGCCACTAGCGTCGGTGTGCAAGCAAGTTGGTGCGTTGTCATCGAAGTGACAGAGGACAGGGTCACTGGTTAATGCCTGCTTGAGGGCTTGGAAAGAAAGTTCGCATTCATCTGTCCAAGGGAAAGCAGTGCCCGAAGTGAGCAACTTGTGTAGCGGCGACGCCATGGCTGCAAAATGACTGATGAAGCGGCGGAAGTAGGATGCCAGGCCTAAGAAACTTCTTAATTGCTTTTGATTTTCAGGGCGAGGGAAGCGATGCACGGCAGCAACCTTTTCGGGATCTGGTCGAATGCCATCTTTGCTGATAAGATGGCCCAATACTTTGATGTTCTTTCTGGCAAAATGGCATTTCTTTGTGTTGAGTTGGAGTCCAGCGTTGGAAATGCAAGTGAAAACTTCGTCCAAGCGCTCAAGGTGCTGACTAAAAGTTGTAGAAAAAATAACGATGTCATCTAAATAGCACAGACAGGTCTTCCACTTAAGGCCACGTAAAACTGTGTCGATCATGCGTTCAAATGTTGCAGGGGCATTACATAAACCGAACGGCATGACGTTGAATTCGTAAAGTCCGTCCGGCGTTGCAAAGGCTGTCTTGTCCTTGTCCGCTTCGTGCATGGGGATTTGCCAGTATCCGGATCGGAGGTCTAGACTAGAGAAATATTCTGCACCCTGGAGGGAGTCAATGGCATCGTCAATTCTTGGCATCGGATATACGTCTTTGCGCGTGATCTTATTAAGGGCTCGATAATCGACGCAGAATCGTACGGAGCCGTCTTTCTTGCGAACCAGCACGACAGGAGACGACCAAGAACTGGAGGATGGCCGAATGATGTCTCTTTTGAGCATGTCATCAACGTTATCCGCAATGATTTTCCGTTCTGCGGAAGACACGCGATACGGGCGGCGGCGTACAACCGAACTGCCTTCGGTTTCGATGCGATGTACTGCAACGGAAGTGCGCCCCAGAAGCTTGGAGTGGACGTCAAATAAGGCTCTGTGTTTGTGCAGGAGTGCCAGAAGGTCTTCTTTCTGCGCAGTGGTCAAATCGGGATTTATCGCGGCCGTTAAAGCAGCGGCAGCAGTGTGATAATCAGTTGTGGTAGACAAAGGTGGTGATTCGGTGTGAAGCGGTACCAGCGAAAGAGGTTCGGTGTCAGTAAAGCGTGTCACAGTAGAGCCCTGGGAGAGCACAACTGCCGAAGAAGTAGGGTTATGAACAGCGACTGAGGCTCTACCGTCCTGAAAACGTACTAGGCTAGGAGTAAGGCTAAGCCCACCAGAAAAGCAGTAACCACTCGGTGCAAGGAACACATCACCATTAATAATAGTGTCGGAAGTCAGCGTCAGAATATGCTCAGTGCCCGCGGGAATGAAACAATCGGCAGACGTGACAAAACGCAGGCTGGGATCATTGACAGAGGACGAAGATTCAGTGTCTGTCATATGAATAGTTCGCTGACGGCAAGAGATTAAAGCTGAGGCGGAGGACAGGAAGTCCCATCCCAAAATCATCGCGTAAGTGCACGAAGACAGCACGACGCACTGAATGTGGTGGAGGATGCCATCAATGAAAACGCGCGCAGTGCAAACACTGGAGGGCTGAACAAGAACTGAATTAGCACAACGAAGGGGAGGGCCATTATACGGTGTCTTCACTTTTCGCAATCGAGAACACAAGTCAGCACTAATAACGGAAAGCGAAGCACCTGTGTCAACCAAGGCTTCGATTCGGACACCTTCAACAAACGCCAAAAGTACATTTGACGGGCGCTCCGGAGGCGTTTCACGTTGTCCAAAAGATGCAGCTTTCCCTCCTGAAGCTGCACCATTTAGTTTTCCGGGCGGTGATCGGAAGACGAAGTAGCCGGTCGTAGAGGGGAAGAAGAGCGCCGCATCGGTGATGGAGAGCGACGACGCGGTGATCGCGATGAACTGGCAGTGTTGAAGTCCTGTGGAGATGGGGAACGTGGTGGATAATAAACGTAGTCAGAACGCCGACGTCGTGGTACAGGGCCATAAAACTGATCCCTTTCAAAGCCGTCATAGCCACGTCTTTCATCTTGCTGACGGCGTCGGCAAAACCTGGAAATGTGGCCACGGATGCCGCAGTAGTAACAAACCGGTCGAGGTGGGCTCCATGCGTTATAAGACGGAACAGGCGATGGGCTTGCAGTGATAGGATTCAGGGACATGAGCGGGGCAGGTGCCTGTTGTGGTGGCTGCTGGTGGGGTGGCGCTATAGAGGCAACCTGAGCGTACGTTGGCGTATGGATAGGGTGCGGGCTCGTGATTTGCGGGGAGGTCACGGCAGCTAGCTCTTCCCTCACGATATGGCGTAGGCCGCCACCAGGAGGCGTCAGATGGACCTCAGAAGGGTTTGACGAAGCTTGGGCGTGCAGTTCCTCACGGATGATGGAGCGAATCAAAGCACGTAGCTCGCTGTCGTTGGACGCCTTGAAATCAGATGCGTCAGGGTGTAAGCGGAGCATATGAAGGTCATCGAGACGCTGACACGTACTGATTATGTCGGCGACGGTAGTGGGATTCAGCACTACAAGAGCATTGAATGCCGCAGGCCCAATACCCTTGAGCAGGTGGCGTACACGGTCACTCTCTGCCATCGAGGTGTTGACGCGGCGGCAGAGGGCGAGGACGTCCTCTATGTACGAAGTGTAGGACTCGCCTGAGTGCTGTACACGCTCAGCAAGCTTCTTCTTAGCGATATCGGAGCGGACAGACGAGTTCGCGAAAATCTGGCGTAGCTGGTGTTTAAAGATGCTCCAGTTGACCAAATCGAGCTCATGATTGTAAAACCATGTTTTCGCAACTCCGGTTAGGTAGAAGGCGACGTGAGCAAGTTTTGCTGATTCGTTCCAGTGGTTAAAGTCACTCACGCGCTCGTATAGCTCCAACCAGTCTTCAACGTCGTCACCTGGAAGCCCAGCAAATACCGGTGGATCCTTCTGAGGGGTGGTGACTGTCCAAGAAGGGGTTCCCGCAGGAGTCGGCAAGGTGGATGTCGTGGTACTGGTCTGCTGGTCTTGCGACATGGTCGAGTACAGTTGGTAGAGGCGGCGACCCGAGCGGAGCTCCAGGGATGTAGCGTAGGTGAAGCTGGAGAGAGACCGGGAGCGAGAGGGCGAAGGGACCGGACAGCACACTCCACCACTTGTGAGACGAGGTTTAGGCAGCCAGTCTCTTCTTTATTCTCCCGAGACAGAGCCCCACCACCAGGCCCCAAAAGGGTGATGATGAGTATGTACAGGTGAGAATATGAAGCGTATGAATAATGCTCACAATATATATATATACACCGTCGGACCGATACGCGGCGGAGGTGAATCACTTTGCTTTTCGTTTGAGAGCTTTGACTGTCGTCACCTCTCGCTGCCATTACATCTTCACAGAGTGAAATGGTTGTCAATTTTATCACTCTTGGATGGCGGTAGTTATCGGCATCGCCTGGGGTGTGAAGGCCAGTTTTCTCATAGATTCGGTGCCCGCGCGATTAACTCCAGATGAGTTCAGTTGTCACCATCTATTCAACGATCACGCGCATCGCTGTGCTTCGTTAATTTAACCTTCTTTGTTTAGACTGATCCCAGGACCAGAAAAGGAATTCGGTTCGTAGTAGCTGGTCTGTATGCTCGTGGAACGAGTTGCGGCCGGAGAAGCCAGTTGCGTTTAACTTTTCCTTTTGCTCCATTTTTCTTCGAGTGACGGCTCGCCGCGACGCTGGCAGATCCTCGGAACTATATATACCCGCGATATGGGTTATATAAGGTGGAAAATTAAGATATACGAAACAGCGTCCATCATATCAGACCCTACAATAACCGTTAAACCCAGTAGCAATATGAATGTCACCCGTTACCTCGTCTGGCTTTTCCCTAATTTCACTTTCCGTGCAAAATTGGCTACTGGAAACCTGAATCGCAAGGAGTTGAGAAATTAAGCGATCTGCTAAGGGAAAGAGTCAAGGCAACAGCCAAACAGGAAAGAAAAGCGAAAATTAACAAATTTAACCGTTGTTTGTGAAAATATTTATCGATCAACAATTTATTTAAAAAGAAAGTAGAGAAAACGCGGCCGGAAGTGGAGAATAATTACTTGTCTTTTGAATGACGCTTCTACAGTTATCAGTCGAGCCCTGACGTAGCCAATTCTCTGCTGTGCTAACGTGATTGTGCCGCAAATATATTGTCACGTGGTAGTGACGTTAAAGAACACAGTAGCGATACTGCGAAAGACAAAACTAACTTTTATTGGGCGAACCTGCGTCCACAAAAACAGGGTACACTTAAAGCACAACGACAGCGGCGAACACAGTCGGCGATCGTCGAAAATCTGATCAGCGGCTCAAGCGCGTCGGCTTTTATATGTCAGTCGTTGAATGTTTCAGAGTAATCGCTGGGACCCGCGTGCCTTCCACAAAGTTCTGCACCATTCGCGTCGCGCATACATGTAATCAGATTACACAAGGTTCGGCGATAACAGACAGCGGATAGAAGCATCGATAACATTCTAGAAACTTCCGATACATGTAGGCGCGTCCTGCGCTGAGCGATAACATTTGTTAGGCGGTGAAACATGGTCACCCGATAAAGATAAACAAGTACACGTGTCAATACCCCCCTCTTAAAAAGCATCGACCCGATGCTGCAAAAAAACGAAACTAATAAACAAAAACACCCGTAGCAAAGAAACAACAAACTAAAGAAGTTCGTCAGCGTTGTAATGGTTGGGGTCGGGCATAAAATAGATGGTAGCTGGCCCATGCCGTCGTCTAACTTATCCACGCTGAGGACGTTATTGAAGGGTGAGACTTGTTCTCATCGAGAACGAGGAATATGGGATTTATTTACAGTATCTGCACTAGAACGTTGCAGTTCATCAGTCTAGTATGACTGAAACAGGAATGCACCCCCAGCAGCCGCGCAACGGCTGCTTATAAACACTCTGTTCTCCATAGATCTCTAGGTGAGGGAAAACGGCCGTTCGACCAAACGGAGCGTCCAAAGTCATTGAGCGCGTTAAGTTAGCGTGCTCCGAACTCCAAAGGAACACGCTCGAGTGCGACGCCTTCGGAGCTTAACTCGCCGGCCATTTTCGCCGACTGTTTTCGGATGCACGAACGCGTCTGGCGAATCTTATGTTGCTTCCGCATCCGCTATCGCACTTCGCGCGCTTTTCGAAAATGGCACCACCGACCGTACTCCTGCATTTCTTGTTAGACGATGAAGAAGAAGAAGAACTTGACGCGCGGCGACGGAGGCAGCAGCAGCGGCTTACGTATGCGATGCAAGCAAGCTCAACGCGCTCCAACACGTTCCCGATCTCGCCTGAGAGCAGCTTCAGACGCCCGGCGGCGCGGCGGCGGCAGGAATGATTGGGCAAGGAGAACGGACTTGCATCAGTGGAAAGAGTAGGAAACACGTCATTTTTCCGGAAGCCGTAACAGGCGCGCGCTCTCGCGCACCGTTTCCAGGGTGGGGCGCGTAGAGCGCACTCCGTAATCACGCACCGGAAGTCACTTTTTAGCCGTTAAGTTTAAAAGAGCGCACTCTGCTGGCTAGAACGCACTCGGGCGCCTTAACGCGCCCATTGTAGCCGACCCGCCTTTGAGGGGGAGGGTTTACGCACTCACTTCCGCACAGGTTGCACGACCACACCAGGGTGAGAGGGTTCTCGCAGACACGGTGCTGCCCCGAGCAGGCTCATCTTTATCCCAGAGTCAACGCCGCAGACAGTACCACCGTGTCTGTCCATTGACTGACGACTTCTAAGAAACGTGAGACGGCGCCACAAAACTTCTTATTCCAGTAGTTCCTCCGCTCCAATCATACCGTGAAGGCGACGGCGTACACACTAACAATACTTGCTCCGCCAACTGCTTCTCGACATCTCAGCGCCATTCTGTTGGGGACGCGGTGCATTGTCCTCCTTACAAAACGAGTCGCCGCCGCAGCCATGGTGGCGCCGATGGGCTGGGGACTGACGTATTGCCGTCCTTTCAAAGCGAGTCGTCGCAGCAGACATGGTGGCGCCTTTCCAACGGTCGCTTCCCCGAAGATCGCCAGCCCCCGCCGGTCGAACGTAACAGCGTGCGTAAGAGGGGTTCAGACGCACCACGTGGACCACTTCAGATCGTGCGCGGCGCCGCTGTGAATGCTAAATGCCGTCTGGCACGACGTCATAGTCCAGTTCGCCAACATGTCGGATGATCTTGCAGGGTCCGAAATAGCGTCGCAATAGTTTCTCACTGAGTCCTCTTCGACATATTGGGGTCCAAACCCAACCACGGTCGCCAGGCTGATACTGGACGTAGCGTCGTCGGAGGTTGTAGTGTCAGCTGTCGGTACGCTACTGGTCCAGGCTCGATCCGTAGGCAGGCGAGCTGTCGGGCTTCTTCGGCGCGCTGGAGATAGGTGGCGACGTCAAGATTCTCTTCGTCGGTGACGTGCGGCATCATGGCGTCGAGAGTCGTCGTTGGGTTCCTGCCGTAAACCAGCTTGAATGGCGTGATCTGTGTTGTTTCTTGCACCGCCGTGTTGTAAACAAAGGTTACGTACGGCAAGACCGCGTCCCACGTCTTGTGCTCGACGTCGACGTACATTGCTAGCATGTAGGCGAGGGTCTTGTTCAGGCGTTCCGTGAGACCATTCGTCTGCGGGTGGTAGGCAGTTGTCCTCCTGTGGCTTGTGTGGCTGTATTACAAAGCGGCTTGGGTGAGCTCTGCTGTAAAGGCCGTTCCTCTGTCGATGATGATGAGGATTTCTGGGGCACCATGTCGCACCAGGATGTTCTCAACGAAAAATTTCGCCACTTTCGCTGCGCTGCCTTTCGGCAGGTCTTTAGTTTCAGCCAAGCGGGTGAGGTAGTCTGTCGCCACGACGATCCACTTATTTCCGGATGTTCATGTCAGAAACGGTCTCACCAAATCCATGCCGATCTGCTGAAATGGTCGGCAAGGAGGTTCGATCGGCTGTAGTAATCCTGCTGGCCTTGTCGGTGGTGCCTTGCGTCGCTGACTGTCTCGGCATGTCTTGACGTAACGGGCGACGTCGGTGGTCAGACGCGGCCAGTAATAACTTTCCCGTGTCCTCGACAGCGTCCGGAAGAATCCAAGGTGCCCAGCGGTCGGATCGTCATGTAGGGCGTGCAGTACTTCTGGACGCAGTGCTGACAGAAAAACAAGAAGGTAGTTGGCGCGGACTGGTGAGAAGTTCTTCACGAGCAGGTTGTTTTGTAGCGTGAACGAATACAATCCGCGCTCAAATGCCCTAGGTACAACGTCGGTGTTCCCTTCAATATATTCGACGAGGCCTTTTTAGGTCTGGGTCTGCTCGTTGTTGTTTAGTGAAATCTTCCGCGCTTATTATTCCAAAGAAGGCTTCGTCGTCCTCGTCGTCTGGCGGCAGGGGATCGATGGGGGCGCGTGATAGGCAGTCGGCGTCATAGTGTTTTCGTCCGGACTTGTAGATTACCGTGTCGTCATATTCTTGCAGTCTGAAGCTTCACCGCGCCAGCCGTCCTGAAGTGTCCTTTAAGTTAGCTAGCCATGCAACACAACGCGTGATGGTCGCTGACGACTTTGAATGGCCTGCCATATAGGTATGGGCGGAATTTTGCTGTACAGCCCAAATGATGGCGAGGCATTCCTTTCCGTCGTAGAATAATTGCCTTCCGCTTTTGACAGCGACCGGCTAGCATATCACCCGTTCAAGTTCGTCTTTCCTCTGGATTAGGACGGCACCGAGGCCTAGGATACTGGCGTCAGTGTGGATTTCGGTATCGGTATCCTCGTCGAAGTGTGCAAGTACGGGCGGCGACTGCATGCGTCGTTTGAGTTCTTGAAATGCGTCGGCCTGCGGCGTTTCCCACTTGAACTCGACATCGCATTTGGTCAGATGTGTTGGTGGTTCCGCGATGCGTGAAAAGTCCTTGACGAAACGCCTATAGTAGGCACACATGCCAAGGAATCCACGCACTGCCTTCTTGTCGTTGGGCTGCGGGAACATTGCGATGGCAGCTGTCTTCTGCGGGTCGGGGCGGACACCAGATTTGCTGATGACGTGACCTAGGTACAGGAGCTCATCGTAGGCGAAGCGGCACTTTTCCGGGTTGAGAGTGAGCCCTGATGGCTTGATGGCCTCTAATACTGTCGCAAGCCGCCTAAAGTGCTCGCCGAAATTTCCGGCGAAGACGACGACGTTATCCAAGTAAACAAGACACGTCTGCCACTTAAATCCTGCTAACACCGTGTCCATGACACTCTGAAACGTTGCAGGCGCCAAACAGAGTCCGAATGGCATGACCTTGAACTCGTACACAGAGGCCGCCTGGCGTGATGAAGGTGGTCCTTTCGGGATCTCTCTCGTTGACTTCTATTTGCCAGTAGCCAGACTTGAGGTTCATCGATGAGAAATATTTAGCGTTGCAGAGCCGATCCAATGCGTCGTCTATCCGTGGAAGGGGGTATACGTCCTTCTTCATGACCTTTTTAAGTCGACGATAATCGACGCAGAAACGTAGTCAGTGAATTAGGCGAAGTTAATTAATGCACAGTTAATTAAAATAGAGTTAAGGCACTCGAACCCACGGTCGTTGAAACCTGGACCTTTGGTGGTGGCAACGAATTACATAAATAGATGAACTAATTTATTCATTAGTGAATTAACAAGTACACTAACAATTATTGGATAACTTTTAATTAATAATGAATTAACTACGCATTACCTAACTGGGCGGATTTACAATTTGAATATCTCAAAGCTACGGCAAACATTACCTTGGTTGTGCCCAGCTACGCAGCATTCGCATATTTTAAAACTCTGGCTGAAGTTAGCTGGGAAACACGGTATATACACACTCTCAGCGCTTCATTTCGGGATAAAAAAAATGAAACTAGCACTATTTCTTTCATCAGAGCACCGCATTCACAAGTGCAATGTTGCAACCTACGTGAGATTTGCTCCCTTGCGAGCAGACTTGCACATTCAAAGTAAGTTATCGCTGCAGGAACGGTGCATAAATATGCATTCGCGTCAGTAAATAAAATTGGATGATACGGCCCGTAAACTCTTCAAAACCCACAGGGCATTTAAAACGCATAAGAGTGTCGCAAAAATGCACCGAGACTGCAGCAAAACACGCATATATACAACGCGCCAAAACGCATAAACAACGGACCGTGCTTCGTCGCCCTGTCCGCGCCGCGCTGACCGAGCAAAGTGCGACAGCAGCGCCACGAGATGGGTGGTGGGTCCACGCAGTCACGGGAGTTTGAAAACTGAACCTAGTCTAGTAACGTTGGTTTCATGCGGCTGGATTTCATGCCCACCCGGCCGCTCGATGCGTACTCGCATTTGCTGGTCTCAGCCGGACCGCTCGTTTCGTACTATCGTCTGCTCGCGCCAGCCTTCGCTCGCTCTTGCATGGTTCTCTTGGTTTGTCTCGTCCGCACTTGTTTCGGTTGTCATGGTTTGCGATTGTTTTGTAATCTGATTGTAAGTGCGACGCGAATTGTGTTGTACTTTCTGGAAGCCAAGCGGAACCAGCAGTTACAATGGAACATGCGACGAATCATGTATAAAAGCCGACACGCTTGATCTGCAGATCAGATTTTCGACGATTGCCGACTCTGGTACATGCCTTTCTCAAAACTTTTGCCTCAATATATAGCGAAATGAAAACACCATATAGAGCTGCGCTCAAATTTCACATTAGAAAATACCGTAATCGTCAGTGAACTACGGTGAATTATTTTCTAGGCGAAGTATGCCCCCGCTTTTCTGCACAGGGTGTCTGTTTCTAGCCTTCTGTGGCTCAGTCCCGCAGATCACTAAGATGTACAGTCGCGGACAGAATATTATGGACCATGCAATCTAAGAAAAAGCTGAATATCTCCGCAACTCACAACGCAATTTGGTATTTGCATTTTGGACCTCGACTAGAATATGCTAACAACGTTGTCGTGGGCAGTTTTACTGGTTACTGTTACAGGCTGTTCGGGAATTGAACGTTTTCGGAGATCCCGTGGTCCATCTTATTCTGTCCGCGACCGTACATCCCAAGTCATAACATTCACGAGTGACGTCATCACACTGCTACTGCTTCAGCGACGAGTCGGGTATCTTGGTGCAGCAACGCGTGCCGGGCCGCACGGCTGCTGTCGGAGCAGCTAGAGCCGTGGCTGGATGCGGCGCTGGCGGGATTCCCGGCGCCGCTGAGGGCCATCAAGCTGCACAGTGAGTATTGGGCGCGAGCCGGGGACTCGAGCGGCACATGTGTATACGTTGCACCATTGCCGGCGGCAGTGTGCCGCCGGCTGTCGCAGGCGCTGCGCCGCCGCCTCTCGCTGGCCAAGCTGTGGCCCGCGTGGCGCGCCGCGGTTCCCTCGCACGACTGGGCCCTGCTGGACCTCAACGCCGTGAGCGCCGAGGCCGTGGCGCGCAGTCCCCGTCCGGGCACGCCGTCGGCCCGCTTCGTATACGCGCGCGCGCACGAGCTGTGCGCGCTGCTGGGTTCCGACGAGCAAGCGCTGTCCGGCTGGCTCGAGGCCCTGGTGGAGCGCAGCGTGGCCAGCGCCGCCAGCGCCACGTGCGCTGCCGCGGGTCCCCTGGCGCGCCACTTCCTCGCCGTGTGGTGCGCGGCGGGCGCCGAGGCCGAGCGCCAGATGCCCGCGCTGCGACCGCTGCGCACCCTGCTCGACGAGTGGGCACGAGCCCTGCTCGAGCGGTTGCTCGGGGACGCCCTGCTGCGACAGCTGCTCGACAACGTCGCCAGCGATGCGCCGCCCGACGCTTGGTAATTCTCGCGCATGTCTTGCGCATGTAGTCTCCCTAAAACCTAGCTGTGACGCCCTCTTGCCCCCCCCCCCCCCCCTTGGTTTTTCTAACTTGTCGTGCGCATTATGACTTGCCCTCTCGACTATACGAATTTCGCGCTGTTACGAAATTCGTATGAATGAATAAATGAATGAATGACTTTATTCCCCATAAAACGAATTGTATGGTGGGGTTCTGGGTAAAAAGTTGTGTGCAGGCTACTTGACCAACTCGTTATCCATGAAAGGCAACAGGAGGAAGCAGGCGCTCACATGTGATTACACAGGGGGTAGGTGTAGACTTACAAAAATGTATGTATACAATCAGGAAGTAATATATTTTAATAATTACAAAAACAAGTAATCTGTGTGCAGAACGAAAATATTAAATTCCATGAGCATGATAGATTAGTTTAAAAGAATCTTGCAGAAATAAAGTAAAGGAAAAAAACATGAACATAGCACCATGTTTAGTACAGCACATACTCAGAAAAAGAAATGAAATAGGTCATATACAGGATAGCATATGCAAAATGCAATAAACAACTACAAAAATTAGTCTGACTGGAAGTGGTTTTACAAACTCCATAAGGCCAGAACACGTATGTTTTGTAAGGCGAAGTTGTTTAGTAAAGTCGGAAGTGTATGCCGAAGCATTTGCTGGCCATAATTAGTTCTTGAATGTGGAATGTTCCATTATTCAGGTGCCCTTGTGTCATAGGCTGCAACATGTTTATGTAGACGATATATATTTCGGATACAGTTAACCGCGTGCTTGAGTTACTTGCGATAAGTCTGTGCCAAACAGTGCTGAAAGAGATTTTGAATTCCAGGTAGATTAAGTGTTGTGAACAGTGGCTGACTAGGAGCATCGTAGGGCTTATTGCATATCAAGCGTATTATTTATTTCTGCAAGATAGAGAGACAGTGTATATTAGTCTTGGAGGCCGTGCCCCATACTAGACAGCAGTAATTTAAATGACTTAAGAATAACGCATTGTAAATTAGTACCTTTATTTTGCTTGGAAGATATTTAAGACAGTACACTGCACCTGGGCAGCGGTGGCGTAGAGGTAGAGCGTCCGCCTCGCGTGCAAGAGGACCTGGGTTCGAATCCCGGTGCCGCGCAATTTTCCATCGGATTAAAAAAAAAAGGGACAGAAAATCCGCGTGTTGGTAAAATTGCATAAACAGGCCTGGAGTGCGGCCTGATCCTGGTGACCAGAACTGGTAACGCACTCCCTCACCAGAGCAGGATTGGCCACCCTGGTGCAGTACTTGGCCACAACCTCCTATATGAATACAACAATCAAACCCCGACCCTCAGTCCCCAGCAGCTGCGAAGCAACTGACCACGGCGGTGGTCAGACCTGTGACACAGCAGAGGGTGCTAAGAATCCCTGGATCCGCACAGGCTGGTGTTGGAATCTGAACCTGGCAACGTTTAACACCAGAACGTTATCTGGTGAAGCGAGTCTAGCAGTGTTTTGGAAGAATTAGAGGGCAGTAAATGGGATATAATAGGGCTCAGTGAAGTTAGGAGCACAAATGAAGCATACACAGTGCTCAAAAGTGGGCACGTCCTGTGCTACCGTGGCTTAGAGGAGAAACGAGGACTAGGAGTTGAATTCCTGATTAATAAGAATATAGCTGGTAACATACAGGAACTCTATAGCATTAACGGGAGGGTGGCAGGTCTTGTTGTGAAAGTTAATAAGAGATACAAATTGAAGGTCAAACAGGTCTACGCCCCTACATCCAGTCATGATGACCAGGAAGTCGAAAGCTTCTATGAAGACGTGGAATCGGCGATGGGTAAAGTCCAAACAAAATACACTATACTGATGGGCGACTTCAATGCCAAGGTAGGCAAGAAGCAGGCTGGAGATAAGTCAGTCGGAGACTATGGCATAGGCACTAAAAATAGCAGGGGAGAGTTATTAGTAGACTTTGCAGAACAGAATAGTATGCGGATAATAAATACCTTCTTCCGTAAGCGGGATAGCCGAAAGTGGACGTGGAGGAATCCGAATGGCGAGACTAGAAATGAAATAGACTTCATACTCTGCGCTAACCCTGGCATCATACAAGATGCGGATGTGCTCAGCAAGGTGCGCTACAGTGACCATAGGATAGTAAGAATTCGAATTAGCCTAGACTTGAGGAGGGAACGGAAGAAACTGGTACATAAGAAGCCGATCAATGAGTTAGCGGTAAGAGGGAAAATAGAGGGATTCCGGATCAAGCTACAGAACAGGTATTCGGCTTTAACTTAGGAAAACGACCTTAGTGTTGAAACAATGAACGCCAATCTTGTGGGCATCATTAAGTATTGTGCAATAAAAGTCAGTGGTAACTGCTTTAGACAGGGTACCAGTAAGCTATCGCAGGAGACGAAAGATCTCATCAAGAAATGTCAATGTATGAAAGCCTCTAACCCTACAGCTAGGATAGAACTGGCAGAACTTTCGAAGTTAATCAACAAGCGCAAGACAGTTGACATAAGGAAGTATAATATGGATAGAATTGAACATGCTCTCAGGAACGGAGGAAGCCTAAAAGCACTGAAGAAGGAACTAGAAATTGGCAAGAATCAGATGTATGCGTTAAGAGACAAATCTAGCAATATCATTATTAATATGGATGAGATAGTTCAAGTGGCAGAGGAGTTCTATAGAGATTTATACAGTACCAATGGCACCCATGACAATAATGGAAGAGAGAGTAGTCTAGAGGAATTCGAGATCCCTCAGGTAACGCCGGAAGAAGTAAAGAAAGCTTTGAGAGCTATGAAAAGGGGGAAGGCAGCTGCGGAGGATCAGGTAACAGCAGATTTGTTGAACGATGGTGGGCAGATTGTTCTAGAGAAACTGGCCACCCTGTATACACAATGTGTCATGACCTCGAGCGTACCGGAATCTTGGAAGAATGCTAACATAATCCTAATCCATAAGAAAGGGGACGCGAAAGGCTTGGAAAATTATAGACAGATCAGCTTACTGTCCGTTGCCTACAAAGTATTTACTAAGGTAATCGCAAATAGAATCAGGAACACCTTAGACTTCTGTCAACCAAAGGACCAGGCAGGATTCCATAAAGGCTACTCAACAATAGACCATATCCACACTATCAATCAGGTGATAGAGAAATGGGTGAAATATAACCAACCGTTATATATAGCTTTCATTGATTACGAGAAAGCGTTTGATTCAGTCGAAACCTCAGCAGTCATGAACGCATTATGCAATCAGGGTGTAGACAAGCCGTACGTAAAAATACTGAAAGATATCTATAGCGGCTCCACAGACACCGCAGTCCTCCATAAAGAAAGCAACAAAATCCCAATAAAAAGAGGAGTCAGGCAGGGAGATACGATCTCTCCAATGCTATTCACAGTGTGTTTACAGGAGGTATTCAGAGACCTGGATTGGGAAGAATTGGGAATAAGAGTTAATGGAGAATACCTTAGTAACTTGCGATTCGCTGATGATATTGCCTTGCTTAGTAACTCAAGGGACCAATTGCAATGCATGCTCACTGATCTGGAGAGGCAAAGCAGAAGGGTGGGTCTGAAAATTAATCTGCAGAAAATTAAAGTAATGTTTAACAATCTCGGAAGAGAACAGCAGTTTACGATAGGTAGCGAGGCACTGGAAGTGGTAAGGGAATACATCTACTTAGGGCAGGTAGTGACTGCGGATCCGGATCATGAGACAGAAATAATCAGAAGAATAAGAATGGGCTGGGGTGCGTTTGGCAGGCATTCTGAGACCAAGCAGGTTGCCATTATCCCTCAAGAGAAAAGTGTATAATAGCTGTGTCTTACCAGTACTCACCTACGGGGCAGAAACCTGGAGGCTTACGAAAAGGGTTCTACTTAAATTGAGGACGATGCAACGAGCTATGGAAAGAAGAATGATGGGTGTAACGTTAAGGGATAAGAAAATAGCAGATTGGGTGAGGGAACAAACGCGGGTTAATGACATCTTAGTTGAAATCAAGAAAAAGAAATGGGCATGGGCAGGACGTGTGATGAGGAGGGAAGATAACCGATGGCCTTTAAGGGTTACGGATTGGATTACAAGGGAAGGAAAGTGTAGCAGGGACCGGCAGAAATTTAGGTGGGCGGATGAGATTAAGAAGTTTGCAGGGACGACATGGCCACAATTAGTACATGACCGGGGTAGTTGGAGAAGTATAGGTGAGACCTTTGCCCTGCAGTGGACGTAACCAGGCCGATGATGATGATGACTGCACCTACAACTTGGGACAGTCTTCCTGCCAGGAAGTCGTAATGGATGTTCCATGTCATATGCTCATCGAAGAAGACACCTAGTGTTTTCATTCTTTTTGAAATTTCAATGTTGAAGCCCCCTGTAAGTAAATCTGTTTCTGGTGTAATTTTGTTATTTTTAGCTTGAAACAACACTGCTTTAGTTTTGTTAGCATCAGTTTCAAGGCTGTTTTCAACATACCATTCGTAGACTTTCCTTAGAACAAGGTTTGCTGTCTTTATGAGGCTATGTGCATTCTTTGATTTAAATGGTAGTAGAGTTGTGTCCTCAGCATAGATAACATATTTTGTGTTAGGATCGACATTAACTAAGTCATTTACATAGAAATTAAAAAGAAGGGGTTTCAAGATGCTTCCTTGCAGAACGCCAACCTTGACTGACCTGACATGTGATAGAGCGTCAAGAGTCACTTGCTGTTTTCTGTGTTTCAAGTGCGATGCGATGAAGTCGAAAGCTATGCCCTGTATACCACAATACCTTAATTATTGCAACAGTAGAGCATGATTTATAATGTCAAATACCTTACCGTAATCTATACATATTGCTAGGATTAAAAAACATTCTTCAGATTATTCAGAATGAATTCTTTTTGTGCAAGAAGGGCAATTTCAAAGCAAAAATGTTTTTGGAAAGCATATTGGCAACTAGAAATCAATCTGTTTTTTTTTTCAGTAGATACTGTTACATGACAGGCAATAATTTTCTCTACTCTTTTCGAAAAGATGGGCAATACTTGAAGTTGGTCTCTAATTACCCATTTGTGTCTTATTTCCTTTTTTAAATATTGCAAGCACTTTCACTATCTGCGTTTTACATGGGAACACACCAGAAGAAGGACAGAGCTTTTAGATATACATTAATACAGGAGCTATAATATCAATGCTATAACTCACAGAAAATGGCGACTGCTTCAGACACAGTAGTAGGGCTAAAAAAAATTGAGTCCGAACACCTTGACAGGCGTTGACAGGCACTCATGTTCACAGGAGGGTTGTCAATTTGAGTAAAATGTTCGTTGAATGGTTCCACCAGACACTCACCTCGTATTTCTTTTCTGTCATGTAAGATGCATTCTATTGTACGATATTTCACTGAGTGGTTGAGTAGTGAACTCAATTTGTTGCATATTTTTTTGCTCATTTATACAAGGTTGAAAATAACTCTCATTGTAACATGTTTTCGCTTTGTGTAACTGAGAATTTAGCTCATTACGGAATTTCTAAAAATGATCGAAGTCAGCTGTGTCGCATGATTAAATTTCTCATACAATTTATTTTTCTGTTGAATATGAGTATACAGTTCATTTGTTATCTATGGTTTTTGGATTTTTGCTGACCATTTCTTTCATATCTGGCAAGGAAAATTTTTATGACACGAAGCACAACACTTGTCAAGAAAGATATTAAACGCCTCGGCAGGATCCCTCATTTGGTAGACATCGTCCCACTTAATGACGTAGTTCTGCCCGACAGTCCTCAAGCCAAATAGGTGTAATCGGCTGAGTGGTATCTGTGCATGAATCAGTTTTTTTATTGCCGCAATTAAAAGTTAGAAAAATTGGCATGTGGTCACTAACGCTGCATGACAAAACACCTGCCTTTATGGTGCATGGGGTGAAAACAGGTTATGAAAAAATCGAAGCACATTTCCGTTGTGCATGTAACCCTTGTGGGTGTGATGATAGCATTGAAGCACCCAAGAGATTGCGACAGAATAAGAAGGTTGCGCCTAGCTTTACATTGTGCCAGAAAATCTATATTGTAATCACTTCCCGATACATTATTATATTCATATTCAGAGCTGTACAAAAGAAATTTTTCTAAGAACGAGAACAAGCATTCAGCATTACCAGTTGCCTGGCAGTAGAAAGTAGAAAATGCAGCCCACCCACAAAGAACAGAAAGTGCTTCATAATCTTTAGTTGTAACATAGAAGCAAGCTAACACCTCCACCTCGGGAAATTTTCTTTTTTTTATTAGGTAAAGCACTACTAATTAGGGCGGTTTCAAGGAACCGAAGTCGGCTCATACCACGTTTCTGAGAGCATAATGGTGTAAAAATGGAAGGACAGACTCCCATAAATATGTCAAGGTCATCAAATTTGTGTTTTGCTGATTGGCAATTAAGGTGGAAGCTGTGGGGTTCTCCTCTGTGCTCTTGGGACAAAGGAACGACAACACAGTAGTGCAAACAATCACAAGGGCATTTATTGCACCTTTCATAGATCAATGCCTGCTAGCCGAGTTGCTATCCACAAAACATGCCGATGGGCGCGCGACAAATCTAGAAGTCCGACTCACCGCGACCGCATAGCGAGCGAATATGTTCGCCCCATGCTGGATCCCAACGCCTGGTCGTTCGCGCGTACTGTCACGCGAACGGTGGCGCATTCCAAGGCGGCCACGCGAGACGGTCTCGCAGAAGCATGGGTCGGCGCACGCGCGGCACGGCACGTCCGTCCCGCTTGCTGTCCCGTCCCAAAGAGAGAGCGCCTTGTCTCTCGGCGCCCGAGTAACGCCGCCGACAGGCGGCGTTAGCAGCGCAACACTCGCGCCATCTCTCGTACTGCGCCTCAACCACTCCGACCGCCGCGGGCGCCAGGCCACGCGAGCCGTGCGGGAAAACCAACATATCAGGGGACGCGTGAGAGTCGCGCATCCCCACAAAGCATCGTACATATTTTTTGTGTGCAGGACCAACAAAGTTTAAAAACTGCTTGGGATTAACCCATTCGGTGCTTGCCATGAGTGGGAAGAGTGTGTGTGTGTGTGTTCACTACTCAGCAGAATTATTTCACCAACCAATGTATTTCGCTCAAGGTCAGTGACTGATGCAAACACTTGTGCACGTTCACGCTTTCATTTTGCATACTAAAACCTTCTCGTTGCGATGTCATGCAAAGTGATAGTGATTTTCTTAAGCCCATGCTTTGGTTGCACGAAGGAAGACTATTTTGCACTGCCATGTTTTCTGTCATATACAAATCGGAGTGGACAGTAGGCAGGATCTTTCTTTTTCACCATTGTTCCTTGATTTACAGACACATAAAGCAGATGATAATTTCAGGAATCTTATCAGTTTTAGATGGCAGTATGTGAATCGCTGAAACGACACTTTCAGACAGTGGTGAAAGCTCAAGTTTGGAAGCAATCTTGTTTATTTCCGTCATGAGATATTAATATTTTTGCCACTTCAAGCTGTGAATTTACATGTTCAGCTTACGAGCGTGAAAATCGAGGTCATTAATGGCAGTCGATAGATTTTGTATCTCGGTGTTTGCTTTGGCCTCTTCAAGATTTGTCACCAAAGAGTTGATGTTCCTTATTTGAGTATTATGATTTGTTACCTCCTTAAAGGGATACTAAAGGGAAAAATGATTTCTTTTGCATCAGTAAATTACTTTTCTACAACACCAAAAACACCACTCTTACAACGATAAGACGTGTGGTAAGCCAGAAAAAGCGCAAGAACGAAATACGGGTGGCGACGCCTACTTAAGTTCCCGCACCTGGCTGTGATGTCATGGATTTTTATGGCATCTTCTAGAGCCTACTAATTATATATAGTGGTACAGACTGACTACATTGTGTTCTAAAGGAACCAAATATTAAACATGGCAAGTTTCGGGATCCTTTACTCAGCCAACGATGCCCAAATGCGAAAACAACTTTGGAATTCCTGACGTCACGCTGACGTACAAGCGCTGGGGTTTCGGCACGAAATTCAAATACGGATACTTGGACCTTCATTTTCTCATCTAATAATCAAACTATCTTTTTGAAATGTTTGCCTGCAGGGTTCTGAAACAATGCTTCATTAATCTAAACTGATTTATTGTTTCACTTTAGTGTCCCTTTAAGGATCTTATCATATTTTGCCGACATGAGGTTAAGCAAAGATTCCATATCGCTGACTGTTTTCTTTAGGGGAAGCAATTCATTGGGTCTACAATTAATATGGAGTAGCAAAACTGCAATATTATGCTCTTTGCTTTCTCGCCCAATAGAAAAAACACTTTTCATCCTGCGACAGTACGCACATTTCCAATTCCTTTTGTAATCCTCACTCTTAGATTTAAACGTGGATTTTGCAATTCCAGAACAAGAACCAAGGTGGTATGGCTAAGAGCATCTGGAACACTGCATAAAGATACCATCTGCTTGTACTTCAGTTGAGCATCTCATACAATTGACATAAAATTGAAAGAGCCATTTCAAAATATATTTCGTACATATCTACAGATGTACAATCCGTTAAGGCAGGTAATGCAAGACATTAATAGAGAACAGTGGCAGCAGCAGCAGCGTAGTAAAAAAAGAAAATGGCTAGCAATAGCTAACTAAAAATTGGCTGAAGGCTTAGCTTGGTTAAGCCTGAAAGATTGCGAAAGCAATACGCTTGGCTGCGCCTTGGTTCGGCTGATGGTGTGGACATGGTTGCCCTTTGTTAAACTTATGGCTATACATCATCTGACATAGCGCAAGGTAGCGCGCCGACCACTGCGAGGAGCCGAGCTGTAGCCCCATTTATTCTCCTAGCGTTGCGTCACACCAGCGAGCGCCCTCTCTCGGTAGCGCCGCAGCAGCGGCGTGCAAGGCTTCACCTCCACCATCGATGCCGCGAGCTGGGGCCCCGTCTCTCGGTCTGGAGTGACGTCACACCAGCGAGCGCCCTCTCTCGGTAGCTCCGCAGCAGCGGCGCGCAGGGCTTCGCCTTCACCATCGATGCCGCGAGCTGAGGCCCCGTCTCTCGGTCTGGCGTGACGCGCAGCTGTGTAAGGAGGCGGCACGACCACCGATGGGCCGAAAGTGCGAGCAGTATTGCTTTCGCAATAAAATGCATGCACCAAACTTCAAGATTTGCGATGCACAAGTTATATGATATGTTCAACATGCCACCACTGCTGCCAAATCAACTGGGGGCGTGAGGTCCAGTTGCTTTTATAGTTCCGTCACTGGTGGGTGGATTGCGAACATGAGGCCAGGTAGAGATATCAGAGACGCACAGTGATACAGGAAGCTTGCAGATAATGCCACTTGACTTTGTGCACAGAGCCATGTTCCAAGCCACGATTGTGCGTAACAGTCACAGCCTGGTTAGAATCAGCAATTGCAAGGTTTGCGATGCACAAGTTATACAATGTGTTTGCAACACCACTGCTGCTGCCAAAGATAACCCAAGAACTGAAATTTGTGCATGGTAGCTGTGCAGCAGATATGTACTGATGCAAATTTACTGCAGGCCGAAAAGGTTTCACACAATCAGCGACTTGTGTTGAGGGCATGGAAAGAACCACGAAATTGTTCGAAAACAGAGCGGTATATAACTTCAGGGGCTCTCATATCGCTACCAGCACGGAAAGCTCGAGCAGCCAAAGTTAAATTGTTAAATCGCCAGATTGTTAAATTGCCCCTTTGTAATGCCAGAAACGGCAATCTCGCCATAAGTGGAATTGCGTAAACGAAAGGTGGGCTCGAACGTTCCATGCATTGTGATGTCATGAGGTTTAGACAGCGTTTGCTTCTGACAAAGTACGTTTTGACGTTAAACAAGCATTAAATTTTATTAGTGCCATGTGAATATTGGCATTTCCGAACAGTAGTTTCGATTTTCAAAAAAGATTTATTAATCTTTTCAACGTGTCATGATCACTACGTTCAGCTTCGCTGCAATACAGTTTTTATGCGGTGAAAGATATCTGTCGCACAGTGAAGCATATTAAGAGTGGAACGGGGCACTGTAATGGGGCCAAGTTTGTGTTCCTTACGCACAGCGCCATCTGCGGTCACAGTACAAACACCGAGAAGTCTAACAAGTGTAACCGATTTGTCTAATCAGAATAAAAAACATTGGTACGGCTGTTTACGCTTCCTCTGATCATCGCAATAGTGTAATTTTTCATTTGTGCTGTATTTGGTGGAAGTGCTGGGTTTCTTTTCGAATATCCTGACGCTACGCAGTCGCATGCTACAACCAGCTATTGAAATGGATGATCCGGGACCGTCCCAGGCTGCTGCTCCCATGCCCCCTGCCATCGTCTGCTCTGACATCATCCGGCAGTGCGATCCTGCTATATTTAGCAGCACAGACGACCACGACGTGGAAGACTGGCTCACCAAATATGACCGTGTAAGCGCCTATAAGTGGCACGACCACTCCAAGCTCACTAATGTGCTCTTTTACTTGACTGACACAACAAACATATGGTACTGCAATCATGAATCCTATCTTACCACCTGGTCAGCTTTCATGACAGCTTTGGCAGAGGTCTTCAGTCATCCCGCCATTAGCCGGTTTCCTGCTGAGCAGCGCTTGCGTGGTAGAGATCAATGCCAGGACGAGACATTCACCAGTTACATTGAAGATGTGCTCTCGCTCTGCAAGCGTGTCAACTCATCTATGGACGAAGCTGACACGATCAAACACGTCATGAAAGGCATCAATGACCATGCCTTCCAGATGCTCATTGCGAAGAGTCCCCAGACGATTGCCGAGGTCATACAGCTTTGTCGGCAGTACGACGAGCTGCGCAAGCAGCGTGCCTCAACATGTGCTGCTCACCAGGACACCGCGGATCTATCTCCCTTGGATTTCGGTCGTGACGCTGCCGACATCTCTGCTTTAATGCCGGAGATAAAGCAGTTAAGCCACCAGGAAGTCGCACGCCAACTCTCTCTGGCGAATAGCACACCCGAGCCGTCGACAACCTTGGCTCCTTCGTTTTGTCATGTCATTCAGACGCAAGTTGCCATGGTGCTGCCACCTGCCCCTCCTCCGCAACCTGCTGCTGGACTGCTAACTTACGCTGACGTTGTCGCTCGGCCTTTAACTCCTCTGGCTCCTGATGCCTACCAGGCCACCAGAACCTTCCATGTGCTGCCGGCACCTTCACGTCCGATTCTTGTCACTTACTTGGCCGTCGGCGCCCCTGTGGTCAACCCATGGGGAACACCTTATATTCGGCTAATATGCTATTCCTGTCATTTTCCGGGCCATGTCGCACAATTCTGCCATCGTTGCAGCCACCGTTTACCTGAAAGTAGGGGGGCGCCTCAAGCTACAGGCCTGCTCGACTTCCACGTCATGAGCTATCTAATCTTCCTCCGTACTTGTCCGGACTCCAAATGGGGGTGTTCACCTAGCAGCACTAGTTCTAGGTTTGTAGCGATCAGCTGAAACAAGTCGGTGCTATTGCGAAACGGCCAAGCAAGCACTTCTCGTCATCGCCTTCAATTAACCAGCACCTAGCCTACTGCCCAGTGCCTTCAGTACAATCCATTGTTTTGCTCATCTGTTCTTCTCATTAACTTCTTATGTGCAGAAAGGCAGTTTCATCATGCCTTGTTGTTGATTATCTCTTTGTACTTTGGCATTTAGTCAATGAATTCTACTGCACTAAATTTTGGTCTCATTCTTCCACAGAACAATCAACTCCAGCACGCTGCAGTGCCTATGCATACGAGTTTGGAGCCACTTTTCTGCACAACAGTGATTTGATATTCGATTCGAAGGTATTCGACCCAATTAACTATTCGCTTTGAACTCAAGATTCACTATTCGCACAAGCCTATATATATTTTATTCTAAAAGAACCAACGAATCCTGACAAGAACGTTTTTTCCTGAACAAGAGCGGCCCAAACGTGTGCATGTGATGTAGCCTTCCAGATCGTACGCCCGCTGTTATTTCCTCCGATACTCCGTCACTACGATCCCCAGGCTCCTACGGAAGTGTGTACAGGTACTATACAGATCCCAGTGGTGTTGGCCTTGGTGCAGTAGTTGCACAACGCAAACCCGGCTGTGCAGAATATATACGTTGTCGCCTATGTGAGTCGCACGCTCACAAAGGCCAGGACCAAGTATTCTGTCACTAAAAAAGAGTGCCTGGTCATTGTGTGGGCTGTCGGAAAGTTCTGACCCTACCTCTATGGCTGTCCTTTCTATGTCATCAGGGACCATCATGATCTGTGCTGCTTGTCATCCCTAAAGGATCCCTCTGGCCAACTTGGCCACTGGGAACTTCAGGAGCAAGAATACGACATACAAGTGGTGTACGGATCTAGCTGGAAGCACACTGATGCAGGTGCCCTTTCTTGGAGTCTGCTACCACCTGATACTTTCTCAGCACTTAACTTCAATTCTATGCTGTCGGAGCTGTGTATAAGGATTCATGGATTGTTAGTAATAATGACATCCTGTCCACCCCCATTTGTTGCCTCGCCTTCCTGCGCGATCCGCCATCGAGCCGCTCATTCTATTCACAGCCGCTAGTCGAGCCGCTGTGCACGAAAACTTGCTCTGCCGGCGGAACTATATGCCTGACGGTCGAAAGTGGCTTCTGGGCATACCACACGGTCACATACGTTCCGACATCTCTGCTGCTTTTCATGCTGACCCGCAGAATGTTCATGCCGGCGCGTTGAAGACATATACGAGGTTGCGCGAGCGTTTTTACTGGCGTGGAATGTACACCTTTGTCTGCAAGTACACTCTTGGCTGCACCACTTGCCAGGGACGCAAGGCGCCTCCTCAGTGTTCGCCCGGCACACTTCAACCTCTACCTTGCCCATAATGCCCTTTCGACCATGTCGGCATCAACCTTTACAGCCCACCAGCGTTGACCAGCTCACCCGCTATGCTGAGACAGCAGCCCTTCCTGTCGCTGTTGCACATGAAGTTGCATCTTCATTGTATGCAATTTCATGCTTCAACACAGTGCGCCTTGTCAAGTTCTCAGTGACAGAGGCCGTGTGTTTCTGTAAGAAGTCGTCGAAGCCCTCCTTACCGAGTGTCACATAATGCACCACATGTCAACGGCATATCACCCATAAACTGCAACGGTTTAACTGAGCATTTCAACTGCACTCTTGGCAAAATGCTCACAACGTGTGTCGCTGGTGCAGCTGGTACATGGTTCTTCCTTTTGTAACGTAAGCTTATAACACTACAAGGCAAGCAACTGCTGGCTTCTCACCATTCTTTCTGTTTATGGAAGAGAACTGTAGCCAATGTCCGTCACTTCATTGTCCCTTTCGTAGGGGTCACTGCCTCCTGCTTGAACCGAAGCGGCTGTGTGACAGGGGCACCACCACTGCCACTCGACAAACCTGCTTTTACTCATGAATAAAGCCAGACAACTCTCTGTTCTCAACTTGTAAAAATGTGTATTACTTGCCTCCGCTAAACCAAACTCCCAACAGAACCATGGTGCACATTGGACACTGTACTACTACACCAAACCGGCACCTTCGATTGTCGGCCCATTTCAGAACTCGCCAAGTACGCAGAAGAGTGCCGACAACTTTTGAAAACGGAAGATGAAGCTCACTAACAGAATAGACATGACAATGGCTTAACCACTACAACATTCCGTACTGGCTCCCTTGTTTGTATCCCACACCACGTTTCGGATTTTTTGTCAAAGCTTCTGTCTCAATATCATTGGCCCTTGCATCGCCTACCATACGTTTCCAGTGAACTATGTCATTGAGCCTTTCACGCCGTCTGACGACCTCTGCCGTTGCGGTCGCGCCACCATACACGTCAGTTGTCTTGAACCCTACTACGATCCCGTTATTGTATCATCACAAGTCGCCAGGATGGCTCGTTGTATCTCGTGGGGCCATTGTAATGAAGGGGATAGCTCGAGCATCGCTCCTGCCACTTGTCTGCTGAAGAGGACTGACGCCTCAGCGCTGTGCCTCAGTCACTGCACTTATGGCTTCCCGCTAGGCGTCAATAAACCAGGTAGCAACAGCACATATTTTTTAACAGATGGCTGTATCTTCAGAGTTTCACGAAAGCCTGCTGGTCGCAAGCTAGCTTGCGAGGAGTGTCCTGTTGACTGACCTGACGTTACGCCTACCTGTGGCAACAGCACACCAATGAGGACTTCCAGCGCTTGGCATAGCTTGGCATATCTTGGCTGATGTTCGCACACCTTGTGCTGTGCCGTGTGAGTGTATAGCAAGAGAGGTATACAGGGAAAGGCAGGGAGGTGAACCAAAAAGAAATATCCGGTTTGCTATCCTGCATTGGGTAAAGGGAAGACCAAAACAGAAAGGAGAGGCAAGCGAAGGCAAAAAAAACATTAAAAAGCAATTGCTTGCACTTGTGAACGCATAAGTATGCAAAGTGCTAAGTGACGACACGAGAGGTGCACGACTGTGACTCCAACGTAAGCATAGGAGACTCAAGGTACTTGATCCGGCATCCGACTTTGACCAGCAACCATGCACCAGCGATTCCCAACAAGTTAAGATGGGATGTGGCGTTGGATTGGTCGTCATGGCTATACTGACTACAAGACAAATAAGTTGGGACTCACCACATTACTTCTCTGTTTGTCATAAAACGCCCTTAAAAGCAAGTAAGCCTGTATGTTAAATTTTAGCACCCCCGCTCAGTACAATGCAAAATTGTAGGCCGCTGCTTTCCTGATAGGGCTCACACCCCTCTATCTGGAAAACTTGCAAACATTTCATGGTGATGCACATAGTTCAAGAGGACCTGTTATGATTATGGTGACCATTGAGCTTCTTGTGGCCTGGCATGGGCAGCTTGCAGACCAATTTTGGCCATCTTCCTGGTAAGAGAAATGATAAAGCCATGACAAACATGCAAACAAAAAAATGGTAAAATAAAAGTTAGTCCAATAAATTAACAAATAACGCTTCTAGGTGAAGTGTTCAGAAACATGCCTTGCGAAGATTCTGGCCCAGTGGTGACACATTCACTGTTGACTAGTACGTTCAGGGACAATACAGTCCAAAGGGGTGAACAAATATGAGCCATGTCTTACACGTTGGAGTCGAAAGGGAAAAAGAGCGTGAATTACTATGGTGGAAGTGTGGGTGAGCTGTAATTCATGTATGACTAACAAAAGTGCACAAAACGCTCCATGAAAAAAAAGCACACACACACAACATTGTTCCAAGTGTGCATTTCTTTCATTGGTGTTCTTGTGTGGTCTGTGTTTAGTGAAACCTCGATTAAAGTTTTTGCCACTGACCAGGTAATAAACGAAGTAATCTTATTATATATCAAATTCAAATTAATCCAACTGTATCACCGGAAGTACTACATTTACACTAATGTGCAGTGAATTTATCACAGTGTATAATTTATGCAAAAACAGACACAGCTGAAATAAAATTATGGGCTTTTACATGCCAAAACAACAGTCTGATTATGAAGCACGCCATATTGGAGAACTCCATATTAATTTTGACCACCCGAGGTTCTTTAACGTGCACCTAAATCTATGTACATGGGTGCTTTTGCATTTCGCCCCCCATCGAAACGCGGCTGCCGTGGCTGGCATTTGATCCTGTGACTGCATGCTTAGCATCGCAACATCATAGCCACTAAGCAACCACAGCAGGCAAAGAGACAAAACTGTTTATTATTTATGCTGTACTCCATGTTAGGAATTTTAGCAACGTGGCAAAATAACAAAAGCCTTGCTTGAATTGCCTTTTAAGAGCAATAACGTTATAATTATTATCCACTTTTAAAAAATGACTACAGGAATCTGTTTTATCCGCCTTGCTCGCAAGGAAATTCAGAGTTGAAAATGCGAAGCAGTGCTTCTTTGCTCACCGGTGCATACACCAGGAAGCTGCAAGATTAATCTGCTTTCGTGTGTAGTTTCCAAACAGACTGTGCTTGGTTCCAGCGACGAATTTTCACACAAGCTAGCACTTTTTAAAAGCAACACGTCATTATGCGGCCAGACGTGGCACATCTCTAACGATGAAAGCCATGCGTGCAGCCATTATGCCAGTGAAACGCCGCAGGTGATAAAATTCACCGTCCTTAAACATGTTCGCCTGTGGCGGCTATCGAATGTCGGACGCATAAACTGGCTGAGATATTATTGTTGCCTAATTGAAATGAACCTGCATTATGCTGTAGCTGTTGGCAAATATTACTGCCATACAATTTGAATCGATAAATGGCACGGACTACAATCGATACCAGTGGGCTGCTGCTTATCACATGTGAGTGAGGTCGTGAAACCTTTATTCAAGTAATAACGTCCGATAAAAGCAACTGTCTGCTTATTAAAAAAAAAAAAAAAGACGCCATCTTAACTACATTTGTCGGTATGTGCATTTATAGATCAAATATTTAGCTGTGTTGAGTGCCCCTAGCAGAAAAAATACAAATTAAAGTATGCGACCAAATTACAGTAGCTCCACTTGCATAATTCATGCTGGTTTGTGCCGCGGTTGATTTTTGGCCCTTTGTAGGGATCGTTGGAACTTGAAGAGTGTGCGGGGCCTGGTGTAGCCTCCAATATCGCTTCATTCACACAGAACGATCTCGTAGGCCACATCAGCAGTATCTGGTAGGATTAATGTCGCATCCTGTGTAATGCAGCGTGGACGCCAGGTGTGGCAGTTTGAGAAAATCACTAAATTCATTATTTTCCGTCGATTTCTTTCCATGAATGGTGCTATGTTTGCAATTTCTAGTGCCCCAACTTTCATTTGAGTTAAAAATCTCGGCAGCAAAATTTTTGTTCAGTATACTTTAAAATAAGTTCAAGTATAGTAAATATAGGAATAGGATTTTCAATTCATGCTGTAATTTCCATAATTCTTGAAAATGGCAACATATAGAAGAGACTGACGACTGGGCAGAATGTGTTGTGAGATGCTGATGGAAATTAAATCACCATGATTTATAGGGGTACAATCCAGCACACTATTTGCGCTTTAAGTAGGAATTATAATTTTAAATTGGCAAAGAAGGCTTCATGATGATGGTGATTTATTGGCATCCCCTTTGAAACTGAGCGGTGACAAGTAGCCACCAAGCCTGCTTAATTTAATCAGGTATGCTATACATGTTTTTTATCCTAGCATTTTTGTATACATCTCCCTCATCTTTTCTTTTTTCCCTCAAAACCTTTGTACCTACCTTGTATATAAGTGCCTATGCTGATACATGATCCAGGCGTATCAATCCCTAGAGATAGATCACCTTGACAAGTTTCTTTAGGGATTTGCTGATTTTGCCATTTCATGCTAAGTGCGCCTTTACTGCGTCATTTTCGGTTGTTGTCACATGCATCATCGCTTATTTATATATGTGCTTTCAATAAAGTTGTCTGCTGATAGTCAGTGTTTGTCCATATATCTTTCTTGTGTAGTTCTTACCATTTCACGCTGCCAATAGTTTCAAGATAGATTTTAGTTGATAGCACATTTTCAGGCAGTCATTTACATACAGAGGAAGAGAAATGGGCCTAAAACTGAACCTTGTGGAACACCAGCGGTAATAGCTGCTCCGAAATATACGTCACTAACTTGCACAAAGGAATCTTGCAATGCTCTTGTAAATATTGAAACAATTTTACATGTCATAAATTGCAATATCTCTTTTTTGGTGCAGAGCAAGAACAGGTGTAGCACACTGGTGATGTCTGTCCCCCCTTTTCCGAAATTTTTTGTACCAGGGGTGCCTAAAGTAAAACTACGTGAGACAACACATGCCAGCACACCCCGCCCCCCCCCGCCCACCTTTTTTCTGGAAAACAATTCCTGGCTACACAACTTGTTGAGAGTTCGATTTTGTAAACTTTGCACTTGTTCTTTGAAATTTCCCCATTTCTGACAATATTTAGAAAAAATTCAAGGTCCCAAATCAAATGTCTGCTCCATACAGTTGCTAGATGGAATGAGTTTTGTTTATTTAAGCGAACCCTTTTTTTTTTTTAGTGTCCTTGCAGTGCAACCTGCAGGCAGGTGTTCCTTGGTTCAGTATATGTTGTCCTGTGCATATATTGCAGCTGCATCGATGGCCTGCTGCTTGAACCTGCAGTTCACACATGACCCATGGTCACACTCACCTCCTGCCAGTGTTTTCCAATATCCTCAAGTGCTTGCCCTGTGTGTGGCAGTGCACGCAGGGGCACTACCTGACCATAAAGAACTTTGCTACAACGCGAGCAGCTGCGGTGCCCGCTACTGCAGAAACACCAGTGTTGCAATCCAAAACCATCATCAAGCTTGATGTGTGCATTGTGGATGCGCACAGCAAGCATGGCCACCCAAGCACTTTTCTGTGCATGATTACCACGACATGTGACAAAGTGGTCTGCTCAGTGAGTAAGCACCAAAGGGAATGCACAGAAGCATGGAAAATATCAACCTGTTTTATGCGATTCCATCAAAACTCCTTGGTGCTAAATAAAATGTGAAATCTTCATGAAGCCTTGTGAAGCGAGGTTCCTGCCAGTTATTGCACTGAATGTGCTGTCCAGAACTGTCACTGGCTGGAAAGAGCTGGCTCAGTGTGACACCCTGAGACCTGTTGTGCTCAGTGCACGAATCTGCAGAGTGGGCTGCGGTGCACCATGTCCAGGTCAACTCGGGGCCCAACCAGGTCCCGGATGTTGTTCAGTCCGCACTTGATCATGGTCGGCCTGCACGTACAAGTGGCTGCTTGTCCACACAATACTACCACCTACAAGTGGCACCATTTGGCCCAAGAGCCAATTGGTGACACGAGTTCCTCCAAATGCTAGTTAGCGAGCTGCTGGCAGCAAATTCAAGAGGGCACAAAAACTCAAAAAGTCAGTTTTATATATGCAGCCACAAAAGTAACTACTTCCCCAAATTCAGACAGTTCCTCAATAATTTATTTTTATTTGTTGCAAATCCCACTGATATTGGGGAATACAAATTTCTGAGTTGCCAATACACAGCTGCATATAAATTGAGTTTAGGATAGCAAACAGATACCGTATATACTTGTGCAATGGGCGCACCCATGCAAGAGCCACACCCAGAATTTAGTGAAAAAAATCCCCAAAATATACATTCAATAATTACTCATGTATAAGCTGTACCCTTGATTTTTGTGAAGGTTGGCAGTGTTATCTGTTGTCTGGTGCATGAATTCTAAAGCTTTCCTTTTTTTTTTTCAATCAGTGGCAAAACAAGGCAGCCGTGCCGAGTTTTTGGTGCCTCCAGGTAGCAAAAGCACAGCCTCTGAGATTTAGTGGCTGCCTTTGAGATGCTGTTGTTGGGCTGTGGGGCATCACAATTTCTTTCAGCCGGCAGGTGATGCCCTACGGGAATAGCCAGACCCACTACAAGTGAGTACTGTAGTTCTACAAAGGCAAGTACCACCGAAAATACATGCAAAAAAAAAAAGTGTGCAGGGTGTCTACCAACCGGAAAAACTGGGAATTCTCAGGGAATCTATACTTCTATCAGGGAAAATAAGCTGTAATTTTGTTGAAAGGGAAAGAAAGTCGCGGTAGAGAGGAATCGTAACGGATTCTCTTTGACGCCGTGTCGTCCGCTGAAGGGTCGCCAGTGTACCGTCAACGACCGACTTTCTGGATGCCTGATAATTCGAACGGCTTCGCAGCGTCGCCACGTCTCCCATATAGCCAATGTATCAGAAAGTCTGAAAGTTCAGATGCAGGAACACTTCGCCGAAGTTTGTGGACTTTTTGCCGTAACCGCCGGTTCGGAACAGCATTAATCAAAGCCACCACCATCGTCACCATTTTTATTACCTTGCTGCCTCAAACTGGCACTCTAGCACGCAGATCTGCTGGAAGCCGAAGCAATCATTGCAGCAACGCTAGGCCTAGCTGCTTCGACGTTCGCTATTAAGCTTCTTGCCATTCTGTGCCGCGTTTTTCATTGAAAGAAATCGCCGTCAGCAACAGCACCCACTTTACATTTATTGTGCTCGCAATTTCTTTCGAAGCTCGGAAAGCACAACGCTTGGCAGAATGCAGCTCCCGAAAGTCAGCTTCGCCTCGATAGAGAAATGTTACGTGGAGAAGTATACACGAAAGTATTGCGGTAAAGCACAAGCATGGTAAGAAGGCCAATTGTCATCGGACACACTATGTATTCCTTAATATACACGTGTGCACCCGCCATTTCCTATCACAGTACGAGCACAGATATGCCTAATTAGTGTACTGGCAGGCCTTCCAAGCTTTTTCGGACGTGCCTGCGGTGATTTGAGCCCTTAAAGGGCCCCTCTCCAAGTCTGACCATATTGAGCTTAGAAGCGCCGTGCATACTGTGCGCACTAACGATCGTGTCTGCGGAGTATTACATCGCTATGCGCTGTTAAAAGAAAGCTGAAATTTCAAACTCAGTGTCTCTGTCCTTCCCCTTGCGGGTGCCGGGTTCCCAGTCGGAGTCCACACGTAATTGCACAATACGCCTACGTACATGTACTGCTGTGACGTCGCTAGCAGTGACACGCGACTTGGAGAATTATTCAAGGCAACATCCGTTATTTGTGTAATATGTTGCTTCATTCAGCAATTTAAAGTTTACAGAAATGATAAAACATACAGACCGAATGTATGCGTGTTCCTGTTCTACTTCGCACCACTGCAAGAGAGATATACTTTTGTTTCGTCTGCATGTTCCCAGCCTGTACTCAGTGTAGTACTCAGCAGTGTACTCCAACCTTAGTTCTTTTGTTATAAGCGCGAGAAAACATTGGCACAAATGAGCTCGATCCCAGTATTCGCGTCTTGATCTTGGCGCACAAGAAGCACATTGCATACAAAGCTCCAGCACGGAGCGCTTACGAAGCTAGATTTGACACGTAACAACCACTGCACGTTTGTTTTGGAGCAAGACGAACTAAACAACTATCTAAACTGATTCACAACAGCGGGAATCAGTTCACGCGTTTTTATGCAGTTGACACTTTATTGTGTGTTTTGACAGATGCCACTACTGGTTCTTCTTTGTTTTTTTTTCTTGTTTTTGCATTTAAGTCTTAGTTCGTTCAACAGAAATTCTCAAGACCAACATGAACCGCGATGATCCACTTCAGCTGCCGGGTTGCTTCTCCCGGTTTTGAAGGGAAGCGGTACAATTTGATGCCAACATCCCCTTCGCGTTTGTGACAATCCTTAACGCAACAGTATCTGCGTTTGTTCTTTTTGTTCACACTTCTCATGAAAGAGCTGCCAAGAGGCCACGGTGAATCCATTGGAAAATTGGAAAAGCAGGATTTCAGGCGGGCCTTAGTGCACCACGGACAATGGTGAGATGACGGTGAGGGCCTACCCGCCGGTGCTCACCGCTGCTGCTAGGCGGCGCAACATGTACAGGCAAACTTCATTGCAGGGTGCCCATGGGAGAACGCAGGAAAAGAATTTCTCTTGCAGAGGCTAGATGGGGCAAGTGGATAGAGTGTCTCATTTGCCAGTGGCCCTCGCCTCCTGAAATCATGGGTTCGCAGCACTGAAATATTTTTATCTCGGCTATCAATGAACACATTTGAAAAATTCTTGCAGCAGAACGCTCTCTAGAGGGCACGTAACAACTTCCAGCGTATAACCGAAATTTGTTATGTGGCCTGGTCAGGGGCCCTTTAAGGACAGTAAAAGACGTGCATTCATTTTTTTCGAACTGCTAGATTTTTTGGACATTTTTGCGGCCCCTAGAAAAATTTAACATTGACTGTACAACTAAGAGGATGCTTTAAATGGTCCGTGAGGCGAACATGCTGCGAAAGGAGGACGAAAACAGAAACGACCTAGGCATTGAGAAATGAATGGGAAAGGAAGTTTGTTGCAGCTTCTAAATAAACACTAGTCCTTACTATTCAAGTGTATTAAATCGTTTTGTTTATTTTTTATTATGCTTACTAGAGAGTGACAGCATCGAGCGACATGGCATCAACCTGTCTTGACATAAAACGAAGTTCTGTGTCACTTAAGGAATTTTGCAAAGGTACTCATGGAAAACCTGGAAATCTCAGGGAATTTGAAAATGTCAACTTGGTAGACACTCTGGTGTGTCTTTTCTAGGTGTAATGGCTGCACTCCTAATTTTCACCCCAACTCTTGGGAAAAAAACCTGCGGCCATTACCTGACTATATGGTAATTAAAACATGTCACCAAAGTATCAAAGGTCTTATCAGTGATACATACTGGTGCATAGTGACCTCAATGGTGTCTCGCATATTATACATGTGTTGTACTCAGCAAAAAAAACCTATAAAAGAAATCTATATGCTCCATATCCAATATTCCCAGATGAACTAAGGAGTCCCTTATAAAAACGTGTTCCCATATACGGGGGTAATCCCAAAAGTAAGGTCTCCCATACGTTTAGATATAGAAACTACCATTTATTTACTATAATAGCTACATCATTTTGAAGGTTGAAGAATATTTTTCTACATAATCGCCATTTCGGTCTATGCATTTTTGTAGAATTTTAGTAGACGGTGTGGAAGTTTTACAATGCTGATGTCATACCAGCTCACCGCCATGTCCTTCGGGAAGCATTGAACCTCATCTATCACCTCGTTGTCTGAGCAGAAGCACGGTCCAGACAAATGTTCCTTCAACTTAGGAAACAGGTGGTAGTCACTCAGTGCCAAGTCCGGACTGTATGGTGGGTGGGTGATGACGTTCCAACCAAAGTTTTGCAGGGGATCGACAGTTTGACGGGTGACATGTGAGCGAGTGTTGTCATGGAGAATACTTACGCCTTTGCTCAACATTCCTCTTCTCCAGTTATGAATTGCCCTTCCGAGTTTTTCCAGTGTTTCACAGAACCTGTCAGCATTTATTGTTGTCCCAGCAGGCAGAAAGTCGACCAACAGTGCCCCCTTCCAGTCCCAAAACACAGTTGCCATGACTTCACCGGAAGACTGTGTTTGTTTGAATTTTTGCAGCTTAGGCGAAGAGGGATGCCGCCACTGGCATGACTGTTGTTTAGTCTCAGGTGTAAAGTGGAATGCCCAGGTTTCGTCATCCATGACAATCAAATCCAAGAGGTTGTCCTTTTCGTCAGCATAGCGGTGAAGAAATTTGCAGGAAAAATCAGCTTGTTAACATTTGTGGTTTTCTGTCAGCATATGCTGTACCCATCTTGCACACACTTTCTGATATTGCAACTTTCCCGCTCAAATCCTTTGGCTGGTTCAAGTTCAAGTTCAAGTTTATTCTTCTTCTAGTACAGACTCGAAACGTCCTCCCGGGCTAAAAGCTGCCGTCAGCAGCTTGACTTTGGGAAACCTCAGGAACCAAAATGCAGAGGGATTCTCCAATCCTCACGCATGATTTCCTCAACCCTCGTGACTGTCTGATCAGATATTAATGGCCTACCACTCCTTTCTTTTTAATGAATTTCAGTACGACCTGCTATAAACACACTACACCACTTGCAAATGTTCTCGACATCCATGCACAACTGGCCATAGACTTCCGTCAAATGGCTATGAATGTCAACTGGTTTAACGCCTTTTGCATTAAAAAATCAAATAACTGTGTGAACTTCGCACATGGCAGTAGCGTTCAACAGGAGCTCTATTTTGAATGGCTGCCAAGCCAAGGCTGAGAATCCGAGCGAAGTGCACACATGCTTTTTCGGGAGTGGAATAAGCACCACTCGCAACAGTGTGGCCAACAACCATATAACAGTTTAGCTCTGTCCCCAAAAAATAAGATACTTCTTGGGATTGCCCTCGTATCATAAGGTGACCTCATAAGATATATATACATCTGTGATATAGGAACATTTTTATATGGGATCCCTGTATGGTTAATAGGCAATTATTGGATATGGGGCATGTGCACTTTTTAGACAGGGAAGGACCGTAACGTGTTAGTGTGACCTCCTGAAAGATCAAACAAAAGACCCATAAAAAAGGCAGGGTAACTAATGGCTATGCAAAGTGACCTGCCACTCTGTGCAAGGCTGTACTGGTGCAATTTACTGGGACAAAGAGAAACATGCAACAGAGCAGCACTCACTGTTCCCCATTCATGAGCTACAAGTGACCTCATGGTGCCTGGTGCAAAAGGACAATAAATCTCTCACTTACTCTAGCACACATCTTCAGGATGATGCACTATGCCATTTTCTGTAGTGCTAATGGAATAGATCTTCAAGTTCATCTCTAATTGGAAACACCAAGTACATTGCACTTGCATTCATATAGCTAGGTAAAATTGTTCACAGGCACACAAAAGTGAATTCCCATTTCGGAAATATATGTTTACACCACAAACTGTCATGTCGTGGAGGTGCAGAATCAGCAGTGCCAGAACTGTGAGTCACAAATCTAACATTTTACTGGGCGAAGTCATGGCCGGGAGTACAAGTAACACTCAAAGCACAACGAATGTCGTGAATACAGTAATTGTTCCTCTAAATCTCGTCTACGGGTCAAAAGCACCGGCAATTTATAGATGACTCATCATACATTACTGTGCAATCCCTGGAATGTACACCACTATTCACATTGTGCACCCGCTCTGACTAGATAAGATACTTTCGTTGTAGAATTAGTGACAACATTTTGGAAAGTTGCGATGCATGTAAGCACATCTTGCACCAAGTTATACCTTTGTGGTTGTGGTTATCCGGTGAAAAATCAACCATAGCCGAGCAAGCATGAAATTTTGCAACATATTGCATATTTGTAGGCCTTAAACCTCCTGATGAACAGCAGTGTGAGTTTTATAAATTATACCTACTATGGCATAGTGAGCTCTCTAATATGCGACCATTCCTGCTCAAATGGTAAAACATACTGTTGAGCTATGGCTCTCTGAATGCCACGGGCAAGGCTGAATCTAGCTCTGATTGCGTCATGTATGGCATGACAATGGCTTCTTTCTTCTACACAACGATACCAATTAAAGTAAGGCGCGTGGGTAGTATGATTGTGATTGTATTAGTGTGAAACACTAACAAAAAAATTTTTATTTACGTCGGTTTTAGTCAGCAACCCCTTTGAGCCTTTGTAATTTACTTCAAACAAAAAGAAATGAACAAAAAACATTCAAGATGGGTTCACATTCCGATTTTTACTCGCAACCCATAAGAAGTGGTGCGCATTCAATTCGTGTCATGTTAAAATTGTGACAAATAGTCCATTTCCATTAGCATGGATCTGCATAAAAGATAATTTCGGATATAATGGACAAACCTTCCCACTTGATTCTGTTTTTTTCTCACTTGTTCGACGAAATTTTTTAGTGCATAGGGAACAGGATGAGCTTTGCAGAAGACTGGACGAGCCTCTTCTCTCAAAACTATTTTCGCTTCATAGCCCTTTATCAAACCAACTTGACGACTGAACACGTTAGGGTACTTCTGCAGCAGGAGCTTTACTTTTTGCTCTGCTTTCACATTGAAAATGTGATTCCAGTTAAATTAGAGCTGCACAAGCCAGTCGCGCCCTAGTAGGCATGGTTGAGTTCTATGAACGACAATCACTGGCAAAGTTTTCTTTTGACCTTCATACTCGACGCTTACATGTGTCTGTCCTGTCATCTTGAGCGGCGTGCCACCGTAACTTTTCAGTACAAGAAAGCGCTTTGTCAGACCTGGCTTCCGAGGCAGTCGAGCGTAGATCTGCTCGTTGGTAATAGGTATGTCGACATGTTCAGTCACTCTGCCCGACTCGCTTCGCTCGGTGCCAATGGTAGCCAAACAGGCACTGCTCAAAGACGCGATCCCATCCTCATCGCCAGATGATAGATATAGCAAGGCAGACGCACACTGGAGCCAACGAAGGAATGCTCTTTATCCCAGAACACGCGCGCTTATATAGCTTTTGCCGAGGCATTGGCGGCATTTCCAAGACGCTAGCGGCACTTCTGAGATGTTGTCGGTGCGATGACACTACATGCTCTAGATGTATTATTAGGAGCAATTTACAGAGTTGCGATGCCGTTTTGTAGCAGTTGCAAAGTTGTACACTTGGGGTGTTGCTCCAGTTGGTTTAGAGCCCATGTTGACTGTCTCATAATTTTCTCGTGAAAATCAAGTAACTTCTTCAGTAGCAGCCAGCATGGTTCCAGGAAATACTTATCCTGTGAAACTGAACTTTTACTTTTTACTAACAACCTGTTTTCTTCTGTTGACATTGGTTCTCTTATAGACTGCACATTTCTCGATTTCCAGAAGGCCTCTGATACATTTCCCCATCGTCTTTTTCTTCTTAAAGGGGCACTAAAGGCAAATACTAAGTAAAGCTAAAGTGATAGATTAGTGCTCGAGAATCTCTAAGGCGTCAATGTTATTGCGAACAGAGCCTTAATAATCGAGAAATCGAGGTAAATGCAGGACATGATTAGAGACTCCACCGGGACATTCAGGCACTTGCCCGATGACGAAAGCACTCCTCAGCTAAATTCTGTCACTAGTACTCAACTACTCGTTGCAGGAAGCAACCTCGTATTGTATTATAAGATCAAATAAAATGCTACTTGTCCAGTTCCATCTCATAAATAAAGGGAAAAGCAGACATCCATCCATTCGCAGCGATTGCTACAAAGGGAACCCAAACAGGTTCCTCGAAAGAAAAGCCTCAGAGTTGAAGAAAAATTCGTCCTGGTCCGGGACTCGAACCTGGGACCACCGCCTTTCCGGGGCTGCCGCTCTACCATCTGAGCTAACCAGGCGGCTAGCAGATGGCAGGGCGAAGTCGAATTTGCCGACAACACGAAGCAAAGCAAAGTGATTGACATAGTAGTTCTGCGGAAACCCGCAAGGTGGAGAGAAGTAATGAATAAAGGGAAAATCAGACATCCATCCATTCGTAGCAATTGCTACAAAGGGAACGCCTCTTGTATATCCTCCATTATGGAGCCAAAGTCCCCCTCCCCAGCGGTGCGGGACATTTGATAAACCCCCGCGCTGCGGGCAGCCGACGAGGGGGCAAGGAGAACTCCCTCTCAGAGGCGCGGGACACTTAATACCCCTCAAACTATGTGCCTTACTGGCGGGCGCGATGTATACAAACCAACCGGCGGTGCGGTAATGCCTTCCAAGTGTGGAGCAGATTCTGGCATGTGCGTGGTGCAAGAATGCTTGTGTGGCACGGTGTATTATGATTTTCTCCTTCTCACTACTCTCTCCCATTTCCCATACCTTCTAGTAAAAAATAAAGCAGTCTTCTTGATGCGCTTGAAGCGAAAGGACGTCTGTCGTTTTTCCATAAGTTCAAAGTTCTCCGTCTCTTATTCCATAACATTTTTGGTGCCGAAACCCGGGAATAGGGACGTCAAAAGATGGACATCAACAGAATCAAGCGAAAAAGGGCCATGGCGCGAGCACCTACAACGAAGCTGCTCAATGAAGTATCCACCATGGACGGCAGCGCATCAATCGGTGAGCTGGAAGAAAAGACAGATCTTCTTACTCTTAAAGAAGACTCACTGAAAGAGCTAGATCGGGAGATAGAAAAAGGCGTTGAAGATAAAGCTTTCGAAGAGGAAATTGCATGCTCCGAAATGTACAGAGAAAAGATCAGCGTGCCGAAAACAAAGGTACAACGGATGCTACGCGACTTTAGCTGCACAAATGTTTCATCAGATCGCACGCTAAACTCCTCAGATCAAAGAGAATCTAGCGCAAACGATTCGCAGATTTGCCCCACCGTAAAGCTGCCAAAGCTAGAAATCAACAAATTCAATGGAGAGCTTCAAGAGTGGCAAGGGTTCTGGAGTCGGTTTGAGTTGACTATTAACGCTAACCAGAATCTCTCAAATGTAGACAAATTCAAGTACCTCAACAGCTACTTGAGACAGGAAAGGCGGCGGCTGCAGTAGCAGGACTTGACTTGCCGGAAGGCAACAACAATGTTGCTCTCTCGCTATTAAAGGAGAGGTTCGGCAGAAAGGAAGTTATTATAGAAGATCACATGTCACGGCTGCTTAACATCAAGCCAGTGCGTGACTCACGGAATCTCGGTCAACTGCGCAGCCTCGTTGACGAAGTAGAGACAGGTGTACGCAGCCTCACTTCTTTAGGCATGAATGTTGGCACTTATGGAACTTTGTTACTGACCGTAATAAAGAAAGCAGTGCCTGCCGACCTTCGCCTGGAATACCAAGGAAAAAACGAGGCTACGAACAAAGGAAGTGAGCTGGAGGAGTTCCTGCGTTTTTTTAGAAAAGAGGTTGCGACGTGGGAGATCATACAGTGGGCTGAGGCTCCAAGAGACAACAGTGCTGAATTGGTAAAAGAAAGGCGCAACAACAACACTAAAGCGGCAAACATGCCTACTGCAGCAGCACTGCACACCACGATCAAGGACAGCACAGGATGTCTATTTTGTAATTCGAACGGCCATGAGATCGGCAACTGCAACGCAAAGATGTCTGTGGCAGATAAGAGAGAGGTGCTGAGGCGTGACAATCGGTGTTTCCGGTGTACAACAAAAGGGCATGAGGCAAGAGAATGCCGTAAACCTAAGTGGCTCAGGTGTGCGCATTGCAAGGGCAGACATTTAACGACAATTTGTGACCCTGACTTTAGGAGACACCGCAACACTGATGAAACGGATGCATCTTCGTCATCGGTGATTGAGCAAGCCACGGTGTTGAAGTCCTCATCAGGCATGGGAGATAACTTGATGTGCACTGAAGAGCAGTAGTTTATGCTACAGACAGCTCAAGCATGGACAGAGGGTCCACATGAGCGTACACTTGTCAGGCTTCTCCTGGATGGTGGCAGTCAGCGAACCTTCATCTATCGCAACCTATCCGAAAAGCTGCAGTTGAAAGTGCTGGGAGAAGAGGAGCTTAAAATATTTGCCTTTGGTGAGCAATCAGCCATAACACGCACAAAAACGCGTCGAGTGGAGCTGTGGCTCAGAAGCCAGTACGACGGAAAAGGGGTGCGAGTGGAAGCGCTGGAGGTTCCTTGCATCTGTGCAGATATCATGGCTACTCCATCAAATTCGGTTCTACTTCAACTTTCAAGATTTCACTTCCAAGTCGCAGACACCTCGCAGGGCGTCGAAAGCGAAAATATTGACCTTTTGATAGGCGCTGATCATTACTGGGAAATTGTCATGGGATCCACTAAGCGTCTCAGCTCCAGATTGATGGCAGTGGAGACTGTATTCAGATGGACAGTCCAGGGCCAGGTCGGCACAAGGAAGTCAACAGGAGTCTGCTCCTCGGCTGCTGGCGTGATGCGGATAGGAGTGAGTGAACAAATTTACAAGGAAATATCAGCACAGCTAAAGTCTTTTTGGGAGCTCGAGCTTATCGGTATCAAGGAACAAGAGCCAGTTCGTCACGAGGACGCAGTCCTTCAGCACTATAAATAAATCGTTAACTTTGAGAATGGCTGCTATAAGGTGTCGTTCCCTTGGAATTCGATGGTTTATGAGCTTGGCGACAACTACGAGTGCGCGGCGAGGTGTCTTAAAGCACAGACAAAGCGCCTCTTGGATGGAGACTCGTTGATTAGGGAATACGACGCCTGCATAAGAGATTACATAGAAAAGGGCTATGCAGAGCCAGTCAGCAAGGATTACGGCACGTCGGAAGGTCCGGTGTACTATATGCCACATCAAGCAGTTGTTCGTCGCGAAAGCCAGACGACAAAACTGAGGGTAGTATTTGATGCATCATCTAGTGCCAAAAATCGCCTCTCACTGAACAATGTTTTGGAAAGTGGCCCAAACCTAAACCCAGAGCTAAATGATCTGCTGATCAATTTCCGCACTTACAACATTGCCATCGTTGCGGATATTGAAAAAGCCTTTCTCCAAATATCACTATCAGAGGGCGATCGGAACGCTGTGCAGTTTCTCTGGTACGATATGACGCCAAAGAAAGGGGAAGAACTTCCAGCTGTGGTGACCTATCGCATGACTCGCGTGCCGTTCGGTGTCACGTCGAGCCCATTTCTCTTGGCTGCCACGTTGCAACATCATCTTGAAGGCCTGCCGAAACGGTATGCTGAAATTGCGGGTATTCTGCGCAAGCATCTTTACGTGGACGACCTTGTAACTGGGGTTGACAGCCTTGACAGGGGTAAAGTCTTATGCTAGGAATACAAAGATATATTGTGTAGCCGTCCCTGCTTGAGACAAGTGGATGTCGAACGACCGCAATCTTGTCAACTTCTTAGAGAATAGCAATGTGGAGAGAAGGAACACTGATGCTGGACATGCTGCAGCTACAAAGGTTTTGGGAGTAGGTTGGAATGCTCAGACTGACCACTTTGAATACAACCTAACTTCATTCATCGACTTCCTCTCCGCAAGTGCTGACAACAAGAGATTTGTGCTGCAGGTCTCTGCAAGAATTTTCTACCCTTTTGGATTTATTGCTCCCACAACATTATGCGTAAAGGTAATGTTCCAGAAGTTATGGGAGTTGGGAATTGGTTGAGACGATCCCTTGCCTGAGACATTGCAGCCTGAGTGGGACTGCTGGTGTAGGGAGCTTCCATGCATCGAAGAAGTGTCTATTCCAAGACTGATAGTGGCAGACTTTAGAAACGATGATACGGATAAGGTGGTGCATGTTTTCTGTGACGCAAGCCCGAAGGCCTATGGTGCTGTCGCATATATCGTGACCAAGTCTCCGTTCGGCAAGTTGCGTTCGGACTAACAAATGTCAGCTTGGTCATGGCTAAATCAAGAATGGCCCCTTTGAAACGCCTCTCGCTACCCCGATTGGAGCTGATGGGAGCCCTTATTGGCGCGCGACTATGCCACTACGTTGCCAAGGCCTTGGATCTGAAGAGCGGTGCTACCATCCTCTGGACTGACTCTACAGTAGCTATGTACTGGATCAAGGGAAATGCTGCCAGATGGAAGCCCTTCGTGGCAAATCGAGTCTCAGAGTTACAAGCGCTGACAGATCCCAGGGATTGGAGACACTGCCCAGGCTCAGACAACCCCGCTGACCTAATCACCCGCGGCATTCTCCCATCGGCCCTGCGGGAAAGCGAACTGTGGTGGAAAGGACCCCGTTGGCTTCAGGAGGATGACACGTGTTGGCCAACGATAAGTGAGCCGAGCTCGAAGGTTGGGGAGTGCCCAATGGAAGAGCGAAAGGTGACGGTGATGCCGATAGTATCATCGTCATCCATGGCAATTTTTAACGTTGAGAATTATAGTTCATTCAGCAGAGTCGTGCGAGTAACCGCGTGGGTCCGCCGCTTTGTCGACAACTGCCACAACAAAGAAGGAAGGACGATCGGCCCATTACGAGCTGAAGAAGTAATCAGCGCCAAGCTCGAGAAGATGCGTTCAGTGACGACATTTCAAACATGAAGAATCAAAGACCGCTGCACAAGAGCTCTCCTGTTTTGCCTTTCAACCCATACTTCGACAAAGAGGGCCTCATGCGAGTTGGTGGAGGCTTGCAATTCAGTGACAACAATGAAGAGACTAAGCATCCCATCGTTTTCCCTGGCAAGCACCCCCTCACGTCACTGCTCATACGGAAGGAACACTTGAGAATGCTGCACACGGGCGTACGCGATACTCTAGCACAGCTGCGAGAATCGTATTGGATTATCCGAGGACGTCAGGCTGTGAAGAAAATTATCAAGCAGTGCCTCGTCTGTCACAAACAAAGTTGCCCTCCAGCTACGGAACCAGTAGCACCACTTCCAGCTGACAGAGTGACAAAGGGAAACCCGTTCGACATCGTTGGCATCGATTTTGCAGGGCCCTTGATTTGTCAAAAGTCACGCGACAGCAAGAAATGCTACATCGCTATCTTCACCTGTGCTGTGACACGTGCCGTCCACCTTGAGCTCGTCAGCGACCTGTCGACTACAGCCTTCCTCTTGGCCTTTACGCTTTGTGGCACGCCGTGGAATTTGTTCGAAGGTGTATTCGGACAACGCGCTCACATTCAAGCATGCAGCCAGGGATCTAAAAGCAATGTTCATGCTGTTGCAAGTCGAGGAATTGCAGTCATACTTTGCCGGAAACCAGATCAGATGGATTGAACGGTGTTGCACCTCAGGGCGATCCCTCCGTTAGCAACCAGTTTGTTGCATTTGTAGGCGATCCCACTGCTAGCAACCTGTCTCTCGAAGCTCGAACCGACATTACTTATTGGGTAGCGTGGCGTTGTCAGCGAGCTGCAGGCATCCGGTAGACCATGGCGACCGAGCAAGGGCGAGACGACGTTTTGCTAGTGCGAAACTTGCACTGTTTATTCAAAGGTAGTTGAAAGAAAATAAGAAGAGAATGAAGTATGAAGTATATATCGGAGCCCCTTAAATAGGCTCTCTACAATTGTGTGGGTGGGATCTTGCTTTCGTCGATGACACGTGACAGGCACAGAGAGAAGGCCCCTCCTCCTGCAATACCAAGCACGGGAAGGAGAAGTCGATCCTCTTTTCGACGAATCCGGGGAGAGCGTCGGGTGAGTGACCTCTCCGGTAGCATGGGGATGATGCAGCACCCACGGGCCCCGGCCAAGTTGAGGGGAAGGGGATGTCGATCCTCTTTTCGACGGATCCGGGGAGAGGGTCGGGTGAATGACCTCTCTTCGACAAATCCGGGGAGAGCATCGGGTGAGTGACCTCTCTTCGACGAATCCGGGGAGAGCGTCGGGTGAGTGACCTCTTCGGTAGCGTGGGGATAACGCAGCACCCACAGGCCCCGACCATGAGAGGGGAAGGGGATGACGTAGCACCCACAGGGCCCTTGGCGTCCGGCCATACCTAACAATGGGCAGTCTTGGTGGGGTGGATTCTGGGAGCGGATGGTGCGATCTGTGAAAGTAGCATTGCGAAAGGTATTAGGTCGGAGCAGCTTGAGTTTCGAAGAACTGACCACCGTTCATACCGTTCATGAGGTGGAGGCCGTGATCAACTCATGCCTTTTGACTTTCATATATGATGATGCTCAAGAGCCAGAACCACTGTCACCGGCTCATTTCCTTGTCGGAAGAAAGTTGACCCTTCCTCCACACCTGCTGCCGGACGAAATTCCTGGCGGTGGCATGCATCTCTCACGACGCTGGAAGTACCGGACTGCCATGGCCGACAGTTTTTGGAGACGGTGGCGGAAAGAGTACTTATTGGAGCTCAGATCGGCACATATGTGCCGACCAACGACATCGAGTGATCTGAAGAAAGGCGCATCGGTGCTCCTGAGGGAAGACCGCTTGAAATGCCACATGTGGAGAAGACCGCCAGAATTAAGGAAACATTTAAGGGTAGAGACAGCAGGGTGCGGTCCTGCAAACTGGTATTAAGTGGGGGGTGAGGTGAAGCGACCGATACAGCTGCTGTATCCCTTGAAGGTTGTGGAGCAATGAGCTGAATAATAGTTCGTTCATCCGGGGGAGGTTGTTGTATATCCTCCATTCTGGACCCAAAGTCCCCCTCCCCAGCGGTGCCGGACATTTGATAAACCCCCGCGCTGCGGGCCGCTGACGAGGGGGCAAGGAGAACTCCCTCTCAGAGGCGCTGGACACTTGATACCCCTCAAACTACGTGCCTTACTGGCGGGCGCGATGTATACAAACCAACCGGCAGTGCGGTGGTGCCTTCCAAGTGTGGAACGGATTCTGGCACATGCGAGGTGCAAGAATGCTTGTGTGGCACGGTGTATTATGACTTTCTCCTTCTCACTACTCTCCCCCATTTCCCATACCTTCTAGCGAAAAATAAGGCAGTCTTCTTGATGCGCTCAAAGCGAAAGGACGTCTGTCGTTTTTCCATAAGTTCAAAGTTCTCCGTCTCTTATTCCACAACGCCTATCAGCCTATCAAGAACGCCTATCAGTTCGATATAGAGCATGATTCGATATAAGCCTGCTAAATAATTGGATGTCATAAAAGCACACACCATTTATAAAATCACTTTATTGGTGAAACTAGCTTAGTTTCGCGCGAAGTAGTCCTGCATTTTCTTCTGGTCTGGCAATTTCGCTGCATGCGACACGCACTTCTCCACATTGTCGAAGGAGTCGGAGCAGCTGAGGCTGCAACCTTCCGCATTCGCCCAGGAGCACCGGACTAGTGCGAGCGCACCAATCACTTCTGAGGACGTGGGCATAGGACCGTCATTGCTTCCCTCACTGTGTCCTCTTTCACTTGTGCTCGGTACAATGTTCGCAATGTAGTCTTCGTTTTCAGGCTCTCCCGTGGTCGCGACCCCATCATTTGCACTCACAAACTCGACCACCGTTGATTCGTCAACAGCTTCCGGAAATTCTGACGGCTCGCTCCACACATCGGCAACACCCGCAATGGCTTCGTCGCATTCATCAGAATTTACAGTCATCACTGAGCACGTGGAAGCCAGCACAGCTGAATAAATTTCGGATGAACCATTGGTACACAGCCGTGCTACGCATCAGGCACCGCGGGCACCGAGTCACTAGTTTGGTCACTTTAACCCTAATTTCCCCCCTAGTCTTCAAGATCGTGCTGAGAGTGCTCCGCGGAATCTTCCATGCTGTGGGGACATCCGACTTCTCACCGTGTTTGACCCAATTTATGATTTCGAGCTTCACGACGAAAGGTGAATTCTGCCACTTCATTACGGCAACACTGCAGGAGAAGGCCTACAAGGCACACACATTATGAACCAGAAAAGCAGCGAGACAACTCGCACTTTTGCCATGTTGCACGACGTGGGCACAAGAGCCTCTGATTGGCTGTCTGAGCAAGCGCTGCGGGCGAGCCAGGATCATTTTTCGCAGGGGGATGTCGATGGCTTGTACGAGGCGCGCAGTCACGGTAGGGATAGCAGTTGGATCGAGCCACGCCGCCGGGTTTTCCCGCCACCGCGAAGGAAAGCAAACTTCTGGGGGCACTTTTGCGTCGCTTGATGTTCGATATATCGGGAGTCACTGCTATTTTTGTTTGATGTAAGCATAATTTTTGCTATATACACTCATTGTAACTATACCGTGTCTAGAAATTGTTCGATATATAGAATAATTAGATGTAAACGGGTTCGATACGAGTCGAAATGAGTCGGGTTCGACTGTATGACATGCGCTGTGAAGAAACAATGTACTATGAAGAGGTGATATACTAAAATATGTTGCTATAAGTAGTGCTGCTGCCTCACCAGGGCCCTTAAGCACAAGAGCCCAGAGGCATGTGCCATACAGGTTGCTACTATCGCAGCATCAGCCTGTGGTGCAAGGATGTGCTATGAATCTTGTGGGTTCGTAACACGCAATAAATCGACATCTTGCAAAAAATTTAAAACTGACCCATGGTGAAAAATGGGTTCTGCTCAAAGAAACAATACTGGATGAAGGGGAATGCGGCATCACTGTGCCAAAGGAAAGCACTTTTTTCATTCAGCTTCTGCTTCGCGACATTCCATCAAAACGTGGAGAACGGTCAGTCTCTCACCACACCTACCACAGAGGGGAGGATCACCACCAGACAGCAGCTGAGGATGAGTACCATATGTGTGTCCTATTCTCAGTCGACAGAATGTGACATCAGTTTGTCGTGCTTTTGTTACCAAAGGCCAATTTTATACGTGTGGCTTAGTTAAATGTTAGGGTATATACGTCGCAACTTCTCTGCTGCTTCATCGTGCCTAAAACTCCTGCCTTATATATCACTAATACGACCTAAACTTGAATACGCACCATCTATATGGGACCCAGCGCACGAAAATCTTGTACCTTCTATTGAACTTATCAAAAATAACTCCGTTTGCTTCATCTTTTCAAATTACTACTGTACCGCAAGTATCACAGCCATGAAAACTAACCTTTTTCTCCCACCTTTAATACCTCACCGGAAAATTAGTCGCCTCACTCTATTCCACAAAGTATATCATCATGTCATGCTACACAATGATTTTATTTCACCATCGGAATACATCTCCCATCGCATTTATCATCGGCACAAGGTCGGCCTAAAAAACTTCAATACTAAAGCTTTTTTCAGTCATACCTTCCCTGAACTAACTTTTAAGCAACAGATCGCATAGATAAGAGATGTTGTCTTGAATAATTCTTGAAGTCACGTGTCACCATGAGCGATGTCACACTGCGGACACGATTACGTAGGCGCACAGGCGCTATTATGTCACCGTCCGGCTTGGTGCATGGCGGCCGCGAGTGAAGAGGGAACCAACATTCGGATTGAAATTTCAGAGCTTTCCGCGGCACGTAGCGATGTAAGACTTTGCAGACACGATTGTTATCACACAATGTATGCTCTGCACTTGTCAGCTCAAAATGGCCAGACCTGGCGAGGGACCCTTTAAACTTCATCTCGTTTTTTTATGTATCAATTTTTTCCTGCACGAAAATCAATAAACCTTCAATATGCTGCCAACTTTGTATCCTTACTGAACCTGTATTAACCCTCACTTTAAAAGGCAATTGCACTTCAGTGCATTAAATTTTTGTTTATGCTGATTGTAACAAATCGCAGTAGTATTGTAAGAAACTACTTTGCCGTAACTATGCCTGCCTTTCCTTGCTCCTCTCTCTCTCTACCTCCTGAGAACACATGCAACAATGTGGAAGGCAGGAAAACACCTTGTATTTATAAACAGTGGATAACACATTAATCAAAAGAAATTAAAATATTGCAGTGAAGTCAGCAGGTTGCATCTATTCCTGCGAATGATTGCATCCTTGTAAGAGTGGATGGTTCTTGCATGTCCACAGCTAATCAAGTGTACAGACATATCACGAGGCATAAGCCATACCCGACAAGAGAGAAGCGAAGTTGCTTATAAGTTTACATGTACTACTGCAAAAATCCATATAACCATATTCTGTCATTACTGCCTCTATAATTAAAGCACCATGTAACTTGCAAGATATACAAAGACAGCATGACATTTGTGTATCTGAATCTTATTTTTGTTAGATTGTGAGATGCAGCTGCTTATTGATTTATTCCATGGTGTGATTTAATGGCATGCATGTGCAGACTCCCCAAAATTCTACTCGGCTTAGCTCACGCATGCTCAGATAGCCAAAATTTTAGTCAGCCAAGCTTGCTCCGACACATATTCACCAAAATGCTACTCAGCCAGGCTCACACGAACTCAGCCTCATGGTTCAGTCCAAGTCTCGATGAGCTAACGCTTGAGTTTGCCAACCTACATATACATTACATGACACTAAAGTTGTGACCAGTGCAGTGCATAAGCAAACAGTATATATGAGTCCGTGTTGCATCGAATGAAAATAAGGACAATTGTGCATATTGCAGGTTTAGTGTTATAGAGTTTAGTTGACCAGGACAAGGAGGTATGCCTCATGTCGATCCAACAAGTATACGAGATCTGCATCATATTTTTTGCCAATACAGTTGGCTATGTTGGCCATTACTGGGTGACCACATTTTGTGCATTTCAACACCAAGTTGAATAAATGACCATGGTTCAATATATAAAAAGATGCTTACGTCAATGCAAGTATAACAATTAGAACATTACTAACATATGCGCATAAAAAGATGCACACAGATGCTAAACACATGTACAGACAGAATTGCACTTCAGCTAAGTTGGCCGCAATCCATTGCAAAAAATGCATAGGCCGACACTGCAATGAGGCCACACACGGTAACCAAGCAGTTACCATGAGGTAGCCACTATGGACGCTGGTGCAGTCTGCAGCCGGCCACTTAACCACTCTAGACAAGTGTGTTCAGTCTGGACTTGTACTTAATCACACTTTTACTGTCTATATCTTAAGGGGTCTCTACGCTGACATGACGACACCACTTTTTTTGCTATAGTCACGGCATGTGAAAGAGCCTTTAGAATTGAGTAAATACTCTAATCAGAGATTATGAGCTATGGTTATTGCTTGAAAATCTTCCTCAGGCAAGCTGAAAATAGGTGTTTTCGACAGGAGATGACATGTGTTCAACACATTCACTATCCCCTAAACTCTGCCATAAGGGTCAGGTGCACGCATGCTGACTGAGGAAGTTCGAATTTTCTGGCAAAGGCCAATATTAGGATCAAAATATTTAAAGTTCACTCATATAGAAATGCATGGACACCATTCAGGACCTGTTATTGAGATCAAATTAAACAAGAAATCGAACTAACTGACTTTGAATTAACAGACATACCTGCAAAGTATCTTACAGTTCAAGGTTGTCTGTCTTTTGTAAATGTAACCAAGCCTGACGCACAGCACTGGGAGGATTGTGACACCACTTCACCTTTCGAGGGACAGCCCCCAGGCAATGCAACGAACGTCAGGCGGCAGCCCCATGGGTTGCAGCATTTCTGGGCGGAAGAGACCCGAGTTGCCCACTTCGACCCAGCGACCAAGGCCTGGGTGGAAGGCAAAGACCTCCATGGAAGGCTCTGTGTACGGGTTGTAGGCTGGCTTGAAGCGCACCCGCTCCATGCCGAGATGCGCAAAGAAGCCCCCAATCAGTGCTTGAAGATGGCCCAGCGTTAAGCCCCGGTCGGCCACTAAGCCCTCGACTTGGCAGAACTCAGCCAGGTGTGTAGCATCCAGTGTCTCATTACGAAACACCCGGTCAATGCTGAACAGCTTGCAGGGCACAAAGGGGCGCTGCTGGGCCAGTGCATACAGCATGCGTGCACTCACGGCTGTCGTGTGCGTGCGCAGCAGGTTCTTGCGTGCCTCGCTTTCTAGCCATGGGCTCTGGTAACCCTGCGACCCATGACCCCCTACTGAGTGCACCTGTTTGACAGCCTCCACGTACGATGACACCGGCAGCCGATGGCACTCGCTGGGTTCTGCGAAGCACAACAAAGGAGTGCTAAGCTGGTGTGGTTGGAATATTTCTTATAGGAGAGACACAATACTGAAACGCAAACAATGCACACCTTCTAAAGAACGCCCGCTCATAAATATTTTACCTGAGCATGTACAGTAGAACCTCACTGATACGATCCCATTATGTACGACTTCCCAGCGCCAACGTTTGCGATTGAGAACACAAAAAAATAATCTAATTGAGTTACACTTATTTTTTGCCGGTTCACATGTTCCTGGAAAACACAATTTTTCGACACCAACATTCTATACATACATTGCCAAACTATGATTGTATGATACATTTTCTGGCCACTAGATACCATGTAAACAAGAAAATGCACAGGGTGCGATAGAGAGCAGTAGCTGCCCACCGTGGCAGCTTCACCGCAATACTCACCCGCCAGTCTCACACAAAAACGCCAGCACGCACTCAGTTTCTCATTCTGGTACCAGTATATCTTCTCTCAGGTCGTCGCATGCAATATTCACAGCTACTGCTGCCAACTCTAGTAACATAACCATCTTCACTTATCTGTTTCACAGCCCGGTGCCGTTGGAAGCATACTGCATGTTTTTAATAGGCAATGACCTAAACATGCCGCCGTTTCATGCTGCAGACTGCGATTTTAAGATAGGTTTTCCGGCTGCTAGATCTCGTGTAAACAAGGAAAGGCATGAGGCATGTGCAATTGAGTACAGTAGCTGCTCGCGGCATCCGCTTCCCCACTATACTCGCCCACCCACCTCATGTAAAAATGACACTGTGCACTCAGTTTCTTATTACGGTACCAGCAAATCTCCTCCTGGTTTGTTGCAGGCCACATTCATAGCTATCGCCGCCAACCTCATTACGATAAGCATCTTCACCGTTATGTCATACAGCACATGGAGTTCAGTGCTGCTGAAAGTGTACTGCATACTTTTAGTAGGTGATAACCCAGATGCGCCGCCATTCCCTATGCTGTGGGCAGCGCAATTTGAGCGTCACATTTCACTCCGGCGGTATCTGGCGTCGCCCACTAGCTTTTGTTTTGGTTTCTTGTCGCCGTCCTAAAACACGGCGCAATAGCAAAATAACAAAATGCGTCTCAGGCTGCCAGAGCCCCACCAGCTTGATGCACAACGGCATCTCGTGCCACAATGATTTGCACAATGTTTCGCGTTACGCAAGTGCCAACTACAGTTCAATCTGTCTAATTTGTTTTACTTCGGATCGTACGTTTTTTCAGTTAGTACATTTTTTCCCACATTTTTTTTCTCAAGTAAGCACGAATGAGGTTCTACTGTACATTCTCTTGCTCTTGCATCCACTCAATTTGGCGGGCAATCACACTCATGCTTCCGTTAGTGTGTGTGCACCAACCTATGCCACTTGCAATGGCCATTCCAGTCACTCACCAGAATTTGCTTGTGTTTGCACTCATCAACCTATGTTACAGACACCACAAGACACAGTGGCTATGGCATTCTGCTGCCAAGCACAAGGTTGCGGGTTCAATTCCCAGACGCAGCAGCCATTTCGATGGAGATGGAACACAACACACTTGTGTACTCAAATTAATGTGTGCATTAAAGAACCTTAGGTGGTCATAATTAATTCAGAACCCTTCACTATGGCACCTCTCATAGCCCCAATGTTGCCTTGGGACATTAAAGCATAGAAACCAATTAATTAGACAGCTGAGGGGTGGGGGGTGGGGGGGGGGGGCATGACCGTGCTGCTCTAAGCATTTATGTGCCAGAAACAACGCTGCACTATAACAACAAAGCAGCTGTCATGCATACAACACAAAGGAAGGTTTTCAAGAAGCATGTACTATCTGCGAGTTTTTGGAACTTTTTGGAACTCTTTGGCACAGTGGAAAGCACAGACCTTTCCAGCTAACAGAGGTCTGCTGCTCTCATCTATCAAGACACATATCGACACGTAAATTTGTTTATTTTATTTTCGGGGGGCTGCATTTTGCCCACTAACAACTTAATGTTATCGTTCAGCACAAGATGTGCCTGCATAAGTTTGAACTTACTCAAATGTTAGCGTTCATTTCATCTGTTGTCTATGTTCTCGCCAAACCTTGTGTACTAAGAGTGTATGAGCGACGTGAATAGCATTGCCCTTCCTGGAAGGTATGCGATATGCTGAAACCTTCGACAAGTGATGTGTAAAAGCCAATTCACAGATCAGATTTTGATGTTCGATGAGTGTGCTCACTATTGTCACTGTGCTACTTGTTCTGCTGGGCACAGGTTAACCCAAAAAACAGTTTCGTGACTTGCATTGCACCACTGTGGTTGTTCACTGTTGCTACAATGTGAAATATCAACTTACAGGAAAAGGAGGAAATCCCTCAGGGCCCTCATCAGCTCCTTCTTCATGATTGAAAAGATATGCTTTGCGCTTACTACAGGGAAGACATCCCTGTGAACATTCCGTACATTTTCCCCTTGTCCCATTTATAAGCTTCACCTTGTGAACAAAGGGCCCTTAGAGTCCCACAGTGCAGTTTTCAGTCTTCTTTTTCGTGCTTCTCCTTCTTTTAGTTGCTACTTAGTTGCTACAGCAAAGAAAAATATCTTAAAAGGGCAGGATATTGTGGGTTTGGCCAAACAGAAGATTAGGCTAGTTGGTACTGACATAGCAAGATGTACTGTAGCACGGTAGGCATGGCAAAAGAGAAAAGAAACGCAGCATTGATTTGTCTTTGTGTTACCTAGCTTCGTCATGTGTCACGTCTATCGCACTATGGTACATCATATTATTGCAGCTTTAGCACAATATGTCCAAATACAAAGAAGTAAATTAAATTTAAAGGTTAAATTCTTGGGTTTTATGTGCCAAAACCATGATCTTATAAAGCACACCATTGAGGAGGACTTCATATTGATTTTGCCCACCTGGGGTTCTTTAAAGGGACACTAAAGGGCAAATATTAAGTGAAGCTAAAGTGACAGATTAGTGCTCAATAATTTCCAAGGCATCAATATTATTGTGAACAGAGCCCTAATAATCGAGAAAGTAATGTAAATGCAGGACATGGTTACAGACTCCCCGGGGACCATTCTAGTTGCCCGATGACGAAAGCACTCCTCAGTTAAATTCTGTAGCTAGTACTCAACCATGCATTGCAAAGAACATCCTTGTATTGTATTATAAGTCGAAATAAGACGCTACTTGTCTAGTTCTATTTCATTTTTGAAAAAAAGAACTTGAAATTACCCTTTCATTTTTGCTCGACTCCGTGCTACCCATGCTTTCGTGTTTCAGTAGCTTCGCTATCGCATAGTGGTGCGCTGGTTTTGCTGCCTCGCGAAACTCGCACAAACTTCAAGTAGCAGAGAGTGACACTTCGATGTGATGTCACGGGGTTGCCCAAACAGTCTACGCCACTTGACCAATAAGCAGCTGCAGCAGCAAACGCACCACTCTGTCTTGCCTTGGTGCCGCCATCTGCTGGGCGCCGTTTTACTCACCGACGGCAGCAAAGGGTGGTGATAGCATATGCAACGTCACCACTCCCCCGGTTGGGTGGCGGCAGATTTGAATTTCAAAAAAAGGTATTCGGACACACCAGATACAATTTTCTCGTAAACTAAATCTTTTCTTGGCCTGAAACAAGCGCTGCGAGGTTTCTGAAATGGTATTTAAACAGTCCATATTGACTGAGTATTTGCCTTTAATGTCCCTTTAACATGCACCTAAATAAGTACATGAGCATTTTTGCATTTTGCTGGCCTATATTTAGCACAAGCCTGCACAATGAGTATAACCTGTATATTTGGAAGCTAAAGTGGCCAAGACATTTCCTTTGGTTAAAAACAGTGTGACCTTTTCTTTTTCTTAGCCTCTGTTAACTCTTCTGAAAAGTCATGCGATCTTATAACACTGCACATAGCTAGGTTTATTAAAATGTGAAGCACAGTGAAACCTCCCTAATTTGTACAATCAAGAAACGATTTTCTGGATGCTCAATTTTTTGGACAAGCCCGATAATTTGAATGGCTTTGCGGCACCAACACAGACTAATAGAGTCAATGTATTTCACGTAATAGTTCTGCAGAAACCCGCAAAATGGAGAGAAGTAATTAATAAAGGGAAAATGAGACATCTACCCAAATGAAGCTGAGTGCTACAAAGGAAATCCATACGGGTTCCTCGAAAGAAAAGCTTCTTAAGAAAAATTCGTCCTGGTCTGGTACTCGAACCCGGGACCACTGCCTTTCCGAGGCAGCCGCTCTACCAAACATAGCACTTAGCTACATTTGGGTGGATGTCTCATTTTTCCTTTATTAATTACTTCTCTCCACCCTGCAGGTTTCCACAGAACTCTTACATCAAACTTTTGCCTTTGCATGTGATTTGCTGATAAATTCAACTTCGCCTGCCGTCTGCTAGCCACCTGGTTAGCTCAGATGGTAGAGCAGCTGCCCGGAAATGCGGTAGTCCCGGGTTCGAGTCCTGCACCAGGACGATTTTTCTTGAACTGCAAAGCTTTTCTTTCGAGGAACCCGTATGGGTTTCCTTTGTAGCACTTAGCTATGTTTGGGCAGATCCACCTCGCGTGCAAGAGGACCATGGTTCAAATCTCGGTGCTGCAAAATTTTCCACCAGATCAAAAAAAAAAAAACCCTGTTGATAAAATTTCATAAACAGGCCTGGAGTGCAGCCTGACCCCGGTGACCAGAACCGGTAAACACACTCTCTCACCAGTGCAGGATTGGCCACCCTGGTGCAGTACTTGGCCACAACCTCCTATATGATTACAACAATTAAACCCCGGCCCTCAATCCCCAGCAGCATTACCGACCACAGTGGCAACTGACCAGAAGCAACCGACCACGGCGGCGGTCAGACCTGTGTACAGTGTTCTAGAAGGAGGTAGTGTGCTTACATGGTGGCGGCGCTTGATGCACTTCGTGTCGCCGCCGACAGGTGGCGCGGTTCGCAGCGTCACCTGAAACTCGCTGCCATGTTGGAGTAGAACAGGTACCACGCATTGCTGCAGTTCCCGAAAGAAATGCAACACTCACGATGTGCAATGCGCGATACTTGTTCTGGTGCGTCTTATCAGTGTAGAGAGAAAAGAATTACCGCCGCTGTGGCTGATCTATGGAGCGTAGGCGATGTTTTGTACCGGAAGCGCGGATGAACGCGCCTGGCTATTAACGCATATACAGGGCGCGAAGCAACGGACGATCCTCTTTTATTTCCTGCTATTAAAATGTGCAATGTGGTTTCGCTAATGCAGCAGTCATATTGGACAGAATTTTAGCATTGCCTTTTTTTTTCGTAATCGCTGGCCGGCAGCGGGAATGCGCGCTACAAAGCCATTTTTTTCCACGACACTTAACATTAGATAATCGCTTTTTCAAGTGAAGCTCATGATTTAAATGCATGACATCGTTCGCACTGTTAACACGACACAGCATATAGAAAGGAAATATAAAATCCAGGTACACTTATGCAATGTTTATTTACAAAGAAAAGAGGAAGGAATGTGGACCAGAAAAATCAGGCTCAAGAAGGCTGAACGTTTATAAGTGGAGATGTTTACAAATCGATATAAACATGCACCTGCAGACTCGCCTCAGGAAGTTTTCGCGATCTTCCTGTGCAAGACTGTTTTCCTTCTCTCGTGTTTTTCCGAGTTAATGCCCTTTGTAAAAAAATGGAGCCGCGTTGTAATATAAAAGCTTATTACATTTTTGGTGAGTTCGGCTGAATGCTCACTGCAACCAATTTTGTGCGAGCACTTTGCTTTCACCAGACTAAGCACCTCCAAGATGCTATCAGCATGTAGTTGTTTTTTGCTGAAGCATTCAGTAAACATGCCTTCAAGCATTTTTACAAACGAAAAAAGTGTTCCACGTGGGTAGAGAAGCCCGCCTCTATCCCTGTGCAGTGTCAACGCAGTAAGCCCAGGATTCTCATCTTCGGACGACACGGTTAGCGCATTCATGCAATCCTGGCAGTTGGTTTTCATTACGCACTTTCGTGCGACATATCCGAGAGTCGCTCCTCTCTATGTGCTGGTCGTGATCGACCAAAGACAACACTAGTTCGGCGCGTGGTAAATTCCCCGAAACAATGAGAGCATCTACCTGGTCCCACAAGTTGTTGCTGGGAGAGCAACTTGCGCTGCTCTGCTGTGTGTTTAGCAAGGCAGCTACCGCACATGGATCCGCATTACCATATCTCACGGTTTTCACTAAACTGTAAAAAGACATGCAGTTCATCGTAATGAGAAATTGGGTGGGCGTCGGATGATCATTACAGCCCGAGGCTTGTCTGACAATCGCAAACAAATTCTCAATCGGGTCCTGACTAAGCCGGGATGTCATAAAATACGAATAACCTACATTTGTTAGGTACGAAAGAAGCTCAAGAGTGCTTGAGATTGTGACACGCAGCCCAGTCGCTGTCACAATCCAGTCCAGTCAGCCCAGTCACATACTGCACATTGAGCCAAGCACCAAGCACAGCACAGGCACAGAGAGATATTGCCACGCATACAACGCCGGCGGTATTTGCAGTCGAGCGCCGACAACGCCGAACCAACCGAGCTGTACCGAGCGCACCAGCGCAACCGCAACACGAGGCAAGAGAAGTTTTTCAGGTGAAACATGCGTCAGCGCCCCTGGCGGGCATGCGGGTAGTCGACACTGAGTGCGCCGCGGCGGAGCGGCGCAGGGATACGACAGTGAGCGCACTGCCCCCTTCTAGAACACTGTAGACCTGTGACACAAAAGAGGGTGCTAAGAATCTCTGAATCCGGACAGACCGCCATTGGAAATTGCACTACAGTGGGCGTAGCCAGGCTGATGATAATGATGATGGTGTATAAGAACGTCTGAAATTTCGGAGACAAGAATTCCTTACCGTCCAACTTTCCATGCTTTTGGCAATGATCGCAGGTCCAAAACGGCATTCATCAAAGCCCCCACTGTCTCCACCTTGATTGCCTCGCCGCCGCGAACCGACACTCTTGCACGCAGATCCGCTGCCAGCCGTAGCTACCACAGCAGCAACGCTAGGCCTAGCTGCTTCAACGTTCGCAGGTAAGCTTCTTGCCATTGGGTGCCGTGTTTTTAATTGAAAGAATCCACCATCATCAGCAATGGCACCGACTCCGCCTTTGCAATTTTCGCCATTGGCTTTGAATTTCTGAAGGCACAAGTTGCATAACGGCAGTGCCCGAAAGTCAGCTTCGCCTCAATATATCAGTGTTACGCGGTGAAACATACACAATAGTATTGCGGTGAAGCATACCAAAAGTGGGAAGGACAATTGTCACTGGACACGGTATGTATTACTTAATTATACACGCGTGCACCTGCAGTCTCCTGTCACAGTATGAGCACCAATATGCCTAATAAGTGTACTGGGAGGCGGTCAGAGCTTTTTCGGATGTGCCTGTGGCGATATGAGCCCTTAGCGGCAGTAAAAGGCATGCATTGTGGAGTTCTCACCCGTGCTCTTGGGACAAGGAACAACAACACAGTAGTGCAAACAATCACAAGGGAATTTATTGCACCTTTCATAGACTAATGCCTTGCTATCCGAGTTGCTATCCACAAGACATGCCGACTGGCGCGTGAAAAATCGCGGAAGTGCGACTCACCGTGACCGGATAACAAGCGAATATGTTCGCCCCATGCTGGACACCAACGCCTGGTCGTTTGCGCGTACGGTCACGCGAACGGTGGTGCGTTCGAACGATCGTGTTCATCCATTCCAGAGTAGGCCTCGCGAGATGGTCTCGCAGAAGCATGAATCGGCCGCACAGCTTGCCGACCCCGAGCCAAAGAGGAAGAGCCTTCTCCTTTTCGCGCCCAAGTAACCCCGTCGTTAGGTGGCGTTAGCAGAGCAACACTCGCGCCATCTCTCCTGCTACCATGCAAGCGTACCGACCACCGCAGTAAAGCCACGCAGCGAAGCCAGATTACAGGAGAAGGGAACTATGGAGAAAACATATCAGGAGGTACGATGCATGTTCCGACATGGCCGAAGTTCCATGGGGAAGCACCTCCTTGAGACCTGTGCTCGACACCTAGAGGAGGTGCCTCGCCACCGAACTTGGAACATCTGATAAAGGTTGATGCTTCCCCACCAACCTTTACCAGATGCAGGCCACAGCACATCCATAACAAAGTGAAGATGTTTATGGCAACAGGGTTGGCGACGATAGCTCAGTGCACATTGATCGCTATGTTTTTTACTGCAGCTAGCACCACGCTTTTGTGCATTTTCTGCACACCTGTAGCAAAGCTAGAATCATTGGTAGATCGATCTCTGCACTTTCTGAAGTGGAAGGTTTTAGCGTCATAGCGTGACATTGGCCACACCGCAAGTCAAGATGGTGCAGTTAGCTTCTATACATGATGAAAAGTGATCATAGTATACACTAACCTACAGGCCAGGGTGACTACCAAGTTGACATTTCCAAATTCCCTGAGTTTTCCAGGTTTTCCCTGAGTGCCGTTGCAAAATTTCCTGAGTGACCCAAAACTATGTTTTATGTCAAGATGGGCTGACACCATGTCGCCCGGTGCTGTCACTCTCTAGTAAGCATGTGAAAAAAAATTTTAACCACATCATACACTATGCCCCCCCCCCCCCCCCCCGAGAATGCCAACACTCTAGTGCCCACAGTGCTAAGCACGGAGCACTTTTTTTGTTTTTTCTTCACAGTCAAAAACAACTTGAAATGCAGAAAAATACTGATAAGCTTTACATTAAAGGGCATAAATTTCATAACACTGCAAACAACATTCTTTTAGAAATGTTCATGGAACAGCCGTTATCAACAGAATGCTCCAATTTCAAACAGCATTTTCTAAATCAAGATAACCATCCATGAATTCTTATACAGTAAGCAGGGTGTCTACCAAGTTGACATTTCCAAATTCCCTGAGCTTTCCAGGTTTTTCCGAACTGTCTTTGCAAAATTCCTTGGGTGACACAGAACTATGTTTTATGTCAAGACGGGCTGAAACCATGTCACTCAATATTGTCACTCTCTAGTAAGCATGTGAAAAAACAATTAAAGAAGTATGACTAAGTCCAGTTTGAATACTAAGGAGTAGTGCTTATGTTATTCAAAAAGAGAATAGAAAGGAGGCGTTAGTAAAACCCACAGCAAATAAAATATCTTAGAAAAAAATTGCAAAAGGAGTCGGACATTCTCAAATACGAATAAAAAGGAGATGCATACAGAAGCAAATATTCTCGAATATGAGCTATTTCTATCAACTGACAGCAAACTCAGTGGTATGAGGCCCGAACTTTGTCACAATTGAGATTTTCTCTCAACAGCTCGTAAGTCAACCTCAACTGTCCTGACATACTGTCAGCCCGCACACGATGCCTCAGTGTTTTGTTTCACTGCTTCAAAGAGTTGATTTCGGTTTGGATGAGGGACACCTGCATCTCGGCATCAGCCAATACTTTGTTTTTTGAGCTCAAGCTCCTGCAAAACGGCGGCAGCATGTTTCCTTTCCCGCTCATTCCTCAATGCGACGGTCATTTTTGTTCTCGTCCTCCTTCCGTCCCTCGTTCGCTCCACGGACCACTTGAAGCATCTTCTTGGTCAGTTGCACAGTCCACGTCTGATTTTTCAAACTCCCTAGGAGCCGCGAAAACGTCCAAAAAATCAGCCAGTTGGAAAAACTAAATGCATGTCATTTCTGCTCTTAAAGGCTCAAACCGCCTAAGGCACATTCAAAAACGCTCAGAAGGCCTGTCGGTACACGTATTAGGCACATCGGTGCTTGTACTGCGACAGGAGATAACAGGCACATGCGCGTATAATTAAGGAATACATACTGTGTCCTGAGGCAATAGCCCATTCCCACGCTTGTTATGCTTCACTGCAATATTTTTGCGTATGCTTCACCAAGTAACAATTCTGTAAGGAGTCGAAGCTGACTTTCGGAAACAGGCATTATGCAACGCACCGTGCTTTCCAAGCTTCTAAGCTAATCGCGAGGACCACAAAGTGTTAGATATGGCGCCGTTTCCTGAGGCTACTTCAAGTTCCCCAAACCACTTCAAATCGCAGCACAGCTAATTGAGGAATGCAGAAGCAGGAAAGCACATTCCAGAGGAGCGCACGAGCCAACAAGTTCACGTGCCAACAAGGTCGTACGCCGCCAGGATTAGAAGGGGTCCTCGGACAATAGAGCCCAATCGTCCGCCTTCGCCTTTGAAGAAGACATTTGCTACCGCTGCGCGGCCGTAGCACCGGGAGCAGGTGGGTCCTAGGACAATGGAGCATGAGCACCCCACCTCCCCTTCTCCTCCTGGGAAGAAGCGCATTGCCAGTCTGCGAGGCAAGACCGCAGGGGGATCAAGTGATCAAGCAAGGGGGCCCAAGCGGCGACTCTCTTCGCCGGGTATGACACCATCGCATGGGCGCCTACCATTGGCTGAAAGTGGCGTCATCTGAGCGGACTCTCCCATTGGTTGAACATGACGTGACTTCCAGTGCTCGAAGGGTTTATAAGAAGCCTTCCAGAGAGACCTGAGCATTCTGGGGCATTCCCTGATGCCCGCATTCCCTGATTCACCTCTCTCGAACTTCTTGCCGTGGGCCGCAGCGTCCGAGTTGCTGCCGGCCCCTAATGACAGTACCACTGTTCATTGACGTTTCACCTCCCTGTATATAATGTAAAATAAATACTCCCAAGTTTGCATTTTCATCCCGGAGTCCGTCCCCAACCCCTACAAAAGGCAGAGTCAGTGCCATTTCTGACAGCAGCGAATTCTTTCAATGAAAAACACTGCACCCAATGGCAAGAAGCTTAACAGCGAATGTCGAAGCAGCTAGGTCTAGCATTGCCGCAGTGGTGGCTATGGTTGCCAGCAAATCTGCGTACGAGAGCGTTGGTTCGAGGCGGCGAGGTAATCAAAACGGTAGGGGTGGTGTCTTTGATTAATGCCGTTTTGGACCTGCAGTCACGGCAAGAAGTTTGGACGGCGAAGGGTTGTTGTCCCCGAAATTTTAGACGTTCTGATACATTGACTCTATGGGGTACATGGTGGTGCCGCAAAGCTGTCCAAACTTTCGGGCATCTGGAAAGTCGGTCATTCACTGTGCACTGGCAACTCCTCCAGCCGACGACAGGGCGTCAAAGACAATTCATTATGATTCCTGTCTGTTACTCAAGCCAGTGCTACCGCAACTTTTGACACTTTCAATAAAATTACAGCTAATTTTCCCTGATAGAGGCACAAATTCCCCGAGTTTTCCCCGAGTTTTTCCAGTCTAGTCAAAATCCCTGAGAATTCCCGGTTTTCCCGGTTGGTAGACACACTTCAGGCATACAACTAGCCACTACAGCTCTTAACTTGTGGCACTTCACTTGGGTGAGCCCGTCACAGCACACTGCCTGCTATGGGTGTGTCTTAGCCAATGCACACTGTGAAGCATATGTCTTTCAGGGCTACAGACCTCAGTTGTTATAAAAAATTACTGAATTTTTCTAATAGGAACTCGTGCCCACCAGAAAGCCACATATGACAGCTTGCTGTAGTACTCATTGAAGAGCAAAACAAGATGTAATTTAAGTATCGCCAATGGAAGCCCCATAAGGCTTGCCTTTTATTTACCGATTTTCTTCTTTTCTTATACTCTATCTTTCTTTGCTCTGCCAAAGACAAGCGTCAATGTTTTGGTGCTGGCTACGGAGCCAACTTGTGAGCAAATGTGCATGGAGGTCACACAAACTGCCACAGGAAACCTGTATGTCACATGAGACAGCTTCGTTGTAGTACAGCAACACTTTAACTCTTTTGCTATACTGCCAATCCAACATCAATCAATTTTATCCAAACATTCCAATTCGAATTTTTGAGCACCTGCATGGTTTGAAGCATGTAGCCACCACCTATGCGGTAGTTTCAGAAACACAAAACCAGGATCAGTTTTGGGTTGCTCTTTCTGCACAGCTTCGATTTATCAGCTCAGCGCAAAGCTCAGAGTCGTTAAGTGCTCACATGTAATGTGACGTCATCATCGCACGCTAACATTCCTAAAAGGCGTCACACTTCTCACATGTCGGGCACGTCTACAGTGTATTTTTCGGAAGGAAGCAGCAGTAATGAGCTTGAAGATATCGCAAATTCATCGCATTTCAGCACCGATGATGAGGACGCATCCAATCAAGCCAGCACGTCCAACAGGTAAGCTTCGGGAGTATGCACTGCACACATTTTTGGCTTTTGTAAGTGGCTATGAAGGAAGGAGTGTGTACTCACAGTTATAATTACATGGACCTGCTCTCTTGCCAGCAGCTGTAAAATGCCTGCAGTTTTTTCAAGGCAAGAGAGAACCGGGGGCTGACCTCAATGTGGCACTGTACAGTAGCGCAAAACGCTTCGAGCAGGATTTGGATTTCTTCCAGCTCTTTTTTACTGCAGAGTTCATCAACATGATTTGTGAGAATACCAACAAATATGCTTGGGTCCACATCTTGGGAGAGGCAAACATACGCTGAAAAGGATGGCTCATGGAAAAATAGCAGTCTCCATGAAATGATGCAGTGCGTAGTTATTCTCATTGACATGAGCAATGTGCATTTGCCTCACCTGCATCTCTACTGGAATACATTAGTGCTATTTTCTGGGCTCGTTCCACCTAAGATTATGCCCAGAAGCAGGTTCTTTGCATTCCTGGCTTTTGTGAGCGTCATGGACCATGAGAAGACTGACCCCACCAGTGATGGCAAGCTGCTCAGAATTGCATTTCTACTTCAACACATCAACCACGTGCCTTTGCAGCTTTTCCAGCCATACCGTCAGTGGTTTATTGATGAAAGGATGATAAATTCCACAGGCTGACCTGTAATTTGTCAATATTTGCATGATAAGGTTGTCAAATGGGTTTATAAGCTCTAGGCCCTTACAGGCTCGAGTACCGGCAACACTGTTCAATTCAATGTTTACACCTAACAACATTTTGATGTTGTGACCTGTCTTTGTGAAGCATATTTAAATCAAAGATACATCATATTTCTAGAGAACGTTTACATGGCTGCCTCTCTCTTACACCTTCTTGAGCGAAAAACCCTTTCGTGTGAAACAACACGAAAAGGTTATTGTGGGTTCCCTTCCTAATTCAAATACTTCAATAGGGGGAAAAAAGCAAGATGAGGAGACACTCGCTGGCTGCTATGTCAAGATGTTATTACATGCAATGGAAAGACAGGCGAGTGGTCAATATGATGGGCACTACCCTTACTGCCGATAGTTATGTGCCTGCAACGTGCAAAGAGAAGGGAGGAAACTAATGGGCAGAGGTCCCCATGAGTAGGCCACTTTTGATTGAAAAGTATAAATCAGGCATGCTTAGCATGGATACGTCTGACCAGCTGATTGTGTCGTACAACGTGCTGATGAAGTGTGTTAGATGGCGGAAGACTTTGTTCTTCGACTGCACTGATATTGCAGTTGTCAAACATTTTATTTTTTTTCTAGGCACACAGGGAACAGCACCCTGAGATAGAGGAGCTGTCAAAAAAGTCCATCTGTTGCCAGCTGGCCTTCAAAACTGTCAGCCAGATGCTTGGAATGGGTGACACCCTCCTCTCCACCCGCTCAGGAGACAGAGGACAAGTCTTAAGTGCAAACTCTGCTATGAGAGACAGCATGTGGAGCAGAAGATGGAAGTCACTTACGAACTTTCTGGTGTACACTAGTGTTTCATTCCAACAAAGGACTGCTTCGGGGAATGACATGCCAAGCTCTGAGGCTAACTTTTTTTTGTTGAGGAAGAAACTGTATTTTACAAAGCTTCCTACAATGTGCAGTACCTTCTTGTAGCACAATAGGCTACAAAACGCATATTCTGACATGTTTTACTGTCATTACTTTTTTTTAGGTATCACTCATACCCATGCCACATGGGTACAAAAAATGGCATTCAGTAGTTAAGGCCTTAAGTTTCTGAATGACATTTTTTTTCGGCGAAGCTGCCACATGTCCAAATTTAATGACACATGACCCGATGATGTCGATGACAGCGTCTTCTGAAGTGAGCAATGTTAGGGTATGAATTTAAAAATAAATATGCATTCACAAGTTTAAACTGTCGTAATAAACAGTGAAATAAAAGACTAAGCGTACTATGGCATGGTAGCTTGAGTTTCTTGCTGTATTTTAGAATCAACCATAGCAACTGTGGCCAATGTATGTCAAATCCGAAGCCCAGAAACAAAATGGCGCCAGCCGCAGCGAGACCGTCACAACGCCAAGCTGAAGAAGTTCGTCTTATCACGCAGAGTCCGTAAACACAAAAACTGCATGTGAACGGCCTGCACGCGATGAAAGGCTACCATGCACAAATGCAACCCATCCCCACCCAACTGTCGTCTGCTTCACAGGTAGCCAACCTTTTGCGCACCTTCGCTAGCTGCAACAATCCTTGTGTTCGCACAGATTGTTTACTATAAATCAGAAGGTTTCTTCTCGTAAAAGTGCTAATTATACTTCAAAGTTGTGTACAAATGTTTTCTTACAGGTATAAACGTTTCAAATACTTTACTTACACTGAGAAAGGCGTACTCTTGACGCCATGGCTTGCAAAGCTGAAAAATGCGTAATGCATTTTTCAGTCGAATGAGTTCTGGTGAACGCATTAAATAACGAATGGCATTAAGGCAAATGCCATTTGATTCGCTCATGTGGCACCACGCAAATGGCATTAAATAATAAAGCATTCGGAAGTTAATGCCATTTTCTGTGCCCAGGTGGCACGGGTATCAGTTTTTGATAATGAAGTTGTGCTTGCTACACAAAGTCCGATGCTCTAAAATTCTTTTGTTGCAACATGTAATAAATATGTGCATGGTACTTAAGCTATTCAAAAGACAATTTCCTTAGCTACATTTTCATATCCTGCAACGCAACGAGGGCCTTTATATTCGCCCCCCAAATAATTTTCTTGCACCCTGTAAAAACAGCCACTTTTTCCCGTGGTAATGAAAGTTCATCCTTTGGATGCCCATGTTTTCTTTTCTGAAGTACAAGCAATTCAATTTCTGACAAAGTAACAAATTACCAGGCTTTAAATTCAAATGCTATTTAGTGGTTATATGTCACAGAACATTTTACACTTAAGTCTGAAAACGTAAAAACAATAAAGACATGCTAATTAAGGATTTTATATAGGATAACTAGTGTTCCTCAGGCGACATGGCCTCTTGCATGCTGTTGTCATTTACTGAGGACACTTCGTAATCAACACTGAAGCTGTCTGAAGAACTTCTTGACATTCTGCAATGTTCTACGTTTTTGAATTTCTTGCATCATTAAAAAAACATGCAGGCTTTCGGCACTGGTTCGCCATGTCAGAAAACGGCAGACAGAGAGGAGAGATAATTTATTTGAAAGAAGGCAGAGAGGTCGGCCTGAGCTAACGCTCTCTACCCTGCTCAACACTCAAGTAACTCCAACAGCCCATAAGCTTTGTCATGCCATCTGATGTACGAAAATTCACACAGAATCTCCTCTGGAAGTTGTCTAAGTATGCATAAGCATTGTGCCACTTGCTCGTTTCCACACAGCACAGAGTCATTATCAATATTATGAAACGTGACCCGACTAGCATAAATGATAGCGCTGCAACGACACATGCTGTGGCCGGCGGCACAATTGAATTGATGATGTAAGCAGACTACTGCAGGTGACAGCGCCAAGTGTGATCACGTTCCCACAATTATAAGCTGCTATCGCTATCTAGCGGCTTATCCATCCACATTAAACCATTATCAACTGTGATCAACCGTACTCTGGTGGCAGCTGCGCATGGGGCGGCCACACGGGGTTGTATTCTCACCACTTAGTTTGCTTTGAAGTGAGAGGCAGCACAAAGGTGAATTCACTCGCTGCTGAGGGCCCTATCTAGAGATGACGTCTCATGTGACGGATGGATGGGTTTCCTCGTTGGGTGAGCATAGAAATGCTTACGCATTTAAAAAGAAAACAGTGGCGGCCAGACAAATGTATACTTGGGCATGGCACTTGAAGCAGCCAGATTAATACGCACCCTTCAGGAAGAAGGTGTCGTGGGCATCTCTTGCTGGATGCTGCTGTGGCTGGAAGAGGGCATCAAAGTTCCAGAAGGCATTCTCCACATAGCGCGCTGTCGACATCTCTGTAAAACCCATCTCCAAGAAGACCTGACGCACCTCGCAGCGCACCTGCACATACACATGGGCTGCATTTTAAGCTCCCACAACAGCTCTGCTTGAAGAAGCTGTTTGCAGTGTGGCTGCGTGGCAAAACAACTTGCACCATCTCTGCATGCTAGACTAACGCAAAATTGCACCTCTGCTAAATTTCTGCAACTCTTATTTTGCTGTAGCACAAGCTGAACGACAAGGACAACATAAAGGCACATTTGACACACACAGCCCTGTGTGTGTCAAATGTTCGTTTCTGTTGTCCTTGTCGTTCAGCTTGCACTACAAATAAATAAGATATGCCATACCAACAAACCCCTATAGCTATCCTTCTGCAACTCCTTCACCGACCACAGTAACTTGGTAGTTATGTGATCCTACTGCAGAACACAAGGCCTCGAGTTCTCAGTCACTGTAGCTGCATACAAATGACCATGGAATGCAAAAGCATCTGTGTACTTATTTTGGTGCACATTAACCGCTTAAGTGCTTTGGACAAGCCCAGCTTGTCAACGGCATGCTGGTAAGCTCCATGGCAATATTTCAGTATTCAAAATAATTTTGAGAGAGAGCATCATTTGGGTCGTTTTTTCTACTATATAGATGGCAGCATTTTTTCATCACTCAAAGGATGCATTTATTCAGTCATTTTTGAGGCAGCGGTTGTGGCAACTAGAGCCTGTGCTGATTGCTTCCTATTTGCTCTGCAGTTGTCTGGATGCACCTGCTCTCAAGGCACGTGTGCGATGCAGCAACTGTCAAGTTCGACAGCCATAGCAGTGGCTATGACTGTGACGTCAGCATCCGGAAGAGGGTGCTTGCTAGCTTGACATCACCAACGAGGATTGAAAAGGGCGCTGCCCTGAGACCTGCATCATTTTTGGGGCACCAGTTGCAGCAACTACAGCCTGTGCTGATTGCTTCCTACTTGCTCTGCAGTTATCTGGATGCAGCTGTCCTAAAGGCATGTATGCGGGACAGCAACTGTCAAGTCCAACAGCCATAGCAGTGGCTACAACTGTGATGTCAGCATCCAGAAGAGAGCGCTTGCTAGCTTGACGTCACCAACGAGGATTGAAAAGGACGCTGCCCTGAGACCTGCATCATTTTTTTAGGCAGCGGTTGCGGCAACTAGAGCCTGTGCTAATTGCTTCCTCCTTGTTCTGCAGGTTGGCGTCTTTGTTTTCTACACGCGACTGTATATTCCTTCTTACTACAACTGATGCCTCATAGTATGTGTTCCTCTTTTTTGTGTGTGTATTTGCTATCTTTGCTGACCATGCCATCCAATGCAGAGCTGGTGAAAAAATGGCTGTGGCTTAGGTAAGGTTAAGCCCAGGATGCGAAGCATACTAGCCTTTATTTTAGTTGTTGAACCACTGTTTAGCCTGGTGAACTGCTGTTGCTTGGCTATATTTGGTTCGGCTAGACGAAGAAACAACTCATGGGTTACTCTGCTTCGCCTTCAAGAGTGGAACGCGACAGCGTTCCTGTCGACCCGCGAAGGGGTGTAGTAAGACAATGGGCTACGGCGCAGCGACTACGCGTCCCGCATGGGACGCGGTGAGCCTCGAGCAACGCAGCGTTCGGCGCGGCAACGAAATGTGCGCCTGAGCAAGCGACGCACACCTGAGCCTTAGAAACAGCTCGTTTCTAAGGCAACACCGCATTCACTAGAGGCGCTTTTGTACCGCTTTGAAGCATCGTACTCGTGGCTCAGTGGTAGCGTCTCCGTCTCGCACTCCGGAGACCCTGGTTCGATTCCCACCCAGCCCATCTTGCAAGAGTTGGGCCAAAGCCACTTCTCCTCTGTCGTGACGTCACGGTGTCACGTGGTATTGAAGGCGACACCGCCGCGCCTGAGGAGCTGGGTTGAGCTCTCGTAATATGCTTCGCATAAAAAATTGAATTGCTTTGGTCATTGCTCCGCTGTAGTCTTGACACTCTCGCTAATGATTTAACAGTTAAATTAAAGAGATGATAGCTTTGGAAACCCTCAGGGAACATACGTCCCTAGGTGAGAGTGTGCGACTTCTGTGCAACAGTTTTGATTCTATCAAAGTGAAAAAGGATGAATTGACACTATCTAACAAGGAACTGGTTCCACTGTTTCTGCAAAACGAAGCACTAACCATAAGAGCTGCAGAACTTGAGCAGCATTCACGGCTAAATAATGTTTAAATTAAGGGCATACCAGTCAGTCAGGGAGAGGACTGTGCAGCCAATGTCAAGCGGATGGGTGAAGCAATTCGATGTCCTGTCACACCCAGCGACTTTAATGCAATTCGTCATGTCTAAACTAAATCAGATGAAAAGAACATTGTCGTGAGGTTTTGTTGCCAGGACAAGAAAAACTACTTTGTCCGTAAAGCATATAGGGCCCATCTGAACACTTCTGATGTTGCCTTCTCTGGTAGCTGTGATAGGGAAATTTTTGTGAATGATCACCTGTTTCCCGAGAACAACAGATTGTTTGCCAAGGCCCTTACACCTGTGCGGTTCTCCTCCGTGCTCATGGGACAAAGGAACAACAACACAGTAGTGCAAACAATCACAAGGGCATTTATTGCATCTTTCATAGATCAATGCCTGCTAGCCGAGTCGCTATCCACAAAACATGCCGATGGGCGCGCGACCAATCTAGAAGTCCGACTCACCGCGACCGGAAAACAAGCGAATATGTTCGCCCCATGCTGGATACCAACGCCTGGTCGTTCGCGTGTTCGGTCATGCCAACGGTGGCGCATTCGAAGGCGGCCACGCGAGACGGTCTCGCAGAAGCATGGGTCGGCGCACGCGCGGCACGGCACGTCCGTCCCGCTTGCTGTCCCAAATCCAAGAGAGAGCGCCTTGTCTTCCGGCGCCCAAGTAGCCCCTCCTGTCGGCGGCGTTAGCAGCGCAACGCTCGCGCCATCTCTCGCACTGTGCCCCAACCACATCGACCGCCGCAGGCATCACGCAGGCCACGCGGCGAAGCCGCACTACAGGAGGCGCGCTATGCGAGAAAAACATCAGGGGACGCGCGAGAGTCGCGCATCCCCACACACCGAAAAAGCACACAAATGGCAATTTCTGTGGACAGACAATTGAAAAATCGAGGTCTGCAAATCTAGTGATTGCAGGGTATATCCTACTGTCAAAGAAAGTGATCTAAGCATCTATACTTAGCCACTTCGTTCTTTGTTCATTTTTGTTCTGAACACTTTTTAACTTCTATCCTTTTATCATGGCCCTGCTATCTCCTGAAGAGGTGAAGCACATGCTAGCTGAAAGTAATTGTTCCCATGCTCATTTTAATGCACAAAGGCTACACAAAAATTCAGATGATAGTTTGCGTCTTTGAAACTTGGTTCTGCACATATAACAAGAACCTTTTCGGCCTGCCATCATACGAAGCTCAGTTACTGTCACTATTCGTCAGGTAGTTATGGTGGCTCAGCAATTGTTTCAGATACACCCGCTGACAAGATCTTTCTTCAGACATCATACATTGTGAATCTGCATGGATTGAATTAGATCATTCTTTTTTAATGACAATAACAACATTGTTCTGGGCTGAATTTACCGCTCTCCTCCCTTGAATGTTACGGATTCCATTTTAGGCCTCGACACCATTTTGCATATTATGTCATCTGAAAGCAAGTGTGTTCTCATAGTTGGAGACATCAACATTAACTTGCTTAATATTCAAAATACCATATACAGTCGAACCCGGCTATATCGAACTCACAAAAAAACGCCTATCAGTTCGATATAGAGCATAATTCGATATAAGCCTGCTAAATAATTGGATGTCATAAAAGCACATACCATTTATAAGATGACCTTATTGGTGAAACTAGCTTAGTTTCGCGCGAAGCAGTCCTACATTTTCTTCTGCTTGGGCAATTTTGCTGCCTGCGACGCACGCACTTTTCCACATTGTCTAAAGCGTCGGAGCAGCTGAGGCCGCAACCTTCCGCATTCGCACAGAAGCACAGACTAGTGCGAGTGCACCAATCACTTCGGAGGATGTGGGCCAAGGACCATCGTTGCTTTCCTCATTGTGCCCATTTTCACTTGTGCTCGGTACGATCTCGGCAATGTAGTTTTCGTTTTCAGGCTCTCCTGTGGTCGTGACACCGTCATTTGTGCTCACAAACTCGTCCACCGTTGATTCGTCAACAGCTGCCGGAAATTCTGACGGCTCGCTCCGAACTTCGGCAACATCGGCAACGGCTTCGTCGCATTCATCAGAATTTAATCATTGCCGAGCACGCGAAAGTCGGCACGGCTGAAGCAATTTTGGATGAACCACTCGCACACAGCCGTGCATATGCGTTGGGTGCCACGGGCACCGGGTCGCAAGTTTGGCCGCTTTAGCCGTAATCTCCCCTGTCAAGATCATTCTGAGAGTGCTCCTCGGAATCTTGTACGCTGCGGGGACATCCGACTTCTCACCGCATTCGATCCTGTTTATGATTTCGAGCTTCACGACGAAAGGCGAATTCTGCCGCTTCATCACGGCAACACTGCGGGAGAAGGCCTACAAGGCACACTCACAATGAACCAGAAAAGCAGCGAGACAACTCGCACTTCCACCATCTTGCACGACGAGGGCACAAGAGCCTCTGATTGGCTGTCTGAGCAAGCGCTGCGGGCGGCACAGGATCATTTCTTGCAGAGGGTTTCGACGGCTCGTCCGAGGCAGGGCGGTCACGGTAGGGAGAGCGGTTGGATGGAGCAGCGCCGCCGTGTTTTCCCACCACCGCGAGGGAAAGCCAACTTCCGGGGGCACTTTCTGCCGCTTGACGTTCGATATATCGGGAGTCGCTGCTTTTTTTGTTCGATGTAAGCGTATCTTTTGCTATATATATACTCATTGTAACTATACCGTGTCCAGAAATTGTTCGATATATAGAATAATTCTATGTAAACGGGTTCGATATAGTCTGGTTCGGCTGTACACAGAATTTTCTCATGGCTTCAGTGGCTAGGGTATTGAATATCTAATCTCCCACTAGATATCCTCTTTCTGGTGGTGCTTCATTGCCGGATCATGCACTTTGTAATTTCTTGCCTTCTCCCTATGCTGGAGTAATTGATGTGAACATTGCTGATCATTATCCCATATTTCTAGTATTCAACATGGCGAAGCCGGTGCTCTTGAGACAAAGGAACGACAACACAATAGTGCAAACAATCACAAGGGCATTTATTGCACCTTTCATACACTAATGCCTGCCAGCCAAATTGCTATACACAGAACATGCCGACGGGCACATGACAAATCTAGAAAGTCCAACTCACCGCGATCGGATAGCGAGTGAATATGTTCACCCCATGCTGGACACCAGCACTTGGTCATTTGAGTGTCGAACGGTGGCGCGTTCTAACAATCATGTTCATGCATTCCGGTGTCCCGCTTCTAGGCCTCGTGAGACGGTCTCGCAGAAGCATTGATCGGCACATGCGCAGAATGTACGCACCACTTGCCGACCCCGTGCCAAAGAGAAACCATCCTCTCTCTTTTGTGCCCAAGTAACACCACCGTTATGTGGCATTAGAAGCGCAATACTAGCGCCATCTATCGTACTAGGCTGCAGCCACACCGACTGCCGCCGTAAAGCCATGTGGCAAAGCCGGATTACAGGAGCCATGCGAGGACGACATCAGGGGACGCGTGAGAGTAGCGCATCCCCACAAGCCCTTTATTTATTTATTTAAACATACTGCAGGCCCTTTTTGGGCCCATGCAGGAGTGTTTATAAGAATTATTGTGTTTAAAACAAAAATACAGAAAATAAAGGCAGTTTTCTCACATTAAAAAATCAGCAGATGACTAAACAAAAAAGCCCACATTCTGAATGAAATTAAACGAATCTTAATTAAACATACACGCTACCGCATCTTCTGGCAATTTATTCTACAAATAAATGGCACTTAGAAACAGGGAGTACTTGCCGATATCTACACGGTTGATTGGTTGTCGAAATATTTTACTGTGGTTAGTTCTTGATGAATACTTGAAGGCAAGGTGTAAGTATCATGAATTTCTGATTTTGAAATGACTGCGAAACAATAGGTACAAAAACTTTAATCTTGATATGGTTCGGTGTTGTGACAGCGTTTGTAAATTAGCTCAGTTGATTAGGTTAGTAGCGTTAGCTTGACGTGAATAATCTGGGAAAACAAACCTTATAGCTAATTGAGTGTGGCAATCATGTATGTGCAATTTAGAGGATGCTTCTTATTCGTGAATGTGATGCTTTGCGTCTTGCTTGTATTTAACTGCATTGCCCAAGTCATACACCAAGCATAAATTGAAACTAGGGAGTTATTAAAAAGAATTTGGTCTTGAAGTTTTTTTTACTTTTTTGTACATGACACAACCATCTGGAAAGAGCCGAATTTCCATAGATGAAGGGACACAGTAATGAATATCATTTATGTAAATGAGAAACAATAGAGGTGCAAGAACTGAACTATGGGGGTCCAGGTTTTGTGAAATGTATTCACCTATTTTAACAGATTGTTTTCTGTCCTTTAGATAGCAGGAAATCCGTGACACTATGTTAGAATCAATGCCAAATGCTAATAATTTCGTTATAAGGTCATGTGAGGAACAACACCAAACGCCTTATAAAGGTCTAAAAATATTGCGTCTGTTTGATTGCCCTCATTAATTGTGTTAGCAATGTCATGAGTAATTTCAGCAAGCTGCGTGACAGTCGAAAGTCCTGTTTGGAAACAGTGTTATTTTTCATAAAGGAGGTTATTATTTGCTAAGTGTGAGATGATGGCATTAAAGATAATGTGTTCCATCACTTTGCATCTTATGCAAGTTAACGATATTGGTTGATAGTTCTTTAGTTCAGCTTTAGAATCAAATTTATGTATTGGAATTATTTTTGCACAGCGCCAGTCATCCGGAATTACTAGTCCTTGTAAGGACCTTGTGTAGATTATATACAGGTATCTAGACACCCAGTCAGCGTATCGGGTTAAAGATGTATTTGAGATAGAATCTGGACAAAGTAATAGACACTTAATCATGTTACTTCCCTATTTGACCAGTGTAGCAAAGAGAGACGCTAGTGGGTTCAGCTCTACTGGCTTTAAACGCTAGTGGGTCGAGCGCTCCTGCTCAGCAACGGCTCTCGTGCTTGGAAGCTGTGACTGCCCTGCCCGTCAACGTTGCACTGCTCCGAGCTCTGCCAAATAAACACCTTTAGAATTGGTGGAGTGTGCGGGGTACCCTCAGACGATCATCGTGGAACTACGGTCCCGTGCCCTACCATCTACCATGCCCCAAGACGCCTCCTAGCAAACGCCTCCTCCTGCACCCACTGCGTGTCCCGGGGTGCCTCGTCATCGCGACCCTCCTATCTACACTGGAGTGGACGACACTGACGACAGGGTAGGTGACCATAACAAGTGGGACGAAGCGGCCAAACCGAGTCATGTTCTGTTCTACCTCGTTGGAGTGGCCAGCCTGTGGTATAACAACCATCAAGCAGAGTTCCAGACATGGTCGGAATTTAAGACTTCCCTCACCGATGTATTTGGTCGCCCTGCTGTTCGCAAGCTGCGTGCCAAGCAACGTTTGCGAGAATGAGCTCAACAGCCGGGCGAAACGTTCACCAGTTATATCGAAGATGTCCTGGACCTATGCAGGAAAGTCGACTCGACCATGGCGGAGTCTGATCGAATCCGAAACATCCTGAAGGGCGTAGAAGACGACGCCTTTAACATGTTGCTGGCCAAAAGTCCACGCTCTGTGGCTGAAATTGTCACACTGTGCCAGAGCTATGAAGAACTCCGCAGGCAGCGGTCACTGACCCATCGATCTCTACCGCGTGATGAACACCTCACTGGTTTGGCTACCATGTCCAACCAGGCAGCATTGCTCGCAGAAATGAAGGCGTTCGTCCACAAGGAAGTTGCCCGGCAACTCTCGTTGATGGATTTTGCACAGCTGCAGTCGGTACACGCGCCCTAGCCAAGTTTTTTGCCTCCGCTTCGCCGCGCCATAGCGCAAGAACTGCACAAGGTTTTGCCTGAGCACCACCAGCGTGTTTCTGCGGCTGCGCCTCACAGCTACGCTGAAGTCATGGCCAGGCCCCAAATGATCCCGACGGCTGTGCCACTCAGCTACGCGGAAGTCGTCACCCAGCCTCAACAACTCCCTCAACGGGGACCTCTCACATACGCCAAAGTCCTCGCTATGCCCCGACAACAGCCTGCTATGCAATCACTTCACCAGCCGCCACATCCAACGTGACCTTCCACATGGATGGGACCTGCCGCACCGACTCGGTGGCGTACAGCAAACAATAGAACGATATGTTTTGCGTGCGGCTATGCAGGCCACGTCGCACGCCACTGTAGACGCGTGCAGTCGCCTAGCACTACACCATATGTGCCAAGTTCTATGGCGGGTTCTCCGCGCCCCTATTACGACGACGAACCTCGGGCTGCATCACCACCATTCCGCCGGTCCGCCAACAGCCGCCGCTCAACTTCGCCACGCCGACACTCCTCATCACCGATGTGGCCTCATCCTGAAGCTCGGGATGACGAAAACTAATCGTCGCCGTCCATGAGGCAAGCGCTGCGACACCGTCGAAATGCGGAAGTCCTCAGCGTAGCCCGACCAATGTGATAGACATGTTAGTTGACGGTGTGCGCACATATGCCCTCGTGGATACCGGAGCTGCTGTATCAGTTATGGACGCAAAGCTTTGTCGCTTCCTTCGAAAGGTTATGATGCCCATTGCTGGATTCGTCCTCCGCACAGCAGGCGCACAGCGTATTCACCCGACTGCGGCGTGCACCGCTCGTGTTCTCATCGAGGACGTCGTATACGCCGTCGAATTTATTGTGATTTCCTCGTGCTCCGACGAAGTTATCCTGGGGTGGGACTCTCTCGCCCGCCACGATGCCGTCATTCATTGCGCACGGGCCGAACTAGAACTGTTGCCGATCTCAGATATGATGCTTGCTGATAATGCTTCTTTTGCGAACAAACTACTCTTTAGGCACGACACCAACGTTCTTCCCAACTCATCAGTGATTGTACTAATGCAGGTTTCTACCCCGTACATGAGTGCTGGTAAGACACAGCTGTTAAACACTTTTCTCTTGAGGGATAATGGCAACCTGCTGTTCGTGATCTGAGAATGTCTGCCAAATGCACCCCAGCCCATTCTTAATCTTCCGATTATTTCAGTCTCATGATCCGGATGTCACTACCTGTCCTAATTAGATTTACTCCCTTACCACTTCCAGTGCCTCGCTACCTATCGTAAACTGCTGTTCTCTTCCAAGACTGTTAAACATTACTTCAGTTTTCTGCAGATTAATTTTTAGACCCACCCTACAGCTTTGCCTTTCCAGGTCAGTGAGCATGCATTGCAATTGGTCCCCTGAGTTACTAAGCAAGGCAATATCATCAGCGAATCCCAAGTCACTAAGGTATTCTCCATTAACTCTTATCCCCAATTCTTCCCAATCCAGGTCTCTGAATACCTCCTGTAAGCACGCTGTGAATAGCATTGGAGAGATCGTATCCCCTTGCCTGACACCTTTCTTTATTGGGATTTTGTTGCTTTCTTTAGGGAGGACTATGGCGGCTGTGGAGCCGCTATAGATATCTTTCAGTATTTTTACATACGACTCGTCTATGCCGTGATTCCGTAATGCCTCCATGACTGCTGAAGTTTCAAGTGAATCAAACGCTTTCTTGTAATCAATGAAAGCTATATATAGGGGTTGGTTATATTCCGCACATTTCTCTATCACCTGATTGACAGTGTGAATATGGGCTATTGTTGAGTATCCCTAACGGAATCCTGCCTGGTCCTTTCATTGACAGAAGTCTAAGGTGTTCCTGATTCTATTTGCAATTACCTTAGTAAATACTTTGTAGGCAACGGACAGTAAGCTGATCGGTCTATAATTTTTTTCAAGCCTTTCGTGTCCCCCTTCTTATGTATTAGTATTATGTTAGCGTTGTTCCAAGATTACGGTACGCTCGAATTCATGAGGCATTGCATATAGGGTGGCCAGTTTTTCTAGAATAACCTGCCCACCATCCTTCAACAAATCTGCTGTTACCTGATCCTCCCCAGCTGCCTTCCCCCTTTGCATAGCTCCCAAGGCTTTTTTTACTTCTTCCAACGTTACTCGCGGGATTTCAAATTCCTCTAGACTATTCTCTCTTCCTTTATCGTCGTGGGTGCCACTGGTACTGTATAAATCTCTATAATACTCCTCAGCCACTTCAACTATCTCATCCATATTAGTAATGATATTGGCAGCTTTGTTTCTTAATGCATACATGTGATTCCTACCTATTCCTACTTTCTTCTTCACTGCTTTTAGGCTGCCTCCATTCCTGAGAGCAAGTTCAATTCTATCCATATTATACTTCCTTATGTCAGCTGTCTTACGCTTGCTGATTAACTTGGAAAGTTCTGCCAGTTCTATTCTAGCTATAGGGTTAGAGGCTTTAATACATTGGCATTTCTTGATCAAATTTTTCGTCTCCTGTGATAGCTCACTGGCATCCTGTCTAACGGAGTTACCACCGACTTCCGTTGCACACTCCTTAATGGTGCCCATAAGATTGTTGTTCATATCTTCAACACTAAGGTCCTCTTCCTGAGTTAAAGCCAAGTACCTGTTCTGTAGCTTGATTTGGAATTCCTCTATTTTCCCTCTTACCGCTAACTCATTGATCGGCTTCTTATGTACCAGTTTCATTAATTTCATTACTTCATTCATTTAATTTCATTATAGAACTCATTAAAAGATTATTTATTAAATTTTTGATGTTCATGCTTGTTTATTTGTACTAGATATGTGTTTTTATATACAGTATTTATTTTTCAATTTCCCCATTTTTTGCTTTCATGCATTTTTATTTTCTATTCCGTTATGCCTTCTGTTATATCTTGTAATATCCTTGCATTATTCATAAGAGATGTGAAGCGAGGATTTCGTGCTAATGTCGTCATTGCAGCTTCACCTCCAGAAGATGCACTGTCTAGTTTTCCGGTCGGGGGTGCGGCGAGTAGGCCGGAGAAGGAGCACGGCGAGACGGGGGCGAACGAGATTGACGACGGGAGGGAGAAGGCGAGCGGGAGTAGAGGGGTCTTGTCAAAGGTGTCGCAGGGTCAGATGATGGAGCGGGCATAGAAGGGGCGAAGGAAAAGGATGTGCTAGAGGGGCGAGGGTGGTAATTAGGAGAATAGCATGTCGGAGAAGTCCAGCGGCTGCGGCAGTGGCGAGTGACATGTCCAATGCGTGGGCAGTTAAAACAGATCGGCTTGTCATCCACGGTTCGCCATTCAGAGGGGTTGCGCTGCCTATAAGAGTAAGAAGGGCGCGGTGGGGCCGTGCGTGGGGAGAGAGGTTCTGAGCTTACGGAACGAATGGAGTGCAGGCCGACGTTGGACAACTCTTGACGGACGACGGCCTGGATCAAGAAGATTGTCACCGGAGAATGATCAGGTGACGGGAATGAAGGGGCCGCCGGTTGCGCTACTTCAACCTCACGGCGAATGATGTGGGTCAAGTTGTCACATCGCGACGGCTGGTGGAAGAGGTCCTCACAGGATGACGTAGCAGCTGTGTTGGGAAGTCGCGTGATGTGCTGGGATACCCAGCAGCTTTTAGCATGCTCGAGACGGCGGCACTCCTTAAGGATCGTATCGATACTGGTGATGTTCGTAAACACCAGTAAATTGAAGGCGTCGTCAGCAATGCCTTTGAGGACATGATTAACCTTATCGTCCTCAGACATGGTCGGGTCAGCCTTGGCACAAAGGGCCAAGACGTCGAGAATGTACGACACGTAGGACTCGGTCGACGTCTGTACACGTGTGGAGAGGGCTTTCTTGGCATTGACTTGGCGACCGAACGGACTGCCAAAAAGGTCGCGGAGCTTCTCTTTGAAGAGATCCCAGCTCGAGAGCTCCTCTTTGTGAGTCTGGAACCATGCAAGTGGAGCTCCGTCGAGGTAAAAAAGAAAGTTCGCAAGCATAATAGTTGGATCCCACCTGTGACTGGTGCTGACACGTTCATATAAGCGGAGCCAGTCGTCAGCATCAGAACTGCTGACTCCGTTGAAAACACCAGGATCCCGAGGGGGGAAAACGGCGACGTAGGTCGGGGCTGCAGGCGGAGACGGTTGTGTAGATGAAGTGCCGACAGTTGTCGGCAGTTGTCGGCCGACAACTGCCGACAACGCCGACAGTTGCACTGTCGGCGTTGCGACTGCTGCGAAGCTCCATGACGGGTACGGGGAACGTCCACCTCCACCAAATTAATGTTACATTAAGCTGAAGCCCAATGCTATATACACTTTATTTACAGGGACGCTAACGGAAGGCCAAAATGGTGACGCTATATCAAGTGGGCCCACATCGTCTTCCATCTCCTCAGTGCATCCACACTGTGGCGGCTGTTCCGTAGCAATATAATAAGGTTCCCAATGACTTTTCACAATGAAGAACATGTTTATTGACAGTGAATAATGCATTTTTGAAAAGCTTAGACTTTCTCCTATTTTTTGACATAATCGTCGTTGTGATCAATGCATTTTTGCATGCGGTGTACCATCTTATTTATGCCTGAATTGTAGAAATCGCAGGTTTTGGCTTTGTATGCTGTGCTGCACAATTGATCGGGAACTAAATTTAGTTCAACCTCCATTTTATTCAAATAAATTTCAGGTCCCCTTGGAGTTCGAAGTAACGAGATTCCACTGTACATAAATTTAAAAGCTTAAAGGGGTCCTGAGCCACTTCTTGGGCTCTATGAAAAAACACAGTCCATGTATAGCACACGCTGCTGTGAACACCTCAGCCAAATTTTGCAGCTGTTGCGTGCAGCACATGGAGCTCACAGGCAGAGTGCAGTCACCTTTTTCTCAAACACTCTCTTTTCAAACGAGGTCTTCACCTCACCCGTTTCGATGCTGCCGGTGGCTTGCATGTGTCGTCATATGCAGGATTCCCATAGGCGGCTGCTATTGGCTGATAGCTGATATCAATCAAGAGGGGTGTTTTGATCAATGCACTTCTTGCTACAGTTGCTGTCTATGTTTATTAACACAGTCTATTTAACAGGCTGAATTAAGTCTAAGATATGCTTTTTTAATGTCAAAAGAGTTATGTACTTCCAGAAGAAGCAAATTATTGTCTGCTCACACTCGGCCACAGCCACCCACGTAGGAATTACACTTTGGCTACACTGCCTATGTGTGTCATAGCTGCTGAGTCTCGCTAATTTTGATTAGTTTTGAACACTCAACTAGCCTTGAACCACGCAAAACTTAAGGTAAGACCACACATACACTTGCACACGTGCACTTACTCCTGGCTTCTCCTGGCTAGACGCCTTGATGGACATCGTTTCCAATTGAGCCATTGACATCACTTTAAAATACTCAAGTTTGATGAGGCTAATATGCATCAGTCAAGCTGGTGCAGGACAACGCCAGTTCGCACCACGTGGCATGGCCGAACTGTAGCACATGAGTGCAGGCGTGTATTCTGGCCTTGTTGTGTACATAGCAAACGCCGCACATATGCACTGCAGTTGTATGTAACTGCATCTGCTACGTAGCATAAATACTGCGGCCGCTGCGGGGCAATGTGACAAGCCTGCTCACTGAGCTCACTGCAGCCTGCTCAGGACAACTGCGTTCGGCATTTAACACAGCCTAGGTACCAAAATCGGAAATAGTAACCTCTACGTAAACATCCAAAATCAAATTTGAACTGCTTGCGACAGTGACGTTCGGTAGGCAGAGCGTAGTGGGCATCAAGCCCGCTCCACCATAGCCTTCGCAGTGCAAGGCATTGAAGAAGGAGTGGGAGCACTACAAGGGGGATCAAGGGCGTCGTTTGATTGCCAATGACTCTGCTTCTGCTCAACCCACTGAAGTACTTTTTGCTGCAAAGTATTTCTGATATAGTATATTTTAAATTCAAATGTACTGCTCGACTTCCAGAAAAAGTGCTTCAGGGTCACTTTAACGGATCCATTCTCTCGAAGTTTGTGTGTCGTTTGCAATGTGTGTCCTGTTTTTCAATTCTATCATGCTGTCTGTTAAGCATCAACATGTTTAGAATGCGCTGCAATTTTGCCTCTAAGTGTTTTGACCAACTTTATCCTAAGTTTGTCAAGAAGCATTACAGGGATCCTTCTGCAAACTAGGGTGAACCAAAGAAAAAGAAAGAAAATCTTTTTCTGCTGAAATCAGTATGGTGGCAGGTCATGTGTTTCTGCAGAATACTGCAGTAAGGCAGGACCACCTGAAGATGCCAACCTGAAGCAGTGGGTGCAGGTGTCCACCGTCAGTTGGCTGCCCCAGGGCGGCAAAGTTGTACGCCTTGAAGGGTCGTTGCTGCCACTCACCACTGGCCAGCAGCTCAGCTGTCAGGTCTGTCTCTGGCTTGCTCAGTTGGGTGGTGAAGTGCTCGCCCCGCCGCAGCTGGTAGCTCTTGACCACCCTGCATACAGCACAGCCCACCCCAACAATCCCTGCTATGCTTATATCCAGTGCCCTCTGCAGGCTCGTCAAATGTGGGTCTGTGCTACTTCTATTGTGGAAACATGGCATCACAAAGCACCTAATCGGTGGGTATTAGCCCCCCCCCCACTTCCATTCACTGATCTCTAGCAAAAACCAAGTGCATGGCCAAAAGTGCACTTGTTATCAGTAGGTAAACTGGCAGTAGCCCTCGTCTGCCTTCAACAGCTGCAGCAGATACTCTCAAACAAAGCCATCTGCTACTGGAAAAGGGGTGCCCATAGACCATGCAAAAAAATACTTATTTGCCATGCGCAGTGCCTATAAGGGCGCCACTAAAAGCCGCGTAGTGGCAGCCGTCGGAACTGCAGGTGGGCCTCATGCTGGAGATTCCTGCATTCACTGCAAGCACGGCTGAAGTACATGCGTGCGATTTGCCGTGTATGTGTGTCCCAGATAGTTACTTCTGTGGTGACAGTGTGCGCAACGGAATCGCACTGTACAATAATGGACATGTGTCCGAAGTCACGTCTGTCTGGGACAGCATTGTCGCCACGCGTCAAGCGTTTGCCGCAGACGAGCATCAACAAGCTTGCCTACCATGTGGAGCTCATCCTAAGCAAGCTGATTTCATTATGACGCCAAAGCTGCTAATGGCTTCATTTGTTGACTCGTGAACCAACATTCTTTATGCACACACTTGTTTCGTTTACATGCCGTGTATATTTATAGTAGGTTGAGGGAGTGCTGTCGCGCCTGCAGATGGTTCATACAGGTGCAGCCACGTGAAAAGCCAATGATAGTAAAGCTTGCAAACCAGCATGATGAGCTTAAGAAAAATAGCACATGTAGAACTCCAGCAATAATTAGGGGGTATCATTTTATGCTTGCGTCTTACCACTGTTTGCACAGCATGGATTTTACCGTGCTCATTAAACAAGCAGAGCACTTCGATGATTTCATGGGAGCACGCAAGTGAGATATCAGAAGAGGCCATAGTTGAAAAATTTACCTCCCTGGTTAGCCAAGAGCATATTGCCTTTATATTATGTTATTTTTATTATCATCGCCATTTTTACTAGTATCACCGTCACACCAAAACGCAGAATAAAAGCGCATGTTGCATCACCTGTTGTAGTGCCCCGAGTCTGAATAGCAAATGCAGTGTCGTTTTGTAATTATTTTCGTATTCCTTGGCAGCTTGCTAGAACACTGGCTCTAGTCTACAAATTAATTGCATGGCAAATTTACAAAATGTAAAATTTGCAAAAATGTTTATTCATTGTGATGGAGGCTAACGAACCAAAGTTGACGATACAAGCTTGCTAAAATGCAACTTAACAAGCCACATTTTATGGGCTTTTTCCACAGGTCCCCAATTTCTTGCTAGAAGATGGAAAATATACTTGCAAAGTAGGATAGGGTGGATGCTGCAAGCACATTGCTATTGTGGTGCGTATGTCAACATAAAGTACGCATTTCACGGACAAATTACCTGAGGAAGTAGGCCAAGCAACCTGTAGAAAGGCTCGGGATTTATCAAAAGAGAGCGTGCCTGGAGAGCTTCTATGGTAAGCAAGTAGAAGAGTTGGTTGCACTGTCACCTGCAGCCCCTCCTGTCCAAGATGTGACCGCAGTAGCCACTCTATATTGTTTAAAAAACAGCGCTACAGAATAGAGGATGGGACAGACAGAATAGAGGATGGGACACACACGGCGCTGACTTACAACTGCGTTTTATTGGAAAAAACTTTATGGCTTTTTAAAGCCATACATCAAGCGTGCACGCATGCTCGATGCGAAATTTAGCGCTGTTTTTTAAACCTTATGGAAAACCACCAGCTTGCCCAATCTGCCATTCTTCTTCGTAGCCACTCTGCGTGATGGCCTTTTGGGAGAAGACTGCTCACTTCTCACTGCAACTGGCTAATAGCTTTCCCCCCAAGTTTTAGCAGAAGTAGAAGATAAAGGAGCCCTGCACACAGCACCAGTTGTAGAGGGAAACATACGCACCTCAGTACTTCATCGATGAATTGACCCTTGGACGAACACAGACCTTGAAATGGAGTTTTACATGTCAAAGAGTGTGGCCACTCTAGACGAGATACTTCATACTGAAGCAAAGACAAGGGGGGCAGGAAGGGATTTGAATTATTGGAGAAGCATGCGGACCATTCACATATCTGCCAGCAGCTGGCCACACACTGTACTAAAATCCAGATGGGATCCCGCCACGGTGGCCGAAAGGTTTTTGAAGGACAATAAATTGTAGTCCTCTGCCACAGCCTATGAAAACTGAAGCAGTGAAGTCATTCGTAAAAAAGATGTGCACTGAAGTCCGTACTTGTGAGCTGGTAGTGATGCTCGAGCAGCCGTGGTTGTGCTGTACACCTGATGGCATTGTATGTCAGGAATCAGAGTTGGCACTACTTGAAGTCAAATGCCCTTACACATGCAAGGACAAAAATATTGTTGAGCTCAGTGAATGCACCAATAACATAATTTACTTAATACTTAAGGACTCCAGTCTGGAAGTAAAGAGGACTCACATGTACTATACACAAATCCAAATTTCCCTGTATGTTCTTGGCATGAAGAAGTCTTTATGTTTACTCTAAGAAACAACCAATTCTCGTTGAAGTTCCTGTGAATGAGTACTTTGTTGCCACATCTGTTATTCCCCGGCTGGAAGCATTCTACTTCAGGCATTTCCTCGCAGCAATACCAAAAGCCTCACACTAAAGTGGGCAATAAGAAGTAAGAAGCATTCAGTTTTATTTCTCAGGGTCAAATAAACAATTCAGAAATAAACGTGTTTAAAAGAACATCTTCGTGCAAGCACAGTGTCTCACTTGCAACAGAAATGTTACAAAGCACAACTAAAAAAATGATATTCTTTATTGCTGAATGATTTTCAAGCAGCTACAGAGGTGATGAAATCAAAGTGCATTTAGCCTCAGGGATGGTCCTTTGCTTTGATATAACTGGCTTCTGTAGATATTCAAACACCCCACCCATGTCTATTATTTTTCCTACATGAGAAACTAAGTCTGAGGACAGTTTTTCAGAAAAATATCTTATAAATTTTCCTCCAGTGAATGGACCTTTCCACATGTATTCTCGTACTTGCTACTTTATATGTAGTGTTGACTTCTTGAGTAAACAGCTTGCTATTCACTGCAAAAGGCATGATCAACTAATATGTTAGGCAATTCTTCTCCATGACAACAGCAGATCCCACACTGCAGCTGTCACATGTGCAAAATTAAGGTTTAGCACCACTGGAACACCCTACCTATAGCGCTGACTTGTTGTCCTGGGACTTTTACCTCTTTTGGACCCTCAAGGAAGTTCTGGGAGGACAACGATTAGATGACTATGCAGTGGAGGACTAAGTGTTTCACTGGCTGCCGACACAGCCCACTTCTTTTTACCATAACGGCATTAAAAAAAGTACAGGTCTAGTGGGAAAGATTCATTTCTAGTTCAGAAGATTATGTAAAAAATATAATGCCTACCTGGTTTATTTCTTACTGCAAATTAAAAAAAAAGTTAAAATAAAATATACTGTCAAGGTGTTTATTGACAAGGTACACAAGGAGCGAGAGGTCGAACTTGGTGCAGCAGTCAGAACTCTGCGAGCAGTCAGAACCACCACCGTGTGTAAAGTGCTCGCAATGTGCCTGACGGACCATCACTTTCTCTTCATTATATATAATATGCTCGAGATGCGGCTGGCTAACTCGCAGCACTTCATTACATATGTCCGCCGAAGAAAAAGACACCATCCTGCTGATTTAAGCATATGGTAACATAGAGGGCTCGTAGAAGGGCTTGAGCCAATCTACGTGAACAGTTTCACAGTGGTGGTGGTGTTAGTCAGAATACAGCGACACAGGCTCTACGACATAGTTCGCAGGAGAAAATTGTGCGAACACACGGTAAAGGCCATGATATCTTGGGAGCAACTTAGAGAAAAGACCGGGGAGCTAAAGGTAGGACCCACAGCCAAACCAAATAATTGGAAGGGAAGCTTGCGGGCTCAGAGCCACCACAACGATGCTTCTGGTGTGTCTGGTCTGCAGTGGTAAGGCAACGGGCGAATTCTCTGCAATCTTCAGCATGCTGTGCAGCTTGAGATACAGGAACACATACCAATGAACCAGGCTGGTAGGGTAGAATCGCATAGATGGTGCAGGAAGGATCGCGGCTGTATAGTAAGAAAAACGGAGAAAAGCCAGTGGTGGCTTGAGTGGCAGTATTATAGGCGAATGTGATGAACGGAAGCACAGCGTCCCAGTTGGAATGGTCGGACGCGACGTACATGGCGAGCATGTCACCGAAAGTACGGTTGAAACGCTCCGTCAACCCGTTCGTTTGTGGATGGTAAGCACTGTGGTCCTGTGGATGATGTGACACTCCTTCAGAAGCGACTTCGTGACTTCAGATAGAAACGCACAGCCTCGATCACTAAGAAGTTTCTGAAGGGCTCCGAGGAAGAATAACAAAATTCCACCATATGAATGATGCAACGTCTTGGGTAGTTGCAGACGGGAGTGCAGCAGTATAAGGAAGCGGACCGTAAAGGTGCAGCAGCCGAGTTAGGCACCGACTTTTGGCACTGACAGTTGAGGCAGCAGTGGATGTACTTGCAAACTGAATTTGTACATGCCAGGCCAGTAATACCGAAGCCGAAGACAGGTGTAGGTCTTTAACACACCACCGTGTGCACATTGGGGATCAGTGTGAAACGATGTGATTATATCAGCACGAAGATGGCGCAGTATTACTAGGAGCCACTGCTGACCTTCAGGGAGATAGTTGAAACTGTAGAGGAGTTGGTCTTAAATAACAAAGTGATGCGCCAGCCGCCGCAGAGTCCTAGATGCTGGAACAGTTGCAGAATCAACGAGAAATTCCGAAGCGAAGAAATCCATGAGTCTTTGCTCAGCTCAGAGTTAATGTCATCGAATGCAAGTTCTGACAGGACAAAGTTGAGTGGGCAAAGACTGTCTACGTCAGATGAAATTGGCGAGAGGGAGAGAGTGTCGGCATTGGTGTGCTTGTGTCCAGAGTGGTACACAACCAGGACGTCATAATCTTGCAAATGAAGTGCCTAGCGTGCGACACACCCAGAGGGGTCTATCAATGAGGAGAGCCAGCACAGCATGTGGTGGTTCATCACTACACCAAATGGGCAGCCGCATATATAAGGTCGAAGTTCCATAAGGGCCCAGAGTATGGCTAAACACTCTTTTTTTGTAACAGAGTAGTTTAGCTCCGACTATGTGAGCGTATGACTAGCATAAGCAATGACATTGTTACCAAATGCCATGTTTGCGTTTGGTAACAACCACCCTAAGGCCGACTCCAACTGGAACAGTGGGGTCAAAATGTCACAGAATAGGAGCAGAGGTGAGCAGACAGCATAGGGTCGTGAACGAGGTCATTCTATGCTTTCGACCAGGCGGATAGGGTGATGTCTCTAGCCAGCAGTGGAGTCAAAGGAGCAATGATCACAGCAAAGTTTTTCACAATGCAGCGAAAATAGGAGCAAAGGCCAACGAAACTGCACATGTCTTAAGATGATAAGTGGCCTAAGATGGTATGCTTGCGAGTAGCAAAGATGCATTTTTTTATGTTAAGCTGGAGACCAGCCTTAGTAAGACGGCTTAATACCTCTCTTAGTCATTGGAAGTTGGGAAATCAGGTGAGAAGACAATGACATCATCTACGTAGCACAAACATGTGTGCCACTTGATACTGTCCATCATACGCTCGAAAGTAGCGGGCATAACATAGACTGAGTGGGATAGCATTAAATTCGTATAATCTGTCTGGTGTGACGAAGGCGGTCTTTGAGCGGTCAGCCTCTGCCATGGGTTGTTGCCAATATCTGCACCTCAAGTTCAAAAATAAAAAGAACTCAGCCCCTTGCAAACAGTCAAGAGCATTGTCTATGCGTAGTAGGGGATATAGTTATTCCTCATCATAATGAAGTCAGTGGGACAGCGAAAAGATTCGTTGTAAGCGGTAATTCAATATAAGCGACCACTCGAGAAAAGCCAAAGCAGGCAAACTTTAATTGCGTAACAGTATGTATTTAATTGCACTACAGCAGTAATGTATTCAGTGAAGCAAAACTTCATTCAGGTGCAAAAAAGGCAGTGACCTTTGGCTGTTTCAAGTTCTTACCAGGTGCGAGCAACCACTGCTCTTATTTGACCAAGCATTGCAAGAAGCCGTGGTCACCACGCATGTATTTGTAGTGCCCCTTGCTTCAGGCCTGGGCCGCAGGCCACAACTCGGCCCACGTGCAGCGCCCATCAAGGAGGGGAAGTTAGCTCCCGGTAAAAAACACGCAGCTCCAACCGTCCGGCATAGATCCTGCCGGCTATACTGCTCTTCCTGCCGGTGATGACGCCCAGGACGTCGCCTGACCTGGTGGTGCTACGGTGGCTGCGTTCCAACACATCAAGCTGCCACCATTACGGCCCGACAGCCCCAGCATCTGGCTCTTGAAATTCAACCTTATTTTGCAGCAGGCGTAGGTACTAGCGCATCTGCACCACAGTTGGCACTTTACATGGCTCTTCATCAGGGTCCTCATCAGGGTCATCAAGTGTCAACTATCTCCGCATCTGTCACTGAGGCGACTATAGGAGCAGCAGCATCAGTCGATGCAAATGTCTCGAAGTCACCTTCTACCTCTTGGCCAGTAATTTTATGAACAGTGTGGCACAGATCCCTGCAAGTACAGTCATCGTCACCGCCTTTTTCAATTTTTTTATCAGCAGAACTTTCAGCTTGAAAGTCATACACTTTCGCACGGAGACTGCCGGAGCCATTTATCCCTGTAGACTACAAAAGCACACGCAAAGCACTCTGAATAACACACAATCACATGGCCTGCAGCACAGATCCAAATGCACGCACCATCGACGCCAAAATGAGTGAACGCGGCGGGCAACGCAGACGGCAGAAGCTTCAAAATGTCGTCAGGGCATCTCGCCTTTCTCGTCAGTGCATGCTGGTGATGGCAATGGTTGCAATGGCGGGCTTGGCCTCGGCTTACCATGTAGCAGAAGAAAGGCGATCGGAGCTGTGGAGACCAAGAAGCAGGAACTGCGGAAGGGCACCCGTTGGTAGAAGATTGTGCACAGGGGGGCGGGCCGGAAGAGGGCAGATTTGAAGGAGCAGAAACGTCGAAACTGGCAGCGAGGAGGTGAGGAGTTGACATGAAGGTGAGTGAGAGGAGTGACTGACGTCCAAACGGCTAGGTGACTGCAGAACGAATGAGGAGGGGAAGGCAGTAGCCGCTTTTATAGGGGGGTGCGGAGGTCATGGAAGACTACGAAAGTATCGCACTGGGAAGTGCTGCAAATGTTGTGGCTCGAGTGTGAGGTTGCGTTTGTTGTGCTCAAAAAATTATTAGCCGCTCATTGTCGGTACACAACGCGATCATGCAAACTGAACGCTTTTGCAGTAGGAGCTCTGCCTTATCACTGGGCAATTTTTTCCAGAGATGTGCAGCCGTGAAGTTTGCAAAACGAGAGCTTTTCGGCGCCCGTTGTCGATGACACTGTGCTAGTTCTACGGTTCAAGTGTCGGTGTTTGCGCACCGTCGCATCCGTGCCATTGACAAATGTCTAGGAACAAAATTCAATGATTCTACTACGCATTTAGACTGTTTGTCTACAGTCAGATGGTGCGAATGGAGCACAACCAGCTTGAGCAAATCGCCATTTTCGGCAAGTTATCAGTCAATGTGCCCCGTCAAAGTGCAACAAAGCTACAGGTGGTGTTTTATTGCGATGCAGGCCGATTATGGCAAGCAGTGAGCAAATTTTTAGACTGACTTACCCAAAGTCGTCTTCCCGATTTTTTAACGTGCCATCGAACATGGCACTTTTAATTGCTTATAATTATAATTGCTTACATAGTTACAATTGCTTACAGCTTGTAATCGCTTAAGCACTTAGAATTACATGACAAATTTCAGCGCCAGAAGTACTCTTTAGAGTGGTAAGACTTTGCTCATCGAGCACGCCTCATGGAATGCTATGGCGCAAGTCTGCCCGCTGTCTTTTGGCCACTTTTAGGCATCCAAGAGATCATGGTTTTCTGGCATCCCAAAGTGTCAGGAAAACTTTATTTTCGTGTGGAGTCTATCAAGGGGGACACCAGCAATGTGATTGCGACAGAGATAAACAGTTTGGGCGCGCTGCACCATAGAATTTGACAGCTTTCGTTCGCTTCACAGTAAACAGCTGGGAGCACTCGGCACTCACTTGGTACCCGTTACTAGACAGTCATCAGTCATGGGTTTGGTACTTTTGTGGCCTGTTCTGTGCCTGCATGAGACTAATTCGTCAACGGTATTAATATGACACTGCATGCGCAAAAGGGTCGCTGTTACTCGGTGGCAGCAATGCCTCCGCTCGTCACTTCGCTCTAAACAGGTGAAGCTTTTCGTGCACTACGAGTAATGCAACTTAAATGCATGCATTTGGGTGGGGACCAGAAGAAATTTTGAATAAAGCAATATTTCAAGTAAAGCAATTTCGTTATGAGAGATTACTGTACATCTTCACGCAAAATTTTGTTACAATGTCTGTAATCAGTGCAGAAGTAATAGAACCATCTTTTTTCTTTACGAGGATAATTGGCAATGCCCATAGGCGTTGCGACAGCTAAATCATGCCACACCGAAACATATAGCTCACTTGTTCGTTGATGACACGGCGTTCAGAAGCTGAGACACAGTAAGGTCCCTGCCGCAGTTGGCCTTGCAAACCAGTGTCAATGCAGTGCAACACAGTAGTGGTGTGACCAAGAGAACGTTGATAGCAGTCAAAAGAGGCGGTTAATTCGTGTAGCAGGCGGACAAGCTGAATTCGTTGCGTGGTTGTAAGATCACCGGAAATTGACAGATGGAAGCACTCCAACGGCAGTCAAGTTGCACTGTTGAACGCAGCAAGGGACATCAAATCTGCGTTGTCGCGAGCATCGAAGAGCATTGAGCATTCACTGCTTGAGCGTAACCATGATGCAAAGTAATCAGGCGGAAAGACATATTGCATACACACGTGACACCACGGCCAGCACTGAGGGCGATGATAGCAAAGGGCAACGAAATGGAACAGAGACAAGCGAAGAAGCCACACGGCATGAATAGCGTGGTTGCATCACATGCACAGGATACGGAGATGACGGCGACTGATTTAGGAGGGATATCAGTAACTTCGGCAACAAGATTTTTCGTAGCCATCAGAGGATCTTCGTCCATGGATGCATCGGAAAGAAAAGACAACTCCACCTGGGCGCGGGCACAGTCAATGATGGCATTGTTGGACAAATGGAAATCCTAGCCTAGGATGACATCGTGGGAGCAGGATGGCAGTACAATGAATTCAATGACATGAAGTGACTCCTCAATGACAACACGTGCAATGCAGGCTCCCAAAGGTTCAACAGGCTGTGTGCTTACAGTACTCAAATACAGTCCAGAAAGCGATGTCGTTACTTTTCCTATCCGTCAGCAAAGTCCTGCGCTTAACACCAACGCCGTGATTGCTGCACCTGTATCGACTAGTACAAATGTTGGAAACCCTTCAATGTATACCTCAATGACGTTGCAGGGGGTTAGGTATTTCAAGGCCTTCGGTAAATCACTAATGGTAAAACCACTAACTTCAAGTTTACTTTCAACATAGACCTTCAGATTGAGAATCACGATAGCTAAGGCTAGGTGCTGTGAATACCATCCCTTATATGCCATTAGGAGACCTGATAGTGCCATCTGGACAAGGCCCAGAGCACTATGCCTAGTGCCATTCTGGCTATTTGTACTATCTGACCTGCTGTTCAAAATAATGTGGGCGAGAGCAGAAAGGTTGCCTTTTGCCATTTTGTTCTGCCTTTGGCCAGAAATGTCTCATTCCGCCTTTTTTCTTTAGAACCATGTCTTCTGATGTCAGAATCACAATGCATCAGTTTATGTTCGTCATGCGCTGGTGGTGGCTGTGTTGTCAGGATAAGAAATTTGACCTTGTCAAGCAGGCATGTGATCACACAGAGAAACCAAAAGTGAATTTGGATGTAACGGAAAGCCTGGCCCATATAAAGATGTAAAACAACTGGAAAGGACCTTGATGGGACTGAACTATTCACGGCTACAGAGCTCAGAGGCACAAGACTTCAAAGTTATCAGTGAACTTACAGCTGGCGCAGCAGCTTTCGGCGTTTGAGCTCTTGCCGCTGGGCATCATCCAACAGGTGGGCCTGGCCGTCACGAACCTGGCAGAGGCTGGCCTGCACCACGTCTGGTGGTGGCTGTGGACAGGATGGGCGTACCATGCCTCGCTCCTTGTCCAGATGCACCCAGCCCAGGGCTAAGGCCTTGCTGAGGCCAAGCTGGCTGCCCTGCCCTAGGGATGCCCGCGGCACGCCCTCAGGCACTAGCTGGCGCACCAGGCGACCCTCGGGGCTTCCCTGCTGGCACACCTCAGTTCCCTCTGTGGTCAGCTCCCAGTGCTCGCCACTTTGCTGCTCCACCTGCAGAACCTGGACACCAAAGTTGCAACACAGCTATGTTAGTGTTTGTAAAGTAGGCACTGCACCTGGCAGAACCTACTTGTTCATATGACACAGTAGACATGGGGGTTTTGTGCATTCAGTGACCCATCACTGGTATATGAGCCTGAGAGAAATACTGAAGCAGTTAAGCATCTTTAAGTGTTGTAGAGCCTTCATTCCCTGTCAGCAATACTTTAATGGTTAACCCTTACTGCACCAACAGGCATCTGTTGGCAAATCAGGAACTCTGCAAAACAACGAGTGGAAGCAAGCCTGCCATCAATCAACACCAATCAGCAATCAACACCAGGTATGCAGAAAGTGACATCTCATAGAGAATGATCAAGCAAAAATAAACCCCCGCGCCACACGCATCGACAGGGTGAGGTTTGCAGCTGTCACACTGATCCAATATTATAAATTTTATAATAAGTGAAGCAACACAAGCACAAACCACCGCATTATTTAATCATATCATAAGAAGCCAACAAACAATGACACCAAGGACAACATAGGGGAAATTACTTGTGCTTAATAAATGAAATAAAGAAATGATGAATTAATGGAAATTAAAGTGGATGAAAAAACAACTTGCCGCAGGTGGGATTTGATGTTTCATATATTTAATGTCTCATATGTGTGTGGTACTGCTCTTTTGCTGCTTTCCAATCTGCAGACTTTTTGCTTCGCTCATACAATAATTTTGTTTCATATTCAATACCGTTCAGGTTTTCACTATATATCTGCTTTATTAGGTTTAAACCACATTTTCCTAATAAATGTTCAGTCATGATTTCAACAATCATTTTGTTCCTTCTTCCATGTTTCTGACACTATAGTTCATTGCAGCAATCTCTAACCAACTTCCCCTTATAAAGTGCATAAGTTGACAACTAGTCTCAGCAATCACAAAGCTAAGCTGTGGGTCTGTCCTTGACACCTTCACATACTAAGCTGCCTTGCCAGATGGCACATGGAGAACAGAAACGCAGCAGGATGGCACTACACGGTCACATGAAAGTACACCAAGACTGACTGCAGCCCATAAAGCACTTGTGAATTTCCAGAGTAGTATTTTCTTGCCAACATAATAAACTGAATAAACTGAATGACTGCTAAAGCAGATTACAAAAACGGCGCCGAATAAAACAACACACGAAGAAGGGAAACACGAGACAGCACGTAGGCGCTATTTCTTCTTCCCTTCTTCGTGTGTTGTTTTATTCGGCGCCGTTTTTGTAATCATGCTTAACCAACTAGCCCACCAACACATGCTCAGTTGCTAAAGCAGGTAGGGTGTGTGCATATTTGTGACTTGCCTTACATGCCATAGAGAGCACAGCATGTCTTCCATGCCCTAAAGCGAGACATGCTTTCATTTCCACTTGCAAAATCAGTGCCAACTGCTCTCCCAGTGGATGGATTCAAACACCAAGAGTCACATGCAATGATGCATCCATTTGCATTGGTGCATGAGCTGCTAGTGGTTGTGTTTTCACAATCGTAAACTTGACCTCATCGTTCCTCAAGCCTTGTACACAGCACTGTTGTGTCATCCTCATCCAGTTGGTCGGTTGGTCGAGGTTTAATGGCGCAAAGGCTACAGAGGCCATGCTGCGCTAGTCACAAGTCCGCGACGCAGCACAACGTTAAAGCAGGTAAACCTGCCTTGCATTGTAGTTGATATGAATAAGCAGTAGTCTCTAAAAAGTCAAACAAGTTAGTAAATAGCACTAGCGGGTCATCTGCCACGAATAGGGCAGGGTGTAAAGGTATATGTAAATTATATAGGTTGTGTAAAAGCTACCGTCTCTGTGTTTCAAAGCGTGGACATGTTATAGGGATATATATTACTGTAAGAGGTTCATTGCATTTTTCACAAGTGGGCGGCGTTTATTTTTGGAGGAGAAAATGGTGTGTTAGATGTGTGTCCAATCCGAAGTCGACACAGGATCACCTCATAGAACCGTTGCTGGTGAGTGCACGATGGGTTTAGTAAGATGTAGCTTGTTGCTTATACAATGGTCCCATTCTTGTTGTCATATTGACATCAAGGCCTTTCTAATTGCAGTGATGCTATCCTTATATGGAAGTGCTGTGTTTGTTATGTATTTGTGCACTGCCATTGATGCACATCTATCTGCTGCTTCGTTACCCGGTATACCAACATGGCTTGGTACCCAGCAAAACCTAATTGATCTTCCGTATTTGTTTGATGTTACCATGTTTAAAATATCGCTTATCAGGGGTTCACATGCAGATTTCATGTGAAGTGCATTCAGCGTGCTTAATGAATCAGTGTATATGATTGTGTTTTCGTGTTTTTCAGCAACAATCTTTTTAACCACAGTCCATATTGTGTAGACTTCAGCTGTGTAGACAGAGGCATGTTGTGGCAATCGAATACTTCTTTCCCAGTTTTCTGTCACGGCCCCTGCGCCCACATATTCTTTTGTTTTAGAGCCATCAGTATAATATTCCATGTAATTTAGATATTTGTCTTGAAGAGCGTGGAATTCTTGTATGATGTGTTCATGCAGGGTGTAATTTTTCTTTAGAGGTATACCAATGCTCAATCACACAAATGCATGAATTTGCCCCACGGGGGTAGTCGTTGTGGCTGTTTAGCAATCAGAAGGAGTTCATCAGGAATGTCGTAATCATGACAGTATTCCTCATATCATAGAAGAGGTCTAATCATGTTTGGTTTATTTGTGTAGTGTAATCGTGAGTTGCACTGTGTGACGATGTTGTAGTATATGTTGTAGTTGGTGAGGAAGGGATTCTGAGTATGTAGGAAAAATTTAGTAGCACTCTGGGATGCTGTAAAGGAGGCTCATTACACTCGACTTGTAAGCCCTGTACAAGCAATGTTCTGCAAGCACCACTTGCTAGTCGTAGTCCTAGGTTATGAACTGCATCAAGTCGTCAGACTTAAGACTGTCTGGCTGAACCATATATGATATTACCAGTCTAATATGCTGTGCACCAAAGTGCGGTAGATGTGCAGCAGGCATTTACGGTCAGAGCCCCAGCGCTTCCGGGACAGGACTTTGAGGATGTTAAGTGCATTGTTCGCATTAATTTTAAAGCTATTTATGTGCGCGAGAAAGTTCAACCGTTTATGAAACAGAACACCCAGAAACTTGCGTTTTTGTTTTACCAGCAGTGTGGTTTCCTGTAGCTTAAGGATGGGATCTGGTTGTAAGCCTCTTTTTTTGTGAAAAGACAACACTAATAGTTTTTTCTGTTGAGAAGCGAAAACCATTTTCAGATGCCCACTGCACGAGTTTCTTTAAAGTAATTTGAATTTGCCGTTTGCAGGTTGCCAAGTTCGATGCACAACACGCGATTTGTAGATCATCAACATATAATGAGTGCATTACAAAGGATGGAATTGCATTTCTGACTGAATTCATTTTCCCCACAAACAGTGTTGTGCTTAATACACATCCCTGTGGCGGCACACCATTTTCCTGGATGAATACGTGTGACAGCATCATTCCTAAGCAAACTTGAAATGTTCAGTCAGACATGAAATCGGCAAAACATTTCAGCATTCTACCACGGATCCCTAAATCCCCTAAGTCCCTTAGAATACCAAACCTCCAGGTTGTGTCGTACGCCTTTTCTAGGTCAAAGAAAACAGCGAGACAGTATTGATTGTGCATAAAGGCTGCACGTTTCTTGTGTTCTAGCCAGACTAGGTGATCTGTTGTGGAGCAACCTTTCTTGTACCCACACTGATGGTTATCTAGCAGGTTCTCAGTTTCAAGGACGTATGTCAATCTTATGTTTATGATTGCTTCATAAGACTTTGCAAGACAATTTGCGAGTGCTATAGGTCTGTAGCTGGTTGCTGTTGTGGGATATATATATCATAACGTTTATTTGAAATAAAAAAAGAAATGCAGAAAGCGAGTGGGTGGAGCCTCTAGTCCAGGGTCCCACTGGCTTGAGCGGTCCGCCGTGCTTGGTCGAGGAGCGCTAGTTGCATCTCCCGATCCTCGCTGGCGAGCCAAGTCTCCCACTGCTCCCTTCCGGAAAGTTTGCCGGCTATTTTTGGTGTATTAATTTTGGGTGGCCTGTTCTGGCAGTCCCACGTAATGTGGGCGAGAGTTGGCCGGCCTCCGCACCAAGGACAGCGAACGCTGTACAGCGTTGGGTGAATGGCATTTTTCAAATAAAGGTTTGGAAATGTGTGCGTCTGTATTCGACGCCAGTCATAAGAGTCCTGCCTGGATAGGTCAGAGTGTGGTGGACTGTACTTTCCTCGCTCGCGCCACTGGTGCTCAAGGATGTCAAGGACTTGGGAATCTGTAAGAGTTATCGACAATTGTCCCAGAGCATCCTTAGTTTTAATAGCTAGCGCGATGGCTGAAGCTTCTGCGGTATTCGCAGATACAACTCTAGCCGTGGCGCAAGTCACAAGCCCTTGATTTGCGGCCGCTCCTACCACTGCGAGGGCGTATTTGTAAGCACCACATCGAGCGACATCTGTGTAGACTGTATCCGGGTTTCCACCGAATTGCTGCATTAACTTTCGAGCTCAAGCACTTCTACATCCTCGGTGGTATTTTGGACTCATATTCTTAGGCATTGGGGCTACTATGATCTTTTCACGAAGGACTCTGGACAGAGATTCGAGTTCTTCTCCTGCATACTGTGGACGAGTAGGGTAACCCACGCGGCAAAGTAATTTTCTGCCAGAGGAGGTTAAGCTAAGCCGCTCCCGTTGAGATATGAGCGTCGCTGCCCGTAGCTCCTCGTAGTTATTGTGAATCCCGAGGACCAGCAGGCGTTCAGTAGAGGTTCCCTGTGGTAGGCCGAGAGCCGCTTTGTACGACATTTTAATCAACGCATCTAGGGCCTTTAGTGCTGTTTTCGTGGGGTCCTGGAAAGGGAGGCTATATGTGAGACGACTTAGCACAAAAGCCTGAACGAGCCGGATCATCTCTGTTTCCTTGAAACCTTTTCGGTGATAAGTTACTCTACGGATCATACGGGAGATCTGTTTCACCGTAGTCCTAAGAGTTTTAATGGTGTGGTCTACTCGTTTGTTGCTTTGCAGCCACAGTCCGAGGACTCGCATTTTCTGGACCTCCTTTATCTGGCTGTCTCCTAGAAAGAGGTTCACCGGCTCGTGAGTTTGACGGCCTCGACCGCGTATCCTGATAAATTCTTATTTATCGGGAGCGCAGCTCATTCCACTGCTGCGAGCGAAGGTTTCAACAACGGTCGCTGCTTCTTGCAGGATTTCTTCTTTTTTTCCTAACGAGCCGCTGGTTGCCCATAGGGTAATATCGTCTGCATATATCGCGTACCCTAGCCCAGGTATGACGTCGAGTGTTTTGGCTAAGCGTCTCATGCCGATATTGAAAAGAAGGGGGGAGAGTATCGCCCCTTGCGGTGTACCTCTATTGGGCATGGGAAAAGTGTCTGAGCGAGTAGTGCCAACGCCTATTGTCGCGGTGCGAGAGGTCAGGAAAGAGCGGGCGTAATCATAGATTCTTTGTCCACAACCGATGTCACTTAGCTCAGATAAGATAAGTTCATGTGAAATAGTGTCGAATGCGCTTTTTAAATCAAGAGCCAGGACGAGATGTTCCACACCAACCGTGGTGTTGCATAGAACTTCGCGAAGTAGCAGGAAAACATCTTGTGTCGACAAATGTTGGCAAAAGCTGAATATGTTAGTGGGAAATAGGTTGCGGTCTTCAATGTAAGACGTGAGACGTGTGTGGATCACCTTCTCGAATAATTTGCCAAGACAGGAGGTTAGTGATATCGGCCTGAGATTTTGTAGATCATGAGGTTTTCCTGCTTTCGGAATAAGCACGATTGTAGCCTCCTTCCACTGTTGTGGAACTACGCCCCTCTCCCATATCTGTTAATTAAAATACTGGGTAAGCTGTTCTAGGTGCTCGTCGCTCAGGTTCCGGATCATAGCATTTGTGAGCTGATCTGGTCCTGGAGCAGTATTTCTCTTCGCAGCTTGCGCTGCCGCGAAGAGTTCTGCCTTAGTCATCGGAGCGTCTAGCACCGCGTTTTCTTCCCCTTGGTATGGCAAGGTGCATGGGGGAGTGATTACTGCTCCTACGTACTTCTCTTTAAGCTTAGTGAGGAGGGCCTGATCTGTTCCTGAAAACTCTCCGGCAAGTTTTTGAAGAGAGCGGTTATTGGCCGTTTTTGTTTTTCCTGGTTCCATTATGGTGCGAAGTATCGCCCATGTCTTGGAGGTGTGTAACGTTTCGCGAAGTGAGTCGCAAAAGCTCGCCCAACTCGCTGTCTCTAACTGCTGTGCGTAAGCGTTTGCCCGCTCTGATATTTCAGCAATTCTGTGGCGCAGTTTGCGATTAAGTCGCTGTTTTATCCACCGTTTAGTTAGCCCCCTTCTGGCTTCCCACATATGTAGCAGATGGTTGTCAACTACCGGCGTTTCCGCTGTGAGCGCTAGCCGCTTAGATGTTGCTTTCTGAGCGTCTCGTATGTGTGTTGCCCACTCTTCAGCGTTCTCAGGTGATATCTCCGGCATGGGGATTTTGCGATAATTTATCCAGTTCGTGATTACCACTTGGCCACAGGGTCGCTGAATTTTCGGGGAGCCTACCGACACACTGATAATGAAGTGGTCGCTGCCTAGATTCTCCCCTAGATTGGTCCAGAATACCTCGTTGACATTATTTGCGAATGTGAGATCTGGAAAGGTGTCTGCACTGACGCTGTTACCTAATCTTGTCGGGTTTTGAGGGAGAATGATGAGTTGGAGATCATATACTTCGGTTGCTTGCTCGAGCTCCCGGCCTTTGGGGGTGTCTGTTTGGTAACCCCAACTGGTGTGAGGAGCATTGAAGTCCCCAAGAAGCAGTAGTCTATCCTCGGTGCCGGAGTGACACATGACGTACCGAATGATGGCCTCAAAATCGGCCCTCCTTTCTTTAGGTGGGCTATACACGTTCGTGATTATGGTTTTTGCCTTGCTATGCTTCTGCGGTAGCATTGTTACAATTTGATGGTTGATGCTGCTAGTTGCCAGATAATCTATACTGATTGCTATGTCCTTGAGCACCATCGTCGCGACCTTAGGGTAGTCTGGGTGGGATATCGTGTAGTAGCCAGTCAGTCTGACCGGCTTGTTACCGATCTCTTGCAAACAAATAACATCAGGTTTGATTGGCACCGTGTTAATGTATTGTTGTAGAGCTGCCGCCCGTTTGTGGAAGGTGCGGCAGTTCCATTGCCAAATTTCGAGATATTCATGATGTACTCGCGTTCTACTCGCCATGAATAGTGCTTTCACTGTCCGAGGTCGATATGGGTCGCGGACGGCGGTTAGATTGAGCGGTGGGGCTAATGCTGGCTCGCTTACGAGCCGCGCTCTTTGCACTGGCCACAGATTCATCGACGTAAGTTTTTAGGCTTTGAAATTCTGCGTACATCTGCTGCTGAAAATTTTGCATAGTTTGTAATTGATGCACAACTTGTTGGAGTGTAACCTCCACAGAATTCGGCGTCGTTATAACCTCGAGAGGCGCGCCTGCTGCTTTAGTATGTGCTGTTTTGTTCGTTTCAGTACAGCGGCTAGCTTTGAGGGAGGCCAACTCTCGCTTAATTTCTGACAAGCTCTTGCGGAGGAGCTTGTTCTCGTTAATGATCTTCCGATATTCGGGATTTTCTGTTATAGGAGCAGTAGGAGAAACGACTCATGCCCAGCTTACCGTGCTATCTTGTGGCGCTTGCTTGGTCACAGTGCTGAAAGCCCCCGATTTAGGCGGTTTTGGTGATTGGTAATGAGGTGGGTTTTTGGGATTGGAGTTCTTTCGGGTCCGCGATCTTGACCTGGATCGACGGCGAGTGTCTGATACCTCCGGCAAGGGATCGGATGCGGATTCTCCATCATCGGAACTGAACCAACGTAAGCGTTGAGGTGGCTTCGTTGAGCTGTCCTTACGGGTAGCCCATTGAACGCCAGTCCTCGGCGTTCTTTTGGTTTGGGGTTTGAGACGTTTTTTACAACTTCGGTCTCCTGTCATGTGACCCTCCCCACAGGCTGCACACTTGGGAGCACATTCATGTCCGGCTACAGGGTCCCATTGTCCACATGTACGACATACTGGAATGTCCGGCTGGGGACAGACGTCCGATCGGTGACCAATTTGGTGACACACTTTGCACACCTGAGTGGTAATTTTGTAGGGATAGCAAGCAAGTTCTCCGCCGTTGTAGTAGACGTACCGCGGCGTAATACCTCCAAAAAAGGTGATAACGGCCGTTTTAGTGTTACAGAACATGCACGCTTGGAGAATTTCAAACCCTTGCGTGTGTATGCGTAGATTCGCTTTTAGCATTTCAGGCGTCGTGTGCGGGTCCAAGCCGTGAATGACACCCTTGGTTGTCCCGTCACTTGTCGCTACGTAGGCGTTGACCGAGTGAGGCCGGCCGTTGATGTTAAGCATTTCAATACGTCTAACGTAGATTATGTACAAGAAATGAAGCAAGGTCTCAACTGCTTTAGGGGATAGGTGAGCTAGCATTGTGTAATGTACCCTGTCCGGACCGGCTGCTGTTTTTATGCGTTGCATATTGAAATCACTCAGTTCAGCCCTTGGGCGCGGCCGGGCAGCCGCCATTGAGGGTATGAGCCATTCTTCATTGCTGCGCATCTCATATGTGGGTCTATTCTCTTTTAAGTTTGCTATGTTTGTTATTAAGTTGCTTCTATTTTTATGCGTTGCATATTGCAATCACTCAGTTCAGCCCTTGGGCGCGGCCGCGCAGCCACCATTGACCTTTAGCGCAACCACGTGACGTGACGTCACGACAGCCGGAGGAAAAACTGGGCCCCAACTCGCGCAGTATGCAACGCATTCTTGGCTTAACCAAGCTAAGCCTGGCCATTTTTTTTGCCAGTAGCTTGTGCTTTGTTGATTTCTGGAAGTGTTGAAGAGGCATTATACAATCTCTCTGAACTTCCTGTGGTCGGAAGCTTTAGTTTTTCTGCTGATTGCTTATGTTTTAAAAATGTAGCAGAATAATTTACTGAGCCTGATATACCATGGAAATGCTGCCCTAATATGTCTGCTTGTTTTTCTAAACTTGTTTGCATGCCTGGGTGTGAGAGTATGGGGATAGTGTAAGAACCGTAGTTGCCTGTAAACTTACGAAGATGATCCCACATTTTTTGGGGTTGTCGAGCTATTTATGGACGAGACAATTTTTCCAGGGCTGTCTTTCAGCTTGTCTGCATGTGTACCTGGCTTTTGCTTTTTTGAAAGGGAGTAGATTAGTTTGTGGCGATATCAAGATACACCACAATTTGTTTTGTCATTTTTTGTTTATGTACATTCCTTCGTCCACCAGGGTTCTAGATTTTTTTAGGAAGCCAGAGGATTGTGGGATTGTCTGTTCTGCTGCTGCAAGTATAGAGGCGGTAATTTCATCATTAATTTTGTCTATGGTTAACTTATCTGATATGTTATCCAGAGTGGCCTTTTCAGTAAAGAGAGGCCAGTCTGCTAGATGGAGTTTCCAATGGTGTGATCTTAATGGTACGGTAGGAAAAGGTGATGTTTATTTAATGATAGCAGGCATATGGCCACTACCATAGGGGTTGCCAATAACACTCCATTGAAAATCGCCAAAGAGACATGGAGAGCACAGTGCCAAATCTAGGTAACTCATAGCTCCTGTGCTTGGGGAGCAGTAGGTTGCCGCACCGGTGTTTAAAAGGCATATGTCATTTGTCAGGATAAAATCTTCTAAGTGTTTGACCCATGGTGTCAGTTGTTTTACTACCCCATAACGTGTTACGTGCTTTAAATTAACCCTCTATTAAAAAAGGTTCAGGTAGCTGGTTTAAAATTAACTCTAGATCTCTTAAGTAAAATGTGAGTGCGGTGGAATGTATATTGAACAAATGGTGATGGTTTTGAGAGCTAAAACGGTGACAGTGCCGGCTTCTATGTGACTGTTAAAGGGAACTTCTCTAGCTGCAATACCACCCTGCAGAACAATGGCTACACCACCCGAAAGCCGGTTCGCCTGAGTACGGTAGCGCTGTACAACATTGAAACCTTTTAAAATGTTTTTGTGTTTTTCACCATGGATTGTTTTTGTAAGCACAGGGCCACAAGAGAGAAGTTAGTTAACATGTCTTTGATGCCACCCAAGTTGTGTAAGAGACCTCTACAATTCCAGTGGATAATAAAAGCCATTATGAAACTGAAAGGTAAAAAATGGCATTACGAAAAAATATTAGATAGGATGTTAGGTGACAGATTTAAATAAGGCTAATACAAAGGAGCGATAACCTTTAGGTTATTGCTTTCTTATTTTGGGTAGTTATTGGGACTTTGTCCCTCTTTCCACGCTCGAGAGAGTGCTTGTCTTTCGGCGTCGATGACACCGGGAATTTTGGGTCGGCCTTCTTGGGCCTTGGGGTTCATTTGATTTTACGGCTTTGTGGAACTGGTGTATGCAGGCCCTTCAAATAGGATGGTGCAAAACTGGCTGCTTCCACACCGGGGCAGGAGGGGTAACTGCGGCACCAATACGCGTGGGATTGGTGGATACACGAGACCTCTGTGATGCTGCCTCTACTTTCCTCACATTGGCATAACTTCTTCATGGTAGGTACAGCTTCACGGTAGGTACAACAGTCGCTTTCTGGCTGCAAAGAACGCAATTTTTTCTTTCACAGTTAGTGCAATTACTTCTTTTTCCTTTTCCCAGCAAGGGCAAGACTGCGAGTAAGCTCCTTTGCACTTAATGCAATGTGGGGAAGAAGTGCAGTTGTCAGATTGATGATCATTGGAGCTGCATTTAGCATTGCCTCGGCATGCATGTGAAGCATGTCCAAACCTTTAGCACTTGGAACACCGTTTTGGGTTCGGGATATATGGTCTGACGTTTACTTTTACGTACCCTGCATCCAGCGAGGTAGGCATTACGCTTGTTCCAAAGGCAAGTATGACATGTTTTGTCGGGATTTCTTGGTAATTTCTGTGGATGACAATTCTTTGTACTTTTGTCACGTTTTGTTCTTGGAAACCCTCAAGAAGTTCCTCATTGCTCAGGCTGATAAAGTGTTCCGTGTAGTGAAATTGTCACGGTCGCAATGCCAATACTGGTAAGTTCCGAGAGCTTTTGCGCTTGATCTTTGTCATTTAGTTCAGGGAGGAGGTCCCCGCTAGACATTTTCGAGGCTTTGTACGCCGGTCCGATTTTGCCTTTCAGACACTTGGCCACAAGAAATGGAGAGAGCTTTCTTACTTGTATGTTGTTTTCACTGTAGACTACATAGTACTTTGGAAATAATGGGGCGTTGCACTGAAAGGAGAACTGGAACGGTGCTTCGGTGTGGCATGTTTTCAGACGCCGATCATAGACAACAGAAGTTTGCACTGCCATAAGAAAATGTGTTTGTTTGGCAATAGCTCCGGCCACCCACCACGGAGCCCAATAAGGGGATGCGGCAGAGCTTGTGTACAAGTCTGCACGATGCCAGTTGTACGCCGCCACTATAACCAAATATGGTGTACCCAAGGTAGGATAGCCACACAATATTAACCCTGCCAAGGAGAAAGAAAGTAAATGGGAGAGAGAAGACAGGAAAGGCCAGAAAGTGAGAGAGAAAGATGAAGATTTAAGGAGAGATAGACAGGAAAAGGAGACTACCAATTTCCCCCAGGTGGGTCAGTCCGAGGGTGCCGTGTACGTGAAGCAGAGACCAAAGAGGTGTGTTGCCTTCCAGGGGGCCTTAAAAGTCTGAACACCCGTCACTGGCTCAACCCCCAGGTTCCCCCTTTCCCCAGACACGGCTAAGCCACGCACGGCTACACACAGGAGGGTCCAACCCTCATGTGCTCAGGCACATGGTGCCGCAACACACCAAATGCCTGCTGACGCATCCTCATCCAGTGCCACAATATTTTCAATAAAAGCAAATGCTGAGAGCCATGCCTAAAATTCTACAGATTTCTGGGCATTCGCCAGAAGAGACAAGTGCGCAGCTGCCTGCAGGTCAAAGTTTCATAATTTACTTCTTGCAACCCTTGCTTTCACATGTGTCACACAATTCTGAACCCTTTCTGAATGAGAAGCTGGAAGTTGAAGTGGAAAAATTTGTCATCCACCAAACAGTCACCGTGAATCTAGGAAGAAAATTTGTATAGTTTTCTCAGAAACAAAGCTCCACAGTTGAAGGAAAACTCATCCTGGTCCAACACCTTGCCAGGGAAGCCACTTTATCATAAAAGCTAACCATGAGGCTAACAGATCACAGAGCGTGGTAGAATTATAACCGTGTCACACGGGCAACTCGGATCTCCTTCAAACTTCCTTCCTTTAAAGGACCACAAGGGAGTTCCAACTCAAGGGAGTTAGCTCCATGTCACACGGCCTATAAGTGAGCTTTTGAAAGCTGCCGCTGGGGGCCCATTAGGCGCTGCTCACGCCCGATTCGAGAATCGAATGTAGCTGCCCAACTCAAATATCGTTGTCAGTGCTCAAATACTATATTATATGCAATAAAAACAGTTATAATTGCTGGTAAAAGTGAAATTAATAAAATTGAGGGTGATTTTTTTACTCGAAATTCAAGCACGCTGGGAACAAGAGTACTCCCTTCAGTCTGCAAGGGAGATCTTCCATCTCCTTTCGCTAGGAACTTCCTTAAACTTCCTTTGCTAAAGGACTGCCGTGTGACACGGCGCACATCTCCCTCGAGATAAAGACGTCCTTGGTTGAAGGGAGCTAAAAGGACTTTAGCCGCATCCCTGTGACAGGGGTATTAATCCACCACTCAAAGAGAAAGAACACTAAATAAGGCAAAGCAGTTCTGCTGTAGTTGCCAAGGTGGAGGAAGTAATGTGGTCTTTTCTAATTGCTTCAAGTGCGATGGGGAGCACTGGCACCAGTGGAAAGGGCAAGCATCATGGGTATTTTCCATGATTTGCATCTGTTGTCTCCAAGTCAGTGAGGCAGCAGCGAGTTAAAAGAACAGCCGTAGCATTGCACATATGATAAGCAACAGGACACAGCTTGGAAGAAGTTTCTCACTTTCAGTGTGACGTGTTTGTTGCCATACATCTTAAATCATAACTGAATGGTACAACATGTTTTTGCATATTTTCATAGGACCGATCATAAGTTTTAAGAACTGAGTTTCTAATCTCTGACAGTTTACAGTCGTCAGCAATCTGTCTTCACCCTTTTCCTATGTCATCTCCATCATACCACAAGGTAGCATTCTAGGACCACTACTATTTTTAATATATATTAATGATCTTCCCACTAACTTATCACCCCAAGTGAGAATTTTTGCAGATGATTGCATTATTTACTGCCCTATAACCAGCCCATATTAATACCTCCATCTTCCACACAACCTTCAGCTTATTTTGGATTTGTGTGGCACTTGGTTAATGACTCTAAATTCATTTAAATGCGAAATAATGTCTTTCACTCATCAACACACGATGTATAAGTTCTGTTATCGTATAATTATAACCTGGTGTCCCTAGCTACTTCATACAAGTACTTAGGCATTAATCTTGTATCCAAACCTTTCCTGGACCCATCACATGACCTAACAAACGTGCGAATTCTTCAATATCACTGGGGTACTTATGCCAAAGCCTACATAATTTAGCCGCTAACGTCCGCAAGCTAGCTTTTCAGGTCTTTTTTTTTCACCTGAAGATCAAATTTTGCTCTCCAGTTTGGTCACCCTTATCTTAACAAGCTAATTAGCTTATTAGAATCAGTTCAAAATATGGCCACTAGGTTTATCTCACGTAACTATAACTACAATTCAAGCATCTTGCGAATAAAGCTTGATATTTCACTTCCACCCTCAAGTACTTGTTGATGATGTGTGGTGTTTTATGGCGCAAGGGCCAGGTTTGGCCAAAGAGCGCCATGAAAAGTGGTAGTGTTGACGATGTATTGTGGTTGACGTCCACAATGAACTCATCATGGTAGATGTGATATGGCTGTAAAAGGGCCTAAAAACTTCCGCTGTAAGTGGCGTAGAATATATAGGTGCTAAAATAACGACGGTGACTAGGATGTCATGTGGGCTATGGCAATGGGCTTTTGTTAAAACATGATGCAATAAAACATAACACTGAGGCCAGCGTTTCAAGAGAGTCCTTATATGCAGGGTTGTTAGTCGTGTGCTAAAAGTTGCCTGGCCAAATGATTTTCAGGGAGTCTGTTTTGGCTAAAAACTCTAAGACTGTTTCCAGATTAAGAAGCGGTTCATCGCTAAAAACAAAATGCAGGGTGAAGGGGTATATTCTTGCGATATGCAGCAGGGAAACACTTTTTCGTCTCTGTTTCTATTGCGGGGCACTGAATAAGAACATGGAGGACTGTGAGACTATTGCCGCACTTAACACAAGTTGGAGGATCGCCCCCAGTCAAGAGGTGAGAGTGGGTACCGTACGTGTGGCCTATCCTTAATCGGCAAAGAATTACTTCCTTGTACCTTGCTATTTTTCCATTTATCCAGTTCCCGAGTTTTGGTTTTATTATGTGAAGCTTAATCATTGCTTGTGTATCCCACTCGCCTTGCCAATGATTCCTCAATTTACTGCGTAGAAAAGGCTTTAGGTCTGTGGCAGGGATGGGGATATTTGAATCTGCATCGCTAAAAGTTACTGACCTAGCGCTTTGGTGAGCAGCTTCGTTGCCTTTTATACCTTTGTGACCTGGTACCCAGCATATGACAATCACTTGATTGCACATATATAGGGAGCACAACAGACTGAACAGCTCACTAAAAACTGAGTTCTTATATTTTCTTGGACTAAGTAGGGCTCGGACTACACTTAGTGAATCTTAGTGAATATCTTAGTGAATCTGTAAATACAATAGCCCTAGCATGTTTTGTGAGCCTTATGTTTTGAATAGCCGATAGTATAGCGTAGGCTTCCGCTGTAAATATACTTGAGTGTGGATTTAGTGCCCCAGATAATGAAAATGAAGGTCCCAGAGCTGCGTAGGAAACTCCTTTAGAGGACTTGTAAGCGTCTGTATAGTATTCTGTACAGGAGTACTTCTCCTGAAGTTCACGAAAGTGGAATTGTATATGTGCTTCTGTCGCCCTCTTAGATATTTCTACAAAAGAGACGTCGCATTCAATGGTCTGCCATTCCCATGGTGAGAGCAGGCGAGTGGGTGCCATTAAGACATTCTCTGGGATTAAGACGCCTGTTTCTTGTGCCAGTGTTATTAAACGAAGGTTCAACGAAGCTCTAATAGTTGGGCGGTTCCGAAATTACCTGGCTGTAGACACTTCATGAATAGATGAGTGACATGGATGCTGCACATCTGATTTAACCTTGAGAGCATAGGAAAAAGTTAAATATGTCCTTTGGAGATGTAATGACCATTCATTACACTCCACATACAGGCTTTCTACAAGACTTATCCTAAAAGCGCCTGTAGCCAGGCGTGTACCCAAGTGGTGAATGGAATCTAGCATCTTTAAAGCACTAGGCGCAGCAGAGCTATATACTATTGCTCCATAGTCCAGGCGGGACCGTATAAGGCTTTTGTAGAGGCTCAAAAGGCATCTCGTGTCACTTCCCCAAGATGTGCGGGACAAGAGCTTTAGTAAATTCATTGTCTTCAGACATCTCGCTCTCAGATACCTAAGGTGAGAGACAAATGTTAGTTTCGAGTCTAAAATTATTCCTAAAAATTTATGTTCGTTCCTAACAGATAACGGCTGGCTGTCCATTAAAATGGACAACAGGGTCAGGTAATATACCTCTCCTTTTAGAGAATAGAATGCACGTGATTTTTGGGGGGTTTAACTCAAATCCATTCTCGTCAGCCCACTTAGATGTTTTGTTTAGGCCAAGCTGTACATGTCGCTCAGATAGAAATATTGCACGATTTAAATCTTATCTGTATGTCATCCACATACACTGAATAAAACATTGTTCGTGGTATGACCCTATAGAGGGAATTCATTTTTACGATGAATAGCGTGCAGCTCAGCACACCACCTTGTGGCACACCTGTTTCCTGCGTAAATTGACCAGACAGCACTTTACCAACCCTCACATGGAACGTACGATTAGAGAGGTAGCTTTGGATCAGGTTCAACAGATTGCCTCTGACACCCACACCAGCCAGATCACGAAGAATTCCAAAACGCCAGGTTGTGTCGTATGCCTTTCCCATATCTAAAAATACCGCTAATAAAAACTGCTTGTGCACGAAGGCATCTCGGATATTCGCCTCCATGCGGACAAGGTGATCTGCCGTACATCTACCCTCCCTAAAACCACACTGCAAGGGGTCTAGTATTGTGTTGCTTTCTAGATAATGAATTAGGCATCTGTTTACCATTTTCTCAAAAAGTTTGCATAGGCAGCTTGTCAGGGCTATAGGCCTGTAGCTGCTGACCGAAGTTGGATCCTTGCCCTCTTTGAGAATAGGAATTACAACTGCTTGCTTCCAGGCATATGGAATATAACTGGCAAAGAATATGGAATTAAAAAGTGATAGCAGGGTTTTGTGCGTTTCAGCGTGTAGGTATTCAATCATCTCATAAACTATTCGATCGCCCCCAGGAGCTGATTTATTACAACAGTTCAGTGCAGCCTGAAATTCCACCATGTTAAATGGCCGGTTGTGAGGTTCATTTTTATTTCCTTTCTGATTCAGAGGCTGCCGTTCCGCTTGTCGCTGATATCTGAGAAATGTATCTGAGTAATGAGATGAACTTGAGATGTACTGAAAATGTGCTCTTAGCGAATCAGCCTGGTCCTCAATAGTGTCTCTTTGTGTGTTTACCAAAGGTAGAGGATGAGTTTCGCGGCCTTTTATTCTGTTGACCCTATTCCAGGCTTTCCGTTCATCTGTATATGAATTGATGCTACTGATGTATTTTTGCCAACTTTCCCGTTTGGCCCGGCAGCATGTTCTTCTGCCTAGTGACTTTACTTTCCTGAAATTGATCAGATTCACGGCAGTTGGAGATTCGCGAAGGTGACTCCACGCCTTATTTTGATACTTACGAGCTTCTTTGCACTCCACATTCCACCAGGGAACATGTCGTTTGAAGGGCGATCTATTTGATTCAGGGATACATAGTGACGCCGCATCAACAATAAATGCTGCATGCCACGGCGTCATCAATCGAAAGTGCAGAGATGTCGTCCCAAGTCATGCGGGTGAGTTCTTTATAACGTTTCCAGTCGGCTGACTTGACTTTCCAGTGGGGGACGCATGGAGAGCATTCATCACGTTTTGTTGAAATTATGACAATTGGAAAATGGTCGCTGCCATATGGATTTTTAAGCACGTTCCAATCTAGATACAGTACGAGTGTACCAGATGCAATACTTAAATCGATTGATGAAAATGTTTTGTAGCATGTACCTGTATTGAATAGAAAGCTTTCTACTAAGCGTCCCCTGGCATCACAACGACAACCTCCCCAAAGAGTGTTGTGTGCATTAAAATCTCCGACGACAATATAAGGTTCTGGTAGTTCATTCATAAGGCTTTGGAATTCCGTTTTTAAAAGATGGTAGTTCGAAGGGAAGGTATAGTGAGGAAATTGTTACCAGTTTATCAAACAGTATTGCACGGACTACAACTGCCTCTAGGTCTGTTTTAAGCGGTAATTGCCGGCAAGCAACACCCTTATCTACAATTATTGCCACACCGCCAGACAAGGCAAGGGCGTCGTTGCGGTCTTTTCGGTAAATGGCATACTGTCGGAGAAAATTTGTGTGTGAAGGATTAAGATTCGTTTCTTGGACACACAGCACCCTTGGCTTGTACTTATTTAAGAGTTCCTTGATGTCGTCTAGGTTGTGAAGTAAATCCCTGACGTTCCATTGTATTATCTGTGTATCCATAATGTATGTGTTTGGTGCTGTGTGTCTAAGATTATATAAGCTCACGAGACCTTTTCAGGCCCCTTGATACGAGCTCTCTTACTTCCCGGCACGCTCGAGGGAGCTGCGCCATTCCTTGGGCGTCCGAGACGCCGGATTTGTGCTTGTATCCATCACCTCGCCTGAGGCGGTGGATACTGCCCGCGGAGCAGGCAATTTTGCGGGAGTGGTGGGCCGATCTGCACGGGCAGTGACCCTGGGTACAACAGGCCCGGAGGTCTGCTGGCCCTCATTTGCGGGCGACGGAACAGCGCTGGCTGTCACAGTCAGGGGGGCGGATGGCGTGACCACCGTCACTCTCTGTGTGACTTGGGCGGCCGCCAAATCATGTGGCGCTTCCCCCCGGTGCACCACATCGGTGTAGGAAGGACTGTTCTGATCGTTGGAAAAGAAACGCTTGCGTGCCTCTGGGAAAGTTAGATTTAGTTTCACTTTGAGTTTTATTATTTGTTTTTCTTTTTTCCGCGAAGGGCAGGATCTCGAGTAAGCAGGGTGGTCTCCTTCACAGTTGGCACAGTGGGTTGCTGAACTGCAAACGTCAGAAGAGTGTTCGATGGAGCTACACTTGGCACAAGTCGCATGCCCTCTGCAGGTTTGTGACCCGTGCCCAAAACGCTGACACATCGACACGGGTTTGGAATGTATGGTCTGACACGTAGCTTGCAGTAACCGGTCTCGATTGATTCAGGAAGAATGCTGGTTCCAAAAGTTATGATAATGTGCCTAGTTGGTATTTCTTTGTCATCTCATCTTATTTTAATCCTTTGCACCTTGACAACGTTCTGCTCTTGCCATCCTTCTAGTAATTCACTTTCACTAAGTTCGAGAAGGTCATCTTTCGAGATGACCCCGCGCGCTGTATTCATCGTCCTGTGTGGGCCTACTGAGACGGGAATTTTCCTGAATACTACAAGTTTCGAGAGTCTGTCATACTGTGGCTTGTCGCGAACTTCGAGAAGAAGATCACCGATTCCCATTTTTGTTACTTTATACCCTGGGCCTATTGCTTCAGTGAGGGATTTGGCTACAAGAAAAGGTGATATCATTCGGACTGTCTTAGTTTCCTGTTGACTGTGAACAAAGTGGTATTTCGGAAACGACTCCTTAGGTTGCATAAAAAAGCTGAATGGATCATCAGTGCGCCCCCTTTTCAGGGAGCGATCAGGCAACGGGGGAAAAGCGTTTGCCATACAAAGTTCGGAAATTCGGCAGCGATGGTGGCCACCCACCACCGAGCCCAACAAGGGAACGCTACAAGTTCGGGAGAATACCTGCAGACGCCAGCCATGCATCGCCGCTATAACCTAATATAAAATACCCAAGTTTGGATAATTACACCAGGTTAACCCTTGCCGCCCAGAATACGGAAGCGAGAAGTGATAAGGAGACAGGAAAGAAGAAACAGCGAGAGAGAAAGCAAAAGATTGAAGAGGGGGACAGGAAAAGGCAACTGCCGATTTCCTCCAGGTGGGTCAGTCTGGAGGTGCCGTCTATGTGAAGCAGAGGCCGAAGAGGTGTGTTGCCTCCGCCGGGGGGCCTTAAAAGTCCAAACACCTAGCATCGGCTCAAACCCCAGGATCCCCCTTTCCCCAGACACGGCTAAGCCGCGCACGGCTACACGCGGGAGAGGCCAACCCTTGTGTGCTCGGGTACGAGGCGTCAACACACCAAACGCCTACTCACGCAGACGCTCCTGCAGGGCCCTCAAGTACTTGTGATTTTGCACTCTTGTCATAACTTCACAAGTACAGCTTGAAGTTGCATCTTTGTGTATGTATATAGTATGCACACACACAAACACGCACACACACTCTAAGCTCTCCCATCCCCTCTCTACCTCTACCATGTGACTGGCTTCCCTCACTCCACAAACACACTTTTTTTTCATTTTGACACTCCTAATGACAGCGATTAAAAAAAAATGAAGAATGCTTTTCTTTTATTGCTTGCCTTTCTCGAAAAGGAAAATTGCCATCCCCACAAACAGCTGCCCAAAGCTACGAGGGAAACCCATAGGGGTTTCTCAGAAAGGAAGCTACATAGTTGAATAATTCATCTTGGTCCTTTGTAGCTTTGTGCTAGATTCGGGTGGATGATAGTTTTCCCTTTCAAGGCACTTCCTCTACCTTGAAGGATTCTGCATAGCTGACTTGCAATATTTGCTTCCTTGCATACTTCTGTATTTATGGATGAAATATTTTATAAGCCAAATGCTTGCTACGAATTTATGAATATGAATTCAACAACACAGATAGAGAAAGCGTATACCTACATCACAGGCAAGTTTAATTGTCTTGACTCTAATATTTCATTTCATTTATTTACCCTAAGGGCCCAGAATTGGGCATTACATAGAGGGATAACAACAACAAGACTTCAAAGGGAGGTTATAAGCATCAAGATCGAAACACAATATAAAGAACAGAACTGTTTTCAGCATTAACAAGATGCACTGCATCTAGTAGTAGCATGACATAATTCTTACACAATGCAATAACACAAGATCAAACTACAACACTTTTAGAATAATGCAACAAATACATGACAGTGACCAAATGTAGTAAGGTCCTCAAGCAGGATAACATGATTGTTTAGAAAAGATGAGCTGGTATTAAATAATGAATGAATTAATTAAGCATACTAAAAAATTAAATTATGGGGTTTTACGTGCTAAAACCACTTTCTGATTATGAGGCACGCCGTAGTGGAGGACTCCGGAAATAATACTTCCAAGGCACGAGGGCATTACAGGAAGGAATGGTAAATACAAATATTTGCACAGTAAAAGAGAGAAAAAAATACAGTTATAACAAGCAAAGAAAGCCATGTTAGCAAAAGGTTTCATGAATGGCAGTCTTGAAGCTGTTGATGTCGGTGATGGCGGCGATGGAAGTGGAAGGTGGTTTCATTCGTTGCTAGTCCTTCGAATGAAAGATTTTCTGTAGGTATTAGTCCAACAAGATGGCACACCAACTTTATAGTTATGATCTGAACGTGATGACACGTAGACGGGAGTGGAAAAAATGATGTCTTCTAAAATTGGATTATAATGATCTATTTGTGGAACAATGAAAGGCGAGAGCATTTACAAGATAGTTCAGGTAAGGAAAGTGTTGCTTTCACTGATGATATGCCGAGAGTAATTTGATATAATGAAACATGCTACGCAATTCTGGTCGGATTCAATCATTTCTAAAAGTGTAGTGTTTTTGGGGTCACAGATAGCGCATGCGTAATCTAACTTAGGGCAAACAAGAGTTTTATGTAGATGTAGTTTCACTGATGAAGGTGCTTGGGAAAAATTGTGTCGTAAGTATCCCAGCATGCAGTTTACATTGTTAGTGACATAGTTAACATGTACGTGCCAAGAAAGATCAGAACTAATGTGGATGCCGAGGTACTTGTATGAAGTCACAGGAACTATCTAGTAGGATGCCGTCAAGAAAATACGCGCTGCCAACAGTGTGGCCCCGTCGAGACATTCGCATAATTTTACGCTTCTTGATGTTAAGCCGCATCATCCATTTATTGAACCATGAGGACAAGTTAAGTCTTCTTGAAGTTCATGCTGATCAGAGGGTTGGGCGATTTTTTTTTTTTTTTTTATAGAGAACGCAATCATCGGCAAATGTTTTATTGATGAAAACACGATGCAGTCAGGGAGGCCATTAATGTAACTGAGATGCCAAATGACACAGGCAAAAAGGTAGAAGAACAGTTTTTAGCAGTCACAAATTGGGTGCGGTCAGAAAGAAAATTTTCAATCCAGTAGAATACTTTGGTTTCTAAATTAAGTTTGCTTAATTTAAGAAGTAAGTCATGCGCCACCCTATCAAAAACTTTAGCGAAATCCAAGAATATGCAATCAGTGTCAAAGCTGATGTCGTTATTTATAAAGAGATCATTAGTGAAAGATAATAGCTGCGTTTCACAGGAAAACATTTTCCTGAAACCATGCTGGGAGTTAGTGAAGAAAGAATTTTTCTCTAGAAATTTGATTCAATGAGAATAAATAATGTGCTCAAGAAGCTTACATGGGATGCTTGTAAGCAATATGGGTCTGTAATTATCGGGAAGATGTACATTAATTGACTTATGGACAGGAACCATCTTCCCTACCTTCCAATCACCAAGAATTATGGAGCACGCTAAAGATTGAACAAAAATGTTGGACAAGATAACAGAGGAGTACACATTAGTCATTTTCAATATTTTTGATGTAGTTAAATCACAGCCAGACAAAGATGAAATTTTAAGATTACTAATGAGTTTACCAATGCCTACAGAATCAATGATTATGGGATCCATAGGAGGAAAGCTATGGTCGTAAAAACATGGAAAAGAAACAGGTGTAGTTTTACAGAAAAAAGAAACAAATGCATTGTTAAACACTGAGTAGTACTGTGGAGGAGGGACTAAAGTATTAGTGCAAGTTGGATATGACGATTCTCCGACCCACTGACAATGTTCAAGAACTTGCGCGGGTTAGTTTGCAACATTTCCGGTAAAGTAGTGTTGAAAAACAAATCCTTGGCATGCTCTATGCTCTTGTTGTACTGCATGTTTACTTGGAAACAGGCAACCCAATGATTGGGGTTATTGGTTCACTTAGCACAAAAAAAAGACATTTATTTTTGTTTGAAAGCCGTTTTAGAGCAGTAGTAAATGAGGATGACCGTGGGTTAAAAATGATCTGTCACTGTGGTAGAAATCTTTTAGCAATAATTACATAAATTGGTAAGATTTGTAAAGTAGACAAAACTGGTGCTTTGAGATGGCGACTTCCACTTTTTTTTTTACAAGAAAGATATAATTTTACAAACGAAGCATAAATTTGATTTTGTAGAATAATAATGAGCAACATACACTTTCTTCAGGGAAAATTTTAAATATTATTGAAGCATGCCTGACCAATTATGTGGAATCTCCCAGGAGCACCTTCGTTCCATCCTCCCTGAGCTAAAGGGACATCTAAAGGCCTCTTACAGGAACCTCTTCTGTTGCTACTCAGCAAACAGCCCTTCTGCTCAGATGGCACTGTTATTACAGGGCAAAGGTTGATGTCATGTGATTGACCTTTCACCACTCTCTCAAATGTAGTGCTTCAAGAACATTCACTCGACGAAATACAGCATGACAAAAATTTAGCGTTCAAGTAGTGGACACAACCATAAGAAACTAATGCATGTGTCTCTCCTGTTCTGTCCTATATTATAGCACATAATTTTCTACGTGCTACTGCACTAACTGGCCCAGTAACCAACTATTCTGAAGCTATATGGTAGCAGAACATCTTTCGGACCTAGTTGGTCGATGATTAAAGACTGATTTGAGATGGGAAACAGACAAAACAAACAGTAGAAACATTAAGAAAGCTTGAACGCAAGCTACCAACTGTTTTATTGAAACGTAGGCCTTACAATATAACCAGAAGAAAGGACAAAGGAAATGTCCCTTTGGAATTATAAAGTGCTTCCCAGATATAAATCCCAAGTAACATTATCTTTTGGCGTTGTTTGCATATGTGTAAGAGATTTTTGTCCCTGTATAGACCACAAGGCCTACGTTTCAAAAATACAGTTGGTAGTTTGTGCTCAAGCTTTCTTCGTGTTCCTTCTCTTTGGGTTGGCTGTTTCCCGTTTTACACAATAAGTCCTTAATATGGTAGAATATTCCACAGACTTGGCTTTGCACTGTCAAGGAGTGCAGCTTCTTTTTTTTTTTCATTTCGATAAAGATGAATGCAATTAGGTCAGGCATATTTTTTTTTAAGTCATGGAGTCATGTGTACGTCTGATATAAGATCAGCATTAGAAGAAGTTTTTGAGGACTTGCTCCTTCAAGTTTTAATACCAGCAAGAGTGGGGGCATGTTACCCAACTTCTATCAGTGTTCAAATGACTGGGATCATAGGTAGGAATTACGTGGCGAAACCTGGTGTTGATACATTTTACAATTATACCCAAAAGGCATGTTTATTGCTGATACTGCGATCACTAGTGCCCGTAACCAAGGATGCATATTTGAAGAATTCGGTTCGGGCTGACCGTTGCGAACTATTTTTGCTTATAAGCATGTCACAGGTACGTTCGCGATTCACAGGCCCCGCAGGCTCTGTTACAAAGGCGTTTCAGCATCTAAATTTCAGCAACACAGCAGCGAGATCGTCTGCGTGGCGGTGCGTGGCACTTACGTCTCCAAAGGCCTGAATGCTCTTGATGGCGCCGACCACTTTCTGATGATCCACGTCCATTACACGGGCCAGCTTCAGAGAGTCGCAAGCCCCATGCTCGGCGACGTGTTTCAGAATGCTTTCCACCAGGTCAACCATATTTGCCGCTGACGTTTATCCTTGATGGTGCAATCCGTTGACAGAGGGCGAAGTCCCGCCGCGACCGAACTCGCTACGGGTCGCTCACAACACACGAAATAACCGCTGTGGCAAATATCATCAATCAAGTATCATACACGCGGCAGGCCACGCGACCTTGCTACTGCAGCGTCACCGGCAGGAACCACGAACGAGCTGTCACAACTTTTCTCTTGCTATCTCTCTTAGCGACTCACTGTGCCTGTGTGTGTCGAGTTCGGTCGAGTTGGTTCAAGCGAGGAGCAAGAGCTGACGATATCCACGAGGGAGACTCTTCTGGGGAAACATGGAGGAAACTACCTTCAACCCTTCCACCATAGAGTCATTCATTTCTCTATAATAGAGTTTCCAAAGTATAGGGGAGAGCATAGAGTTTCTCACTATAACATATGGGGGAGAGGTTCTCCGCAGCACGACCTACTGAACTACAGACCTGCACAGATCTCCCTCCTCCAGCACGCCTGGTCTAGTTCGCCCCTTTTGCCGCTAGGGAAAGAACGTACGAGCAGAGTGGCGCTAGTCATAACCTGTTCGCTGTCGTCTGCTTCTGCGATCTGTTCAGCGCTTGTCTTGCCATTTCGGCAGGCACAAAGCGCTTGTTTTGGCGGTAAATGAATAAATTCACAAATATACAAAAGAAGACATATTTGCGAATGCTTTGCGTTTGAATAGTGAAACTAGAAGAGGATGAGCGGTGCAAGAAATGTAAACAACGAGCATAGGTGGCCGCTGCAATGCTAGATCAACGGCATAAATTTCGCTTTCCTAGCCTCCTTAAGAGACTGGAAAAATTGTTTAAAAAGATTCATAGGATAATCTAGCTTTCTTTAGTTGATTACAGACAGCCTAATGTCGTAGATGACATTAGGATTTACTACTGTGTGCCGTAGTGAAAGGAAGATGATCTGGTAAAAGTATAGTAAAAGTATTCACTAGTAAGTCCTCCACCCGATATGTGCTATAGTCTGATCGATTCTGTTTCAAGGGAAGGTGAGCATACCTTGTTTTTAATATCGTTGGATGTGTAGCTCAGTAGAAAGCTTGCAAAAAATTAAGCGATCCCAGTGCTTTAAAACGTGCTGCAGTGCAGGCCTTAAAAATCGTGTCACGGAACTCTTTTCAAACTGTAAAGCTAGCTTTTCCGCGTAGTACGGTGGCAGCATAACGGTGGTGCTGAAGATACGTACGCAGTGAAGCTGTGTGCGTAATTCACTTTTTGAACTCGTGACGCATTCACGGACAACTTTTAAGAGTTAAAATGAGTGGTAATCGTTCTGTCGTCGAACATTACGGTGGCTTCAAGTTTCTAAAGAGCGCAGACGCGAATTTTACAACGTGTACAATGAAACTGTTGGGTACGTTGCGAACTCTCTACACAATGCGATTTATAATAATCTCCTTTAAAAAGGCAGTGGGAGCGGCTATTTAACGCTATTTTAGAGAGCATCGGACTACACGCTCCGACATTTTTTAGGTTCGGTGAGTCAACTTTTGGAGCCAAGTGACCGATCAAAGCCTTGTGACATCTCTGTCACTGTGTTAGCAAAAATCGTCAACTAGAGAAGCAGTTCGTCGCAACACAACAGCTGCCGTACTACTTACAACGCCGCACAACAGCCCACCTCGTAGCAGACGAACAGGTTATAAAAGCGCCACCTACGGCCGTCGGTCGAACGAAAGTGGGCGCAAGGTGCTCCGTGCCACATGGCTCTACACTGCGCATGCCCGGCAGTCGCCTAGCAACGGGCAACGGAGACGCGTGCTCCGCGATCGCGGCCGGAAGCAGCCGTAGCGGCTACACCTTCGTGTTTAATGCAGCGCGCGCTAGCATACACCTAGCGCAGACGACTCAAGGCTGTTTCACATGCTGCGACTGCAACGACGAAAATCGGTGCTGTCGCACGCGTCGCAATGCGATTTTTAGAGGGCTCATTTCACATGATTGCGATTTCATCAATGCGATTGGTGCGACGCCCAGGGTTGCTTACTGCCAGGTTTCGTGGCACACGCTGCATAATTCTTTTATTGTAATGAATAAAACGTTTACAGTATAATGTTCTTGACTTTTCTTGGTTAGAAGCAAATAATATGTACGTTTACTAATTTAAAACGTTAGTTAAGATTTGTCTTGGAGTGCGCGACGGCGGTTTCGGTAGTTCAGTGCGACATGGCGCACGTAAACAGCTGTTCGCAGGTGGTTCTGCGCCGTGTGTTGTCTCATCTGCCTTCTATGACCGTTTCGTTCTGCCTGCGCTACAACAATCTCCAAGATGACCTATCGACCAGTTCGTATTGCTACCCTCACCACATATGCAGTATTCGGAATTCGGCTGCCACGAAGTCGTCGTGTCAGCCCAACAAGATCCTCGCGCTACCCGTGCTCAGCGCCAGCTTCTGAAGAAATGATGCGTGTATATTGCCCGTGATTGCGCATATGTGGTGCCTGCTACTAGCCATATTCTTACGCCAAACGCAACAAGAAGCACCAACCCGAAAGCACGCGTGTGCCACTGAACGAAGCCTCAAATGATCTGTGTGATTACGACGTGGAATGAAAATTGTGTTGTGAAATTCAACCTTAGCGCTATCCTGGTTCGTCCATCGCCGTGCTTGCGCTGCGAATATATATATGGGAGCCCTCTCTAAATATTTCTAAAGGCGCAAAAGCCGACGCATCAAATGTTTCGAGCAGTTACCGTCACTTTTGTGGAAACCTGTACGTTGTAACATATCATTCTAAAGGACACGCTTCTCGTCCACTTTGTTGTTCTGTGTCTCGCGCTGGCAGTATACTCGGAACTTCTAACAAGAAGACCATATCAATACGCGCTATTCATAAAGCAGGATCGTAGGCCTGCGGCATTCGCACTTGCCGTAGAATTTTTCAGCTTTCTGCTCAGCCTCGCACTTCTCTCACGGTTAGCCTGTTTTGTGGAAATAAATATTATTCTTATATTATTAATGTTATTAGATATTATAGTTTCTTCACTGTAATTTATAGCAATCATCCAGATTTCTTAAGCTAGGCGTGCATTTAACCTGTATTAGATAAACATTGTTACGACATGCTTATGGGAGTCATTTCAAACTAGATTGCTCAGCCAGAGAAAGTACAAATGCAAGTCTCAATGTTTGTTCGAATTTGGTATTCCTAAACAGATTATATTGGCAGAATTTTATGCCTGCTTGCATTTCCAGCAATTCAATGTTCAGAGCTGGAAAAACTGATTCCTTTTCTTGCTGTCGAAAGGCTGCTTCAATGTCGATAGCAAGCTATAATTATTCATTTCAAAAGTTTTAAGCAATGACTATATGTCTAAGCTTATCAATGCGTTTTTGTTCCACGAACACAATTAAGTTTTCTCTCTCCTTCTTTTGACAGCCATGGAATGAAACCGTTCACTTTCATAAGTATCAGGATGGAAACATTCTGGAGTTTGTCCTGAGCATTTGCTTGCATCCTATAGTGTGCATGTTTGTATCAAGTTCTGGTGTTACAATCGCAGTGATCTACACATATTGTTATGTTGCTACAAACAAATTTATTTAACTTTCTTTTCAAATCTACAATGTGGCCATGCAGTTACAACTATATTAATAAGCAAAAAAAAAACTGCAGATTCAGTGTACGTGTTGGAATCTATGCGAAGTGAAGTTTTTGTCAAGTGGTCAATTAAATGCGGTTAAAGTAACTGCGATATATACAATTTGTCTTACTTTCAACAATCCAACATGTCATCTTTTGCAAGGTTTGCTTATGCACCGCGTAAGTCACAACCTTAATGTCATGTAATCTTTATGCATTACACTGTTCACAAACCATACCGAAACGCAAATGACAGTTAATGTAGATGCATGCTGCGAGACATCAACACAGTGACATTTGTTGAGCAAGGAATGGTGCGAGGTGTATGCAGATGAATGAATGACGTGCTTATGTACTTATTTATTTATATACCTCGCAGGCTGCAAGGTTGGAGTATTATGCAAGGAGGAATGAAAAAGTTGTTACAAAAGGAAGAAGGGCACAACATTAAGAAAAAAAGCAGTACCAATACATTGCACCAACTAGCCCAACATGTTTTACTGGCACAACATTATACAATACTTAACAAACAATAACAGAAAAAGTTACTGCCCATGCACCCTGTACAGACGGTAAACCTGCGAAGCTGAAATGTGCGGCCTCGGTGTTTATCACTGAGTTAATTCCAATGGTTTATTCAAGTCTTTCTATTTTATTGGTTATGTCTGTGTTTCTTAATGAGGTTATGCACATGTTTGGCTTGGGTTTATCACATTGTTTGTTTGGAATGCCACACATTACACTTTGCAAGATGCAATGAGTGGTTCATTGTGTTAATCCAGCGGGTCCATCAAAGTCTTTCTGGATTATGTTACGCACTTGTGTTTTGTAATGCATTAATCATAATGTTTATGACTCGGTTATGCACTGTAGTTACGAAGTGACACACCGGATCTGCACATTTCATTTAATTAAATACAGGGACACATTTTCGAACCTCTTGGGAAGTCGGAGAGAGACTGCTGCACGCGCACTCTGCTGCTAGAGAGAAACGACGTCACTATCGGTCTAGCCAATGGCCCACCACACCTTCGCTGCGAGATAATAATGACATCATGATCTTGTCTTAACCCCATCCCTCTCTGTGTCCCTTCCCTGCAATAATACGCAGATAAATGTATGTTTGAAATGCATAAGCATTTCTATGTCTACCCAACACGAAATGTCTCCGTCCATCATGGAAGACGAATTCAATGGCTCACACCCCCTTAAACAATGGCTCATACCCCTGCACTAGGGTTTTTGGGATCGGACCACGAGTGTTTCGCCTAGGCATACACAGCTTCACTGTAAAAAGAATGAACACCTTTCTGCTAGAGACCAAGACAATCATGAGGTGTATTAACAAATGAAAGTTTATTGAACATGCCGAGTAAATGCTGTTCGACAAGCAATAAATCAAATTTACACAAAAAGCAGAAGCAAGATCTGATGTGTGTCCATACAGATCCCAACAGGAAACGCATCCATCTCTGAAAGTGTAACAGCGACCATGCTGACACAAGATTCTCCCAGTGTCTTTGCATCTACAGCCTCCATAATTTCTCTAGGCAGCCGATCTGCACAGAATGCTAGCTTCCTCTACAATGCATTCTCCACATCTGAGCGTGCATTGTAGAGGAAGAAGCTAGCATTCTGTGCAGATCGGCTGCATAGAGAAATTACGGAAGCTGTAGATCTAAAAATGCTGGGTTAATCTTGTCAGCACGGCCTCTGTTAGAAATGGATGCATTTCCTGTCAGGAAATGCACATGAATTTTTGCTTCTCCTTTTTGTGTATGTTCAGTCTATTGCTTGTCAGCGAGCATTAACTCGGTGTGTACATTAAACTTTTGATTGTTAGATCATCTCGGTTTTCTTGTTTGTCCTATGTGTTCTCTGGTGCCAATTACAGCTAGGCTATTCGTCTTTTTTTTTTTTAGACTGCAACAAGTCACTTTAATGGCCCTCATGAGACCTTATAAAATCTTTTATTTGGCCAATGTAGCAAGAACGTACAGTGTGAAGCAGTAAGAACAGGTTATGCTAACTTCTAATTAAAAGGTTTATTGTGAAAATGCAATGATCTATAAAGGTTACCACAAAGTAGTACAACAATAACACCTGATAAAGACTAGTGCTTGATGAAACCAAGCATAAAAGCAGGAAAGGGAGAAAATACATATAGATATACAAGTCCAGGGGAAAAAAAAACATTGTGATCACCAAGTGTGCATGTGGCTACCTTCCAGGAAACTCAATTTTTTCCGGATGGCATGGAACTGGAAGAATGTGCTTGCATAAGCAAGCTATCAGTCTGTCTATTGGAATAACAACAGTGTTTCTTGAAAGGTGCTGGCATGCAGGATTGGCAATTGTAATGATTTTTTCCTGCACTTGGAATTTTTCTCTGTTTTCTTTCTGTAGCATTTTTATTTATGTTTGGCTGCATCAAGCACCAATTTTTATCTATCTTTCAAAGATGTCTTTCGTTTTCTGGGGAAAACTTGGGGAAGGCAGGAGATGGAAATTCAAGACGATGAGCAACATGAAAACAAGGTGAAAGTAGGAGCCAACGTTTCCAAACGTGGACCTTGAAGAAGACAAGTCCACTAGTCGAGACGTTGGCTCCTGCTTTCACCTTGTTCTCGTTTTGCTCGTCGTCCTTTCTTTTTCTGGTAATTTGTATAACTCGCCACATTTTTACAAATGAACCGCAGTTGAAAGTTAGTCCTCGTCCATATCTAGTGTCATCCTGTTGATACTGCTTCATGCTATGCACTCTTGCAACATTTGTGTGCGTGTGTGTGCACACATGTGGATTTGTATGTGAGATCGGGCCCTTGGGCAGAGGTATCATTCTTCTCCTGTGCAGCCTTATGAATTCATTAACTATAGTGCAACAGAAATGCAATGGACAGGAACGAAGTGAACACACAGAGCGCTTTGTTCTTGTCTGATGTCTATCTGTTGCACTTTAGTTAATAATGAATACATACAAACTCTAGTTTTCAGTTATTATGTCAGGCTTATAAGCCCGCTTGTGTCCTGGAATATTTGCATGGCTATGTATCCTGTAATTTAATTTCTGGCCATGTGCTTGCAAGTCGCGTGTCAATCTCCTGATTTTCCTGACAATCTTGTGTGATGTGCAGGCCCAGACAGTTTCTGGTGAATCCATGCAGGGTGTTGTGCAGGGTGTAATCTGCACTACAAGTACTGCTTTGATTGCTTTCAGTTCAGCTTTTCTAGGTGTAGGATGACCTGGAATGGTACTCACTTATATGGAGTTTAGTTTTATGTAGTGTCATACTACTGTTACACTGCTATTGCCAGATCAGTGTACTATATGTGCCTTATGTTTGCTTGCATCTTCATGATTAGCAACCTCCCCTGTGGTTTTGGCAGTTGCATATAGTCTCCTGGCCTAATTGTTTACCCCCATATTCCACGGTATGGGCCTGTTGTGTTTCAAGTTCAGGTACTCCCAAGGTTGTGTTTCTGAAGGGAGGGGTAGTCGTCTTTGCATCTCATATGCTAGCTGGCATAGCATCTTGGTACGAGGTTCTGAGCTCTTGAGACAAAGAATTTGTGCTGCAGGCAGCAATTCTACTCTGTCTAGGTGCTTGTTCGTTAGCTCTTTCTCATAGAGGTCTTCAAGCATGGTACAGTTGGAAAGACCTGTTATTACTACCCGATGCCTGTATTCGATGAGTTGTCTTTTTTGTGTGCTGCAGGTAATTCATACCGTACCATACCTTGGACACAAGCAAAGCATCTGCGATTTTCTACAGTATCCACTCGTCCACCCCCATTATTTTGAGATTATTCTTTTCGCCAGGTGTGGAAGTTGCGTCCAAGCATTGCATAATTGTTTCACCCACGTGCTGGCTCTGCCGTCATGGGCTTACACTAGCTGAGGATTTGTGGACGTTGACTTGCGGGCATACTTGTCCAGCTATGTGGATCACAATGTGCAATCTGGGGTAGTTCTTGATTCTAGTCTTTCTTTTTTTCCGACGTCGATATGAGCTGACTTATCAGAAAGCGAGAGGCCAGACTGGCCAAGAAAGTCTGCAGTGTTGTCGAGGGCTTCTTGCATCATTCTTGATTTCTGTATAAGATAGCTTTCACATAGACTGTAATTTATTTATTTATTTATTTACAATACTGCCAGTCTCTACTGAGACCATAGCAGGAGGGCACTATACATATGTACATGTACACTGATAATGTTTAATACATGTATAAAGTCAGTTTCGCACCTTAAAACATCAACAATTTTCACTACAAAAATGTATACACCAAACACAAGTACATGCAAACTTTCAAAAAAAAAAGTAAGAAATGGCAATTGAGGTATTCTATGCTGCATACCCGACTACATACACAGGGCACAAGTACATGGTAGTTTGCACGATCAATAATAGCACTAGCAATTTTAACCTGCTAAACAATTTTTTCAATTTTTGATTCAAATTGAGACAGTGACTCTGTGTTAGTGGTGAGAGGTGATAACATATTCCATTCACGGATCGCAACAGGAAAAAAGGAATATTTAAACACATTATTATTACATTTATATTCTACTAAGGTGTTTGTGTGTTTGTGCCTGGTAGGTCGTGTTTGTGAATAAGATATGTAACTTGAAATGTCAATTTTGAAAGAATTATGCAGAAGTTGATAAAGAAATTTCAAACGTGCCTGTTTCGCTCGTGCTTCGAGCGTAAGGAGCCCAGAAATTGCTAGAAGATTAGAGGGAGAGTCTTCACGTCTAAATTTGTTGTGAATAAATCGAATGGCCTTCCTTTGTATTGTTTCTATTTTCTTTATGTTAGTTTGGGTGTGAGGGAACCATACAGTGTTTCCGTATTCGAGGATCGGCCTAACGAATGTCTTGTATGCTAGGAGTTTTGTTGACAAGGGTGCGAGTCGAAGTGATCTGCGTAGGAAAAATAACTTTTGCATAGCAGATGAGGTAATGTGGTGAATATGCTCGTCCCACCTTAGGTCTGACGTTATTGTTAAGCCTAGATATTTATATTTTTGTACTTTAGTCAAAACTGTACCATTTATGGTGTAGCAAAAGTCTGAAGGTTCTTTTTTCCTCGTTATGGTCATACATGCCGATTTTTTTACATTGATTATCATCTGCCAGTCTGAGCACCATTCCGCAATACTACTAAGTGATTTGTTAAGGGAGTAGTGGTCTTGATCATTTTTAATTTCTCTATAAATGATACAGTCATCCGCGAATAACTTTATTTTACAGTCTATGTTAGTGGTTATATCATTAATATACACGAGAAATAACAAGGGCCCAAGCACGGAGCCCTGTGGTACTCCTGACGTAACTGATACTATATCTGATGTTGTATGTTCGAAAATAACAAACTGACTCCTATTAAACAAAAACCCACGAACCCAAGCAACAATTTCTGTGTCTCCGATAATGCTCTTTAGTTTATTTATTAGTTTGGTGTGACAAACACTATCAAACGCTTTAGAAAAATCAAGTAGGATTAGGTCCGTTTGGCCGTGATTGTCAATACCCAACGCGAGATCGTGTATGACTTCTGTTAATTGAGTTATGGTCGATAAACCCCTGCGAAAACCGTGCTGGTTAGGGGACAGGATGCCTTCGTTTTCAAAAAAAATTGTTAAATGTTTTAGAATTATATGTTCGAGTAGTTTGCATGCCGTGCTCGTTAACGATATTGGTCTGAAGTTTGATTCAACGGATTTATCTCCCGACTTGTAGATCGGAATAATTTTAGCTATTTTCCAATCTTTGGGTAGTTTTGATGTCGACAGGGATTTACGGAAAATAAGCCCGAGGTATCTGCTACACCACTGTGCGTATCTTTTAAGAAATTGGTTGGGTATATTGTCTGGACCACATGCTTTTTTAGTGTCTAGGGCAAGAAGAAGGTTAAGAACACCAGCGTCTGTGATAACGAGAGGGTCGATAGTGGAAACAGTCCGTGGAACTAAGTCCGGCATGACGCCATTATCGTTTGTGAAGACCGAACGAAAGAATTGGTTATATCTGTTGGCTTTATCCGCTTTTTCACTTGATGAGAGCTGAGTTGTGAGTGTGCTTTTTTGGCGAAAGTGGTTCCAGAATCTATGCGGATTGTTCTTTATAAAGCTGGGGAGTACGGTGTTGAAGTAATGGTGTTTCGCTTCTTTGGATTTCTGTTTGAAATTTTTTGCTGCAAGCACTAGCCTAGGGGTCTTAGATGGAGTATTGCCTGTTGCCTTGCTAGCTTTGCGTAACCTTTTGAGTTGGCGTTTTGCATGTATTACTTCCCGAGTAATCCATGGGTTATTTTTCAAGGGTTTTTTCGATTTAACAGGAATAAAATGGGTTACACAGTGGGACACTATGTCTTTAAAACGTATCCAGACAAGATTTATATCAGACAAAGGATCTGAGGCCAATGCCGAAAACTCTTGGAATTCGTGAGATAAATAGGTTTGTATGTGGGCGTCATCTGCTTTGTCGAAATTGATTATAGTTTGTGCTGTGGTTTGCACTGATAATTTGTAATCTAGTGGTAAGATACACATCGGAATATTGTGATCGGATATGCCTTCTATTACTTCTAACTTCACTTGTTCTAAGAGAAAGTTACTACTTAGTAAGATCAGGTCAAGTATACTCCGAGACTCGTTTTGCACCCTTGTGGGGTATTCCACAATTTGGCGTAAGTTGAAATTTAACATCATATCGAGAAGGGCTTCCGAAGCCTTTGTTGTGTACTGCATGGTAGACCAGTTAATGTCGGCAAGGTTAAAATCACCCATAAGAATAACACGACAATTTCGAGCATGTTGCTGCAAATATTCTTGTATGGCAATTATGCATTCGTGTCCACATACGGGGCTTCGATATAGGCAACCAACAACTATACTTGTGCCCTTAGTGTTAATCTTACAAAAGATTGCCTCGGCATCAGCTACCTCTGGAAGAATGACCAGTGGGATTGATTTCTTTATTGCTAGCGCCACGCCTCCACCACGTGATTGCCTATCTTTGCGAACCAGTACGTAGTTTGGGGGAGTGACTTCATGACTTGAGACAGACAATGATAACCATGTTTCGGTGACTGCCACTATATCTGGTTCACGATCGAGCAATAAGTTTTCAAATGGCTGCACCTTATTTAAGATACTTCGAGCGTTGACGTTTAACAACGTTATTTTTTCTTGCGCTGGTATTGGCGTGTTGCCGGGCGGTTTACTTCGTTTTTTCCTTTTTCGACGTTCGCGTTCTTTTTTTGCTCCATTTTGTCGTGCTTCTTTATCTCTACCCTGTCATTCTTTTCGTCATCCCAGATGAAAATACGGTTGTTAATGAATAGTTTGTTGTACGCTAACGACACCTTGTCTTTATTTTCGCGGTTTGCCTGTGCACTGTTCCAGAGTTTCTTTCGGGTCTCCCTAACTTTTCGCGAAAAATCTTCCCCTATTGAGAGGTCTGATTTCTTTAGTTTAAAGCAGTTTTTTAGTATGACACTTTTATCTCTTGCGTCTAGTAATTTAAATATCACTGGCCTCGTCTTGTTCGGTCCTCGTCTTCCTAAACGATGTATGCGCTCAATGGCCACAGGTTCGAGTTCAAGGATTTTTGTGATTATTTCCTCATTTACGGCCTCTTCTAGCGCTTCGCTTGTTTCTTCTTCCATTTCTGGTAGGCCATAAACAATTAAGTTTGACCTTCTGCTACGGTTTTCGATGTCGTCTATTTTTTCTTCAAGACTCTTAATTATCTTATTCATAGAAGCCATTTCTTTATGACACGCGGTCACTTCAGCTTCGAGTTTCGTACGCCATAGGCTGTAGTGTTTCTTGTAGTATGCCCGTGTTGTTGTTGTGTGTGGGCCAAATGTACCTCCAACTTTGATCTGGAATTTTCTGTCTTGCAGAAAGTTACTGTTTAAGTGCTGTACCAGAAATTTTTTTTGCTCATCGTTCCTCTTATTAGAGCAGCATAAGGTACTGCTGTTAAAGGCCTCTTCACTCTTTCATAAGCGGTATTACACAATGTCCTGCGACAAAGTTTCTGCTGCTTATGGCCCACTCATAACTGCCAGAAGGGACAACTCTTGAAAAAGGTTTTCTTTGTGCTATGTGTGCGACGTAGTATGAGCATTCATGCCTTGACATTTATACATCTGTAGAACCAGCTTCCTGACACAGTACTTGCTATACCTGATCATGCTTATTTGTGCAGTGCTGTTGAACAATACATATTGATGCAATGAATATTTACACACTCGAATTATCACGAAAGATGGCTGTTTTACAATTCTGCCCTCTGCTTTCTATTGCTTTTTTATTGGTGTTATATTTTGCATAAGCATGCCCCCCTATGCAATAGTATTTTGAAGTCTAAGGGTTCAATAAAAGGTGATGAACTAAATCTAAGTGCAAGAGCTTTTTTTTTTATTTTTCACCTACGACTCCCATCGAAATGCGACTTCCATGGCTGGCAAATCAACCCCTCACCTTGTGTTAGCAGCAGAATGCTATAGACACAGTGGCAGGTGAACAAATTGAAGAACAATATTTCTGTCTATTATTTTTTTTCTTGCCTGTATGCAAGTAAAGTTTGGAATAAATTTGTCATTGCAAAAAAAGCCCAGTTTGTGGTCCTTTATCGAATAAACCACATATTGTGTATTGTTGAAATGCAGAAATTTGTTCTAAGATCCTCGGGTGATATATGTTCTTGCAAGTAGCATGGTATTTCATTACTTATAAAGATAGTAATCGCAGCGGATATCGTTATATGGGTTTACACACTAATATATGTGATCACAAACTTATTAGAAACATGTAAGGCATGAATGTTTCTGCACATTTGATCAGCTGTGAACGTGCAAGAACTGCTTGTACCGGCCGACTTCACTGCACAGTTTTGATTTACTTTTCTTCAGCGTGTCGTTTTATACTGTTTTATCCCCACAAGAACAGGCCGTTTGCCTGCTTTTTGCATTGTTGCACCAGTTCTACATGATTGTGCAGGAGGGTACGTTGTCACTGTGCCACTATAGCAAGCAATTTACTTAATCTACTAGCTGTACAGTTAATTACCTTGCAGAGCAACTGTTCATACAGATGCAATAAGGATACAAAGTCCGCAACATAGTCGATGTTTATTGGTTTTTGTGCAAGAAAAAAAAATTCTCCAGAGAAGAGGTGCAACTTAACGTGCATGTAATAGTTTATTCGAGCCACGGATTTAATGCTATCGTAGCAAATTCATTACGATAGCCTACACTTTTGCTCTGTCAAATTTAATAAGAGGCAAGATGAGCTTTCAAGATGCATCGGGAAATTCATGCTTGAAAACCGACAAGAAAATGCAACTGAACGGTACCGCGTTCAGCGCAACGTTGAAATTTCGGGTACTTTGCTGTCTTGTCATTTGCCCTTGCCGAGGTTGAAATAATTCAAGCTGCTCCGTAAGCGCGATTTTTCTATGCTACTCAACAAAACATTGCAGCAACCTCGTCGTCTGCTGGGGATCGAACATCTCTAGCTAGCACTGACAACTCGCAAAGGCGCACGAAGCAAACGTGAAAATGCACTTCATTTGCTGTGTAGCGTGCAATAGGAGAATGCAATCTGTACAAGTTTTTTATTCTCCCTTAATTCGCGCACGTACCTAATTCGACGATCCACGTTTCCGCGATTGCACTTGTCGTGCGAGACGCCATCAAAACAAACCGGCGAAATAGCTCCGTTGACAGCTCTCCGCGCAATTTCGACGGAAAATCGCAGCGATCGGTGCGACGGTGCGACTGTGCGACCAACCGGTTGGTCGCAGCCGAAAATCGGGGGGACGGCACTGCGACTGCGATTTTCATCGCAAACGACGGAAATCGCACTTCCGGTGCGACGAAAATCGCATCATGTGAAACAGGCTTCAGAGGACCCAATCAAATATGTCGCTTTACAGTAGTCGAAATCAAGCTTCGAAGAACTTGAAAGATACGAAAGCTCTCAGGTAGGCATATCTGAAAGAAATGTTGGACTTACAGCTGCTGCAACAGGCATTTATATGTGCTGCATGCAGGCAGCCGCCCGCGGCTGTGTCTTTGATGAAGATATGAAGATATTAAAGGTTAGCGCTAGTGTTGGTCTACTCTATCCGAACGTTTCTGCTGTACAGGTCATTTATTCGAGCGTTTAAGCACCGTCCTATGGTAAACGCGGCAAATGCTGCAATTGCTACCACACGCAAACTTGGCGTGGCAAACACTTCGCAACGGTAGCAACGGCTACGCGCTTCCTTATTTACCGTACGGCTGTTGCAGCTGCGCTAAAGCTCTCCATTAACTGGGTCTCAGGAGGGTGCTCTGCTGTGGCGGCTGTGGGTATCTCCAAATAATGCGCGTATTGCGCAGCATATGGGGCATATGGCTTTGGGGGCCAGTATACTGGCAACCAAAGCCATGCAAGCTAGACGTCCACGTATGTACTAGCAAAATATCTTGAACAACGAAAAGCCAACACTGGCAGCCGCACTGACCACTTCATAAATGGCTGTTGCGTGCGCGTGCATTACGTTTATTGCACTGATGGGCATGCAAGAAGAGAAAATGAGGACTGCTGACCACGATGCGTGAATAATCAAAATATAGTTTATTTTTGCTAAAGCTTACTTACTATAAATACAAAGCACATAATTAAGGTCTCGTATTCGAGGACTTGCCGTGGCAAGTAAGACGAATGTTGCTACAAGAAAGCTACATCACAGGCATACATTTATTATACACTGTTACAAATGAGTGTAAGGGATTGGTAAATCAACATAAAACTTAGATTTGAAAGTAATGAGTAATATATATGAGGTAAGTACACATGGGCAGCAGAGAAATAAATATGCATAAAAAGTACTACAAAAACATTGCTGCAACCCACAAGGACACATAAAAGACTGGTATATCTGTAGCATTTCTTCATCTAGCACACAAGACACACCAGGAAGGGGTGAAAACACAGACACGTGCTAATTTCCAACAGATTGATTTTCAGAAGCGTCCCACACATATATATGGCAATGAACAAGTGCATGGGCATTTACAACTGCGTTTGTAACATTTGACGTGATACAGGCACAACGAATAGGCCAATACAACAATCAAGAAAAAATGGACTTTCCAAACGCATGATGGATAGTTCAGTTGTAAATTACAATAAAGAAACTAAAATTTTTGTTGGGTGGTTTTTTGTTGTGCTTCCCGCCAAGTCTTTCACTCCTTATGGTTGAGATATTTTTTTCTATTAAATCAACCAATGATGTGCACTCACACACACGTCCCGAAAAAATTTTTCGACCAAGATTCTCAAAAGCCATGGCAGGCTATGCAACCACTATTTCCAGCTAAGTATGAAATAAATGAAATACCAACATATTCTATATTTAGCAGATTCCAGTGAACCACAGTGCAGAAGAGCAAAATCACAGAACATCGTTAATGGAGTGTGAAGGAAAGAAACAAATGAAGGTGTCACGCGAAATGTCTCTGTCATCATGCCAAGGATTCAGCCTACCTCTCACTAACTCTAGCAGTACAAACCAACAAAGAATACAACACAACATAATTGGAGCATCGAATACGAGACGGGCACAGCTAAAAAAAAAACATTGGCATAAAAGCTACGAAGGATGAAAATGAAGAAATGGTTTTACTTATTATAGTATTTTTACTTCCAAGCACCAAACATATATATAGGCTTACAATTATTACAATGGTGATTTGTAACATTCCCTCACAATTTCAGCCTTTCTGCCCACCCTTCCCCGTGAAACCCAGTGCTCCTTCTGGCGCAGATGGTCCTTATGCAACTGCAATTTCTTCATTGCAACTCTAGTTGCCGGTGATGCCAATGCTCTTTTTTTTGCTTTCACACCTGAGCACCCTTTTGTCGGTGAACCTCTAACAGCAATTCCATTGCTTGTGGTCACGTTTTTTTCAGCGAGCATTCTTAAGCTCATGTAACGATCCAAACAACTGCTGCAACACTGTGTCATCATGAATGTAGTGCAGGGAAGACAGTATGCGCTCGGTTTCAGCCCTTATCTTCGATTTGAAATGGCGCCTGCTCTGTTCAGATGTTTTCTGCAAATCGCACTCAATATGTTCAGTGTCTACATCACCTAGCTCTTCAGTGTGTCGTGCGTCAGATGTGCAGCCTGTAACAGCATGAGCAGTCATATTCGGCCCTTCCCTGTATTCTGCAGGCAGACGTGAAAAACCCCACCCATCAACAAGCAAAAAAACTGCAGCAAAGTGCTTGCATGGCAATTTTGACCTGTTAAAGTCGAAGCATGTGCAGCTTGGAGTGCTGAAGTTAACTTTATGAAAGCCCCTCCCCTCATTGACAGAACGAATATGGAATGTTCCTTCCTCACTGCCAACTTCCACGTCCTCGGACCTGTAATCAGACGCTCGTGCAAGCCGCTCCATAATGTGTTTTGCTACAACAGGAGGCCTCCCATGGAGGAACTCGGGCACAGCATGGTGGTAAAGACGGTATGAAGGTGAAAAACTCAGATTCGCCTGCAAGAATTGCACCTCTTTCTGCGGAAAAAAATTTTCAACCAAGACCTTTAAAAGCCCCTGCAGACTACGGCGACCGCTATTTCCAGCTAAGTATGTCTTCAGCTCCTTGTTTTTTGATTCAGTTCCATTGTTCGTGCCAAAAGGGAGGTCCAACCTATACATCTTCACCCACATTTCCTTTACTGAGAGCCATTTACTGCTTACATAGGCTTGCAACTTCTCATTTTTCTTCCATTGTGGTGACTGCTTCACAGCTTCAATAGCTTTTGTTAGATCATCTTCATTCGCACTGGATGCTACTTGCCTGAGCATTTTCTTCACAATGTCGACATCTTCTACTTCATTTTCTTTTTTTGAAATCCACCTGTGCCAAGCCTGTTCTCTGTGAAAATCACACAGGACTGGCCGACTGTTCGGGAAGGCAGCAGAAAGTGCGCTGATTTCCGCCTGGCTGTAGTCCACCATCCAAAACTTAGGACTCAGAGTTGGGTTCCATGCCTTAAAGGTGTTTAGTGCCTCTTCGATGCAATCAGCTGTTTCAAATTGCACCATGAATGCACCAGCAATAGCATAGGAACTTGCAGTCTTCACTACAATAAGAAATAGTGGTAGGGCATAATCCGTTGTTTTATATGTGGCATCAAGACATACCACATCATCACTATACTTAAGCATCAGTTCCCTCATGAACTCAGTCTGAATGCAAAGCAGCAGTGTCTGCTCGCATTCCTGTGCAACAGTTTCCAAAGCGTCACAGTAAGGTAACTCATCCAGCGGCTCCTCTTGCCCTTCTGAATGATGTTCCATTGACTTCACATGATAGGGTCGAAAAAGACATCTTGTTCCAGGTGCTTTCTCAATCATTTGTTCAACATACACAGCTACATTTTCTTGATCAATTGAACTACATCTATCTTTACGGAGTGCCTTCTGGATATGATTTTTTATGTCTGTCTTTGTAGGGTAGAAATCTCTGCATGTGGTCGGGGGGCACTGCTTGTTTGAGAACAGTACATCTCGGACAAAAAACCTCAGACAGCTCTCAACTGTTTTTACAGATGTCACACCTTGTTGTACAAGCTCACATATCTTTTTTGACACTTCTGAATTTATTGGCTGCGCATAGCCTGCACACCGGGCATCAATGTCGTGGTTGCAGTGACTTTCCCTGTCGGACATGCAGACATAGAAGCGATGCTGGCGCAGAACAGGTTTATCACTAGATTCTTCTTGCAATGCCAACCTCAGCCGGGACATCACCTCCTTCGAAGCTGTCTCGTGCTGCCATTTGCTACATTGTTCTGAGATGTTAATCTAGAGAGAAAAGAAAAGAGCAGATGGTAAACAGAGTAAACAAAATTAAGTGGTTCTGAATTTTGTCTGAAGGAAATAATAACCTCTTTCAGTGATAGAGAATAGAGATAAATTTGACATACGAAAGCAAAGGCATGACAGCTTAAATGCATAGGCATTAGAAGCTCATGTCATTATATTGATGACATTACAGAACAACATCAATACAATAACACTACAATAATTTTAAATAATTTTTTACAGCTTTATCAGCATTTGCCAGGGGGTCTATACATGGCCAAGCATCCTTTATCCACAAATACTGCAATTCAGTGCTGTAAAGCGCACTTTTTTTTATGCTTCTCAACCGACAGTTTCACCTGTGGCATCAAATGCTAAGATTTTGCATCAAGAATTGCAGTATGAATAAGTGAAAAGATCCAAACCAAAGGCAAGAAATAATAATGACAACAAACAAGAAAAATCTTGTACATTTATGCAACAGTCAAATGTATTACAAAATGGAGACTGTCCATGTTTGTCAGGAAGCATTTCAAGATGTCTGTACAACACTCTTGGTTTCTTGGGCCTTGTAACATGCGCTAGCAATTGTACTGTGAAATCAAACTCATGCGCTGACCCAGCATTCCAAACGTAGTGTAGAGAGGGATATATCTCATCTCAACAAGCACACTTGGAATATGAGGTTATCGCCATGACATAGAAAGAAATTATTAAAACAAGTAGTTACGTTCACAAGCTGAATAACATTTCATTCAGTGACTGCAAAAACAGTCATAAATAAAGCTGTAAGACTTGTAGGTTGAATAATTGTCCATACCATCTCTAAAAAAATTGATTATTAAAACAAGGGCGGAGGCGGAGGCATGTACAATTTAAAATTGCTCATACTCATAGGCATTACCCCGTCAGTTCAGCCACTTTCAACCAGACACATTTCTGCACTCGAAGAGGAGCAAAGAATGTTGTTCAGTACTGATTGCACAATCCACGTGCATTCACAAAAACATGTCTTTCATAGCGCATATGTCAAACCACAAGTTTCTTTCACAAAATTAATGACAACTAGTTGTGCTTAGTGGATGCCCCCAATTTTAACACCCTAAATTGTCCTAAAATAATTAAAGTCAATGTATGGAGAGAGTAAGAGTTTTTTTATTGGAAAAGAAAAATGAGAATTTAGGCATCATTTGAAATTCGCTGCATGTCAGTTCATTACTTATTTGGCTGCAAAAATCAACATTTTATTCATGACCGCTAAGCTGATGAAGTGAATGTCTAAGCTGAAATGGTCTAATTTCAAGTCCCTTAATTTAAAAATAAACATGCAGCTAAAGAAGGCTGTTTACGTTATCATCAATGTTGATCTTCCTGGGCTTCCAGCGAGTAAATCAATCCGAAAGTCAAGAAGTTATATATAGGCTATGTGTTTTTGCTTACCCTGAATTCCGGAAACAACTCCACTTGTTTTACATGCATCATTGCAGTGCAGCCCTTCTTCTTCGTTCCTTGTAACTTCACCTTTTTTCGTTGGAAGGTAGCTGCTGACCATTCTGCGTCTTTCTCCTATTGAATGAAGTGACATATCGAACATCAGTATGCTATAAATAATCACAATTATATTTGGATGAGTGCATGCAGTTAGTGCATTCATTACGAGTTCAGTATTGGTTCCTTGCTCATGCTCGTCCTTTATGGAACAATAAGTTCCATGGTCGCTTTAGCTCCTGCCAGTTGTCAATATTGTAATTCAGCTTCGGAGCAGCACTTCGCACGTTCCCTTGGGCACAGGCACCAAAACATTTGGCTCACATTTACATTAGCATTATAGATCAACCCTCCCTCCCGAACTCCTCCCCTCTTCACCCCCCACTGAATTCCGTGGATTTTACAAATTTTTTAGTGTATAGTGATAGAAATGCTAATAGGGCTGGGTGCTTAAACACTTTAATCTGATTAATACCTAACGTTTGAATAACTAACCATCTTTTAACTATCGCTTTACTGATTTACAAGCATATAGTACCTAAAATGGAAGAAAACTGCATTTGAACGAGACAGGTCATTTTTAATGATGTCGACTTTCACATTATTTGATGCTCCCTGTGCTACTCATTTATGGATTTGCCTGACCTCTGCTGTGTTAATATTGCAGCATGCCACTGGTAACAAATAAACCCTGCAACCAACAAGCTGGTTCCAATGTGTCTTACAAAACACTGGGGAGTTCATGCTCACTCCTGCTTTTTAAGCACTTCAGAAGGCACCAAAAGGATGACGTGAGGGATGTGTTTTGCAATATCTTCACCAATTTTCTTCAGGTTAATGTCAACTGTATGAACGTGCCACCCAGTTACCTTCATATTTCTCCGTGCTACTAATAATAGCAGGCTTACAAATTTCGCTTATTGTATTTTTCCGTGAATTCTGCCATGACACACAGCACTGGAAGTCCTGCTACTAGAGTACGGTTAACTTCAGTCTAACCTCCCCCAAGTGCGTGTCACATTTTTAGATGGTATTTTTGACTAATATCAAGGTTAAGGCCTCCATCGTCATTACGGGCATAATAAATTGATCAACAGGGGAATGGGTAAATTTGCATACTTTAAATATTAACTAATTAAAGAAATATGAAAGAATCCTGAATAAATAGTAAATGTTAACGATGTTGACATGCATAGACTTGAATGGATGCACTGTCCGCTTCTGTTTCTTCAGAAGCATCGCCATTGCTCAGTTTTAACGGTATTTTATCATTACAGAAACTATATAAATACTCACTTGGAATACTTGTCTATAAATCTGTTAACGGTAAGCTCCTGTTCTCTATAATTAATTACTCACGACCAGTTTCCTCACTCCACATCCAACCGGTTCACTTCTACCAACAGCTATTCATTACCACAACCTAGAACTAATGATGGTAGATTCACTACTAATTTTTTCCGCCACACAACTCAGGAACTCAAATAACTTGTTGTATTAAGATACAATGTCATTTATACACATTTAAATCGACCCTCCGTGAATTTTTTCACTTATTATGTTCATTTCATCCCCATTTTATTATCAATTATTTTGTGTTATTAAAATACCTTACAGTGTTAGCTATAGTATCTCATTTTGAACAGTGCCTTATGTGGCATATTGGTGCCTTGGATTTAATTATTCTACTCATCTCTAGCGGAAGGTTCCTTGTGAAGTCTGTTGACTATGGAACCTCCCTCTGTATGCATGTATTATTTCCCATTTAAAACCTAAAGAAAATTATAACATTTCACTGCAGCAGTGATGCGGACGGCATATATGCTATCGTGAACGCGCATAAGCAGAATTTCGTGCGACGTACCGATGCTTGCACGCTTCAGTGCGTAAGATATATGAGCGCGTTCTACCCATATCGGCTCCACATAGTATCCGTTCAATTGCCACGTACCTGTCGAGCACTTCTTGAATCTTGCACCTTGTGAAGGTCTCGCCCAAAGAGGCAGCCTCTGTCCACGGCTTGGACAACCTTAAAAGGCATGTCTTCATTCACGACCACATGTCCGCGCTGAGTGCTGAACATCAGCCTGCCTGATATAAAATAAATATTTATATCATCGTACCGTCGATCCTGACGCGGTACGTACTATACGTACTACACGCTTGCGATGAACATACCTTTTGGCTTCACGGAGTGCTCAGTTTGGAAGCACACATTGACAGCGGCTAGGTCCCTCAGAAGCTCTTCGTATACTTCTTTGGAGTCTGCATAACCGGCCCAGGTGTTTCCACACTTTTTCAAGTCCCGCAGGTGCCTCTTTAAAACTTCTTCTTCAGGTGCTATCGGCACAGCAGGCTCCATCGTGACCCCCGCCACAGAAAAAGTGGCGCGAAAATCTGCTCACGGCCACAGGCCAACGCCAAGGAGGCGTTGCACAGGCACACGGGCGCGCCTGCTGGTGTAGTTGTATATTATAGTTTGTGTTTCTCCAGTGCGCTCATTCGATTTTCGTCTGCTGCACGCGCCGGCGCAAGCGGTGGTACCGTTGCTAGGCGACGGCCGGGCATGCGCAGTGTAGAGCCATGTGACACGTACTGCGGAGAACCTCTCCCGTTCGATTTATCTGCACTACCTCTATGGCACTACCTGAACTAGTTCATGTGGTGCCACACTCGGCCATTCGTTTTGGCAGTGCAACGTGGCGCCCTCTGAACTACGGCGTTCGTTTTAAACAAGTGCAGGCGTCGTGCAGGGCTAGTTCAGGCAGACCCTGCACCGTGTTGAGAGGTGGTGCCGGTCGTGCACAAGCGCTACAACCATGGCAGCAGACGACGGCAGCATTTGCGTCGCAATAGGCGGCGTGGCAACGAAGCTGACGCCGATCGTCAATGAAGATGGGAACCGTGTTTGGCGATAGGCGTGTTTGGGAACCGTGTTTGGGTACCGTGCGACTCACAACTTCTTCACAGTACTTAGGAATTCTATTGCGTTGCAACCTAGTTAGCTTCAGCGCTAGAATTGTGACAACATCGTCGAAATCCTCGTCTTCACTGTCCGAGTCCATCAGCTCAATAACTGTTTGAACGATGGCTGCAGATGATGCGCCGCAATCCATAGCGGTTTCCACCATATATCAACCAGCCTGTACACCCTTCAATACACTTTCGCCTAACCGCGGGCATGCAGGCTGGATCAATCCATGAACTAATGTCGACGTGCAGCTAGCGAAGCGCCAAGACCAGCAGAAGGCCTGCACTACCTGCACTTCAGCATTCGTTTCAGTTTGGCGCTAGTGTCGCGCTATGCCTGCACTGCTGAACTGGCGCTGCATGAGTGTGGCACTTTTTCTGAACTGCCAGGAACTAGTTCACGCAGTGCAAGGTAAATCAAACGGACCTATAGAGTTTCTCACTGCATTATAGTGAGAAACTCTATGCCAAGAGTCATTTATGCCTTCCACAGTGCCACGAAAATAAAGATAGCGGTGGCGTCGTGAACTAAAGTATGAGGCGGAGAGAGGGCGCGGGCAACATCAACCAACCTAGGGTGCCTCGATGCGCGCGCCGCGCGCGCATCGAGGCACCCTACAACCAACCAACCAACCAGAGTTTGTGGGGGTAACAGAACTTTATGCGGCATAGAGTTTCCTACAAAAATTACTAGAGGGAAGTCTGGCGCCTCCTAGACGAAGATGAAAACAGACTGGGAGGAGAAGCGGCAATAAATTACATCCGAAACGCAACAGCCGAATCCTTCCAAGGCAATGACGAGGTTGTACTTGAGGAAAAAAAGAGCATGAAAGAGACCCAAGTGGAAAAGGAGCTGGTGCTGACAAATTTAAACTGGAAGAAAGCGGAAGAGAAAATTCGTAAGCGCACAGCCACAGGGCTAGACGCGGTTCCCGTTAGGCTGATAAATGAACTGGGACCAAAAAGTAAGGAAGCTCTGGTGAAAGCAGTGGAAGACGAATACCAGACAGTTGGCGACAAAGTAGAATGAATTTAATTTATAAAGATAAGGGGGAGAAAGACAGAATTCACTCGTATAGACCGTTGGCCATTACATCGGTAATATACAGGCTAGCAATGCAGGCAATCAAATTAAAGCTTCAAGCATGGGCAGAGAATAATATGGCATTTTGGGAGAGCTTCAGAATGGCTTTAGAATAGGTAGGCGTTTGGATGATAACTTGTTTGTTCTTACTCAGTGTATCGAAATATCAAAAGCAGAAAGCAGACCGTTGTATGTGGCCTTTTTGGACATTACAGAAGCATACGACAACGTAGACCGCAACATCTTGTGGGATATTCTGGAAGGGGAAGGCTTAGGTAACGATTGTCTACAGCTTTTGAGAGAGATTTACCTAGAAAATACCGTTTGCGTTGAATATGGGAAGGAATGAGAAGCGCGGAGAAAGTTCAAATCAACAAGGGACTGAGGCAGGGGTGCCCTTTATCCCCTGTTAGATATGGAGCTGTTTCCTGCGATTACGTCGAGTTCCCCAGACCACATCGGATTGCAGCGCAGCTAATTGAGGAATGCAGAAGCAGGAAAGCGCATTCCAGAGGAGACACGTGCAAACAAGTTTGCGGCCCCCAGGTCGTGTGCCGCCGGGATTAGAAGGGGCCCTGGGACAATGGAGCTCAATCGTCCCCCTTCGCCTTTGAAGAAGGCATTTGCCACCGCTGCGGAGCCGAGTCACTGGAAGCAGGTGGGCCCTTGTACAATGGAGCATGAGCGCCCCCCACCTTCTCCATCTTAGAAGAAGTGGGTTGCACCACTGTGAGGCAAGACCGCAGAGAGCCGCCGGGTGTGACAACGCGGTACGGGCGCCAACCATTGGCTGAAAGTGGCGTCATCGGAGCGGACTCTCCTATTGGTCGAACATGACGTGACTTCCAGTGCTCGAAGGGTTTATAAGAAGCCTTCCAGAGAGACCTGAGCATTCTGGGACATTCCCTAGCTGATTCCCTGATTCACCTCTCTCGAACTTCTTGCCGCGGGCCGCAGCGTTCGAGTTGCTGCCGGCCCGTAATGTCTGTACGACTGTTACTTGACTCCCAAGTTGTGTTTCATCCCGAAGTCCCGTCCTTCAACCCCTACACCCCGCTGCTGTTTATGATGTACATGGTGAGGATGGAGAGGGCACTAGAAGGAAGTAATATCGGGTTTAATCTCTCATACAAACAGGCAGGTACAGTAAAAGAGCCGCAACTCCCAGGTTTATTTTATGCGGACGACATTGTGTTGCTCGCTAACAAGCAAAGTGATTTGCAACGTCTGGCTAATATCTGTGGACAGGAAGGCAACAATTTGGGTTTGAAATTTGTTAGAAAATCAGGTGGTATGGTATTCAATGAAAACAGTGATACAGACAGTGGAGATACAGGGCCAAGAAATACCTCGGGTAACAGAATATAAATACCTTGGTATATGGATAAACGAAGGCAATGGATATATGGAAACACAGGAAAAAACCATAACAGTCAATTAAGGGGAAGAGAAATGCAGCCATAATGAAGCACAGAGAGCTGCCGCTCACTTTTACTCAACCATGGCTTACTCGTTCTTTAAAAGAAAAATAGAAAAACAAAAGACGACACAGAAGATCCGGCTCTCTCCTGATTGAGAGCGCTATGGGGATACAATAGGTACGAGGTCCTCCGAGGTATGTGGAAAGGGGTAATGGTTCCAGGATTCACTTTTGGAAATGCGGTTGTTTGCTTTAAATCAGGGGTACAATCAGCAGGGCTCGACGGGAACCAAAGGTGAGTGGGTCGCCTCGCATTGGGCGCTCAAGGGAAAACTACAATTGAAGCTGTGCAGGGGGATATGGGCTGGACTAGTTTTGAAGTGAGGGAAGCTCGCAGTAAAATTGAGTATGAAGAACGGCTGAGAAATATGGAAGAAAGTAAATGGGCTGGGAGAGTGTTCAGGCATCAGGCAAAACATTGATTCACAATGGAGGAAAAGAACTAGGAAGCTTACCTGGAGCAAGTATGCGGCCTGTGGGGTGGGCAATAACACAGCAACAAAGAAGGTCAAGCGGAAAGTCAGAGAGGCTGAATTAATCTCATGGGTGGCGGCAATGGAAAAGAAACCTGCCATGAGTAACTACTTAAGAGGAAAAAACGAAATCAGAAAAGAAACCATTTATGATAACTCAAATTAAGGGAAGCTCATTACTTTTCGAAGCGAGATCGGGATGCCTTAGAACACGCACCTATGCGAGATATCAGATCACGAGGGTTGCAATGTGGGCTTGTTGGTGCATCTTCAAGGGGAGTATGGCAGCGCGATTCAAAGACAAAGGGACAAACACAGCGCTTTGTGTGTCCCTTTGTGTCTATCTCTTGTCCCGTCTTTGAATCGCGCTACCCTACTCCCCTTGGAGATATCAGAAGGAAGAAGAAGCATGTGCTTGCTGCGGTAAAGCTAGGGAAACGACGGAGCATATTTTATTAGAATGTGAAGACGTCTACCCAGCGGTCGATTTAGGCAACACTGGCCTCCTTGAAGCCCTTGGGTTCAGCGGGAGCAGTGGTAAAGCAAACAGGTCCGCAATAGACGTTAGTAAGAGGCGATTGGAGGATGCCTCCTTTACTAGATGCCAGCCGCGTTGCTCGCTTTCCCATTGTGGCGGCGGTTTCCTTAGTTGAAGTTAGTTCAGCATAAATTCCGTGAGGCGGCGCTCGTTGCCTTTTCAACTAGTGTTCCTGTATATGCTCCCTGCGGGAGCATATACAGGAACACTATTTCAACTTTCGGCGGATGTGGCAGCGGCGGCTGAATGCTCCGCCGGCGCTTTGTATGAGCGGGCGTCTGTTAGCGAGCGTTATCGCGGGCCTCCGAGATGGCAACAGACGCCATGGTAATCTTTGAGGCCGCAGCACGTGATCTAGGTTGCAGACGTCCGCCACAAGCGGCGCTCCTTGCCTTTTCGCGGAGGAGAGAAAAGGGAGAGTGCCAGGAACCGAGTTTACGGACAACGCGGCTGGCATCTAGTGAAAGAGGCATTGTCTGTGGTAGTACGTTCTCTTTTTTGCTGATTTTTTATTTCTTTGTTGCAGCGGCCACTCTTTTCAGACTACAATGGCGGCTTTGTTTTGGTTCTGTGTGCTCACACGTGTTGCTCCGTAGGTTTCGTACCGTGGCAGAGGCGCCGTGCGGGCAGGTTTGCGTTGGTCTCCGTGTTTTGTTGCGCTGCGTTATTTGGACCGTGCTCTCCCGGATGTTGCTGTGGCCATGTGGGGCAGGAGGAACTAAAGTTCATGAAATGAATGCGCATGCAACGCTGTACGCAATGTACCGCGCCACGGCAATGGCTACGGACGAAGGAATATCCGCGGGAAATTTCGCCCTCTTTCGCGGAAGCATGTTAACGTGCTAACGACTGCTTAGTATTGCTGCGGAGCGCGGGCGTCCGAGCAGCACGGTAGCGCGCTGCGCGGCTTGGTTTCGCGAGAAATGTAAACAAGAGAGGAAGGAAACGCCATGAGCAACGCCAATTTCCGGCTTCACTTTAGCTTCACAAAGAGTGACGTCAGGTCCTCTCCTGAGTTTCTTTCCTCCGTGCCTGGCACCATAGAGTTTCCTACAAAAATTCTTGTAGGAACCTCTATGCCTGGCACTAGAGTTACTGTATATGCTACCACAGGTAGCTAGCATATACAGTAACTCTACCTGGCACAGACTTGTCTCGCCGCCTGCCGGTAGCAGCAGGAAGGAGCTGGTAGCAGCAGGAAGGAGCTGCTTGAAAGGATTGAAAGGAAGGATCTTGAAATCGGCGTTTACGCGACTGCAGCTTTTTCCTGCTGCTACCGGCAGGCGGCGACACAAGTCTGTGCCAGGGCTGGCCAACGGCTTTTCAGATGCCATTCTGCCCATAGGCGAGAACAGTTTCTCATTTTTGTTTTAAAAATAGGCGACTGATCGTGCCAACTGTTATACTAAACGACTCGGACAACAAAATGCGATCGTTCTGCAAAATTTGAGCAAGAACAGTAGAGTGATGAGTACAAAATCTTTTTTTTTTTCGAACAAGCGCAATCAAATATCCTGTACTCTGTATGTACGAACCCTTGCACGCATAGAGTTTCATATTAGTATACCTTATTTAGAAACTCTATGCTTGCATGTGATGGGGCACCATCCACATGAGTCTAAAAAAAAAAACATGCAAAAGAGGCAGTGGCAAAATGCCTAGAACAAAGTTTCAGCGCATGTATTCGAGGTTGTTATATTTCACAATTAATATATTGGCTCAGTGTGTATTGGCTTTGTAGCAGAACATCGCGGCGGCTGTGCGCCGTGAACGCGCATAAGCGCAAGAGGAGAAAGATAGAAATGCAGTGGCACACGTGAGAGAGACGATCGTTTATGAGAGAAAGGTGGAGGTCTCAGTAGCCACTTTTTAAACTCCATATGCTGTCGATAATTTTTGTGGGAAACTCTATGCTGCCGATCACGGTAATCTATAGTAGGGTGGGGTCAAATGAACAATGTCATCTGTCTATGCATGCTTTAACTCCCTTACCTTGCATTCAATATGTCTATCAGTCGCAAATTACGCTCGAAGCCCATGTGCAAGTCATGTCACAGAAAAAAAAAGAAAAAAAAAGGAGGAGTATAATATCTGCGTGGTAGGATTTCGATAATCCAGCGGGCTCGTCTCGCGCCCCTCCTCGCTTAACGCGCCGCTTTTCTTCTTTTACCCGTGGAGATCGCGCACCTGCACCTGGCGGTGGCTGGCAGTTGTAAATATGGCGGCCACGTTTGAAGGGGTGCTTTTATCCAGTCTGTCCGATACCGGCGAAATAACTCAGAAGTTCCCCATCCCTTTACTTCTGACAGTGGCCGACGAGTCGGATAACCTCATTGTGAAGTTCAAGAAGCGTGAGTAACACCGTGCACCGATCCCTTGCGCTGTTCGTCGGCTCTGTAAATCGAGCTTCTTTGTCTCCGCGCGCATTGTTTACTGAGGCGCATACATGTTGCACTTTCTATAATCTGTTTAGGCCTAAGGTCCTTTAATCGGTCCCTACTATTGTTTCACAGATCCTTGGCTGTTCGAAAAGCTCGTTTCGGCTTAGACGCACGGTGGCCGTACCGAAGGCCTGCGTGCGCGTTCGAAAGTGCGCGACATGTCGGGCCGCGTGGTGAGCTTTGCTGGCCAGCCGGCATCGGGCGGTTTCACTTCACCGAATGTCGCATGCTGCCAAGTGTAGCGGTACCTGTCGTTGGACCTCATAATTTGCGTGACATGCGGTCGGTGACGCTTCAGACATGTCGGTCGAGCAGCCATTTCCACCGTTTCCTGCTCGAAGAGCCTGCGAGTCTTGTGTATAGGTGTCCGTGCGGGCATGTGCGTTTCGCAGCGATGGTAAACGTTGGTCAACTTTGCTCTCGTGAGGGGTGCCCAGAGTACTTCCCAAACAAAAAAAAAAAAAATTAGATAAATAGATACTCGTGTTTGCCCTGAATAATCAGAATTGTAGGCTTTTTGTCTGTGAAAGGGCTGCTATCAAAACTACTCTAGCAACTGGAAAGACGCTCAGTGCGATCGCATCCTACCATCTCGAGCGTATTTACCGGCCGTCTACTAGAATTTTTTCCCACAAACGCTAGCGGTTGTGCAGATCGTGATGGTGTCGGGTTGTTTCCTCTTTAGTCGTATTGTTAGACCAATCAATAAAGGTCAACATTTAATCGAACAGCTTACCTTCATTTCATGGCAACACATATCGCAGACACGTTTTTCTGGTCTTGCCATAGGCAAACAAGTGCTCTGATGAGTGCAAGAAGTTTATCCTGTTACATGTCCTTCATACTATTCATAAGTGTAGGTAGTCACTTTTTGAGTGCACACAACCAGGTTTAGGCTCCTTGGGATTCTGTATCCGGCAGTCTTGGAAATGCTGTTTTTTCCCCATTTTGCCACACTGAAGTGAGACGCTGTTGTAGCTCTTCTGAGAACATGCAGTCTAGAGATCGGCATCTATTACTATTCTTGTACTACCTTGCACATCAGCCTCGATGAGCTGCTTCATACTCTTTCAGCAGAGCTGTTACCCTGAGCCAAGTATGGAAAACCGTTGGCCTCTTCTGCAGATGTTTTACTGTAATTGCACGATTCTAATGCACACTTCTTGAAATAAAAGGTGCGTCTAAATTGTAACTTCTTTTCAATGAAAGATAGCTACTCGCACTGCCATCGAACGGATCGTCTAAAGAAAGGGATGCTCGGAGATGCAATGACTCTGGTTTCGTTACGTGATGTGTCCAGTAGAATCGGCACCAAGTTATTTAAAAAAAAAATATTTGGATGGTAAGAGCAGGCTGGGGAACAAGCAATTGACAACTACGGTGTTGATTTTAGGAATGCTGGAGGAGAGATGTTGATAGGATCTGCAGAAACAAATAAGCTTTAATAATGAATACCTTTTTCAGGAAGCGTAGCAACCGAAAGTGGACCTGGAAAAGCCCTAATTGTGAAACAAGAAATTAAATCCATTTCATTCTTTCTGCCGATCCCAGCATAGTGTAGGATGTAGAAGTGATAGGTAAGGTAAAGTGCAGCGATCACAGAATAGTGAGGGCTAGGGTTCACATCAATTTGAAGAGAGAAAGAGCAAAATTGGTCAAGAAGAAACGGGCCAACCTAGAGGCAGTAAGGGTAAAAGCAGACAAATTCAGGCTGGTACTTGCCAACAAATACGCAGCCTTAGAACAGAGAGATGAAGATGACATAGAGGTGATGAATGAAACCGTAACTAGACTGGCTTCAGAGGCAGCAGTTGAGGTGGGAGGCAAGGCAATCGGTAGGCAAGCTCTCCCAAGCAGTGGCGTAGCTAGGTCTTCTGGCACCCGGGGCCCTTAGCTCTTCTGTCCCCCCCCCGGGGTGTAGTCGATGAAGGCGAGGATATCGACACTTTTCGGGTGTCTTCAGACGTATATCTCCCAAGTAACTCTGGGAGATATACTGCTCCCAAGTAACAAAGGACCCAATAAAGAAATGACAAAAAATGAAAGTGTCCAACTCAAGAGATTAGATAGAATACGCGGAACTGTCAAAACTGATCAACAATGCGAAAATAACTGATATTTGAAACTATAACGGGAGAAAGACTGAAGAAGCCGTAGAAAATGGTGGCATCCTGAAATCAGTGAGAAGAAAACTTGGCATAGGGCAAACAAAGATGTGTGCACTGAAAGATAAGCAGGGTAATATTATCAGCAATCTCGAAGGTATACTAAAGCAGCGGAAGAATTCTACACTGACCTGTACAGTACCCAAGGAGCCACAATACCTCCATTCGAAGCAGTAATGAACAGGTTGCAGAGACTCCTCCTATAACTAGTGGTGAGGTCAGAAGGGCCTTGCAAGACATGAAACGGGGAAAATTGGCAGGAGATGGAGTAACAGTAGATTTAATCCTAGATGGAGGAGACATAATGCTTGGAAAACTGGCAGCTCTTTATACGAAGTGTCTATCAACTGCAAGGGTCCCAGAAAACTGGAAGAATGTGAACATTATACTAATCCACAAATATGGAGACGTTAAAGAATTGAAAAACTATAGGCCCATTATATACTCTCGGTGTTATATAAAATATTCACCAAAATAATCTCGAGTAGAATAACGGCAATACTGGGCTTTAGTCAGCCAAGGCAACAGGCTGGCTTCAGGAAGGGATACTCTACAATGGATCACTTCTTTTTTTACTTTATTACCCACAGTGCCTTAACAGGAATTACAGTGGGAGAGGTATACACAAAAAAGATAAAAATACATACAGTGTCTGTCACACAACTAATACAAGTAACCACTAATCACAATCAGTCACAAAATACACGTCATTGGAACAAACTTAAACGCGGTTATGCTAACATAGAAAAGAAAACATCATTAGATATAACAGAGGCAATGTTAGACGGCAATTGGTTCCATTCGCGGATTGTTCTAGGAAAGAAAGACAATCGAAATAAATCAGTCTTGCATGCGATTTCCCTTACCTTGAACATATGATCAACTTGGTCTGAGACATAGTGAGGTGCAAGCAAATATTTTCTATTTTAGATACCAACACGACCATGGTAGAGAGCATGAAAGAATTTCAATAGGAACTTACGCCGACGATTATCTAAATTCTCTCAATGCAGTGTTTCGTTTATACTTTCCGCCCCAATAGTCCTGCGGTAATTGCCTGACACAAACTGGGCAGCCAAATTTTGAATCCTTTCCAATTTATCAATGTCTCGCTTTGCTGGAGGGTCTCAGACTCTGCAGGCATATTCAAGTGGTCTAACATTGGTTTTGTACAATAATTATTTAGTAGGTACAGGAAAAGTTATGGCATTCCGAGGTAAAAAGCCCAACACTTTCACAGCTTTGGCTGCAACGTAATCAACATGTCTCTGCCACCTTAGCGAAGATGTAAAATAAACACCTAGGTATTTGTAATCTGATACTTGTTTTAAAGGTATGCTGTTTAGATTATAACTGCTCATGTGTGTGTGGATACTTTTTTCTGGTAAATGTCATGTAAACAGTTTTTTTTTCATTTAAGTTCATATGCCACTTTACACACCACTCGTTGATTTTGTCTAGATCTTGTTGGAGAACACCTACATCAACACATTTTACTTCCCTTTATAGCACACAATCATCGGTGAATAAACACACCTGAGACTGGATACCCTCAGTTATACATCATTTATAGAAGTCATAGTGTCAGAAATAACCTGCAGATTTATATTATAAGCTCCAAGTTTTTTAATTAAGGAAGCATGGGGTATAGTGTCAAATGACATTAATCAGGTAATCGAGAAATCCATAGATCATAGATTATGTAAGCGCATTTGATACAGTAGAGATACTAGCATTCACAGAGGCATTACGTAAACAAGCAGTACAGATCGCTTGCATAAATACCTTGGAAAATATCTACAGAGATTCCACAGCCACCTTAATTCTACACGAGAAAAGTAGGAAGATGCCTATAAAGGAAGGGGTCAGACAAGGAGACACAATCTCTCCAATGCTATTCACTGTGTGCTTGGAAGAAGTATTCAAGCTATTAAACTGGGAAGGCGTAGGAGTAAGGATCGACAGCAAATGTCTCGGCAACCTTCGATTTGCCAATGACATTGTTCTATTCAGCAACACTGCAGACGAGTTACAACAAATGTTCGAGGACCCTAACAGAGAGAGTTTAAGAGTGGGGTTGAAGACTAATATGCAGAAGACAATGATGAATAGCTGGGCAAAGGAACAAGAATTCAGGATTGCCACTTAGCCTCTAGAGTCGGCGAAGGCGTACGTTTACCTAGGTCAATTAATCACAGGAAGCTCTGATCATGAGCAGGAAATTCATAGAAGAATAAAAAAGGGTTGGATCGCATACGGCAGGCATTGTCAGTTCCTGACTGGAAGCTTGGCATTATCATTGAAATGGAAGGTGTACAATCAGTGCATGTTACGGGCGCTGACATATGGGGCAGAGATTTGGAGACTGACAAAGAAGCTTGAGAACAAGTTGATGACCGGGCAATGGGTGATAGAACGAAGAATGCTAGGCATAATGTTAAAGAGACCCTGAAACGATTTTGGCAATTTTCTACAAACGTACTGAGTCGTTAGAGTACGTTCTTCTGATCATTAATTGATGCATCTAAGTGCTCTGCGTAAAGCGTGTAATTTATTATAAGGTTTTAAAAATACCCATCGCTGCCGATCGCAGCGCACTGCTCGGCGGAATTTTAAGCCGCCCCTACCCATATGATGCAAATAACCCATATTACGTCACATGGGCGAGCTATCTGATTGGCTGACCAGGGCGCGTGGTCGATCATTTTTCCAACTTTATGGTGAACAAATGATGCTCGTAATAGTTGGAATGTTAGTTACTTTGTTTTTGTAAAAAGAAAATAACTTAAAGAGAATACACAAGAATAGTCTTTTAGTACACTTCAGCACTTCCGGCACACAGCAAGTGTCGTCTGCTTGTGTTACAACGTACTCCATTTTGACGAGAGCTCCGCGGTCAGAGTCGGTCTCAGTCTTTTCGCGAGCACTATGATTCAGCTTTGTTGCCTTGTGGACTGCAAACCTAGCGACCTGCAAACCGCGAGTCCAGTATTAGGGCAAACGCAAGCGCAGGGGGACAGGGTCTGGCCGCTTGACTGTGCCGGGATGAGCCACGAGATGAGCAGAAGGGCAAATGTGAACGGTCTGCACGGTGCAGCCACCTGGTGGCACAGAGCTCAACCACACACAGTAGCAGCAACGAAGTGTATTCTTTGCTGCTGGTGTGTATTTTTCGCAGGAGTGTAATCATCAACACGTTGATTTATAAATGTTTAAAATGCTTTACACTTGGTTAGAGCAATATTAGCGCTTTGTTTGACTGGTTAAGCGCTGCGCCAGCAAGTGTCTGGACCGTGCAGACCGATCAGGCTGCTCACGTACGTCTACGCTAAAGTTCCTTCATCAGCTCGAGTTTATGCCTCCAGTCATTTGCCGAAATGACCAGCTTGCCTGTTTTTAGCGGAGTACCGGACACGTTCGGCGCTACAATAGAATGCTCGCAACGCACGCTGCTTCGATAGCTCTCGGTCGACGGCCAAGCGACTAGCGGAGAGGTCTCGCGCGGGAGGGGGCGTGCTCCTAAACAACCGGAAGTGAGCGATGTGACGTCGCATCGTGACGCTGAACCAGTGAAGGCGGAGCTTAGCGCCGCTCGCTCGGCGAGCGAGTTGAGGAGGAAAAGCATAGCTAGGGAGGAGGGTAACTTCTGATCGCTTGCAGCTCCATTAATGCGTAACGCTTCACTTAAATTGTGGTGCGAATGTTCTACTTAAGCTGTACCCTACGCACCTACAAAATTTGTCCGAACCGTTTCAGGGTCCCTTTAAGAGACAGAGAGCGGTTTGGATCAGATAGCAAACGGGTATAGCCGATATTCTAATTGACATGAAGAGAAAAAAAATGGAGCTGGGCAGGCCATGTAATGCGCAGGTTAGACAACTGTTGGACCATTAGTGTTACAGAATAGATACCAAGAGAAGGGAAACACAGTCGAGAACGGCAGAAGACTAGGTGTAGCGATGAATTTAGGAAATTTGTGGGCGCTTGTTAAAATCGGTTGGCACAAGACGGGGCTAATTGGAGATGCTGGGAGACGCCTTCGTGCTGCAGTGGACATAAAATAGGATGTTGATGATGATGATACCTGCACATTACAGTCGGTTACAATCATCGGGTCTTGGCTCTTCTGTACCGACTACTTCATCAAAAAGTTATTACAGAAAGTCACAAAGGCATAAATACGCTTTAACTTACCAAATAAATTGCAAGATGCGGTGAGAATGTAAAGGACAGGACTGATGAAAGATGAACACACTCTGCTGATAAATGCAGTTGTTGAACTGATGTGCACAACTAAAGCATTTTTTAGTAGGCGATGGTACTGATTCACGATTTGTGTACTCGAATTGTGGATAGGTTTTGAACAAAGTTCTTGGTTTCTGCAGCATTGAAATTTGTTCAGATTCTATGTAGGACTTCAAAGTCATCATAAGCATCAGCCTATTTTATGTCCACTGCAGGACGAAAGCCTGCGACTTCCAATCACCCCTGTTCTGCGCCAACCGATTCAAACTAGTGCCTGTAAATTTCCTAATTTCATCACCCCTCGTAGTTTTCTGCCGTCCTTGACTGCACTTCCCTTCTCTTGGCACCCATTCTGTAACCCTAATGGTCCACGGGTTATCTAATCTACGCATGAGATGACCTGCCCAACTCCATTTCTTTCTCTTATGTCAGTTAGAATATTGGCTATTCCCGTTTGCTCTCTGATCCACACCGCTCACTTCCTATTTCTTAACGTTACGCTTAACGTTCTTCGTTCCATTGCTGTTTGCACGGTGCTTAACTTGCTTTTTAGCTTCTTTTTCAGTCTCCAAGTTTGTGCCCCATATGTTAACGCCGGTAGAATGCACTGATTGTACACTTTTCTTTTTAATGATAGTGGTAAGCTCCCAGTCAGGATCTGGCAATACCTGCAGTATACGCTGCAGCCGATTTTTATTCTTCTGCAAGTTTCCTTCTCATGATCAGGGTCCCCTGTGAGTAATCAAGCTAGGTAAACGTGCTCCTTCACAGACTCTCAAGGCTGACTGGCGATCCTGAACTTCTGTTCCCTTGCCAGGCTATTGATCATTATCTTTGTTTTCTGCATATTAATCTTCAACCCCACTCTTACACTCTTTCTGTTAAGGTCCTCAATCATTTGTTGTAACTTGCCCCCGTGTTGTTGAACAGAACATTATCATCTGCAAACCGTAGGTTCTTGAGATATTCACTGTTGATCCTCATTCCTAAGTTTTCCCAGTTTAATAGATTCAATACTTCTTCCAAGTATGCAGTGAATAGCATTGGAGAGATTGTGTCTCCTTGTCTGACCCCTTTCTTTATAGGTATATTTCTACTTGTGGAGAATTAAGGTAGCTGTGAAATCTCTGTAGATATTTTCTAAGATATTTACGTAAGCCTCCCCCACTCTTTGCTTAGGTAATCATGGTTTTTCATTTGAATTCACTCTGCCGATAAAAGCAGTTTTGGAATTCATCTGCACTACCAAAACTCCCTTTGTTTTGGTAGGTGATGGGCCTAAGTCAGGATCTGTGTACATAAACTGTGAATAGATTGATTTCAAACAGAGTTCTTAGTTTCTGCACCAGCAAAGTTTGTCAAGGTTATTCGTAGGACTTTAAAATATCCATTGTCAAATAATGCATACCCATCATCTAAAGTGTGCAGACCAGGGGTTCCGTGGAAAAAAAAGAAAAGAAAAAAAAGGGATTTCTTGATGCCTTGGCATGCAGCCTGAAGCTGAAGACTGCAGTTTAGAATGCATATTTTAAACGTTGCTATGCGTTCGTCAGTTTCAGGATGGTCTGAGTTGCCAAGATGTCAAGTTTTATTCCCGCCTGCAGAATCTTTGGTTTGCATACTTTTGATCAGAGGTGTACGTCCCGCCAGATACCGTGCTGAAACTTCCATCTCTAGGTTTACTAGTACGATGATTCACACTTTAGTTTCTATACAACTTCAGTTCAGGAACAGGTGTAGGTGTGTGGCAAGGGACAGGAATGAGGAATGATAAATTAAGCTGCATTTATCCTGGCTTGAGTAGGGGGTCATTGTGGTTGTCATTTTTTTCATGGCCTGGAATTGAGTACACAGTGATTCTACATGATGCAGTATTGCAGCGGTGTGCACGTGTTAAATACTTTATGTTAATATAATAGACCAACCTTTACCTTCAAGCTAGTAAACTGGGAAGGTGTAGGAGTAAGGATTGACGGCGAATACCTCAGCAACCTTCGATTTGCCGATGACATAGTTCTATTCAGCAGCGCTGCGAACGAGTTACAACAAATGATTGAGGACCTTAACAGGGAGAGTTTAAGAGTGGGGCTGAAGATTAATATGCAGAAGACAAATATAAGGATAAATAATCGGGCAAGGGAACAAGAGTTCAAGATCGCAAGTGAGCCTCTAGAGTCTGTGAAGGAGTATGTTTACCTAGGTCAACTAATGACAGGGAACCCTGACCATGAGAAGAAAATTAACAAAAGAATAAAAATGGGTTGGATCGCATACGGCAGACATTGTGAGCTCCTGACTGGGAGCTTAACGTTATCATTGAAAAGTATACGATCAGTGCATTTTACCAGTGCTGACATATGGGGCAGAGACTTCGAGACTGACGAAGAAGCTTGAGAACAAGTCAACTACCGCGCAAAGAGTGATGGAACGAAGAATGCTAGGCATAACTTTAAGAGACCGAGAGCGGTTTGGATCAGAGAGCAAACGGGTATAGACGATATTCTAATAGACATCAACAGAAAAAAATTACGCTGGGCAGGTCATGTAGTGTGCAGATTAGATGGCCGGTGGACCATTAGGGTGACTGAATGGGTACTAAGAGAAGGGAAGCGCAGTAGAGGACGGCAGAAGACTAGGTGGTGCGACGAAAATAGGAAATTTGCGGGTGCTAGTTTAATCGGTTGGCGCAGGACAGGGGTAATTGGAGATCACAGGAAGAGGCCTTCGTCCGGCAGTGGACATAAATAGGCTGATGATGATGAATATTGAAGAGCTCCCAGTTACTCTCTACTGACTATTAAATTTAGGCATGTAGGAATGTTGCAAGTTCACTGGTAATGGCAAGAAAGCTTGCCCCATTGTAGGCTCTAATATACTTTGGCTGATACTTCTTGCATTCCCTGGCACAGTTAATTACAAAGTGAATGAAACAGTGATCACTAAAACCAACTAACAAAATTATATTGTAAACCATTTCTGCAGTAGTGCATACGAGGGCGAATCAGTCTTTGCCCCTATATTTTTTAGCCAAATTATGGCTGTAAATGTAAAGTCAACATATACATTCCCAGCAGCTGATTTTCTTCAATAATAATAGCATTCTTCTGCCAAATGAAGACTTTAACATTGACTGCTTTATGTAGCTTTAGTGTTGTGTGCCCTTTTAAGCTTGTAGAAACAGTGATGTGTTATGCTAGGAGAATGCCAGCAAATTAGAAAAACAAAATCGAGAGGCAGACATAGGCAAAGTGACGGGAAGCTGGCTGGAAGAGTGATATGAGCAGTACTGCGTAGATGTGGCCAAGTGTGGTGTTTCCTGTGCAGGCGAGAGCAATGGGCCTGAGGCTGTGCACGAGGTGGAGGTCTTCAAGGACACGGACACAGCCCGTGTGGGCAAGCGTGCCTTTGTCATCACCCACACCAAGGGAACACTGCTGGCACTCTTCCCCAACAGCCAAGGTGGGCCTGCTGTACTAGGTTGCTTTTCATAAGGAGCCAGCTGTGGATTACAGATGAACCTGTACCTAATAGATTTGCTTTAAAAAACAGGCTTGGGGATCCTACCATATTTCGGTTCTATGCCCACTTAAATGCCTGCTCCTTGTGAAACATTGGTTGAAGGTCTTTCTTTCCCGCGGAACATACCTTTGCAGCTCCGAACTTGAATTCGCTACTTGCTCTAAAGAATAGATGTAGAAAGTAGGCCGTGAAAGACAAACTTTATTTCTAGTGCCAATGACCGTGTTAAGGGTTAGGCACGCCGAAATAGTCCGAAATCTACACTTGCTCGTGCGGCAGCTTCAGCTTCACAACTGTGGTGTGCATGGATTCCAGCTGCTGCGTGAACACTGGCGGCAATCCTTTAGCATGCATAAAATCAATTAAAGAGTCGATCGACGACAGTGCCCTTTGCGTGGACATCGAGGTCGGGGTCAAGGAGCCTCTGTCAATCTTGTTGTCACTGTTGCTGCTGCCGTCGCACAACTTTGGTGTCTGTCGTGACAGCACATCTTTGTTGATCGCCTTGTCGGTGACCTCATTGCAGAACGAGACAGCACTGTCTGCAGTCAAAAACTCCTCCTTCGATGCACCACCTGTGTCACCAGTAGGAACGAGCTCCCAGAGCTCGGTATTGTCAGCGGCTTCCACCGTGTTGGTCTCAGTGGGTTGGGGAAGTTCGTCCTTACGCACAAAGCCTGCCTTATTGAAGCAATTGGTGATGATCCACTGGTAAAGTGCCTCTTCAACATCGGTGTACAATGGGTCTCTAACCCTTTTCCGCTGATCGGCATGGCCACTGATAGCTCCTGCCTTCACAATCGTGGCGCTCCCGGTTTTCAAGATGGTTGATATCGTTAACTGGGCGAGCTCATACATCTTCACAAGGGCGCTCACCTTGAAGCCGCATCGAGAGTCCTGCAAAATATCCATCTTCGTGTCAAGTGACACAGCTTTGCGCTTTATTGGCGCCATCTTCGAACTGGGTTGAACCGTTGGTTGCACTTTGCTTCGGTGGTGTCAGCCTGCTATCGCAAGAAAGAGAGACGCGGGACGGGCGCCACCGCGCCGCTTTGCTTGTTGCGTTTTTTTTTTTGTTTCTCTCTCTTTCGGAGCGACTGTGGCCGACGCGCATTAAGCAGCTAGCGCCATGTTGTGGCGCGCTGCGCCTACTCAGCTATTCTCCGGTGCGCGGGTGGGGCGGGACGCGCTGCGTGCTTATGGTGGCAGATGCGAACTTACAGAAGTAAACATTGCCTCGTCTCAATATCGTTTGTTTCTGGGAACTAAGCAACGCAAATGTTACGATTATTTGGCATGGAAAACGCCGTCCAGACTGCAAAATTTTGATCGTTATATCCGATATACGGTGAATAACCTATCGTTATAAATGCCTTTTTCCCCATAGACTTTATGCATAAAATGACACTCTCATGTCGACCCATCGTTATAACTGATGTATCATTATATGTGGTATCTATATAAGTGGACTGCACTGTACAATTATTGCTCATTTGAGTTAAACAGTTGAAAAATATATTAGGGTGTCTATCAACCGGGAATCCTCAGGGATTTTAAATAGTCTGGAAATAGTTGGGGGAAAGTAGGGGGGGGGGTGCTTCTATCAAGCAAAATTAGCTGTAATTTTATTGAAAGGGAACGAAAGTCGCGCTAATGCAGGCCGAAGTAACAGAGGAAGTGCAACCAATTGTCTTTGACGCCGTGTCATCTGCCGAAGGAGTTGTCAGTGTGTAGTCAATGACCGATTATCCATGTGCCTGATTTATGGGACATGTCCGATAATTCGGATGGCTTCGTGGCATCACCACGTGCCTCATAGAGTCAATGCATAAGAACGTATGAAATTTCGCATGCAAGAACCCTTTGCCGTCCAATTTGCCGGACTTTTTACTGTCACTGCACGTCCGAAACGGCATTAATGAGAGCCACCACCACCCATGCCTTGAACCAGTGCTACAGTGTACTAATATCAGGGCAGTGTGGTCAGGAAGTGCTCGCCACTGAGGCTGTTCATGTAGATAGCACGAGATGGCGTTGTAGGAACATGGGCTGTACAAAGCCGACGGTGCAGCACTCATGCTGCGTGTCAATATTGTTGTGATAATTTTCTGTCGCAGTCAAATAGACTTGCAAATGCTCGGCGGATGATAAGATGCATGCCTGAAACGCACTTCATATAAGAGTTGAATTATATGTGTACTTCTAGCGCATCTTAATGCTCATTATTTATTTATTTCATCAGTCATCATTAAACTCCTCATTAGACGGATTTATTAACCTGACAACAAAGGCATTGCAGACACGAAAGTAGTTGTGTAAAGCCTTGAAATCTGTTTCCGTTACCAGAAATTATTCGGACGGAAAAAGAAGACTGATTGTTTAATGGGTTTAATATCTGCAAGCAACACTCATGCTGGAAGTAGCACCATAGTAAGGGGCTTTGAATTGATTTGAAGCAACTCAGATTCCAGACGCACACATCTTTATTTTGCTGTCCGCATTAATAAAAAATGACCGCAGCATCTGCGATCCAACATCAATGGTGCGATCTTGTACGCGTTCCAAAATAGAACGGAGGCGGTTCGTTCCACCAAGCCAAATACGATTCGTCAATTTGAACCGTGCCGAACGCCATGACGTCAATTGCGGCGTGATATCTGCTATCAATCATTCCGTGTCGTCTGCTATCGGACGAACGGAACGGAACATACCGCCTATTTTGTGAGATAAAGAACGAACCGCCTCCGTTCTATTTTGGAACGCGTACAAGATCGCACCTCAAGTGCTTAGTTCCTCAGCCGTTGTAGAAGAGAAGGCAAAACAGTATGTACGTAAACGGCCCAAAAACCTTCTCTGCTTGGCATTTACTTTCTTTAGCGATAAACATTTGTCCCTCCTTCTTTCATCCCGTTTCGCAAATCCCCCGCAATAACTACACTTGCACAGTTTATTTGTGAATATTTTTATATACGTCATAAACTGCTCCCGAACGTCAGGCTCATGTGCGAGTATGAGACACATCGACATCCTACATTTTTATGAAAGGAATAAGACAGGTAGGAAAGACGCCAAGTAAAATGGATCTCTGAAAAACTACGCACAGTATGCCAAAACACAGAAAAACAGTGCGAGTACATTCCAGCCCAGACACTGTAGACCTACAGTGGAATTAATATGCTTTAATGAATTCCTTAAATTAATTTCTTAATTATATTCACAAAATTAGCTTTTTGAATGCACCAGTAAAGGTTGTGCATTTAGATAAAAAACAAAGTGCTAGCGTACTTGTTGCACCAGCCAGCTAAGAACAGTATAGCTAACTTCAAAGTGCAATTTATTTTTTCGTCGTGCTTCTCTTCACTGCTTAACACCTTTAACGTAAAATTGCAGCCTTGTTAACACATAAAAACGCACAACTGCTGATGTGAAATCATCAGCATGTGATATACAGCCTATGGCATAGCCATATTTAAAGCTTTCACTAGAATCATGGTATCAACCATGCTGTCGCTGCGAAGCTACTTTTTGCTGAAGAAGGTTGTAAATATATTCCCTCAAGTTTCTTTAGTGCTTCAAAAAGCAACTTGGAAGGATACAGCAATCCTCCCCTGTCCCAAATTTCGTGAATTTTGAGACTCTGCCACTGACACTAGAGTTCTGCAACAGAAGAGAGTGGCAGTCCTCACACTTTTTGCATGTAAAAAATTTCTGTGCGACATGCCCTGCCATATAATGGACGAGGCGGTCATCGCTCCTTTCCTCCACATAAGCTCAGTGCTCTGCCGGAGTACTGTTTAGCCTTTGCTCTAGCAGCATCAGATTTCCAGCTTCATCTAACTCGTCAAATGACGCAGCGTCCCCTTCCTTGTCAGAATTAACAGGTGAGTGAAGTAGCGATACTGAATCTTCGCTGACCTTTGTGTTCCCTGTTTGTGTTACCTTTACCAAGTTATAAAAGGACTGGAAATTCACAACTATAAAAAATTGAGACAGCATTGGGTGAACGTTGGTTCCGCATGACTACCTCAGAAGAAGTTCTCTGTCTTATATTGGCTTAGTCAAGATGTGAATAGGTATTTTAAGGGGGGACGCGGGTCTTGAAATCGCGAAAAATGGTCAAAAATGGCAATTTTCAAAAATTGCGTTTTTGAAGTCCTTAATGTCCCAACTATGCCTCTACAAAATATTATGGCGCAATTCCTACTCGAAGTATAAAATAAACGGTAATTTATAAACGTCGGTGAGCCGAAATTGAACGCCAAGCGCGAAGATTTGCCTCATTTTCAAGCTGCCGTAGCTCCGCGCGACGCGTACCGATCGGCGCCATCTTGGTCTCGTTTGAAAGCTGGTTTCCCGCTCTCCATTCTGGCGCCCCTCGGCACGCTGTAGACCCTCGTGCAGCGGAGGGATTGGCACCCGTTCTCAAGCGGGAAATCGTCGCGAGACAGCCGCTGATTGGGTGAACCGGGCGCCTCCTCGAGGCGCAGCCCTCTGATTGGCCGTGACGTATGCTTCGCCTTCCGCGGCCGCGTTGTCCGACTCCTTCACGTCGTCTGCTTTCGCCTGGACGCACGTCATTTTTCGAGCTCCTCTTTGTTTCCTAGTATTTTTCGTTCTGCCTTTTTCTTTATCGTTCTTCTAGATATTTTGGCTATTGGGTCGCTTCTTTTAACCACGAATTTCTTGCTTTTGCGTGCCTGGTGGCTTTGTTCCGCGTGTCACGATGGCGCGAGACGCGCGCTTGAAAGCAAGCACGCGAAAAGCAGTCGGCAAAAAGAGACGCGCATGGAATAAGAACAGCGCTACATCGTCGAGAACTACAGCTTCGGTGATGCCGCAAGCTGCTGTGCCCTTGGTGGATGCGGCAGGACTGAGCTCGCCAACAACAGCTTCGCCGGTGGACGCGGCTGAACAAACCCCGTCGACGCTAGCTTCGCCTGTGGACGCGGCTGGACAGTGCCGATCAGTGTCAACTTCGTTACCGCAAGTCTGTGCAGTGCCGGTGGATGCGCCTGGACTAAGCCCGTCGAAAATGCCAACTTTTGAGACGCTGCAAGTCGCTTCGGATTCCGTGTCGTCGGAAGCGGCCGAGCCGGCTGACCTAAGCCTAACGTTGACTTCGGCGTTTCCGCACGCCGCTTCGGTGCCGACGGACGCGGCTGAACCGAGCTCGCGTGCTCAACGCTTCGACACGGTGTTTTTCACGGAGGCGGAGTGCGCGGGGCGCGAAAATTACGCAGACAACGTTAAAACTTCATTGGCGAAGCAGTCCGCGACTTCCCGCAAGTTCGAGCTAATGAACGTCGGCACAGCAAGTGAAGATGACGATCGCGGCACAGAGTACATCATCGTTGATCTCTCAGTGCTAAAGAAGATGTTTGTGTCCACAAGCTGCAGCAAGTGTGGGATGACCACTCTCCAACTCGCAAAGTGCAGTGAGAGAGAATACGGCCTAGCAGTGAAGTTGGAGCTCACATGCTCAAATTGCGATTTCGCCGAGCGGCACTTCTCGTCGCCACGAGTGCCCGGGAAATCCAACATCACGCCCTTTGAAGTCAATTTGCGGGCAATGAAGGGAATTCAAAGTATAGGCAAGGGAGCGACTGCCCTAGCAGATTTTTGTGCCACCATGAACCTCTCTCACCGAGGACTTCACCACAAGACTTTCAGGGGGCATATGGACACCATGGTGAAAGCTTGCCAGGCAGTAGCTACTGCTACAGAAGCAGCAAGCGTCAAAGTGGTGAAGGACATGTACAAGAACTTCCTGAATCCACCAGGAAATGTAGATGTCATATTTGATGGCACATGGAAAACACGTGGTCACAATTCAAATATTGCAGTAGGCTGCATCATAGAGCTATACACTGGCCTAGTACTGGACCATGTTGTGCTCTCGAGGTACTGTCGTGGGTGCCAAGGGGCACCTGATCCCAGTGATGATGGGTACGGTGACTGGGCTATGAACCACAAGTGCATGAAAAACATCGACTGCAATGCCGGCCGGATGGAGACTGAAGCAGCTATCATTTTGTTCAACAGGTCTCTGGAAAAAAATGGGTTGCGGTACACAACTATACTTTCTGATGGTGATAGCCGCACCTTTCATGCATTGACCTCAGGAGAAGTGTATGGATATATATCCATTGAAAAGAAAGACTGCTTGAACCATGTCCACAAGCGGATGGGGACGGCTCTTCGCAACTTGGTGGAGAAGAAGAAGGCACAAGGAGAATCTCTTGGCGGAAAGGGCAACCTCACCCAAGATAAGATAAAGAAAATTACAAACTACTATGGGTATGCCTTGCGGAGCCACAGCCACGACGTTGCAGGCATGAAAAAGGCAGTGCATGCCACGCTGTTGCACATGACCTCGACAGATGAAGCCCCAGACCACAGTTGCTGTCCTCAAGGGGTTGATTCGTGGTGTGCCTTCAATCGTGCTTTGGCGAACCAAGTGGAGCCGTCACCACACAAAAACCCTCTGCCAGGCCACGTTCGCACTGCTCTTGAGCCAATCTTTGCAAGGCTGGGCGACGAGGCCCTCTTGGAGCGCTGCAAAGATGGCATGACACAGAACGCCATTGAGTGCCTACACTCTGTCATTTGGAGCCAAAGCTCCAAGAACACGCATGACTCTTTGCTGGCTGTTGAAAGAGCTGTTGCAGAAGCAGTTTCTCGCTTCAACCAAGGAATGGCAGCAACCAGCAGAGCTGTTGCAGCACAGCTTGGTTACAGTCCTGGGAGCTGCCTCATTCGTAGGAGCCTTGAGAAAGATAAGCAGAGGCTGTGCAGGTCTGATAAAAGTCACACCAACGCTGAAAAGGTGAAGAAGAGGATGGCCAAGAAACACAAGCCTGACAGAACCCAGGACTACTGCCCAGGACTTTTGTGAATGTGTGGCAGATTCATAGAAAATAGCAGGTGACTTTTTGAGCTTTTTTTTGTCAAAGGCCAACGCAATACAGAAGTTTTCACAATCTTTACATGAACAGATTTCTGTGAGTTTGGTGTTATTGTGTTCAGTAATGACTGGGCTGCATGCTAAAGCATTAAATTTTTCCATGTGATAGGTAAACAAAAGTGGCAGAGTAAGCAAAACTTTGAATGCAATTTTCTCAGCTTTGCTTTTTCGATCAAATGCCTTTGCCTTACGGAACTTTTCATAATGTTTGCATCAACTGATTTTATTGAATTAGGTATCATTTTTTTCAGTGAAACCTCAGCTGCATCCTAAAGCTTTCCATTTTTCATTAAACCAAATAGACTAGCAATTAGGTCAGGTGTAAGCTAATTACTCCTGCATTGTTTTTTTCTTCCTACTTTGATATTCATTCATGACCTATATGATGACTTTTAAAAAATTTCTTTAGCTTTAGGATGTGCAGTAGGTCCTTGGAAATGACAGCTATTCTTTAAAACTAGTTTTTTTAATTAAGAAATTACCATAATGGCCCGTAACAAAAGACCTATGTGGGATAAGTTATTTTGCGATATCTTCATTTCTAAATGAGATATATCAAATCTGAATATATATTTGGAATCAGCATTGAAAGATATATCTGCATGCGAATTTTCAGGAAGATACGTTAAGAAATAAAAAAAAAGTTTTCAAGACCCTCATCCCCCCTTAAAACCCTCTCCTTCCAAGTATTCTAACAGAGCCAAAGTGCTGCACAATGTCACACGGAGCCCATCTGCCGTCGACTGGCTCAAGAAGCCGCTAACTTCTTTTGCATGGGATTCCCAGCGAGACAGAAACTCGAGGAATTTTTTCACAGTCTTCACATTCTCGGATCCTGGGCGAAGGACTCTGGCTAGGAACCGAGAAGTCATGATCTTGACGAGTTGGTTGGTAGACTTGAAACAGTGTGAAATTCTCTTTTAAAAATGCACTTGTCTTAAAGAAAGGCACTTAAAGAAAGGTCGCTTGTCCTGAAGTATTCTAAATAATAATTCCTGCTTACGTGAGAAATCAGGATGTTGCATGAATCTTCCCCCACGACGACTCCAGTGTATCTTTGTATCAGACTGTCTCATGCAAAACTGTTCCCAAACAGCTGAAATGCAAAGGCCACCCGCATTTTCTCAAAGCCGTTTGGCTGCAGATGTACGAGGGTGGGACCGGGTATCGCCTTAGGAATGATATTCTTACTGCCTGTCTTGAATGGTTCCCTCAAAGGTTGGATGGAAACCTGAAATTATATCTGGGGCGCTATTCTGGACATTCCGCCATTTTCTTCAGTGCGTGACGTAGACGCGACGCAAACAAAATGGCGCTGGTGGCCCAGTTTTGCTTACGTAACGTGACACCAACTTGACGTCTCGCCTAAGAAACTGAAATGAAGGCACTGAATGTAACGTTATCGGTAATGCAAAACAGTTTTCCTCCGCAGTAAAAATAAAGCAGCTATCTCAAAGCGTATGATTGTTCCGTCGAAAACGCTTCGCGCTTCCGTCGTCTGCTGCGTAGAAGCCGTCGTCTGCTTCAATAGCTAGGATGCGTGTCCCCGGAAAATGCAATGAGTCATCGCATGTTGGCGCCAACGCACTTGTTTTCTTGCTTGAGACAACATACGCGACCTACCAGTGGTGATGCGCGCATGTTATCGCTATCTCGTGAAACGCAAGGGACTCGGCCTGACTCGACTGGCTGAGAAACGGCCGAATATCACCGATAGCGTTGCGCGCGCCAGAGATATCCACTAGAGCGACGCAGGCGCAGGCGCTGCCATCTCTTGTTCATTTCGCTGGTTACTCGCACCGAGAGAGGAAACTTCAAGGCGCCGCCTTGCGTACATTTCTTTTTATAAATTAGAAAGAGGCCGTTGTCATAACGTTTCATTGTGCGAAAAGGCATTAATCTTGATTACAATACAAATGCAGCAGTGAAAAGTGGACAACATTGCCGAAAGTTTGCCATGTTCAACCAATATTATTTTGTATAAACGCGTTCTTTTAAAGAATGATGGCCCCAAACACAAATGCCAGCACTACCCGAGAGCCATGCAAATACTATGAGCACGCATTATGAGCAAAATATTTTTGTGGCGCCAAACGACGGGGAAAATGTGGCGATACGCATTCCTCTCGGCTGCCATTGCATATGGCTGCTCATTAGCATAATTCGCGCGGCTCGTCGCAGCAAAAATTATGGCGGAAAATCTCAGCAATGGCGGCCCAGCGCAACGTCACGCATCGTCAAAATGACGTTTACGAAACAGCCCTTCCTGTGACGCTCCCCACGAGATATTCCTTCAGCCAATCAGCGAGCTGGCATGGCGCATATCTTGGATCAGCACCACATATTCGCGCAATTGTAGATGCATTGCACTGGCTTTTGCACGCTACTGCTCACATTCTTTTTGAAGCGCTAACATCACAATATATCTGCCAAGGACCACAAAAATGTATTAGTCCATGAAATTTGCAACTCCACGTCACGTTTCGTCATCTTGATGAAAACGCAAAATTGCATTTTGCAATACTTCCACTTCCCGGCACAAATTTCAAAACACGTGACCTCTCGACAGCCAATCAGAGAGTAAACATGGCAGATAATGGCGGCCGTGCAGCCGCCATGCGTGTCCAGAATAGAGCCCCTGTACGTAGTTGTAAGAGTTCAGTGTGTACTCAATAGCACAGTGCAACTCAGCAAAATTAAACTGCAGGTGATTATAAGCCATTGACATGAAATCAAATAACACTTATTAAGGCAATAGTTTGGAAGAAACAGAATTTAAGTGACACTTCTTATGAAGAGAGAATACTTACCATCCCATTCGAAGTGTACAGTGGGTGGCTGAGCAATGTATTCCTCACACATTTGATTAAGTGGGGAAAGTCCGACAGAAAAAAACAGGTGACGAGCAGGATCTGCAGGGTGCTCAGACTTGCAGGTGACCTTTCCTGACTCCACACCAATCCCCTAGATCTTCCACGTGTGGTGGTTCCATGAGGCACTGTCACGCATGATAAAATTAACAGGAAGTCCACTGGCTTCAGCAAGTACTGTTGCTTCAATTAATATCTTGGCTAGGAGCTCTCATTTCGCATTCCCTCAAGTGCAATGGAACCTATCATTTGCATCCACTTCCTAATAAAGGGCAGGAACATACAGTGAAACCTCGTTATAACGAACAGTTGAAAAGTTGGAAATTAGTTCGCTATATCCATAATTCGTAATATAAAATTTCGTAAAAAATGCATGCAAGAGGAGCAAAATTCAATCAGAGAAGGCACAGCAACTCGAACGGTGCTTACTTGGGTCACGTTCATTTATTTATGCACAAAGAACTGCGTTATCGCGGCCTGCTTCTTGGTGTTGATTGCATTCCGTATCACGCTCTGTTCCACACTTTGCAAACACTCAACAAGGGCAAACCCACTGCCCTCAATAGCACTGCAGTGGCGGTGCAGTAAATCCAACGCAGCAAGTGCTTCTTGTGAAGTCAGAATGTTCTCATCGTCTACAGGGTCAGCCTGAGCTTCGTCTGCGGAATGTTCAGAGACTTCCACAGCGATTTCGGCGTCCGTCAGTATAGTCGTGGTCGCTGAGATGTCGTCACCACCTACGAAGTCTTCTGCAGTTATTGTGAGATGCGGACGATTTCTTTGGCTGTCAACTCTCGATGACAACGTGGCATCTGTGGCGCTGTCAGCGCCTGCGAGGTAGTCCTGAACGTTTGCTGCGCCGCACAACACACTTGTAGTGCAACGAAGCCTGCCGCCTGCTATTAAAGTGAGGTAGGGCTTGGCGTCGCGAAGTTCGTTATATCCGTTTTATGCCAAGCCGCGTTCACTATAGGAAGTTGAAAATACATGTGTTTGACAAAAATATTTCGGAAGAGTTCGATATATTCAATAATTCGTTATATGCGTGTTCGTTATATCGAGGTTTGACTGTACCACCATTCCGTGGTCGCAGGGAGTGCCCTCTCCTCCTATGGTAAAAGAGCTAATGTCGACAAATCCCTCAATATGCCCGGATGACGTCACATTTAGGTGCTCTGACAGTTTGAGTTCATCGACCAATAGCCTTCCATGCCTGACAAAAGTGCTCATGTGTCTTGTTTTTTTGCTTCAGTTGTCTCAGTATTTTAGTGCTGAAATCGAAACCACTAGTGTACAGCTTCAAGTAACGTTTCAGTGTGTTCTTGCTTGGCAATGAGAGAATATTGTGCTTATGAAAATGTTCGTAGAGTTTGGGACTTTTCATCTTCATAAGGATACATTCTATAAAATCCAGTCTTTTGAGTGCGCATTACCCTTCGCACTTTTCTTCTCGGCCACTGAGAAGCACTGTTGGACACAATCTTGCTGTTTCAAAGGCAGTGACGCAGTCTATCCTTGTAAAACTTCTTTGGGCTTTAGGAAGTTCTCCTCCTGCATTTGCATCAGCCGGTCTTTTAACTGAACACAGAGAGAAAGGAGTTTCCTATTTTTTTTCTGCTGCTACTCGGAGCCTAGCAGTAGTGGTTCGGGTGCATTTTCTTATCAACCTTCAGCCTTGACTTTCGGGACTGAAGTACCTTTCTGGCGCACTGGCAGGAGATGCACGCTTGTCCTGCCAAGAGTAAAGCAAAACTGTATTCTAGGAATAAAAATTACTTAATCTTGATAAAAACTCCACCATGCACCATAGTAAGTGAACTTGTAAATTACCGCCTGTTTGTATGCATTAAGCATAGGGCACAGAAAATCATATCCTTTCCAGCGCATTTCTTGCTGTAGTATGTCCCATTACAGATGGTGACCTGCTGCTCTAGGCTTTCTGTTAAGTTGTGCTTGGGCATGTGACTCGTTTGCAAGGCGCCAGGGCAGACACGATGCAAATCGGTTCTGAAGGGAATGTCCGCTGCTTGTTCACACCTCAGAAGGGTTCCCTTTTCGACAATGCGGCCGTAGAGATAAGCTGTGCTAGTGATTTGAGGCTTGTCATGCCCTGTAAGGATAACCGCCCTTTCACAGACTTCGGACTTGCACGTACTGAGCTTACAGTATACAAATAAATTATGGCCTGGTACGTTGTGAGAACTCCAGTACATGGAAGGCACATGTGAAGAGTGCGAAGGGATAACGCAGAGTTTGCTTCGAACAGCTCCGATTCAGGTGTGTTGCCTTGCAAATCCGGCCTACCAAGTGGAGCGAATTCATTTTCAGCATTATTGTGGCTATTTTGTTCAGTAGAAGGCCTCTTTGGCTCAACACAATACACCGTGGAGTTCTTCCACTTTCTTGGCGCCCGAGGCTTCAGTGTCTTTGATAAATGGGCTGCGTGTTTGGTAGGAGCGTATGTACGGTCTTCAGCAGCAGCTCTGGCTTTTCTCACGGGATGCGTACCTCTTTCCCGTGTATTGGCCTCGAGCTCCACCACTGGAAAAGCTGGCGCCACCATCGGCGTGACGTGCAAGGAGGGATCACGTGGACATAGCGGCCGCGTCGGCTGCTTCGGGCGCGCTGAAGCGAGCTGAAAACGAGTTTAAATTCCCTCGTGCGCTGCGGTCCTCATTTAGTGGCGAAATTTTCCCGCTTTGAGTGTCTCCTTTACAATGCTTAAAAGCACTAAAATAGGTATTGGCTGCCTTTGAAGGCGCGCAACATGGTAGGCTACTGCTCAGTGCCGCAGGGCCGGACGCACGTAACGGAGGCCGGTGTCAGCCTTATTCACACGTAGCTGCAGGACAAGAAGCTGCGTGAAGCTTGGCTCGCGAAACATAAAACCGGCAAACAGTCATCGGCTACAACAGACGCGAGGACGCTTTTCTGCTACGGCGCCCGGTCTGCGATGTTCTGAAAACGCGCACATAGACGCTCGCCCGAGTCCGCTGCCCGACTAATGTCATGACGGTTTGGTCTATGAACTTGTCGATGCTATAGATACTGGCAAGTTCAGTGGAGTGGAAAGGCAGCGGTAAGAAGCACATTTAAAAAAAAAGCATGGCATATGGTCATGTTTGTGTTATGAATTAATGCACTGGATTACAAAGAAGGAGCAGCGGGAAATGGCACGCTGAGAACAACGATAAACATACAGTGCGACGCAACTCGAGAAATTGTATTGAAAGATCAAAGAATTTAGAAGAAAAAAAAAGATTGAATCGTCGCGACGTCACATCACAGTCCCCGTAGGCGTCGAAGTCTCTACAATGAAATTATTTTTGAACAGCTCTGATAGCGCCCACGCAACAATGATTGCTTGTATACTGTCAAATGCTCATATTCTGCGGCCTAAAGCTCATGGCACGGTGCGAAAACGCGCGCGCGGAGAAAGCGACACAGTGCGCGGACAAGCATGCAGACGCGCAGTCGGTCGCTGCCAATCTGCGCGATCGCTGCATTGAGGCTTCGTTCTATTACACTCCATTTAGTTATACAAACACTATAAGAACATATTTCACATAGTTTGCTCCCAGCGTTTACCTACCTTTCACGCAAGAAGCCAGTTCGGGAGACTCCATCGCGGCGACCGCGCCCAGTGGCGTTCACTGTACGTATTCGGTAACGAGATAGCGTCTGTAAACGATTGTGTGCTTTCAGTTTGCCCAAGATTATTATTTAGACAGTAAGAAACTTCTCTCGTTTCGAAAGTACTTACAGAAATGTCTGGGAGAGCTCGCGCATGGTGTTTTCAGTGAGCGCTGACAGCAAAACCTATGAGGAGCGCGCCACGTGATCCCTCATACTACGCCAGCGAGGCGCTTCCGATAGATGGCGACTCCGTAACCCCTCGCCGCCAATAATATGATCGTAATCTCGCAAGATACAAAAAGGCTCGAAATCATGCTTGCAGTCTGAGCAACTTTCATCAAGTACATAATCTTTGTGATGCAAGTTTCGTTCCCAAGCCTTTCTTCTTTCTTCATCTTTTGGCACAGCGAAGAGGCAAGGCTGCTTGCCTTGGGCCCACTTGTAGTTTGTGTCACACCTCGGCGCAAAGTTATGACATTGCCTGCGACAATTAGGCATTGGCTCTCACTCGCGAACACTGCATGCAACAAAACATCACACGGCCCGAGCGACCGAAATACGTAGTTTCTTCACAGCAAGATGGATCTCGGCAAGCACGCAGCATTCGGCTGCAACACACGGAGAACACGTCCGTGCAGCCTGTGTGATAACAGTGCCGCTGCATACATCCGGGACCTGTCTATCCTCCCGGCTTCACAGAAGTGCGTGGAACGCTTCGCCGTCTGAACACACTGCCGCTATTGCAGTACACTGTACCGGTGCTCTCGCACGCAAATTTTCTGGCAGCTAGCCACCACCATGGGAACGCTAGGCCTACCTACTTTGACGTTCGCTACTGTTAGCAATATGCTGCTGTTAGCAATGTACCGACTCGGTCTTTGTAATCCTCTCCAATGGCTTCGAAGGTCAAAAAGCACAACTCGTTATGCCTGTTTTGAGAGTAAGCTTGGCCTCAATACAGAAATGTTACGCGGTGAAGCATACGCAAAGTATTGCGGTGAAGCTTAACATGTGCGGGTGTAGTATTGCAGTGAAGCTTAAGATGTGCGGGAAGGGGCCATTGTCATAAGACTCGATATGTATTCCTTAGTTATACACACGTGCACCCACCATCTCCTGTCTGAGTATGAGAACCGATCTGCCTGATAAGTGTACTTGCAGGCCTTCAGAGGTTTTTGGGATGTGCCTGCGGCGATTCGATCCCTTAAGGGCAGTAAACGAGATGCATTCATTTTCTTAATCTGCCCGAATTTTCAGAGGTTTTCGTGGCCCCTAGGGAGTCCGAAAAATTGCATGTTGATTGTACTACTGAACAAATGGTTCATGGGACGAATGCGCACCGGAAGGGGGACAAGAACAGAAAGGACTGATGCAATGAATGAATGGGAAAGGAAGCGTGCTGCCGCTTCTTTGAAGGAGATTGATCTAAAAAAAACAGTGTCCCTCATCCAAACCACAATAAACTCTTCAAAGCAATGAAAGGCAACACTGAGATGTGTGCGGGCTTAGAGTATGTCAGGACAGTTGAGGTTGTTGAGAGAGAATCTCACTTGTGACAAAGTTTGGGCCTCGTATCTATGAGCTTGCTATCAGTCAATAGAAACAGCTCATATTCTAAACGATTTGCTTCTGTATGCATCTCCTTTTTATTCATATTTGAGAATGTTCAACTCGATTTGCAATCGGTTTTACCATTTCTTTCGAAGATATTTTATTCGCTGTCCATTTTACTAACCCCTTGCTTCATTTTTCTTTATGAATAAAATAAACACTACTACTTACTATTCAAACTGGGTTAAGTTGCTATACATGATTAAGTATCTTGTTTAAACGTGCTTACTAGGGAGTGACAGCATGGGGCGACATAGTGTCAACCCGTCATGACATAAACCAGAGTTTTGTGTCACTCGGGAAATTTTGCAAACGCACTCGGGGACAACCTGGAAAATTCGGGGAATTCGGAAATGTCAACTTGGTAGACACCCGAACTATGCATCCTTCCAATGAGATTTCCATGCCAGTTATGATCTCAAGCGTGGAGACACAAAGGTTGGCATTAGTGCAATAAATGCTAATGCAAACCTCTTGTGGTGCAAGCAGCACCCATTTTGGACACAAGCTGTAAAACTTTGACAGGGTGATGGCACTTTCAGGGTGAGCTGCTTTGAACATCTGAAACATCTCGGGGATAGAACGTGTCGTAAACCACCTTGAGATGTATTCTCTCTTGCCGTTCGTGATGACTGACACAATGTCCTTCTTGTTCGGTCTCTTCCAAGAGCAACCAAGTTGTCCTTGAACTAGTCGTGCGTAGCTTGTGCATTCGATGGGCTTAATCTTGACCTCATGTACAGATCAAAATCTGACTACATTCCATGCTTTTCGTGCCAATTTCAGGCCTTTCTGAGCATGTATTCGTTTACAGTTGGGATTGCCTCTTGAATGTGTTTTTGACTTCGGTGGCACGACGGTCAAGAGACGGAGGTGCTCTCGATAGGACCTTGTGGCTACTTATGCTTGCTTCAAGCTATTTAACTAGCCAATACATGCCCGACACTTTGTTACAGACAGTTCAAGTGTACTGATGCTTCCGTATGCAAAAGTTGAATGTATCTTCATCACCACCACGCTTTCAATCTCTGCCTTTTTTTTTTTCTTCCCATAAGATTGTCTGCTGCGTTTGTGAATGCAAGATGGTGGCTTCAATGGTGAAACATCATAAGAAATGTGAACCTGCCTGTTCCAGTTGTCAATCACTTCTTCCTAAAGGAATGCCTCGTCAGCTTCATTTCAGGTGTCATTAGATGAAGATAGGATTTCTTTGAGGTGCGTAAAGCAGTGCTGGCAGACCTTGTAGGTGTCGCGAATATCCTTATGTTCTAGCAGTAGTTTCTGCAGGGAATCAACATGTGAAATGTTTACGCAATGAAAATTTTTTTCTTGGCAATCTTCTTCTTGTGAATATAAATAATCGGCACAGGATACCAGAACCGAGCTATGAGCCACATGCATTATGCATACCTACCAACCCTCCCGATTCGCCCTGGAGACTCCCGATTTATTATTGAACTTTCCACTTGTACGATCACTGTCTTATATCTCCCGAAAAGTGGTCTCTGTACGAGCAATAATGGTTTTTGCGAAACTGGCACTGTGAAATCTAAAGCCACATCGTAATCGTCAGCATCGCCAACAGCAGCCGCACTAGCACCATCGGTATCATCAACTAAGCAGCCGACTACGGTGCCTAGTAAGCCGACAAAAGCCAGAGCCAATGTAGCTCTTGCATTACATGCAGGCATTCCTCGATGGCACATCTTGTTGCTGCTGCTTGCAAGGCGTAGCTCCTTGTGTGTATGATTAGTGTTGGCTAGGCCGTGTGCAGGCTGTGCGCCGTGTAAAGTTCCAATCCTCGTGTGCTTGATGCTATAGCACTATCAAAGCCCAAGAAAAGGTATTTGCAGAAGTTTTTGTGATCTTATACTTCTGAATTTCCGTGCTTTTAAAATAACATCAAGAAAATGAGAACCTGATGCATTTTGTACGTGTGGATGCGATGTCAGCACACGGTGCCAAAAACGACTTGAAACTGCACGTTTCCACAGTGCACCGCTGCGCAGCAAGACAACATATTGAACTTTCTTCGGAACAACTGCAACGACAGTGTCATACGTGTGGAGTGCCTGTTTACATGATTCCTCATCAAACACAACCTAGCCCTTAGTGTCAGCAACCACGTTGGGGCCTCTTCTACGGAAAATGTTTCCGGAATGCGACGAGGTGAAGTGGTATGGATGTCGACGCAACTCTGAAATGCAACTTGGAAGAATGCGGAGGTGGCCAACCTGAGATTTATTTCGCAGGCATCGCTCTCGAGTCTTCATTTTTTTATTCAGAGTTTCCTTCAGCTGCTGCCCCGAAATTCAAATGAATCTGCTGAAGACGTGTAAGATGCTCTCGAAGCTGAGTTTGCCACACTACAGGCGTACAGTCTTGAAGAGCACATTCTGAATGAAGAAAGGTGGGACGTGCGTTGTCGTGGTTGGAAAAATGAAAAATACTGATGGAAAACATGTTTCACCGAGTTGCTAAGGTGATGCTCAATTTACTTGTGATACCTCATAGCAAGGCAGAGTGTGGGAGGATTTTGGCATAGCGCGAAAAGCTAGGACTGAATTCCGCTGGTCATTGTGCAACAAAACCCTCCAACACCTGATGCTAGTGAAGGGCCGTCAGTCTGGACAATGTTTTGAGCAAAGCTACTCGAACAAATTTTTGAAGTGAGCAAAGCCTGGTACTGCAAGGTTCCTGCAAAAGGAGTCATCAAACACTGTCTGAAAGTTTGAGCCCCCCCTCCCCCCCCCCCCCCCCCCGTCCCACCAAAATTTGAAACTGTCGCGCATCCTACAATATTCCAACAAAGTCGCGCATCCCCACAATATTCCAAACTATACATGTCATTAACTATACCCTAGTGATCATTTGCAGCAGGAAGGCCATCCCAGTTTTGAAGAAGGAATGTATAGTGGGAAAATGAACAGTACGGACACACAGGCATGTGACTAGATAATAACCAGGTGTTCATGTTGTCTGCTTAGGTACAGTTTTAAGGATACGAACCCTTTCAGTGTCGCTTACCTACCGGTACATTTCCAGATTTATCTCACACCTTGTCACTGACATACCTGTACATAATGCACTCTATCCAATAAGCAGCTGTGGAGTGTGCCCCTTCATGGGCCTGGTTGGGCTGGGCAGAGCGCGTACATCTACAGAAGGGAGGGATGGCTCCTGGACATTGTACGTCACTACGGCAGTGATTCTTTGTTCAAATATTCACGCTGTCGCGTAAGGCTACCACTCTTACATGTTTCCGTTATTTGTTGTACAATTTTAGAAGATACAGTGAAACCTCGTTAAACCGTAGTTGGCTGAGCTCGAAAAAAGTACGTACTAAACTGTAGTACTGCTTAGCCAAAATAGCATGAGATCGCCCACTTACCTATCAAAAACGGAACTCAGAGAGAGTGCGATGAAAGGGGGAAAAGACATGTAGTATTTATTCACTTCGCACGACAAAAGTCTTATTTTCGTTTGATGCCGCGGCGGCCTAGCAGTGACGACAGCGGCCTCAAACTTGCTGAAGCTGTGAGCCAGCTTTTTAGCCTGCCCCCGTCTTCTCAGCAGACACTTGCGCGGCAGATTCTCGCATGGGTGCGGTAGCGCTGCAGGAGTCGCGGGGCGCCTTTTTCATTGTGGGGTGCTGTTCTTGTCGCGACAATTGCATTCATGAGGCTGACGTAACATGCAGCTTCGGTCACTGTCGGGTCTGAATCGCCCGTGCTGTTGCTTTCCGTGTTGTGCTAATCACTGTCGCTAGTCGACACTTCGGCAACAACAGAGGCAACGATGGTGAAAAGTCGAAGCTCTTAGCCGACATGGTATCTCCACGGTCGCAGCAGCGCTGTCGAGCAACTTCTTCACACTTCAAATGCCACACACCATAGTCAACAGTAGACCTCTGTCGCGTGCAAGCGCCAACTTTGTGTCATGTTCGATAGAACAAACGATGTCCAATTTTTATTCTATGCTGAGCACCCTGTGTCTTTTTTATCCGAGCTTCGGCATGGCGCGAGCCCTTGCTTGCACGATGCCGCAACGCTCTCTGGCACTGCACCCAAATGATGTTGATGTGGCTTCACGCGCAAATGCACAGGGTGCTTGGAGGCCGTTCTGATCTCTGAGGTTTGTTCTGCCCGAGTGAGGTGACGCACCGTCGTGTTTACGCGATGAAAAGTGGAAACACTAAGTGGCAAATGATACGTACGCAATAAGCTGGTACAGTTTATGCAGATACAAAACACATTATGTTCAATGGCTGTCGAGTTGGGGACTTGACTTTACTACTTTTAATACGAAACTACTGTTTAAGCGAGTACGGTTTAACGAGGTTTTGCTGTATATATATATGTATTTTTTTTCGTTGTCTTGCATTGTCTTCACTATGCCACACCTCTTTTCCAGCGATGAGGTTGTTCCTTTCATTAGTTTGCTTTCTTCAAAATGATGCTGCCTTCTGTTGTATCCCTATCATCTGTTGCTCCCCTGTTTGCTTTGTCTGGTTGAGTATGTTTAAACAAAAGCACTCCTTCGTTGAGCATGGCCGCATGATCGCTTTGAGTTGGCTGCTTGCTCAGGGTCTTCAACTGTTGATTGAAGCGGCAGTTATACTAACTCCGAATATGAGCCATGCCGAACTCGTCAGATGATAGCTTGTCGTCTGAGGAAGAGGCAACTTCGACCCTGTCGGACTCTGACCCTGACCCAGCGATGTTATCGCAAAAGCATGTGCATCAGAATGAAACTAGGTAGGAGACAGGAAATGGAAGATAAGAATGTGAAGACCGTGGATAGAGTGCATTTGCCATTGTCTGTGTCGTTTTTTTCCCTTCTGCATAACCAAGAATAAACTGTTGTGCTTGTCTGATAACACCCAAGAAAAGAAACCTGACACTGAAGGGGGCTAATGAGAAAATTATAAAATTACCAGCCTTCCAGCTTTGCCAAGATTGCTTCACTAGTACTCTTCACTCATTTATAACCACAATCTTAAAAAGGCAGCGATCACGTACGATGCTAGAGTTATTTTCTCTGTTTCATTGAAGTTAGCATAAATATGTGCTTTGCTAGCCAAGCAAAAGAAGAATCGTATACAAAAACCGCACACTAGACGCACTGATTGCACATTGTGGTATACAAGATTTCGCTAAGTTGTAGATGGATGTATTATATTGGCTAGACAGGGCGCTACTTCATTGTGAGAGTGCACTAGCATGGCCGAAAAATTTCTGGTGATTTGGGCTTGCATCGTACTTATATAAGACTACCTTTTTAAGGCATGCAAAAACAAAACACAAGGAAAGCAGTCCACTATTAGGTAAGCTGCATGAGCACCACTAGTAAATATTGCTGATAAACAATTGCAGTTTCCGAATGGCCATATGTGACGTTTATTTGTTGTTTGATCATGTCTGTATATATAGGAGTGTTGATAGTTTTCTTCGTGTTCCTATATGTCCTGTCTATTTGCTCTGCACAAACTCGGTTTTCATCTGAGGGCCCATACCAAGCCAATGGTATTTGCTATGTGGACTGTGCGCAGAGTTGCTTCGGTTCCATCGGATAGTGGATGCCTTCAAGACGGGCCAGAGCAGCTCCACCTTTCGGCAAAGGACCGATGAAGCCTCGGCCACCCAATATTTCCAGGTTGGCACCCTTTCTTGACAGTGCAGTGCCGTGCAAGTTGTCATGATGTGCACCTGCCCAGTTTTGCAAAAGTCCAACAGAGCCACCTATTTTTACAGTGTTTCTGTAGCTAGGGGAATTTGAGCATAGTACTACCCTCACAACCTTTGGCACTCTCGGCCAGAAGTGTCCCTTATGCCATAAAACCCAATCATCCTCATCATCATTGTAGAAAATAGGGAATGTATTCCACAGGTGCACATCCCTACACATCTCATCCGACTTTACCAAGATGGTGGACCTCGGTCTATAAATTGAAATATAATATCTCTACATAGACTGGTGCCACCACCACTGCCTCTGCTAACCTCAATGTCTTCCATCTCTCGGCTACTGCAATGTTGCAAGCAGAAGGTTGGCCACCTTGATGAAGACGCTTTAACACTTCTCTATCTGCGAGAAAAAAAAAAGGCAGTTCTTGGGTAGTCCAGCAAAATTTTTTTTAATGCCATTGCAAATGCTTGATATTAGAGTGTATGGTATCAATTTGTAGAAAAAGGTATGTGCTTTCTAATTGCATAATTTGCAAGCTACCATTTATTAACAGTTCTTTAAAAAATTATTTATTACAGTGAAACTTCGTTAAACTGTAGTTGGCCGGAGCTCAGAAAAACCATGTGCTAAACGGTAGTACTGTTTAACCGAAATAGCATGAGATCGCCCACTTACCTGTCGAAAACGAAACTTGGAGAGAGTGCGATGAAAGGGGAAAAAACATGCAGTATTTATTCACTTCGCGCTACAAAAGTGTTATTTTCGTTTGATGCCGCGGCGGCCTAGCACGATGACAGCGGCCTCAAACTTACTGAAGCTGTGCGTGCCAGCTTTTCGGCCAGCCCCTTCATTTCAGGAAGCACTCGCATGGCAGATTCCTCGTTGGCGTTACGTATTCTCTGTGCACGCGCCCAGTAGTGCTGCAGAAGTCCCGGGGCGCCTTTTTCATTGCCGGGTGCCGGAGTTTGGAATAGTACTTTTCGTTTGGACTAGTTACATTATTGCGCCTCTGTTCTCGTCGAGACGATTGCATTCATGAGGCTGACGTAACGCGCAGCTTCTGCCACTGTTGCGCCTGCATCGCCCTTGTGCAGTCGCTTTCCGTGTCATCTTCATCACTGTCACTAGTCAACACTTTGGCAACAACAGAGGCAACGAAGGCGAAAAGTTGAACCTCGTAGCCGACATCTCTTCGCGGTCGCAGCACCGCTGCTGAACAACTTCTTCGCATTCCAAATGCCACACACAGTAGTCAACAGCAGATGCATGTCGCGGGCCAGCACCGACTTCTTCGTGTCACGTTCGATAGCACAGACGATGTCTAATTTTTCTTCTATGCTGAGGACCCAGCGCCTTTTTTATCCGCGCTTCGCAATGACGCGAGTCCTCGCTTGCACGACGCCATAACGCTCTCTAGCACGGCGTCGAAATGATGTTGATGTTGATGTGGCTTCACGCGCAAGCGCACAGGGCGCTTGGAGGCCGTTGTTCCGAGCTATGAGGTTTGTTGTTCTGCCGGGCCGCCCGATGGAGACGACGCACCGCTGTGTTTGCGCGACGAAAAGTGGAAACGCTACGCTTTAATCGACGCATACGCAATAAGCTGGTACGGTTTATGTGGATACGAAATACGTTATGTTCAATGGCCATTGAGTGGGGGAATTGACTTTATAGCTTTTAAAGCGAAACTACTGTTTAAAGGGAAGCTGAAACGGTTTTCAATTTCCATGAATTGCTGGGATTGGGAAGAACAGACCTAATAATTTATGGTTCCGAAATTTTTTTCTTCGTTTTGGTAATATAAGGGGCAGGAATCGCTTTCTAAATCACCCCCGCGGACACGCCCCCATCGCTTCCCGGAGCGCCGGGTGAGGTGGTTGCCAGAGGAGAGAACTGGCGAGAGTGACGTCACCGGCGGGGACCGAGCTGCCGGACTGGCGTGCTGGCGTGCGCTGGCATGCCTCTTTCCGTCCTGCGCTTTACTGAACGACGCTACGAGAGATTTGCCGCCGCCGCCGCTCACGTTTGTTTTGCGATTTTCGTAAACTGTTCTTTCCTTCTGTGCTGTGTGAGTGCCTACAGCCAAGGGCGCCCAACATGCCCTCGTTCTGTGCAGCATTCGGCTGCGCGAACACACGCGGGCGAGACGATGTAGTGTTTCACAGGTTCCCGAAGGACAAGAAGCTTGCAGCGCAGTGCAGTGAGGAGAGATAAATTCGTGCCGCCGAAATCAACTGTGCTGTGCTCGGACCATTTCCACGATATTCGGATAGCCTAACGACAAATGTGGAAACGCGTTGTTGCTAGCGTTGCTATACTCCGTTTCATACATCAGGTGCAACGCTCTGGAGGCTTGAGATACTTCTTGCAGTGGCTGTGTTCACACTTAGAAAAAGTTCGGTGTTTCTTGACCCGATTTTTTAGAAAACTTTTCATATATAAGCTCAGTTCTGCATGAAAAAAAAAAAAAGATTTTCCCCATAGAAACAATCTGTGTACTTATACGGCTGCTAACACGTGCTTTTAAATCAATTTTCTTTTTGGCATTTTTTTTATTGCAGCCCGTCGCGGCAGCTTCACGTGCATGCTCGCGCGAGCAAACGCCGCTGGCACGCTGCGAACCATAGACGGAAACGCGCGCAGTAATAAATTTTGGTAACCGGACTTCGTGCGTAGCTTCCACAGCGTTGCACCTGAGGTATGAAATGGAGTATAGGCTTGCCTAGTGACATTCGACGTCCGGTTGCAGTTATCATGTTTACCACACGGCGGTGCTAAAACTGCCTAATATCTTTATGTCAACACTAGCATGGAGCGCGCATACCGATTCTTGATCGAGCCACAATCGCAAAGTCGTCGAACCACATTCTGAATATTGCACATATAATCCCCCTGACCATCTCGATCTGGATGGGTAGATAAGCAACTTCCATGACTGTACCTAGCAGCACTGCATGTGCACGCTTTGAAACGCGGCACTTATGTTCGCGATCGTGTATCAACGCTCAGAAAACCACGGGACTTTAGACAAGCAGCGGCAAGGTGCTTGACATCGCGGAATTGTACCCGTGTTTACAATCTAATGAGAAGTTAGTGCTTGGGCATTCTTCCAGCAGCAAGTTCCCAGTGACACTTTAGCGCATTTTTTCTCCCGTCATTGGAACGTGCAGCTACATGAAAAAAAAAAGCATACGTAACAGCTAAGATTTCAGCGCGAGAAGGTGCACACATCACTCTTGCTTTTGGCACACTCAACATCGTCGTTGCCACCGTTGCCGCCATCGTTTTCCGTATCGGCTGTCGGTTCGAATATGTACGGCAAAAATACAAGCTGTCCGGGACAGCGAGAACGTTCCATAATGCTTACAACTCAGCTATGAAGCCAGAACAGAGCAGCGTTCTCTGAAACGGCGGCGCCGACCGGCGACTGCCGGTCGGCGCCACCGACCGGCAGTCCTCCGGCGTGACAGCGGCGTGACAGCGGACTCGCACGACAGTCCTCCGGCGTGACAGCGGACCCGCACGAGATTGTGGTGAGAATCGCCGACGCATTCCGGGACCCATCGATCGTGGAGGCAAAGTGTTTGTGCACTGCTGGATTGTCGCAAAAGTGCAAGCACATCTCGGCTGTTTCTCCTGGCACCTTATCCTGGAACATTTGGTGTGGTTGTCAGTCCCTTTAATGTTTCATCTCTACATTGCGTTTCAATGTTGTTCATATTGCAAAGATCGTAGTAAAGTGAAATGTTCATGTGCGTGCACCGTTGTAAGCAGAAGAGATCCTATTATATGCCGAACTGCAACTTAGCTTGACCTTGTGCTGTGGCGCTTGGGGTTACCTATCACAATACATATCCTGCTTTTTTTCTTTTTTTGCCGACATGACTGTTCGTTTCCTATGGCTCATACGTTATTGTTTCACAATTTGTGCTCGAGCAACTGCATGTGATATCAGTGGCGACTCAGGCAGAACTCATGAAACCAACTTTTGTTGTCTTTGTTAGTGCCCTTCTTAAAGGGGCCCTGAAACTGGCATGCCGCATAATATAGATACCACGACCACCACAAGCTCTGTTCGCAGGACGATCAGACAGCCGTGTGTATTTATTGGTCTCTGTAAGTGATGTAGCTCCAGGCGTCCATCTTGCGTTTAGAGAGCGCCACACATGCCTGAACCACAAGTAGCAATGTGTAAAAAAAAAAAAAAACTTGACCAGGACCTTGCTACCTTGCCATGCACCGTGTAGCTTCCAGCACACTAGCTGAGGCAAAAGGAGAAAGCAATGCATCAGTGCAATAACTACTAATTCCGCTTACAGTTCAATGATTCGAAAAATTTTTGCAGCAGGCGGTGTCCTTTTGTAGTGAGGTAACTATGATCAGTCGGAAGTGTTTCAGTGCCCTTTTAAATGTTTGTTAAGTGCTTTAAGTGCATGTTAAACTTTTATGTCACTTACTTTCCATTTATTGATATGTTGATAGTAAGGACAGCTCTATATGCTCTCTGGAGGTCAATAATTATCATTCACTGATGTTAAGTCTGCACAAGTGTCTCCCCATGTTGTATTACCAGTGGTTTAGTTATGCTTCCCAGGACAGCCATTTGCACTGTATTCAACAAACTGGGAAGAAGCATAAATTATGGTACATATACCAGCTGGGGTCATTTGAATCAAACCATTCTTTCAGAGTACTCAACTCTGGTGGCCAAACTTTTTAAATACTCATCGTATGCAGGTTTGACACTGTTCCATGTTACTTCTCATGTTCTGTTTGGCCAGATATACGCTCATATGCTAAAAAGTGCAACAAAAATGGGCTTGAGTAAAACGTATGAGGCAAGTACAGTGAACAAAATATTGAGTGCATGTGGTTTATTTTGTGAAAAAATACAAGTAAGGAAAGGGACAACAAACAGCCATTGAAGAATAACCACAACTCTATGCACACAGATCATAAGTGAACTGCAAATATCTCGGAATACCATAAGATGAAAACTTGCATCAGAATGCGTAGTATAAATCAGCATTTCAATGAAGAATACAAGTTGCAAAAGAATGTGCATTGCTAATTTACAAAAAGTGTGTTGAAGTTGAAGTCTGCAGGTTTGGCCAATGCAAACAAGTGCAGCATGTAGATCACATGGCAACGACCGTGTCTGAAAAGTATGAAGTGGCTGAGTGACATAAAAAATGCTGGATTTCCAAACAGAAGACCGCACTTACTCTCAAGGCCGCCACGCTTTGATGGAGCCAAGGTCACACGCACAAATGCCTCTGTGCAGTACAGGCTACTTGCAATATCGCCAGCCATGGCACGACTTCAGGTGAATCACCTAATGCCGAATATGCAAACGTGCCACTGGAATTCATCTTTTGGTGGCACAGCCACAGTTACTTTTAAAATTTCACACATCAACTGAGCAGTCTCTGCAATTATGTTGCTACATGTAGTTAGAGAACAGTTAAAAAGGTGACTCAAGAATGCAGTGGAAATATGCTTCAATTTCACCAATGTCAATGCAATTGTTTTTACACATAACTGGTGCCGTCCTGAAAGTGGATGAATTTTTGTGTAGCACGTCACACGAGCATTCAGAACATCGAATGATAGCAGGCCTGTGAATGTATTTACGTTGCTACTATTTATCGTGTTCACAAACTTCTGTGGAAAAGTACCCGATGTCACTTGGGCAGCCTTGGTTTCTGTAAGCCTTGTCCGTGAAGCCATTTCTAGCAGGAAATTTGCCACGTCTTTTTCTTCTCTTTAGTACTCTGCCATTAATGTCCGGAGGCCAGGTTGGCAAGCACATTCCTGTCACAAAACAAAAGCAAGAGTTGTAATGTCTGACATATCTGACGCGAAATGCAGCTTCTTTTTGTCATTCCAATAATGCACGTCAATGTATTATATTCAATGTTGGAAGTAGGAAAGCCAGGCTTTTTGCATCAGTTAATTTGCACCCATCACACACCACAATCCTTTCACGAAGTTAATCCAGAAAACATGCTGCCGGCTAGGTAAAGACAGCTACCACATCACAAATATATAGAAAAAATAAATTGCCATATTTGCTATGTCCTTGTCCCTTATGGTGTTTGCAAGGCTTTGGTCCATGCTGTTAGGGGATGGGAAATCGTCCTGCAATGTCAGATAGAGTTCAGTTCAAGAAACCAGTGGTTAAGCAATGTGTGCACAAGTTGCAATTAATGTGCACCCATCACACACCACGTGCTACAATGCTTTTACGATGTAAATCCAGAAAGCATGCCACCGTCTAGGTAAAGACAGCTACCACAACACATACATATACAAAAAGAAATTGCCAGGGAAAAAGGGCTATCTCGACGCCTTTATCTTGAGTCCCTCATGATCCAGACTACGCCACACACTCTGAACAGGAGCGATGGCAATCTGCCGTCAGTGTATGCGCGCTGCCTGCGTCATGTGTTCTAGACTATTTAAGCGAGCTGCTCGAGCACCTTTGTTTATTTTACCTGTGAACCAGGCTCCCGTGTGGGAGCCGAAACGTCTTCTTTTCTTTTAAATCTTCATTTGGTCGGTGAAGTGCCCCGGGTTTTTGTTTACCCTTTTAACCATGTTTCATCCCGACCAGACGGGCTTCCGTCAAACACTGAACTTCAAAAAGAAATTACCATATTTCCTTTGTCACTTATTTGGTCCATGCTGTTGCGGTCAGGGGATGGGAGATCGTCCTGCAATGTCAGAGTTTAATCCCAAGGAATTAGTGGTGAAGCAATGTGTGCACAAGTTGCAGGCAGCCAATTTACCATGGTGGTCGTGCTGACAGGTGCATGGGGCAACACCTTTGCTTCTAATGGGGAGGCAACAGTTTCTTTGCTTGATTCATTCTGTAATGCATTAAAAGGTGTTGACATCTATTGCATGCTTGTAGACATGGTGTATGTACCATAAGCATATAAGTGCTGCACATGTAGTCAAATTAACTTACTCTGGCTGACCGATACACACGTCGGCGAAGTCTTGCCAGTGAAAGCTCTTTCATATGAGCATCCTTGTTCTCATCATAACATGACGTCCTTGGCAGGTTTTCAGTTGGTACTGCATTTTTTTCAGCCGCTGTCTTTGACATGCTACATCTGAAAAAAATAAATGAATTGTTTATGCTTTATTGTGCCTCAATATGGGCTGCACCCAGAATTTTTTTCTTTTTACCTCAGAAACAAGGCCACAATATTTATAAAAAAACATTTGCAAGGAAATGAAGCACGGTTTCAGTGTGCAAGGCTATGCAACGTTGTACACCGAATGTAGCATCTGCAAAACGTAGTTGAAAGCTGCTCATAACGCAAAGTACACAGGTGCAAACACCACTACATGACCGGAGTAGTTTTGCCACTGACTTGGGGATGATTTAATGACACAGATAAAGCTAGCATAGGTACTAATACTGCACATACATATGCGACACGTCAGTAGACGGCGGACGCCGTAAATTTTCCTCGAAACTAGCAAACGCATGTAAAATTGACATGTGGCTATCGCGTAAGTGGCAAACTTCTGCAATGAACGTGATAGGCTCGCCGTCGGTGCGAAATACTAGTGTCATATGGCCACTCTTGAGCACGTCGGAGATTCTCAAGTGCAAGTGGCAAATTCGTAATCAGTCGCGCTGGGAAGTGCCCGCGTGCAGTGCGCCTGTGCTGCAAGTTCATCCGCACCACGCATGATATTTATTCCGCTTTAGCATGCCACATACGTGGGACGTTTACACTCAACACTTCCCGAACTTGCTAGTACATCATTCGTAAACATTTGAATCTCCGACGCCCGTATAAGTTGCGCGAGACGTGCTGGGCATCAAAAGCCTCCCGAGTTACAGCCGGGTTAGCCAACGAGCGCAGAGGTGACGTTGCTCGCAGAAACCGCTGTGAAGCGTCGAACATGAGCTCTAATTACAGCCAATGTGGTTAACGAGTGCAGAAGAGACGTTCCTCGGAGAAACCGCTGTGACAGGTCTCGAACCTGTGCTCGAATTTCGCGTTGCGGCTAACATATGCAGCAAATAATGCATAGCCCAATCGCCAGTGCCCGCAATGCGAAACGTGTTTACATAAGGTGACACAGCGACATGTATAATGGCCACGCACAATGGTCATGCATTAGGGTCGAGTTCACAAGTTCACAATAGTGTCTCACCTGGTAAGGAGAAATTATCCCGTGCAAAATGCCGTGAGCAAACAGTCACTGTAAGCGCCACAGCCTTACCGATGCGGAGGTTAGCGATCCACCTGGTTCTGCGGCTTCAGCCTTTCCACTCGGAGGGAAGTGCGTGAACGGAAATATCGCTGTCCTTCCATCTCGCTGGCACGCACCGAGGAACACAGCAGAACTGCTTGGCCGTTCGCTTTTTCTTTGCTAGCAGCTTCATTCTTCCGTCCGCGACAGCAGCCTCTACGGCACACACGGTGACTGGACCTCCGTATTTCGTTTCTCCCTACTGCCGCTAGGTGTCGCATGAATTGCTGGAGTTGCGAATTGCCACGGAATACAGTATGTATATCTTAATTATACACGCGGGCACCCGGCATTTCCTGTCACAGTACGAGCACAGGTATGCCTAATACGTGTACCGACAGGCCTTCAGAGCGTTTTAGAACGTGCCTGTGGCGGTTTGAGCCCCCAAGGGCAGTAAATGACACGCATTTATTTTATTTAACTGGCCGATGTTTCGGACGTTTTTGCGGGCCCTAGGGAGCTCGAAAAATCGGTCGTGGACTGTGCAACTGATCAAGATGCTTCAAATGGTCCTTGGGGCGAACGAGTGGCGGAAGGCGGACAAGAACAGAAGTGACCTACGCATTGAGGAATAAACGAGAAAGGAAGCTTGTTGCCGCCGTTTTGAAAGAGCTTGAGCTCAAAAAATAAAGTTTTGGCTGATGCCGAGATGCAGGTGTCCCTCTTCCAAACCAAAATACACTCTTTGAAGCAGTGCAACACAACACTCGGGCGTCGTGCGCGGGCTGAGAGTATGTCAGGACTGTTGAGGTTGACTTACGAGCTCTTGAGAGAGAATCTCAATTGTGACAGAGTTCAGGCCTCATCCCACTGAGGTTGCTATCAGTTGATAGAAATAGCTCATATTAGAAAATATTTGCCTTTGTATGCATCTCCTTTTTATTCGTATTTGATAATGTCCGACCCTATTTGCAATTGTTTTCGAAGACACTTCATTTGCTGTGCATTTTACTAACCCCTGCCTTCTATTCTCTTTTTGAATAACATCAACACTGCTCCTTAGTATTCAAATGGGATTAAGTTGCTTTTTTTTTCATGTGCTTACTAGAGAGTGACAGCATCAGGCGATATGGTTTCAGCCCGTGTTGATATAAAACATAGTTCTGCATCACTCAGGGAAATTTGCAGTGGCACTCAGGGAAAACCTGGAAAACTCAGGGAATTTGGAAATGTCAACTTGGTAGACACCCTGGGTTTTGTGGCAGCTTCTTCGGAGGATGCCTCTGAAATTTCAGCAGAGGAAGCGTCAAGAAGCGAGCTTGACAGCACTGATTTTGGTGATGCTCTCGGGGACGTCACTTTTGAAGATTACGTCGCCGTAGACAAGGCAGTCGAAACGTGCGGTGCGCTGACGGATAGCGAAATTGTAGATTATTCGGCCCCAGGAAGCGACCCAGGAAAGCGACGACGACGTTGAAGGTGAGCCGCAACCTAAGGCTGCCGATGTAGCTGCGGGCCTTGCTCTTGCGGAGCGCTTCTTTGCTGCTGAAGGTAACGCGGAAGAAGCGTTCCGCCACTTCTACAGCCTGCAGAACTTGCTTTTAGCAGCGCGATTCGACAAGAAGAAGCAAAGCAAGATGACCGACTATTTTTCTTAGAGAAAATACTCGATTTCGCCACAAATAAAGTGCTGTTTTTTGTGTTTTGTGCTTAATTGGAAGTTCGTTTAATTCGAAGTTTTTTGCGGTCCCCGTGAACTTCGTATTAACGGGAGTCGACTGTACAACATTCCCCCAAATATGAGCTCTCTATCTGTAGAAGTTCTTTAATATATAGACCAAAATGTAAGCCTTAGTGGCTATTCAACGGTTCGTAAAAGCCACGTGGCAGCTTTTTGACGAACTGCCGCATAAAACTCCAAGTTTTTTGCCGCCTTCAGCAAGTGGTCCTGCCCAAATGACTGTTCACATCCTACAGATAAAGACTGACCTTTACCACATTTCGGATATTTTTAGTTCTGAGTGCGGCTGCGACGAAACGGTTCGGAGTATAGACCTTTGCACTGAGGCTTCCACGGGCGCCACCATATTTGGACTACCGGCGCTGCCTAGCGTCTGCTTGGCGGCGATGCCGTACAGGACTGTCGTTGCTCAGCCTCAGCCAGCTCAGCGCTGCTGTTGCTATCAACAAGCAGATTTAAAAACGTTGGTTGCTATCTACATCTGTGTTTCTCCGTATCTTCGGCCTTCACAGAGTCGTCTTGCCACTTTCGTGCTGTTCTCACCAGTGTCGAGAGGCATCGGCTACGCATCGAGACAGAAACTTTCCTGCTGGCAGCAGCTGTACGACTGCGCGCGACTGCCGGATGGTGCCGGCAAGCGTTTGCCGAGCGCTGCAGCTGCTTTCACCTATGGTTCTCCGTGTCATAAGTCTCCTCAGCGTCGTTTTGGACCTTTAGTGCTAGTATCACCAGTGTTGAGAGGTGTCGCGTTACGCATTAAGGTGAATACTTTTCTGTTGAGCGCCTGTGGCTGCGAATCAGCGCATCTTACCTTCCTTGCGTATCCGAGCTGAAGCGTTGGCTCGGATTCTCAAATGTTCGCTTCCCGTCGATAAAATGAAGCAGACGCGTGACGACTCCGTATGGACGAATTTCTTACGATTTACAGCGCTAATCCTGTGATGCTTAAGTACCGCATCGGCAGGAAACCGATGCAACAGGTACATGTTTCAGCTGCAGTCCTTTTGCAGAACATTGTGCGTGCTGCACTGCACTTTTCTTGCTGCATTGCACTTCTTCTGGTTGTTCGAACAACCGTACACAGCGCAGTGCTGCCCGGACGTTCGCATAACCTGTGCGGATAAGCTTAAGATCGCGGAAACGTTGTGCAGTCAATGCGGGAACTGGGTGCGTGACAGTCCAGCAAGAGAGGGCAACTATGAGACTGTAGCTACTCCTGCTACCGGGGGCCTAATATCCGTTTCCGACTCTCTGGTTCGAGGCTTCTGGTGCAAAGGTCTGTAAAACGAAACTTGCCCATGGAAAGCTGTTGACGTCCCTGGGCTATTTGATGCACTTTCACCGTTTGTACTGAAGCCTGATGAATCAAAATCTTTTCTCGAGCCTGTGCTGCTAAAATATTTTGTTGACGACTCGTCGAAATCCATCAAAATTAGCCGTTTTCTAACGGCAGCTGCGTGCGACATTGGCAGCATATCAGAAGCTACGAGTGCTCATCCATGGAGGAAGGAAAAAGTTAGGCGAGGGCATTACTTCATGTTGCAAGCCTTGGCAAGCAAACGCTCCGTGAAGCCCATACATTTGCTCAGTGGTGGTCCCACGCGTGACATCTTGCATCGAGATCACAAAGCAAGAATTGTGGTTCGCTGAGATGTTTGCTTCCCAGTAGCTATGCCAGTAGTTTTTATTCGATGTGCATTTGAGCGTCTGCCCTGCCGTGGCTCTGCCTGCGGAGCGGGAACACTAAAACCAACTGCGCACATAGAAGTGTGATCACTTGTTGAGCCGACAGGTTTGGCTTCAATCGCATTGCGCGATGCTCCCTCCTCTTTTTTTCCTTCCTCCATGTGCTCGTTACACTTGGCTAAAAGGCACTTTAAAAGTTCCGCACTGCAACGCAAAAGTGCAACTAGAAAAATAGTTTACCTTTTAGGCGCTGGATAGCACTAGCTGTCCAAAAGCGCTCCGAGCGCGGTAAAATTTGAAGTTGACATCATCGATAGCGGGTTATGGCACTGGACAGGTCATGTAATGTGTAGATTAGATAACTGTTGGACCATTAGGGTGGCAGAATGGGTACCAAAAGAAGGGAAGCGCAGTAGAGGACGGCAGAAGACTAGGTGAGAGTGCGTGTTAGAATGAGTTGGCACAGCAGAGGGCTGATTGGAGATCGCAGGGAGAGGCCCTCGTCCTGCAGTGGGCATGAAATAGGTTGTTGATGATGATGATAATAATTATAACGAAGTCGCTTTACTCGAGTTGTTGCTTTATTCGAAACTTCTCTCAGTCCTGACCAGAACATATTTAAGTCAGATTACTTTAAATTTACGATCAGATTACTCGGAAGCACCCCGATAAGCTGCTGCACTTAGAGTGAACTGTGAAGGGGCGCATGTGCAACCATAGGAGCGCTCGGTGCCTTTTGCACCGAGTGCTCTCTGGCGCTAGCTGAGCCATTGTGTGCCGCCTGTGCCTGCGCCTTATAAGCAGCAAGGGGGTGCATACTCACGGCTGTGCTCAGCACCTAAGCTTAGTGTATAAATTACGTGATGAAGAGAAACTGTCATGGCACTGGCACAAGCTGAAGCAAAAGACCAAGAAAACAAAAGGCATGGTGGGCAGCGCACGAATGCTCATGCGGTTGTTTTTGTGGAAACAGCAGACGTGAACAACGCGAGTCCGCTCCACCCAAAAGGGAGCCACAGATAAACCAGGGATCTCTTCACCTGCCTTTGCTCGCTGGCTTGGGTGGCAAGGTAAAAGAATTTTGCTACCTTTAGTTTTATTTGGGCGACTTACATATTCAGTATCTGAGCAAGCGACTTTTGCTCACTCCTTATGAGTCGCTCCATGGTGACTCGGAACCTGCACCTCTATGACACGGCGGCCACGGCACTTTGAGAGCAGAATGCAATGGAACAGACAAATGTTACTTCGCGTCGCCTTCCACGGGCCTTGTGGGCCCAAAGTCAATTGAACCAAGAGCCCACTGGCTCCCTCCCGCAGCTTGCCCAAAGGAGCCAATCACGACTGAGAAATTCGATCACGATCTGACTCGAAAATGTGTCACCTGACAACCGTACCAGACTTCCGCAGAGTTGTGTTATTTCAGCGCTGCATTTTAGTTGTTATGGAGTAGTCCTTTTTTATCCAATTTCCACTTGTACAAAATTTTTTTGCTGTCCCTTTCACTTTGTTTTATCGAAGATTTAGTGTGTTTGATGCAAAAGGATTAATCTTGACATGTTGATCATGGAATTTAGCATGTAACAAACATATGCTTAAAATAAATATTGAATGCAACAATGATACGTTCATATTGGATTAGAGTTTGTTTTAGTGAAATCCTAGCAATTAGAATAAACAGATGAATCATTACTTTGCCTATAAAAATGGTAAGTTTAGTTGCCAGTAAACACCGCTGTATATTGAAGATTAATTTTTTATAGGTTTTACAGAAATTACGTGCAGTGCTACGCACTGAAATAACTTTTATAACTTCTTTTTTTTTTTTTAGTGGTGCTTAACGCACACCAACAAACATTCTAAACACTGCGAGTATAAATTCATTAGGGCCCGTACATGGTCGCTCCGCCCGTCCGTTCCGCCCTCGTCCGGTCGCGTGCGGAAGCCCGAAAGGCGGAAGGTGTCGCAAAATTCGATGCACGCTCAATCCGCACGAGCGGAACGCACGCGCACTCCTATTGGGCGACGCGGCCTGTTGACAGCTGGCAACCGTTCGGCGGAGCAAAGGTGTTCAAGGTTGGCAACGACCTTTGACAGCAGACGACACTGGCATATTTTTGCAGATGTGATTTCAAGTTTCCGCGTTCCGGTGAAAATGCGACTCTAGGCTGCCACATTCTGTTCTGCAGCCATATATGTTGCATTGACATCGTCATCCTTCTTCGAAACATTGCGCAGTCGTCTTATCTGCGCCACCGTTTACAGATGTATTGCAATCGCATCACGTCGCAGCACGCGACGTATTCTCGGATGATTACTTTCAGTGCGCGCTGCCTATGCTGGTTGAACAAAACCTCTCTAATTATCGAACGTGAAGCGTTCTGCGTCACGCGAAACGGATAGTGTCGCCGGAAGCGCGGTTTCTGTAGTGCTAGTGACAGCTTGCAAGAATATGGAACACACGCACATCTGTCGCGGAATGCATTTGCGTAGGTCGCCAAGACACCTTTTTACCACTGAGCACGCGTGTGAGGCTCCGAGTACATGATATGCTTGCTCGTGCTTTTTTTTTCACTCTGCCAATTTTATGAGAGTGCTTAAAGTAGTTGGATGCATGGAATGCCTTTTCTTTTTTTACAGATATAAAGGCACCAAAGATGAGGCATGAAACATGCACCTTAGGAATTTAATACTTGCTGCTTGTAAACTTTCTAAACAAAATATAACCTTAAATGATGTGCCCAGCGATGAATTAAGTTCTCACCGTGTGCAAGAAGGTTGTGCATAAGTGGTTAACTTCATGCAGCAAGGAATTGAAGGTTAAGCAGCGAGTGTACAATTCACTATGACTGGCTTAAAGCAATATGTATGTATAGCGGTGACCTTATGCAGATATATGTATACTCATGAGATGTTTCCAAGGGGAGTATTTATTTGAAAGCATATAACTTACATTGCTGATAAGAAAACTTATTTTGAGTGAAATCGAACAATTACATTCTTTCTTGCCAGCCTGGGTGGCCAATATGTTGCCACCTTCTCTACTTAACATACCTAATTTAACATTTCAACAATGTACAAACATTACCGAAGCGCACAAAATTCAGTAGTACCTTGACAGTCATGCTCCTTCTCACCCATGGCACCAAACAAGGATGTTCGACTTGAGACTGTTTGATACTGTCAGCGTCATACGTGCGTGTTCTATTTTGATTGCTCTACATATAAAAAATAAGCTCTACTCAGGTTATATGAGTAGTTGGGCATGGGCTGCATGTTTATTTATTTATGCAGTAACAACCTAGCTAGCTCATGCACAGCCGTGTTTTAGAAAAATGAAAAATGCATAGCATAACATAAACAGCTGGCCAGTGCCTGTATTTATTTGAAAGCAAACTGAGATTATCAAGTGTAGATTAGCAGTGAGTTCAGTGACCTCTTGTGGTGTGAAAAGGTTGATGTAGTTAGTAGTTTTGTGTTTGTCTTTTTTAATTAGTTGCTGTTTTAACATGCTCATGACAATGAAATGAAGGCACGTAGGGCAGAAGACAGGGCCACACAAAAAGTGAGGAAACATTCATTGCCATTTTTTTATTTCCATAGCAAACCAGCGAATAGTTCCTTAGGTTCAGCTTTGTGAATAATGCACAAGGTGTTCTGTGTAAAACTGAAAGATTGTAGTGCTCCATTACGTATTCACTATTTGGGTAGCCAAATGAATTATACTCCCATTAGCACTGTGAGAGCACAGAAATATGCAGTCAAGAGGCCGTAGTGGCTCAGCCTCTGTGCCAAATGTAAAATTGTTCCAAAAGAAAACATGCATACTGGTGAATTGGGTATGCATTCACATCTACTATTCAAATCCACACATCACAAGTAATCTTTCATTCCTTGGCGCATTTCTCACCATTGTACAGACTTTGTTTCAGTGCTGTGTGTGTGAAGCAATATAACTTGGTAAATCAAAGCTGTGGTTATTCAGTACACTGAAAGCAACTTTGCGTGTGGGTTAGACAGGGTGTCTACCAACCGGGAAAACCGGGAAAACCGGGAATTCTCAGGGATTTTGAGTAGTCTGGAAAAAGTCAGGGAAAACTCAGGGAATTTGGGCCTCTATCAGGAAAAATTAGCGGCAATTTTATTTAAAGGGTCGAAAGTCGCGGTAATGCTGGCTCGAGTAGCAGACATGAATCGTAATGAATCGTCTTGGACGCCCTGTCGTTGGCAGGAGGAGTTGCCAGTGTACAGTCGACGAGTGACTTTTCGGATTCCCGATAATTTGGACGGCTTCGCGGCGCCACCTCGTACCCCATAGTGTCAACGTATCAGAACGTGTGAAATTTCCGACGCAAGAACTCCTTGCCGTCCGATTTTCCGGACGTTTTGCCGCGACGCAGGTCCGAAACGGCATTAATCAAAGGCACCACCGCTGCCGTTTTGATTACTTCACCGCCTCGAACCAGCACTCTCGCACGCAGATCCGCTGGCACCCGTTGCCACCACTGCGGCAACGCTAGGCCTAGCTGCTTCGACGTTCGCTATGAAGCTTCTTGCCATTGGGTGCCGAACTTTTTTTTCAAAGAATTCGCTGCTGTCAGCAATGGCACGGACTCCACCTTTGTGGTCCTCGCGATTGGCTTAGAAACTTGGAAAACACGGTGCGTTGCATAATGCCGGTTCGTAAAAGTCAGCTTCGCGTCTGTACAGAAATGTTACTCGGTAAAGCTTACGGAAAAGTATTGCAGTGAAGCATAACAAGCGTGGGAAGGGGCTATTGCCACGGAATACAGTATGTATATCTTAATTATGCACGCGGGCACCCGGCATTTCCTGTCACAGTACGAGCACAGGTATGCCTAATATGTGTACCGACAGGCCTTCAGAGCGTTTTCGAACGTGCCTGTGGGTGTTTGAGCCCCTAAGGGCAGTAAATGACACGCATTTATTTTTTTCATACTGGCCGATTTTTCGGACGTTTTCGCGGCCCCTAGGGAGCTCGAAAAATCGGTCGTGGACTGTGCAACTGATCAAGATGCTTCAAATGGTCCTTGGGGCGAACGAGTGGCGGAAGGCGGACAAGAACAGAAGTGACCTACGCTTTGAGGAATAAACGAGAAAGGAAGCTTGTTGCCGCCGTTTTGAAAGAGCTTGAGCTCAAAAAGTAAAGTTTTGGCTGATGCCGAGATGCAGATGTCCCTCATCCAAACCAAAATACACTCTTTGAAGCAGTGCAACACAACACTCGGGCGTCATGCGCGGGCTGAGAGTATGTCAGGACTGTTGAGGTTGACTTACGAGCTGTTGAGAGAGAATCTCAATTGTGACAGAGTTCAGGCCTCATCCCACTGAGGTTGCTATCAGTTGATAGAAATAGCTCATATTAGAAAATATTTGCCTTTGTATGCATCTCCTTTTTATTCGTATTTGATAATGTCCGACCCTATTTGCAATTGTTTTCGAAGACACTTTATTTGCTGTGCATTTTACTAACCCCTGCCTTCTATTCTCTTTTTGAATAACATAAACACTGCTCCTTAGTATTCAAATTGGATTAAGTTGCTTTTTTGATTAAGTTGCTTTTTTTTTCATGTGCTTACTAGAGAGTGACAGCATCAGGCAATATGGCTTCAGCCCGTGTTGATATAAAACATAGTTCTGCATCACTCAGGGAAATTTGCAATGGCACTCAGGGAAAACCTGGAAAACTCAGGGAATTTGGAAATGTCAACTTGGTAGACACCCTGGTTAGATAATGCAATGCTCCTACATATGGGTCAGCTTAGTATTATCAGCCGCTTTGTTTAGTAGTTCACTGTTACGCCTGAACTATATGGCGCCACTGGACAATGCTGTATCCCTGCAGGCACGCTAGAACAGCTTGGCTATGCACAAACAACCCTTTACATCGCACTTAAATTAAGGTGGTGTAGCTTTGCTGTCACAATGTGCTTGTAAGCATAACTGCCAAGCATTCAAAAAAGTGTTTGAAATGTAAGGGTGGATGCTCAGGTTTGCAGGTGTGACGTTTTACATTTATAGTGCAAGGACACACCGATGAACAGGAAGGATACCACACAAATCCTCGTGTTGTGACCTCGCAGTCACAATGCAAGTAGTTTTCTGTGGTTTTTAGCTATAAACATGTGAAGCAATCTGTAAATTCAAAACTGTATTAAGTAAACTGAGACACCATGCAAAGCAACATAACACTAAGGTATACATATTTTTTTTTGTCACATCAGCTCTTTGTGGAGCCGGTCAAATATGTATGCACGCTATTTGTAGCTGAAAACAGCATGCATAACATTTAGAGCTCAGAATGTTCAATGCAAAAGATTTTTAATGTGTCAGACATACATATGGTACCTTGTCCAATGCTTTGCACACAGATAGCTATGCTTGGCACAACTTGAGTAGCACATTCATAAGGGACTACTACATGCAAAATCCGTTTTGCACCTCTCCTTTGATATTCTACCCCCCGACACAGAAGTACAGACTGGAATTTTTCTTTATGTCAATATTTAAAAGGCAAACAGGTGTTTGGCATCACAGGTCTCAATCTCCCACACAGGGCACTTATTGCATGTTATGAATGTGCATTAATTGCCGATGACATATCTTCTAATGTGAAAATGGTTTGTTCGACATAGTTTTACCCGTTTATTTTTGAAGTTACCCACAAGTTCTCTGCCCTACTTGTATATACCTCCTTCAGTACTGGTATCTGTGCTGTGCCTTCAATAGCGCAGTAAATGTTGTGAAAGCTGTTAATTTATAAAGTAGGAAGCCTATCCAATATAAACAAGGAACTTGCAGGCAAAGTAATCACGACAAACCAGCTGAGACGGCGGTACTATTGTACTTGTTTTCGCTTGTGATAGCTCAAGTGTTCCCACTTGTGCTGCTGGATGGTTGTGACTGATATGCTCGCAAAGGTTTGGATCATTCACATTTCAAGGGATGAGTAACTGTTACATACGTGCATCATCTTCCTCTGCCTATATCAATGACTTAACTATATGTGCCAGGTTTAGTTGTGTGATTATTGGTGTAGCTGAAGTGATGTATCACGCATAGTTTCCGCGCACTACCCAATTGGCAAAAAGCATGCAGGAATTGGTCTTTGAGCTATTGGTTCAGTGGTGGCTTTCCACTAAACTGACTGTTGAAGAGGCAGATTTGACTTCATCGAAAGGCCCATGTGAAAATTAGCCTAGAACTCATGACGCCAAATACTGTCAACACGTGTGACTGAAGAACATGTTAGAGAACAATGAGCAGTGGAATTAATCTCACTAGTATACAAAGAATTGCAGCTGCATTCAGTATTTCACTGCTGGTATACTAAACACAAACCTTTATACGAATTGTTTGGATGGCATAATCAACAAGATCCCTCTAATAAGCTGTGGCAAAGCTAACTAAAAAGTTGCTACCCCAGGTACTGCATTGGCCTAAAATATGCATTCTCACATGCAGTGAATACAGTTATTAAATTGGTTTACATACAGGTATGAAATGCTGTAACTGCACCATGTGATAAAATTTCAATTAGATCGGCTGAACACCACATAGAACATCTTTAAAGGGTATAGTTGGTACAACGTCCCTTGATATTAGAAGTTGTGCTGTTTTATTCACACACACATGCACATAAATGCAAGGTACACATACATTTGTGTTCACGTGTTACTGTGTGCATCAAATGAATAGCACCACTTATACTACAAGCCATAAAGACAAATAATTTTTTTGTACCAGTCTAATTCCTATTAGCAATGCAGTGACTTTTCTTCTCACATGCAGCAACTCAACTCCATGCATAAGTTAAGCTGATGTTGCTAATCTAAGCTAGACTTGGGTGTCATGTTCAGGATATCATAAAATAAAGAAGTGACCATGTGTACAGGCCTAAAATTCATGGTTTGGCAATATCTTGTCTGGCTGGGTAGTAAATTTCTGTCAAAAAAGAACAATTCAGCACACTGACAAAACAGTGTGGCTAACATAATATAGGGAGCAGACACTCTGCCTGCAGAGTCACTTGAAAATTTTGCCAGCAGTTCGTGCTCATTGGCTGGCTTCGGTCACATAACTAATGCTTACATAACTGTGAAAATTCGTGCTCAGGATAAACTCATAGCAGCCAATAGGCACTTTTTAAATTGTGATAGCAGCTGACTTCTCAGGGACAACGCACTGTGGCCATGAGCATGCTAAAGAATGACAAGAGGCGAGGTCCCCCTTTCTATAGTCTGGCAGCGCAGCTGATAACGGTTCAGTTAATGAGTGGAACTGAGGCCTATTCAAAATGAAGATCAGTCAGATAGCCACTTACAGCGTCCAACATCCCGCACCCACGAATGATAGGTAGCAGTAAACTTACTGGCAGATGAAAGTGCACTGGAAAAACATTTAATGGACATACTTTACAGGCCCAAGTCAGTTTAATGCACATTATTTGCTAATGACTGTTGGCAGAATGAACATGAGGAAAGAAAATAAAGCACCTATCAGGCATACAATGCTGGTACTTGTGCTATTGTTTGCTTTAAACTGAAGGCTCGTGCCAAAACAGGCGACACGAACCAGATAATCAAATAGAGTGGATAAACAAAGTAACCACAAACTTTTGCTTACCGAATTCTGCCTGCATTAGTAACGTGACCGTGGCTGGCCAGTGAGGAAGAACTCTGGGCAAAATTTATTTCACGCAGTTCTGCTGGCTGCTAGCAAAATGTTATATAACACCATACCTGTGACACTTACTTGTTACTACTCGTCCTACGTGTTCATTTTTACATTCATATTGCTTTTTGTCAGCAAGCGTAAAATTTTTAGTTAATAAGAAGTAGTATCCAGTTCCTACCTATAACATATTCATCTACCATGCCACTAGTGTCTTCACAAACAGATTCTGTGCTTCGTCACTAGTCAAAAACAAGCAGCTCAGATTTTTGCATCACAAAATAAAGCAATTTACTTCGTGAAATCTAGAAATTCTTGATCTTCACACTAGTGTCCACATTATGAAAATCAAGGCTGCCAGAAATTTGCATTCATGACATTAGTGCTCTCAGGGGCGTCCACATTTCACGAAAGCGCTGAACGTCTTGACGTATGCAATTATTATGATGTTCCCTAATTTCCCCCCACCGATATAAGCATCTCCAACCGTGCAGTAACAACTTTTGAAAGAAACGATAGATGTACGAAGCAGAAAAGGCCGGTGTGATAGGGCTTATCTGTAAGGGTACTAAATATGAAAACGCGATCGGCAACACTTCTGCACAGTTCACTTCTGAGCAAACGCACATCGCATAGAACGAGCACTTCTACACCCCGCAACGCTGCGACACATCGCACATATATATCACTGTTTGTAGCTTGCAAACGCACTTCATAACAGCAAGAACACAGCTCGAACGTCGCGGTCACCTCGACACGTCGCAACCGGCAAAACGGCTCACACGCAGTATAGAAACACACTTCATAACAGCAAGAACACAGCTCGGACGTCGCGGTCACCACGGCGCATCGCAGCCGGCAAAACGGCTCTCACGCAGTATAGCACACGCAGAATGGCAGCGATAACGAGGCGATAAAAACTTATCGCTACTGATCGTATGATTACTTCTGAAAGTTGCGAAGGGCTGCCGTTCACCACTTCATGCAACGATCCGCATACACAGAGCAGAAACCAAACGTGTACACTGGGTGCGCCAGTCGGACGCTACTTATTTCGCTACGCCTTGAACGTGTGTGCTGCTCAGAATGCACGTGTATGTGATGGAGTTCTCGTCTGCGACGCACACGCGAAGCATGGCACAAGAAATCACGAAGTCGACGGCTTCAAATATTTCTTCCGACGCTCTCGTAAACACAACACACACTTCCTGCGTTCCGTCTGTTTCTGTTGGCGATCGCACGCACTGATGAGGTCTGGAAGGGTACACCGGCTTGCTGCTTTCGATGACTATCTCCGTGGGTGCCAGATAACTCCAGTAAAAATCACAAAAAGGAGAAAAAATAGACTGTTTCTGACGCGGCTGTAGCTTAGGCCTTACGTCCCCGCTTCGCTTCGCTTCGAGCACGCGCCATGTTTGCTGTGACGACAGCCGAACCATCCGCCTCGGACCAGCCAATGAGAGACGAGCAGGCGGCCGGACGGGAAACTTGCGTCCGCTCCTCGCTCACCAGTAGAGAGCTATCCGCACGCGGCCGGGCGAGGGCGGAACGGACGTGCAGAGCGACCATGTACGGGCCCTTAGTGCATAACATCTTTTCCTGCTAGGATATTTCGGAAAGAAAGAATGCGTACGACATAAATTGCCGTGATTAAAAGAAAAATGTTTGACATGTCTGGGACACATGGCAGAGAATGACCCTTCTTTGTCCTTTGCCTAGTACCACTATAGCCAAGATGGCACGGGACGCCTTGATATGCAGTGCGTAAATTTGGCATAATGAAGCCTCGTAAGGCAGATGTGGGTGCAGATGCATGTTATGCACTGTGCAGCCAATGCGCATTTTATGTATTGCAGAATAGGTATGGTTGATGGTGCAGTCAGCGCATGAGTAATAACGCAATGTTAAAGATAGCATAAACAAGCACTTTATTCTAGACTGGCCATACAGTCGCCGACCGTTTATTCGGACCTCACGGGGACTGCGAAAATGTCCGAATAAACAGGTGTCTGAAAAAGCAGATTAAGAGAAAAAAATGAAATCCTTTATTTCCACGCACTTATTCGGGCTTGGCAGTAGGCTTGGAAGAAATCGTTAATGCGCCGTTGCACGCTGCTCCGTTTACGCGCTATCAGATAAGCCTGAATCTCGGAGAGGGTCGTACGGTCACTATTAGTGGCTGAAAGCACAGTCACTACACGCTCCGCATGCCACGGCAGCGCAGCACATGGTGCGTCATCGTCCGGCGGTGCAGCAGAAACCTCACGAATGATCTTGCCGTCGTCAAGTTCTGCGCATTTCAATACAGCAGTGTCAGCACCTATGAAACTTTCAAATGAGACGGTGTCCGGAATTGCAATGCAACCACTGCGGAGGTCTCGGCAGAACATTTCCCGCATCAGTAGGGAGCACATCGGAAGGCGACAAGTCTTTTAGGCCTCCCGGCACCCGCTTGCCGGCATTCCCCAGCACGGTCTGCGCCGGCACTGTCGGCGCCATTAGATCCTTGACGCGATGTTTACGTATGCCGCGTTGGATCACCGAAACCTCGACACAGCACACAAAGTAAACACCACCGTGCCGACACCAGTCGCACAAACGGAAAATGCGGCCTGCTCGCAGTGTCTTGCGCGAAGAAACAAATCAGCTGCTGGATTGTCTTGACATGGCTTACTAAGCTGAAACCGGAACTGCTGCAGAGCCACTTCATCTAACCAGGCAGAAACGATGATGATGAGCGGGGATTTCCAGTAGCGCCACTTCGTGGGGCAGCAAGGAAGCTCCGTTCAAAAGAAAAATGGCGTTCAGCAAGTCGAACTATGCACCGGTCAGAGTCTGTGCATGGTGCTCTCGACCGAGTTGGCTCAAGGAGTGTCCGAAAAATCGACGAGAGGTTGCAAGGTGTCCGAACTTTCGGCAGTTGTTATACATTATGGTCTATGGGGAGAATGGCGGGGCCGCGAAGCTGACCGAATAATCGGGCACGCCCGAATTTTCGGAGTCCGGAAAATCGGTCGGCTACTGTACTAAGTTAAAATGGGCACGGATGCTTAAAGGGCCCCTGAAACGGTTCGAACAAATTTTGAAGACGCGTAGTCTACAGCTTGAGTAGAACATTCGCACCACAATTTAGGTGAAGCGTTACGTATTAATGGAGTTACAAGCAACTAGAAGTTGCCCTCCTCCCTAGCCATGCTTTTCCTCCTCAACTCGTTTGCCGAGCGAGCGAGGCTAAGCTCCGCCTTCACTGGTACTGCGTCACGATGCGACGTCACATCGTCCACTTCCGCTTGTTTTGGAGCCCGCCGTCGACTGAGAGCTATCAAAGCAGCGTGCGTTGCGAGCATTCTGTCGTAGCGCCGAACGTGTCTGGTATTCCGGTAATCACACACAAGCAGAACGTTTCGACAGAACGGTGAAGTCATAAAATCAAGCTGATGAAGGAACTTTAGCGTAGACGTACGTGAGCGGCCTGATCGGTCTGCACGGTCCAGACACTTGTTGGCGCAGTGCTTAACCAGCCGAACAAAGTGCTCATTTGCTCTAACCAAGTGTAAAACATTTTAAACATTTATAAAAACAACGTGTTGATGATTACACTCCTGCGAAAAATACACACCAGCAGCAAAGAAGAATACACTTCGTTGCTGCTACTGTGTATGGTTGAGCTCTGTGCCACCAGGTGGCTGCACCGTGCAGACCATTCACATTTGCCCTTCTGCTCATCTCATGGCTCATCCCGTTACGGCACAGTCAAGCGGCCAGACCCTGTCCCCTTGTGCATGCGTTTGCCCTAATACCGGACTCGCGAAACGCTATTGCGTTAGTGATCTTCCGGTATAAAGCGACGGCCACAAATGCGCAAATCCTGGCGCCGATGGGATAGCGGCAGTCCGATGAGCAGCAGCCAGTTCGCTCGTATGCGCAAATCCTGGCGCTGATGGGATAGCGGCAGTCCGATGTGCCGCAGCCAATTCACTTGTATGCTGCCTTGCAGAGGGACACGATGTCGCAGCTTGACATATTGGCAGTCGCTACGTTTGCAGTCCACAAGGCAACAAAGTCGAATCATAGTGCTCGCGAAAAGACTGAGACCGAATCTGACCGCGGAGTTCTCGTCAAAATAGAGTACGTTGTAACACAAGCAGACGACACTTGCTGTGTGCCGGGAGTGCTTAAGTGTACTGAAAAATTGTTCTTGTGCATTCTCTTTATGTTACTTTATTTTTATAAAAATAAATGAACTAACATTTCAAGTATTACATAGATCGTTTGTTTACCATAAAGTTAGAAAAATTATCAATCACGCACCCTGGTCAGCCAATCGGATAGCTCACCCCACTGACGTCATATGGGTGATTTCCGTAATATGGGTAGGGGGCGGCTTAAAATTCCGCCGAGCAGTGTGCTGCGATCGGCAGCGATGTGCATTTTTAAAACCTTATAATAAATTACACGTTTTACGCGGAGCCCTTAGATGTGTCAACTAATGATCAGAAGGACCTACTCTAATGACTCAGTACATTTGTAGAAAATCGTCAAAATCGTTTCAGGGTCCCTTTAAGTTTTACAGAGAGAACTCTGTTATTGTTATCAGGTAGAAGCTGAAAAATGCATTGCAAGTGGGCAGCTGTCTCAAATGTTTTGTGTGCTACCATCGTAGATTGAAACCTTAAATGTTTCTTGAATCCTTGCATGCCAGTTTTGATCCTTGGTATGTATGCGATAATTGGCTTGTGCTTGTGGTTGCAGTTTTACGGCTACCTGTCGCAGCAGCAGAACATGATGCAAGATTACATTCGCACCTCCACCTACCAGAGGGCCATTCTCAACAACATGGAGGACTTTAAGGATAAGGTATGCCACCTGCTCATTCAAGATGCTCTGTCATGTAGTGAGTAATGTCATTAGGTTTGCATGTTGTCTTCTCATTTGTGTTGTGGGGAGCACACGCGCCCATCTTCCCCCGCGTCGAGCGCCGGCATAGACCGGGGAGAGGCGCACTGTGCCCTCTCCCGATTCTCCATCGCTCTTGCGACGCGCGCGCGCCCTTCCACCCCCACTCGCGGGCGAGTAGCTTACGGGCGAGGAGGACATTCCCCTCGCCCAGGTAAAAAGGTACAAAACAGCGCGACCGGGGGAGACTCTCTCTCTCTGAGGCCGGACCCCTAACCTGCCGGACTGGAGTACCTGCTGCAACCCGTGAGTGACCACGTTGCCTGACCATCCCGGGCAACGAGGCCAGCCTATTTATTACTATTACAGAGAGGACATCCCTCTGCGAGTGTTCGATATTGCTAGTAGCAATAAACGTTGTTACCGTTGACACCGCTGGTTGCCTTATTTGTCCGAACCCGGCGTAGCCGCGATTCCCGCGCTACGGGTTGGGAGTACCACGAAGCGACTGCGTGGGGCTAGATCCGGAGCTCGCCTTCAGCCCTAGCCGCACGGAGAGTGGAACCCCCACAGTGTTGAATAAGTGCACTGCTTTTATGAAATGTTTGAGTAGCCGCAAACAAGCCTGCAGTTGTGTAAAGGTTAAATTTTCGTCGTGACATTCTTTTTGTTTATCAGTAAATCTGTATTTCTAGAAAGATTATCGTGGCACATTTGACAGGTCTTTTGAGAGTGTGTTGAGAGTGCGTAAAAGGAAAATGAAGCTGTGTTACGAAGACAAATGACTTCAGTAGCATTATTTCACATTTGTTCACACTATAGGAGTGTGCGTACATATTGTCATGACAAAGCTTAGTTAAATTTTTAAGGGGGGAAACAGGGATCAGATCGCAGAAAAGCGCCAAGAAGATAGTTTTTGGTAAACCACTCATTTCCGCATCTAATGCCTAATCATCACTGTACCAAACGATTTACCTAAAAGTACACTGTAAGTGCCCTCAATATTTATTTTGTTCAGCACAGATGGCGAGAAAGAAGCTCAAAATCACGCTAAAACACCGAAGTTTGTGTAGGTTTCTCTCGTCTTTCCTGCCGCCGAGTGCCACCACTTTGGTACAGTACGAAAGCTCAAAGTTCTGCCTTTTCATCCCTGCCCTCCTTGCGCTAACATGAAAAATCGGGGACTGGTCCGACTAAGTTCGCGAGAATTGAGAAGGGTTGTCTCGCTTGCCACACATTTTGTGGCCCATACGTACTCGGTGACCAAAGCTGGTGAGACCTTCAACAGTGGCGCATACTGCGGCAATAGCGGCACATACTAGCTATTGTTTAAAAACAAAATGTGAGACCTAATAATTAAATACATACCAACCATTTATGTTACAGCGTATAACCTCCTCTTCGTTCAATAAAAACTTTAAACGTCTGAACAACAAAAAGAAGAGACTCTCGAGCTGCCAAAAATTCAAAACAACGCATGTGCTTGGGCAAGATACTGTGCGGCAGAGAAAACATTTCAGTGCTATGCAGCAGAAGCTAAGCAACCATTCTTTTTTATGACAATAGGCATGATGTTGCGGGATAATCCAAAGCCATTCTGGAAAACAATTAAGCCAGGTCGCCATAAAACTATCACTATGCGATCATCACAATAAATCTCTTCCTGAAACTGAGGTCCCTAATGTACTCAATGACACATTTTCTTCAGTACAGTCAACGACTGGTTTTTCGGACCCTCTAGGGAACGTAAAAACGTCCGAAAATTCAGGCAGTCCGAAAAAATGAATGCATGCAAAAAACTGCACCTCTTTTCTTTTTTTTCTTTTATCTAGAGGTCAGAGGTCTAGAGATCTAGAACTTGTTGATTGTTGTTTGGACGGCGTTCCGGTTACATGCGATCATATTCGCCTCGATCTGAGCAAGGGTCATGTCAGCTCTGTACACCGATGAAAAAGTCAACATTGCTCGCGTCAACTCGGCGCTTGTAGGCGGCGCAGGCATTGGCTCCTCATTTTCAACGTCGGAGTCTTCTGAACCTGACGGACTATTCCCTCGTCAGTCAGTTCTGCGCAGAAGTTGAGCTCGTTGTCAGCGTCAAAAAACTGTTTAAAAGTTATTTCCGTGGGTACGGTACTGCTTTCCGCGCTTCGATGCCGTCGGCGAGGACGACGAAGATGGAGTGGGGGGGCCATCGAAGGCAAGCGAAATCCTCAAGTTGCGAACAGTGGAGTTCGCTGACGAGCGTCGAAGCACCTAGGCCTAGCGTCGCAGAGCACACTTGACACAACAGCACAACCACACACCACGCTAGTTAAAACGTGGCCTGCGCAAACAAACGAAATAGGGCCGCTCCGGAAACTCCGCCAAAAGCGGAAGTGCGGCCATTTGCGGCGATGTACGTAGCCAGCGTGGCCAGACCAAATCGGTGTGTGACGGCTAGATTCGGCTAGTTGTGGTTCAAAGCGGTGATATGCTTCGGCTGCAAGTTGATTTCCTTCGCAAGGGCGCTGTGCGAGGTGCCAAAGGACCTTCCGTCGCGTCAAAAAGTCCGGAAAATTGGACTGCGGGGGGTTCGAGCGTCCGAAACTTCAGATGTCCTTATACATTGATTCTATGGGGCTCGTGGCGGTGCCGCGAAGACGTCCGAAATATCGGGCATGTCCGAAAATTTGGGCGTCTCAAAATTCAGTTGACTGTATTTACCCTCAAACCCAGTGATAAACTGCCTGATTTTCTGTAATGTACTCAATGACGCTCTTCTTCTGTATTTATGCTCAAACCCAGTGATAAACTGTCTGATTTTGCAGAATTTAATTGCCGTACTATGCCCGACATACTATTCAGCCCTCATGGTATCAGCAGTATAATTGACAACCTTAAAGGGGGACATGGCTCTTTACGGCGAAAAAAATCTCGAAAAAAAATTGATTTTTTGAAAATGCAATTTACAATATCTGCAGCTAAGATTCCTTTAATTCACCAAGTTTCGGATCTCACGGGAGAGTATTTCGCCCGCAGTATCATTTTATAACACCACTGTGAGCTGAATTCCGCGCAAGGACGGGCCCTTTTTATGGCAGCGCGCAGCTCTTTTTCTAGGCGCGCGATCGCAGCCATCTTGGTCTTGTTGGAAAGAGGAGCCTTCCTTCTTTAATTTCCCGCCAAAGGTGACTCCGTAGGTTCGCCAGTGTTGTTGAAATACGGGGAGAAAAAAAAAAGTCCGAACGCACAATCCGATTTGTTGACTAGTGCAGGTGACCAAAAACACGTGTTGTGGTTGGCTGTGCGAGGTTCCCGTTGTCTGCTCCACTCCGTAGGCGACGCAACGGCGCGTCTCGTTGTCCACAGTCGTAGGTCCGTGACAAGTGCGCAACTATGTCCCATCCACCGCCTCTTTTTATAGCACCTTCATTGATGCTTTGGCAGGGTTTCGGAAGATTGGTACTTTGCCCTTTACCTCTAGATCCGATAAAAAAAGAAAAAAGGTACGGTGTTTTGCATGCATTCATTTTTTCGGACTGCCTGAATTTTCGGACGTTTTTACGTCGTCTAGAGGGTCCGAAAAATCGGTCGTTGACTGTACTCCATGCAGCGGGAGCCGGAGAAACGGCAAACTGCATAGCATCGCCATCTACAGGCAGCATCTGGGATCGAGACAGCCAATGTGTGCCCTTTATTATCTGCAGGCATGTCGCTTTACTCGTGTCATTGTAGATGGCGTCGCGATGCAGTGTGTTGCTGCTCCGGCTCCCGCTGCGTGGAGTATACCACTTTCGTTGGCGCCTTTGCGTGAAATCTGCATTACACGCTAAAACAGTTCTCGAGCACTCTCTTGCGCTGAAGGGACTGCGAGGGCTACTTGAGAGCACTTATTAAATAAGCATATATGAGGGCGGGCTGGTGCGTTCTGCATGTTCCGTCGGCGCTGCGCAATGAGCAGGGTCATCTTTCCAACTGCGCAGCACACTGCTGACTGAGGAATGTGGACCAGATCCTCGGTGACTGAGTGAAACGTGCCAGCGCCGTAATACCTGAGAGCCATCAACAACTGCAGCATGGGAGGCACAGGCTGTCCTCAGTTGTCCTCACTTTCCCTGATAGGCAACTTAGAGAGAAACTGTCGCACGGCGTTCTTCGTGAATCTGTAGCGACCGAGGACTTGTTCGTCATCGTACAGCTCCATCGGATTTTTCGGTCACGTAGGGCGGGTCGCGGAATTTTTGGCAAGGGATCCGTTCGGGAGGCTACTATGTTGGAATAACGCACGAAGTCAGTTTCAAGCTAGCCCGGGAGCAGACTTGAAACTTCAGCGGACTTCGACCAAGCCAAGTTGTGCGCAACTCATCCGCAAGGTCAAGCACGATTTAAGATGCTGGCGAAGCTCTCTTGAGACAGCCAGATGTCAAGTTCGAGCCTAGTTAGACCTCTGCATTCGGGGGTTAATCACATAGAAACGTGCTTGATAATGCAGGCCTTTCAGTGCACTGGCAAATGTGCCATGCCATCTTTGCTAAGATTTAGGTCGTGTCCCCTGGCTCATTCATTTATACAGCACCTGGTCTGTCTGCAACCTTGCTGCCCCGTCTCCTCACTGGTGGTTCTCGAGCAGAGTCGAACCAGCTTGACAGGGGGCAGGAAAGGTAAACGGGTGGTACCCCAACACCGGCCTGCCACCTTTTCGAGGTTTTGGATCATATGTACATAAGGAATCGCTGCATATATTACGGTTCTAGTAGTTTCTTCCTTTGTAGTGGCACATTTTTACCTTTTCTGCAATTTCCAAGAGATTCAGATTCTCGGTAGAAGTAAGAATTGGACAGCATTTGAGCTAATGGAAGCTTATTGCAGCATAGACCGCTGTAGTATAGTGTCGCCCCCTGTCAGATCTCTGTGTTATCGTACATGTATGTTTTGTAGTTGTTTAGCTAGATGGTGCCCCCCCCCCCCCTTCTGTCATGTGACGAGCTTGGACCAATCGGTAGGTGTCATCGGGCGTGTGAAGCCTTTATTAGTAATAAATGGCCGCGGGTCGGCTGAGTCTTCGTTCCGGTTTTCATCGGGAGCAGTTGGCTCCGTGTCTCCCTCTCTGCGTCGGACGCTTGCGCGCGTTCTCTGGCCGGGGGGGGGGCCCCACTTGCCTGCCACTGCCGACACAACAACCGCTTATAGCATAAGTTGCCGGAATCGTTGATATCCACAGTGTAAGCGCTACCGCTGTTTAACCAAACAACAGTGTTCAAAGGCTGCACGTGTGCAAAACATGTAGACCAAGCAGCTGCGTGTATCTGAGAGTCGAAGCATGCAACCGGGTGTTTTGTATCTGTTTAAACTTACAAATGTTGAAAGGTTAATGTCCAAGTACCCGTGGTCTTTGGATGGAGCAGACAAAGTAATAAAAATTTATTTGAAAAACGATGCCGACCGAAATATCAGATGCAGTACAGTCTTGTCTGATTTCTCGGACTGATTGGCGTATGCACGGTGTCGAAAACATAGTGACCGTGGACAAAGTTGCCAACATTCGAGTGTAGCCTGGGCCTTAATTTTTGTTATCAAGGTGGTTTTTCCAATTTACATGTGCCATACAACTGCTGCAACACGTTTAATTGATTTGGCACCAAACCACAACTTTGGTCATCAACAAGGTGCGCTTGTTACGCCTAGCCGGTGGGGGTATCGGGCGGCATGCCGTCACGGGAAACTTACCCTTGATATGTTTGTGCCCATAGACAATTACATAGAGATTACACATGTAATCATGTGCATGGTCTAAACTAACAGCAGCGTACGCCATGCTGAGCTTGGTTTCTCGGCCAATTATTCGTGGCTATTACTGCGCATGCATACCAAGTCTGTATGTGTGCACACTGGTAGGAATGACGGAAGCTCACAGGTACACATATAGCCTGAGAACTCCAGACTAAATTTGAGGAACACAGCTTAAATTGACAGTGGTCGAAGTTCCACGCTTTATATCTGCAAATTTCCCATTGGTCGGTACACCGCACCGCCACGCTTGTTGGTGGGATTTTCCCCCGGAAGCCGCATTGTAACCGGTATTTCGTCTCGCGTGGCTGCAGTGTAAGCGGAGTGCATATACATTCAATGACCGATTGTTTTCTTGACATGCTCGACAATTCAGACGCTTTTGCGGCACTGCCATGTACCCCATAGTGTCAGTGTATGCGAACGTCTAAAATTTCGGACACAGAAAAACCTTTGCGTCATCACGTGACGTCACATCATGTGGTCTCACTTCAGGGTCAATGGTGGCCACCGCCGGGAGGCGACCGACGGCGCGATATGAGGCACCATCTGCAGCCGGTGTGACGTCATCATGTGACGTCATGTCACGTGACCTACTTGAAGGTCAATGGTGGCCACCGCCGGGAGGCGACCAACGGCACGATATGAGGCCCCATTTGCAGCCTGTGTGACGTCATCACCTGACGTCATGTCACGTGACCCCACTTCAGGGTCAATCGTGGCCACCGCCGGGCGTCGCGCGAAGGCCCGAAACCTACGTTAATATGCCTCGCATAAAATTAAATTGATTTCCACGCTCTTAATCGGGCTCGGCAGTAGGCTTGAAGAAATCGGGAATGAGCCGCTGCACGGTGTTCCGTTTACGCGTGATCAGATAAGCCTGAATCTCAGAGAGGGTGGTACGGTCACTATAGGTGTCTGAAAGCACAGTCACTGCTAGTACACGCTCCGCATGCGACGGCAGCGTAGCACATGGTGCGTCATCTTCCGACTTGGAGTCATCGTCCGGCGGTGCAGCAGAAACCTGACAAATGGTCTCGCCATCGTCGAGTTCTGCGCATGTCAGTACAGCATTGTCAGCACCTGTGAAACTGTCAAATGAGACAGTGTCCGGAATTGCAATGCAACCACTGTGCCTGTCTCGGCAGAACATTTTCCGCGTCAGTAGGGGCACATCGGAAGGCAACAAATCTTGGGCCTCCCGGCACCCGCTTGCCGGCATTCCTCAGCGCAGTCTGCGTGGGCACTGTCGGCACCTATTAGACACTTGATGCGATGCTTCCGTATGCCGCGTCGGATCACCGGAACCTTAACACCGCACACAAAGCAAACACCACCATGCTGACACAAGTCGCACGAACGAAAAACGTGGCCTACTCGCAGCGTCGTGTGCAAAGAAACAAATCATTTGCTGGATTGTCTTGACATAGCTTACTGAGCTGAATCCGGAACTGCTGTAGAGCCGCTCTATCGAACCAGGCAGCAACGATGATGATGATTGGGGATTTGCAGTAGCGCCACGTCACGGGGCAGCAAGGAGGCTCCGTTCAATACAAAAAGGGCGTTCAGCAAGTCGAACCATGCAGCGGTGCATGGTGCTCTCGATCGAATTGGCTCAAGGAGTGTCCGAAAAATCTGACGAGTGGTCGCTAGGTGTATGAACTTTCGGCAGGTGTTATACATTATGGTCTATGGGGCGAGTGGCGATGCCGCGAAGGAGACCGAATAATCAAGCATGTCTGAATTTTCGGAGTTCGAAAAATTAGTTGGCGACTGTATTGGGTTTGCTTCTCGCCCACATTAGGTTAGGTTACCTTATGTTTAGGTAAGCTTAGCGTAAAACGCATTAGAGTGGCGCGGCGTATTCTTACAGCAGCCATGTTAGGTTACATTAGGTTACCGTAAAAGGCATTGCCATATTCCCCTGCTGACTTGTCTCCAGCCTGCTTCTTGCCTACCCTGGCATTGAAGTCGCCCATCAGTATAGTGTATTTTGTTTTGACTTTATCCATCACCGATTCCACGTCTTCATAAAAGCTTTCGACTTCCTGGTCATCATGACTGGATGTAGGGCCGTAGACCTGTACTACCTTCAATTTGTACCTCTTATTAAGTTTCACAACAAGACCTGCCACCCTTTCGTTAATGCTATAGAATTCCTGTATGTTACCAGCTATATCCCTATTAATCAAGAATCCGACTCCTAGTTCTCGTCTCTCCGCTAAGCCCCGGTAGCACAGTACGTGCCCGCTTTTTAGCACTGTATGTGCTTCTTTTGTCCTCCTAACCTCCCTGAGCCCTATTATATCCCATTTACTACCCTCTAATTTTTCCACTAACACTGCTAGACTCGTCTCACTGGATAACTTTCTAACGTTAAACGTTTCCAGGTTCAGATTCCAATGGCGGCTTGTTCGGAGCCAGGTATTCTTAGCACCCTCTGCTGCGTCACAGATCTGACCGCCGCTGTGGTCAGTTGTTTCGCAGCTGCTGGGGACTGAAAGCCGGAGTTTGATTGTTGTATTCATATAGGAGGTTGTGGCCAAGTACTGCACCAGGGTGGCCAATCCTGCTCCGGTGTGAGAGTGCGTTACCAGTTCTGGTCACCGGGATCAGGCCGCTTCCAGGCCTCCAGGCTCTAGGAATAGCAGGGGAGAGTTATTAGTAAAGTTTGCAGCACAGAATAATATGCGGATAATGAATACCTTTTTCCGCAAGCCGGTTAGCTGAAAGTGGACGTGGAGGAGCCCGAATGGTGAGACTAGAAATGAAATCGACTTCATACTCTGCGCGAACCCTGGCATCATACAAGATGTAGACATGCTCGGCAAGGTGCGCTGCAGTGACCATAGGATGGTAAGAACTTGAATTAGCCTAGACTTGAGGAGGGAACGGAAGAAACTGGTACATAAGAAGCCAATAAATGAGTTAGCGGTAAGAGGGAAACTAGAGGAATTCCGGATCAAGCTACAGAACATGTATTCGGCTTTAAGTCAGGAAGTGGACCTTAGTGTTGAAGCAATGAATGACAATCTTATGGGCATCATTAAGGAGTGCGCAATAGAAGTCGGTGGAAACTCTGTTAGACAGGAGACCAGTAAGCTATTGCAGGAGACGAAAGATCTGATCAAGAAACGCCAATGTATGAAAGCTTCTAACCCTACAGCTAGAATAGAACTGTCAGAACTTTCTAAGTTAATCAACAAGCGTAAGACAGCTGAGATAAGGAACTATAATATGGATAGAATTGAATATGCTCTCGGGAACGAAGGAAGCCTAAAAGCAGTGAAGAAGAAACTAGGAATCGGCAAGAATCAGATGTATGCGTTAAGAGACAAAGCCGGCTATATCGTTACTAATATGGATGAGATAGTTCACGTGGCTGAGGAGTTCCATAGAGATTTATACAGTACCAGTAACACCCACGAGGATAATGTAAGAGAGAATATTCTAGAGAAACTTGAAATCCCACAAGTAACGCCGGAAGAAGTAAAGAACGCCTTGGGAGCTATGCAAAGGGTGAAGGCAGCTGGGGAGGATCGGGTAACAGCAGATTTGTTGAAGGATGGGGGAGCATTGTCCTAGAAAGAGTGGCCACCCTATATACACAATGCCTCATGACCTCGAGCGTACCCGAATCTTGGAAGAACGCTAACATAATCCTAATCCATAAGAAAGGGGATGCCAAAGACTTGGAAAATTATGGACCGATCAGCTTACTGTCCGTTGTCTACAAAGTATTTACTAAGGTAATCGCAAATAGAATCAGGAACACCTTAGACTTTCGTCAACCAAAGGACCAGGCAGGATTCCCTAAAGACTACTCAACAAGAGACCATATTCACACTATCAATCAGGTGATAGAAAAATGTGTGGAATATGACCAACCTTTATATATAGCTTTCATTGATTACCAGAAAGCCTTTGATTCAGTTGAAACCTCAGCAGTCATGAAGGCATTGCGGAATCATACTGAAAATACTGAAAGATATCATACTCAAAATACTGAAAGATATCTATAGCAGCTCCACAGCCCCTGTAGTCCTCCATAAAGAAAGCAACAAAATCCCAATAAAGAAAGGCGTCAGGCAGGGAGATACGATCTCTCCAATGCTATTCACAGCATTTTTACAGGAGGTATTCAGAGACCTGGATTGGGAAGAATTGGGGATAAGAGTTAATGGAGAATACCTGAGTAACTTGCGATTAGCTGATGATATTGCCTTGCTTGGTAACTCAGGGGACCAATTGCAGTGCATGCTCACTGACCTGGAGAGGCAAAGCAGAAGAGGAGGTGTAAAAATTAATCTGCAGAAAATTAAAGTAATGTTTAACAGTCTCGGAAGAGAACAGCAGTTTACGATAGGTAGCGAAGCACTGGGAGTGGCAAGGGAATACATCTACTTAGGGCAGGTAGTGACCGCAGATCCGGATCATGAGACTGAAACAATCAGAAGAATAAGAAGTGGCTGAGGTGCATTTGACAGGCATTCTCAGATCATGACCAGCAGGTTGCCATTATCCCTCAAGAGAAAAGTGTATAACAGCTGTGTGTTACCAGTACTCACATATGGGGCAGAAACTTGGAGGCTTACGAAAATGGTTCTGCTGAAATTGAGGACGACGCAACGAGCTATGGAAAGAAGAATGATGGGTGTAACGTTAAGGGATAAGAAAAGAGCAGATTGGGTGAGGCAACAAACGCGGGTAAATGACATCTTAGTTGAAATCAAGAAAAAGAAATGGGCATGGGCCGGACATGTAATGAGGAGGGAAGATAACCGATGGTCACTAAGGGTTACGGACTGGATTCCAAGGGAAGGGAAGCGTAGCAGGGGGCATCAGATTGTTAGGTGGATGGATGAGATTAAGAAGTTTGCAGGGACAACATGGCCACAATTAGTACACGACCGGGGTAGTTAGAGAAGTATGGGAGAGGTCTTTGCCCTGCAGTAGGCATAATTAGGCTGCTGCTGCTGATGATGAAAAGGCATTTGGGTGGCGCGGCATATTCCCACAGCGGTTACACCACACGTTGGTTAGATTAACATTAATTTTGGTTACGTTAGGTTAGCGTAAGAGGCGTTAGGGTAGCGTGGCGCATTTTCATTGCGGTTGCAGAGGTGTCGAGCGTCACTGGCAGCCTTTCAGCCACTTGCGTTCAACTGCGGTTGCTAAGGCTTCTAGATGTTCAATATATGCAGTCTGACCTCCACTACGGTTCTTACTGCACCCACGGAAGCATCTTTGATGTTATTTTCAAGGTTCATTGCCATCAGGCGCGAGAAAGCTATGATTCTGCACGACTGACTTAGCACGAGGGCTACAGGTGCCAAATGAGGCATCAGTGCCTGCTGCTTCATATATTTCACTGCGTTAGCTGCCAGCATTCGAGCGTAAACAAACTCAGCCTTATTCCACAATGCCAAGATGCGTAGGGACAAACACATACAGCACGTGCTAAGAAACCTCCGTAGTGCCTATCCAGAGTCATATATTCAAGGAGCAAAAGCCCCCAGATTTTCTTTCTTGTGCGTGCTCTTATTTGTGCCTGTGCATAGACGTCAGGCGATCCCTAAAATGACCGTCTCGTGGCTAGTTTAGCATAAGCGACGCATTGCATGTGCTTCACTGACTCCTCCTCAGTGCTGCGCTCTGCGCCTGCTGTGGGCACTGAGGAATGGCGGCTTGCATCCACAAAGACACACGACACCACGGCTGCTGGATAAAAAAAACGTGCAGCCTGCCGCGTGCATCGAAAATGGTGTGATTTGCCACGGTGCATTGAGCCAGCGATATTAGTCTGGGATAGGCGTAGAAAATGCATCCTTCTTTTTTTTTCATAATCCAGTGGCCCTGCTGCTTCATACTTTTTTATTGACAGTGTTTTAAAATGCTCCGATCGGTGGACGTGGAGATCGCCGTGGAAGTAACATGCGAACTAAGACACTGGTGAGGTTCATCCAGCAAGTGTTGATATTGCCCCGCTCCCGACTTCAGCTGAGGCTGTAGCTGCTTCGACTTTTCTTGCCGCTACTGCGGTACTATAGAAGGCACCGGCCTATTACTTGTGGATCATTTAGACTATGTTGAGGACGCTGTGGTTTACCATGCGGCTGCCATTAAGAAGCAGGCTACACTGTTGCAGTACTTTCAGCCAAAGAAATAAGCATTTTGTGTGACGATTTGAGTATTTACTGCACCATGGTTCATGGGTCAATTTTTATAAGCTTTTGACACATTTTTTGCGAATTTTATTTAATGAATTCTGGCTATATTGAACTTTTTTGCGATCACTGCGTTGTTCGATATACAGTGGAACCCCGTTCGTACGTTTTTCACCGGACCGCGAAAAAAAAAAAAACGCAACAGCCGTGAAAACGCAACAGTGATGAAAGGTCCGAAAATTAATGAAAACAGTGCAGCTTTGCCTTGAAACAATTTATTTCAACATCAAGTGAGCTTACGTCTTAAAAAAAAAATCTGGAATGGTCGATTGCCGTTTTTTCCGCTCGCTGGAAAACACGCGTTTCTCAATGGCCTGGAAAGCCGCATTGCTCTCAGCGTCGCTTTGAGGTGCGACGTACCTGCGATGGAGGTCCAGAGCCGCGACGGCTTCTCCAAAGCTCGGGTCCGCCAACTCCCCGGAATCATGCGGCTCGTGCTCCTCGTCGTCATCACAGTCTGAGGCTTCACTTGCTACCGAGTCTGCAACGATCTCGGCGATACCCTGACACTCGGTAGTCACGACAGCAGCATCCACGGTGACATAGTCGTCATACGTGACTTCCGTGGCACCCAGCGCATTCAAAGCTTCACTCAGCTCTTGATCATGAGAGGCTGCTTCCGTCTCTTCAGCTTCCGTGGCAGTTTCCTCTCCGCCACCCATGTGAAAGCCACACCGCGCGAAGCAGTGCTGTGCAGTTGACGCGCTCACTGCAGTCCACGCCGAAGCGACGTAGTGCATAGCGTCCAGTATTGAAACGATCGTAGGCTGCTGTCCGCGATCAATACGCGCCAGACAGCGCTTTACGATGGACTTCCTGTACGAGTGCTTTAAGTTCTTTATGACGCCTGCATCCAACGGCTGCAAGTGGCTTCTAGTGTTTCCAGGAAAAAAAACAAGCTTAACGTCCCGAAGAAACGACGGGTCTCTCGGGTGGGCAGCACAATTGTCCAGAAAAAGGACAACACTCCTGCACTGGGAGCCCATCTTGTTGTCGAAGTAACGAAGAAATTCTTCGAACAAAGAACCCGTCATCCATGCAAGACTGTTGCTTCTATAGTGACATGGCAGCAGGCGAATGTTCTTTAAGCACCGTGGATTTCGGTATTTTCTGATTACCCATGGCTTCAGCTTGTCCGAGCCATCCATGTCAGCAAAGGAGCACCGTCAATCGTTCTTTGCTGCATTTGCCTCCATGGCATGCTTCGCCCTTCAGGCTTAACGACTTGGATGGCTGCACCCGAAAGAAAAGACCCGTTTTGTCGGCATTGTAATTGTCACGAGGCTCATACCCCTCAATTATGGCAGATAGTGTGGCCTTCCTATCGTCGACTGTTTCCAAGTTTACACTTGCTGCTTCCCCGGATACCGTCTTATACGCGATGCCGTGCCTCTTCTGGAAACGGTCGATACAGCCATTTGACGCCGCAAAGTCACCGATGCCCAGTCGGTCGGCTATTTCCATCGCCTTCTCGCGCAAAATGCTGCCGTCGAAGTTCACACCGGCAGCGCGAGCTTGTTTAAACCAAGTAAGAAGCGGCTCTTCGAGGTTTCCATACTTGGCGCCACGAGCCTGCTTAGCTTTCGGTTCGAAGAGCGCGGCCTTCCCTTGTATCTCAGCACGCTTCGAGACGATGCTGTTAAGCGTCGAGGGTGGCAGACCGACATCCTTGGCGATGTAGACTCTTTTCCGCGCTGGCTGCCTGTCGACTGCGTAGTTAACATCCAGCTTTTCCTCGTGGGAAAGCGCCTTGCACTTGCGCGACGCCATCGAAGGACGACAAATCGCTTGTGGTGTTAGCGAGGCCCGACGAGGCGTAGGCAACGTAAGAATTGAAGGGAGGACACGGACGACTCGGATGGGTTGAACCGCACAAACAAGAAAGACTGCATTAGCGAGGCCTGACGAAGCGTAGGCAGCGTAGCTGTTGACGGAAGGACACTGACAACTCGGATGGGTTGAACCGCATAAACAAGAAAGACTGGATTGCTGCGGGCCCGCGGGTTTTACTCGCTTCGGCTGACGAGGCAGTGGCCATCTAGTAACAATCTCTCCAACTCGCGTGCGGCTTTTTATGGCCTCCGAGATTACCCACGCACGTGCAAGGGGGTGATCTCGAAGGTCATGGTCTTGTAGCCAATTCCGTAGCCAAGCCTGGCCAAGACTTGTCAAAATGGCGGTTTGCTCACGTTGCCCGGCCGGGTTCGGGGTGCCAGGTTGCGACGTATCATGCGGGAACGTTTTAACAGTTACAACGTAACAGCAAGGTACCCAATGCATTGGATCCTATGGGAGCTATGCCGGGACCGGACAAAAACAACGTAACAGCCAGGAAAACGCAGCAGTGAGGAACGTAACAGCGGAGTTCTACTGTATTGGGCTTCTACTAGAGACACAAGCGTGTTTTTACAAACTTTGTGCAGTTTCCTCCCATAATATTGATTTTTTTTCTTTCGTCCCTTTTCTCTTCTTATTTATATACTGAGTGCACTTTAGTAAATGTTTTTTTTTTTTTCACGAGCGCGATTTTCTACTGCTGCTGCTGCTTTTATTCTCTCTTTCTGAGACATGATAGCTCGATGACATCCAGTGGAGCAGATAATCCCCCCCCCCCCCCCATCCGGGCCCCTTCCACGAAAAGCACTTGGTTGGCTGACACACCACACTACTGCATATTCCCTCACCGATGTTGAATAGCACCCCTTTCTTTTCAATTCTACACCCTTGCTGCTAACACAGCTTTGGTCATTGCCTCACCCACCTGCCTTACCCTCTCTCCCCTTTATAAGAAGCCTGCCTATATATACTGTGCTGAGGAAAGCATGTCTCCTTGAAAAAGACAAATCCACTTGTCGAAATGTTGGCTCCTGCTTTTCCCTTGTTTTCATTTTTCTCATTGTCTTGAATTTCCATCTCCCGCCTTCCCCGTGTTTTACCTGAATCTTGATTTTGGCAATTTACATATTTTATGGCATACATGTCGTGCATAAAACATTTATGCGTGAGAAGTGCATTCATTCTGCTTTTTGTTTTTGTATTCCATAAATAATTGAGTGTTTTTTTTCAGAAAAAAAAGGTCTGGCTTAACCTGCAGCTAATTTCCCCAAGCAGTGAAACAGTTACGCAAAATCATGTGAATAAGCAAGGGAAAAATGACACTGGCTCTGTGAATATCGTACAGGTAAAGAAACTGTGGCATGTTGCATTGTTGTGTGTTTCTTTTATTCCTTCTGAAGGTAGTTTTCTGCCATTGCCACAAGTGTTTTAGTACATATTTGTGGAACTGCCACACACAACAAAGTTCATGTGCTCTACTGGTTGATTAGACCAGGCACCAAGAACGCAGAAGTTTGTTCCGAACTAAAAAGACTTTGTATACCCCTCCCTTTTATTTTTTCCACCTTTAGCAGCCAGTGGTGTAAAAATTTGCATTTACCTTGCTGCATCTTTGATATTTGTTTTTAACAAGATGTGCCTCTAAATGTCCTGTTGAATGAGGAACCTACAGAGAGATCTCCTTGCTTCCAGGTGGTGCTCGATGTTGGTGCTGGGTCGGGCATCCTGTCCTTTTTTGCAGTGCAGGCCGGCGCCCGCAAGGTGTTTGCTGTTGAGGCCAGTTCCATGGCTAAGCACGCAGAGGTGGGTGTTTGAGGCATGCTGGGCTCGATGGACAGCTGTGGTGTGATCCTGACTGACACCATTTGCCAGTGAAATGCCTGGTAGGCAGAGCCAAGCCATGGCTGCGTTGAATATGAGCTGAGGGACTAAGGCTGCCGAGGGGACATAGTTTAGCCACATGCACACTGGCCAGCCAATTTTTCAGAGTTGCTTGATTGTAGCATTGCGGTACACCATAATACGATGTGGGATATATTACAGTACCTTGATATAAACTACAACGGTTGTCATAAAATATTTGTGTAGTTCAAGATTTTTACCAAAGGGAACAACTGTAGTTAGTTAAAGAATCAGCATAAATGTATTTTCTCATATTTTTGGCTGAAAGTGTCCACACAATCATGGACTGTAAGTGTTCAATTTGGCAGTACATTGAAGACTATAGGAGGGAAAATGTATTGCGTTTTACTGTGCAATCAGGACATAAAGCTCCTCAGGAGAAACACTAAAACAGTTCACGCTGATGGACTGTTCTTTCAAAACACTATTTTCACTATACATTGCTGGTCCAACTGCACCATTTGCAACATTTGGCTACAATTTACGTGCCTGTTCCTGGCTGTGCCACTAAAGTGCCATTTGCGCCGACTGTGCAAAAGTGCGGTACTTTTACGTTTTTACGGCAATGCCATGTTTTCATAGCTTTATGCAACTGCAGTCAACGACTGATTTTCCAGATGTCCGATCTTTCGGATGTGCCCGTAATTCGAACACTTTCGCGGCACCACCATGGTACTTCATAGAGTCAATGTATAAGAACGTCTGAAATTTCGGTCGCAGGAACCCTTCGCCATCCGATTTTCCAGATTTTTACCACGACCGCATGTCCAAAATGGCATTGATCAAAGACACCAGCACTACCATTTTGATTATCTCACCACCTCGAACAGGCGCTCTCTCACGCAGATCTGCTGGCAGCTGTAGCTGAAGCCACCACTGCCACAATGCTAGGCCTAGCTACTTTGACGTTCGCTACAAAGCTTCTTGCTGTTCGGTACCATGTTTTTCATTAAAAAATTCGCTGCTTTTAGCTGTGGCGCTGACTTTGCCTTCGCAATCCTTACCAGTGACTTGAAGCTCGGAAACCACGACGCTTTGCGTAATCAAGGTTCCCGAAACTCACTCTTGCCTCGATATAGTTGGGCTACGCGGTGAAGCATATGTGAGGGTTTGTGGTGAGGCATACCAAAAGTGGTAAGAGACAATTGTCACGGGACACAGTATGTATTCCTTAATTGTACACACGTCCAGCCGCCATCTCCTGTTACAGTACGAGCACTGATATGCCTAATAATTGTACTGGCAGACCTTCAGAGCTACTTAGGATGTGCCTGTTCCAATTTGAGTGCTCGGGAGCGGTGAAAGGTAGTTCTTCGAAAAGTCGGTTGGGTATGGGTGACGAGTTATGGTTTTATGCTGTATCGACTCCTATCTATTCACGGAGGCAACACGACAAGGTAAGCCAACAAACTGCCTCGCAACAAAAGTGAGTGTACGGAATTGTACGAACCTTGTTCTCGACAGCAATTGCAACCTTACCGACACCCCAAACAGGCATCTCATCTTGGCGGCGCTCATAGATGTGTAGTGTTTTGCGGAGCTTCTAGCATTGTTATTGGGCGTAATACACATTTTGTCTTTTGAGGTAAAGCATATTGAAGTACATGTGTCATTTGGAATGCACATAGGACATTTGCTGTCACTTGTCCTGTGCCTGACGGCGTAAATTGTTCTAGCTCATTTGTAATTTCATGTCTGTCATGCACCCAGGCGCACATCTTTGTTCTCGTTATGCTCCAAATTTTATTTAATTGTTCACAAAATAAGTTTGTTGCCTACTTAAATGAAAATGCTGGCAACATACCGTGCATGGTATGCCATCTGTGGGAAGGCAACCTTAATAGGTCGCTGTTAGCGTTATGTCTTTCTTCATTGTTGAGCAGCACTTACTGAGTGTACAGTAATTACATGCTTCACCATTTGGCTACAGATTACTGCTATACTACTACAAGTGTTACGAAAAAACTACCGTATTTACTCGATTCTAAGCACCCCCTTTTTTTCACGATTGCGATGCCCAAAGTGAGGGGGGTGCTTAGATTCGAAAAATCTAGAACGTCCCTCCCCCCTCTCTCTTTTCGCTGCGACATCACGATGAGACGGGTGCAAGAAATAACATTTTATTTTGCAAACATTCAAAAGCAAAATTGGTGCAGACAGTGAACCCATCGCTTGTGTAGAATGCTCAGTTACTATCACTGCCACTCGAGTTCGTCGCACCTCTTGAACCGCTGCTCTCGGTATCCCACAGCAGGTCGTCTTCCGTTGCGTCGAAGTCGTTTGAGATCGAGCACTTAAATTATTTGACCACAACACCCACTTGGATTCTCTTCCACGCATCCGAAATACACTTTGCGATGGTTTATGGGGACGCTTTCTGCTGCTTTCCCTTCGTCGTCTTCTTCCGGTAGGGGTTTCGCACCCACTCCTCGTACTCCTGTCGGAGATTAGCTTTGAAGGGCTTGTTGACTGAAACATCGAGGGGCTGCAGCACTAGCATTATGCCACCCAGAATCACAACCAAGTTCGATACAACCAACCAAGTCCAACCAAGGCTCGATACGTGTCCAACAGAGACATCGAACGTGTGCCTGCAGGTCTGCCGAGCAATAATTCAAGAGTGAGCAAGCGCGTTTGGCGGCCTTGGCTACGCGTTCTTCCTAACAAATAGGGGGGTGCTTAGATTCGCATGCAAACTTTTTCCCCAACTTTTTTGAAAAAATGGAGGAGGGTGTTTAGAATCTCGAAAATACGGTAATTTTTGTGCTCTGAAGCTGCCCCAAAATGCTGGTGTGGCTGCTCCTAAACTACTCCAGAATGACATTTTTTCTGCTCCAAAAATTGCGCTACGAATCTTAAGCTGGCTGGATTATCAAGGACTATATTTGGTGGTAATAGGTCGACTACTAAAGGTAAAATGCAGGTCCAAGTTGTATTTGCTTTATATTGTCCAAGAACCCCTATGCTGGTCTGTCAGTAATATTTTGTATTTCAGTTACCCTATTCTTTATCTCTTTTTTGTTGTTCTGCTTAAGTAAAACTTGTTCAATCTTGCACAGTGTAATGAATATAATGTGGGTCCATCTTTACATTTAACTAGGCCTTAGTGGACACCACAGCAAACTAGTGCGGCAACTTTTAGCTAATGTTGCATTTTGTCTGTGGGTTTTCTCTGGCTTAACAAGCTATTCAGTGAGGCTCTGTGCAAATACTGAATAGTAGATTTCGAATATCCAAAACCTTTTCGCAGAATTTCATGCTGTACCAATTTTGGGCAAGAAAACGGTGCTGAACATGCTTGCGAGTCTCCTAGCATTGCATAGCAAGAGTGTAGCAAGCTATCACTGACTTTAGGTACATAGAAATAATGATAAACAGTATGGTCTATTCTTATCAATAGGGATGCCGAATTAGTATGCCAGCACTAATTACAGACGAGTTTTAGTAGACGGTGTGGAAAATATTTCTTTACGCATACATTTTCTGTTGAACAGAATGAACTGCTTTTTTTCCTTCCCTGATACTAATGAACTAGTGATGTTCATTTCTTCTGAATACCAATGACGTTCCCAATCTAAGGGGGGATGCAGCTTTTGCGTCCTGAAAAATGGCCAAAAAACGATTTTTTGAAGAACTGCATTTTAATTTCTATAACCATTCTTTTTTTCTGATTCTGAAATATCCTTCAAAACCACGCAGGAGTGGTCTAAAATTTTTTTCATATGAGCCAAGGTAGCAAGAAATGTCACAAAAATCATGAAAGAACAGCATTTTCAAGCCACAATATTTCCAGAACGCCACAACCAAGCGACGCCGTCTCGGTCTCGGAAGGGGCATTTCTCCGTCTTCAAATTTGCCATTTCATTTAGTTCCTCCGTACAGAAAGAAGTTCACAAAAAACATGATTGAAGGTCTTTCAGGAGTCTGAAAGGCCGCTGTGAGACTCCAGCGTGGCTCGCCATTGGTCTTGCGCTTGCTCTGTAGGTCTTATTGTGCACCTTGCGAGCTGTTAACATCTCGACCACCGTGGTCTCGACGAGTGTCGAAACAGGCGCAACACAGACATCGTAGAAGCACGGCCGACCCCTCTGTTGCCGTGCATTCTCGGACTCACTCCGCGCATTCCCATACCTTCCACCTCTTCTGAATTTTCCGTAATATGTACGAATTTCAGGCATTCTTACAATTTTAAATTTTACAGAAAACATTTTATTTGCAAAAAAGAAACACTGTGAAAATGTTGTGGAACTACACCCCTCGTAGCTTGCGACTCCACGAGAGGGCAATACGTATGCATGTTATCCTGAGCAGCAGCTGCAAGGTTGTAGTGACCTCTGTTGTATACTGGGGGGGTCACGAATCCACATCCAAAACTCGATAGTGCCGTTAGGCAGGGTTGCCAGATTTGGCAATTTCTAGCCAAATTGGTTACGTTTAGAGGCTCCTGGCGACCGAAAATTGTGCTTCCCGGCTTGGCTACCTTCTGGCTACTTTTGGCAGTGGTAATTGTTATAGGTAGTGACTGAATCACACTGCCTCCCGACGGCCCCCTCGTAGCAACAGCCCCAATCGTCAGATCTTCGAGGCCACACTTTTGTGTATTGCGAACTCCGGAAGCAAATTCAGGAGCTCAAAATATATCATAGCCTCCACATAGTCAGTGGACCTCTTCGAGGCCCACTGATTCAAAGGTGAATGCTCGTTGGCTGAAATCAACGCCTCGGGCTGTTGAGGACTGTAATTTACGGATAATTAAACAGGCCCAAGCAGCTCCCTCTGAGTAACCATAATTAACCAATCTTAAACGCAATGCTTTTGCATCCTTTTAAGGACGGAAGCAGTCCGTGGTGTCTTAAGGGGGGAGGCTACACTTGAAACACAACTTTTTTATTTGTGGACAGATCTGAACGAAATTTTCACACATTGTGTATTTTAATATGCAGATTCTAAAAATATAATTAATTTCGCTACAGGATAGGTAGTTTCTGATATACTCTAAATGCATTGTATAAGCCGAGTCCTTTGTTTGGAGGAAAATTAGCATCTAAACAGAAAACCCTAACACATTAATTTGAGTATAAAGACTATCTAGGATATTCAGGGAGTGCCATAAGGTATTATTCAACGTTCTAGGCTAATCTGAGCAAGAGTTAGAGCTCATCAAAGTTGTGAGAAAAAAATGCCATCTTGACATGTCAAGCATGTGACCCATTTCAAAAACTTTTTGAGAAGAGTGCTGCTTTGAAAAGGTGCATATTGCTTACTGCATACATTTATCTTTCTGGCAAAAAAAAAATTATGTTGATAGCTGAAATAGGACAGAAGCTATTTTACCTCCAAAATTGGAAGTCTGTCGGAATTGTTGTTTTGAGAAATCAAGGAAAAACATTCTGCAACATCTTTATTGAGAACATACCAATAAAATCTTAAGGAAATTCACCAGGGGCATAATCTGGATACATCCTATCTTTTTGCCGTTTTTTGGCCAGCTTCCTTGCGCTCAAAGAGGCTTCTCGCTTCTTGCTGGAGTTAGCACTTCGAAGGTCCGGCGCTCCGGACGTTTTCCGGCGCTCGCTGCGCGCTCGCTACTTTCTTCAGTCGTGAAGGAAACGGTGCCTGCACGATCTGTGCCAACACGCGTGGCGTGGGCGGACGAAGTGTTGACGCTAGACGCGCCAGTTTGCAGCTCGGAACTCGATCCGGTAGAATGTCCAGGCAGGCCAGCAACCGGCAACTCCGCGAGTATGACAGGCCTAGCCGCCTTCCGTCGCGCATTGCACAGCCGCTTGACGCGTAGTAGCCTTGAGACGACAATCTTTTCCAGCCATCCGGGCAGCGAAATGAGCATCTTATCAAACGTCGCGAAGCAAGCGGCTGAACAAACGTAGACAGCGGTGCGATGAAACCAGAGATAAACAAACGTAGCGAGACGCGAGAGCGGTCGAGCGCGCGCCGACGAGCACCGGACCAATAGGAGCGAGGCGCGCGGGGGTGTGCGCGCTTTGGCCAATCGGCGGCACGGACGCATCCTCCAGAAATGACGCGATAGCGTCGGTTTCCCTTCACCGACGCCATTTTGAACTGGTGCAAAATGCGCACAAAGAAAACAGCTTCAAAACAAGCGCAAGATGGCGGCCATCGGCCACCGCGTTCGCAAATGGTGACGGCGCGAAGTTTGAACATTTTTGACCAAATTTTGCTGATTTCGCGTTCACCCTGGCCCCTTTAAGCGCGATTTTTTATTATTTTCCGATTAAATTTAGCTTCTAGATTTCGCGGAGGGATTCTTTAATATATAAACGTAGCGAAAATGCACTTTTCCAAAAATCGACTTTTTTGTGATTTTTTGCCGTTTCAAGACCCGCGTCCCCCCTTAATATTGCTACGGGATAGTATTTCAAATGACGAAGAGCCGAGCAGGAAGAAGACGAAGACGACGATTGGAAGCTAGCGCGGGCTGTTGCCTGTTGACCAACTGCGGCGTATTGCCTTGTAAATATACTTGTACATAGCTTTTCGTCGGCGTCTTCCTAGGTAACATATCTGGTGGAGGTGGATGTTCCCTGTACCTCGTCACGGAGCTTCGCAGTGGACGGTACGTCGAGCCTTCCTTCATGGCTTCCGGCGACGACAACCCGACTTCGCCGGCTCCGACACCTGCTGCCACTTCGACGACCTACATCACCCTCTCCGCTCCCCGTGATCCTGGCATATTCTCGGCAAAAGATGGGGAAGACGTCGAGGACTGGATCAGCCTGTACGAACACGTCAGCCGCAATAACCGGTGGGACCCTACTATCATGCTCGCCAACATAGTCTTTTACCTCGGTGGTACACCTCGAGTTTGGTATTGGACTCACGAAAATGAGCTGACCATTCGGGATTCGCTTAAGCAAAAGCTTCGCGACTTCTTCGGCAACCCCTACGGTCACCAACTTGCCGCGCAGAAGGCGCTTTCCAGTCGTGTGCAGACGTCAACGGAGCCCTACGTCATGTACATTCAGGGCGTCTTGGCTCTATGCCGCAAAGTTGACGCACACATGACTTGAGTCCGACAAGGTCTCCCACATCCTCAAAGGCATTACCGATGACGCCTTCAACTTGCTCGTATTTAACAACGTGGCGTCGGTGGATGCAGTTATAAAAGTGTGCCGCCGCCTGGAATTCGCTAAAAGCCGACGTATCGACCAACAGTTTGCCCGTCTGCCCAACACCAGGATGTTACCAGGATTGTCCGGCGTGAGATCGAGGCCGCCTATCCGGCTGCGTTCGACTCCAGCCCCTGCAATGCACCTGCAGTCACTGTTTCCCTGATCCAGGCAGTTGTCCGCCAGGAGTTCGCCAACATGGGTATTCACACCATCTGCTCGGCCCATCGCCCTGACACCCCTCCTGCTTCTTCGATTCCACCCCGTCCCGCACCTTCTTACCCACCACGTTTCCGCAACCCCTCTGAATGGCGCACTGCAGACGACAAGCCAATTATTTTTCACTGCCATCGAATTGGGCACATTTCTCGGCACTGTCGCAGTCGCTGGAGTTCCCAGTCTACATATACTGCCTACTCTCGCCCCCCAGGTGGCCTTTCTCGTCCCTATGCTGCCCACTCAGATAATGCCGCCACCGATTCTCCTGCGCCGAACCACCCCTATTCTCGTTCGCCTTCGCCCCAATGATGACAATCTCGCTTTCCCCAGCCCCGTCGTTCCTATTCGCCGACTCCCTTCGGACGCCGCTCCCAGCCGGAAAACTAGACGATGCAGCGCCTCGAGGTGACACTGCATTGCTCCCTACGGCGCCAAATCCTCTCCTGACGTTGCCCACTCATCTGAACCTTCTTGACGTGCAAGTCGACGGTGTTCCTGTATCAGCTCTCATAGACACTGGGGCGCATTTGTCGGTAATGAGCGCGGACCTTCGTAACCGGCTGAGGAAAATAATCATGCCCGCCACGACGCCTGTTGTCCGTGTCGCCGATGGCGGAACAGCCCCTGTAATTGGTATGTGTGCCACCCGCGTCTCCTTTGCCGATCGCTCCACTACTGTGCTATTCATAGTCATCGCTCACTGTCCCCACGACATCATCCTCGGCCTAGACTTCCTCTCCGCACATTCTGCTCTCATCGATTGCTCCGCCAGTACTCTCCGCCTCGACCTGCCTGTTCTGGATCCCGCTGAACAACACTTTACTCGCCTCAGTTCTGTTGACTTCGTTCGTTTGCCACCTTCGGCACTGACTTCCGTTGACTTCGTGTCATCCCCACCAGTGCCCGACGGTCACTACATCGCGGCTCCTATGCAAGACGTCCTCCTTACACACGGGATCACACTACCTCATAGAGTTTTATCTATTGTGGCGAATTGCGTCTGCCTGCCAGTGGTCAATTTTGGCTTGACGACACAAGTGCTGTCACGTGGGATGTCTCTGGCCCAACTTTGCTCATTCGAGGATCACTCTGTAGCATCGATTTCAGTAGACGACCATTCAACCGATCCTCCTCTACCATCGCAGTCGGCAACTTGTACCATCGCCAACTTACAGAAAATGATTGCACCCGACATGCCGTCCGAGCACGCTCATGCGCTCTACCGCGTTCTGATTTCTTACCAAGACATTTTTGACTTTAACGATCGTCCTTTGGCCCAAACAACAGCTGTTAAACATCGCATTAATACCGGAGATGCCCCTCCTATTCATCGCCGCCCGTATCGAGTATCACCGGCTGAGCGTCAAGTTATTCACACCGAAGTTCGCAAAATGCTTGCCAGGAACATTATTGAACCATCATGTTGTCCATGGGCGTAACCGGTTGTGCTGGTAAAAAAAGAAGGATGGCTCATGGCGCTTTTGCGTGGTTTATCGGCACCTTAACAGGGTTACCAAAATGGACGTTTATCCCCTACCTCGGATTGATGACGCCCTTGACTGCCTCCATGGTGCTCGCCGTTTCTCCTCTATTGACCTTCGCTCCGGCTATTGGCAGATTGCCGTGGTCGATCTCGACCGCGAGAAAACTGCCTTTGTAACACCCGACGGTCTTTATCAATTCAAGGTGATGCCGTTCGGCCTATGTAACGCTCCTGCCACCTTTGAACGCATCATGGACTCCCTTCTTCACGGTTTCAAATGGTCCACGTGCCTGTGCTACTTGGACGACGTTATAGTATTCTTCCCAACATTCGCTACGCACCTTGAGCGCCTCTCAGCAGTCCTGCAAGTTTTTTGGCGAGCCGGTCTGCAACTCAACGCATCGAAGTGCGAATTCGGCCGTCGCCAGATTACCGTCCTTGGACATTTCGTTGACGCGAACGGAGTGCAACCGGACCTAGGCAAGATCCATGCTGTTACGCACTTCGCTGTTCCGAAGTGTGTCAAGGTTGTGCGCAGCTTCATCGGCCTTTGCTCGTACTTCCGCCTTTTCGTGGCATATTTCACGGCCATAGCACGACGACTAACCGAGCTATTGAAAAAAGATGCCCCTTTCCAGTGGGGCGATAACGAGGCCTCTGCATTCGTGCTTCTAATCGACCTTCTCACAACGCCTCCTGTTCTGGCCCATTTCGATGCTTCTGCGCCTACCGAAGTCCGTACTGATGCCAGCGGTCACGGAATTGGCGCAGTACTGGCACAACGCCAGCGTGGCCACAACCGTGTTACCGCTTACGCCAGCAGGCTCCTCTTGCCCGCGGAGCGCAACTATTCCATCACTGAGCGTGAGTGTCTGGCCCTCGTTTGGGTGGTTGCGAAGTTCCGCCCGTACTTATATGGCCGACCCTTTTCCGTTATCACAGACCATCACGCGCTTTGTTGGTTATGCTCCTTGAAAGACCCTTCAGGAAGACTTAGTCGCTGGGCCTTACGCCTCCAAGAATATTCGTTCTCTGTCACCTACAAATCTGGCCGACTACACAAGGACGCTGAATGCCTGTCTCGCTACCCGGCAGACGAGCCTGACGACGCCGACAGTAGTACCGCTGACGGCATTTTCTCTGTGTCTGCCTTCGCTAACATCGCCGATGAGCAGTACTGAGACCTATCGCTGTGAGTACTCATCGAGCGTCTGCGCTCTACACCTACCGACGCATCCGTTCGCCGATATGTCCTCCAGGGCGACTTTCTGTACCGAAGGAATTTCCTCCCTGATGGCCCTGATCTTCTTCTTGTCGTGCCAAAACATCTACGACAAACTGTGCTCTTTGAGATGCATGACGCACCCACTGCAGGACATCTTGCGGTAACCTGCACGTACGACCGCGTCCGCCACCGCTTCTATTGGCCTGGTCTCGCTCGCTCCGTCCGACGTTATCTTGCTGCCTGTGATCCCTGCCAGCATCGGAAAACGCCTCAGGTGCTACCTTCCGGTCATCTTCAGCCGCTCACCGTCCCTGTGGAACCGTTCTTTCGTGTTGGATTAGACCTCCTCGGTCCCTTTCCCACGTCATACTCTGGGAACAAATGGGTAGCCGTCGCAACTGATTACACCACCCGATATGCTATCATGCGGGCTCTACCTACCAGTTGCGCCACTGACGTCACGGACTTTCTCTTGCGTGACATTATCTTAGTGCACGGCGCCCCGCGACAGCTGCTTACTGACCGTGGTCGTAACTTCCTCTCGAAAGTTATCGCCGACATTGTGCGTTCCTGCTCTATTCAACACAAGCTGACTACCTCATACCATCCTCAAACCAGTGGCTTGACAGAGCGGTTAAACCGTACTCTTACCGACATGCTGTCCAAGTACGTTTCGAAGGACCACCACGACTGGGACGTTGCCCTTCCTTACGTCACATTTGCTTATAATTCTTCCCGACACGGCACCGCCGGATTTTCTCCATTTTATCTACTCTACTGTTGCGAACCGACCTTGCCCCTTGACACGGTACTTCCTCCTGCACGACCTCAACAACCGAGTATGCGCGCGACGCCATCGCCCTCGCCGATCATGCACACTAGCTTGCCCGTGCTCGACTGACGGACTCGCAAACCACGCAGCAGCGTCAGTGCAACGCCCGCCACTGTGACGTATAGTTTTCACCTGGTGCGCTCGTGCTCCTGTGGTCGCCCTCTCGTCACGTTGGACTTGCAGAAAAGCTCCTTTCGCGATACACAGGGCCCTACCGCGTGCTGCGCCAGGTGACGCCTGTGACGTACGAAATTGCTCCTGTGAGCTCAACCTCGTCATCTGCTCTGGCATCTAATGACGTCGTGCACGTCAGTAGGCTCAAGAGCTACTACAGTTTGAGTCCGGGCTTTAGTCGCTCCGGGACGGCGCTTTTGCCGCCGGGGGTAGTGCTACGGGATAGTATTTCCAATGACGAAGAGCCGAGCAGGAAGAAGACGAAGACGACGATTGGAAGCTAGCGCGGGCTGTTGCCTCTTGGCCAACTGCGGCGTATTGCCTTGTAAATATACTTGTAAATAGCTTTTCGTCGGTAACAATATCATTCCCGGCAATGGTTACTTATATAGAGAATCTCGAAGACCATGGTTCTTGGCATCAGAAACGACTGCAATAAACGAAACCACATCATGGTAGCCAGCACATTACAGGTGCCTATATCTATGTCACTATGCGACTGCTTACCAAGGAGTGTAGAGCATGTGTGAGATGATAGAGTTCGCAAGGGAACATTTCAATTGAAGTTATAATGCCATAGAGTCAATATAACCATCTGTCCCATGTAACCAATGACCCCATGGACGGGATACCCAAGAGCTGCACTCTCGCCTCGAAAAAAAAAAAAAATAGAGCAGCTCACTGCCTCCATCGCTGCGATGCGGACTTTGAGCCATGGTCGCTCTCACGGCAACTCACGTTCGCATTCTCGTTCCCACACTCGAAGCAACTGTGACATCTACTGCTGGTGTCATGTCCGTTTTGGTGCCAGCGCTAAGAAGTGTGGGGAGCCCTGTCGCTGGCAGGAAAACACGAACACGAGTCGCTAATGATGGCAAGGGACTCGCTTGACCTTGCAGTGAAATGCAGCTGCCTGCTGTACGTATCAGACAGAATAATGGGACGTCGTTTTCTGGTCAACAGTGGCGCTGAGATAAGCGTTATCCCTGCCTCACATCATGACCGACAACGCGCTGAAAGGACTGAATCGTTACAAGCTGTAAATAGTTCCACAGTCGCCACATTTGGACAGCGTTCGCTCACCATTGATTTCGGACTGCGCCGCACATTTCGATGGATATTCATCGTCGCTGGTGTGCACTTTGCTATACTTAGAGCGGGCTTTCTTAACAACTTCGTCGTCGGCGCCTGAAGTGCTTGGTCGCGGGTCTGAGCCGTCGGCGCCTGAAGTGCTTGGTCGCGGGCCCAAGTCGTCGGCGCCTGAAGTGCTTGGTCGCGGGTCCAAGATGTCGGCGCCTGAAGTGCTTGGTCGCGAGTCCGAGACGTCAGAGCCTGAAGTGCTTGGTCGCGGGTCCGAGACGTCGGCGCCTGAAGTGCTTGGTCGCGAGTCCGAAACGTCGGCGCCTGAAGTGCTTGGTCGCGGGTCCGAGACGTCGGCGCCTGAAGTACTTGGTCGCGAGTCCGAAACGTCGGCGCCTGAAGTGCTTGGTCACGGGTCCGAGACGTCGGCGCCTGAAGTGCTTGGTTGCGGGTCCGAGACGTCGGCGCCTGAGGTGCTTGGTCGCAGGTCCGAGACGTCGGCGCCTGAAGTGCGTGGTCGCATGCCTGAGACGTCGGCGCGCAAGATGCGTCATCGCGGGTCCGAGACGTCGGCGTGCGAGGTGCTTGGTTGTGGGTCCGAGGCATCGATACATTGAGGGAACTGCTGCTGTGTGTCCACGATGTCCGCGCCGCACTGAACATCAGCAGAATCAGCACTGGAGGCTGTTGACGACGCTTTATTTTTGGGCATCGGAGACTTGCGCTTACGGCTGCCGAATTGATGTGAAGTTTTGTATTTCTTCTTGCGCCGTCGCCGATCCATGATCACAGCCGAGATCCAACGCGAAACTAAGCCACGGAGCTTCATAGCCACTACCGAAACTATGGAGAGTTTCGTGATATGGGCGATGGAGAACATAGCTGCGGGAAGAGCAGATTATGTGTGGCGCCGTTGCTAAGGGCAACCGCTCCAGAGACCAACGGGGCCGCGCACCGCCAATCAGGAACCTCCGTGAGACCTCGAAACTGGTGCTTTTTCTGCGTTTGTTTTCGCTCGGAGAAGGCCGGGAAGGTGGCAGATTTAAAGCTGAAGAAATGCTCTTTCTGGTGCGACCAAGAAGCCGGCGCTCGGTTGCGCCGTTACGGAGATATCATGGCTTGAAAAACACTGTCTTTTTGCGATTTCCGCAACACTTCTCGTTCTGTGGCTGATACAACAATTTTTTTGAAGTGCTTAAGCAGTTTTTATGCAAGATATTTGGGAATCAGGTAGAGAAAGTGTTATAAAAACTGAAAATATGATTTTTTAAAAATTGGTTTTTCGGTCATTTTTCGCGATGCGAAAGCCGCATCCCCCCCCCTTAAGACACTCGAATGATTTGCTGGCTTGTGTGAGTGTGGTTTGCCGAGTGACTTTGTGCCCTGCCCTTGCAGATGTCGCAAATGCTCGGTGCTTCACATTCTTCGTGTTCATACAGTTGATAACCAGAGTAGATGGTGGAAAGCGCTAGGTAGTGTTTGCGTGAGCATCTCAGCCCGCATGTACGAACGATTTTGTGATGTGGTGCGGCACCTGCGTTCCTCCACCAGAGCATGCTCCGTGTGTTTAAGTGCAGTGTTGTACTTTATGGCGTAGTGTTCCTGGCAGCAAATGAATTAACTCTCCTGGACGTGTCCTGTTCATGGGAGAGAGAGCTCGACATGTGCTACAACAGCCGGCCAGGCATTTTTTTTTTTTTTTCAGTGCTCGAATGTGCAGTTGGTCAATTGCCACACGCTGCCATATCCTAAAGCCCCTCTTTTGCGCAAATTGCTGACATCACGTGGGGTGATGCAGAGTGAGGTGACATTTTGGCACCCAATGTCGGGCAGTACCTTTCTTTGCATTACTGCTGTGCGTAATGAATCGAGAATCTGTGTGATCGGCTTGCCGTTCCATGTTTTCCAGCTTCAAGGAGTAATTGTTGATGACTTACGAATGTCGCTTTGTTCGACTCCTCAGCTGATGCTGGTGTCAAGCAAGGCACAGCTCCACTCCCAGCCACGAAGCACGGAGTGCAAACTTAGCGAGTGCAGACCTCTTAGGTACCGTATTTATTCGAATCTAGGCCGATTGAATTTAGGGTCGGCATAGATTCGAGTATTTTAAAAAACGCACCGGGTTGTAATGTAAAATTATAAACATGGTGCATAGCTAGCATAGTGAACTAGAATATTTCTAGTTTACTATAACAGCTAGTGTCATCTAGAAAAGTCAGTATCGTAGCCTTTATTAGCCACACCAGTAGCCAACTGAAGTACACGAGCGACGTCGATATTTTGACCTGTGTCCTATTGGCGTGCGGCGTAGCCCATAGCGTGGCTTTATCATAATGGCGCCAAACAGGCGATGCCACTATAGTGCCTGTTTCAAACAAAAAGTTGTGCTAGCTGCAGAGGCATCTTCAAACGTTCAAGCAGGGCAGGGCTTCAGCATTGATGAAAAAAACATCCGTCATTGGAGAAAGGCAACGGGGGATGCTTGTTGCGTGTGCCGCAACAAGGAGATGACAGCGATAAGGAAAATAAGCGCGCGATTACAGAGAGGAGCTGTTCGCCGAGATTGTGCTGCATTTTGAGGTGTGCGAGCTGTGCCGCACTGTCTGCGCATGTATGGGCGCGCGGATGTGAGCTTGCGTGTGTCCATAAGCATGCTTGTGGTCTGGGCTATCTGCGATAACATAGAGGGAGCTCAGCATGTTCATGATAAAACCCTCTTCAAAAGCGAAATGTCCTATCTAGAACGCTTTGGCAGATGATGCATGATGGTCATTGTGCGCATGTCTGTGATTTTCCTTATATTTGCTGATTTTTGGTGAATAAAGATAGATGAAGTTGGCGCTTGTCCTGTGTCGTTCTCCCTCTCGTGATCGTCTTAGTTGGCGCTGTTCCTTCTCGATTCAAGTACGCACCATCTAGCCTAAATGAATGTTGTCCTAAACAATTAATAAGCTCCACGGGATAAAGCCACAGTTACGATTCTGGCCCTTCGCAACAAAATCACGGTGAACAGATGTCCTATCCTGTCGTCTCAGAATAAGACACATTTGGCACCCATAATTTTCTACTCACTAAAAATGAACCTCGAACCTGTGGTAGGTGCATGGAAAGGCTGACTGTCCTCCACATCCTACGGGAGTGTTGAGAAGCTGAATCTGAAAAAAGTGACATTTTCTCCTAGCATACCAGCAGCACATTTCTCTTCATCCTGTAATGTTTCTCAGTCCCGAACTGTTTTTTATACTAAGACTGTTGGGCTGCTGAGCTCAAGGTTACGGGATCGAATTCCGGCCACGGCTGCCACATTTTTATGCAGGCGAATTGCAAAAACACCCGTGTACTTAGATTTAGGTGCACGTTAAAGAACCCCAGATGGTCGAAATTTCCGGAGTCTTCCACTACGGCGTGCCGCATAATCAGAAAGTGGTTTTGGCACGTAAAACCCCATAATCTAATTTTTAATCTTTAGTCACAGTACGAGCACCAATATACCTAATAACTGTACTGGCAGGCATTCAGAGTGTTTTCTGATATGTTTGTGGCAATTTCAGCCCTTGAAGGCAGTAAAAGACATGCATTCATTTTGTCTAATTGCCTGATTTTTCGGATGTTTTCGCGGTACCTAGGGAGTACTAAAAATCGTATGTTGACTTTGCAACTGAGAGGGTGGTTCAAATGGTTTGCGAAGTGAATGTGTGTCGGAATGAGAACGAGAACAGAAAGGACCTACGCATTGAGGAATGAATGGAAGCATACTGCTGCCGTTTTGAGGGAGCTTGAGCTCAAAAAACAAAGTGTTGGCTAATGCCGAGATGCAGGTGTCCCTCATCCAAACCAAAGTAAACTCTTTCGAGCAGTGAAACGCAACACTGAGGTGTTGTGTGTGGGCTGAGAGTATGTCTGGACAGTTGAGGGGCACTTAACAGCTGTTGAGAAAGAATCTCACTTGTGACAAAGTTCGGACATCATACGAATGAGTTCGTAACCAATCGATAGAAATAGCTCATATTCGTAAGTATTTCCTTCTGTATAGATATCCTTTTAATTCGTAATTGAGAACTTTCGACTCGATCCACAATAGGTTTTACTTTTTATTTAAGATATTTTCTTTGCTGAGTATTTCACTAGCCCCCCTCCCCTTTCTGTTTTCTCACAGAATGAAATAAGCACTTCTCCTTATTATAAAACTGGATTAAGTTTTTTTATTTTTTAACATGTTTACTAGAGAGCGACAGCGTTCGGCAACATGGTGTCAGCCCGCTTTGACATAAAACAAAGTTCTGTGTCACTCAGGAAATGTTGCAAAGGCACTCGGGGGGAAAAACTGGAGAATTTGGAAATGCCAGCTTGATAGACGCCCTGAGCAGCTGCTCGATATTTGGCTCAACAAGCCAGTTAAAGAAAGAACTTGAGGGCTGCACACTGAGGAGTTTTTAAGGCAGACATGGGTTCCGGAAAAAACAGTTTGACTCTAGACACATGAAATTGTTAGGGAATATTCAATCTTGTTTGCTGAATGCAAATATGAAATTAGTTTTTTTGCTTAGTCAATCCAAAACAAGTTGCAATAACTTTTGTATTATAAATATAGGATGCAACTTGCAAAAAGTGTACTGCACCAAAAGAGCTCAAATTAAGCAGGTACGTTCCTTAATGTTCAAATAACTTGTTTGCATTTTAATGTTTGTAGTTTGGATGATAATAGAAAATTTCAAAGTTGTAACTTTGCAAATGAGAGTTTTTATTGGGGATTTCTACCAAATTTCAAAATGTTGCTCAAAAGAACATTTGTCGCACTCACCATCTGCACTCTTAAACAAAATTGCACCCTTTGGGTGGTATCTTGCCACGCAACAATACTATCATCTGTCTGCATATCCCTTCTTTAATGCTGTGAGTCGGGTACATCCAAGTCTCGAATGGCATGCGCATTATCAGCGTGGCAGACCATTCTCAACAGGAAAGGAGCGGGCGCAGCGTTTTCAAGAAAGGAAACGCAAGTAAGGCAGATGAAGATTATTGTTGTGTGGCAAATATGCACCTCAAAACATGTACCTTTGTCTAAGAGTGTGTCCTAAGAGACTAAGTTTTTTTTGTACTCTCCGACACTCTAGCATTCAAGCAAAAAAATATTTGGAAAATATGAAAAAGCATTGAATGAGTAGCAGCAGACACATGTTGCCCACACAATATAGACTTGCTAAAATCAAAATTTGAGAAACATGTAATAAGGAATGTGAACATACACACTTCATGGTACAAAACTAAGTAGATTTCTGCTAAAGCAACATTGAAGGTTTGTTTTAACATAAAAAGCAAGCTGGAAAGGAGCTCTTTCAAACGAGTCTTAGGTTACCTGGTTGTGATAGACACTTTTGGAATGTTGAACTGGTTATGATAGACACTTTTGGAATGTTGAACGGCTCAAAATTAGTCATTTCATCACTTTCGTGGGCAAAACTGAGAATTTCGTAGGACAAATAGTGTTTTCTTGCTAAACAACGTCATTGTGAGCAAAATTTTTTGCCAGCTGATGCACCCTGGTGATATGGGAATAAATAAAAAAAAATGAGCAAAAAAATGTTTTCATGAATGTGTGCCTAGCAATAATATGAGGCTTGTCTCACTGCTGAACTTTGCCAGATGGGCGAAAGATGGAGTCCATGATCCCATCTGCATGGTCAGCAAGGTCTTCAAGAAGTGCAAGATTTTCAGTGTCATTTCTCACACAAGTCTGATACCACCATTGTGATGACGATACTTTCGGCAAAACATCGTTTGTTTCGTTGGCCGAATCAACCCCTTGAGAATAAATTCATATTTCCAAGTGAGAAAAAGTTTCATATCTGTATGAAGCATAAAACTGATGTGCTTCACAATTGAGGACGTCGCGTCTTTTTTTGGGCCGGGAGACGACAAAAAACAGGTGTGCGTTACAATTGATGGTGGATCAGAATCAAGTGCAGAATACAGTGCAGTCAAAGCCAACCCGTTACCAACTGAATTATCCTGTGGAACTATTTCTGAACACAGTATAGTTGCCATGAGTATTATAGCAAAAGTTACACTTATGTTGAACAAAAATAGCAGTGGCTTCTGATATGTCGAATGTCAAGTGTTGTAAAAGTGCCCCCAGAAGATACCTTTTTCTCGTGGTGGCAAAGAAACCCGCTGACCATAGGACGGCAGTGTCGGAGAATACTCACTCGCACTCACCACAACTTTTCCAGGACCCGCACTTACGTTCACACTCACCTCCACTCACTCACAAGCGCCCACTCGCGCTCGCACTCGCCCCCACTTTCGGTGGCACTCGCCCGCATTTTCATCCAGTCGCGCTCACTTGCGCTTGCCTCCACTCACGATCACTGGCACTCGCCTCCACTCGCACTCACTGGCTCTCGCTCACACTCGCACTCACCTCTGCTCACACTCACTTGCACTCACGCCTTTGAAATGTGTGCGAGTGAGTGTACCGACCTATGTCTGAGTCATTACTTCAATGTGGGACTACTAAAGCCAAATATAAGCATTGACAATTAAAGGGACCCTGAAACGATTTTGACGGCCTTCTACAATGTACTGAGTCGTTAAACTAGGTCCTTCTGATTATTAATTGATGCATCTAACTGCTCCAAGTAAAGCGTGCAATTTATTGTAAGGTTTTAAAAATGTACGTTGCTGCCGATTGCAGCACACTGCTCGGCAGAATTTTCAGCCACCCCTACCCATATGACGTAAATCGCCCAATTGACGTCAGTAGGGCGAGCTGGTGCAAGTCCGAGTTGCCTCGCTGCGTTTCTCGTATGTTGTGTTTGCGCCTTCTGGGCCTTCTCCCGCAGTGTTGCTGTGATGGCTGGCACAAAGTGCACTGAATTTGCCTTTTCCTGTAGAGCTCAATATCTTAAATCGAGTCAAGCACGGTAAAAAGTCTTTCGGCACAATCTTGAAAAACAAGGGGGAGATTAGGGCTAAAGCGGACAAACAACCTGGTGCCTGTGGCGGACAACGCGTACGCACAGCCATAAGGTCGAGGCGGCCGTGTACAAGTGGTTCATCCGAAACTGCTTCAGATGTGCCTGCTTCCGTATGCTTAGTGATGACTCTGAAAATGCTTACGAGTGTGACGAAGCCATTGCCAGTATTGTCGAAGTTTTGATTGAGCTGTCACATTTGGAAGCCGTTGACGGGTCAACGGTCAAGTTTGTGAGTGCAGATGGTGGTGTCGCGACCACAGGAGAGCCCATAAACGAAAACTACATTGCCAACATCATACTGAACACAAGTGAAAGCGGACAGAATGAGGAAAGCAATGACGATCCTTTGCCCACATCCTTCGAGGTGATTGGTGCACTCGCACTAGTCTGGTGCTTTTCCGCGAATGCGGAAGGTTGCGGCTTCAGCTCTCCTGAGGCTATTGCGAATAGTATGCGTTTGGTTCAGTTTGCTTTCGATGCAGCTTTTATTGTTAAATTCTTGGCTCAGGTTATGTAGGACACCCTGTATACCGAACTCATAGGCATTTCTTTTGCGACATTGATATAACAGGGTTTGACTGTACGATGCTTTTTATTATTTGTGGGAGGGGGAGATGGAGTGCTTAGGTATGGGAATATGAATAGTGTTGAGCTGCAAGTTGTATTATTAGACATGTAATGCAAACATTTAGCTTTTCATGGTGGGTGGTAATATAGGAAGTTATTTGAATGTGTGTGCCATGTTCCGCAGTGCCTGGTGTACCATAACAAGGTGTCCGACAAGGTGGTGGTGATACCGGGCAAGATAGAAGAGATCACGCTGCCCGAGCTTGTGGATGTGATCGTGTCGGAGCCCATGGGCTATATGCTGTTCAATGAACGCATGCTGGAGACCTACCTTCACGCCAAGAAGTGGCTGAAGCCCCAAGGTTGGCAGCTTTCCCCCTCCCTGCTGTTCACCTAGATTTGACAGCCGTCTCCTGTGCAGGTAAAATGTTCCCCACACGTGGGGACCTGCACATTGCTCCCTTCTCGGACACCTGCCTCTACATGGAGCAACTCAACAAGGCCAACTTCTGGTTAGTGGCTTTCTCTGGGCCTAATGGTCTGCCAGATATTGTGCAGTGAACCTTTTTTATGAAATTGCTTTATTTGAATAATCGCTTTATTCGAAGCTCTTCATAGTTCCAAATGGTATGCATTGACTGCATTATTTAAAGGGGAGTATTGCCACACGGCTTGGTACAAAGGATGCAAGTGAAAATCTGCATGGGACCTCTCTAAAAATAAACTAGTTGAAGCCACCCTGGGCATTTTCAGCAGCGTTGTGAGTATTGCCATGGGAGGAGGTGAATGATGCCCATGATGGCATACAATGAGATGTCTGCGTGTATGTCGGTGCTTCCATGTTTCACTTCATTTGTAATGTGGCCATCCTGACTGGGTATTTATGCAGTCCTGTAATTTGCAGTTCAAATTAGACTGGATAAATTGAAAAGCGTGCCTGTACCATCCAGATAATTCATAGTTTTCGGTTGTAGCTTCCAGGACCGGAATGCTGCAACCCGTTTGTTTGGAACTGGAAATGTTCAGCTTGGCAGCCACAGAATTTGACAGTGCGTTTTACTGTGCTTGTGACAGGCATTGGCCGTACTGGAATGGGAGCGGGCTCTCCTAATGAGCTGGTTGTGTGGCGGTGCCAGTGCTGGGCTTTTGGCCACTGAGCTCGGTGTGTGCTGTGCTAGGTGTTGCCTTGTGTGCTGCAAGTGTCAACGTAACGAGCATGCTGTGTTTTTTCAGTGAGGACACCATGCTTCACTTGGCTGATAGGCAAGTACAGTATAACCTCGATAATTCGATATCCAATTATTTTAAAATTCAAATAATTCATGGAATTTATGCAGTCCTGTAATTTGCAGTTCAAATTAGACTGGATAAATTGAAAAGCGTGCCTGTACCATCCAGATAATTCATAGTTTTCGGTTGTAGCTTCCAGGACCGGAATGCTGCATGCCGTTTGTTTTTGCATGTCTTGGAGCCAGTGTCGGAAATATGGTGGCCCTGCAGTACATCTTATTTTGTTGTAGCGCAAGCTGAACAAGCACAACAGAAAGGCACATCTGACACACACAGTGCTAACTATCAACAAGAGATTTATTTACCATTCTCGTCGCTATATATCCACCCTTGAAACATCATACAGCATGTGTAAATTTGATTGTTCGGTAAATATGAACAAAACAAATAAACTGGGAACCACACATAAGCAATTTTTTTACTCTCATATTCGCAGACATGTACACATTCAGCGCAAACAAAAATAATTGAGCTCTTTTGAGGATAATGAAATGGGAGGTTTACTGCCGCATGATGTGTTGCCGAATGTTGATATGTGTCTAGCTTCTATCATCCAGTGCGTCATCTCGCACCTGCTTCTACTCATGATGACTGTTTCTTTAAATCTAGGTTTGCATTTGCATCTCTGGCAATGGATGGCAAGAAAGCCGTCAGCGGCCAAGTTGTTTACTTTGCTATTGTGTTCTCGTAGCCTGTAATTTATGCATCTGCCTGTTTGACCAATGCAGGATCGTCCACATCCGAGAGGAATGCGGTATACCACACCCGCGATGCAATCAATTAAGTTGTTTTAAGGTTTTTTTCGCATGCGGTAAGTGCGATTCTTTCTGGCCTTGTGTTTCTACACAGGCTGATCAATTTATTAGGCGCCGAAAATACAATGTTTATGCCGCTCCTTCCAGCAATCTTCTTTAATCTATGGGAGAACCCGTGTATGGAGAGGATGAGAGCAACCTTTCTTTTGTTCATGTCGGTGCTTGAACTGTGCACCTGCTCCGAACTGCTGTGCTGTGCCTTCTTAAGCAGTCCTTCTGCTACTGACACAAGCACGTGGCTGGGGTAACCAGCGCAGCTTAAATGCGAGACTTGCCATCCGATGCTATCGTGCATTAGATGTTGGCATGGTTTCTTCAGTGCTTTGCTGAAACACATTTTCGCGATTCCCCTCCTCACAAGCTTTGTATGCGCGGAATGAAATGGCAAAAGTGGCTTTCTTGCCCTAGGTTCGTAACACGAGCAGTTTTTGTTATTTTGTTATCAGTGAGCACCAACTTGATGTCAAGAAATCTAATCCTCCCGTCACATGGCATTTCAAAGGTCACTTCTAGTAGGTAAAGACGGTCACGAATAGCGGTAAAAGTGGGAGCACATTCATTATTAGTAAAACAAGCGGATGTACAGTCAATAAGAACGAAAAAGTCGTCAGCATATCCTCAAAAGAGCCTAATTATCTTTGTTCACGCTGAACGTGTACAGGTCTATGAATATGTGAGTCAAAAACTGCTTATGTGTGATTCATAGTTTATTTTTTTGTTCATATTGTTACGGTGAAGTGAAGGAAGAAGTTCGATTGGACGAGAGGAAGACGAAGTCTGGCACTTGCCTGAACGCCATTAACCTCAGTTGTAAATATACATTATTTTACATTCGTAGGCCTGCTTCCTGCAACATTTTGGTGGAAAGTGCGGGGTACAATCACGGAACTTCGCAGCGGACGTCATCTACCTGCCGCCACAATGGCAAATCAACCGACACAAGCGACAATACCTCAGCAGCCCGTGCCAACAGTCATCCTCACTCACCCGCAGGACCCAGGGACATTTTGTGGCACGAACAACGCCGACGTCGAGGACTGGCTTAGGATGTACGAGCGAGTGTGCGACAACAACAGGTGGGATCCAACAATGATGCTTGCAAACGTGATATTTTATCTAAGAGGAACTGCGAAGCAATGGTACGACACACACGAAGCTGACCTAACGAGCTGGGATGTCTGCAAAGAAAAAATGCAAGACCTGTTTGGCAGACCTGTCGGTCGTCAGCTGGCAGCAAAAAAAGAACTTGCGTGCCGCGCTCAGACATCCACAGAATCCTATGTCGTGTACATACAAGATGTGCTGGCTCTTTGTCGCAAGGCTGATGACAACATGACCAAGGCAGACAAGATTGGTCACATACTTAAAGGTATTGCAGACGATGCCTTCAATCTCCTAATGTGTAAGGATTGTGCCACTGTGGATGCAATTGCAAAGGAGTGCCGGCGCTTCGAACAAGCGAAGGGCCGCCGCGTCGCTCAAACTTTCGACCGGCTGCCCAATACCTTCGCGACATCTTCCTGCAAAGACCCGCCGCGGTTCGTTCAGCCCGCAGGACCGGAAGATATCACGCGCATCGTTCGCCGTGAGCTTGAGGCCATGGCTCCGGCTCCACTTCGTCCCGACTGTCGGGAAAGCGTGCCCGCTATCTCAAGCGGTTGTTCGGGAGGAACTAGCAAGTTTGGGCGTTCCATCTTTCTGCTCGGTCCGCCATACAAACACCTACCAGATTACTCCGGCCGCTTGCTCCCAGACGCAAAGCTTTCCGTCACGCCGTCACAACCCAGCTGACTGGCGCACAGCAGATGATAAACCCATCTGCTTTAATGGTTCCGATATTGGACACATTGCCCGTCATTGCCATAACCATTGGTCGTCGCCTCCTCGGTGGTCGTCTCCGAGTCACTACCGCCAAGTACCAGACAATCGTACTTTCTCGCCCTATACGCCGTCTAGGAACATCAACGCCGACAGTGCTCCACCAAGATCTAGCCGCTCCCCGTCTCCGCAAGTTCGTAGGTCCCGTTCGCCTCTCGTTCACCGCTCTTTGTCCCCTTCTGCAACTGGTCGCTTCGCTTCGGGAAACTAGGCGGTGCAGCTCCCGGAGGTGAAGCTGCATCTACGACCCGGCCCACAAATCCTCTGTTGACCCTGCCTACATGTGGAAACCTACTGGACATTGAAGTTGATGGTGTTCCTGTTTGATCTCTCATTGATACAGGAGCGCAGCTTTCAGTTATGAGCGCTGCTCTCCGCCAAAGGCTCAAGAAGGTTCTGACACCCGCCGTACTGGGCACTGTGCGAGTCGCCGATGGGAGTACTTCACCTGTCCTTGGAATGTGCACAGCACGTGTGACCATTGGGGGCCATTATACCGTTGTTCTATTTATCGTCCTTGAACACTGTCCGCACGACCTAATTCTCGGCCTCGACTTCCTTTCCAAACACTCTGACCAAATTGACTGCTCCACAGGTGTTGTACAGTTGGATCTGCCGCTTCCTGCCGACGCAACAACTTGCGCTTCACACCGCTTATGTTCAGCTGAGTTTGCAAGGCTGTCCCCACAAGCGGCTACAGATGTCCTCCTGACGTCCTGTCCTCCCGTACCTGATGGCGAGTACGTCGTGTCGCCGCTTGCTGATGTGGTTTTGTCGCGCAATATCGCCCTGCCGAGCACCTTAGGCCCGTATTCACAAACCAACCTTATCTTAACGCTATAAGGCTGAGGAAAGTATAAGGTTGAGAAAAGGCCAAGGTATGATTCAGAAGCGTCCCTTATTGCGTGAAACGGTGTCCTTATCGAAGGCGGCCTTATTGTCATAAGAGATGAGCATGGGTGCGAGGCTATGAACTTTTCTTGGCCTTAAACCGCTCAGTTATTAAAAAGGAAACACATTTTTGTCACTGAGAACAACAAATATAAAAATTGGATGGCGCATTATTACGCGTTGTGAAAAAGCAATGTGAAAAGAGCGAGTTCTAGCTGTTGCGCGTCTCTCATCTGCAGATGAGAGACGCGCAAAAAATCGGCAACGCGTGTTGCCATGGCAACACGCGTTGCCATTTTTCTTTTCCCCCATTTGCGGTGCTTCATTTTCCATTTCCATTTTGCGGTGCTCGAGCGCAGTTCCTTCACTTTTTCGCCTGTGTGTTAGCCATAACTGGCGTTAGATGCTGTAAATATTGCGCGTATTTATTTATTTATTTCCTTATTTGTTCATTTATTTGTGTTTTGAAGTGTTCGTTTGCTTATTGTAAGATCTGTTGTGGGAATGGCCACTGAGAGGAAAAAAATCAACTTTACGGAGGAGGAGCGGGGAATTTTGATTGACTTGCTGACGAGAGAGAGCAACGTGCTGGAGAACAAGCTTACTGATGCACTGTCCCTGAGCGAGAAGAAAAAGAAATGGCAGCAGGTAGAACAATAGTTCAACAGTAAGAACGGAGGGAATCCACCCGCGCACGGAGCATCAGCTACGCAAGTGTTGGGACAACTTGAAAGAGAAGTGGCGGCACGGGCGAACCGCGATCGTCTGGGCTCAAAGCAAGTGGCAGGATGGAGAGATGTACCACCGCTCGTTTCGAAAAGCGGAACCTGCCAAGAAACTCGCCGTCGTTGTACATCTCCATGACATTCTGACGGTCCCTGAGTACACGCCGGATGAGCTTTACATAAGGAAGGGCTTCGCGAACATCGGCTTCTCTTAGGGCGACAAAATCGACTAGCTCCAAAAAGCTGCTTGCGTGGTCGGCCATAATAAGTGGCGCCTTAAGGTAGCTGCCGGGCTACCTTAAGGAACGCTCCTTTTCCGAGCCGGTAAGGTTAAGGAAAGGTTCGACTTAAGCATAAGGTTTGTCTATGAAACGCGTTAAGGCGCTGAAAAGGTAAGGAAGGCAAAAGATAAGTATAAGGTTGGTTCGTGAATACGGGCCTTATTCCGCGTCCGCGAAAACTGCGCTCGCGTGCCCATCCTCAATTTTGGATTTTCATCGCATGCGCTGCCACACGGTGTCGCCATAGTGCATATCACTCCTTTGGAAGAATTTGAGGTTTCTTCTTTGACCTCTGAATCCTTCCTCAGTACCAATGGACCTTTGTCACCCACTCCTCCGTCCTTGACGCCTACGGACGATGTTTCTAAGATGATCGCCCCAGACGTTCCTTCCGAGCAAACAGCAGCTCTTCTTCACCTCCTGTCATCTTATCGGAACATCTTTGATTTGGACGACCGTCCACTTGGTCAGACATCTGTTGTCACGCATCGCATCAACACCCGTGACGCCAGCCCCATTCATAGGCGGCCATATCGTGTCTCCGCAACAGAAAGGGCCATCATACAAAAAGAGGTAGGCAGGATGTTGGACAAGGACAACATTGAACTTTCAAGTAGCCCGTGGGCATCACCAGTTGTCTTAGTAAAGAAGAAAGACAACTCGTGGCGCTTCTGCGTTGACTACCGTCACCTCAACAGAATAATAAAGAAGGATGTTTATCCCCTGCCTCGCATTGATGATGCTCTTGACTGCCTTCACGGATCACAATATTTTTCATCAATTGACCTCCGCTTCGGCTATTGGCAGATTTGGTTGATGAGATGGACCGCGAGAAAACCGCCTTCGTCACTCCGGATGGTCTGTACCAATTTAAAGTCATGCCCTTTGGATTATGCAATGCACCAGTTACATTCGAGCGCATGATGGACTCGAATGTAGCTGCGCGGCTTGAAGTGGTCTACACGCCTCTATTACCTCGATGATGTGATTGCGTTTTCGCCGAACTTTGGGAGCCATCTGCGGCGTCTCACAACCATACTCTCCGTGTTTCGCAGGGCTGGCCTTCAGCTAAACTCCTCCAAGTGCCATTTCGGTCGCCGTGAAATTAACATGCTCGGCCATCTCGTAAACGCCGCCGGAATCCAACCTGATCCACAGAAAGTTCACGCCATACGAAATTTTCCTGTACCTTGTTCAACCAACGATGTCCGTAGTTTTCTGGGCTTATGCTCTTATTTCCGGCGTTTTGTGAAAAATTTTGCTGGCATAGCTCACCTTCCCACTGACCTTCTTAAGAAAGACGTCTCTTTCTCTTGGGGACCACTGCAGGAGAAAGCGTTCTCCGCTCTGATTGAGCGGCTTACAACTTCCCCAATTCTTTCACACTTTGACCTTTCTGCGCCCATAGAAGTACGAACTGACGCGAGTGGTCATGGCATCGGCGCTGTCCTCGCTCAGCGTCAGCAGGGCCAAGACCGTGTCATCGCTTATGCTAGCCGCCTTCTTTCCACGCCCGAGCGAAATTATTCCATCACTGAGAGAGAATGTCTCGCGCTCGTATGGGCGGTCGCGAAATTTCGGCCGTACCTTTTCGGTCGGAGCTTCTGCGTCGTAACCGATCATCATGCCCTCTGCTGGCTCTCCTCTTTGAAGGACCCCACTGGACGACTTGCATGTTGGGCCTTGCGTCTACAAGAATATACATTTTCTATTAAGGTGTCAAAGGCAAGGTGTCAAAGGGCATTTTTGACACCTTGCTACCTTCCGCAGTACAATCACCCAGCACTGATTACGCTCACGATGCCATTGACTTAGCCGCCCAGGCCCGAGAAGTCGCCCGTCATCGCCTCACAGTCTCGCAAGCTTCTCAAAAGCAACGCTACGACCTTCGGCACGGAGACTCCCATTTTTCACCTGGTTCCCTTGTCTTTCTCTGGACGCCTTCACGTCGTGTCGGCTTGTCCGAGAAACTACTTTTCCGTTATTCTGGACCGTACCAGATCTTACAACTGTCCGATGTGACACACGAGATCGCCCCAGTCGGTCAGCCTTCAGTGCATTCCAACGTCACCAGCGATGTTGTTCACGTCGCCCGGCTGAAACCCTATGTCCCCCCATTAATTGAGACTCGATAACTTGCACCGGGACGGAGCTACTCCACCAGGAGGGTGATGTTACGGTGAAGTGAAGGAAGAAATTGGATTGGACGAGAGGAAGACGAAGTCTGGCACTTGCCTGAACACCATTAACCTCAGTTGTAAATATACATTATTTTACATTCGTGGGCCTGCTTTCTTCCTGCAACAATATTTACATTTTATAAAATTTTAGACGTGCTGTATGTCGTTTCGAGTGTGTAAGCGTCGAGAAGGGTAAATAAATCTGTTGTTGAAAGTTAGTGCTATGTGCGTCAGATGTGCCTTTTTGTTGTCCTTGTTGAGCTTGCGCTACAACAAAATAAGATATGCCGTACCAACAAGCCTCTATAGCTATTATCCTCGTCGCCTGAAGTACGCACATGCATGGTCTTTGAGATCGGATCCAAGATAGCTGTTGCTGGGGGTGCAATTCGTGCACCACCGATTGAGCAAGTGTATTTTCGCAATGTGGACACTGATGAACCGTACAGCTGTGCTAAGTGCTTATGTTGTGTGGTCATGCATGTTAATCTCGTGTTTGTGTGTGCTACAAAAAAGCAAGTCAGACTATCATTAAACGTAGTGCTTTTGCTTTTCTGTTTCTGGTTTCTCCCATATGAATATTCACTGTGGCGTCAGTGTCACATATGTTACGTTTTCTCCACTGCTTGTGTGATGTGTGCGTATGATTCCTTACCCAATGTAAAAGCCCGCCCATGTGTGCATTTTGGCTAGTGTACGAAAACAGTTACTGGAGTGACAGACTTGGTTGACTAGGCAAGCCGACTACTTGTACATAGACGTACGAACATTGTACGCTAACATGAAAGATGGAAGGCAATAAACAGTGGTCCAGTAGGCGAGGGCAAGGATGCTAATGGGCCCGTACGTGCACCCACTTTAGCGATGGTCACAAGTACCTAAGAATTGTCCTCAGCTTTGTCGAGTGTAACGGCAAGGATGATGATGAGCCCACTCATGCACCCGCTTTAGTGATGGTCACGAGTACCTGAACCTTGTCTGCAGCTTTGTTGAGTATAATGGTGGTGACTGTGATGTTTCACATGATTAGCAGGCTAGAGGTCATGACCCTTGCTGCAATGTGCTGTGGAAAACATTTCATGGCTATGAAGTGAAGGCTGCGGAACCAAAGTGCGCCTCTTTCGCCGCTGCTGAAAATAGTTCTGCGGATTCCATTCCATTTTCTTATGTGGAAAATACAAAACATCATTTTTTGTTTGTTATGGCACCTTTTTTGAAACGATATGTAACATTCACCGCTCAGCTAGTTGTAATTGTTTGTATTTATAGTTAGCTTTTTCAAAGTTTTCGCACACCCAAGGCCGTCACACGTTTTATAATTTTCTCAAAGGCAAAATGGTGCCCATATCTGCTGGTGATGTGCGCCGCTTGCTGTTCTGCCAGCCAATTACTCTGAGAGGCTGTTGACTGACTTCAGCAAGAAAACACTTTTGAAGCAATTGTAGCAACTGTTCGTAGCAGTCGTAGCAAAGTCGGGCAAACCTATCTCGAAATTAGAACCATTAGCGTGTACAAATGAGGGAACAAGTTGACTGTTGCTCCGGTTCTATTGACACCAGTGTCAAATGTGCGTTCAAGTCCCAATCGATGCCAAAGATGGCCGCTTTGTGGCTCCGATGCAGGCTGTGTTGCTTGCTCTTTGGAACTTGGTGCATGCTGGATGTGTGTAAAGATTGATCGATTCACACAGAGTTAGTTGTCTCTGCCTTGACTAAGGTAAAGAACAGGGTGTCTACAAACCGGAAAAGCTGGGAATTCTCAGGTATTTTGAATAGTCTGGAAATACTCTGGGAAAACGCAGGGAATTTGTGCTCCTATCAGAGAAAATTAGCCGTAACTTTATTGAAAGGGAACCGAAAGGTGCGCTAACACTGGCTCAAGTAACAGACAGGAATCGTAACGAATTGTCTTTGACGCCATGTCGTCCTGTGGTGAAGTTGCCAAAGTACAGCCAACGACCAATTTATAGGACGTCCAATTTTTTGGGAAATGCTTGATAATTCGGACAGCTTCGCAGCACCAATAAGTCAATGCTGTGGGGATGCGCGACCCTCGCGCCTCCCCTGATGTTTTTCCCGCATAGCGCGTCTCCTGTAGTGCGGCTTCGCCGCGCACGCGGCGTCGGAGTGGTACAAGCGTGGTGCGAGAGGTGGCGCGAGCGTCGCGCCACTGCGCGGTTACTTGGGCGCCGAAAGGAAGGCGCTTGCTCTCTTGGGGGTTCGGGAAGCAAGCGGGACGGACGTGCCGTGCCCCGCGCCGACCGATGCTTCTCCGAGACCGTCTCGCGTGGCCGCCTTCGAACGCGCCACGATTCGCGTGACTGTACACGCGAACGACCAGGCGTTGGGATCCAGCATGGGGCAAACATATTCGCTCGCGAGGACGCGGTGAGTCGGACTTCTAGATTTGTCGCGCGCCCATCGGCATGTTTTGTGGATAGCAACTCGCCTAGCAGGCATTGATGTATGAAAGGTGCAATAAATGCCCTTGTGATTGTTTGCACTACTGTGTTGTCGTTCCTTTGTCCCAAGAGTACGGGGTGAGAACCCCACAATGCATAAGAACTTATGAAATTTCGGAAACAAGAACCCCTCATGTTTCTGAAACTAAGTGCGCAAAACAGACAAGGACGAAGGAAAAGCTCAACACTACACTTGCGACACACGACACAGCGCCAGTGTAGTGTTCCTTTTCTTCGTCGTTGTCTGTTTTGCACTGTCAATTTCTGAAACGTGAATCACCACCAACTCGCCCAAGTTTCTCTTCTAGCAAGAACCTTTTGCCTTCTGATTTTCCACTTCTTCCCATGACCACATGTCTGAAAAGGCATTATTCAAAGCTACCACCACCGCCATTTTGATTATCTCGCCGCCTCAATCTTGCGCTCTCGCACGCAGATCTGCTGGCAGCCTTAGCCAACACCGCGGCAACGCTAGGCCTAGTTACTTAGATGTTTACTACTGCTAGTAATTCGCCACTGTTAGCAATGGCGCCTACTCAGGCTTTGTAATCTTCGCCAATGGCTTCGAAGCTTGGAAAGCATGCCGCGTTGAATTATGCCAGTTTCTGAAAGTAATCTTCGCTTCAATACAAGAATGTTGTGCGCCGAAGCATAACCAATCCATTGCGGTGAAGCCTAGCAAGTGTGGGAAGGGGCAATTGTCACAGCACCCAGTATGTATTCTTTAACCCTTTGAGGGTCGAATTATTTTGAAGAAAACTTTCCCGGGTGGTCAAATTATTTTATTGCGGATATTGAATGTACAAGATGTATATAGTCGGGAATAAATAGTAAAAAAAATTAGGGAACAGTATTTTGGTGTCGGCATCACTCGGAACTGCAATATGTTCAATAGTATTTTAGAGTGTGGTACTCCTTGAAGCACAAGTCTCCGCGCAGCCGCAGAGAGCTAGAATACCTCATGAGTGGCGGTGATAAACGAGCTAAGAGCCGTGCCAATCAAGACAGAAATCAACTTCCGCCGCCCCTGCGATAGCGTGCCGACAGAGATAAAAACCACGTTCCGCGCGCCTCCGTGTCGGCGGAACCAAAACCGCGAAAGCGCGTTGCCGCTGAGAGCGAGAATACCTCGCGAGCGGCGGTTATAAACAAGCTAAGAGCAGCGCCAATCAAGATAGAAATCAACTTCCACAGCATTTGCAAGAGAGCGCCGACAAATAGAAAAATGAAGTTTCGCGCGCCTGCGTTGTGATCACGTGGCGAAACCGAAACCGTAAAGGGGGTGTGGCCGCAGTCTGCGCGACGCGCTGAAGCTTGAAGTCAGTTCTGTTCATCTCCCCAAGAAGGTAGCACAAATTTCAAACGCTTCTTGTAAGACCTAAGAGGTGGCAGCACCTCCCAGGAAGCGTGCATCGTCATTATGGTGCGAAATTTCAAACGGAGGGTCGAAACCGTACCCGTACGACGAAGACCTTGCGGGACAGAAAACCGCCGCTGTACATGTACGGCTAAAACCGTCAAAGAGTTAAAGGGAAGCTTAAGAGTCCGTCGAATTCAATAAGACGCTCATATACGGATGCAGGGACCTTATAAACTATGTAGGTAAAATTTGTTTTTGTTTTGTTTTTTTTCCCCCAATTAGGAGCGACGTAATCGTCGGTTTAAATTGCGCAGTAGCTCCGCCCCTTGTCGAATGCCGCACGCTGCTGCTGACGCTGACGATGCGAGCGGAGATCGGAAACCGTGGTATTGTGGCGTCAACACTAGTGTTCCGTTCCTTCGCAGCCTCCGCGACCGTGCCTGACCGTGCTTGTTTCTGCGTGCGTGCCATCGTAATCTGCTTCGATTGACCCTGCATTCCTTTGTTGGTGCGTCTGCGTGTACGTAGAGTGGTAGTCAACGTGTGCAGTACAACTGAAGTGGTGGGCCGATCATGCCGGCTTGCTGTGCAGCCTACGGTTGCACGAACACCAGCGGTCGCGACAATGTTGTCTTCCATTACTTCCCACAAGACAAGAAGCTTTTAACAAAGTGGGCGGCTGTTGTGAAGCGGAAGAATTTCAAGCCCTCAAGAACAACAGTGCTGTGCTCCAACCACTTCCGTGACGACGATTATCACCAGAATTTATCATTAATGTGTGCGTTGGGTTTGCTAGTCAAGTCGGCTCGTCTAAGGCCCGCCGCAGTGCTGTCAGTGCCGCCCTTGACGCAGGTTTCGTCGCAAAGCGCCGCGAATTTTCTATTTGCACGTGTGTTGTAAAACAGCCTTCATGCAGCTACCATAACGCAGTGCAAATGTAGAGTTTGCATGTGCTGGAAAGCCGGCGCACGCCAGGACGCTGCGCTCCCCCCTTCTCTCGCGCACAGCGAGAAACCGACCGTCTCACGTAGCCGACGGAATTCGCGGCCTTTACAACTTCGGTTACAAGTAGTGTGCGGATGGCGCACAGATGAAGGTCACTACACGTACTGCATGAACCGGGAAGCTTTTCACGCGTTTAAACTGTCTTTGTGGATTGCCGACAGCTTTGGACAGCGCACAAATGCCGACGATCGCATCTCCGCTTACGTTCCACGAAGAGGCATGCAGGAACACAACACTACAGTTGTTTGACCAGAAACGAGCTCACTAGATCGGCAAAAGATCGGCGAGATCACTAGAATGCTTTGCAAAAAACATACTCGCCAAAGAGCATTTCCAACACGAGGAGATCCCAAGACTTTGCTTTCAGTTATGTTTCAGTTATGAATTCCCAAAGAATTGGTTGAGCAATACTGTCAGATCTTAATACAGTAAAACCTCGTTAAACCGTACCCAGTTAAACAGTAGTTTCGTTTTAAAAGTAGTAAAGTCAAATCCCCGACTCAGCGGCCATTGAACATAATGTGTTTTGTATCCGCATTAACCGTTCCAGCTTATTGCGTACGTATTGGTTAACACACAGGGTTTCCACTTTTCGTCGCGCAAACACGGCCGTGCATCGTGTCCATCGGGCGGCCTGGCAGAACAAGCCTCAGAGATCAGCACAACGGCCTCCATGCCCCCTGTGCATATGCGTTTAAAGCCACATTACTATCAAGATCATTTTGGTGCCGTGCCAGAGAGCATTTTGGCGTCGTGCAAGTGAGAACTCGCGTCATGCCGAAACTCAGATAAAAAAGATGCCGGGTGCTCAACATAGAAGAAAAATTAGACATCGTTCGTACTATTGAACGTGACATGAAAAGTTGGCGCTGCCACGCGACATGGCACGTATTGACTACGGTGTGTGGCATTTGGAATGTGAAGTTGCTCAGCAGCGCTGCTAAGACTGCGAAGAGATGTCGGCTAAGAGGTTCGACTTTTCGGCATCGTTGCCTCTGTTAGCAGGGAAGAAGTTTGGGCGTGTTGGTGGGCTACATACAGACTGGGATACATTCCGCAAAAAGTGACACAGGGCTGGCTGCCCATTGTAGAAAATGTGACGCGAAGGCACCATGCTTCCCGCTATTAAAACAAACTGTTGTTGTCTATCGCCACAGAAATAAGATTACGAGGGAAATTGTGGAAGCAGCTGAGATAGCCAGAGCAGGTGACGAGTGCATTGCATGCTGTCTATACTTTTATCAAGGAAAGAGCTTGAATTTTTGGGCATAGTAGTCGCATGACTGTTTTTTCCTCCTTCCCTTCAGTGTGTTCTTTTGCAGTGGCGTCCCAGTGAGTATATATATACTCACCAGCTGCAATAAATCAATTGTTGAAAGTTAGCGCTCGTCCTGTGTTCCTGCTTGTCCCTGTGTCATTTTTTGCGCTATGTATCCCAGTCTGTATGTTGCCTCTGTTGTTGCCGAAGTGTCGGCAAAGAAGTGTTGTCATAAGGACGACACGGAAAGCGACAGCACGGTAGATTCACGCCCGACAGTGGCAGAAGCTGCGTGTTACGCCATCCTCATTAATACAATCATCACGACAATTACAGCACCTCGCAGTGAAGAGGTGCCTCGCGACTTATGCAATGCTGTCGCGCCTGCGCACGGAGAACATGCAACGCTAACGAGGAATCTGCCATGCGAGTGTTTGGCCGAGAAGACGGGGCTGGTTGAAAAGCTGGCTCACAGCTTCAGCAAGTTTGTGGCCGCTAACGTCGCTGCTAGGCCATGGCGGCATCAAACGAAAATAACATGTTTGTCCTGTGAAGTAAATAAATACTGCATGTTTTTTGCCCTTTCTTCGCACTCTCTCCGAGTTCCGTTTTCAACAGGTAAGTGGGCGATCTCATGCTATTTCTGTTAAGCAGCACTACCGTTTGGTGCGTACTTTTTGGAAGCTCCGGCCAACTACGGTTTAACGAGGTTTCACTGTATAACGAAGCACGTGGTACCGTTGAAATTCGTTCGTTATTTTTGAATATCATTGTAATGAAAAACTTACGGTTATAAGCCAGTGGAGAAACCTAGGAATGTAAATGACGTACCTTGGCAGTAGACGCGTGTGCAGACAAGCAAACTCTCAAATAAACATGTTTCACTCCCTTCAAAGCTGCTTTTCTTGAAGAAATCAGTTATTTTCTTCTCGCGCGTGCAGCACACATGACCGATGGAATTGTTGCCATTTAGCTTCACATTCTCGCATCGAAACTATAAGGGCTCTGGTGGAGTGTTTGAGTGTTTTGTTTGATTATGCGATGTCTTGCAACTGGTATTTGGCGAATCCTCAATGACGTCGAAAAGCAATCTTTGTATCTTAGTAAAAGACTTTTGCGCTTTTGCTGCTTACTCATGGTGAGACTTGGATTTATGTTGAAAACTGGTTTGGGAACTATGGTCGTTGAGGTAGGTAAAGCAGAATCTGTCAGGACAAATTCATAGCTAGTTTCCTAGCAGCAGGTAAGTCGGCATCAGTTTTTTTCCCTCTGTGCAGTCAAGCGATCCCTCTTGCGGTGCAACGATTGGCCAGTAGGCGTCGGTTGCACTTGGTTATGCCTTCTATGCCTGCTGGTGTTTCGGTATTGACGAAATTATCAATGCTGGAGCGAGGCAGGAATCTCACTTGATCTTTGAGCACACTCAAGGTGCTGTGGCTGGTAAAGCTCTCTGGCACTATGACATGATTTTTGGCTAGCATTATTGACTTCGGCCTAGGTCGGTAATTGCGCCATGTTGGTTCAGGCAGTCCATGCTGAAAATTACACCCCGTGAACACTGTTGGAGGATAATGAATGTGGCCATCTAGGTTCGTTCATGAACGGTAATTCTCCGGGTGTAGAGACTAGTCAGTGTTATTAGGTGCCCTCCAGCTCTCCTGGTTAGCTCGGATGGTAGATATGGTACATATTCACAGTGTCCCAGTTCCTCTGAGTTCAATAATTCACCCTCGCTCTGCCATCAGCTAGCCTCCTGGTTAGCTCAGATTGTAGAGCGACTAGGAAAGGTGTTGGTCCTCAGCTTGAGTCCCAGACCTGGACAAATTTCTCAACTGTGAGGCTTTCTTCCTGAGAAACTTGCATGGGTTTTCATTGTAGCTTTGTGCTACAATTCGGGTGGATGCCAGCTTTTCCCTTTCATGTACTTTCCTCCACCTTGCGGGGTGTTAGATATGGCGCCATTTCCTGAGGCTACTTCGAGTTCCCCAAACCGCTTCGAGTTGCAGCACAGCTAATTGAGGAATGCAAAAGCAGGAAAGCGCATTCCAGAGAAGCGGCCGAGCAAACAAGTTTGAGGCAACAAGTTTACGTGCCAACAAGTTTGTGCGCCGCCGGGGTTAGCAGGTGGGCATCCGACAATGAAGCAGGTGCACGAGCGCCCCCCGCTCCTTCTCCAGCCTACAAGTGGATTGCCAGTCTGCGTGGCAAGACCGCAGAGAGCCCCGACAGGTGTGCCACGCGACACGGGCGCCTACCATTGGCTGCAAGTGGCGTCATCGGAGTGGACTCTCCCATTGGTCAAACATGACGTGACTTGCAGTGCTCGAAGGGCTTATAAGAAGCCTTCCAGAGAGACCTGAGGATTCCGGGACATGCCCTGATTCCCTGATTCACCTCTCTCGAAGTTCTTGCCGCGGGCCGCAGCGTCCGAGTTGCTGCCGGCCCGTAATGACTGTACAACTGTTACTGGACGCTCACCTCCTTGTATATAATGTAGAATAAATCCTCCCAAGTTTGTGGGTTTCCATCCCGGAGTCCGTGCCTCCAACCCCTACATCTGGTTGGCAGCGGTAGGATCGCCTCCGAATGCATCAGCTGGTGGCAGCGCTACGGATAAACCTTCGTCGAGAGAGATCGCAAAGAACCGGGAAGAGCGGAGAAGAGAGAGCCTTCGTCGAAAGAGGTCCGAAGAAACTGGGAGTAGCGAAGAAGGAGCGAGCCTTCGACCCAGGGAGTCCGGAGGAACCGGGGACAGCGGACGAATGAACCGGATGGCAGGGTGCTGCAACCGTAAGTGAGCGCGTGGTTTTTTTCCTTATGATTCGCCAGACTCAAAGGTTGTGTGTTCAATTTTGATGGTTCTGGGAATCGGGAATTTGTTGCATTGTGTGTTTGCACAAATTAATTAAGGAAAACAGTTTTAACCACCTGTCGGGGCAGCTGCCATGGATCTTAGAAGGTTGACGACGTTAGACTTGTTGTTGGTGTGCGACGATTTGGGAGTTGAGGCGGACGAACGGATGGAAACGCCAGCTATCATAAAGGCGATTAATGATAGTGGCAATGATGACAAAAGCATTGAGCTTGCTTGGGAAGTGATACAGGAGCCACGGGAGCGTGTGCGTCGTGTACGTTTGCGAGAGCGTCGTGAGCTTAGGAGTGAGCGTCAGCGTGAAGAACGCGAGAATGAACGGAAGCAGGAGCTTCAAGAACTTACTCTTAGGTGTCAGCGTCACGATCGTGAGAAGGCACGCGAACGTGAGCGAGAGGAAAAGTATGAGAGAGAGAAGGCAGCACTGATCAAAGCGATACAGGATTGTGATCAGTTATTGGCACAGAGACACCGGCTGTCTGAGAATTCTGTAGGAAGTACAGAGCGAAAGAATAAGGAAGTGTCTAGACTTTCGCCAGAAGCCGACGAAAAGAGTAGTGCCTGTGAGATTGGCTGCAGATTGATAGGTGAAGGGAAAAGGCTAGCTGCTAACGATGCCTTAGTGGCAACAGAGGCCGTTAAAGGCGGCAAGGAGAGCGACGAGGTGCTGTGCCAACAGATGACTGTAGAGACAGCTAGGCCAGCTGCGAACAAATTGGCACAGTTACCGAGCGTGTGCGTCGCTGGTAATGTTAGCGAGGTTGCTAGCGAAGAAAAGGGTACTGCTGACCAGACAGAAGCGAGCACCCATGTAGAGCCAGATGTGCGTGCAGAAATGGAGTGCGAGCTGGACGATGCAGTTGAGAATAGTTCTCGGGGTGGCGAGCTCCGTAGCTCACGAGAGAACAACTGCATTGTTCAGGGATCGGTGCGGCTCTCCGCCAGTCTAGATAGCCTAGAGAGGGATGGTTCAGTTAATAATCATTCGGACTGTGCGCGTGAGACAGCGATCGATACCGACGGGCTGTGTGCCGATGCACAGCGTGAGCTGGGCAATGTAGCAGAGGGCAGTTCGCAAGAGTGCGAGTTGTCTTACTCGAGTAAAGCCTGCTGCATTGTGCCAGAGTCGGTTGGGCTGTCCGCCAGTCGAGGCAGAGAGAGGGTTGATTTAAATGTAAATCACTCAGACTGTGCGGGTAAGAGGCCGATCCGGGCCGACGAAATGTGTACCGGCCAGCACGAGGCACGAGAAGGCGACATGAAGGCGAGTGCAAGGAGAAAGCGCCGTAAAAAGAAGCGCGGTAAAGACCGAAAGTCGGTAAATAATGTAGCGCCGCCAAAGATGGCGAGAAACCCAAAAGGGCAAGGCGCGAGGAAAAAGGTGCGGTCGTCAAGGACGATGTTGACGCATCCAAAATGGTCGAGCCACCGGTCAAAGGGGGACCGCGAAGAATGTTCTGCGCGGACGCGGACAAAGGGCACGGGGCAGTTAATCTCCTCGTCGTTCCGTAGTTCTTTTCATAGCTCAGCGTGCAGTTCGAAGAAACGCAAGGTGGCAGGACGAGACCAGGTGGGGAGTAGCGACGCGGTCAATCGAGTTTGTGTTGAAAGCGGGGCGCGAGGACGCAAATTGGCAGGAGACCGTAACGTCTTGGGGGAGCTGATAGTGAATCAGCCCTTTTGTTGTCTCTCGGCAGCCAGAGTAGCTTTCAGACCACGTCCACCCCGGGTTAGACTCAAAGTATGAGTCAGACGCAAGCGTTTGGAAAGGGAGGCCAAGAGCCCTTCCGTAGTAATGAAGTGTTTGCTTTTTATTTTTGAGCATCGGAAAATTTCGCGATTTGAGACTAGAGTTTCTTTCAATATGTAAACGTATGAGCTTTGTTTGTGTTTTCGTTTGAGAAGCTCGAGATTTGAAAGATTTGAAGAGTTTGTGTAAACATGTAGTCTCGCGAGATGCTCATTAATAAGTAAATAGGCTTTCTTTTTGTGTGTGTAAGTAACCTGAGGGTCAAGGTTATCGTTCAGAGGCCTATGGTAAAGCGCGTGTGTTATTTAACCTTTTCTTTTTAAGTGTTTTTGAATTTTCTAAGGTTAAGCGCGTAGATTTTCAGTGAGTGCATGATTTGCACGGAGAGGCGTTCTTAGTTCCATTAGCGCGTGTCCTGTGTGGACGGAAGGAAGCAGACTTTATGACTGGGTTGCTAGTGTGTGTGGAGGGCAGCCGTATTCTGACTTCTTTAGTGAGTATGCGTGGAACGAGTTATTAAAAGACGCATTATTTTAAGAGTTCTGCGGAGTGTGTAAGTCCCGCAAGTTTAATTGTTCGTTTATGTCACGTGTCCTGTAGGACTTTCAGGAAAGAAACGTGAGTAAGCGTGAATGAAAAGTTTGCCTACAACGCAAGTACGCGTTCTGTTTAGTGACCACAAGGCTAGTGCGCTTGTGATTACGTACTTGTGAGGTTGACCAGATTGTTGAGTGGCACCATTACGTGCGATAAGTACGCCACTGCGATAGATTGGAAACATGCTGTTCGTGTAGTTAGGCCACTTATGTTATGTTCGGCTGTTTTCATTTGTTGTTTGCATCCTCGACGACCCTTTTGTTTTGCAACAACAATAGTGCTCTGGTCTTGTCGGCAATCGAGGAGAAATGCATGGCTGTTTGGAAAGGTGGTTACAACTGTTTTGTCAAAATTGGGGAACTAAATGATCAGGGTTGATTTTGACTCAGTAATAGCCTGGCGAGTCAGGGGTGAAGAGCCTGCGCTTACACGTGGGGCAGCGCTGTGTTGTTTGGTTTGTTTGACGTATGTTTTCCAGGGTCCAGGATCCCGAGGGTTGTCAAACGAGGCTCGACCCCAGTACCCTGCAGCTTCTTTCAGCGTTCCTCATGGCCAGCGAATTGAGTTCACCGGCCATTCAGAACTACCGGGGCGAGGACGAGCTGTTAGATATGGCGCCATTTCCTGAGGCTACTTCGAGTTCCCCAAACCGCTTCGAGTTGCAGCACAGCTAATTGAGGAATGCAAAAGCAGGAAAGCGCATTCCAGAGAAGCGGCCGAGCAAACAAGTTTGAGGCAACAAGTTTACGTGCCAACAAGTTTGTGCGCCGCCGGGGTTAGCAGGTGGGCATCCGACAATGAAGCAGGTGCACGAGCGCCCCCCGCTCCTTCTCCAGCCTACAAGTGGATTGCCAGTCTGCGTGGCAAGACCGCAGAGAGCCCCGACAGGTGTGCCACGCGACACGGGCGCCTACCATTGGCTGCAAGTGGCGTCATCGGAGTGGACTCTCCCATTGGTCAAACATGACGTGACTTGCAGTGCTCGAAGGGCTTATAAGAAGCCTTCCAGAGAGACCTGAGGATTCCGGGACATGCCCTGATTCCCTGATTCACCTCTCTCGAAGTTCTTGCCGCGGGCCGCAGCGTCCGAGTTGCTGCCGGCCCGTAATGACTGTACAACTGTTACTGGACGCTCACCTCCTTGTATATAATGTAGAATAAATCCTCCCAAGTTTGTGGGTTTTCATCCCGGAGTCCCGTACTCCAACCCCAACAGGGGTTTGAGAGAATTGATTTGCCTTCTTCAGTGTCCCAGTGCCTTGATTTCTCGATTAATTCACCCTCCCTCTACGATCGGCTATCCTGCTGGTTAGCTCAGATGGTAGATCAACCGCCCCAGAAAGGTGTTGGTCCCGGGTTCAGGTCCCGGACCAGGACGAATTTTTCGACCGCAAGGCTTTCTTTCTGAGGAACATGTATGGGTATAGCTTCGTTTATAGCTTCATGCTACAGTTTGGGTGGATACCAATTTCTCCCTTTGATGTTCTTTCCTCCACCTTACAGGTTTCTGCAGAACTGATTTGCCATCCTAGACTTCATAAACCATTGTTACCTCATTGCATCATGTGTTTGGCACTCTTTGGCCAGATCTGGTTCTTGTACCATTAAAACCCAATCATCAATCATTTGAGTTGAAGTTGGTCATGAATGCAAGTGCCCATATATATCCTTGTTTCTGTGGTGCCCATAGTGGAGACTAATTTGATGTGCCTGTGGCCCAAGTCTATCTAGTGTCATCTGCTGGCAATATGGGCATTGTGCCGGCTGTACTGAGTGTGCTGACACATCGCAGTATGTTCAAGCTCTGACTCACTCAGCTACCATTGCACTCTGTAATATGCGTTGATGAAAATATTGAGAACAACTGTGTCAATGTTTTAATTTCCTTGTGGTCAATCTGCTGTTGGACTGCGTAACACCAACATGTGCTTGGTTTGGGCAAGCAGTCTTGACATGTTGTGGGATATTTGTACAGGTACCAGCAGAGTTTCCACGGTGTGGACCTGTCCAGCTTGCGAGAGGCGGCAGTCAAGGAATACTTCAGGCAGCCTGTTGTGGTAAGTTTTATCCACACACAGCTGGGGAGAGCTTCATAGCAACCACAGAGCCACCAGTATGGTGTTTAGGCAAGTAGGAATTGATGCCAGGTACTACCAGCTTTAAGAGCATTTGAAATGCCGGATCCCAGAACGCTATATTTAGTCAATGCAGCTCAAGATAATAGGATCTTACAGTTGCCACTGAGACTCTGAGTGATCTGCGAACCAAGCTTAACAGAATTTTGGTCACTCTGAGTACGAGTGAAGGCTCTAAGCAAAAAATAAATGTTTGATTCAGTCTGCATGATTTCTGTTTATTTCGTCGGCCTATCCCACACCTAGAAATATCTGGCAGCTAGCAATTGTTGCTACCCACAACACCCTATTCTTACGAAGGTTTAACTGGATGTGCTCAGCTGTTCGCAAACAGCAAAAGTTTTACTCTTCCATTAAGCATCAAGAACATCACTTAACCAGGGTGTCTACCAACCAGGAAAACTGGGAATTCTCAAAGTGTTTTAATAGTCTGGAAATACTGAGGGAAAACTCGGGGAATTCGTGCTTCTATCAGGGAAAATTAGCTGTAACTTTATTGAAAGGGAACGAAAGTCACGGTAATGCTGGCTTGAGTACCAGAGAGTAATCGTAACGAATCGTCTTTGACGCTGTGTTGTCAGCTTGGGGAGTTATCAGTGTACAGTCAACGACCAACGTTTTGGACGTACGATAATTCGGACGGCTTTGCGGTACAGCTACATGCCCTACAGAGTCAATGTATCAGAACGTCTGAAATTTCGGACGCAAGAACCCTTTGCTGTCTGATTTTCCCCACTTTTTTTGCTAGACCGCCATTCCGAAATAGCATTAATGAAAGCCTCCACCGCTGCCACTTTGATTACCTCGCCGCCTCAAACTGGCACTCTCGTTTGCAGATCCGCTGGCAGCCGTAGTCACCACTTCGGCAACGCTAGGCCTAGCTGCTTCAACATTCACTATTAAGCTTCTTGGTATTGGGTGCAGTGTTTTTCATGGAAAGAATTCACTGCTCTCAGGAATTGCACCGACTCCACATTTGGGGTCCTCACGATTGGCTTCAAACCTTGGAAAGCACGGTGCATTGCGTAATGCCAGTTCCAGAACATCAGCTTCGCCTCTGTACAGAAATGCTACTTGGTAAAGCATACACAAAAGCATACCAGTGAAGCATAACAAGCGTGGGAAGGGGTATTGCCACGGGACGCAGTATTTATTCCTTAATTATATACTCGTTTACCCGATATCTCCTGTCACAATACAAGCACCGATAAGACTAATACATGTACAGACAGGCCTTCAGAGCTTTGTCAAATGTGCCTCTGGCAGTTTGAGCCCTGAAGGGCAATAAAAGACGTGCATTTTTTTCCTACTGGCCAATTTTTCAGACATTTTTGCGGCCCCTAGGAAATTTGGGAAATCGAACATTGACTGTACAACTGACCAAGAAGATGCTTCAAATGGTTGGGGGCGAACGAGCGGTGGAAGGAGGATGAGAACAGAAGGGGCCTACGTGTTGAGGAATGAATGAGAAAGGAACTGTGCTGCCGCCGTTTTGAAGGAGCTTGAGCTCAAAAAACAGTGTTGGCTGATGTTGAGATGCAGGTGTCCCTCATACAAACCAAAATAAACTCTTTAAAGCAGTGAAACACCATACTAAAGCTTCGTGCGTGGGCTGAGAGTATGTCAGGACAGTTGAGGTTGACTTACAAGCTGTTGAGAGAAAATGTCAATTGTGACAAAGTTCGGCCCTCATACCACTGAGCTTGCTATCAGTTGATAGAAATCGCTCATATTCAAAAATATTTAGTTCTCTATGCATCTCCTTTTTATTCGTAATTAAAAATGCCCGACTAAATTTTCACATTTTTTTCAAATACATTTCATTGGCTGTGCATTTTTAACCTTTCCCTTCTATTCTCTTTTTAATAAAACAAACGCTACTCCTTGATAATGAACTGGATTGACATTTTTTTTACATCATTTAACATGCTTGCTAGAGAGTGACAGCATCGGGCGACATGGTTTCAGCCCATCTTGACATAAAACATAGTTCTGCGTCACTCAGGGAATTTTGCAAAGGTACTCAAGGAAAACATTGAAAACTCAGGGAATTTGGAAATGCCAACTTGGTAGACACCCTGCTATTGCCCTTGGTTGTGCATGCTTCGCAGCTTTTCCTGTTCAAATGGGATCTAGCATGCAGAAAACATGTTATACGATCGCATTTTCCTAATTCTATTGTTGCAGGAAGAAAGCAGGCCCACGAATGTAGAATAATGTATATTTACAACTGAGGTTAATGGCGTTCAGGCAAGTGCCAGACTTCGTCTTCCTCTCGTCCAGTCCAACTTCTTCCTTCACTTCACCGTAACATCACCCTCCCGGCGGAGTAGCTCCGTCCCAGTGCAAGTTATGGAGCCTCGCTTAATGGGGGACATCGGGCTTCAGCCTGGCGACGTGAACAACATTGCTGGTGACGTTGGAATGCACTGAAGGCTGACCGACTGGGGCGATCTCGTGTGCCACATCGGACAGTTCTAAGATCTGGTACGGTCCAGAATAACGGGAAAGTAGTTTTTGGACAAGCCGACACGACGTGAAGGCGTCCAGAGAAAGACGAGGGAACCAGGTGAAAAATGGGAGTTTGGTGCCGAAGGTCGTAGCGTTGCTTTTGAGAAGCTTGCGAGACTGTGAGGCGATGACGGGCGACTTCTCGGTCCTGGGCGGCTAAGTCAATAGCATCGCGAGCGTAATCAGTGCTGGGTGATTGTACTGCGGAAGGTAGCAACGTGTCAAAGGGCAAGGTGGGGTCGCGGCCATACAACAGGTAAAATTGTGAAAATCCGGCAGTATCGTGACGTGACGAGTTGTATGCGAAATTGATGTATGGTAAAGTGACGTCCCAGTCGCGGTGATCATCGGAAACGTACATGGCCAGCATTTCAGTTAGCGTGCTGTTGAGTCGCTCGGTGAGGCCGTTCGTTTGAGGGTGGTACGCGGTGGCAATCTGGTGTTGTGTAGAACAGGAGCGGAGCAGATCATCGACGACCTTCGATAGAAAGTAGCGGCTGCGATTTGTCAGCAACTGGTGAGGGGCGCCGTGGTGCAGGATGACATCGTATAGTAAGAAGTCGGCGACGTCTGTAGCGCAGCTGGTTGGTAGCGCTCGTGCGATGGCATATCTCGTGGCGTAATAGGTTGCTACAGCAATCCATTTGTTTCCTTTGATGGAAATTGGAAAGGCGCCAAGGAGGTCTAGGCCCACACGGAAGAAGGGCTCTGTAGGGGTGTCAATTAGTTGCAGCAAACCAGTGGGAGGCATAGCAGGCGTCTTCCAGCGCTGACACAGGTCGCAAGAAGTGACATAACGGCGCACAGAGCGGTAAATGCCGGGCCAGAAGAAGCGTCGCCGCAGGCGGTCGTATGTTCGAGTGATGCCCAGATGTCCAGCAGTAGGAGCGTCGTGAAGTTGCCGGAGCACGGCTAGTCGAAGGTGCTTGGGAACGACTAGGAGGAGCTCCGGGCCGTCAGGACGAACGCTACGACGGTATAAAGTTCCATCGCGGAAGGTGAACATCCGGAGGGATGGGTCATTGGGCGAGGAGCTTAGGCGTTCTACAAGTGTTTGAAGAACAGGATCTTTGCAGTGCTTGTCGCCAATATGGAGGAAGCCGGAGAGGGATAGAACACTGATGTCCGAGTCTGCATCAGTATCGTCCGGTGGATCCACTGGATTGTGGGACAGGCAGTCAGCGTCTTTATGCAGGCGCCCTGACTTATACATAATAGAAAATGTATATTCTTGTAGACGCAAGGCCCAACGTGCAAGTCGTCCAGTGGGGACCTTCAAAGAGGAGAGCCAGCAGAGGGCATGATGATCGCTTACGACGCAGAAGCTCCGACCAAAAAAGTACGGCCGAAATTTCGCGACCGCCCATACGAGCGCGAGACATTCTCTCTCGGTAATGGAGTAATTTCGCTCGGGCGTGGAATGAAGGCGGCTAGCGTACGCGATGACACGGTCTTGGCCCTGCTGACGCTGAGCGAGGACAGCGCCGATGCCATGACCACTTGCGTCAGTTCGTACCTCAGTGGGTGCAGAAGGGTCAAAGTGTGACAGAATTGAGGAAGTTGTAAGCCGCTCAATCAGGGTGGAGAACGCTTTCGCCTGCAGTGGTCCCCAAGAGAAAGAGACGTCTTTCTTAAGAAGGTCAGTGAGAGGGTGAGCTATGTCAGCAAAATTTTTCACAAAACGGCGGAAATAAGAGCATAAGCCCAGAAAACTACGGACATCGTTGGTTGAACAAGGTACTGGAAAATTTCGCACGGCGTGAACTTTCTGTGGATCAGGTTGGATTCCGGCGGCGTTTACGAGATGGCCGAGCATGTTAATTTCACGGCGACCGAAATGGCACTTGGAGGAGTTTAGCAGAAGGCCAGCCCTGCGAAACACGGAGAGTATGGTTGTGAGATGCCGCAGATGGCTCCCAAAGTTCGGCGAAAACACAATCACATCATCGAGGTAACAGAGGCGTGTAGACCACTTCAAGCCGCGCAAGAAAGAGTCCATCATGCGCTCGAATGTAGCTGGTGCATTGCATAATCCAAAGGGCATGACTTTAAATTGGTACAGACCATCCGGAATGACGAAGGCGGTTTTCTCACTGTCCATCTCATCGATGCTAATCTGCCAATAGCCGGAGCGGAGGTCAATAGATCAAAATATTGTGATCCGTGAAGGCAGTGAAGAGCGTCATCAATGCGAGGCAGGGGATAAACATCCTTCTTTGTTATTTTGTTGAGGTGACGGTAGTCAACGCAGAAGCGCCACGAGTTATCTTTCTTCTTTACTAAGACAACAGGTGATACCCACAAGCTACTTGAAGGTTCAGTGATGTCCTTGTCCATCATCCTGTCTACCTCTTTTTGTATGATGGCCCTTTCTGTAGCAGAGACACGATATGGCCGCCTATGAATGGGGCTGGCGTCACCAGTTTTGATGCGAAGCGTGACAACAGATGTCTGACCAAGTGTACGGTCGTCCAAATCAAAGATGTCCCGATAAGATGACAGGAGGTGAAGAAGGGCTGCTGTTTGCTCGCAAGGAAGGTCTGGGGCGATCATCTTAGAAACATCGTCCATAGGCGTCGAGGATGGAGGAGTGGGTGACAAAGGTCCGTTGGTACTGAGGAAGGATTCAGAGGTTAAAGAAGAAACCTCAAATTCTTCCAAAGGAGTGATATGCGCTATGGCGATACCGTGTGGCAGCGCATGCGACGAAAATCTTAAATTGAAGAAGAGCATGCGAGCGCAGTTTCCGCGGATCCGGACTAAGGTGCTCGGCAGGACGATATTGCTCGACAAAACCACGTCAGTAAGCGGCGACACGACGTACACGCCATCAGGCACGGGAGGACAGGGCGTCAGGAGGACATTTGTAGCCGTTTGTGGAGGCAGTCGTGCAAACAGCTGAACATAAGCGGTGTGAAGCGCAAGTTGTTGCGTCGGCAGGAAGCGGCAGATCCAACTGTACAACACCTGTGGAGCAGTCAATTTGGTCAGAGTGTTTGGAAAGGAAGTCGAGGCCAAGAATTAGGTTGTGCGGACAGTGTTCAAGGACGATAAATAGAACAACAGTATAATGGCCCCCAATGGTCACACGTGCTGTGCACACACATTCCAAGGACCCATCGGCGACTAGCGCAGTGCCCAGTGCGGCGGGTGTCAGAACCTTCTTGAGCCTTCGGCGGAGAGCAGCACTCATAACTGAAAGCTGCGCTCCTGTATCAACGAGAGATCTAAGAGGAACACCATCAACTTCAATGTCCAGTAGGTTTCCACATGTAGGCAGGTTCAACAGAGGATTTGTGGGCCGGGTCGTAGATGTAGCTTCACCTCCGGGAGCTGCACCACCTAATTTCCCGAAGCGAAGTGACCGGTTGCAGAAGGGGATGAAGAGTGGTGAACGAGAGGCGAAAGGGACCTACGACTTTGCGGAGACGGGGAGCGGCTTGATCTTGGTGGAGCACTGTCGGTGTTGATGTTCCTAGACGGCGTATAGGGTGAGAAGGTACGATTGTCTGGTACTCGGTGGTAGTGATTCGGAGACGACCACCGAGGACGCGACGACCAATGGTTACGGCAATGACGGGCGATGTGTCCAATACCGGAACGATTAAAGCAGATGGGTTTATCATCCTGTGTGCGCCAGTCAGCTGGGTTGCGACGGCGTGACGGAAAGCTTTGCGTCTGGGAGCAAGCGGCTGGAGAAATCTGGTAGGTGTTTGTATGGCGGACCGAGCAGAGAGAGATGGAAGGCCCAAACTTGCTATTTCCTCCCGAACGACCGCTTGTATAAGGGAGATAGCGGGCACGCTTTACCGACACTCGGGACGAACTGGAGCCGGAGCCATGGCCTCAAGCTCACGGCGAACGATGCGCGTGATATCTTCCAGTCCTGCGGTCTGAACGAACCGCGGCGGGTTTTCGCAAGATGTCGCGGCGGTATTGGGCAGCCGGTCGAAAGTTTGAGCGACGCGGCGGCCCTTCGCTTGTTCGAAGCGCCTTTACAGTTGCATCCACAGTGGCACAATCCTTACACATTAGGAGATTGAAGGCATCGTCTGCAATACCTTTAAGTATGTGACCAATCTTGTCTGCCTCGGTCATGTTGTCATCAGCCTTGCGACAGAGGGCCAGCACATCCTGTATGTACATGACATAGGATTCTGTGGACGTCTGAGCACAGCGCGCAAGTTCTTTTTTTGCTGCCAGCTGACGACCGACAGGTCTGCCAAACAGGTCTCGCATTTTTTCTTTGCAGACATCCCAGCTCGTTAGGTCAGCTTCGTGTGTGTCGTACCATTGCTTCGCAGTTCCTCTTAGATAAAATATCACGTTTGCAAGCATCATTGTTGGATCCCACCTGTTGTTGTCACACACTCGCTCGTACATCGAAGCTAGTCCTCGACGTCGGCGTTGTCCGTGCCACAATATGTCCCTGGGTCCCGCGGGTGAGTGAGGATGACCGTTGACACGGTCTGCTGAGGCATTGTCGCTTGTGTCGGTTGCTTTGCCATTGTGGCGGCAGGTAGATGACGTCCGCTGCGAAGTTCCATGATTGTACCCCGCACCTTCCACCAAAATGTTGCAGGAAGAAAGGAGGCCCACGAATGTAAAATAATGTATATTTACAACTGAGGTTAATGGCGTTCAGGCACGTGCCAGACTTCGTCTTCCTCTTGTCCAATCCAACTTCTTCCTTCACTTCACCGTAACAATATTGTATTGGGTCATTTTTGTGTGATTATATTGTATGGGCTCATTTTTGTGTTCTCAATTGTAAATGTTCGTTGTGGGAAACCCTACAAAGTGAGATTGTATCAATAAGGTTCTATGGTGCAGTAATGTCATTTTATTCCTGGTGCGTGTATTGTGATGAACTTAAGGAGGGAGCTGGGGTTCAGAGCTACCATTGCACGCAGGACACATTTGATGTGCGCATCTGCCTGGCCAAGTCACTGCGGCACACTGTAGACTTTGAGCGTGCCACTGAGAGTGACCTGCACTGCATCGAGATACCCCTGCAGTTCAGCCTGATGCAGTCGGGAGAGCTGCATGGGCTGGCCTTCTGGTTTGACGTGGCCTTCGCCGGATCTGTGTGAGTGCACTAGCGCCAGAGGCTGCGGCGCCCATCTGCCGAGCATGAGGTTAATTAAAGAGATCATGACACCTAAATTATTGAGCTCAAATTGTGCATGTTAAACCATATGTGTCCCACAGCAAGCTAGTAAAATTTGAGTGCATTCGGCATGGTAGAAAATTTTTTTTCAATTCTTAAGAATTTGGATGGAAAAGCACTCTGGCAACACACATCTCCAGCAACAGCTTTTCACAGTAATTGAAGCTGATTTCAAAGGCGTTGCTTTTTAGTTCAGCCAGCTCCAGAAGTTGCAGCAGCCAGAAATACATTACGGTTGCCATGCATGGTTTCATTTTCGCATGTGTGTCTTGGTGATCAGCCTGTGACAGTTTTTGCAGGCATTCTTTGGTTTGTGCTGCTCGTATTGTGGAAGTCAAAGAATTGCGTCTTTACGTGCCAGAGCATACCGAACAAGGTGTCTGATCTGGTTTTGGATTGTTTTGGAGCAGCCGACATAGCGGTGGCCTTGCACTTCAGATGTTGCACGATCCATGCCAGAATGGTGGTCGCTGTTAGTGGGAGGAACTTACAGGTAGCTATTTGAAACTGAAATTTCAGTTTAGAAAGTGCAGTCAGTACCTAGTTATACTGTGCGTGCGTGTGGGTGCGCGTGTGTGTGTGCGCGCATGTGTGTGCGCGCATGTGTGTGTGTGTGTGACGATGTTGGCCCTTTATTACAATCTTAAACTGAGAATAGTTTGATGGCCTTATAACCCCCTCATAACGCTGCATCTAGATATTAAAACAATGGTAGAGAAACTTGTGGGATTTGTGACTGTTATGGCCTTTGTAACCAAATTGCTGTAGCTCTAGTCCAAAAAAGGTGTTTCTTGACTGTCGCTGCATCACTGCCAGAACCATAATGGCACATACTAATAATCAATGTAAAGGTATTATCTAAATAAGCTCCTCGTTTTCCTTCTGCAAAAGCAAATCTTGTAGTCTCATAGTTTCATTCTTGATCAAGAAGAAAATTGCTGCTCAGTGGTGAAATATGGTAATTTCTGTTTTCTATTTTGTTAGAAAGATGTTGGGTCTGTGTGGTGTGGGCTGTCCCCCTTCCAGTATCAGCTCCTGACCTTTGAGCAAATTGCATTAGACAGTGAGGAGCTTCGATTCTTATTGGGCACTAGAGTACTGCAGTAATTGGACTCTTCTTTTCTGGCCTCGGCCTGGCCTGAACACTAAGGTGCAAGGTGCTGTGTGCCTGTACCCGGACCAAATGATTTCAAACCTGCTGGCCCCAAAAGGTTGTCCTGGCCCACTGCCTTTCATCCAGTTGGCCCTTGATCCGAAATGAAGCAATGAAGATTTGACTGTATAAATTTTTTTTGGAGTTGCTACTAACCTAGTAAGGATAGTAAAAAGCAGAGAGGAAAGCACAAGTGTGAAAGAGAGAGGGGGGCACATGATTCGTTGATGCGGCGGTGACATGCACATGAACGGGAAAATTATCCACCTGAATGTGAACCGAAGCTTCAAAGGAAATCCAATAAACCCGTTTGGATTTCCTTTGTAACTTTGTGCTACAATCAGGTGGATGACAATTTTCCCTTTCATGAACCTTCCTCAACCTTCCGCAGAAATTATTTGCCATTACGTAAGGGGAATGCCAGTAAATCGAAAGGAAGACCAGGAAAGATCATCAGGCAAGATAGACAGGAACAGGAATGGTGGTGCCCTTCCTGCTCCTTTGTCTGTATCATACGTTACGATTTTTTTGTGGTCTTCCTTTCCGTTTGCTTGTGTTCCCTTCCATAATACCATGTACCAACTTGCCCAACAATCCACTCTTGTGATTTGCCATGTCATGCACACAGAAGCTAAAGAAAGGTGACGAGGGCATGTGCAACACCATGTGCTCTCTCAGTGCAAAACATAGCAGGATAACCGGAATGGTAATTTTGGTTTTGACAATCGCCTTTGATGGCTTCTGCTTGAGTTCTTTGGCTTGCAATTTATTCCATATTTATTTTTTATTTATTTATTTATTTATTTATTTATTATTTTATTTATTTATTTATTTCACAGTAACCCTGAAGGCCCTCTAGGGAGGGTATTGCATAGGGTAAAGGTTACATAGGTGAGGCAACGAACAGTGCATAAATGTAAATACAACAGAAAAATAAAACTGGCATAAAATTAATTACAGTGCACCAACTAAAAACACAAGAAACCAAAACGAAAGAGAAAAAATAGTTATCAGTGCAGTAACTTTAAATGATTCGCACAAACTATGACCACGTCACGGTGACATTGGTTATTGGTGTATGAAAAAGAAAAGTCAGTTTACAAATCAGAGAGTGAAACAATTTATATTTGGTATGCAATGGCGCAGAGTGGCGCAGAGCATCTGCAAATTTTGAGGCATTTGTTTCCGTGACAATGTGCGATGGCAGATTTTTCCACTCTATCGCGAATCGCTAATTAAAACTTCTATCTATGGGCCCCGGGTGCCAGACGACCTAGCTTCGCCGCTGTATGCATCCCTCATAAAGGCAGGACTACATGTAAGAGTAACAGGAGGAACTAAAGCAAAAAGAAATGCCCTTTTTGTGAAGCGCCACACTAATTGCAGTGCCAGAAATCTTGGCAGTGTATAGGAGCTTTTTAAACGATGAAGCTACTGCCAGCAGTCTGTGTACTTACAGGCGCAGGTGTCACAGTCTGGCATTTCATGGCAGTACTGTGAAACCGGCAACTGGTCTGGAGCACGCAGATGGGTTGAAAGCTAAATTTTCTTGGTGCATATAGGAGCTAGGATTGTAATGGAGCTACATGAGGTCACTGGTCACTGTATGAGATCACTTCATTCACAGCATGTGCATCGTGGATTTTGCTGATACCATGGATAGGCACCGGTGAGGTTGCCACCTTATTGTTACACATAGGTGTTGGCCAGCCTTGAGGACAGCCACACTGAAGGCTTGAGAAGCACTTGTTGAAGTGGGAAGACCTGCTGTGATGTCTTAATGGCTATGGTGTACTGCAGCTGGGCATGAAGTTTGATTCTGGGCAGTACTTGCAATGTGAACAGAAACCGTGCTGTGGTTGCACTTGAAATGTACCCTAGATGGTCAAAAATGATCTACATACAGCCCTGCACCGCAAAGTATGCCAGCTAGCAAAGCATGCAGAGCTATTTGAGCAGGATGTGATTTTCCCTATCAGGCAGACGGTGTGGCTGTCGACGGGTCCAACGCAGCCCCTGACCCACTGGTACCAGGTGCGCTGCCTGCTGGAGAGCCCACTGTTTGTGCAGCGAGGTCAACGACTTGGGGGTCGAGTGGTGCTGCGCTCCAATCGGCGCCAAAGCTACGACGTGGACATTGAACTAGAGCTCGAGGGGGGTGTGCGAGCATCAAATAGCCTGGACCTGAAGAACCCCTTCTTCCGGTACACTGGGCAGCCCCCACAGCCACCACCCGGTTGCCACGAGACCTCGCCCAGTGAGGCCTACTGGGCCACCCTGGATGCCAATGGTAACCTGCCTTCTTGGTTGTGCTCAACCAGGGCCTTCCAGCACAGTGGGGTGCTTGCAGGCTCTTGTTGAGAATGGCAAGCACAAAATGATATGAACTAACGTCTGCCGTGAGTCATTTGCTTAAAATGACACAGTATGGCTTGATTGTTTGCAGGTTTCTACTCGTACAAGCCTAATGGTGAACCTGTCGACTATGGTGCCTATGCTTTATGCAGTAGGTACTTAACCTTAACCTAATTGCTATGGGCAACACACAGAACGTAAGGATTTGAACTTTTGCTGGCCTCTACTTGCAGTTTGTTTAAAGTGCCCTTCCAGATGATCTGTGCCACCAATACAGCGGTTTTCTTCAATGCCATTTGTAGTGGTGGTTTCCTTGATGTAGTTGTGGTAGTTCGTAGTCTCTTACAGTGCTCTGTTTTAGCCTTTTGGGGGCCGTAATCATTGCTGGATGTGCATGCTTGTCACAGCTTCACATCTGTCACGGCTTCATACCAGAACCTTATTTGCACAACAGAGAGGTTCAGCCAATAATTGGCCCAACTTTGTCAGCAATGCTAGCCCCCACCATACTCTGAGATACCAACAGTGTGCACATGTAGGGCAATGGTGGCTAGACACGCATGCACCGTACATATTTTTTGTCTGTGAGCCCCATCTCTTCATTTCTGATTATAAATATTTCTGAAAAATTGTTTGTGTTTTGGCCGCACTCTTCTCCTTTTGCAAGACCGTACCTCACCAGCCATGGCTGCGTAGCGCTATCTCCACACCATATCGACACTTGGCACCGTCTGAGTTTTAGCTTGGCGACTTCTTTGTAATTAGATGGTAAAGGAGAAATTGTTTTTCTCGGCAACCACTGCACCAAATTTGCTGTGGTCTGTTGTATTTAAAAGTTGAAATCTAATGACTGTTGATAGCATATTTTTAATTTAGGCCCGTGATTTTTAAATAAATATTGTTGAAAATCATGAATTTTTCAAAAGAAAACTATCAGGTTTACAATTCTGTAACTCGACAATGAAAAATGACATCACATTTCTGTGATTGCCCCTCATAGTACATCTAATGCAGCCACATACACGGCTCTTGAGTACACCACTAATATGTGAGTAGGACTTCTGCAAAACCCTTGCAAGCATTGTAACAGAGTCATGTAGGATATAAATTAAGTGAAACCTTAATATGACCTTCGTTAATTTGGAACATCCGATCATTCGGACTCATCCTTTGCTTCTGGCATGCATATGCACTGTTTTATGCAGTCAAACTCTCGTTAGTTCGGATGTATTTGGCCACACAAAGGTTAATTCGAACAACTCTTTCAACTCGGTGATTGGCTTGCAATGAGTGTTTCCCGGATGAGCCTTCACGTGCAGGATCGTCTGCTTTGCTCCATGTGCGATCGGTTTGTTTATTAACTTAGTGCAAATGGCATTGGCGTGTCTACAATGACCAATACTGTTGAAGTTCAGGCACCCATTATTACAAGACACTTGCAGGACTTACAAATGATGTTGACATTTGGTCTGGCTGCTTAAAACTGAATGACGAGCTGGAACAGCTAGAACAATCACTGGCTGCTGCCAATGTGCAATTCGTAGTTCATTCGTCATGAAAAAAGTCGGGCAAGTGCACTAATCTGTGAAGGGGATTCAGACTGCTGTCAAGGGGGCACGTTCGATCACAGGCTACCTCGATCCAGATCAAACTAAATTAGGACCGAGCGCTGCTACACAGTCATTTTGATCGCATATTTGACTTTGATCGTCCTAATCCTACGTATGATCTTGAAGTATAATCATTAGCGATTGTGGTCAGTCGCTAACGAAAGTAGAGAAGCTTGAAGGCCGTGATGTAGACGCTCATGTTTTAGAGGTTGTACATTCGTACTCTTTGCTCATGACTCAGCGCGTTTGCTTGTATGGTAGGTGCGAATAATTTCGGCACGGGTATTGTTAATTAAATTCCCTTAGGAATTTGAATGTACCACCAATCTTCGAACTCTTTGCCACCGCCGCACCACCTCCTCGCCGCCTCCTCATCCCTTGCATGTCCCCGGTCTTGCCCTCGTTTTTCTGCACGACAATTGGTCTCGCTGCCGTTGCCCTTGGAAACGCGCGGATCTCACGTTTTGCTTGGGTTTTTCTTTTTCGTTCACGCCATTTTTCTCCTCAGCTCGGCTGGCTCAGCGCTCTAGCTCACCGTGGCGAGCGTTGTACGCTGCGTTTCCTCCTCTCTGTGCTTGCGCTATGCTGTGCTGTCGCACATATAACTACAGTCGCCGACCGTTTATTCGGACCTCACGGGGACTGCGAAAATGTCCGAATAAACAGGTGTCCGAAAAAGCAGATTAAGAAAAAAAAAATGAAATCCTTTATTTCCACGCACTTATTCGGGCTCGGCAGTAGGCTTGGAAGAAATCGTGAATGCGCCGTTGCACACTGTTCCGTTTACGCGCAATCAGATAAGCCTGAATCTCGGAGAGGGTCGTACGGTCACTATTGGCGGCTGAAAGCACAGTCACTGCTTGTACACGCTCCGCATGCGACGGCAGCGTAGCACATGGTGCGTCATCTTCCGACTCAGAGTCATCGTCCGGCGGTGCAGCAGAAACCTGACGAATGACCTTGCCGTCGTCGAGTTCTGCGCATGTCAGTACAGCACTGTCAGCACCTATGAAACTGTCAAATGAGACGGTGTCCGGAATCGCAATGCAACCACTGCGCAGGTCTCGGCAGAACATTTTCCGTGTCAGTAGGGACTTGTAGGGAGCACATTGGAAGGCGACAAATCTTAGGCCCCCCCGGCACCCGCTTGCCGGCATTCCCCAGCGCAGTCTGCGCGGGCACTGTCGGCGCCATTAGACCCTTGATGCGATGTTTACGTATGCTGCGTTGGATCACCGAAACCTCGACACAGCACACAAAGCAAACACCACTGTGCCGACACCAGTCGCACAAACGAAAAACTCGGCCTGCTCGCAGCACCTTGCGCGAAGAAACAAACCGGCTGCTGGATTGTCTTGATGTGGCTTACTAAGCTGAAACCGGAACTGCTGCAGAGCCGCTCTATCTAACCAGACAGAAACGATGATGATGAGCGGCGATTTCCAGTAGCGCCACTTCATGGGGCAGCAAGGAAGCTCCGTTCAAAACAAAAATGGCGTTCAGCAAGTCGAACCATGCACCGGTCAGAGTCCGTGCATGGTGCTCTCGACCGAGCTGGCTAAAGGAGTCTCCGAAAAATCAGACGGGAGGTTGCAAGGTGTCCGAACTTTCGGCAGTTGTTATACATTATGGTCTATGGGGAGAATGGCGGTGCCGCGAAGCTGACCGAATACAGTCGAACCTCGATATATCGAACAGCGCGGTTATCGCAAAATAGTTCAATATAGCCAGAATTCGATATATAAAATCACGTAGAAAACACGTCAAAAACTAGCACAAATCAATCAATGAACCAATCGTGGCGCAATAGATACTCGCATGAAGCTTCAAAGAAAGTATTTATTTCGTTCGCTGAAAGTACTGAAGCAGCGTAGCCTGCTGCATATTGGCAACCGCGTGCTTGACCACGGCGTCCTCAACATAGTCCAAACGGTCCACAAGAGACGGTCCAGTGCCTTCTATTGCGCCGCAGTAGCGGCGTACAACGGCCAAAACAGCTACAGGCTCAGTTGCAGTCGGGAGCGGGGCAACATCAGCGCTTGCTGGATCAGCCTCGGCAGCGTCTTCGTTTGGCCGCTCAGCAGTCACACAACAGCCGCGATCTCCACGTCTGTTGACTCCGCCACTGTTCCGGTGCTGTCGTCACCGCCAACGAAGCCCTCAATGCACATGCTGTGTGGCTCAGCACCGACTAAGCGCTCCAACTGGTTCCACGGCCGCCTCGATCACGCGCGCACGGCGGGGGCGCGGGCGCGCGTGATTGAGGCGGCCGGGCTGGCTTACAGCCGGGGAACGCGCGCGCTCCCCTCGAGACCGGCCGTGGCTGGCTCCAAGCCGTCGCGTGTGTACGCCGCTACGTTCAAATGGCGCCCTCGGTGCAACCGATGTGGGAGCTGTCGTACGCAGCAGTCTGGAACGCCCATCGCGCCGCCGCTATCTTCGAGTGTGTTGCGGGAAAGCTCGCCTCCTGTCAACAGAGCGCACTTGGTCTGGGGCGGCGGAGTTTGATATATCCATTTTACATCCGGCCCCGTTCGAAATAAAAAATTAAAAATGCATGCGATTTTCCACGTGATATAGAAAGTGTTCGATATACGCAATAATTCGATATATCCGTGTTCGATGTATCGAGGTTTGACTGTAATCGGGCTTGTCCGAATTTTTGGAATCCGGAAAATCGGTCGGCGACTGTATATGCCACAAGGAAAGCATGACTGCTTACGCAGGAAGCAGTGACTCCATAACTTTGGGCGAAAGAACTTTCTCTCAACAAAAAACAGTGTTTCTTGCGAGTTGATGAGTCTTTCTTATTGCTAATATCAAAGCATCCCCTTTTTAAGTTTTAAAGCGAAAGTCTTTAGATCTTTGGTGGTTGCTTGGGCTAGTTGGTAATTCATGATAAAAAAATAACGTACAGCGCGAAGTACAAGGACTGCGAGAGATGACATACACAGCGTTGTGTATGTCGTCCCTCGCAGTCCTTGTCCTTCGCGCTGTACATTATTTTTGATCTTTAGATCTATTGCAAGGCTGCATTGTGAAAAGAAAATATCACGTGACCCAGAAAGGCCACAAGCGACCCAAAGCACGTCCAGTCGTGCATAAGAGATTGATGATTGACCAAGTTAATGATTCATTAGTGATTTAATTCAAGTGTATTTAGGGGGGACACGGGTCTTTATACCCAAAATACCATTAAAAAAAAAACGAATTTTGGAAAATAGCATTTCTCTCATCTACATCTATTATTCTCCCTATCTGCCAAGTTTCCAATCTCGTAAGGTCATATTTCAGCCATACGAACAACTTGAAAACAGATAGGGCTCCTGATTTTTTGCGTGTGTCGACGCTAAAACGACACACATTCAATGACGTCGCGCTCACGTACAAGTGCCTTGAGGGTGGCCATCTTCGTCTCATTTCAAAGAACGTGGTTTCGGCTTCAAATATCGCAAGCTGCCACTTCGTTAGGCTTGCTGGTACAGTACGAAAACCGGCAGCAAAAATAGATGAAACGCACATTCTCATTCGCTGTAGCATGCACGTGACGAGATAATGCCACGTGATTGGCTGGGCGCACTCCCGAGGTGTCTGCTAGCCGCAGCAAAGGCGCAGGCGTGACGCCATGTTCGATACGACTATTGTGTGAGTACGCGCGACGATCCTCCTCTGCTCTGAAAGTTTGACTCTAAGCACAAGTATGGAAAGAAAAGGAAGAAGTCCATGCTCAACAACTTCAAAAAACGCCCCACCGCATCGCAAGTTGTTGAGGACGAGCCAACAAAGGCGTCAAGCGATGAAACTAATGGAGCCGACCTAGTGCTAGGCCTAGGTGCTGTGACGAGTAGGTGCGACGAAAACGCCAGCCGCATCCGTCGTGACACCGTTATACTGACGCCTTCAGATTTGGAGCTAATCGACAGGAAATCCGATGAGAAACTACAAGAGCTCATGTCAACTGCAGCAGTGAGCCATAAGTTGGAGATCTTGTCCACTGGCGATGTCGCTGCCGGCCCGCGTTGATACTGTTTTCACCGTGGTGTGCCTGGAATCGGTGAACGCACTGCTGGAGCATATGAATTGTAATACATGCTGCGGTAGCGCAAAAATCAGCCGGAAGGAGCGCGAATATGGCCTTGCAGTAAGTCTGGTGCTCATATGCTTGAAATGCGGCTGATAAAGCGTCAGCGTGGATCTCGCCACGTGTGAATGGGACTCAGAAAGTGAATCTGTTTACCGTTAATATTCTGGCTGCGCACGCAATGCAGAGCACTGGCAATCGGCAAACTGCATTCAATGATATTTTCGCAACAATGAATATATCGCACCGCGGGCTGCATACGAAAACGTGGCAGGGGTGCGTCAAAATGAAGTTGGCACTTGCCACGACCCGGGCAGCTGAGACGCTTGCAACAGAATGCGCGAAGTCGGTCCGGCAGCTTTACAGCCAATTAAACTTCGGCAACCCGGGCAACGTTTCTGTATCGTACGACTGGTCTTGGATGACTCGCAAGCACAGTTCGCACATCGGTGTCGGCGCCGTCATTGAACTTTTTACGGGACTTGTGCTGGACTACGTTGTGCTGAGCAATTTTTGAGCCGGTTGTCAGCGTGGACCAAAAGTTGGTGACCCTTCATACGAAGAATGTAAAGCCAGTCATGAGTGTCAGAAAAATATGGATAAGAAGGCTGGTGAAATGGTGATGGAGACTGGCCTCATTTTATTCAAGAGATCGCTGGAAAAGTACAGCCTAAGATAACACAACTGTTCTGTCAGACGGTGATAGCCGTACTTTCTTGGCCCTAAAGGAGTCCAAAGTATATGGCTTTATAGAAGTTGACGAAGAGGATTGTGTCAACCATGTCCATAAGAGGATGGGGACAGCCCTACGTAATGCCCTGTCAAAGCACAAGGGGCCTGGCTCAGAGCCATTTGGTGTAAGAGGAAGGTTGACTAGAGATTTGGTCAACAAATTTAGCTCTTATTATGGATGGGCTCTGAAGTCCCACACTGGTGACATTGAAGCCGTGGAGAAGGCCGTGATGGCAAGCTACTATCACGTAACATCAAATGATGTCATCTCGAATCATAGCTTTTGTCCAGAACGTCCTGATTCCTGGTGCCAGCAAAATGCGGGAAAGGCCAAAGGTCAACCCGTGCCGAAGCACCGCTACAATTTACCTACTCATGTAAGCAAGGCGGTACTGCCAATCCACCAACGGTTGTCTGGCAAGATGCTGCTTGAACGTTGCCACCAAGGCGAAACACAAAACAACAACGAAAGCCTGCACTCGCTAATATGGGGGCTCGCACCGTAGGAGCGGCACGCATCACTTTTCAGCGATGAGGCTGCAGTGGTGGAAGCAGTGATGAAATTCACTGCTGGCTACAGGAGAACCTCGGCAAGCATTTTGCAAGAACTCTTGATGAACCCTGGCAAAAAGTGTATGCAGCGCATGGAGGAAAAAGACCGGTGCCGATCAGCCGCATCTGAGCACAAGCGTGCATCGGCAGAAAATGTGCAGTGCTTATTCAAAGAGCGCCACAGAGGTACTAATGCCCAAACTGACTATGCCGCAGGAGCCTACTAATGTTTCGGGAATGTGTATGTGCACACATTTGTGACTCTTCACAATTAAATGTGACATTTATTTGTTTTCTTGATTTTCTCGAAATACTAATTTTGCACACCCAGCAAGACATTTACTGTGATATATCAGTAGCTATCATAGATACAATATTAATATTTTTTGTAGCATGTAGATAGATGTTTGGAGCACCAAACATAGAAAGCAGTTTTTCAAGTTTTTAAAATTTGTCTTTTGTGTGACTAATGCATGGCCATGTTCAAAACAATGGAGTTCAGTTCACAATAAAGTAGGAAATATTGATCCAATCATGAAAGTTCCTGTGTTGGGAAGCTTGTGCTTTCTGCTCTTGGACCATGTGTCAGTTGTCTATTTTTGTGCAGCGGTTATTTGTCTATTGTAGTAAGAACAAAAGACATTGTAAGATGCATTATTTTCTTAATTATGTAACGAAATAATGAACCTACAGAAAAAATAACTGCGTTTTTAGAATCGGGAGAAGAAACTAAATAAGCGTGCCAATTTTTTGGATTAAGATACATAAACAAGGGTTAAGGAGGATTACGGTTAATGAAGGAATATTAAGACCCCTTAGAGTATATAAAGGAGGATTAAGGAGCATTAGGGCAGATTAAGGTGGGTGAAGGTGAATTACAGTCGCCTTTACAATGCTTTCACATTTGCGTCTCTTAGGCGATACCTAAAGACACCTTGGATTTTTGGAATCTGCTTTTAACTGAAGTTCCACACACGTATGAATGGGCGACGATTATTATTTGGTTTTCTCGCAGATACAGGCAATGTGTAGGGGGTGTTCACATAATTGCGCACGCTTGCTGTCGATATCCACATCTAGGTGGAGGCACGGAATCTGCGCTTTAAAGGGACACTTAAGGTTACTATGAAGTCAAGTTAAAGGGATAAAGCAATGCTCTAGGACTGTCAATATAATCACAGAGCTTTAGTAACCAAGAAATTGAGGTAAATGCTTGACACGGCTTGAGACCCCCCCAGCGACTTTCTGGTACAGTAAAACCTCGTTAAACCGTACCCGCTAAAACAGTAGTTTTGTTTTAAATGTAGTAAAGTCAAATCCCCGACTCAGCGGCCATTGAACATACCGTAAAAACCGGACTATAGGTCGGACCGGAATATAGGTCGATCCCCTAACTAACGAATTCTAAAAATGAAAAAAATATTTTTCAGTGGCAAAAGTACCGAAAGACATGACACCCTTACCTAGAAACAAATGCGACTCAGCGGGTTGCACAATGGTGACAGTATTTATTTAAATGCTGCTCGCATGTGCACCTGGCCAAGTTTTTAGCGGTATCGCGCGACCATCGACCTGCGTGCTTGTCTACACCGTATTAACGACGCTGAGCAGTGAAACAAACGAGATACGCGCATGTGTACGCATGCCCTTACTTTCGCTATTTCGCCGCTCCGTGCCGTGATGATAAGGCGCTGACAAACACGCGGGTTGACGGTCGCGCGATACTGTTAAAAATTCGTCCGGTGTACAGTACACAAAAGGGCACGAAGTCCGCAAGCGCTACTCCGAATCAGAGCAACACCTTTGATCGGAGTTGGATGACGAGTGCTTCTCGCTGTCCAGTCCATAGGTGCGTGCGATCTCTACCGCTTTCAAACGAATGCATTCGACAACACGCAGCTCTCAGACGGACTCCGCAACCTTGCCTTCAAGTTCTGCAATCCGCTGTGATCCGGCCACGAAATGACGTTTTCTTTTGGTCGCTGCAAGTTGTAATACGTTGCTTTTGCCTCCGCCACTACCGAATGCTATTTTCGGATACTCCAAGTTCGCGCTGTGCCGCCAGGTTGCCGTGGGCTTCCGCGTACTCAATCGCCTTTTTCTTGAAGGCGATGGTGAATTTACGTCGGCATCCGCTCATTTTGAAACAAAATGAAAATGCAGCCTTTAATTAATACAACTTTGCGACAGTGGAAACGCAACATGCCGGTGCCACAATGTCGCCACTCCATAGAATAAAGAACTAACGCCGCGCTGCTGATGATGGCGATGGCGGCTGTTTACTTCATCCGCCCATTGTTGCAAGACTTCCGTAGTTTTTCCGCCAATGTCCGGTATATAAGTCGAGGGTCGACTTTTCGTGATGATTTTTTGAAAAAAAGTTCGACCTATATTCCGGTTTTTACGGTAATGTGTTTTGTATCCGCATAAACCGTACCAGCTTATTGCGTACGCATCAGTTAAAACGTAGCATTTCAACTTTTCGTCGTGCAAACACAGCGGTGCGTCGTCTCCATCGGGTGCCCCGGCAGAAGAACAAGCCTGAGAGATCGGAACAACGGCCTCCAAGCACCCTGTGCGTTTGCGCGTGAAGCCACATCAACATCAACATCAACATCATTTCGACGCCGTGCCAGAGAGCGTTATGGTTTTGTGCAAGCGAGGACATGCGTCATTCCGAAGCTCGGATAAAAGAGACGCCGGGTGCTCAGCATAGAAGAAAAATTAGACACTGTCTGTGCTATCGAACGTGACAGGGAGAAGTCGGCGCTGGCATGTGACAAGGATCTGCTTTTGACAACGGTGTGTGGCATTTAAAATGCGAAGAAGTTGCTTGGCAGCGCTGCTGTGACCGCGAAGACATGTCAGCTACGAGGTTCGACTTCTCACCATTGTTGCCTCTGTTGTTGCCAAAGTGTCGCCTAGCGACAGTGATAAGGACGACACGGAAAGCGGTAGCACGGGCAATTCAGGTTCGACAGTGGCAGAAGCTACGCGTTACGTCAGCCTCATGAATGTAATCGTCGCGACGAGAACAGGGACGTGATAATGTAACTCTATTCCAAACGAGAAGTATTCAAAACTTTGGCACCCAGCAATGAAAATGCGCTTCCGGGACTTCTGCAGCACTACAGTGCGCGTGCACGGAGAATACGTAACGCCAACGAGGAATCTGCCATGCGAGTGTTTCCCGAGGACAGGGGGCTGGCTGAAAAGCTGGCACGCAGCTTCAGTAAGTTTGAGGCCACTGTCATCGTGCGAGGCCACCGCGGCATCAAACGAAAACAACATTTTTGTCGCGCGAAGTGAATAAATACTGCATGTTTTTTCCCCTTTCATCGCACTCTCTCTAAGTTCTGTTTTCGACAGGTAAGTGGGCGATCTCATGCTATTTCGGTTAAACGGTACTACCGTTTAGTACTGCAGAAGGGCAGCGGATTGGGCGAGTTGGTGTTCCATGGTAACAATAAAATTCAAACAGCGCTAGACGACAGGATCAGAAAGAGGAGGAGACAAACACGGCGCCGCGTTTGTCTCCTCCTCTTTCTGGTCCTGTCGTCTAGCGCTGTTTCAATTTTATTGTTACCATGGAACACCAGCTCGCCCAATCCGCTGCCCTACTGCAGTTCATTTCTTGTACATGGGCTTCTTTTAAGTGTCTCAGCGCCGTGTTTGTCTCCTCCTCTTTTTGGTCCTGCCGTCTAGCGCTGTTTGAATTTTATCGTTTAGTACGTAGTTTTTCTGAGCTCCGGCCAACCACGGTTTAACAAGGTTTCACTGTACTAGCCCAATGACGAAGGCACTCCTCATCATAATTTATGTCACTAGTACTCAGCTACTCATATTAAAAAGATAATTTCATTAGATGATAAGATGGAAGAAAATGCTACTTATCTACTTTTTTCTATTCTAAAAAAAAAAATTAACATTTTGACGTTGCCCTTCAGTAGTACGGGTGGTCGAAAGGTTTCGTTTTCGCTCAACTCTGCGCGCTCGACTCTGCGCCGCGCGCAATTTGGAGTTTCAGTAGTTTTGTTATCGCGTTGTGCTGCGCTGGTTCCTCTGGCTCGTGAAACTTGCATTTGGAACATCATCCTCATCATAATTTATGTCACTGGTACTCAACTGCTCGTATTAAAAAGATAATTTAATTACGTTATAAGACGGAAGAACATGCTAGTTGTCTAGTTCTGTTCTATTCTTAAAAACAATACCATTTTGACGTGTCCCTTCAGTAGTGCGGGTTGTCAAAAGGTTTCGTTTTCACTCCACTCTGCGTGCTCGACTCTGTGCCGCGCACGCTTTGGAGTTCCAGTAGTTTCATTATCGCGTTGTGCTGCGCTGGTTCTGCTGGCTCGGGAAACTTGCATTTGGAACAAGCAGCGAGCATGCTACGTCCATGTGATGTCGTGGCATGCACAAACGGTTCACGGAACTTGGCCAAGGGCAGTTGCAGCGGCGAATACAACTTTGCTTATCACTATGTGCCAACGAGTCAACCTCTCTGTTCAAAGTAATTAAGTGCCGTACCTCTGCCACAGCGCAATGGCAAAGAGCCGAAAAATCGCATAGTGTGCTCGCTGCACTTTCGTTCAGAGGATTACGAGTTCAATGCCGACTTACTGAAGTCGTGTGGAGTGCCTTTCAAAGCAATGCTTTCCCATAGCGGTGTTCCGTCAGTCTTGCCTGCATTCTCCAAAGCGCAAGAACAACTGCAGGTCGAAAACGGGGCGGCGAGTGCGGCATTGGTTTTCACGAAGGAACAGCTAGAAATCTGCGAATATCTACAGCCATGACATACAGTTGCCATCGTAGTAGTACGCAACGACGCCAGAACCCCGAGCCCACAATAGCAGGTCACGTTCATCAGTGCTTAAATCGCTGAATTCTAGCCCAGCACTGCGAGCCAATGTGTCGTTCTCAGGGTCGTCCATTGCAACGACCATCAAAGTTGGCGTCATAAAATAAAGAAGCAGCTTATTGTCGCACGCTTTCCCTTCTGTTAACCACCATAGTTCTTCTTTCGCACTGCTTTCGGCTCTGTCTTGGCTCTGTTTCTGGCCGTGCGTTCGCGTTTTGCGCAGAAAAGCCGTAGCGCCGTCAGCGGGCGCTGTTTTACTCACCAACGTTGCAATGTCACTGTGCGACCATGATCTAACCACTCCTCGATAGGAGGGCGGGTAATTTGAACTGCGCTAGAGGTACACGGACACTTCAGAACACATTTTCTCTTAAAGTAAGTCTCTTCTTCGCATGAGACAAGCGTTTCGGGGTTTTTGGGATGGTATTTCAACAGTCCACATTCACTTACTATTAACCTTTAGTGTCGCTTTAATAGCGAATATTTTAAAACCACCTATCTGCAGTTTTGTTCTGTGGGGAATCTTTTTCCAATCATTTAACACAAGCCGAAATCATTGCATCAATGCGCTTTGATCTCAAAGGCTGAGCAATGAGTCACGATTGTGGTCATGATGTAGTAATGCAGAGAATATTCTAAAGCTAATAATGTGTAACACTGCAAAATATTTTACTCTAATCCACCTTCATCCTCCTTCATCGACCTTAATCCTCCTTAATTCACCATAATCCACCTTAATCCACCATACTGATGATCCAAACTGATGTTATCTTTATGGACTTTCGAAAAGCTTTCGATAAGGTTTCGCACAAGAAACTACTTCATAAACTCAGTTTTATTATAAATAATAAACAGATATTAACATGGATACAATCGTACCTATCTGATCGCCGTCAGTTTGCCGAACTACATAAAACTTGCTCCAATTACGTTCCTGTCGATTCTGGTGTTCCCCAGGGATCTGTCCTCGGCCCCCTACTGTTTTTAATATTTATTAATGATATTGTTAAAAACCTGCCATTACGTGTTAAGTTATATGCGGACGGCTGCGTGCTGTATGAGAAAATAAGTTCGACTGATGATCAAATTAGGCTGAATAATGATTTTGCAAAAATAGTTTCTTGGTGTGAGAAGTGGCAAATGTCAATGAACTTTGAAAAAACCGTATTTATGAGAATAACACTTAAAAAGCTCTCTCTTCTATATTACTACAATGCTAATAATAATTTTTCACGAAGTCACAGAATATAAGTATCTAGGTCTATGGATCTCTGATAACCTTTCTTGGACCAGGCATGTCGACTATGTTTCAGCAAACGCTCTCCGAAAGCTTTTTTTCTTACGACACTCGCTCAAGCTAGCAATCCCTGGTACACGCCCCCTTGCCTACAACACTATTATTAGACCAATCTTAGAATATGCAGTAATTATCTGGGACCCTTTTACAAAGGTAAACATAAATAAACTTGAAAGAATCCAAAAGAAAGCAGTAAGGTTTATATATAACACTTACGGGCGAGCATCAGTCAGTGACCTTCTCAAGAAAAGCGGTTTACCCTCTATTCCTAACAGAAATCGCATATGTCGCTTAAAGTTTTTCTATCAATTAATTAATAATAATCTCAAAGTTGACACCTCCAATTTCCTTACCTATTCGTCAGGGTACCAAACTAGAAATTGCCATTCTCTTTCTATAACACCATTAAATCCGCGAGTTAATTGTTTTAAATATTCCTTTTTTCCAAGGACCATCACTGATTGGAATAACCTCTCGGATGATGTTGTCAAACAGACATCATTACATTCATTTCAAGAGCATTTGAATTGATTGCTGTTAATTGACCTTGTCGCTGTATTCTCTTGTTGAATCTCTATGTGCAATTTTGTTTTCTTTGTGTCTGTAATTCTGTATCTTCACACAATGTTGCCCACCTGCTATGATCTTGTGTACAAGATCGCAGTATTTATAAATAAATAAATAAAATAATAACCCTTGTTAATACACCTTAATTCATCATAATGGGGAACGCGCGTTTTACAAAGGGAAAAATGGCCAAAAAAATTGATTTTTTGAAAATCACAGTTTCAGTTTCTATAACTCTTTTTCTATCTGATTCCGAAATACCGTATTTACTCGATTCTAAGCACCCCCTTTTTTTCATGATCGCGATGCCCAAAGTGAAGGGGGGTGCTTAGATTAAAAAAATCTGGAATGACCCCCTCTCCCCCTTTTCGCTGCGACATCACGACGAGACAGGTGCGAAAAATAACATTTTATTTTGCAAACATCCAAAAGAAAAATCGGTGCAGACAGTGAGCCCACTGCTTGTGTCGGATGCTTAGTCACTATCACTGCCACTCGCGAGTCCGCACGGCTCTGCAGTCCGGCTGTGCGGCAAGATCGCGCCGCGGACGCCGTTCCACCTCGGGACTCCGACGGCTCCGGCTCGATGACAGAGCGAGCAAGCGCGCTTGGCGGTCTTGGCTACGCGCTCTTCCTAACAAATAGGGGGGTGCTTAGATTCGCATGCAAACTTTTTTTCCAAATTCTTTCGCAAATGTAGAGGGGGGTGCCTAGAATCGCGAAAATACGGTATCCTCTATATAACCCCACATAGAAGTGCTCTAAAAAAATTTGTTTTATCAGCCAAGATGGCGAAAAATTTCATGGAAATCAAGAAAGAACCGCATTTTTCAAGCCACGATATCTCTGGAACGGTGAATCGAGTGCCGCCATCTTGGTCTCATTGGAAAGTGCATTTCTCTGTCTTCAAAGTTGCCGCTTCAGCTGTCTCCTCCATACAGAAACAAGCACACAAAACGCAAGTGATTGAAGGTCGTGCCTAAGTCTGCGATTGGACGTGCCCGCCACAAGACTCCAGCGTGGTTCGCCATTAATCCGGCGCTCGCGTCGTCATCTCGGCTCTTTCACAGCTCTTTGCACCTCCCGAACCTGGAAGTCTCCACTTGCCGTAATCTCGACGTGCCAAAACAGGTGCTACGCGGACATTGCGGTAGCGTAGCCGATCCCTACGCTTGTGGACGTCTCAGACTCGCAGCTAAGCACTCGGAGCATCGGCAATGTGTACCTTGCGACCAAGGTTCACACGCGGAATCCTCGGACATGCGGCTAGGCCTTTCAGCGCTCTGGTGTGTTCAAAATTCGTGACCAAGCACATTGCGCATGCAATACTCGGACACGCACCTAAGCATTTCGCGCATAGGTAATCTTCAACTCAATGATCATGCGCATCACGCACGGGCTTCTCCGACCCTCACCTTAGCATTGTGTGCACCGGCACCTCGGACTGCGCGAATAAGCGCATCGAGTGTCGACTCCTCGAGCTCGCAGCTACGGATTTGCTGCGTCGGTACCTCGGACTGCATCTGGAAGCGCATTGAGTGTCGACTCCTTGAGCCCGCGGCTAGGAATTTAGCGCGTCGGTACCTTGGACTGTGTGGCTAGGTACTTCGCGCGTCGACGCCTTGAACTGCGTGACTAAGCACATCGCGTGTCGGCTGTTTGTATCTGCGGCTAGGCATTTCGCACATCGGACCCGCAACCAAGCATATTGCGCGTTCACTCTATTATCATATTGTCAAGATAGCTTGTAACAATATCTATCATACCTCCTCTTCAAAAGAGAACCTCATCATGAGCTCTGTTGACTAGGCCCCTTGGGCTGGCACAGACACCTGGCTGCAGAAGTGATCGAGGCATTATACTGTGGGCTCACAGTACGTCTCCGCGCACGGCGTCGCCAAGTGGCCCCCGAGAAGTGGAGCCCCACGACGCGGCACGATGGCGCACGGTGATAGACCCACCGCAGGTTCGAGCACCGAGCCGAAAGACCTGGCCGGCTCTGGCCGTACGCATGGGCGCTCTCCCAGGAACACACGGCGTCCAGGACAGTTAAGGCGTTTATTGATCACAAATGGCCAACATGTACCAGACTGCACCCAAACACACGGAGTACACTCGGCGCCCGCGGTTCCGATGGCGAGGAAGGCGGGTTACACGCCGCGTCGAACAATGGCTTACGCGCGCGGGCCGAAATGCGTTCGCAAACGCTACCTAGCGCTTCCCGTCACCAACAATGGTCTGTGACGGTTCGGACAAGCAAAATGTGATGCACTGAGCACCTGCAACTACCGCAAGGGCGGAACACAGAGCCACTCAGCAAGTCACACTTACGCAAGCTGACAAAGCACGTGAACGTCCCCAGGTCGGGGCGTTGGGGACACAAATAGCTGGTCGCTCACGTACCTTGCAGCTTGCCTCTCGTGACCGGCGCTCTTCCCTGTCGCAGCACCACTCCCCCGCGCACGGCGATCGTCCCCAGTCGGGGCCTCTTCCCTACGTCACGCCCCACGACCCAATAGCAGGACCGCGTAGCATGACGTCGCGGGACGCGGCCGCGGCGCCCGGGGAAAACGGCACGCGGTCGAGGGTCAGGCATTTGGGAGAGGTTTTCCTCGCAACGGCGAATAAGTCCGGAGCCTTAGGCACAGCAACGACTGCGCCCTGGTAGACCGAAGGAACTCCCACAATACAAAAGTACAATTCTGCGAAGCCCCTAGCAGCTGCAAATCTATCACTGGCTCTCTGATCCCAAGTTCTACAGCCATTGTCCAGAATAGTTGACTTGGGAGGCTGCTGGCACTCGGAGCCTTCATTCAGTAACATGGTAAATTGTACCAAAAGAAAAAAAAAAAGTCGAATTTATTGTACTGGAGATTGCTATCAAACGGGCAGTCTGCGGGTACAGGCTGCCTGAATGTACACTGGAACTATATTCATGCCCACACAGAGTTCTGCACGTCACTTGGTCTGAAACTTAGACACCATGCTCTTAGTAGGGCAGCAGCAGCAAAGAATGCCCCATAAAAAGAAAAAAGGGGGGGGGGGGGAAGCGCACCAGACCAGAGGCCATATGTACAAGAAGCCCCACATCACAAAACACCCCAAAGACTACAAATGTGGCGCCTTTTAGAGGAATGAAGAGAAGGTGAAACTTTGAGAGCCCTTTTCTCAAAACTGATTTTCGGCCTTTCTGCTCACTTTCTGGAGCTGATTTCGTTGTTGCTGTTTAACATATTTTGACTCCGCTTTTTTTGTCACGTTCCTTTGGCTGCAGTGCAGGTCGTGACATTCTCGCTTTCTTATCTTGACCCTTCGTAAGTTTACGATATGGCTATTAGTCTACCCTGAAAAGTGTGTTTGATGTGAAGGTAACATAATATATGGCACTCCAAAAAATTTGTGTTGCGAAAAAAAAAAACATGTGAGAATGTCACGACCTTCAGCCTGCATTTAGCTATGTAGCCAATACTTAACAAGCCTTCTATCACGTTTTTTAAGTTCCCCAGGCTCTCCAGAAAGTAAGAGGGAGAAAAATTCTGCTTAATAAATTTGAATGAGATGTTCTCAAGATATCGCTCTGAAACTTTTATGGAAGCATCAGGAAGACTTTCTAAACATTTGTGCCAATTTTCATCAAAATCCAGGAAGAAATGAGGCAGTCGATTTTCAACTCCAGGTGGTCAAAATTTCCGGAGCCTTCCACTGCGGCGTGCCTCATAATCAGAAAGTGGTGCTGCCATGTAAAACCCCATAGTTTAATCTAGCTGCTCCAAAAGACCATGTGCTGCTTCCATCACTGTTCCCATGAAATCCAAATTAAGGTTTTACTGTATATCATATTTGTCCACTTTGAATGTTTTGAACGGATGCAGGTTACAGAACTGATATATCTGTGCTTGGTGCACAGTTATGAATTCGTAAACTTCGTGCTTCTATTTCTTTTTTTCTAGCTCGCCACTTTTGACTATTCTGCTAAAAATTAATCGGGCCCTAAATTGAAATTCTGTTCCCAACAGTCACTGGAATTTAATGTTTGTTTTACTGCTATTAGTAAAAACAAATGCTTCCTGTACAATAGGAACTTACCCGTTGCCGTCACTCTGGCCAGTGCTGATGCCATCAATTGTTCACAACTTTTTTTTTTTTTTTTGCATCATCTGACTTGCAGAAGCTGGGAACTAGGAAATTCAGGTCTCCTGAGATGCTTCTTAGAACTTTGTCCTGAGAATTCGCAAAATTGTCTGAACACTCGTTACAGTGGGATCTCGATGATGCAATCACTGCTAATAACAAATTTTTGTATGATACGAATATTTCTGTTATCCCGGTCGAGCCCCATTACTTTGCAACGTGCTAGAGAACGATTGTTACGAATCAATTTTAGACCCGTGTCAGTTGAAGACTCAGGAAATTCTAAAGTGTGCTTGGCGAAAGCCAGACGCTGCTGTCGTCTGCGCTCTGTTTTCTAGGCTTTGCGGTTCGGTGACAGAGCCAGTCGCTGCTGCCGTCTGCGCTACAATTAATTCGCTTTGGTGTTAGGCGATATCGCCTGTCGCTGCTGCCGCTTTCGTTCTGCTTCCCTGCCTTTGGTACCCGGCGATCTAATCAGTTGCTGTTGGCATTTCCGTTCTGCCTCCCTTGCTTTCGCGTCTTGTGACATGTTCAGTCGTCGCATCGCATGACGAAAAGGCGAGCAGGAAGAAGACGACCACGACGACGATTGGAGACTAGCGCAGGCTGTTGCCTCTTGGCCAAGTGTAGCGTATTACGTTGTAAATATATTTGTATATAGCTTTTCATCTCCGTCTTCTTACGTAGAAATATAATGGGATCAAATTTTGGCTGCAGTGGTTGGAATTCAGTGGAGATAAAATGCAAAAGCAGCCATGTACTGTGCAATAGATACGCGTTAAAGAACTCCAGATGGCAAAAATTATTCAAATCCCCCACTACAGCGTGCCTCAGAATCACATCATAGTTTAGGCATGTTAATGCCCAGAATTTAATCAATTCAATTAATAAAGCAACCTGGCTTACATGTGTCATAACGACAAGTAAACTTTTTGTTGAAAATATTGCTATAGAAACCTATGTGGGTGTTGGTCGCTTCATGCCCCTCTCGGGTAGATGACCATATTTCGCCTGTGTGGTGCATCGTTTGTTGTGCCCATGACATGGCCTGCCTCTGTGGTTGTTGAGCTGACCTGGTCTACAACTTCAGGCAAAATGCAGGAAGCTAGAGTAAGCTGTGTGTATGTGATTTGTGTGTAACCTGATGATAAAAAGTGCGGTGGTGTGACAAAATTCTGTGCAGCTGGCGTGGGAGCGGACAGTGCGGCATCCAGTCAGCTTGTGATGAATGGGGTGCCCATCATGAATGGCACTGGGGTTGTGGACATGCACGTGCAGCCAGCAGTAGTGGCGCAGCCACAGCAGCAGCCACTCGGAGTGCACCTGTCAAATGTAGTCTCCCTAGGTAAGAATATTTGAGCCCGCTTCCCCCCTTTTCCCCGTTAAGGCCCCCGAAATTTCATGAAGTAGCAATACTCTTTCAAGAATGCCGGCACCTCCTCAGGCGCCCTTGCCGAGGCTAATGCCTCGCCACTGTTGACTTACTGACGTTGTGTGGCACCTCAAGCCGGCTTTGTTTGTTTGCATACAGTCGCGCTCCACTGCCATTTATGCTTCAGAAACGTCAAGCAACTTGTGAGGAGTGCATGTTTGTTCTTTTGCGATTCCTTGTGCTTTGTTTGTAATTTGCACACATCCTCAACTAAGTTTCCTGGCAAGTGGGGCGTCGTTTTGCGGTGTTTTCCATCGCAATGAGCTGCTGCACCTTTCAATATCAAAATAGATTCAGGGCACACAAAAAGTTCTTCGTGAATGCGTTCAGGAAGCCTGTCAGGTTAAGAAGAAAGACATACGTTCAGTGAAAATTGAGAAGGTGAACTTCAGACCGACATCCTTCACACGACTATGCAAAGTAAGTGTTCTCTCATAGTATCGTACTTGCCGAGGCTTGCGTAGTTTGCTGCGGGCTGAAGCGTAGTAGACATGACATAGATCACTGAGCATGTTGCCTATTATTTCTATGTTTTAACACAATTTTTACGCGGTGTGTAATTTGTTTTTCTAAGCCCTATGCGATCTTTGACATACCATGTATACCCATGTAATGAAGACATTTTTTTTCCCAATACTCATCCTAAGCAAAGTTGGGAGGTGCTTTTATTATGCAGGGTAAGTCTCATGGAGACATTTTCGAAACGACTAAAATTGAAAAGTGAAATGGTAATGATTTGGAACGTGCATAAGGCAACTTATCTTTGCTGTAGAAATACATTCATATGATTTACAAACTGTAGCCTTACTCAGCATGAGAACCTCCACACGTGCCGTTCAGGTCACTTGCCGCTTCATTCACATTGTGGTTCCACTATAGAATAAAGAACCAACGCATCAGCTGCACAAAGTTGGTACGGCCTAGGCCACTCGCACGCTTCAAGACAAAGCACGCTTCCAACAGTAATCTTTGATCGCACTCCAGCTCGTTCTTGCAACCATTTGTGGTTACCACGTTGAAGCCCACACCTGTTTTGACAAGCATGCTCTGTGTGTCTGTCTTTCCTTGACTATCCTGCTCATTGGCATGTCAAAGTTTATCGGTGTCTGACAGCATTTTTATTTTGTGCGCAGATCAACTCTTTCTTGACTTAAAGCGACCCTGAAACGCTTTTGACGATTTTCTACAAACGTACTGAGTCGTTAGAGTAGGTCCTTCTGATCATTAATTGACACATCTTAAGTGCTCTGCGTAAAGCGTGTAATTTATTATAAGGTTTTAAAAATGCACCTTGCTGCCGATCGCGGCGCACTGCTCGGCGGAATTTTAAGCCGCCCCTACCCATATGACCGAAATAACCCATATGACGTCAGTGGGGTGAGCTATCCGATTGGCTGACCAGGGCGCGTGATCGATAATTTTTCCAACTTTATGGTAAACAAATGATCTTCATAATAGTTGGAATGTTAGTTCATTTGTTTTTATAAAGAGAAAGTAGCAGAAAGAGAATGCACAAGAACAATTTTTCAGTACACTTAAGGGGGGAGGCTACCCTGGAGACCGAATTTTCTTATTTTGTAAGATATCCAGATGAAACTTTCAGGATATGTTCACACCACCGAACTATGAGGAACTGCAAAGTTTCATGAAGATATGTTTATTAGTTCCAGAGTTATTGAGGTTTAACTAGGTGATTCATGTATATGCCTGAGGAAAAGCCCGGAGAAATGCCAGGACATTGTAGGAAGCTGAAATTCACTGTGATGATTCCTTGACAGATATCCCAGGGGGCTAAAGAGCCCTTTTCTTTAATTTCCCCTCCAAAAAATTTTAAGACAAATTTGAATTTGATGTAGCCAGTAATGACCACATTCATCAAAAATTAATTGCTTATTATAAATTAACTGCACCAACTTTCAAAAAAAGAAGCCTGTTACCCCCTGGCAAAGTCACTCAGGAACAGAATAAAAAAAACGGCATACAAATCTGAAAAGCGGTTCTTGAGATATCGCCTTCCCCAGCACCACTACTAGCGAAAAAATACATTCCGAGAAAACAGGCCTTAAAGTTGAACATGTGTTTTTTTTTTTTATTAGAAAGCTCCTGCGGAGCTTCTAATTAGCTCTTGCGGCTCCAGGCACACTCAGTGTGTCGGATTTTCGACTGGCGACAGCCGAAAGCACAGTTTCGCCGCTGAAAAGCGTCTACGCAGTCGGCACTCGCTGCGGAAGATAGGAAGTTCGATGCTCGTACAAGACGCATATCGCGCTCCCGTGCACCGAACATCTGCACTGTCTTGAGCTTTGCCGGCATCGCGTGCAGCGAAGAACTAGCGAAAAAAAAAAGAAAGCTGAGCAAATAATCTAAAAGATAGCGCTAGGCGATGAACAACTCGAAAGCAGGCGAGCAAGGGACGCGAGCGCGCCATCACAGGGAGGAGCCGCCGCCGCCAGCGCAGCAGCCAATGGCAGGCGCGCTTTAGCCCGCGGGATTTGAGCAGCCGCCGCCGCCGGCGCTGCAGCCAATGGTAGGCGCGCTTTACCCCTCGGGATTTGAACGCGCTGCTCCGGCCAATCAGCGCTCCGCATCACATCGCGGAAAAACGCCAATAGCGCCTCAACCGCGCCGACGATGCCATTTTGCAAGGCAGCAAAATAGAGACAAAGAAACCACGGTCAAAACGACACCAAGATGGCGAGGGCAGGCCGCATGGTCCGGGAATGGCGCGCGCGCGAAGTTTGACTTCATTTCGGCATCTGTGCGTGTTTTGTGGGCCGCGGTGGCCTCAAAAGTAGCGTTTTTTCTGTACTTTACGGTTGAATTAGGTGATGATAATTACAGAACAGGTAGTTTATGAGACATACAACCCAAAAATAAGGTTTTTCAAAAATCGACTTTTTCGCGATTTTTCAGTTTTCAAGGGCCGCATCCCCCCTTAAGCACTTCCGGCACACAGCAAGTGTCGTCTGCTTGTGTTACAACGTACTCCATTTTGACGAGAGCTCCGCGGTCAGAGTTGGTCTCAGTCTGTTCGCGAGCACTATGATTCGACTTTGTTGCCTTGTGGACTGCAAACGTAGCGACTGGCAATATGTCAAGCTGCGACATCGTGTCCCTCTGCAGGGCAGCGTACGAGCGAACTGGCTGCTGCGCATCAGACTGTCGCTATCCTATCGGCGCCAGGATTTGCACGTTTGTGGCCGTCACTCTACACCGGAAGATTACTAACGCACTAGCGTTTCGCGAGTCCTGTATTAGGGCAAACGTAAGCGCAAGGGGACAAGGTCTGGCCGCTTGACTGTGCCGTAACGGGATGAGCCGAGATGAGCAGAAGGGCAAAGGTGAATGGTCTGCATGGTTCAGCCACCTGGTGGCATAGAGCTCAACCATACACAGTAGCAGCAACGAAGCGTATTCTTTTTTGCTGCCGGTGCGTATTTTTCGCAGCAGTGTAATCATCAACACGTTTTTATAAATGTTTAAAATGTTTTACACTTGGTTAGAGCAATATTAGCGCTTTGTTTGGCTGGTTAGGCGCTGCGCCAACAAGTGTCTGGACCGTGCAGAGACCTATCAGGCCGCTCACGTACGTCTGCGCCAAAGTTCCTTGATCAGCTTGAGTTTATGCCTCCAGTCATTTGCCGATATGACCAGCTTGCCCGTGGCTAACGGAATACCAGACACGTTCGGCGCTACGACAGAATGCTCGCAACGCACGCTGCTTCGATAGCTCTCGCTTGGGGTCGACAGCCAAGTGGCTAGCGGGGAGGTTTCGCACGAATGGGGGCGGGCTTCAAAACAACCGGAAGTGGACGATGTGACGTCGCATCGTGACGCAGGACAAGTGAAGGCGGAGCTTAGCCCCGCCCGCTCGGCGAACGAGTTGAGGAGGAAAAGCATGGCTGGGGAGGAGGGTAACTTCTAATCGCTTGTAGCTCCATTAATACGTAACGCTTCACTTAAATTGTGGTGCGAATGTTCTACTTAAGGGGGGACGCGGGGATCAGATCGCGAAAATCTCCAAAAAGATCGATTTTTGGCAACGACGCGTTTCGGTATCTGCAATGCCTAATCTACGTTGTATCAAAATGGTTTGACTGAAAACGCGCTAAAAGTGGCCGAAAAAAATTAATTTATCAGTGCGTAGGGCGTGAAAACGGCTTAAAATCGCGTAAAATCATCGCAGTTCGCGGAGCCCTAACTCGTCTTTCCCGCCACCGAACGCCGCCATCTTGGTATCGTTCGAAAGCTCGAAGTTTCGCCATTCCGTTTCTGAATTCTTCGGTCGTCGCCATCTTGTAACAAACACACAAACACAAAAGAAGCGCGGGTCTGCTAGAGGCGGTCGCACGGGCCCTGCGATGAAAGCGGGCCTCCGATTGGTTGCCGTACTGAAAGGCGTCTCGCCATTGGTTGCTGCTGCAGCAGCGGGGAAGCTGGCAACCATGGCGGACCGCAGTTGTCTGCTTTGAAAACCACGCCGGCGTCTTTCTTCGCAGAATTCGGATTTATGAAAGCTCCCAGGTCAGCGATGGATCATCGCTCGTTCGAAAAGAACTTTTAAATGAAGCATGCCTTCGGAAAACGGAAGCGCAAGCCTCCTACGGCGAGAAAAAGACCGCGGCCAGCGGGAGAAGCGGAGAGAACCCGACTGAACACGCAGATAATTCGCCGCGTTATCTTGCACCGTGCGATTCCAGCAACGAAGTCGACAATCGCCCTGTGACATCGACACTGATAACCAAGCCACCGGAAGACGTGCCAACGGAGGCTCTCGCACCTGTGCGTACGGCCGCGCGAGTCAGCAACCGAGATCGCGTTGTTGGAGGCGACGCGGGTCGAAGGTCTCCATCGCCGGCAGAGCCGGTGTGCGTTTCCGATGCATCGTGCGACAGGGACACGCAGCCTGCGAGTGAGCCCCAACCGTCGACGAGCTACATACTGTATGGTGACTCAAGGCTCACCAGACGAATCGTCGCACGATTCAGACGCGCCTCGAGCCGCGTTTTGTGTCAGCGGTGACTGCAGAAGCGCAGGCATGCAGCGTTCGCGACTCCCTTCGCGCAGTGTCCACAACTGAGCGGAAGCAGCAATGCCAAGAACAAATTTCGGCCCCTTGTGACTGTGAGTTCATTATTATGCCTGTTTCCGCGATGAACTCTTTGATCGCTAAAACTCTGTGCCCAAGATGCCAACAGCGTTCTGTGGGTGTACACTGCGATACCAGGCTCGGTCTGGCAATGAAAATGGTGGTCATGCACTACTCCAGACGGCGCAAGAAAAGGATAAATAACGCCTGAAGAAGGCATCCAAAGCCCACCAAACAATGAGGCAAAGGTGTAAGAAGATGCCTGACAGCAATGATTCAAAATATTACAGCCCTGGTGCCTTTTAATAAATTTGCAGTGCTTTTAAAACTTTGCAGCCAGTTTTCTCAATTGCATTTTTTTAGTCAATCACCTCGCTCGTGGAAAGCGTAGCACAACAATGGCTGGACCGATTTTGGCCCAGTTTGTTTTGCTGTGATCCACAAGCTGTGCTTTACTTAAAGACAGTCTTGAAATGTTTCTTTATCTTTCCATTATTTAATTATTTCACAATTACTACATGGCTTCATGCAGTGAAGCACAGTCATGTGCATGTTATGTTGAGCAAAAAATTATTAGCGCTTTAAAAAAAAAAATCGAACACTGTCTTGATGTAGATTAGACATCTGGCCAAACATGCAAAGTATTCCCAGCTCCCTATCATGTTTCGTTACTGTGCCAGGCTTTCCACAAGCAAGGAACTTATAAATTCTTATAAAACAAAAACTAATTAAGATATCCTAATGAAATTTTAGATTTGTCTCTCTATTGCAATGTGCAGCGTGTGCGCCAAATTTCAGCCCTTTCTGTCAAGAAACAAAAAAGTTAGTTCTGATCCCCTCCTCCCCCCTTAAGCTGTACCCTACGCGTCTACAAAATTTGTCCGAACCATTTCTGGGGCCCTTTAAAGCCCATCACTTATATCGAAACCCAAGGCAGGCACAAAATCGAGCCACAGACACCCGAATTTGACACTACGCCCACTACGCCGATCAAGTGCCGGCCATGCCTTCTTAAATTCAACTCCCGCGCATGCGCTTTCTGTTACGTCAGTGTAAAGTATGTAAACTGCGTATGTTGTAGAGAGCCAGTTGTGCGGATTCTTTCTCTCTCTTGAATCTGCAAGGTGTCTTTGCGCTTTCACTAGCCAAAAGGATGCGTTAAGTTAAACACATATGCAAGAGTCAAAATTGTAGTCTCTTAGAAAAACTACAGCACGGCTGTTCGATCGTGAGACTGCGCAGTAGCAAAATTGTCGGTGCATTCATTACATGCGAAAAAATAAATTTCAGATTTTTCATTGTTCATTCGCGTGAGCTTGGTGTGTGAAGGTTTAGATGCGGCAGTGGAGCACTGCAAAAGAAACGTTCAGTCGCCCCAGGCATTTGTTTAGTCATTCGATCGCTTTAGTTGTTCGCTAAGTCGTAACTTCACTAGTCATATCTCGCAAATATTACCTCCGGTCGAGCGAAACTGTCCTCAATGCATGCGCCTCTAAATTACTGATGGTACAACTCGGTATGCAACGACGAGTGTTTCACTTCGTGAACGGACGAGCTAGCGCATGATGCAATGTTACTCATGATCAATCAGTAACCTGAAAGACATAGTAGTTTACTCAATGTAAGCTCACTATGTTCTTGTTTGAGCCCAGGTTAAGCACTGCTAATGCATTCTCACTTCGCAAATAAATGCGAAAGAAAGTGATTTAATTTTCTATGTACGCAAAGCCCCGACGATGCTCAGCCATGCATTTTTCTGTCAACTGAGGCATGAGAGACAATAATCGCGCGAGTGCGTGCCATTTTCGAGCTTTTGCACTTGCTTAGAATGTTGGCAAGCACGCACGAAGGCTAGTATGAAAGTATTATTTAGGTTACTGAGGGCTTGCTGGAGCCTGGATGTCTTGTATGCAACCATTCACAACAAGATTTTGCAACACACACTTGACAAATGTTGCGTACCTAATTGTAGCTACGCTGTCCATTTGGAGTTGTCATGGGATAGCGTTAGTGCTCGTTTAGGTACTTTACTTAAAAATAGTTATCAAAACAGGAAATAAAGCGACATTTACTGTATTTGAATAACCCTCAGAGCTAGAACGCTAACGTGAGCACTTAAAATTGCACCACCTTGCTATGCGTGCATTCACTCTGCAAAAGGTCGTCTACTATGGTGAAGCAAAATAGGTGGCACCACGGTCGAGGAGAGAGCACGAAAGATAGAAGAAAAAGGAGGAGTGAAGTCGGAGGAGGGGAGTCTCACTACATTATATAGTTTCAGGGGCTTTGCCCTGCCACTCCTCTCTTTATTTATGACACACCTTTCCACACCCACTTCCAGGGTCACTGCCAAGCCCTGGTACTGTAAACTCAACCAAGACAGTCAACTCGAGAGCTCAGGCCGTGCCCACAAGCTCAATTGGTGGAGGCATCTCACCAGCCTTGTTCAATCAGGTGAGTTTCAGTAGCCAAGAAAAGTGATCATCTCTGAGGCCTCTTTCATAGAGGTTTCCAAGGATTTCACAATTAAGGCCATTGTGTGTTTTATTCACGAGCTTGGGCCAATGGTTGCAGCGCCCTACACTGCTAGCGGCACTCTGCAAACACAGTGGCGACTTTGCATGTTGGCATGCGTTTTCGGGCAGTACAGGGAAGAAGGAAAAAGCTGAGTAAGTATGACGTCAGGCAGCTAGGCTATCTTCCTCCCTTTGCGGCCCATCTGTGGGTTGAGTCTTCGGAAATAGGCCCTCCGCAGGGTTGCCAGAGCTTTCAGGGCATTGTACATTTTGTGGTAGGTTGCAGTGATGCACATGTGATTTGTTGGTGTCATGCTCTCCATTCTGCTGCCCCCCACATTCTCTTTTCTCCCTGCTATGTTTATGATCTTTAGGTAAATTACCACTTGCCGGTCACAATGCATGAGCCAATTTCGAATGAGTCTTCTTTGTAGTGTGACACGGTGAAAAATGGATAGAAAGCAACTGATTTTTATGCATGGGCTGTTTACAGAACAGGGATGCCAAGATGGTGGAAGGGAAGCACATTAAATGTTTGGCTGATTGTGGAAGTGATGTGGGACCTTCACACCAGGCAAAGTGCAGTCTTGTGCACATTAATAATGTAAGCTGAATAGTATGGTTTGAGCTGGGAAAGACATTCGACGCTTTTATAGGACATCAGTGGAATACTTATGTCACTGGCAACGGTGAAGTTGGGTCTTTTAAGTCCCAGCAGAGCGCGTGGTGGTAGAAAAACTAGAAGTGGAATTTCTTACCAACCCAAACTAAAGTGGGGCACTTGTACTACGTGGTTGAAAAGTTGTACTTTCGTGGTACAAGGTGGCTGGCATGGGCAATGGCACATTGCTGTTCATGTTGGCATTGGGCAAGTGCTGAGCCTGTTTTGTGGTTACTAGCATTGGTACAAACTTCCATATAGGCGAAAGGGTCAAAATGTGCCAAAATTGGCTTTGTTTTAAGGGGGGAGGCTACCCTGGAGACCGAACTTTCTTATTTTCTAAGATATTCATATGAAACCTTCAGGGTAGGTTCACAACACCGAACTATGAGGAACTGCAAAGTTTCATGAAGATATGTTTATTAGTTCCAAAGTTATTGAGGTCTAACTAGGTGATTCATGTATATGCCTGAGGAAGAGCCTGGAGAAATGCCAGGACATCGTAGGAAGCTGAAATTCACTGTGATGATCCCTTGATAGATATCCCAGGGGGCTAAAGAGCCCTTTTCTTTAATTTCCCCTCCAAAAAATTTTAAGACAACCTTGAATTTGATGTAGCCAGTAATGACCACATTCATAAAAAAATAATTGCTTATTATAAATTAACTGCACCAGTTTTCAAAAAAAGAAGCCTGTTACCCCCTGGCAAAGTCATCCAGGAACAGATTAAAAAAAACGGCATACAAATCTGAAGAGCGGTTCTTGAGATATCGCCTTCCCCAGCACCACTAGCGAAAAAATCCATTCTGAGAAAACGGGCCTTAAAGTTGAACACGTGTTTTTTTTTATTAGAAAGCACTTGCGGAGCTTCTAATTAGCTCTTGCAGCTCCAGGCACACTCAGTGTGTCGGATTTTCGACTGGCGACAGCCGAAAGCACAGTTTCGCCACTGAAAAGCGTCTACGCAGTCGGCACTCGCTGCGGGAGATCGGAAGTTCGATGCTCGTGCAAGACGCATATCGCGCTCCCGTGCACTGAACATCTGCACTGTCTTGGGCTTTGCCGGCATCGCGTGCAGCAAAGAACTAGCGGGGAAAAAAAAGCTGAGTAAATAATCTAGAAGATAGGGCAAGGCGATGAGCAGGGCGCAAGCTCATGTTGAGGCGGATGGAGCAAGGGGCAACGATGCGAGCGCGACATCAAAGGGAGCAGCCGCTGCCGCTTGCGCAGCAGCCAATGGCAGGCGCGCTTTAGCCCGCGGGATTTAAGCAGCCGCCGCCGAAATTTGAACGCGCTGCTCCGGCCAATCAGCGCTCCGCATCACATCGCGGGAAAACGCCAATAGCGCCTCAACCGCGCCGACGCCATTTTGCAAGGCGGCAAAATAGAGACAAAGAATCTACGGTTCCAAGATGGCGTGGGCAGGCCGCATGGGACGGGAATGGCGCGCGCCCGAAGTTTGACTTCATTTCGGCATTTGCGCGCGTTTTTTGGGCCGCGGTGGCCTCGCAAGTAGCGATATTTTTGGTACTTTATGGTTGAATGAGGTGCTGCGAATTACGGAACAGGTAGTTTATTAGACATACAACCCAAAAATATGATTTTTCAAAAATGACCTTTTCGCGATTTTTCGGTTTTCAAAGATCGCGTCCCCCCTTAAGGGGCGAGGTGGGGATCAGAATTAACTTTTTTGTTTCTTGACAGAAAGGGCTGAAATTTGGCACACACACTGCACATTGCAATAAAAAGACAAATATAAAATTTGATTAGGATATCTTAATTAGTTTTTGTTTTATAAGAATTTATAAGTTCCTTGCTTGTGGAAAGCCTGGCACAGTAACGAAACATGATAGGGAGCTGGGAATACTTTGCATGTTTGCACAGATGTCTAATCTACATCAAGACAGTGTTCGATTTTTTTTTTAAAGCGCTAATAATTTTTTGCTCGACATAACATGCACATGACTATGCTTCACTGCATGGAGCCATGTAGTAATTGTGAAATAATTAAATAATGGAAAGATAAAGAAACATTTCAAGACTGTCTTTAAGTACAGCACAGCTTGTGGATCACAGCAAAACAAACTGGGCCAAAATCGGTGCAGCCATTGTTGTGCTACGCTTTCCACGAGCGAGGTGATTGACAAAAAAAATGCAATTGAGAAAACTGGCTGCAAAGTTTTAACAGCACTGCAAATTTATTCAAAAGCACCAGGGCTGTAATATTTTGAATCATTGCTGTCAGGCATCTTCTTACACCTTTGCCTCATTGTTTGGTGGGCTTTGGATGCCTTCTTCAGGCGTTCTTTATCCTTTTCTTGTGCCGTCTGTAGTAGTGCATGACCACCATTTTCACTGCCAGACCGAGCCTGGTATCACAGTGTACACCCACAGAACGCTGTTGGCATCTTGGGCACAAAGTTTTAGCGATCAAAGAGTTCATTGCGGAAACAGGCATAATAATGAACTCAGTCACAAGGGGCCGAAATGTGTTCTTGGCATTGCTGCTTCCGCTCAGTCGCGGACACTGCGCGAAGGGAGTCGCGAACGCTGCATGCCTGCGCTTCTGGAGTCACCGCTGACAAAACGCGGCTCGAGGCGCGTCTGAATCGTGCGACGATTCGTCTGGTGACCCTTGAGTCACCATACAGTATGTAGCTCGTCGACGGTTGGGGCTCACTCGCAGGCTGCGTGTCCCTGTCGCACGATGCATCGGAAACGCACCGTCTCTGCCTGCGATGGAGACCTTCGACCCGCGTCGCCTTCGACGCGATCTCGGTTGCTGACTCGCGCGGCCGTACGCACAGGTGCGAGAGCCTCCGTTGGCACGTCTTCCGGTGGCTTGGTTATCAGTGTCGATGTCACAGGGCGATTGTCGGCTTAGCTGCTGGAATCGCACGGTGCAAGATAACGCGGCACGTTGTCCGCGTGTTCAGTCGGGTTCTCCGCTTCTCCCGCTGGCCGCCGTCTTTTTCTCGCCGTAGGAGGCTTGCGCTTCCGTTTTCCGAAGACATGCTTCATTTAAAAGTTCTTTTCGAACGAGTGACGATCCATCACTGACCTGTGAGCTTTCATAAATCCGAATTCTGCGAGTGTTAAACGAAGAAACACGCCGGCGTGGTTTTCAAAGCAGACAACTGCGGTCCGCTGTGGTTGCCAGCTTGCCCGCTGCTGCAGCAGCAACCAATGGCGAGACGCCTTTCAGTACGGCGACCAATCGGAGGCCCGCTTTCATCGCAGGGCCCGTGTGACCGCCTCTAGCAGACCCGCGCTTCTTTTGTGTTTGTGTGTTTGTTACAAGATGGCGACGACCGCAGAATTCAGAAAGGGAATGGCGAAACTTCGAGCTTTCGAACGATACCAAGATGGCGGCGTTCGGTGGCGGGAAAGACGAGTTAGGGCTCCGCGAATTGCGGTGATTTTACGCGAATTAAATCTGTTTTCTCGCCCTACGCACTCATAAATTAATTTTTTTCGGGCACTTTTAGTGCGTTTTCAGTCAAACGATTTTGATACAGTGTAGATTAGGCATTGCAGATACCGAAACGCGTCGTTGCCAAAAATCGATCTTTTTTGCGATTTTCGCGATCTGATCCCCGCGTCCCCCCTTAAAGGCAGTAAAAAGGCATGCATTCATTTTTTTCGACTGCCTGATCTTTCGGAAGTTTTCGCGGCCCCTAGGGAATACGAAAATTGCCAATGCAGTGGATCTACCAACCGTGAAAACCAGGGATTCTCAGGGAAAATTAGGGGCCGCTTTATTGAAAGGGAAGGAAAGTCGTCCTAATGCTGGCTCGAGTAAAAGAGAGGAATCGCAACAAATTGTCTTTGACGCTGTGTCGTCGGCTGGAGGAATTGCGAGTTTACAGTCGGTGACCCATTTTCCAGATGCCCGAATTTCGGGACACTCCCGATAATGCGAACAGCTTCACGGTGCCACGTAGCATGTACCCCATATAGTCAATCTTTAAGAACATCGGAAATTTTGGACGCAAGAGCCCTTTGCTGTCCTATTTTCCTAACATTTTGCCGCGACCACAAGGCTGAAACAGCATTAATCAAAAGCACCACCGCAGTTTTTATTATCTCGCTTGCAGATCCGCTGGCAGCCGTGGCCACCACCGCGACAATGCGAGACCTACCGGCTCCAACATTCTTTATTAAGGTTACTATTTGTTGCCACGATTTTCATTGAAAAGATTCACTGCTGTCAGCAATGGCACCGAATCTGCTGCTGTATTCCTCGTGATTGGCTTCAAAGGCTAGAAAGCACGGCGCATTGTATAATACCGGTTCCGAAAGGCAGCTTCACCTCAGCACAGCAACGTTACGCATTGAAGGATATGTGAAGCATTGCAGTGAAGCTTAACAAGTGTGGGAAGGGGTGATTGTCATGGATGAAGTGGGTATTCAATAACCATACACATGCACCTGCCATTTCCTGTCACAGTACGAGCACTGATATGCATAATAAGTGTACTATTTCACACAATATATAATAACTATACTATTTCACACTGATATGCATAATAAGTGTAGATATTTCACACAATCCACGTATGGAATAGGCGCACATTTACAAGTATCATAATAATAATAATACCTGTGTATACATGAAGGTGTTGATTGAGGTAAAACACATTACAGCTTCTCTGCTCGTCCTTTTTCACAGAGTGCAAGGGGTGATGAATTTTTTGGTGTGGTTTTACTTTTTTCCATTGGCCATTCTTGTACCATCATTCAGTCGCGCCGCCGACTACAATGCCCGATTTTCGAGTAACGGAGCATATACAATCAATGACTGAATTTCGGACGTCTTCGCGGTACTGCCACGAGCCCCATAGAATCAATGTGTAAGGACATGCGAAGTTTCGGACGCTTGAACCCCCCCCGTCGTCGTCCAATTTTCCTGACTTTTTGACGCGATGGAAGGTCCTTTGGCTCCTCGCGCAGTGCCCTTGGGAAGGAAATCGACTTGCAGCCGAAGCACATCACCGCTTTGAACCACAACTAGTCGAATCTAGCCGCCACACACCTATTTGGTCTGGCCACGCTGGCTATGTTCATCGCCACACTTTCGCCTCCGGTGGAGTTTCCAGAGCAGCGCCATTTCGTTTGTTTGCGCAGGCCACATTTTGGCTAGCATGGTTTTTGGTTGTGCTGTTGTGTCAAGTGCTGACACAACCGTGCTGACATGACCCTTGCTCAGATCGAGGCAAATATGATCACATGCAACCGGAACGCCGTCAAAACAACAATCAACAAGTTCTTCAAGCCACTGCAGCAATAACACCGGCTGCCCGACGATGTACATGTACATAATAAACCGGCAGTTGGCTACATACAGAGTTTTTGAACGCCTCTTTTTATAGCCACTTCACTGATGCTTTGGCAGGGTTTCGGAAGCCTGGTACTTCCTCTACCTCTAGATCCTACCTTTACCTCTAGATCCGAGAAATAAAGAAAAAAGGTGTGTTTTTTTGCATGCACTCAGTTTTTCGGACTGCCTGAATTTTCTAACGTTTCTACGTTCCCTAGAGGGTTTGAAAAATCGGTCATTGATTGTAATGGTTTCGAATTAATAACATCAGCATTGTGACTCTGGCATAGCATGCGTAATTACACAAAGTTAGACTGCTGAACTATCACGTGACCACTTGTCACATGTTCAGGCCTCAGTACACGCAATGTAATCTACGTCGCTTACTTTTCCGTTTGCCGGTCATTTCGTTTTCCGGTTCTGCAACCAGTGATTTTGGCAACTCAGGATAACTGTTGACGTTGATGCAATTAGCATCGAAGATCAGTAGTGACGAACCATATTGCCACATCCAAAACGTGTCATGTATGCGTCGCTTACTGCAGCTTGGCTTTTTTCTCACGCTTGCCTCTGGACATGGTGCACCACCTAATGGCACCGCAACGAACTCTGCGTGCGGCGCGTGTTTAAGGGGGGACACCCCACTTAAATTTTCTTTTTTTATTTGTGGCCACAATTTGATAAAACTTCCATCACTTATGTATTTCAACATGCTGATTTCAAATATTCAATTGGTTTTCCCATGCAACAAGTACTTTTCAAAATATAAGCAATTCATGCTTTTTTGTATGGACTAATTTGGAGGCGAGTTCTCTCTACAATGCTGACTGTTAATGAAGGAGACTGGCGCATCAAAATGATGTTGAATGATCAGAGGTTGCAGTGCTACAAGAATGAATGTTCTAAACTGATTTATGCCAAAGTTACAGCATGTCAAACTTTTGTAAGCAGAAGGCATTTGTGAAACCCTGGAGAAACTATTACTTTTGCAAAATTTCTGTAATGATATTTGTTCACATTTTAGGCCTACTGCACTCCCAATTTGTCCACCTTTCTGGCGAAAAAAGAATTATTGCGATAAGATGAGTAGAACCAGAGATATCGTCACTCCAAAACTACACCACCATCAAAAATGTTGTTTTGAGAAAACGAGAAAAAACATTTCAGGACATGTTCATGGTGATTACGGCAAATGCTTGAATGCTAAATTGATCAAGGATGATACAGGGGTCCAACCAGGCAAGAATGAAACTTTCGCTTCTTTAAGGGGGGACACTAATTAAAATAATGTTCATGATGTTTTCCATCAATATTCATGAAACTTTCCATTCTTGTTAAGACTTGTGCCGATTTCAAATATCTAATTATTTTTCCAATAGGCCATTTAGTTCTGAAGATAAATGAAATTCATTGTTCATAATTTGTAGAAACAATAGGGGGGAAAATGCGCTATGGAATTCATATTGGCACATGCCTGGGTACTAGAAAACATAAGGAACATAATGGTAGGAATACTATTTTGATATATGTAATTAGCAATTTTACAGCTATTCAATCTTTACTGTTCGAATTGTGGCTACGCTACTGTCTGATCTAAAGCAGAATTGGAAATTTTTAAAGCATAAATTCCAAAATCTGACCCTACATTGTGTACAAGTGAAAAGTCGGTGTTTCGAGAAAACGAGAAAAAAAGATTACATTCACTTATAATCAAAAGTACAGAAATAATTTTGCATTATTTTGCAGTGAAAGTGGCTAAAAGCCACCAGGAATGTAGTCGCTCTGACCACGGCCACCCAAATGCGGCAAAAACATCGTTTAGTGCCGTTCGCCGATTCCCGGTGGCTTGCATCGCGCGCGCGGCAAGGTTGTCGTTCACGCGGGTCGAGCTCCACCTCGACGCGATATCGCCGCAACACGCGCATGTGATAACGATCTTTATTGCAAGGCCAGATTACCGTTCGCTTTTGCCTCCTGCGATGCTGCCGCTGCACACCTTGCACTTGACAAAAGACATCAGTGCGTTCACGGAGTCCTACTGAGGATAGCGAAGCCTGCCTCGGCGTCGACTGGCGCGGCTGCAACGCCGTCGGCGCGAGTGAGCAAATCCAACACCCGCTTTGTTGCTGACGTTGACGCAAGATCTCGAAGTTTTTTTGAGCATTCATCTCCCTCTGCAACAAATCCGCACGCTGCAACATTGCAGTGTCACGTTGAACGCGGCCGCTGTCCGTAACGATTTCACTCATTTGTGAGCTGGCTAGGCCTACTTCGGCATCATTTGCGGTTGGCGGCGAGCTACTCTCGATGCTTTCAGAAGGAAAGGAGCGCTTTTGAAAGTTATAAGCTGATCGCTTCTTCTTTTTGCCGAACTTGTGCCTCATGGCCAACTTTCCCGGTGGATCGGACATCGTTGGGCATGGTGCCATCAAACCTACGAGACGCGCAGTCGCGTCGCCTGCGGAGTGGAGCAGACGATGGGAACCTCGCGCAGCCAACCACAGCACGCATGTTTGGTCACGTGCGCTAGTCAACGAATCGGATCGCGCGTTCGGGCTTTTTTTTCTCCCCGGATTTCAACATCACTGGCGTACCGACGGAGTCACTTTTGGCGGGAAATTAAAGAAGGAAGGCTCTCCTTCCAACGACACCAAGATGGCTGCGATCGCGCGCATAGAAAAAGAGCTACGCGCTGCGATAAAAAGGGCTGTTTCTGCGCGGAATTCAGCTCACAGGGATGTTATAAATTGGTATTGCGGACAAAATACTCTTCCCTGAGATTCGAAACTTGGTGAATAAAAGGAATATTAGCTGTAGAATTCGAAAATTTCTTTTTCAAAAAATCGATTTTTTCGCGATTATTTCGCCGCAAAGAGCCGTGTCCCGATGTCTGAATGCAAATGGCACGGATTCTATCCTGAAGAGCATGGCTTGAGCTCAAGAAGCAAAGTGTTGACTGTTGCTGTGATGCACGTGACTGTTGTTGAAACCAAATTAAACTCTTTTAAGGGGAGAGGCTCCTCGAAACAACTTTTTTTTTATTATTTGTTTCAGAGACTTCAAAATTCAGCCAATTAGAGAGTTGTTTATGCAGATTTCAAATATGCAATTAGTTTTTGTGTAGCTGCTATAGTTTTCGAGTTATACTATACTGAATGACAAATTATAGCGATCTTTACGGGCACCTTTTTATGAACTAAACTTTTACAAAAAGTATTGTGCTATAGCTCATTTAGCTCTTCATAGATCACAGAGTGCCGATATCTAGTCAAAAAACATGTTCAGTTATTGGAAGGGGGACAAAAAAATTTTGACACTTCAACCATTGTTTCTTTCAGTTCCCTGAGATATAATTTCGTACTATTGTAATTATTGACGACTGATATTGAAATTTCAAGTAGATATCGGCATTCTACATACTTTCAAGAGTATGTATGCCAAATTTCGTTAGTATACACCAATTCTAAGTGTACAAAAGGCTTCCCGGAAGACGCGAAAATATCAAAAAATTTGAAAATGAGAAAAACAGGTTTGAAAGTTTCAAAACCTTATATTCTTCAAAATCCAATTGTTTTTGCATGAATCTTGGTCACACTTAGAAATAGCATGGAATGTCTTGTGATGCAGCGGTTTTGGAAGGCCGATGATCGCACAAGGTCGCAAAAGCCGGTCATATCCAGTACCTATTGGCCGCGAGATCGACCTATAGGTGGCAGCACCGTCGCCCCGTTAGTGTGGATGCGTCGCCCGTGCGGTGTGTGGAAGTGTAGGGAGCTACGGTTTCATTTCGCGATTCTGTGCTCCGTGCCCGCAGAAAACGCTTCATTTACCATCGTGAGATTTTGTTCGCTTCCGCAATGCAGCACATATTGCACAGAGCCAGGGATAAGCTTTCACTACTATCCCGTTGACGCGGCACGTCGCCGAGAATGGCTCGTCAGGCTTCGGAACGGCAAGGCGCCGTCCAAGTATGCGATGGTGCGCAGTAAGCACTTCGACGATGTGCGTTCAAGCGTTCGCTGACGAAAAAGGATGGCGAGTAGTCCAATATAATATCACGTTTGGGAATCCCAATCGGCAATCTGGGCATTAATGTTTGCTGCATGCGTAGTTGCTGTGTGGTTGCTGTGCGTGTGAAGATCGTTGCAGTCCGCGAAAGTTCGTGTCGGCGTGGCCTGGGATGCCAGTAATGAGTTGCCTGTGCTTTTATATACTTCCGAAAGTAAATTAACCGTGTGTCCACGCTGTGTCCACGCGTGCAATTTATTTTATAAACTTCATGTGCCGCCTGCGCAGTGAATTCAAGGTTCGCGCTCAGCTGCGAGTCCGTTTAAACGACCGTCACCGAGCGTGACTAGTTGTCACGTTTTCCGTTGTCTTTCCTCAGCCACGGAACTGTTCTCTGTGTTCGGAAGTGTAAATACGAGCATCGAAACACGGCAAGTGTGTACGCATGATCTCGTACAGATTAAACAGTGCCGTTTCGCGAGCCAACAGCGGATGGTCCATTAAGCGATGAACGAACATGCGCGAGCGAATTTATTGCTACTGCTCATATTGATATATTTGTTTCTCTCTTTTATAGGGGGGGCGGAAAAAATTGAAGCCCGATGCACTGCATTCAAGCACCACCGCAAATTCAAGTGCCTGCATGCGAAAGTAATTAAAGAGATCTAATGATTATGATACAACATAAATTATACGTTGCATGCTTTATTTGTGCTTCGTGTAACGGTTGCAACTGGTTATGAAGCGACTCGAAAACATTTTACAATGGTAGTAACACTGAAACTAACTCGAGATTTCGTAGGTCTGGCTAAAAACAAAAATTGATAAAGCAACATAAGTTCTCTAAATTTATCGCATAACGTAAACACATCGCAAATCAGCGAGTCAGCTTAGTATGATGTAATGTAAACAAATCGCGATACGCGCCGCGACCAACTACATCCGAACAACTTGAGGCAATACTTTACCCTGCAGGGCATGTGCAGTTCAATTCTGCTATTTTTGTCTCGTCGGTCAAATTCAGGTACTAAGCGCGGACGACTGCAGCACGAATGCGATAACGTGCACAGGACCGTCAGAGCAGCTGGTGGAAGCGACGGCACTACAATCAATGATGTGGCCCGCCGCAACGACTTGGTCGCCTTCGACGAGACACCTGACACCGTCCCTAACATGGTTGACAATTGTGCTTAGAGGCAAGGGTGCTGTAAAACGGAAAAAGAACGCATGTTAACCTCACAACACGTTGAAAGGAGACGAGCGCACATGGTGGGGTCGTGTTAAGGGGGGATGAGGGTCTTGAAAACTTTTTTTTTATTTCTTAACGTATCTTCCTGAAAATTCGCATGCAGATATATCTTTCAATGCTGATTCCAAATATATATTCAGATTTGATATATCTCATTTAGAAATGAAGATATCGCAAAATAACTTATCCCACATAGGTCTTTTGTTACGGGCCATTATGGTAATTTCTTGATTAAAAAAACTAGTTTTAAAGAATAGCTGTCATTTCCAAGGACCTACTGCACATCCTAAAGCTAAAGAAATTTTTTAAAAGTCATCATATAGGTCATGAATGAATATCAAAGTAGGAAGAAAAAAACAATGCAGGAGTAATTAGCTTACACCTGACCTAATTGCTAGTCTATTTGGTTTAATGAAAAATGGAAAGCTTTAGGATGCAGCTGAGGTTTCACTGAAAAAAATGATACCTAATTCAATAAAATCAGTTGATGCAAACATTATGAAAAGTTCCGTAAGGCAAAGGCATTTGATCGAAAAAGCAAAGCTGAGAAAATTGCATTCAAAGTTTTGCTTACTCTGCCACTTTTGTTTACCTATCACATGGAAAAATTTAATGCTTTAGCATGCAGCCCAGTCATTACTGAACACAATAACACCAAACTCACAGAAATCTGTTCATGTAAAGATTGCGAAAACTTCTGTATTGCGTTGGCCTTTGACAAAAAAAAAGCTCAAAAAGTCACCTGCTATTTTCTATGAATCTGCCACACATTCACAAAAGTCCTGGGCAGTAGTCCTGGGTTCTGTCAGGCTTGTGTTTCTTGGCCATCCTCTTCTTCACCTTTTCAGCGTTGGTGTGAGTTTTATCAGACCTGCACAGCCTCTGCTTATCTTTCTCAAGGCTCCTACGAATGAGGCAGCTCCCAGGACTGTAACCAAGCTGTGCTGCAACAGCTCTGCTGGTTGCTGCCATTCCTTGGTTGAAGCGAGAAACTGCTTCTGCAACAGCTCTTTCAACAGCCAGCAAAGAGTCATGCGTGTTCTTGGAGCTTTGGCTCCAAATGACAGAGTGTAGGCACTCAATGGCGTTCTGTGTCATGCCATCTTTGCAGCGCTCCAAGAGGGCCTCGTCGCCCAGCCTTGCAAAGATTGGCTCAAGAGCAGTGCGAACGTGGCCTGGCAGAGGGTTTTTGTGTGGTGACGGCTCCACTTGGTTCGCCAAAGCACGATTGAAGGCACACCACGAATCAACCCCTTGAGGACAGCAACTGTGGTCTGGGGCTTCATCTGTCGAGGTCATGTGCAACAGCGTGGCATGCACTGCCTTTTTCATGCCTGCAACGTCGTGGCTGTGGCTCCGCAAGGCATACCCATAGTAGTTTGTAATTTTCTTTATCTTATCTTGGGTGAGGTTGCCCTTTCCGCCAAGAGATTCTCCTTGTGCCTTCTTCTCCACCAAGTTGCGAAGAGCCGTCCCCATCCGCTTGTGGACATGGTTCAAGCAGTCTTTCTTTTCAATGGATATATATCCATACACTTCTCCTGAGGTCAATGCATGAAAGGTGCGGCTATCACCATCAGAAAGTATAGTTGTGTACCGCAACCCATTTTTTTCCAGAGACCTGTTGAACAAAATGATAGCTGCTTCAGTCTCCATCCGGCCGGCATTGCAGTCGATGTTTTTCATGCACTTGTGGTTCATAGCCCAGTCACCGTACCCATCATCACTGGGATCAGGTGCCCCATGGCACCCACGACAGTACCTCGAGAGCACAACATGGTCCAGTACTAGGCCAGTGTATAGCTCTATGATGCAGCCTACTGCAATATTTGAATTGTGACCACGTGTTTTCCATGTGCCATCAAATATGACATCTACATTTCCTGGTGGATTCAGGAAGTTCTTGTACATGTCCTTCACCACTTTGACGCTTGCTGCTTCTGTAGCAGTAGCTACTGCCTGGCAAGCTTTCACCATGGTGTCCATATGCCCCCTGAAAGTCTTGTGGTGAAGTCCTCGGTGAGAGAGGTTCATGGTGGCACAAAAATCTGCTAGGGCAGTCGCTCCCTTGCCTATACTTTGAATTCCCTTCATTGCCCGCAAATTGACTTCAAAGGGCGTGATGTTGGATTTCCCGGGCACTCGTGGCGACGAGAAGTGCCGCTCGGCGAAATCGCAATTTGAGCATGTGAGCTCCAACTTCACTGCTAGGCCGTATTCTCTCTCACTGCACTTTGCGAGTTGGAGAGTGGTCATCCCACACTTGCTGCAGCTTGTGGACACAAACATCTTCTTTAGCACTGAGAGATCAACGATGATGTACTCTGTGCCGCGATCGTCATCTTCACTTGCTGTGCCGACGTTCATTAGCTCGAACTTGCGGGAAGTCGCGGACTGCTTCGCCAATGAAGTTTTAACGTTGTCTGCGTAATTTTCGCGCCCCGCGCACTCCGCCTCCGTGAAAAACACCGTGTCGAAACGTTGAGCACGCGAGCTCGGTTCAGCCGCGTCCGTCGGCACCGAAGCGGCGTGCGGAAACGCCGAAGTCAACGTTAGGCTTAGGTCAGCCGGCTCGGCCGCTTCCGACGACACGGAATCCGAAGCGACTTGCAGCGTCTCAAAAGTTGGCATTTTCGACGGGCTTAGTCCAGGCGCATCCACCGGCACTGCACAGACTTGCGGTAACGAAGTTGACACTGATCGGCACTGTCCAGCCGCGTCCACAGGCGAAGCTAGCGTCGACGGGGTTTGTTCAGCCGCGTCCACCGGCGAAGCTGTTGTTGGCGAGCTCAGTCCTGCCGCATCCACCAAGGGCACAGCAGCTTGCGGCATCACCGAAGCTGTAGTTCTCGACGATGTAGCGCTGTTCTTATTCCATGCGCGTCTCTTTTTGCCGACTGCTTTTCGCGTGCTTGCTTTCAAGCGCGCGTCTCGCGCCATCGTGACACGCGGAACAAAGCCACCAGGCACGCAAAAGCAAGAAATTCGTGGTTAAAAGAAGCGACCCAATAGCCAAAATATCTAGAAGAACGATAAAGAAAAAGGCAGAACGAAAAATACTAGGAAACAAAGAGGAGCTCGAAAAATGACGTGCGTCCAGGCGAAAGCAGACGACGTGAAGGAGTCGGACAACGCGGCCGCGGAAGGCGAAGCATACGTCACGGCCAATCAGAGGGCTGCGCCTCGAGGAGGCGCCCGGTTCACCCAATCAGCGGCTGTCTCGCGACGATTTCCCGCTTGAGAACGGGTGCCAATCCCTCCGCTGCACGAGGGTCTAGAGCGTGCCGAGGGGCGCCAGAATGGAGAGCGGGAAACCAGCTTTCAAACGAGACCAAGATGGCGCCGATCGGTACGCGTCGCGCGGAGCTACGGCAGCTTGAAAATGAGGCAAATCTTCGCGCTTGGCGTTCAATTTCGGCTCACCGACGTTTATAAATTACCGTTTATTTTATACTTCGAGTAGGAATTGCGCCATAATATTTTGTAGAGGCATAGTTGGGACATTAAGGACTTCAAAAACGCAATTTTTGAAAATTGCCATTTTTGACCATTTTTCGCGATTTCAAGACCCGCGTCCCCCCTTAAGCAAATGCTTTTCGCATCAGTACACTAAAAAGGTACAGCGATTTACTTTACGAATTTCCGTTACAAAAATGAAAGAATAACAGGTTGAGAGGTTACTAACCATCGAACAAACCTTCCTCGTCAACATCCATCGTGATTTCGCGAACTACGATCGCTGCACACTGCGGCTGGAGCGGCGACGGGCCGCCGGCATCCACACTTAGGAGCTTCGTCACCTCGCCGCTAGGAGCCGACTCTGTTCGATCTCGAGGCCAATAGCGCGCGCTGCCAAAACAGTCTTCACGTTTACGGCAAAGCCGTCGCGCGAGCTCCCGCTGTCGTAGCGAGTGTTCGCCCCGGGGTCACCGCACGCACCGGCCGAGATAATCCGCTTCGACGTGTGCGTGAATGAAAGCACAGATTCAGGGCAGTCAGGATTTACGCAGCGTAGCTCTAGGTACGACGAAAGTCCTTTGCGCTTCTCAGCTGCGTCTTGGACGGCGAGTTTCCGTTCACGGCAAGTTGGGCATGCTGAACCCGTCACCAGTGCCGTCAATGCGCCGATCTCGCACAACACCGTGCTAGCAGCAGGGACACCGACCGACCTTGATTCAATTCTGAATAATTCCATCTTATTCTGCGATGCACTGACGAAATCCACAGCAGCGTCGATTTTACCACTGTGGCGGCGACATGCGTCGGCGGTAGGCCTAACCGACGTCGGAGCGTCGCGGGCGCCGTACTTGGCTGTCGTTTTTTTTAACGCCGTTTCCCTCGGTACTTGTGCCGAGTTCGATACTTCCGGGCGTCGAAACTGCACTTTTTCGGGCTAGTCATCTGAAGAAAACGCGGGGAGAACACGGGAAACTGTGTGGCTAGCGAGAACGCGCTGCTGCGGTGGTTCGGCTTTGCTGCACAGAAGGAGCGCCGCCGTCCAATGGCGGGGCCGCGCTGCATGGCGCGCAATTCAAAACTCGCGACAGTCTCGTCTTCTTTCTCGTTTTTCTTTTATTCTCCGTAAACATACGAGACTGACAGCCATTGAACCTTGGAGGAAAGGGCTGACGCTGCACGCCCCGATGAATGCAAGTGGCGGGCAGTGACGCTCGATTGCGTGAGAACGATGCAAACGGCGCGGACTTTCTAAACTTTCGGTGGACTATAGAGTTACCGCCGCTCGCTTAGGCGCATTTTTTGGTGACTTCTCGTGCGAATTTCGGCCTGATATTCACAGAAATAAAAGTTTATAGACCAAAGATGACAATGCAGCTTAAAACAAAAAAAGTGACTTTTTTTTAGAAAACCGCGATTTTTCGACCCGCGTCTCCCCTTAAGCCGTGAAACGCAACACTGAGGCATTCTGCGCGGGCTGATGGAAAGTTCGGACCTAATACCAATGAGCTTGCTATCAATTGATATCAATAGCTCGTTTTTGAAAAAATTTGCTTTTGTATACATCTTTTTTATTCGTATATGAAAATGCTCAACTCGATTTGCATTGGGCTTTACCATTTTTTTTTTGAAGATATTTTATTAGCTGTGCTTATTGCTAACCCCTCCTTTCAGTTTTCTATTTTCAATAAAATAAACACTACTCCTTATTATTCAAATTAAATTAAGTTGTTTTTTATTTTTTAACATGCTTGCTAGAGAGAGACAGCATCGGATGACATGGTGTCAGCCCATCTTGACATAAAACAAAGTTCTGTGTCACTCAAGAAATATTTCAATGGCACTCGGGAAAAACCTGGAAAACTCTGGGAATTTGAAAATGTAAACTTGGTAGACGCCCTGCAATGACTGTACAACTGACCATGAGGATGCTTCAGATGGTCCGCGGAGCAAACTTGTGATGAAGGAGGACAAGAGCAGAAAGGACCTACGCATTGAAGAATGAACGGGAAAGGAAGCGCACAGCCGCTTCTTTAAAGGACCTTGAGCTCAAAAAACAATGTTTGATGCGAAGATGCAGGTGTTCCAAATACAAACCAAAATAAACTCCTTAAGCCAGTGAAACGCAACAGTGAAACATTCTGCGTGGGCTGAGAGTATGTCAGGACAGTTGAGGTTGACTTTACAGCTGCTGTGAGAGGATCTCACTTGTGACAAAGTTCGGGTCTCACACCAATGAGCTTGCTATCAGTTGATAGCTCATCTTTAAAAATATGCTTCTTTATGCATCTCCTTTCTATTCGTATTTAGGAACGTTCAACAATGTGTTTTACTTTTTTCGAACATATTTTTTTTCGTTGTGCATTTTACTAACCCTTCCCTTCTGCTTTCTTTTTGAATAAAATAAACACTGCTCCTTACCATTCAAACTGGATTAAGTCGTCTTTTTTTTTAACATGCTTACTAGAGAGTCCTATCATAAGGCAACATGGTATCAGCCCATCTGTGTCATTCAGGCAATTTTGCAAAGGCACTCAGGGAAAACCTGAAAAACTCTGGGAATTTGAAAATCTGAACTTGGTAGACACCCTGTTATTATATTTGAGAAGTTGGTTCATTAATTAAGAATAATAATATAATTAGGTGAAATGAATAAATAATTTGAGTATCTCCAAGCGATGCAAAACAATGCTACCTTGGTTCTGTCCAGTTACATGGCATTCGCATGTTTTTGAACTCTGGCTAAAGTTAGCTTGGACGCCCTGCATACATATATATTTGCATGCTGAATGACCTCATCAGATCAAATTCTACGATCAAAGTAAATGCATGCTTACCAGCGGGAAAATAACAGCATAGGCAATGGGCCAGATGACTGATGCGCCCATAGGAGAAACAAAGATTTCGGTCTTTTATTGCTTATGCACTGCAGGTAATTAGACCCAAGAAGGCGAGTCTGACACATGCGGTACAATCGGGAACGGTAGAATCGGTGCAATGGTTAGTACTGCAAGCGATCCGATTCTTTCTCTCTCTCTCTCTCTCTGTGTGTGTGTGTGTGTGTGTGTGTGTGTGTGTGTGTGTGTGTGTGTGTGTGTGTGTGTGTGTGTGTGTGTGTGTGTGTGTGTAGAGAGAGAGGTGGTTTAATTAACAAGCCAGAACTTTGCACAATACACAGGCAGGTCTTTTGATCAAGTGTCTGGCACCGGGCACGCAAGCTCTGTTCTCGAGCGAGGCGTTGCCGATACGCCTGAAGCACGCGCCTGTTTTCTTCGCTAAAACTTTTCTCCGGAGAAGAGGGCGCCCTCCTGCACTGCATATGCATCTGCACCGTCTCCCTTACACGGCGCCTTAAGTCAGCGGGAGAGACTTGACAAGGTAATTTACCGCAGTTGTTTGTTGTACGACGCGGTAGGGACCATGGTACTTGGCTAGGAGTTTGGAGTGAAGACCAAGGGTGGTGGAAGGTATCCAGAGCCAAACTAAAGAGTCCGGCTGATATGAGCTGGTGGTTCGGTCGTCATCTCGGCGGAACTTTTGCTGCTGTTGGTCTTCAGTCGTAAGAGAGTGGGGTAGCTGGCAGCATTCCTCGGCGTATCTGGAAGCTTCAGACAGTAACGTGCACTCCAGTGGGTCAGGTCGGTAACGGGAGAATCATGTCACGGTCACATATAGGTACAGGAAGGTATGGTGAATTGAGGTCCCAGTTGGTGCGGTCGGACGCAATGTACATGGATAGCATATCGCCCAAAGTGCGATTCAATTGCTCAGTCATACGGTTAGTCTGCAGGTGATGGGCAGCACTGGTGCAATGGGCAGGACAGCATGGAATAAGGACCGCGTTAACTACCTTGGAAAGGAAGACGCATCTTCTGTCACTGAGAAGTTCTCGGGGCGCACCATGGTGAAGTACGAAGTGTTGGAAGAGTCAGGGTGCAACGTCCCGGGCTCTGGCGGTTGGTAGGGCAGCTGTTTCTGCGTAACGCGTAAGGTGATCCACGGCAACAACATTTCAGCGATTCCCAGTAGGTGTGTAGGTTAGAGGGCCGTGGAGGTTGATGCCGATGCATTCGAATGGTCAGGAGGGGCTCGGCATTCGCTGCAAGGGACCACAAAGATGGCGAGCAGGAGACTTGCAGCGTTGGCATTCTGAACATGAGTGGATGTACTTCTGCAGAAAACTGCGCCAATAAAAGCGCAAGTGGAGCCTGGTGTACGTTTTGAAGAGGCCAGCATAATCGCATTATGGGTCTGCATGGAAAGCAGAGCACACATCTGCGCAGAAGTGGCAAGGGACGACGAACAACCACTTGCAGCGGTTTGAAGGGTAGTTGCGGCAATAGAGTAGTCCATCCCATACTGTAAAGGCAGAAGCAGAAGCTTGACGGCGGAGAGCACGGGAAGGGCGAGTCGCCAGGGCGTCAGATAAGCCATCCAAAAATTGGAGGACGCTTAAGCTTCGCCTTCAAGAGTGGAACGCGACAGCGTTCCCATCGACCCGCCAAGGGGTGTAAGACAATGCGCTACGGCGCAGGGATCACTTACGAGGCGCCCCGCATCGGACTTTGCGCCCACCTATCACACGGAGAGCGTCGAGCAACGCAGTGTTCAGCGCGGCAACGAAACGTGCGCCTGAGCAAACGGAACGAACCAAAGAACTCGGTGTCTTGGAGGGGGAAACGATCTACGCCAGCCAAACGTCGTGATCGGCACGGGCAGAGAGATAGATAGATAGTAATCTAAAGAAAGGAACGGTGCTTGATTCTGCAACCCGCGTTGGAGCACGGCGAAGCGTCGTCAGTGGAGAGGGAGTCGGGGGAGAGGGAACCGGACTGCGCACAGCCCCATGCATGATGGCGCGCCACCTGTCGGGGCAGCGCCGTACATTGAGAGGAGGGGGTCTTCTGTGTTCGCCGCAAGATGGCTCTGCGTGTGCAGTAAGCGCAGAAGGAATGTAGCGGAAACGTACTTCGCTATCGTGTAAATGCGACTTCTGTAAGTTACAGGCTCATAATTACCGATATACACCGCAGTATAACTTTCTACGGCACGTTTTTAAGGCAACACCGCGTTCACTAGACGCGCGTTTGTACCGCTTTCAAGCATCGAACTCGTGGCTGAGTGATAGCGTCTCCGTCTCACACCCCGGAGACCCTGGTTCGATTCCCACCCAGCCCATCTTGGAAGTTGCTTTTTATTTATGAAGTGCCTGCCGTGATTTATTGCTCACGGTCAACGACGCCGACAACACCGGCTTTTTTGCGACACGAGCTCCTTAACGCTATCGCGTTAAAAGAGCTGCAATCCATGGATTTTTGCGCTACTCCGCAGCAATATCAATTAGCAGTGGTGGCGAAAGAAAGGGACGTCGTGTCACTTGAAGGGGGGGAGGGGAGAGAAAGGGTCCGTGTCGGTGTGTTTGTGACCAGGCCGATAGGCAATGCAAATGTTGGAGTCTTGCGACTAGAAAACCCAGCGAGTGAGGCGGCCTGATGGGGCTTTCAGTGTCAACAGCCAAGATAGGGCATGATGGTCGATAACGACATTGAAGGGACGGCCGTGCAGGTATGGTCAAAATTTTCCAAGGGTCCAAATGATAGCTAAGCACTCGTTTTCAGTTACGGAGTAATTATTTAGTGTTCTCCTGGTGTAGGCTACCACATATTTGCCGTATGCACTTGTGCACTGAGCGAGGACAGCACCTAGTCCTATGCGCAGTATGGGCGGCGATGTGAGCAGACGGCGCAATCCTGTAAACGCGTCATCACAAGCTGGGGACCAGGTAGGAAGGCCGGTGTCGGCTCGCAAAAGTTGGGTTAACAGAGCAATGATAGAAGCACAATTCCGAATAAAACAATGAAAGTATGAGCAGATCCCGATGATGCTTCAAGGTTCCTTCAGAGTCGTTGGTTTTGGAAAATTGGTGACAGCCCGAAGTTTAGAAGCATCGGGTAAAATGCCGTCTTTGGAAACGTCGGAAAGCATGAAAGCGAAAATTTGACTTTCGTGCGAACACTCAATGACGTCGTTGTGATCAGAAAGGAAGTGAAAAGACTATGTGAAAAGACATTTTATGCTTCAATGTTTGTTTGCTTGTTTTTACATTCACATTACAGCGCATATTAAGGGAAGACGCGGCTTTCGCATAGCGAGAAATGGCCAAAAAATAAAATTTTTGAAAATCACATTTTCATTTTCTATTACTCTTTTTCTATCTGATTCTGAAATATTATCACTGCAGACCATGTAGAAGTGCTCTAATAAATTTGTTTTATCAGCCAAGATGGCAATAAATTTCACGTAAATAAAGAAAAAAACAGCATTTTTCAAGCCACAATATCTCTGGAACGGCGCAATCGAGTGCCGCCATCTTGTCATTGGAAAGCACATTTCTCCATGTTCAAATTTGCCGCTTCAGCTACCTCCTCCATAAAGAAACAAGCATACAAAGAGCCAATGATCGAAGGTCATGCCGTAGTCTCCGATATGCCGCACCCCACCACGTGACTCCAGCACGGTTCGCCATTGGTCCGGTGCTCGTGTTGTCTGGTCGGCTCTTTGCACCTCGCGAGTCAAAAGGGGCACTACGCGGGCATGGCAGTAGCGTCGTAGTTCTTTATTCTATGGTAGCGTGTCCAATTCCTACGTTTGTGGACGCCTCAGACCTGCGGCTAAGCATCGGCGACGCGAAAATTGTGACCAAGATTCGCGCGGGTAATCGACACACGGCTAAGCCTTTAAGCACTTGGGTGTTTCGGAATTCGTGGCCAAGCACATCGTGCACACTATCCTCGGACCCGCTGCTAAGCATTTCTCGCAGAGGAGTCTCTAACTTGGCGATCAAGCACATCGCACGCAAGCATCTTGGACCCTCGCCTAAGCCTTTTGTGTATTGGCGCGTCCGTCTGCGCGACTATGTACATCAAGTGTCGACTCCTCGAGCCCGCGTCTAGGCATTTCACGCGTGGGCACCTCGAACTGCACCACTAAGAACATCAAGTGTCGACTCCTCGGGCCCGCGGCTAGGCATTTCTATCGGCACCTCGGTACTGCACGGCTAGGTACAGTAGCTGACTGTTTATTCGGGCCTTACAAGGACTGCTGAAATGTCCAAATAAAAGGTGTTCGATAAAACAGATTAAGAAAACAAAAATCCTTTATTTCCACACACTCATTCGGGCTCGGCAGTAGGCTTGAAGAAATTGTGAATGCACCATATCACGTTGTTCTGTTTACGCGCAATCAGATAAGCCAGAATCTCGGAGAGGGTCGTTCTGTCACTATAGGCGGCTGAAAGCACAGTCACTGCTTGTACACGCTCCGCATGCGACGGCAGCGTAGCACATGGGGCGTCATTTTCCGACTCGGAGTCATCGTCCGGCGGTGCAGCAGAAACCTGATGATGATCTTGCCGTCATCGAGTTCTGCGCATGTCAGTACAGCAGTGTCGGCACCTGTGAAAATAAAGAGTGGGAATATAGTGAGCTTCTAAGCGTAGTAACGACAGAAATATGGAAAGAGAAACAAGACGCTTGTAGGAAGGGAAAAAAGAAACAGAAAAGCTGGTGGAACAGGGAGATACGAGAAGCAATTGCTGAACGACAGAAAGGATCCCAAGATCACAGGCAGGCAAAGAAGGTGCAGTTGCCGCAGGATGAACTAGCCAGTAAGTGGGAAATATACCAGGAGAAAAAGTCTATGGTTCAAATGCTAGTGGAAGGAAAATTAAAAGGTGAAAGTGAACGTTGGTTTTTAGAAATACAGTCGAACCCCTTTACATCGAATTATCCTATATATCGAACAATTTCTGGACAAGGTTTAGTTACAATGAGTATATATAGCAAAAATTCCGCTTACACCGAACAAAAATAGCAGCGACTCCCAATATATCAAACATCAAGCGGCGGGAAAATGCCCGCAGAAGTGGGCTTTCCCTCGTGGTGGCGTGGAAACCCGGCGGCGCGGCTCCATCCAACTGCTCTCCCCTACCGTGACCACGCTGCGTTGAGCGAGCTGTCAACACCCCCCTGCAAAAAATGATCCTGGCCCACCTGCAGCGCTTGCTCAAACAGCCAATCAGAGGCTCTTGTGCCCTCGTCGTGCAAAATGGCGAAAGTGCGAGTTGTCTTGCTGCTTTTCTGGTTCATTGTGCGTGCGTCTTGTGGGCCTTCTCCCGCAGACGTAGCGGTCTGCACATGCGCAGACCGATGTGCAGACCGCTACGTCTACTTGCGTCTTTGGGGTGGCGGAAAACATCGCTGCTCCTAAGCGGTCACATTACTCACGTGACTCTCGCGGTGTATGAGAACTTAGAGTCGCTAGCGGGTAGATAATCTTATAAATCGTTCACCAAATGTCGACAGACATCGTTTTTATATATATTCGAGAAGTACAGTCGAAACCCGCAATAACGAAATCGCCGAGAAAAGCAAAACATTTCGCTTTTGCGGGAATTTCGTTAGCGCGAGAATGAGGCAGAAATGACAGGGAAGGAAATTGGCTTGCAAAAAAAAAAAATTATTGCCAAAAATCAGCTTATTTTGCCGAGCCTTGCCTTGCAGCAATTTTACTGCTCTCGACTCGTACTGCAAGAAGTGGTGCATTGCCACGTCGTCGTCATGCTCACCGAAAAATGATCGAATTACATCGAAGGCATTCAACACATCCCGCAGGTTCGCAGTCCTCTCTTGATTTGGTGTCTGATGGTCGTCGGCACCTTGGCAAACGCTACTTATGATGACCTCATCAGTCATCTCTTCATGGACGACAACACCTTCATCCACACGAACGAACTCATCGATGCTGAGGCTTCTTGCGATGCCACTGGATCAGTGCATGATGCTTGCCGAGTGGCGATGAAGCTGGCTAATTAAAACAATTAGCTATCACAGCTGGCGACGTCACAACCCATGCGGCGGCCATCATCTCAAGCGCCATGAACATGTCCACTATGGTGGGACGCTTCAACTGGAGGTTCAGCAGCAGACGCTGAATCAGCCTCTCCTTGTAGGCGCACTTGACGCTACGAATGATGCCTTGATCAAGCGGCTGCAGCACGGAAGTGCAGTTCGGTGGAAAAAAAACAAGCGCACGTTTCCCAGTTCCACGTCATCGACATGATGGGCACTGCAATTGTCCCAAAAAAGGCAGACCGATCTGCCTGCCTTCCGCATGTCCGTATCGAAGACCTCGAGCCAGCTGCCAAATATGGGCCGGGTCATCCATGCCTTCAGGTTCGCGGTGTACTGTACAGGCAGCCGACGATTTCCCTTGAAGCAGCGGGGCTTCTTACTTCTGCCGGTTACTAGCAGTGGCCGTTTATCTGTGCTGTCCATGTTGGTGCACAAAAAAATTGCTACACACCGCTTTCTGTGTTTCCCCCCGCGGCATTTCTGGCCTTTTAAGTCCAGGGTCTTTGATGGCAGCATCTTTTAGAATAAGGCCGTCTCATCTGCGTTGTAAACGTCCGAGGGCTTGTACTGGTCCAATACTTCTTTGTTGGTCAGCAGCCATGACGACGACGTCATCGACGGCTGCTGCCTCCCTGGAAATGACTTTGGCCATTATGTCGTGGCAGGCTTTGAAACGGCTCAACCAGCCAGGGCTAGCCTTAAAATCAGCGGGCCCGAGAGTGCATGCGAAGTCCAGCGCTTTCTGCTGAAGAACTCTGCCAGACAGCGGCACTTTGTTGGCACGCTGTTCACAAAACCATGCAAACACCGCCTTGTCAACGTCTGGAAAAGCCGCAGCGCTCACCGTTTTGTTTTTCGCACTCACACCATTTCCGAGCGCACCGAGAATGGGGGCCTTGTTTTTCAGAATCGTCGGTATCGAACTGCACGCAATTCCAAATTCTTCGGCGATATCCATTTTCTTCCTGCCCGTTTCAGCTTGGGCAATAATTGCAGCCTTATCCTGCAGTGTCATAAATTTCCTCTTTTTGGCTGGAGGTGGCATCTTAGCAGGCTGTCAAAGCAAATGGTCCGATTGGCACAGAGACACACAATTGACGCACTCTAGCACCAACGACACTGAGCACATGACCATGTGCGGCGGTACACAAAGCCCACTGATACTAAAGCGTCATCCGGGTTATCAGAGCCTTCACGTGTAGTACAGTCGCCGACCGATTTTCCGGACTCCGAAAATTCGGACATGCCCGATTATTCGGTCAGCCTCGCGGCACCGCCGTTCTCCCCATAGACCATAATGAATAACAACTGCCGAAAGTTCGGACACCTTGCAACCTCTTGTCTGATTTTTCGGACACTCCTTGAGCCAACTCGGTCGAGAGCACCATGCACCGACTCTGACCGGTGCATGGTTCGACTTGCTGAACGCCATTTTTGTTTTGAACGGAGCTTCCTTGCTGCCCCACGAAGTGGCGCTACTGGAAATCCCCGCTCATCATCATCGTTTCTGCCTGGTACGATAGAGTGGCTCTGCAGCAGTTCCGGTTTCAGCTTAGTAAGCCATGTCAAGACAATCCAGCAGCTGATTTGTTTCTTCGCTGACGCTGCGAGCAGGCCGCGTTTTTCGTTTGTGCGACTTGTGTCGGCACGGTGGTGTTTGCTTTGAGTGCTGTGTCGAGGTTTCGGTGAGCCAACGCGGCATACGTAAACATCGCGTCAAAGGTCTAATGGCGCCGACAGTGCCTGCGCAGACTGCGCTGGGGAATGCCGGCAAGCGGTTGCCGGGAGGCCTAAGACTTGTCGCCTTCCGATGTGCTCCCTACTGACGCGGAAAATGTTCTGCCGAGACCTGCGCAGTGGTTGCATTGCGATTCCGGACACCGTCTCATTTGACAGTTTCATAGGTGCTGACACTGCTGTATTGACACGCGCAGAACTCGACGACGGCAAGATCATTCGTCGGGTTTCTGCTGCACCGCCGGAGATGACGCACCATGTGCTACGCTGCCGTCGCTTGCGGAGCGTGTACAAGCTTATCTGATTGCGCGTAAACGGAACAGCGTGCAACGGCGCATTCACGATTTCTTCCAAGCCTACTGCCGAGCCCGAATAAGTGCGTGGAAATAAAGGATTTTTTTTTTTCTTAATCTGCTTTTTCGGACACCTGTTTATTCGGACATTTTCGCAGTCCCCGTGAGGTCCGAATAAACGGTCGGCGACTGTAGATGTCGATTTGGCTGCCACGCATGCAGGCGTTTCGCCCCGCATTTAGCACAAGCTGTAATGGCACACAGGATTAAATAAAATTTGCTCACTGCAAGATCGCCTACGGTTCTTGTCTTTTTTTATTTGTATCATTTAAATGCCAATTGCATTTTTGGCCCGGACACTGCGCCGTCACCCGTTGTGACGTGCGAACGACCACCATCATCATCATCCACCATCATCATTATCGCTGTTGTCTGTCACGAGAGGTGGTGCAAGGCTTTTTTTATTGTAAGCAATGATGGCGGCGGCCACGCAAGTGGGCTGTGGCGGTAGTTAATGCAATTTAAGCGCACAATGAATGCATTTGAGAAGTTTCCGGACACAACTAGTGTTACACGAGTAGATTATTTGCAGACTGTCGTTTCAGAAAATTTCGTTGATGGGGGATTGCTATAGAAAAAAAAAAAAATGGCTGTGGCTTAGGTAAGGTTAAGCCCAGGATGCGAAGCATACTAGCCTTTATTTTAGTTGTTGAACCACTGTTTAGCCTGGTGAACTGCTGTTGCTTGGCTATATTTGGTTCGGCTAGACGAAGAAACAACTCATGCATTACTTCTTCGCCTTCAAGAGTGGAACGCGACAGCGTTCCCGTCGACCCGCCAAGGGGTGTAAGACAATGGGCTACAGGGCAGCGACTACGCGCCCCGCATTGGACGCGGTGAGCGTCGAGCAAAGCAGCGTTCGGCGCGGCAACGAAATGTGCGCCTGAGCAAGAGACGCACGCCTTAGAAACAGCGCGTTTCTAAGGCAACACCGCATTCACTAGAGGCGCTTTTGTACCGCTTTGAAGCGTTGTACTCGTGGCTCAGTGGTAGCGTCTCCGTCCCACACTCCGGAGACCCTGGTTCGATTCCCACCCAGCCCGTCTTGCAAGAGTTGAGCCAAAGCCACTTCTCCTCTGTCGTGACGTCACGGTGTCACGTGATTTCATGGTCACCGCCGCGCCTGAGGAGCTGGGTTGAGCCCTCGTAATATGCTTCGCATAAAAGTTTCATTGTCGCGAGATGGGAAATGCATTGACTCCTATGGGTGTTCGCCGAGGATTTCGTTACCGCGGGTTTCGACTGTATAGCACGTCGGGTATTCTGGTAAACGCAGGCGGGTGGTGTTGGGGCTAAAGATTAAACGGGAGCGGCCTGCATGGTGCATCCACCTGGTGGTACAAAGCTCAAACGGACAAAAACGGCTAATATTGCTGTAACCAAGTCTATTCTACTTCGCTGCTGGTGTAAATTTTCGGCACTGGCGTAATCGTGTAGCTGCCGAAAATTTACACCCGCAGCAAAGTAGAATAGACTTGGTTACAACAATATTAGGTGTTTTTGTCCGTTTGAGCATTGCGCCACCAGGTGGCTGCACCATGCAGGCCTCTCCTGTTTACGGCTTTGCCCCAAGCCCCGTCCGCTTGCGTTTACCCCGAATACCGGACATGCTAAACCTCTCGATTAACTGCTTTTGATAAGAATAGTTTTATGTGGATTACTTTATATAGATGATTTCATATTTTGAAAAATGATGACGCAGCAAAGATCAGACGTTGATGGCGCTACGAGCGCATCCGACTTCACTGCAGCTTGCGTTTGGGGCCGCTAAGGTATAACGTGTTTCTGCTTGCTTACGCAAATGTAAAGGCGCCCAAGCGCTAGGGGCCTCAGCACTTTGCATCCCCTGAGCTAAAACTCTCTATTATAGTTTAACCTAGGTAGGACATTAGGCAGTATAACAGCAAGAGCTTGGTGGCACAACCCACCAACCCCGTTCCAGAGGGGACGCTCATAATATCCATCCATCCTTCAATGCTTAAAAATTTACCCTATTTACTCCCATAATGATCACACTTTTCTGTAAAAAAAATTTACACAAATTGAGGAGTGTGATCATTACGCGGTTTAAATTTCCCACAAAAAGAAAAAAACGTTTTGTCATCTCGCTTTTTCTGCGAAATGACGACAGGTCAACAATTAGGCTGCTGTCACTGTATAGAGTGCAGCACACGAAAACAAAAATGGCGGCCAGCTGAGGAAGGGAAACACATTTTTTTTTCTTCTCGTGAGTACATTACACGCATTCAAACATGCATCTGCTTAAGAATGTTGTGTGCGTGCAGACCGCTTGGTATGTCTTGAAGAGTCATTCGCGTAGCATTCGACAGATGGTAAGCGGGATCATTATTAGCTAGTCTTGGCACACGACATATCGCTGCGGCAAGTTCGGGGCCCGATCATTACACGGGAAGTTAAAAAAAATCAAATTTTGGCGACAAAATTTCTCCATGTTATGGTTTACTCTTTGTTGCATTGCATAGCAAGAGAAGCAAGTATGAAGCAGAAGTGTGAAGATTATAAACATCAACGCATGAAGCTTTAAAATAAAAAGAGAGAAACACTACCCCTTGCTGAGATTCGAACCCCGGTCTATTGCGTGGGAAGCAGACATTCTACCTCTGCACTATACCGTGTGAGTGCTACCGATCGCAGTGGCCATTCCGGACACTCTCCATGTTCTAGTACACTCTACCCCTGCTTTGATTCTGTGACTAGTTGGATGTCGCCAATGTACTCCATGCACTGTAGCTCAAGGTTTGTCTTGTCATGATGAGGCAGTGGCACATGGTAAGGCAATATCGAAGCAAAGGGTGTCATGTCTGGCCGCAACTTTATATTGTAGTTGCTCTGAAGCTTTCCAAGGCCCTGGAACACATCAGGGAAGTCGTGCTCGACATAGAGTGTACCAGTCGGTGAACCCATGTTGGAAAACAGGTCAGGGTTGTTGATCGCTGGTTTGCCAAGAAGACCCTCTGAGTAACATCGCCAGGAGGTAAACATTATTGAGGCTATGAGAACCATCCCATGAAAAGTAAATTCGGGCTATGCTGGATATCTTCACTGGTCATCCGTCCAGACTGCAGAGGCATTGTTGTGTCAGCGTTAAGAAAAAGTTCTGAAACATCTCTCTTAACATCGGCTTGGAGTCAACGGTCTTGTCTGCTCCGTTGTCCATGTTGAACTTAAGGTTTCTTGATTAGACTTGCATGGAGATGTCCCACTTGAGTGCTGAAGGGATCTGCTCCAGTAACAAGAAAACCTGGATTCTTCGCGACGCTCTGTACTGCTGGTGTAGACCTGAAAACTGTGTAGAACTACCCTTTTTTTTCTGCAGAATTTGCAAGATGCATCTTTAGCAGGACAGCCAGCTGTGTTGTGGCGATTACGTCTACGCCAGTCGCAGGTTTTCTTTTTCTTGAGTGTGGCAGCTTGCGTCGCAAGGGTAGGTTTAAAAAAGTGTTGCCTTGCTGTTTAGCATACCTTGCCTCATGCTTCGAAGGCTCGTTGCAACTTGACCGAAGACATTAAATGCTGCAAGTTTTTTTGATCAGTTCAAGTACAGCACCACATGCTGTAGTTACAGTGCTGCATGTGGACGAGCAATTGCGAGCGCCACATGCGCCAAATCGAGGCTTGAATCCAGCTGCAGTTACTTTGAAATCTTCTCATCCCGGAGGCCAGCTATTCTTGGCGAAGGCTACCCTAGCTGATGTCTCTGGCAGGGCATGCAGTGCTGTAGCGAGCTCTTCGACGGACTGACCTTCGAGCGGTACTCGCATGTTGAACTTAGCTTGTTCGAAAATGACATGCCTTTTTAGAATGAAGTACAATTTGACGATTTGCAACACAGGCTTTAGATGACAACAGTAACATGATCAGGACGTCTTCTGCGTGTGAGCCCATTAGGTACATTAATGTGTCAACTTGCTGCTCTTCGGGGCGATCGCTTAGTCCCGACGCAGTGCGATACCAAAGATACCTATTCTTCCGCTGTGGCCAGTCTTAGGGCTGGTGAAGATGAAAGGTTCCAGCGGGGCGATCTCGAATGTCTGCTATGACGGCAGGGCGACTTGTCATGTTGGCGTACCTTTAGATTGCGCGTATATCAGCAGAGCAGTGGCGCTGAGACTTAATGTCTCCCTGCTGACTTGACAGTTAGCAGAAAGTTGGTGTTTGAGTTGGTTGGCTCGAAAGACGTGCTGACATGTCGTTAGGGAAGAAGCTGTTGTCACCACGTATCTTTTCTGACACCACATTGGACAAAATGCCTCACGGGTGCAAGGCCCATGGTCTTTTTCTTCGGCCGTCGAAAAGACAACATAGGTGGCACCCTCGCAATCTCTAATCACAGTATTGAGTGAAAATACTCCTTTGAGGCATTCATATGCTTTATCAATCAATCAATGAATTAATCAAAAAGGGAACTTTAATTTATGATTAAGAAAAGTTACTAAGGAAATATTCGGATCGATAGCCTAAATGGCTAGTGACCGGTCCAATACAAAAATGGTTAGCAATCTTGTACAAACTGTTACTTGTAATAAATACTGATAATTATACATAAGTACTAATTAGTAACTAGGTATTTTTACAACATGAACAACCACAATAACAGGGTGTCTACCAACCGGGAAAACCGGGAATTCTCAGGGATTTTGAGTAGTCTGGAAAAAGTCAGGGAAAACTCAGGGAATTTGGGCCTCTATCAGGGAAAATTAGCTGTGATTTTATTGAAAGGGTCGCAAGTCGCGGTAATGCTAGCTCGAGTAACAGACATGAATCGTAATGAATCGTCTTTGACGGCCTGTCGTCTTCTGGAGGAGTTGCCAGTGTACAGTCGATTACCGACTTTCCGGTTTCCCGATAATTTGGACGGTTTCGCGGCACCGCCACGTACGCCATAGAGTCACGGTATCAGAATGTCTGAAATTTCGGACGCAAGAACTCTCCGCCGTCCCATTTTCCAGACGTTTTGCCGTGACCACAGGTCCGAAACGGCATTAATCACAGCCACCACCGCTGCCATATTCATTACCTCGCTGCCTCGAACCGGCGCTCTCGCACACGGATCCGCTGGCAGTCGTAGCCACTACTTCGGCAACACTAGGCCTAGCTGCTTTGACATTCGATATGAAGCTTCTTGCCGTTGTGTGCCGTGTTTTTTATTGAAAGGATTCGTTGCTGTCAGCAATGGCACGGACTCCGCCTTTTTAGTCCTCGCGATTGGCTTAGAAGCTTGGAAAGCACGGTGTGTTGCATAATACCGGTTGCCGAAAGTCAGCTTCGCCTTCGTACAGAAATGTTACTTGGTGAAGCATACGCACGTGTATTGCAGTGAATCATAACAAGCGTGGGGAGGAGCTATTGCCACGGGACACAGTATGTATTCCTTAATTATACACGCGTGCACCCGCTATTTCCTGTCACAGTACGAGCACCAATATGCCTAATACGTGTACCAACAGGCCTTCAGAGCATTTCCGAATGTGCCTGTGGCGGTTTAAGCCCTCAAGGGCAGTAAATGAATGACATGCATTTATTTTTTCAAACTGGCCGATTTTTCTGACGTTATCGTGGCCCCTAAAAATTGGACGTAGACTGTGCAACTGACCAAGAAGATGCTTCAAATGGTCCGTGGGGTGAACGAGTGGCGGAAGGAGGACAAGAACAGAAAGGACCTATGCATTGATGAATGAACGGGAAAGGGAGTGTGTCGCCTCTTCTTTCAAGGAGCTTGAGCTCAAAAAACAGAATGTTGTCTGATGCCGAGATGCAGGTTTTCCTGATCCAGACCAAGATAAACTCTTTAAAGCAATGAAACGCAACACTGAGGTGTTGTGCGCGGCCTGAGAGTATGTCAGGAGAGTTGAAGTCGACACACCAGCGATTGAGAGAGAATCTCACTTCTGACAAAGTTCGGACCTCATACCATCGAGCTTGCTATCATCTGATAGAAATAGCTCATATTCGAAAATATTTGCTTCTGTATGCATCTCCTTTTTATTCGTATTTGAGAATGTCCAACTCGATTTGCAATTTTTTCCGAATATATTTTATTTGCTGTGCGTTTTACTAACCCCCTCCCTTCTATTCTCTTTTTGAATAACATCAACACTCAGTGTTCAAATTGGATTAAGTAGTTTTTTCTTTATTTTTTTCATCTTAGAGAGTGACAGCATCGGGCAATATGGTTTCAGCCTGTCTTGACATAACACATAGTTCTGCATCACTAAGGGGGTTTTGCAAAGGCACTCAGGGAAAACCTGGAAAACTCAGGGAATTTGGAAATGTCAACTTGGTAGACACCCTGAATAATCTACATCAATAACGGAACCATACACCAGAAAAAAAAGGGGAAAAAATGAACTATGGGTTATGCACAAAATGAAAAGAACATCAGGAGAAGGTCAAGACAATGTTTGGTTAGAGAGGAAGAAGCGCTTACATATGTCAAAATTTTTTGCAAGTTTTATTTCAAGAGTAGAATGACAAAAAGCTGAGCTAGTTGGTAAGGATTCATTATGCAAAAAAGAAGTGAGGCGTGCAGACAGGACACAAGAGTAGAGAAGTGGACAACACAAACGCCGACTATCAACTGAAGGGAGCACTGAGGCGAAAAAAGAAATACGACACGAAACTTATCAGCACATGCTCAGGAATGGTAACACCACGTGTCAGTCGGGTACACGTGCCAGTCTACATGAGAGATAACTGTTAAGGCACTTAATTTCTTCCTTATGTAATGTAATCGAAGGGTGACTCATGCATGCACTTAAACCATTATAGATATGCCATGCCTCTACCATAAGATGCGTATCTTCATTCTTATGCCTGTACAATATCGCGCATTCATCTAACTCCGGGGTGCAGTTACAATCTCGGCAATGTAGCAAAAGATTAGAAGGCGATCCGCCGATTAACGACCTTTTATGTTCCATTACCCTCTGATTGATACATCGTCCTGTTTGCCCTACGTAGAACTGGTCACAGCTAAGGGGAATTTTATAAACCACACCCATACGACAGTCAGTAAAACTGTTGTTCTTATTGTGCTTCACTGGACAAGTATCTGTTCGTTTTTTGCCTTTTACCCGCTCCTTTTTTCTCTGTACGGCAGCGCATATCTTACCTAGCTTATTGGGAGCAGTGAAAGCAACATTAACATCATATCTACTTGCAACTTTTTTAAGCCTGTGTGGCACTGAATGAATATACGGAATAGCCACTACTCTTTTTTTGCTATTACTGCTTTCTGTAATCACGTCCGTCCCTCTCGAAACGGATTTCTTGTGTATGATCTTGCAGTTCCACATAGTAATAAACGACAGCACACCTAGTCTTTCGAAAAGAATACTATTGGCATTGTGCATTGTGGATAATGTAATGATACACATAGCCCACTATTGTAAACAGAGTAATGGGGTCAGATAAGTTGCATATGTTTGGCCTCACAATTTGCTGCAATAACTAAGGTGGCAGTGAAATTGGCTAATACCCTTGTCACACGGGCGTTTGGAAGGCCTTCCAATCAATAGTCATTTGACTCAAAGGTCAAGTTCGAGCTGCCACACGGGCAGTTTCGAAGGCCGCCGAGTCAATAGTCTATCGAGTCAACGGAGCACCTTACAACTCTATCGAAATCTCGATGGCCTTTGAGCAACGGAAGCGGAAACAGCGCGTACATGCCCTCTCGTTCACAGTGTGCTCTTACTCAAGGTTAGAAAAAAACAAATCGAACCGAAATGCTCTAAAAAATACTATACATGAGTGTTATTAATTATTCAATAAAGTATTTTTGCCACTTGACATGTGCGAACACACACCAAAACGGCAGTCGCATCGAGCGGCGCAAACGTTGCCGCAGTTTCGCTACTGAACAACTTAAAAACTAAACATATATGTATGGCAATGTATAAACAAAATTGTTTAAACGTACAAACAAACATAACAGAACTTATAGTGCTTTTAATGTTGTTTAACCTTTCGTGACATGAAAACGAAAAAAAAGATCCGCAGCGCCACACAATTTTGCGAGAAACGCCTGAACCACTCAACGGCCTTTGAAAAGTGCCGTGTAGCACCGCGACAACTCCTTTGAGTCGATAGAGTTGTGGCGTTTCAAAGGCCGTTGACTGGAAGGCCTTCCAAATGTGCCCGTGGGACACAGGTATAAAATACAAAGATTGTAGCAAAGTCAATTCAAAGTAGTTGTGCATCTGTGAGAATGTAACAGCTGAATGACAACTTTTTACAAATGGTGTTAATGTGCTCTTTCCAACGAAGGTTACTGCCAAATGTAATTCCGAGATATATAGTTATGTGAACGCACTGAATTGTTTGGTTGTTTAGTGATATATTAATCAAAGCGTTTTTTTATTTGTGAATAGAAAATAATGTATTTAGTCTTGTCAGCATTTAATAACAGTTGCGTGTCACGAAACCCTCTTTGAAACCGCTAGCAGTTCAGTGGACACAGTGTGTCGCAAGGATTCAAGTGTGCTTCCTGTAAATAATGTCATAATGTTGTCTGCAATCATTAAAGCATTTAACAACTGCAGTACTCGTGGGAAATTGTTAACATCTAAAGAGAACAAAATGGGGCCCATCACGGACCCTTGCAACACACCATACGTGCCATTTCTTGATGCGGATAGAAACTGACCAATTTGTACTTTTTTCTTTCACGATTTAAGATAACTAGAAAGTAAGTCGTGAGAGCAACCAACAATACTGTAGCACTTTAGTTTTTCTGACAGTGCCGAGTGACAAATGGTATCAAATGCCTTCTTTATATCGACGAAAATTCCGATAATCTTTTGATGGTTTGGGATAGAGTAAGGACAGCAGTAGACGTGGACATTCCTAGGATGAAACCATGCTGCTCAAGGCAAATGACGACCCACCATGGTTTCTTAGTGGCTATGGAGTTGGTCTGCTAAACAAGAGGTTGTGGGATCAAATCCTGGCCACGGCAGCTGTGTTTCTGTCGGGTCGAAATGCAAAAACACCCTTGTACTTAGATTTAGGTGCATGTTGAACCCCAGGTGGTCCAAATTTTTAGATTCCCCTACTACTGCCTGCCTCAATCAGATCATGATTTTGGCATGTAAAATCTCTTAATTTGAGGCAGATCATGTTATTTTTGCTAAGGAAGTCCTCCAGCTGTTGTGCGATTAATTTTTCGAAAATATTATTTATAGTGCTTAATATGAATATTGGGCTGTAGCTACCAGGACTGTTGTGTCTGCTTTTGTGCACTGGCACAACTTTGGCCAAATTTGATATATATCCGTATAGTAATTGGCCCTTCATCATCATCATCATCAGCCTTGCTACGCCGACTGCAGGACAAAGGCCTTTCCTATACTTCTCCAACTATCCCGGTCATGTGCTAATTGTGGCCCTTAACAAATGGTTAACCGCTGCCTAGCGCAGCTGTATTGACATGAAGCTGACTTAAGGAAATCGGCCATCACTGTGCAATACATATTAGATCTTTCCAGATTTTTCTTCCTAAAAAATCGGGTGTATATTAAATTTCTACTTTGTTGAAGAGTTGTATTATCTCTAGGTTAGTTTTCTGCTTAGGACACATAGAAAGTGGGCGCACCTTTTTTTCTATGGTTATGTTAGAATTGGGCAAATACTGCCAAGTGAATCAGCAGCTGTGTGTGGTGACTTTTTTTGTGTTTCTAAGTTTAATTCGACCAATTGCATCAGATCCATCAGGGTCAAATTAACGAGAATCAATTGTGCATTAATTTTTATAGGAAGATAAACGGGATTCAGGAAAGAGTGCATTTTGTCCAGTCTTGCACTATAAGCAGTTTTAAGTGGTCGGAGCTGTAGGCAATGACTGCATCAAGTGTAACATGGTTTCTGCACATCAGTATATTGCCCGTGCATCTTGTATGTATGAGCCCATGTCTGTGCATGTGTCGCCAACTTTTGCCCACAAATTTTCTGCAAAAGGCTTACTAGACAGGTCACAGAGCTTTTGTTTACAAGTGTCTCAGCTGCCAAGTTATTTTCTTGGTTTTCAAACCATACCTTTGCCATTCCATTCAGATAGATGACGTTGGACCACTTGAGTGTTGTGTCCCAATGACTGCTCGCTCATTCATACAGCACCTGCCAGTCCTCCATGTCAACATCCCAACAGACTGTGTTCTGGTATCTTGGGGTTGGTACAACACAACTTTTGGTGTTTTTGGTGATGACGTGAAGCACTGGCTGCTCCATCATGGCGTTTGCACGATAGTGTGTCTGGAAAAGATACCCAGCATCTCCACTATTGTGTGGCAGGTAAAATGCAACGGAAGGCATATACAAAGGCTGTCATATAGAGGATGGGGGGAAGCCAGGGTGACTGGAGGGAGGCACTGTAAACATTCGTCTCGGCTTCTTCCTCCACTTCATGGATGCATTTCCTAATATGTTTTTCTGTTTAGGATTTAAAATAGTCACATGATGCTCCCTCATGGTCTTTTTTGTTTCTCCATGAATGAAGAGCATATACCTTTTGGCACATAAAGGGTACTTGTGTGAGATTATCATTTCAAAACGTAGACCTGCTCTATAACAGATCCCTAAAAAAGGTTGCTTCACATTTAAAATAAAATGGCCTATGCACCACTTGATCTGGCAATACTGCGAACACTACTTTTCTTTCTGGTATTGGCACTTCATATTAATAGTAATAAAAAGTTACTTTGTGGATGTCCCTCTTGTATTCTGGTTACTGCAGTGGATAAGCTCATTAGAATGGTTCCACGCGTATTTTGCATGAGAATTTTCCGGTTGCCACTTTTGTTCTTGATTGTGCTTGTTTTTAGCGAGTTTCTATTATCTTTCTGAAAGCATGGGACATCTGCCCTGTCATAGCTTGAATGAAAGCTGAACAGTTGTGTTTTTTCTCCCCCTCATGCAGCAACAAGTGCTCCTCAGCAACAGCACATCTCAGTTTCCTGTAAATAGCAGCCTCATGATTGGAGACTATGTCACACCAGGCAACATCCTGATGCCCACCGGCACCTACAAGAACTGAGCGTCGTACTCTTCGCTGGCAGTTGGTGCTCGCAACACGTGGATAGCAGCTGAACTGGTTGTCGTGGAACAAGGCTCAAAATTTTGCCTCATCAGTGTCTTGTCTGCGCTGCCGCTGTGCTCTCCACGTGGTTGGTCTGCCATAGCTTCCATTGTCAGGTTCCTGGTGCTGCAGTGATGCCATTGCACGGGTTACATTCAGCTCAGCAGAGCACAGGGGGGCATGCTGTAGACAGGTGGCTTTGAAGCTGTGATAATAGGCCCACCACAGGTGCACCGCAGAGGCCTTTGCACACATACAGTCGCGCACAGGTGCACTGTTTTTGTAACCAGTGAATATGGATTGGCTCTGGTGCACACCTAGCAGTCTGGAAGTGGAGCATTCATACATTAAAATGTTGGGGCTTGAGTGGTTACCATCATTCGGGGGTTCAGCTCTTGAAAACGTTAGCGTGCAGTTTCATTCCTGAAACACGATATCTGCTTTAAAGTTTAATGCCACTTGACTGCCTTTAACAAGTGCACTATCCACATTGCCACAAGCTGCGCATCTCCCGAGGATGGTGGGTTGTGTGCGCTGTCCTTTTTTGGCAACCTGCTGAGTGTTGCACCTGTGTGGGTTGTTGCTGACTGTCGCATAGTTCTGGTCCCAAAGGCTGCGCTGCTTGTTCCCTTTGGGCTCTGTTGTTCTGAGTGCTGAATGTCGTGCTACCACAGGGCCAGCTACCATGGTGGTGCTCTCCACATCACACAGATGGTTGGTCACTGCCACAGTGAATGTGTGTGTATGTGTGTGTGTGTGTGTGTGTGTGCACATGCGTGCACACACGAATACACTGTGTGTGCACAACAAGAGCCACTAGCTCTGTTCCTGTCAGCTGCAGAGTTCACCAAGCGTGCATCTGTGCTGTGGCTTTGGCAGCTCATCCAATATGCATGCTTATAGTGGTGCAGCTCGCTCTCCTTGCTACGCACATAAAATGGGCATTCTGAGTAGACACTGATGGTCCTATGTTTAATTGTTGAACCATCCCCAAGTTAAGTGGTGCGCTTAGGCCTGCCATTCTCCCATTATTATAGAGTCTCTTACCCAGAGAGAAACGACCGTCTTTCCCGTTTTAATGTATTGAGCAGATAGCCACCTTGTAAATGTATAGAGAGTTCAGTTTAGCTTCAAGCTGGAAATATGGGTACGATGGGATAAGTAAATTTTTGCGTAGTGACTGCAGACCTCATCTTCATAACTCTGCACAGTACGGTTTACAGCGTGTACCCTGGCATAAGTACTCGTAATCAATGTTGTTTATAGCAACATAACACTGTCTACATAAGTGTGGTCTACTAGTGTGTAGTTGCCCTTTGCTGTCCGTGGCACACACGTCCTGCCTACGCTGGCTGCTTCACCACAATGCCACTATTTCCCTCTCCATGTAGTTACAAGAGGCTCTATCCAATTTACCAGCCTCGCTGCTTATTTGGCTCCTGTTGTGTACTCGCGGTGTTCAACATTGGGCGAACCTCCAACACAGTTGATGTGTTGCATGATGCGTGCATGTTCATATGCGTATATGCATGCGCGCATCACAGCTGCACTGTAATGTTGGCTAATGCTATGTTACAGCTTCTTGTTTTAAGGAGGCTGTAAGCCATGAAGTGTACATGTGTGTGCGTGTCTTTTTCTACACTTTTTTTGTGTAGCTGCCTTTTCATTATTTGTATGGTGTTTGCTGTGTTCTTTCTTGGCAGTTGACCCAGGTATGGTGGAACAGTGCTCAAATGTTTTTCCCTGTCCTCCTTTCCTCTGTGTGTATGGGTTCTGGGACACTTTCAGTGTCTTGCTTCAACCCACGGCAGCCGGGTGTGCCAGCTGCTGAGTTGAGATTAATTGCCTGCTGGTTCATTGCTACAGTGCATTCTAGTATGCCAAAGGCAGGTGGTATCAGCTTCTCCTTGGAGATGAAAATTCAGTGGGGTTACTGCCCAGTTGAGACACTAGCCTGGCAGTGTGAGCCATTCAGTGCTTTTCAGCTGCTAGCTGGCAGATAAATGCGTGGAATGAATTGCGTCCTGGAAGAATGGCATCTATTCTTTTCCTGGTTCGAGTTCATGTGGAAAATTGCCAGAAGTGTCTGATCTGAAGATATGCCAGCCTCCAAATTTTGTAATATATTTGCATGAATATAACATGTTTGCTGTGCATGATTACCACCTTGGTCTTGCATTATATTTGCAACCATGCTCCAAATACAAGATGTCCCCCCTCCAGTCATTTCACGTTGAAAGATATGGTGAACTCCACCATTAGACTGCATAATAAAGGCAGTGCTCCAAGGAGACTACAGTAAGCGCCTGCTCGTGGGGCTTCTTGGGGTGGCAGCACATTTTGGTCCTGCTGGAAGAGCAGCACAACGCACCTCCCATTGCACCAATGCATGCTGCAGTGGATCGTGCATCATGCAAAGCGAAAAACATTCAGTTTTGATTGTGCACTTACGGGTAAAGTGTGTATTTTGATTTGCATTAACTTTTTTATTATTATTATTTTCCCATCAGAAGTACCCCTTGAGTTATATTCATGCAAACATGTTATTGAAGGAGGTGGCATAAAGGTCAAGTTATTTGATGCATGGTTTGCCATGCCAAGCCTAAGCAAGCAGCATTTCTTGCGTAGTAGCTGCTGGAAGCTTGTGTGCTTGTTGGGCACATTTTCTGTAAACATTTGTAAATTAGCATCCTTCTCTTTCCCTAGGAACGAATTGCTGTTGTGTCCTTTTAATTTTTCAATGTACGGTAGACAAAGGAAGAGTATCCCTTCCAGCAGTGGGGGGACTGTGTTTCGGTGGCCTCACGCAGAGCTGGTCACTGAAATGGATAGGATTGAACCTGTGATATGCTTCTTGTCTCTGGCCGAGACTGTGAAGTATCTTGTATAAAATCTGTGTGTGGCATTCTCGTGTGGGGCGCCAAGAGCTCGTTGAAACCGAGGAAATCTTGCAATAAATCTGCTCATTCGGCTCATTGCTTATGCTGCGGCTGATTACTTGACCTTTGCCAACACACCCGAGTATGTGCTTGTTGTGCAACCAGATTTATCGTGCTTGGTGAACCTGAATGTTTATATGGTATATTGCTTGTGGAGGGAAAAAATGCGATATCGTCCGCATAAACATAAACATGTACCTCCGGAGACAAAGGAATGGTGCTTAGCAAAATGTTAAGTAATATAGGGGAAAGAACGGAACCCTGTGGTACACCTCATGTCTGCTTGTGTTTAGACATCGAAATACCGTGTTGGTAACAATAAAATTCTCTATCCCTTATAAATTCGTAGATCCAAGCGGTTATATGTTTTGGGAAATTCGTAGAGTGAAGCTTATCGAATAGAATGCAAAGTTCTACAGAGTCATATGCTTTTGCTAAATCTAGCGTCACCAAAGCTGCGTACTCTCGTTTGCGGCGAGCAAGTTTAATGCTGCTCTCTAAATCTACATGGGCGCACCATATGGAGTGGCCCGGACGAAATCCAATCTGACAAGGACTGAGAAGGTTATCATCCTGCATAAAATTAGTTATACGGCCGTGAAGAACCCTTTCCATTAATTTGGCCGCATTTGAGGTAAGAGAAATTGGTCTTATGTTTTCCAAGTCAAGTCCGGATGATTTTTTCTTCAATAGTGGGATAATTTTAGCTACTCTCCACTCTCTTGGAACCCATGAGTTCTTGAGAGAAATTTATTATGTTTAGTAGGTCCTGAGGCGCATAATCAAATAAAACTTTTAGCATTCCTGTTGTAATTTCATCTGGACCGGGGGCTGACGCCGGCAAAGAATTGATAATGCCTTCAAGCTCTGTCGCTGTTACTGCTACAAAGTCGTCTACCAAGGGAGGTTTCTTTAGCAATTGATGTGTGAAACGTTGCGCAAGTCCTTGAGCAATTTTCTCAAGTGATTCCGATATTTCTTTTGTTGATAGAACGACAGATTCAACGTTCACGGGGGCCGGTATAGCTTTGCGAGATCGAAGAAATTTAAACAGGGCTTTTTTATTGCTAGACTTCAAAAGGTATATGTAGTGCCTAGAATCGTAATCCTCCTTAGCTTTTGCGACTGTTCGTTTAAATGTGGTAGCTATATATGTATAATCAGCCCAATTAACAGGACACTGGTTGTATAAAAGCTTTTTCCATGCAGCTTTTCTATGTCTAAAATCTCGTTCGCACTCAGAATTCCGCCAGGGACAATATGATCTATCCTTATAAAATTTCACAGCAAATTTATCTTTTTTTGATGACTTATAGTATTGAACATAGGCTCATTGCATTAATATCCATCTCCATGCCCTCCTGGGCTTGTAAAGCTGATTTTAAAGCATTTTTAAATGTTTCATAGTTATCAAAAGTATGCATATTATTGTTTAAACTAGTTAACGGAGTAAGCAGTTCAAAAATTATAGGAAGGTGATCACTGTTAGTTCCGGAATCTACAGTCTTCCAGGAGGTGACTGTCATGCTCGGGGTAGCAAACGTAAGATCTAGGGCAGATCGCGACCGGCCACGCACGAAACTATGTACTCTCGAATTTAAGCAGGAGAAATGATTAATTAAGACCCAATACCACAGGTGTTTGCCACAAGTGTCCGTTCGGAAACCCCACGATACATGATGAGAATTAAAATCTCCCACTAGTATGATGTTCTTCTGACTGCGAGCAATAGAGGTATCTAGATAACGGGTATCTTGTACTCCAACGGGGAAGTACGTGTTAATTATAGAAAAAGGTGTACAACCAGGTAGTATTATATCCATTGCAAGGATTTCACAGTCTGGGGACATTATCTGGTATGCTATAGTAGCTCTATGGCAGATTTTTGACGACAAACAACAATAAACCACCGCCTCGGGATGGGCGATACAATCGAAAACATCGGAACTTTTTTAGATGAAAAGATTGTCCAGCAGCAAGCCAAGTTTTCTGTAAAACAATATCTGTAGAGTATGCAGAAATAAGATATAATAAATCTGTTGCGGCCGAAAGTGTGGAACGACAGTTCCACTGAATTACTGTTAAAGATGCTATGGTGAATAAATCCGAGCAGCAGAGACTGCTTGGTCTAAAACATAAGTCCTCCTTAGTCGGGGTCTCTCTAAAGTACTTTTTTGCTTTGGAGTTGATGGGAGAGCTAGATTTTTTTTATGTCGGTGACCTTGTTCGTTTAAGAGATCGGGGGTCCATATCTACATCTTGATTTTCCACCCCATCTGTGTCAGAGAGACAGACTTGGTTGACTTTCTCAGGAGTTACCGCAGCAAGCACGCTTCTTCCTTCTTATATCTCGCTGTACAGGTGCGTGTTCTAAGGCATCCTGATCTTGCTTGAAAAGTAATGAGTAATAAATTTTGTCCTTCCTGATTTCGTTTTTTCCTCTTAAGCAGTTACTCATGGCAGGTTTCTTTTCCATTGCTGGCACGCATGAGCCTCCAACTTTCTGCTCGACGTTCTTTGTTGCTATGTTGCTCACCATGGGGCTCTTGCATTGCCCAGGGGGCGCTGCGAGAACGGTGCTAAAAGAGCCCTCTGTCCTAAAATGGGTCGTACCAAGCTCGGTCGTCCGCTTCGGAAAGCACGTTTACAATATGAACCCGCCACTTTCGGTTGTGTTGTAGCACGGCCTGCTGCGTATATTGGGCGCCGAAGATTTTTTCAGGGGTGGCACGCTGCGTAAAGGCAAGAAATTATGCAGTGCCGAATACGTGTGCGCCGTTCAAGAATTAGGCGGCGAAGTTTTAGCGCGGTGTCAATCGCAAGTGAAGGGAGTCGCGTACGAAGTGGAACTACAGGTAAGATTTGCACGCTATCTGCTAGATTCAGGCGCACAAACGCGAAGAAATGCGTGCTATAAATGAATCCACAGCAGCGATAAGCAGACATGTGTACGGAACTGCTCGAGCACACGACGGTACGCGCCGCGATGTGCGAACTGCTCGAGCGCACGATTGTACGCGCCGCGACGGCAGCGGTCTTTCGACATGCCGCCAAACGGCGGGTCTCCTGCAATCTTTGTTGACTGCATGCCGCTATACTGATGCAATGAATATGAGCTCGCACGTGCGTGCGAATCGCGCTGTAGCGCGAGCTTGTGCGCTGCTCGCTTGATGTAGCTTTTAATGACAGCGCTCGAACATCGATGTGCTGCAATCAATACTGCCTTGCTGCGCTGCCTCAACGTGCTGGCTTGAGATCAAGGATGAGCGCATTTAACTCTCTGAACCTGTACTGCTCGTAGAGTAGTGAATTGTCATCGAATGAGCCCGACCATTTGTGCTCATTTGCACCACTTCGCATCGGTCGAATTGTTAATTGTCACTGTGGCTGGGTCTCGAATCGTGAATTACCAGCCATGCCTGCTGCTATGTCGGTCTGCTGTCGGGACTGTAGGTGCAAAAGACCAAAATTTCGAACGCAGATAATCAAGCAAGCTTCAAGACGGGCGAAGCAGTCAGCATGGCACGAAGTTTCGCTTACTCAGCGCGACGAACTGCAGCAATGCAGCGCGCCCGACGCTCCACTTCGTGAGGCCTTGAAGGAAAACGGTAGAATCTGATGTTGAGATTCAGGCCTTCTTGTTCATGGCAGCCCACGACGCAGAAGTAATGACGGTGACGCCTTTTCGAGGCTGGGCTAGGTCTCTCCGGATTGGCATCACCGATTCCTTCTGCTCACAGCATTACGTCGCACGGCACACGGAAAGTCCGTTTTCGTTAAACTATACGCTGCGGCGAGCTCGCAGCGTGGTCTGAGAAGTGACGAGCCTTTTCGCACTCGCAACAGGGCATAAAAAAGTGCGAATCGACGCAAAAGTCGGCCTAGAAATGTGCTTCGCCACAGCCAGGGCTCAATACGACCCGAGCTGGTACGACCCAGATGTCGTTTCCCGCACCGCCACCAGGCGCCGCTACTAGGAGCCGAGGCATTGTGGGGTTACAACAGGTATGAGGTACTGAGAGGCATTTGGAAGGGAGTAATGGTGCCGGGGCTTACTTTCGGGAATGCGGTCCTGTGTTTAAGGGCAGAGGTTCAGTCGAGACTAGAAGTAAATCGGAGAGCTGTGGGAAGGTTAGCACTAGGTGCCCCCGGGGAAACCACAAACGAAGCAGTACAGGGAGATATGGGCTGGGCATCATTCGAAGCAAGGGAAGCTCAGAGTAAAATCCTATACGAAAAACGGCTGAGGAAATTGGATGATAACAGGTGGGCAGCTAAGGTGTTTAAATACCTATACAGAAAGAGCGTTGACTCACAAATGGCGGAAAAGAACTAGGAAGCTAACCAGTAAGTATGCCAGACACGAGGACGAAAAAGGACAGAGCATTAAACGACAGGTTAAAAATGCGGAAGGTAAAAATTGGATAAATTCAATGGAAAAGAAGCATAGCGTAGAACTATATCGATACTGGAAACAGCAGATCAGGAAGGAAGCGTTTTATGATAACTCAAGAGGCAGTGCCCTACTCTTTGAAGCTAGATCAGGATGTCTTAGAACACGGAGCTATAAAAAGAAATTTAACGAAGAAGACGCATGTACTGTGTGTGGTAAATATGTAGAAACAATGGAACACCTCATACTAAAATGTGATGGTATCAATCCCGATGTCGATGCGGCCACAGTCACCCTTCCTGAGGCCCTAGGGTTCAGAGATAATTATAGTCATGTAAATAAATGTGCGGTGGAAATTAGCAAAAGGCGATTGGAGGATTGGTGGCTCAAAAGCAGAGAGGTGACATAAGGTTAAAAGGGTAGGAAGACGTATTTAAAGAAAATCGAGAAATTCAATAACACACAACACAGATAAAAATAAAAGGCAAAATAAAAATCTGAGCATGGTGGCAACTGCCATCGCCCCGTTTCAAAGGGGACGCTCCTACCTTCCATCCATCCATCGGCTGACGCCTGGCAGGTCGGGCAGTTGCTTTTTTAAGGGGTCCACTGCGCCTCAGGGCGTAGGGGTAGGTAGAAACAGTGTAGAAAGTGCAACAATAGAGGCTGACGCCAATAAAATGGCCACTAGGAGGTCCAGGAAGAAAACTACAAATAAATTTAACACCAGGATCAGGTACATAAACATGCAAGGCGGTAGAAAGAGAGCGAGGTGGTTAGAAATAGAACAGCAGTTAAAGGATGAAGAAGTAGGTGTATACGCGCTATGCGAAACACACCTCAGGGATCTAGAAGACCCACCGCTTATTGAAGGCTACGTCTGGGAAGGGAGCAATAGAACAACAACGGAGAGGAAGGGAGGAGGAGTAGGTATGCTCATACACCAAGGAACAAATTGGCAAAGAATAAAGTTAACTTGCAAAGAACATGTCTATGTATCAGGTACAATTGCCGGTAAAAAGGCATGGCTAGGAGTAGTTTATTTAGAGACAGGGGACAAATACAGGCAAAAGAACAAAGATCTAATGAAGTGTCGATGACGAAGCAGTTTGGAGAAGGTGCCGATATTTGTCTGCTGGGTGACATGAATGGCCACATCGAGGATCTGGATGGATACACAGATTGTAATGGGAAGTTGATGCTAGACTTCTGTGAACGACACAACCTAGTTATAGTAAATAGAGAAACTAAGTGTGAGGGACAAATCACGTGGGAGTCCCGTAACAGACAAACGACCATTGACTACTGCTTAATGTCGCAGGGATTGTATAGCAAGCTAGCAATAATGGAAATAGACGAAGAGGGGAAGTACAGCCTCGGAAGTGATCATAAGCGTATTAGTCTACAGTTGGGAGCCCTACTCAAAAGAGAAATGCAGGGAAGCCAAAAAGAGTACGCAAAATTAAATGACGCGCAAATAGCGCAAATAGGGGCTGGCACAGAGGAAGCAATAAGGAAACATCCCATGGAAAGGTGAGATTATAATCAGTTATAATCAGCTTTTGCGCCATTAAACCCCATTTAACTAACTAACTATAATCAGTTAGAACTACTCATTAGTACAAAAATAAAAGAGGTAAAAGGAGTAAACCGCTGGAGAGGAAAGGGGAAGCCACGAAGTTGGTGAAATACGGAAATTAGAGAGGCCATCGAACAACGACGGTGGGCATCTCGGGAACACAGAGAAGCAAAGAGGGCGCAGCTATCTGAAGAGGAAATAGGCCAAAAATGGGAATATTATCGACAAAAGAAACAACAAGTGCAGGTCCTCGTCCAGGCTAAAATAAAGCAGTCCTCTGATCGCTGGCTGGCTGAAGTTCGCTATGCAACTAAAGAGGGTTCAAGAAAATTCTGGAACCATATAAGCTGGCTGGGTAAAACTAATCACGGAAAAGAGGAACAGATTCACGATGCCGAAGGAAGTTGTTTAGAGGGAGATGACGCTGTGAACTACATTGGCTCAGTTATAGCAGAGTCATTTAGGAAAGACGATAGGGTAATCGCCCCAAGTGAGGGACCAACACAGAATAGCATAATAGAAAACAGCTTAGAATTGACCAATCTTAACTGGAAAAAGGCGGAAGCAAATGTTCCAAAATGCACGTCCGCGGGGATAGACGAAATTCCAATCAAGTTCAGTAATGAACTTGGCCCAAGAAGCAAGGAAACGCTGATAAAAGCATTGGAGGCAGTCATAACAAATAAGCAAATTCCGCACAGCTGGAAACAGAGTAAAATGAATTTGATTTATAAAGGGAAAGGTGATAAGAAGAACATAAAATCTTTCTGACCAATTAAGATAACATCAGTTATATATAGGCTGGTGATGCAGGCGGTGAAATTAAAAATGCAGTCATGGGTAGAAAGTAATAGAATACTTGGAGAACTTCAGAACGGGTTCAGAAGTGGTAGGCGCTTAGATGATAGCCTGTTCGTGCTTACCTAGTGCATAGAAATAGCTAAGGCGGAAAATAGACCTCTGTATTTATCCTTCCTGGACATAAGTGGTGCATACGACAATGTGAACAGGGAACTCCTGTGGAACATATTAAAAGCTGAAGGTATCGGTAATGAGGTAATTGATTTTCTATAGGAACTATATCGAGAAAATAATGTTGAAATAGCATGGGAAGGAATCAAGAGTACGACAACTGTCGAGGTTCACAAAGGATTAAGGAAAGGTTGTCCTCTATCACCGCTGCTGTTCATGCTTTATATGATAAGCATGGAAAGAAGGTTACAACGAAGCAATCTAGGGTTTAATCTGTCGTACAGATTAGGCGAAAAGGTTGTTGAGCAACGACTACCGGGTTTAATGTATGCGGACGATATTGTACTGTTAGCAGATAGCCAGGAAGATTTGCAAACCTTGGTTAATTACTGTGGGGACGAAGGAGACAGTTTAGGTTTCAGTTTTATTTAGTGCAGCTAAGTCCGGTGGGATGTTTTTCAACGATACAACTGATCAGGAGCTTACAATACAAGGCCACGAAATACCCCGAGTGGCCGAATACAAGTATCTCGGGGTATGGATAAACAAAGGGCAGATGTACACGGAAAAGCACGAACAGTCTCTAATAGCAAAAGGGCGAAGAGATGCCGGGATAATGAAACATAAGGCATTGTGGGGTTACAACAGGTATATGAGGTGCTGAGAGGCATTTGGAAGGGAGTAATGGTGCCGGGGCTTACTTTCGGGAATGCGGTCCTGTGTTTAAGGGCAGAGGTTCAGTCGAAACTAGAAGTAAATCAGAGAGCTGTGGGAAGGTTAGCACTAGGTGCCCACGGGAAAACCACAAACGAAGCAGTACAGGGAGATATGGGCTGGGCATCATTCGAAGCACGGGAAGCTCAGAATAAAATCCTATACGAAAAACGTCTGAGGAAATTGGATGATAACAGATGGGCAGCTAAGGTGTTTAAATACCTATACAGAAAGAGCGTTGACTCACAATGGCGGAAAAGAACTAGGAAGCTAACCGGTAAGTATGCCAGACACGAGGACGAAAAAGGACAGAGCGTTAAACGACAGGTTAAAAATGCGGAAGGTAAAAATTTGATAAATTCAATGGAAAAGAAGCATAGTGTAGAACGGCGGAGCATATATATGCTGACTGACGGAATAAACACACTTTGGTTGTTAGTCAGCGCTGTTGTCTGTGTCCCTTCACTCGTCCCGTCGTTTATCGCTGTTTTTATTGCTCGTAGAACTATATCGATACTGGAAACAGCAGATCAGGAAGGAAGCGTTTTATGATAACTCAAGAGGCAGTACCCTACTCTTTGAAGCTAGATCAGGATGTCTTAGAACGCGGAGCTATAAAAAGAAATTTAACGAAGAAGAAGACACATGTACTGTGTGTGGTAAATATGTAGAAACAATGGAACACCTCATACTAAAATGTGATGGTATCAATCCCGATGTCGATGCGGCCACAGTCACCCTTCCTGAGGCGCTAGGGTTCAGAGATAATGATAGTCATGTAAATAAATGTGCGGTGGAAATTAGCAAAAGGCGATTGGAGGATTGGTGGCTCAAAAGCAGAGAGGTGACATAAGGTTAAAAGGGTAGGAAGACGTATTTAAAGAAAATCGAGATATTCAATAACACACAACACAGATAAAAATAAAAGGCAAAATAAAAATCTGAGCATGGTGGCAACTGCCATCGCCCCGTTTCAAAGGGGACGCTCCTACCTTCCATCTATCCATCCTCCAGCCAACGCCTCCTTTAAAAAGATGCCTGCCGCGTGCGCCGAAAACGCATGGCGAATCGAACACGCATGGCGGCTGCACGGCCGCCATTATCCGCCATGTTTACTCCCTGATTGGCAGTCGAGAGGTCACGTGTTTTGAAATTTGTGCCGGGAAGCGGAAGTATTGCAAAATGCAATTTTGTGTTTTCATCAAGATGACGAAACGTGACGTGGAGCTGCAAATTTTATGGACTAATACGTTTTTTTTTTGTCCTTGGCAGATATATGGTGATGTTAGCGCTTCAAAAAGAATGTGAGCGGTAGCGTGCAAAAGCCAGTGCAATGCATCTGCAATTGCGCGAATATGTGGTGGCGATACAAGATATGCGCCATGCCAGCTTGCTGATTGGCTGAAGGAATATCTCGTGGGGAGCGTCACAGGAAAGGCTGTTTCGTAAACGTCATTTTGACGATGCGTGACGTTGCGCAGGGCCGCCATTGCTGAGATTTTCCGCCATAATTTTTGGGCCGGCGCTGGGTGCACGCGCGTGGCAGCAGACGACCCCAAGTGGAGTCCGCTGCTGCCACGCATGATGACGTCACAAAAAGAAAACTTAGTAAAAAATACATGAAATGCTAACGTTATCGTTTTGTTGTTAAATACACTACGCCTAAATAAATAAAGCATTCATTTTGTGCTGCGTTTTAAAACCGAAAATGACTGTCGGCGGCTACACACGCGTGCACGCAGTGGGAGGACCGTTGCGATTCCTTGTGGCTGTGTGGTGTGTACTGTAGTATTGAATCACTGTGTAATATCGGCGAGTACGAATAACGTTGCCGTTACGAAGCTACAGAAGCTTCGAACGAACTGTGCTGCATCCACGAAACAGCACGACATGTCGCATCATTTGGACTGTCGGTTTCAAAGAGTCGTGGTAGCACAGCGCCGACTGCATATTGGGTCACTGTGTAATATCGGCGAGTACGAATAACGTTGCCGTTACGAAGCTACAGAAGCTTCGAACGAACTGTGCTGCATCCACGAAACAGCACGATATGTCGCCTCATTTGGACTGTCGGTTTCGAAGAGTCGTGGTAGCACAGCGCCGACTGCATATATGGTGCCGACACGGATCATGCATATTGCAGGGTGTGTCGTATGTAGCGATTCTTTAAGTTATGTGTACGCCTTCTGGCAAAGTCGGATGCCTGTTTGGCCTTGGACACCACGTCGACACACTGCTCTCGAGCTCGAAAACGCAGAAGTGGTGCGCGTCGGCATTGACGTCGATGTAGGGTGCATACACATTTCCAAATCGCTGTGCAAAGTAAGGGCGCCTTTTGTCGATGAGCAAAGTGCATTCAAACATTTCGCGTCGCCTTACGCACGCAGAAGCCTAGTAACGAAAGCCTGGACGTGAAACGTGAATCTAACAGAAAGGCCAGTTCCCGCCTGAAGGCAATGTCAGCAAGTGGGCAGAACTCTGCCCAAGACCACACTACCAACCATAAACGCGCTCCAAGGCATAAAGAAACGAGCTGCTCCAGCGTTGCGCCCAAGTGTGGCTCGAGATCGCAAGCTCGAACACCATCCGGTTCTTCCAGCGCAACTAACTAGAGGGAGGGAGGGAAAACTTTTGAGTCTTTCGAGAGTTTCGCGGTTATGAAGTCTCCGTCGTCTTCATCTTCTTGGCGCTGGCGACTGGAGACTTCTCTTCAGCAAGGGTGGGCCCCTATTCCAGGGCTCCACTGAGTCGCGCTGCATCGCTCGCGTGCTGCACTAGGGCCCTTTGGGCCGTGAGCTCGCTGCTGGTGAGCCGACTCTGCTCCGCACTCGGGTGTTCGTGTTTGTGGAATGCTTTGTTGCGTTCGCACTCCCAGGTGATGTGGTAAAGTGTAGGTTTGGCACCGCACCAAGGGCAGGTGGCCCTGTATTGTGTCGGAAACATCTTATTGAGCACGTGTAAGTTGGGGAAGGAGTTTGTCTGTAGTCTGCGCCAGCTGGTCGCTTCCTCCTTTGAGAGGTCTTTGTGTGGTGGCGGATATCTAATTCTAGTTCCTCTATGTAAGTTCAGGGTCTCTGCGTATCCCCCCTCGCAAGCCTGTAGGTGGGTCTCCGGGGCATTCGACCACCCAGCTCGGAACGCTTCACCTCGAGCTAGGCTGTCTGCCCTTTCGTTCCCCACTATGCCTACGTGACCCGGGATCCAGATTAGTTTGTGTCGGGGCTTTTCCTTCTCGGCGGAGGTGGCTCCGCTGAGTATTCTGAGGGCAGTTTTGCTGATTCTGCCTCTCGTGTAGTTTCTGCACACCTCTTTTGAGTCCGTCAGTATGTTGAGAGATCGCCCTGTTCTATAACCTTCCGCTGCCGCCAGCGCTACGGCAATCTCCTCGGCCTCCGCTGTGCCAGCGACTTTTGCTGTGGCATACGTGATCGGGTTTCCTTCCCTATTAACCACTACCGTCGCGGCTACGCGTTCTCTTCCGTGTGGATATACGGCGGCGTCCGTGTATACTGTATTGTCTAGCTGGGCTAGCGTTCTCTCAACATATTCGGCCCTAGCTTTTCGCCTGTTTTCGTGTAAGTTGGGATCCATATTTTTTGGCAGTGGTCCCACATTAATGGTTTTTCTAAGGTGGTCCGGTACGTCCGCGTATCTGTCTGCCAGTCCGCTCGTATCTCGACCCAACCTCCTCAGGAGCGCTCGTCCCGTAGGGTTGCCTCTGAGTCTCGCGGTTTGCGTACCCAGCAGAGCCTCGGCGAGCTCGCTGAAGGTGTTGCTGATGCCCAGCTGGAGCAACTTCTCGTTCGCCGTGTTTCTCGGTAGACACAGAGCCGTCTTGTACGCCTTCCTGAGGATGGTGTCTGCTTGCTCTCTTTCTGCCTTGGTCGTCACGTGGTACGGCAGGGAGTACGTGACTCGGCTGACAATTAGGCTGTTGACTAGCTTCAGAGTATCTTCTTCTTTCATTCCGTATCTCTTTTGGGACACCCTATTGATCATGCGGCTCACCTGTTCCGCCGCCTTGCTCAGCAGGCTAATGGTGTGGCTGCACTTCCGGCTGCCTTGTAGCCACATGCCCAGGATCCTAATCATGTTCTTCTCCGGGATGCTGTGTCCCTCGAGGGTCACCTCCAGTGTCGCTTGCGTTGGGTGCTTGCCGACCCTGAGGAGCTCCGACTTCTCCGTGGAGCATCGCAGTCCCCTTTCTCTGGTGTAGTTTTCCACGCAGGTCGCCGCTTCCTGCAGTTTTTCTTGCTTCTCTCCGAGGGATCCTTGGGTGACCCAGATTGTGACGTCGGCGGCGTATATCGCGTGCTGGATGCCTCGGATCTCCTTAGGTTTTCTTGCCAGGCCAATCATTGCCACGTTGAAGAGGACGGGCGATATGACAGATCCTTGGGGTGCGCCCTTGCACGGCGTGGGGAAGACGTTGCTTCTCAGCTCGCCCAGCCCCACCGTCGCCGTTCTGTTGCTCAGGAAGTCCCTGACGTAATCGTGCACTCTCTTCCCGCAGTTGGTGTTGTTGATGCCCTCCATGATGGCCGCGTGGCTCACGTTGTCGAAGGCCCCCTTTATGTCGAGGGCCATGACGACGTTTTCGCCCGTTTTCGGCATCGTCTCGAGCACTTCCTCCTTGAGTTGGAGCAGCACGTCTTGCGTTGAGAGGTTGGCTCTGAAACTGTACATGCTGTCCGGGTACCATCGCTCGTTTTCCAAGTGCGACTGGATTCTCTTCGTGATCACTTTCTCGTACAGCTTGCCCAGGCACGACGTTAGGGATATCGGCCTGAGATTTTCTATTTGGAGTTTCTTCCCTGGCTTCTGAATCATTACAACGACGCCGTGTTTCCACTCCGCCGGAACTCTCCCTTCTTGCCAGAGCTTGTTGAGGTAGGCCGTCAGTTGGTCGATGGCCTCGTCGCCGACATTTCTGATTAGCGAGTTCCGGATTTTGTCCGCCCCCACCGCCGTGTTCTTGGTGGCCGATCTTATCGCCTCGACGACCTCTTCTCTCATGATGGGTCGGTCCGTAGTAGGGTTTTCTTCTAACAACATTCTATCACACAACACAGTAAGAAACCGTAAAATTTTGTTTTAGCTAAGCTGAAAAGCTGAAGCAGCTACAGCAGCGCGCGCAAAACTATAAACCGGAACACGCCATACTTGTTTAAACAACGTCATCATAACTGTGACGTCACTTCCGTGCGTGGCAGCAGCGTTTTAGTATGGCACTTCGCTTCTACCACGCGCGTGTCACCAGTTAAGGCCTAATTTTTGCTGCGACGAGCCGCGCGAATTATGCTAATGGGCAGCCATATGCAATGGCAGCCGAGAGGAATGCGTATCGCCACATTTTCCCCATCGTTTGGCGCCACGAAAATCTTTTGTTCATAACGCGTGCTCATAGTATTTGCATCGCTCTCGGGTGGTGTTGGCATTTGTGTTTTGGGCCATCGTTTTTTAAAAGAACGCGTTTATACGAAATAGTATTGGTTGAATATAGCAAACCTTCAGCAATGTTGTCCACTTTTCACTGCTGCATTTGTATTGTAATCGAGATTAATGCCTTTTCGCACAATCAAAAGTTATGACAACGGCCTCTTTCTAACTTACAAAAAGAAATGTACGCAAGGCGGCGCCTTGAAGTTTCCTCCCGCGGTGTGAGTAACCAGCGAAATGAACAAGAGATGGCAGCGCCAGCGCTTGCGTCGCTCTAGTGGATATCTCTGGCGCGCGCAACGCTATCGGTGATATTCGGCCGTTTCTCAGCCAGCCGAGTCGGGCTGAGTCACTTGCGTTTCACGAAATAGCGATAACGTGGCCTAGAACGTGCGCGCATCACCACTGGCAGGTCGCGTATGTTGTCTCAAGAAAGAAAACAAGTGCGTTGGCTCCAACATGCGATGACTCATTCCATTTTCCAGGGACACGCATCCGAGCTACTGAAGCATACGACGGCTTGTACGCAGCAGACGACGGAAGCGAGAAGCGTTTTCGACGGAATAATCATACGTTTTGAGATAGCTGCTTTATTTTTGCTGCGGAGGAAAACTGTTTTGCTTTACCGATAACGCTATATTCAGTGCCTTCATTTCAATTTCTTAGGTGAAACGTCAAGTTGGCGTCACGATACGTAAGCAAAACGGGGCCAACAGCGTCATTTTGTTTGCGTCGCGCCTACGTCACGCATCGAAGAAAATGGCGAAATGTCCAGCCCTAGAGCCCTAGGGCGCTATTCTGGACATTCCGCCATTTTCTTCGATGCGTGACGTAGGCGCGACGCAAACAAAATGGCGCTGGTGGCCCAGTCATGCCCAGTTTTGCTTACGTAACGTGACGCCAACTTGACGTTTCGCCTAAGAAACTGAAATGAAGACACTGAATGTAGCGTTATCGGTAAAGCAAAACAGTTTTCCTCCGCAGTAAAAATAAAGCAGCTATCTCAAAGCGTACAATTATTCTGTCGAAAACGCTTCTCGCTTCCGTCGTCTGCTGCGTACAGGCCGTCGTCTGCTTCAGTAGCTCGGATGCGTGTCCCTGGAAAATGGAATGAGTCATCGCATGTTGGCGCCAACGCGCTTGTTTTCTTTCTTGAGACAACATACGCGACCTACCAGTGGTGATGCGCGCACGTTCTAGGCAACGTTATCGCTATTTCGAGAAACGCAAGTGACTCATCCCGACTCGGCTGGCTGAGAAACGGCCGAATATCACCGATAGCGTTGCGCGCTCCAGAGATATCCACTAGAGCGACGCAAGTGCCGGCGCTGCCATCTCTTGTTCATTTCGCTGGTTACTCGCACCGCGGGAGGAGACTTCAAGGCGCCGCCTTGCGTACATTTCTTTTTGTAAGTTAGAAAAAGACCGTTGTCATAACTTTTGATTGTGCGAAAAGGCATAAATCTCGATTACAATACAAATGCAGCAGTGGAAAGTGGACAACATTGCTGAAAGTTTGCTATATTCAACCAATATCATTTCGTATAAACGCGTTCTTTTAAAAAAGGCGTAAACTGGTGACACGCGCGTGGCAGAAGCGAAATGCCACGGATGAAGGAAACTAAGGAGAGGCCCTACCCTCTCCGCGCGCTAGGAGAAAAGTGTGGCGGAAATGACGTAGTAGGTTCTCATTTTTTGCTGCTTTTTAATTTTTTTTGTATTGCCACGCTTTTTGGGCCACAATGGCGGCGTTCTGATTTGGCTTCTGATTTTGATCGCTCACTCGTGTGTTGCTCTGGTAGGTTTCGTGCCGTGGCAAAAGCGCTGTGTGGGCGGGTTTGCGTTAGTCACCGTGGCTTGTTGCGCTGTCAGCACCGTGCTCTGCCGGATGTTGCGCGACCGCGCGAACCACGCGCTGCGCGGCGTGGTTTCGCCAAAGATGTAAACAAGAGAGGAGGGTGGCACAACAGGGGGAACATCGCCATGAGCAACGCCAACTTCCGGCTTCACTTTCGCTTCACAAAGAGTGACGTCAGGGCCTCTCCTTGCACATTCACACCGGCGACTTGAGGAGGTCGCCCGACCATTTGCGACTCGCAATCAAAAAGCGACCGAAGGCGACTGATGTTCACACCGGCAAGCCCGGCTGAGCGCGACCCGCAAGTCGCAATCCTGGAGATTATCGTTCTCAGCGAGAACTCTCGGAATCTACGCGGAATTTGAATGCGACGCCGGAGGAGGCCGGATGTAGACACACGAAAGATCACTTCCGGTGCGCCGCTGATTGGTTTACCAGTTTGGTAGTGACTACAGTGACGGGGCCCGGCACTTTAACATCTGCACTACGGTGACGGGGCCCGGTACATTAACATCTACACTACGGTGACGGCGCCCGTCGCTTTAACAACAGCACTGCAGCGACGGGGCCGTCACGATGTCGGTATTGGGGGCGATTACGGAGTCGCCATCTGTTGGAAGCGCCTCACATGCGTCGGCGCCAAATAAACATACTACGCGGCAGCCCTCCTGAACAATTGTGCAAGTACTCTCGAAATGGCAGTATTTTACCTTTAAAATAATAATGTTGGACAAACATAAAGCACAGAATGGTTTACAGACGCTATCTGCCTACTACGTACAGTAAGCTGGGACACTGCGCGCGGTCGCCGCGATCGATTCCCCCGAACCGTTTTGCGTGAAACGTAAGCAATCGCCGAGAAAACTATGTGAAGTATGTTCTTATGGTGGGATGGCTGTTTGTGTAACTAAATGTAGCATAACAGTTAATGCAGCGATCGCGCGGGTTCGCGGTGACCGACTTCGCGTCTGCATGCATGTCCTCGCACGATGTTTCGCTCCGAGCACGTTTTCGCACCGTGCCTGAGCTTTATGCCGCAGCATATGAGCATTTGACAGTACGCAAGCAACCATTGTTGCATGGACACTATCGGAGCTGTTCAAAAATAATTTCGTTATAGCTAGGGTCTTCGACGCCTACGGCGACTTGTGATGTTCCGTCGCGATGATTCAGTCTTAATTTTCTTTTTCTTTTCTTGTATTGGAAGCTTCAATATCATTATTTCTCAAATTTAATCGAACTGCATGTTTATCGGTTCTCTAAGCGACCCGCTGATTCTTTTTCTTAATGCAGTAGAATATTCATTGTCTGGCGTTACACAAGCAGGAACATGTGCCGTGCCTTTTTTATGTGTTTTTTATCATTCCCCTTCCATTACAGTGAACCTTCTTTCTTTATTATAATCATCATAGGTGTTACAGTGCATACGCAAAAGATTGTTGGACCCAATAACCGCAAGCTAGTGGTTGGGTCCGGATGTGAAATATAATGGGGACAGTACTGCATTAAAATATCGCGGTCCGTGAAGTGCTCGGCATCCCCATAGACGCCAGCACCACGAAGCTCATGCAGCTGGGGGTCAACAACACCTTCCATGCGGTTGAGTCACAGAAATTAGTCCAGGTTGTCAGGCTCGCTTTCTCGCCTGCGGGGAGGCGGATCCTGGAGGCGCTGGACTTTAACCCGTCAGGGAAAGGCGGTGCGCACTCGACGCGTGGTCGCGGGAGGCCGTCACGGTCTCGCTGTTCCCGCACAACGTGCACCCGCAACGCAATGTAGGCAGACGCCGGGCCCGGGCGGCCACACTTCTCGGATCCGTCGCCGACGATCCACGATCGGTCGCGTTCGTCGACGTCGCCCAATACGGTTCGTCCGACCGGTTCGCAGCGGCCGTTGTGGATCACAGGGGCAACCTAACGCCGCGTCCGTGCGGGGCTCGTGTCCAGATTGCGGAGGTCCATTCTGCCCTTTAGAACACATGCTCTGGCGGTGTCCCTCGTTACGGGACCACGATCATCTCACCACGGAAGAGTGAGAGGAGGCGGTCAGGTACGGCCTGCCCGTCCCAACGTGGGAGCGCCTCGCGGCGGCCCCTCCCTCATAAGAGAGTTTCGGAGTCGCTCCTTAGGACCTTAATAAGGTTCACTGCCTGCCGTGAAGTGCTCGAAGTTGTTTGCATAGAATGCTGTTTGAAAGAAGTGCGGCCATTGACGTCGCTACAGTGTTGACGTTAAAGTGGAGATGGGCCCCGTCACTGCAGGGCAGATGTTAAAGCGCCGGGCCCCGTCACTGTAGTACAGATGTTAAAGTGCCGGGCCCCGTCACTGTAGTACACATGTTAAAGTGCCGGGCCCCGTCACTGTAGTACAGATGTTAAAGTGCCGGGCCCCGTCACTGTAGTCACTACCTATCAGTTTTGCGACCACGGTCGCGCGACTGAAAAATCGCGCAGAGAGCGACTCGCCCAAAATGGTCGCTTTTCGAGAAAGGCGACCGTTTGCGACCATTTGCGACTGGTCGCAAAGCGACCAACTTGGTCGCGCGACCTCCTCAAGTCGCCGGTGTGAATGTGCCCTTAGTTTCCTTCCTCCGTGCTCAACAACCTTTTCGCCTAATCTGTACGACAGATTATACCCTAGATTGCTTCGTTGTAACCTTCTTTCCATGCTTATCATATAAAGCATGAACAGCAGCGGTGATAGAGGACAACCTTGCCTTAATCCTTTGTGAATGGATGGATGGATGATTGTGGCTCAACCCTTTGAATCGGGCGGCGGCGACGCGCGCCACCTAGCCTTTAATCGTTCTATATGCATGCATACCTATGTATTTACTCCTTTACTTTTGCGTTGATATTGTCCACCAATCAGATAGCCTCCGTTTAGTTATTTCTACCTGTTCAAAGTCTATTCTACTTTCACTGTCTTTAAAACCCAAGGCTTTGAATAGTTCCCCGTTAGATTCAACTGCAGGGTGAAGTTGTTTACAAGCAAGTATCAGGTGTTCCGCCGTTTCCTCCTCCTCTCTACACGTCTCGCATACCAAATCTATCTCCTGGTATCTGGCTCGGTACGTTTTAGTCCTCAGTACACCTGTCCTGGCTTCGAACAACAATGAACTTCCCTTAGAGTTATCGTAAATGTTTTCTTTGGCTATTTCTTGCTTATAATAAACTGTTGTCGCCTCCTGTCGTCAGCTGCAGAAAGCGGTATTTCAGGAAGGGCAGTCGCTCAAAATGGCGATGCGGCAGGCGTCGGTGTTTTGCCGTTGCTGATGCCATGGAGGTGTGTGCTTGAGCAGGCATTTCAGGCTTGCGCGTCTTATGTATTATACAATGCTCACAAATTGTTCACTTTATTCGCTTCATTGTAGAGAGAAGAGAAGGCCTTGGATGTGGCCCTCGATGCCATGATTAGCCGAACCCAGGATTTGAAGAATTCAATTGCAGGCTTCATCATCAAGCTAGAAACCGAGTACGAGACGCTGCAATGGTGAGCGCTATGGTATCTATTGCAAGAGTTCAGGATCGCCAGTCAGCCTCTAGAGTCTGTGTAGGAGTACGTTTACCTAAGTCAATTACTCACAGGAGACCCTGATCATGAATGAAAATTTACGGAATAAAAATGGGTTGGAGCGCATTCGGCAGACATTGTCAGATCCTGACTGGAAGCTTACCGTTATCATTAAAAAGAAAGGTGTACACTCAGTGCATTCTACAGATGGTGACATATGGGGCAGAAACTTGGAGACTTACAAAGAAGCTCGAAAACAAGGACCGCGCAAAAAGCGATGTAACGAAGAATGTTAAGTATAACGTTAAGGAAGAGAGCGATGTGGATCAGAGAGCAAACGGGGATAGCCGATAATCTAATTAACGTAGCAATGGAGCAAGTAGCAAGAAAGCTTTACGCATAAGCAGTTACAATAATAATAATTGTCAGGGGCAAATTTCCTAAACAAGTACAAAATAAAAATAAATATACGCACTACAGGAAGTATGAATATTGACAAGCATGCCAATAGAGAAAGGAAACAATAATATGGAGAATACAAACAAATACTGTGACATCAGGCTGATTAGTACGTATTAAGTTAGTTATGCAACAGTTCAAGGAAATCATCAATTCTTTCCTGTTTGACTACAAGTCGGTCAAGAATATTCAATTCCCGAATGCATCAAGGGAGAAAAGAATAATAGAATGTATTGTTGGTGCACGAATATTCTTGGAGCGTGAGATCATGTGTATGATGTAGGTGCCTTGTTTGTTTAGTTAACGTATCTTGTGTGTTCCATCATAAAATAGTTGTGCAGTAGCCTATATAAGAGCTTCAGGTGGTGAATTGTAGCTCAACTTTGGAGTGAGGGCAACCTGCATGGCATAGCAATCAAGGCATTGATTGTGGTTAAAAATAAATGTAATTGCTTTGCGCTGCACATTTTCAAGCATGCTGATACCACTACTTGTAAACGGGAACCAGATTATATTGGCGTATTCTAGAATCGGTCGGACATGTGTGGTGTATGCTAAAAGCTTTGTGTCATGGTCAGCATTCCGAAGCGTCCACTTTAAGAAAAACAAGTTTTTCATGGCTTTCGCGGTTATAGCTTCCATGTGAACTGTCCAATAGAGATCAGAAGTTATTATTACACCAAGATATTTGTACTGGCCTACATTTCGAAGCGTGACGTTATTAACAGCGTAAAGAAATGCTAAGCTTGTCTTTCTTTTTGTTATTGACATTGCTTCTGTATTGTCTGAATTAATTATCATTTGCCAGTTAGAGCGCCAACTTACTACTTCATTCAGGGCAGTGTTCAGCTAAATTTGGTCACTATAGCTTTTAACCTCTTTATACAATACGTAGTCGCCTGCAAATAGCCTAATATTTCCATTAATGTTGACTGCCAGGTCATTTATAAACAACAAAAATAATATCGGTGCCAAGATTGATCTCTAGGGCACAGAAGATGTGACATTTAATATGTTAGAAATGTGACCACTGCATTGCACAAATTGTTGACGGTCGGACAAATAGCTTGATATCCATAGAGTCACTGGCCCATCCCCTAGTTTGCAGACCAGCTGGAAAACTAGCTTTTCATGGGAAACCCGATCAAACGCCATTGAGAAAGCCATAAAAATTTGGGAGTGTTCGTTAATACCTTGGGCCAAGTCATGCATTATCTCGACAACTTGCGTTACGGTCGATTGGCCTCTCTGTTTAAACAAAGACCAATTTTGTCGTCTTTGCCTCACATCAGCGATCGCCTGAGCTCTTTTAGTCTATTTCCATCAACAATCGCCTAATCACTGCAGTTGATCATTGCACCTATTTAGGTGTGGAATTTGACCGCCATCTTAAATTTCACCTTCACATAGCTAACATTAAAAAGAAAATGCCATACGGAATACGCGTTTTAATCAAAGCTCGACCATATTTCTCATTTTCTACTCTCACGTCACTTTACTATTCTTTTGTTCATTCTCACATTAATTATAACATTGAATCATGGGGAAACACATATAACAGTCACCTCACTTCATTGCAAGTCATTCAGAATTTAGCTATTCGGCTAATAACATTTTCACCTTGTAGATTTAGCGCAAATCGGCTGTTACGTGCACATAATATTTTGAATGTGACTGACCTTGTTAAATATAACCTGGCCATATTTATTTTTAGGGCATTAAGCAATGATATTCCGGTAACCATCATACCAAAGACATCCCTTACTAACATAAATAATACTAGATTTGCAGAAAATATGAACTTCATTTTACCCTTAGTTCGTGCCAACTATGGTAAGCAGTCATTACACTTTTCAGCTTTATCTCTGTGGAACACATTACCATTCACCTGTTCACTCGGAGCGGTGACCCGATACCCAGGGTCGACACCATCAGAGTCCTGGGTATGTTTATAGAATCACGCGGCGGCAACGGCACTGCGTTACGCAAGATAATTGCGAAAACCGACAATGCTTTTCGCCTTGTCCGAAGGGTCATGAACAGACATCGTGGCCTCAAGGAGGACAACCTGCTTCGGCTCATCAACGCCTTTGTGCTGTGTCACTTCACCTACACGGTGGCCATGCACAACTGGCTCAGAGCCGAGCGGGAAAAGCTTAATGCCCTAATTAGAAAATTCTTCAAGAGAGCCCTCGGGCTGCCCGTCAGAACGCATACAGAGGACCTCCTTCGGCTCGGCATACACAACACCATGGAGGAGATAGCCGAGGCTCAGGAACGGGCCCAGCTAACTCGGCTGTCCACCACGCCGGCCGGCTGGCGTATCCTCGAGGAGATCGGACTCGCACCAACCAAGAACTTGGCTGAAGACACCCAAATCCCCAGAGAAATAGGGGAGAAGATCTTGGTCGCCCCTTTGCCCCGCAACGTTCATCCCGTTCACAACGCAGGTCGTCGCAAGGCAAGAGCATTGAATATGCTAAAGCAAGTAAACAGGGACAAAATCACAGCAAGCTTCGTGGACGCAGCTGCATACCGAGACGGCAAGGTTTTTGCGGTTTCCGTCGTTGACACGCTGGGCAAAGTTATCAACTGTGCTTCCGTCCGGACGACGAACCCAGAGGTGGCCGAGCAAGTGGCCATTGCACTCGCCATGCAAGACGGTCGGAGAGACAGGGTGTATAGCGATTCGAAAGCCGCCATCAGGGCATTCCAGAAAGGCCGGGTAGCCCGGCAGGTAGTTCAAATTCTGAAAGGCGCCAAACACGGCAACGCCTCCATGCACTCGATCCTTTGGTTCCCTGCACACGTCGGGGCGATTGAGGGGGTTCCTCTGAACCTCAACGAGTCTGCCCACGAGGCTGCGCGTGGCTTTACTGACCGCGCTGCCCTCGGGTCGGGCGACTCTCTCCCCGGACACCGAGACGCTCCTCTCACACACAATGAAATAACTAAATTCTTCTACTTAGAGAGAAGGGTTTTCCCCCCGCCTCACTCCAAGTTAAGCAGGCCGCAGGCGGTCACACTAAGACTTCTGCAAACGAACTCGTACCCAAATCCGGCGTCCCTTAATAGCATATATCCAGAGATTTATACGAATTGTTCTTGCGTGGCCTGTGGTGAGGTAACTACGTTGCCTCATATGCTCTGGGAGTGCGGGTCACTGGGCCCGAAGTTCACCAAGGAAGAGTGGGACGCCCTCCTGCGAAGTCCCATCTTTGAGGATCAAGTCCTGGCCGTCCAGCGCGCCCGCGATCGGGCCAACAGACTAGATCTGTCAGTCCCGTCGTGGTATTAGCCAGGTGCGCGTTTTATTGCGTTTTGCTGGACCAAATAAAAGTTTATTCACTCACTCACTCACATTACCATTCCCTTTAAAATTGTTCAAAGCTCACAGATTTCGTGCAGAACTTAAGCATTTTCTTTTAGCTTCCTCCGACTTTCCCATTTGACTACAGTATGAGTTGTATTATTAACTTTCACTTTGTTTCTCTATTTCTCTCCTGCATTTTTTTTTACTTTTCTTCTTAAGCTATTTTTGTAGTTTCATCTTTTGTTGACTAATCCGAAGCCTTGTTATTGTTAAAAAATTCATATGCTGCTTTTCTGTTCATTTATACCATGTCTCCAAAAACCTTTATTCGTAAATTTTACATGTTGCCATTGTTGTTTGTATTATTAATTCTAGTCATCATGCACAGGAGGTCCTATTTCAGTTTATAACTACGGGACCTCCTTCTGTGTGTACATATGCTGTAATTATCCCCATTTTTGTCATGAATAAAACTGATTGTGATTCTGTCATAGTGTGGCATCGTTCAATTCGGCAAAGCACCGGTCTACAGGTTCCAAAATGGTTGTGGGAATAGGGACCAGTGAGCAAGACGGGTATTGCCGGCCACTTGCGCAAGCGGCCGAAAAAAAGTCAAAGGCAGGCTTAGAGATTATTTGTTGTTGTTGTTGGTGGTGGTGCGACCGTGACACCCTGACAGCTTTTTGTAGGAACCCCTGTGTATTCTCTGCCCCACATGTGCATTGAGAAGCTTGCTAAGACAGCAGGGTTGCGAATGCCTCGAAGTATGCGGTGCCTCCATGCAATTCCGTTTCCACGAATTGTTGACAGTGTATGTGTGCCGATGGCGCCTTATGGCCGGCGGCCGTCGTTTCTCCTGCATTTGTGAACGGACAATACAGACCTGCCACGGACTCAAAGGTGTGCGTGTGTGGTGCAGTACAAATGTGCGACCGCTAACAGCAGGGGGGAATCACCCGTTCCCTCACTTCTCATTAAAAGGGATGCAGCCAAGACCTCGGGAGGAGCCGGGATACAATTGGGTGAACTTGACTGGATTGTCACCAATATCTGCCGTTCCCTAACGCAGGGAACTAGGGAAAGGAGAAGTTATTTAAACATAGGTTTTAGACCGAGCTAAGCAGTCTCGAACCTGAGCCTATGATTTGCTGAGAAGTGTCGAGGAGCTAGTGCCGTCCAGTATTGCCTGGGCCACCTAGCTGCGTCTGAACTGTGAGTGAATAGTTATGTAAGAGACGACAAACCAACGTCTGCAATGAAGCTCGCGGTAGTTCCCCTCAAGTTCAACATGTTCGAGGGAAGGTGTCGGACCTAGACTCTCGGGGAACCCAGCACAGCAATTGCATCTGCCGCAACGAGATCGGCTCGCAAGCGTTCTTCGGGAAAGCTCTGCCGTCGACTCCACATTTTATAGACTTGCTGCTGCTGCCTGGCCATGCATATTCCATCATTGGTTTTCTTTTGAACTCTGTTTAGTTGATCACCGTTAAGTGTATTTTTGTGTAGCATTAGTTTTATATCCACTGTTAATTGCTTGCTGTATTTCTTTTGTCTTCATCATTGATCTAGATGAAGTGCATGTGTGTTAGTGTTTTTGTGTTGTTTTTTTAATTTGTGTATCATTGTCAGTTGATAAATATTTTTTTTTTCTTTCTTTCTCCCAACTCTGTCTCCTTTGCTGTGTTCGCTTGAGTATGGAATGACCAACCGGCTTGTATACCCCATTGACGACTTCGCGGTGATGGCGAACGGGTGACAAGCCATGACACACTCTAAAAACCATGCTGATTGGGGTGTAGCAGACGATTGTCTTCGACAAACTTTGTAATGAATTTGAGGTCAATATGCTCGAGTATTTTACAGCTGGTGTACGTCAAAGAAATTGTCCTGTAGTTTGATGGAATCATCTTGTCACCCGATTTATGCACTGGGATTATTTTTGTGTCTTTCCATTTGGAATTAATCTGTGAATCTTGGACAGATTTTATGAATATAAAGTGTAGATACTTACTAACTGGTTCTGCATACTGCTTGAGAAAAGTATTCGGTATCCCATCTGGGCCACAGCTCTTTTTTTCATCAAGGTTTAATAGCAGACACAGTATACCTCCGTCGGTTATTTCTAGGGTATCTAGTAATTTATTTTTAATAGATGGTCTAATTGGGGAATATTGCACTAGTCCATTATTGATTGTAAAAATCGACTGGAAGTAGTGATTGAATTGATTGGCCTTATCTTTTGTTTCTATTGAAGGACAGGCCTTTTGATCGCTATGTTTACCACTTACGTAACGCCAAAATTTTGCTGAACTTTGCTAGAGTGGTACCACAGTTGTCCATTTTGGAAATGCGTATCTTGGTTTTCAATGTTTTAGATAACACGGAAATCTGAGTGATGAAATTACCCGCTAAGCCAGACTTCCTAGCGTGCCTTAGCCCACTGATTTTATATTTCACGTGAATTATTTCGCATGTGATCCATGGATCATACTTTCTTGTAGCTTTGTGCTTTATTGGGACAAAATTTTTGTTATAATGCATGATGTGTGCCTCGAATTTCAACCATGTATAATCTATCAATAAGTTTTTATCCGAGAAAAGGTAAGAAAAATCGATAAATTCGTGAGTGAGATATGTGGTTATTGCTGCATTGTTGCTCTGTTGAATGCAAGAACACGTTTTACAGGGCCGTGGTGTCGTACAAGACCAGGTAGAGGCAGTGTGCATAGGACTCATTTTTGATCGGATATGCCGTGTAAGATTTCAGTGCATGTCTGGTCATTTAGGAATAGAACTGGATTTTCCCTGCATACGTGTGGGGACGCATACCAGTTGCTTGAGGTTAAAATTTAACAACATATCCAATATGATGTTATTTGCAGCACATCACTATTTTTTTTAGTACCATTCCATTTCAGGCAGGTTGAGATCACCAGCCATGGCAATCTTGCCGTCCGTCATGTGATCGTGCATATAATCCGGAAGAAGTTCCAGATAGCTTTCTCAGCGTTAGGCAGTCTGTAGATAGCTTATTATGCAGCCTTTCTGAAGCTGTAGTTTGCACCACACCACCTCAATTTCTGGGTTATCTGGTAAACGGTGTATCATAGTTCTTTCTTAAAGAAAAGTGTGATGCCCCGCCTCTAGTGCCGCTGTCTCTGCACACAATCCCGTAGCCCGGCAGTGATCATAGCACCGAGTGAAGCCATGTTTCTGTGACGACAATAATGTCTGGTTTAATTTCTAAAACAAGAGCTTCAGATTGGTCTATTTTATTTGCAAGACTTCGCGCATTTACATTCAACAGGGTTACTTTTGTCCACTTTTAATGACTATCTTTTGTAAGGTGCCTTTTTCTTCGTTTTTTTGGACTGCAACTAAATCTTCATGGTCACTATCCTAAACAAAAAGTTGACATTTATACGCACTTTATCGTAAACTAGCGACACTCTTTCCTGCTTATCCCAGTATTCTTTCGTTCAATGCTACAGCTTATTTCTAATGTCTTGAATATTACGAGAAAAATCTTCACTGATAGAAAAACCTGAGCCCTTCAGCATTGCGCAGGGCTTGAGGATTGAAACTTTGTCTCGATAGTCGAGTAGTTTAAGAATTACGGTTCTAGGTCTAGAAGTATCAGTTTGCTTCTTCTTACCTAGGCAGTGAATTCTTTCGATTCCCTTGGTTTTATCTGAAGTATACTATCTAAAATCTTCTTTCTGACCAATTCAAGAAGCATGTCTGATAATTCATTTTGTTGTTCTTTAACACAGTATATGACAAGGTTGGACCCGACGGCACCTGTTTTCCAGATCCTTTACTTTCTTTTCATGGCTACTAGGTTTTTTTCTAAGTTAGACATTTGTTTGTTGTTCTCTGGGATTTGTTTTTCAATGCCAGCTATCTTTTCAAGTTTCTTGTCAATTGCATTAAGTCTAGTGTTTGCTATAGAGTTTTCTTTCTTAATTTCTTGAATATCTCCTGCAATTAGCTTTAACTGTTCTGCTATGCCATCTAGTGTAGGGCCTGGGTTCAACTCAACATCTCCGCCCAGAACTAACAACAAGCGCAAGAAAACAATCGGTTTGCAAAAGGATTCACGAAGCGACTCTGGGCACGGCAACAGAATTAAGCAGACGTAGTTACTACGAAATGACTTGTCATAGCGTCTGCTCACCTGTAGAATAAACAGGAACGCGTTTGAAGGCTGCATCTTTTCAATGCTGCCATGCTGACTGCCAACTGTGCCGTATGCGCTCTGCTTTATAGGGTGGCTCCATGCTGTCGTCATTGGTGATCCCAGCATATCAGTCAATGTAGCACCAGCGCAATCATGGAAGGGCTGGTAGTTTTCGTCAACTAAGGCTCGGTGTATCAGCATATTCCTATCGCCGATAGTAGGAGCTCGAGATGATGGTTGTAGCTCGTAGCACGCCAGCGTAGGGCCCATGGGGAGCAGCAGGATGCCTGTCTGTAGAATAAGCAGGAACGGATTTGAAGGCTGCATCTTTGCGACGGTTCCATGCCCGCTATTACATTACAGATTTGGTCAGCTTTTCAGAATGTGAATGTTTACTCGTGTTGTAACGGATGTTAGCAAACATTCAGTTAGTCGCTTAAGTCTAACCTGGCCACTGGCTAACCAGTGAAGGGCATCAGGAGGAGGTCCACCAGATAATGGTCGACATTGAAATGGCAACTTTATAACTAAATGGAGATGGCCATTGATGTGAGAGAATTTCCTATGGACAATTTTTCAGTTTTTCACTGGCCCTATCTTGAGCGCTATACCCCAGTGCCAGCTACGATGAAGTGCTGCCCCTCATGGAGGGTCCAGACGTGAGCATCGTGGCATTGAGTAACCACAATCTTGTGCACAAGGTGTTCATGCGTTACAACTTGGCCGTTCTCTCCAGATAGCACATCAAACGAGTTTTCAGTGTCACTGCAAATTTCTTCACCTGAAGACAACGGAAGGTTACTGAAAAAGATTTTGAAAAGCAATTGGTAAACAAATGGTGAAGGACTGCAGAGAAAGTGAAGCACATATAGAAAGTGCCAGGCCAGCTCGTTCTATTTGCTAGATTTGTGCATTGTTAGTAGGAGTAGAGAGAAAAGTAACATTAAAGTAATCAATTGTATTTTACTAATCGTTTAGTTAACTTCATGCTGCAGTAAATGGTAACTGTAATCAATTACATTTTTGAAATAATTGTAATTGGTTACTTTTTTACTGTAAAGTGTATACATCTGCTTCTGGAGCACTTGTATTCAGAAATAGATCATAATGAAATTTGACACTCGTTACATTATTTTCTCACTCAGAGGAGGGAGTATTGATGGAAGGGGAAGCCCCATGTTACATAGCTGATTGTGAGGGAAAAAAGGGGGAAACCAGTCTCGTTTTTGCTAGCCCAGAGGAGCACGCAGTTTTATCATTTCCATCCAACTTCTAGGCTTCTGTGCTCTACAGCATCTTCTACAAGTTATGTCTCATGAAGGGTTTGTTTTTGTTGAGACTTCCACCTTGCAATGTAGTATTGGCAGGCAGAATGTCAAATATGAGTATGAATGTCTTGGAATACAAACACCTAGAAGAATAAAAGAAAAAAAGTTTTGTTTGAATATGACCGTCCTTTAGCTCCCTATTTATTTATGACATACTACAGGCCGCAGCCAACTCGGCCGCGCGAGGACTAAGCAACTGCGCAGCTGCGCAGCTGCAAGCACGGCCGACTCGGAGCGTTGGTCGCGGTGCAGTGCCAAGGACAAGATGACCACCTTCAACGAAATAGTGAAGTGGTACAGACTTAACAGACACACTATGCCGCCACCTCACCCGGGGCTTACCCGGGAGGAGGCAGTGTTATACAGGCAATTAGAGACGGGGTCCCTGCTCACCCCGGTGCTAGCTAAGCATGTGTGTCCGAGCATGTACGCGAGTGACGTGTGTAGACTGTGCGCTAAGAAGAGAGCCACCGCGGCTCACATCCTTTGGGACTGTAGCATAAATCCACGAGAAGCCAGTGAGAAGACGACAATCCCGCCGCAGCTAGAGGCTGCAACGAGGACCTATGACCAAGATACACAACTAAAGGCCGTCCAGCAGGTCTCGGCAGCTCTAGAGAGGCAGCGACCTCGCGAAACCGAGGAGAAGGGGGGCAGCACCCCCAGGAACGGGGTGGCGGCCCTCTCGGATCCGCGGAAGTAGAGACCTCGAGGAGCACAATGCACGAGACTGACGTAGTGGCCGCGTCGCGGTAAAAGCTTGTCCTCCCTGCGTGGAGGAAGCCTAACCGACTCTGCAGGCATATTTACTAAAGTTGTTCTCTCTCTCTCTCTCTCTACAGGCCGTAAGTCCCAAGCAGGAGTGGAATACAAAAATATAACAATGTTAAATTGCAACATCCAAATTCAAGTATAACGAGCAGTAGGAAATAACTGTTAACAATACCGTATTTACTCGATTCTAAGCATCCCCTTTTTTTCACGATCACAATGCCCAAAGTGAGGGGGGGGTGCTTAGATTCGAAAAATCTAGAATGACCCCCCCCCCCCCCCACGCTTTCTTTTCGCTGCGACATCACGACGAGACGGGTGCGATAATAACATTTTATTTTGCAAACATTCAAAAGAAAAATTGGTGGACACAGTGAACCCACCGCTTATGTCGGATGCTTGGTTACTATCACTGCCACTCGAGTTCGTGGCACCGCTTGAACCGCCGCTCTCGGTATCCCACAGCAGGTCGTCTTCCGTTCCGTCGAAGTGGTTTGTGATCGAGCAGTTCTCAAATGATCTGACCACAACGTCCACCTGGACCCGCTTCCCTGCGTCCAAAATCCACTTTGCGATGGTTGATGGGGACGCTTTCTGTAGCTTTCGCCATACATCCGCACAGTCCGGCTGTACGCGTACTTGCGCCGCGGACGCCGTTCCACCTCGACACTCCGACGGCTCCGGCTCGATGACAGTGTGAGCAAGCGCGCTTGGCGGCCTTGGCTACCCGCGCTTCCTAACAAATAGGGGGGTGCTTAGATTCGCATGCAAACTTTTTTCCCAACCTTTTCGCGAAAATAAGGGGGGGTACTTAGAATCGCGAAAATACGGTACTAATATGAGCTAAGCAACATGGTCACTTATAAGGTCAATAGAATCCGTACAGTCAGCCGGCAAAGGGATCCAATCAGTGATTGTCTAAGGAAAGAAAGAATGCTGACATAAATCATTCTTAGCAAAGTACGAGGCAAGAGAAAGGTGGTGGGAATGTCGGGTTTGTCTAGTTGTCAATAGTGCTATGTAAAGTGAGGAATTTAATCCAAGTTTCTTTTAATTAACAAATAAAAAAATTTCAAACGAAAACGTTTGTGGTGGGACTGAAGGGTTTGGATTAAATTCGATTGCATTAGTGCTGAGACGGAAACTGTTTGACTGCACTGTGAAAAAATAAAACGGACGGCTTTCCTTTAAATTTTCTCAAGTGCTTTTATGTTCGTGATAGCATGCAGGTCCCGGACAATGCATGCATATTCTAATTTAGGCATTATAAAGGTTTCACATGCTAGTCTTTTAACCTGGATTGGTGTATCGTTTAGTTTATGGTACAGCAAGCATAAGCACACTGCCCTGAGGGATGGCTGATGTGACCGGAAGGGTACAAGAATCTTCACCGTTTATAGATACATATTGGTTATGCAGTTTTAAATACGTTGAAACCCAGGCAATAAGAAAATCGGGCAATTGTGTAATCTGAAGTTTCTTGATTAATTTGTCATGTGATACGAGGTCGAAAGCCTTGCTAAAGTCCAAGCCTTGCTGGCCGGCCTTGTCAATGACGGAAGCAAGAAAGTGAAATACGGTGACTAATTGTGTAACTATTGAAAACCCTTTCAGAGTGTCCTTTCAGACACTTAAAAACATATACCATAATCAAGAAATATAAAGAAATAACCTTTTTTGTTAAGTATTTGTCGACTTTACTGGTTGCAGAAATTGTCTCTAACGAAGTGCATAAAATGTGCATGAAAACATTTTCATAGCTAGCACAGATTCTTTAAATTAGATTGCTGGTGCTTTATCTTAGAAAGCACTGTGTATCAGAGTGTTCAATCTCCCTAAGTCAGGAGGCAAGTGCTGTACGGCCACAGATGTTGCTTCCATTCGTGGGATCTGAGGCAGCTGGCAAAATGGTGCCTGTTGCAGGTGAACTAGCAAAACACAAACACGCAAACGCCCTGATGGACCGTGCATTTTCATTTATGAACCTAGCTTCAACCCAGCTTACAGCACGGCTGCCCCTGGTAGGCAGCGCTGCAGTACAATTTGTTTGCCGCTAAAATACTTTAAGCACATTGTCTCTGTTATTACATCGTGTGACTGCAGTGAACCAATGAGAGCTGTTATATAATTTTGCTTGCAGGCCGTCAGTTCTGAACAGCTTCGCCCTGTTGTCCGGACAGCTAAACACCCTCATGAAAGTGCTGCGAAACGAGAAGACTCCACCACTCAGGAATAGAATCCTGCTGCCACTCTTTTTGAACCCTGAGCGAGATGAAGAGCTAGCTGTACGTAAGACATCTAAGGACATTGATTATCTGCAGCAGCTGTAGGAAGCCGTTTGTGTTCAAAACTTGGTTGCTCAAAGTTGTTTCTCTTGAACTATGTGCACAGTGTAAATGCCACCCACCATTGTCCACTGGTGTAGTGGATGACCTCTAAGTGTCATGATTGCACCAGGGTTGTGGCACAACTCTCAGTGGGTAGAAATTTTCAACTGTGCCCCCATCTCTTGTGGCCGATCTGCAACATGGCTAAAAAATGAGTTGTTTGAAGCTTTCATTAAGAACAGACTCGGAGTAGTGCTGTTACATGTTTTTTGTATATTTGATGCACATAAATTGTTACTTGAATTATCCTACAGCCAGTGAGAGCAGAGCTTTGCATAACTTGCATTTACATATGCAGTCCCTTGAGAGCCACCTGAAGTAGTGCTTTGGAAAATTGTTAGTCAGCAATGCAACAACCAGTATGTTACACCATACATATGAAAACAATGCATTTTTGCTTGTTTGTTTGCAAGGCAGTACCAGCCTTAAACCATCACACTGCATTGCAGCAAACGTTGGCCATTGACTGGCGTGCATAGCAGACCACAGATATCAATAAGGAAATAGTACCCACACATACTACAAAAAAGAAAGCAAGCTCTTGTGCACTTAACAAGAATTTCATGCAAGCACGTGAAACATTGTTGTACCTGTAGTTTGCATTTTCTCACAATATAACACTCTGACTCCTATATGTGCCTCTTATTATGCCGTACAAAGTTGTGTTTCAAGTGCCGGACCAAGACGAATTTTTCTTCAACTGAGAGGCTTTTCTTTATAGGAACCCATATGTGTTTCCTTTGTAGCAAGTGCTATGACTGGGTGCATGTCTCATTCTCCTTTAATTAATTACTTCTCTCCACCTTGCAAGTTTCTGCACAACTATTACGTCAAACTCTTGCCTTTGCTTCGAGTTGTTGACAAATTCGACTTCGCCCTGCCATCCGCTATTTGCCTAGTTAGCTCAGATGGTAGAGCCGCTGCCCCGGAAAGGCGGTGATCCCGGGTTCGAGTCCCGAACCAAGATGAATTTTTCTTCAACTGAGAGGTTTTGCTTTATGGGAACCCATATCGGTTTCCTTTGTAGCAATTGCTACGACTGGGTGGATGTCTCAGTTTCCCTTAATTAATCGTGTTTTCTCAGAGAAGATGCAAACCTTAATATCCCATCATATCAGAATTTGATCACCACACAGTTGTGTGATATTACAGTTCGAAAAATAATAAAACATGTTCACATGTGGAAATTTATGCAAAAGGATGCACTGCATAGTTAATTGTGGTAGCACAATAGTTTGTCAGGATTTTGCCAGGAAACATTGTCACATGAGCCTTCATCACTGAAGTGAAGTTTGGAAACTTGTGATTCCCACAGTATCTGGAAAACTAGGCATTTGCTTTGCAGAAGTTGACTGAGAACAGAATTCAGTTCTTCAATCATGAAGTGGTCCCTGACTACCTGCGCACCAAGCCAGATCCAGAAATAGAGGCTGCAGAGCTCCAGATCAACACCAAGGCCAGCCAGATGTCCATGGACGCCGCACAGGCAGGAATAATCTTTTACATCAATCTCACTGCATATATTCCTGTACTGCCTAGCTCTTAGAGGGGCCATGACACCAAATATTCAAGCTTGATTTATGCATTGTATTACACAGCAAGGTGACAAAATTTGAGCACATTCACCATGGTAGAAAATGTGTATTTTGAATTTATTTTTATATTGAGGTTAAACCACTCAGCATTACTCATTATGAAACTACAGCATGCGCAACAAATGAGACATGAGACAGAGGTAACGTATAGTGCTCGCTTTTGTTACATTTGCCTTGTGTCTTGTTTGTTGTGTGCGCTGTAGTTTCATAATGAATAGCTGCCATCCCATCCAACTTTCAGTACCTTTACCATACACCAGTATGGCAACACTGACTGGTGACTAACTGAAACCACACCCCCACCACTGGCTCCCTCAGAGTAACGGAAGCCTTTTGGAAAGGCTTTTGTTCCAAGATCGTTACGAGCCTTGAGGGGAAAGAAGGCTGAATATACATGCTTTGTATATTGCGCATGCTCCTTGCGCATACTGCCCCAGGCTATAAAAAGCCTCTGTTCGAATAAACCATGTTCACTCTCGCACGCTTGTGTCTGGACGCTTCACATCGTTCCCTTTCCCGACCGTCGCTCGTACGGTAGGCCTCATGCAAACCCATCTGCACAATGTCCACATTTGCATTGCGCTGAGTACAAATAGCCACAGTGCACCAGGTGCATGCAGGGTGTCTGCCAACCGGGAAAACCGGGTATTCTCAGGGATATTGAATAGTCTCGAAATACTCGTGGAAAATCAGGGAATTTATGCGTCTGTCAGGGAAAATTGGCTGTAACATTATTAAAGGGAACGAAAGTCGTGGTAATGCTTGCTCGACTAACAGAGAGGGATTGTAACGCATCGTCTTTGACGCCGTGTCGTCTGATGGAGGAGTTACCAGTATACATACAGTCAACGACCGACTTTCCGGACGCCCGATCATTCGCATGGCTTCGCGGCACCACCCCATAGAGACGGTGTATAAGAACGTCTGAAATTTCGGAGGCAAGAACCCTTCGCCGTCCGATTTGCCGTACTTTTTGCGGTGACCGTAGGTCCGAAACAGCATTAAGCAAAGCCGCCTCGAAACGGCGCTATCGCACACAGATCCGCTGGCAGCCGTAGCCACCACCACGGCAAGCGCTAGGCCCAGCTGCTTCGACGTTCGCTATTAAGCTTCTTTACGTTCGGCGCCGCGCTTTTCATTGAAAGAATTCGCCGCTGACAGCCATGGCACCGACTCCGTCTCTGTGGTCCTCGTGATTGGCTTCAAACCTCGGAAAGCACGGTGTGTTGCAAAATGCCGGTTCCCGAAAGTCAGCTTCGCCTCATTATAGCAATGTTACGCGGTGAAGCACAACAAGCGTGGGAAGGGGCAATTTCCACGGGACGCAGTGTGTATTCCTTAATTATACACACGTGTACCCGCCATCTCCTGTCACAGAACGAGCACTGATATGCCTAATAAGTGTACTGGCAGGTCTATTAGGATGTGCCTGTGGTGATTTGAGCCCTTAACGGCAGTAAAAGACATGCATTAATTGTTTCGAACTGCCCGATTTTTCGGACATTTTCGCGGCCCCTAGGGAATCCGAAAAATCGGACGTTGACTGTACGACTGACCAAGAGGATGATTCAAATGGTCTGTGGGGCGAACACGCGGCGGAACGAGGACGAGAACAAAGTACCATCGCATTAAGGAATGATAGGGAAAGGAACTGTGAAGGAGCTTGAGCTCAAAAAGCAAAGTACACGTATTGGCTGACGCCGCGGTGCAGGTGACCCTTATCCAAACCAAAATAAACTTTTTAAAGCAGTGAAATGCAACACTGGGGCATTGTGCGCGGGCTGAATGTCAGGACAGTTCAGGTTGACTTACCAGCTGTTGAGAGAGAATCTCACTGTGACAAAGCTCAGTCCTCATACCAATGAGCTCGCTATCAGTTGACAGAAATTTCTCATATCCCCTTCAGTCACAGCATCCACATTTGTGAACGGGACCTATTTTTGCCATTTCTGTGTAGTGATAGCAAGTAATAGAACACAAACATTAAGCATAGGGTAAATTGAACATCCTTATAACCTAAATTAATTTCATTTTACTTCTGAGGTATATGTATCGTTACAAAGTATCGCTTTGGTGAATGCATTACTGTGTTTTACGTAACGTTTGGCATGGGGCATGTTGGTAGCAACCTCGGAATAACTTTTGCATGTAATTTGAGCGGGGGATTTAATGCTTTTTATGAAGAAATGTAGCATGACTGACTTTACAATATTAAAATGTTTAGTTATTCTGTAATTCTGATGTCTCATCATAAAATGCTCAAAAAGTCACTATACCGTCTTGATCTACTTTCAGTGGAGTCTCAAACACCATCTATGTTTCACGCACGTATCGACAGTGGATCATAATTCGTGACTGAAGGGGATGTTTGAAAATATTTGCTTCTGTATGCATCTCCTTTTTATTCGTATTTGAAAATGTTCGACTCAGATTTGCACTGGGTTTTGCAATTTTTCTTCCAAGATATTTTATTCAATGTGCATTTTGCTAATCCTTCCCTTCTGATTTCTTTTTCAATAAAATAAATACTACTCGTTACTATTCATACTGGATTAAGTTGTTTTCTTTGTTTTTTAGCATGCTTACTAGGAAGTGACAGCATCGAGCGACATGGTGTCGGGCAATTGTGACATAAAACAAAGTTCTGTGTCACTCAGGGAATTTTGCAAGGACACTCAGGAAAAACCTGGGAAACTTGGGGAATTTGGAATTGTCAACTTGGTAGACACCCGAACTGTGCATCCTTCCAATGAGATTTCCATGCCAGTTATGATCTCAAGCGTGGAGACACAAAGGTTGGCATTAGCGCAATAAATGCTAATGCAAACCTCCTGTGGTGCGAGCAGCACCCATTTTGGACGCAGGCTGTAAAACTTTGACAGGGTGATGGCACTTTTAGGGTGAGCTGCTTTGAACAGTCCATTGGAGGTTCTAGCTTATGCAGATTAACTCTATTGTATGTTTCTCTGGGTTCTCGTTACTTGGCCTTGTCTCCTAGCTGGCATGTCACTGTTTAGGGTATGGATCATGCTTCACAGGAGATAGTACTGAAAGAAGCCCGGGAAGAATTTGGCACGAAGCTGCTGATTGGGGCATTACTTCAGACAACTGATGCCACGATTTCTTTAATTTTGCAAATTTTAAGCATCACACATGCAACACTGACATGACATTTTCGATAAAAATGCAATAAAAAAGTTGCAATGAATTGCGCTACAGCCAGAAACTATATTTGGGCATCAACCAACCACTTGCTTTCTCTATGCCCATAATGTGCAGCAGTTGCATGTACTGTGTATCAACACTGTCAGTCATCGTACACCTGCTCTATTTCGGCATTTTATATTCGAGTTAGAACAACAGAATGGTGCCATAAAAGCCCAGTTTTCTTGTGTGTGTGTTTAACAATATTGAACACTCTACTCTGAGTTACAATGATAAACTAAGAATGGTTGAATGACTATGTCATGGCCCCTTTTAGGAACCATGACCACTCACACAGGGAAATGTCATTTCTTCCTTCTGCAGGGGTGTCAATGTGTGTTTGCTATAGCTGCATGCTCATTCAACGTCAGTTGCTGTTGTATCCGCATTTAACGCTGTGCATTGCAGCTTTAAAGGGACAATAAAGAGAAAAATTATTTTAACTCTGTTAGTAAATGACCCTTTTACAATACCAAAAAAAAAGGCATTCTTACTACGAGAAAATGCTTGGTATGCCAGAGAAGAAGCAGGAACTAAAGACTGGTGGCGACGTCATGGATTTTGATGCCATCTGCTCGGACCTAGTTTATTTATTGGAAAATATAGACTGCATCATATTCTAAAAGAGCCACAGACCGAACTTAGGAAGTTTTGAGAACTTTACTGATCTATAATGGCCGAAATGCGGAAAAATTCTTTGCAATTTGTGACGTCACACTGACATGCCAGTACTGGGGTTTCGGCACAAAATTCAGAAAGCAAACTTTGGTGCTGATTTTCTCGTCTTATAATCAACCTACTACCGTAATATCAATGAAAGTACAGTTCTCTAATAATTCTTTATCAATATACAATGATTCAGTGTTTCTCTTTAGTACGTCAAGGAATTATCATAATTGTCTGTTGCAGTAAGTTCAGGGCTTTTGAAAAATTTGCAGCCAACTTTCTTGCAGCTGTGGTGTCCAACACTGATATGTGCATCCTTTCCTTGACAGAAACAAATAGCTTCACTCAACAAAATTGTGAACACCATAGAGACACTATTGAAGACTGCACGTGAAGACTGGGAAAGCACATCAGGTGAGGCTTCACCTCCCTTCTGCCGCCTCTTCCGTTCACTTTTGCCATGTGTGTGAGCTGGCCGTTGGCCACTACCCAAATAGTGTCTTCTGTGCAAAATGACTCACGAAGGTGTTGTGCTGCTTCTAAATGGCTTGCACCTTCTGTATGCACTTTGTGGGCTCACAACTATCATGTGCAAAACAACAGTCAGACCCAAATGTATCAAACTCGAAAGTGATCGGAATATAGTTCGATGTGCAGATAATTAGAAATGTAAAATATATGCCTATCTGAAGCTTCTCTGAAAGCTTCACTCATCTCGCGGACAGTATCCCAATATGTGAAAAGCAGGAATTTACTGATCCCATGCCCGGAGCCACTTAGTGAAAAGATTGTGTGGCATCCATTTCTTGTGGAGTGTGTATGTTGGACCGGGAGACCTTTCATGTTCTTGGTGTTCCTCCTTCTGATAACAAACGGCTGCAGGTAGTATGCTTCATTGCACTGTTGTTCCTTCTTTTCGATATCAGTGTGCTTCACTGCATCACATGATTATGATGCAGTAAAACTTGCTTAATTAAATCCAGTATTATGGACTGCAAGTAAGACCCTTGCTGTACAATTCCTCCATATTTTGAAACACACCTTGCTACATGGCACGTACTGCCCTTCATATTCAGTGCCTCAGCGACATCTGCCAGAATGCTGTTTTTTCGTCATCATGAATATTTTCGATTTTGGAGAAGGTACAGTAAAATCTCGTTAAATCGTACCCGCTTAAACAGTAGTTTTGTTTAAAAAGTAGTAAAGTCAAATCCTCGACTCAGCAGCCATTTAATGTAATGTGTTTTGTATCCGCATAAACCATACTAGCTTATTGCGTACGTATCGGTTAAAACGTAGTGTTTCCAATTTTCGTCACGCAAACATGGCGGTGCTTCATCCCCATTGGGCGGCCCAGCAGAACAACAAGCCTCAGAGATCGGAACAACGGTCTTCAAGCGCCCTGCGCGTTTGTGCGTGAAGCCACATCAACATCATTTCAGTGCGCTGTGCCAGAGAGCGTTTGGCGTCGTGCAATCAAGGACTCATGTCATGCCAAAGCTCGAATAAAAAATACGCCGGGTGCTCAGTATAGAAGAAAAATTAGACAGCGTTCATGCTATTGAACGTGACACGAACTCGGCGCTGGCACGCGACAGGGATCTGCTGTTGACTACGGTGTGTGGCATTTGGAATGCGAAGAAGTTGCTCGGCAACGCTGCTGCGACTGCGAAAAGATGGCGGCTACGGGGTTCGACTTGCCATCGTTGTCTCTGTTGTTGCCGAAGTGTCAACTAATGACAGTAATGAGGACGACACGGAAAGCAACAGCACAGCGATTCAGGGCCGACAAGGGTAGAAGCTACATGTTACGTGAACGCAATCCTGAATGCAATCGTCATGACGAGAACAGCACCCCTCAATAAAAAAGGCACCCCGCAACTTCTGCAGCACTACGGCGTGCGTGCACGGAGAACACCAACGAGGAATCTGCCATATGAGTTTTTGCCAAGAAGAGGGGGCTGGCTGAAAAGCTGGCTCGGAGCTTCAGTAAGTTTGAGGCTGCTGTCGTCGCTGCTAGGCTGCCATGGCATCAAATGAAAATGACACTTTTGTAGCGCGAAGTGAATAAACACTGTATGTTTTTTCCCCTTTCATCGCACTCTCTGTGAGTTCCGTTTTTGACAGGTAAGTGGGGGATCTCGTGGTATTTCGGTTAAACAGTACTACCGTTTAGTACGTACTTTTTTTGAGCTCCAGTCAACTGTGGTTTAACAGGGTGTCACTGTGTTGCATTCTTGTGAGGAAAACCACACTTGCAAGGGTGTAATGCAATGGCAGCTTTGATATATTGAATGTGGCAAATATGTTGGATATATCGAATGTGGAATATGAACGGGAGTTAGATATGTGCATAGTACAGTGGCTATAACTTTTGCATGGGATTTCCAAGGGGAAATTACAACTGTTCAATGTAGACAAAAATTCTATATACGTGGGTTCACTATATCTGGGTTCAACTGTACCATTTCGGTAGAGCATGGGGCTGCTGTGCTGTGCGCTGGGTTCAAAACCCATCATTGGAGAAATATCTTTTCTTTTTATTGAGTGACATACCTGGCACTGCGCTTTCGCACGTTTCCCTCTTTTCCCATTTTCCCTTTCCCTTTTCCCTCTTTGTTCCTTGCCTAAATCTCTCCCACGCATTTAAAAGTGTGTTCCCTCTCTCAAACGTTGGAATGCAGCTCTTGTAGGGACTCTCTACTGAGCCTACTTGTCAAGAAACCCACCCAAGGACTAAAAGCAGGGGGGGGGGGTAGACAAAAAAAAACCTTCTCTCTTAAAAGACCGCAAACAGAAAAGCAGTTCAAGTAGTGTTTTCAGCCCTGTCAGACCTGGTATCTATGCATAAATAAATTTGTAGATTATGTGCCATGTGTTATCTATCAAATTTTGCTTTACTGCAATGCTTTGTACATTGGCCAAACTGGCGTTTGAGTCGATGAGTGCCAATGCGAATACAGCAATCTCTGCAAACATTTTCAGTCAGCCTGGAACCTATATGCACATTGCGCTAGATGTGGTTGTACAGTGTTGCTCAAACAGGCTTCAGTGTTGGTGCATAGAAATAACAGAAAGAAGCAGGAGATTAACGAAACTTTTAGCATGTACAAGCATCAATCTCAGCATGCATGTGTGTTGGCACTCCTGTAGTGCTGAGTGACCAGGAAGCAGCACTGATTGTAAGGAGCATGTGTGCTCCCCACCTTTCTTCTTTTTGCTTGTTCTTAGTTTATTATTTGGTTTTTGTGGACATAAATCCCATACATGTTGCCTTCTAAATTAGAATGAAACAGTTCTTAGTTTACTCATCATCCTGTGTGTGTTATTGCATTTTCTTGTTCGTGTTTGGCATTTTTTGTTATACATACACAGTGTAACTCACATTCATGAGTGTTTTAATGTTTGAAATGGCACTCTAGTCCTCCATGAATCATGCATGAAGTGGTGCACTTCATCGCATCTGTCTTTTCACTGACACATACAGCGTTTTAATAAATTGGCACAGAAATTCACACAAAACAGCATGTTGTGACACTCTACTGTGAAACTTTGACGCAAATATATTGGTGTATGCAAAATTGCTGTGATTGAGTGCACTGTGCCCACAGGTAGAAAAAAGATTTCTAAAATGTTTTCATAGTGTTTTCTGTAAAAGCAGTGCAAGGTTGGACACTCCAAATGGTAAGCACTCTGTTGCATACGAAAAAAGCAGGTGCCATAAAAACCAGTTGTCCCTGAGCTGGGATCAGATAGTCCCATGCATTTTACAGCTGACCTGCTCATAGTGGCTAGTTGCTGTCAACAGGACTAGCAACTATAGCAAGAATGCTTTGTTGCTTCCACTACGTACTTTCACCATCAAACAGGGTCTGTGCAAATCCAGGTTCTTATTTACAGCTAGGAAGTTGTAGTATGCACAAGTAGGTGCAGTGAACACACTTCTTTGCTGGCTGCAGCACAAACTCAGCTTTGTTGAAGAAAATGTTTCACGCCAACAGTACATAAAAGGTCCTGCTTTCATCAGATTGCAGCCTATTTTGTCACTGGGCACAGAAAAGTCAAAAGAGGATGCCTTTGTTATTGTCTTTTTTTTCTTTACTTTTGTATGTTCATTTTCATTTGCACAGTCTACTTTCTATATTTCACTTTGCACTGTACTCTTGACCATACAGGGACCACTTTGAGTTGTGATAACTGGCAGTCAGAATAACATTGCATGGCCAATTTAACATTTGAGGACAGTGAGACACAGCTGAAAAAAAAGGGAAATATTTACAGACCCATGAAATGTACTGGCAATTTGAGAAGCCTGTGTCTTTGCTGGCACTTGCCTTGTGGTGGGCTCAATCCCAGCTGCTCCAGCCATGCCGGACTAATGTGCAGGTCAGCGGAGTGCCTTGGCCCAGACATCTTCGCCAGCGGATACCAACACCTTGATCAGTGCTCTGAGCACTGGCAAGGGCCTGCGGCCCAGTCTCGGCTCCCCCAAGAGCCAGTCCCCGTTGCCCACAGCCCAGGCCAGAGGAGCCAAGGCCTTTTCTAGTGAGCAGCACATGCCTGTGCTAGAAAGATTCAGGAAAAGGCCACTGGCTTGATATCTACAGCTGCAGGGTTTTTTCAGCTATGAGAATGCCTGTTCATTCTGGAAATCTCACACATTTCCTTCCCTGTATGCTAAGCAGCCCTTCCCATGGGTCACATTCACATGAATGGCAGAGACATCAGTATGGCACTCTGCCTTGAAATACCACGCACTCTATCTACATGCTGTTATGTTATCTGTCACATTTAATACTGAGAATGTAAAGGTTTGTGTTGTGAATGCAAAAGTTGGCTACTTCGTGTTGCCAATACAGCCTCCCTATAAAGACAGTCGCACTTAAACTGGCACTCGGTGTGTGTTGTGCACGTGCAACATGCTGGGCAGTGGGCAGAAAACAGTTCATTTAACCCCTTCCATGTCACACTATTATACCAAGTTCTGACCAAAAATGGCGATCTTTCCTTATTGCCAAATTTAAAAAAAAAATGCAAACAATGATTTAAGTGGTTCGTTATTCAAAATTTCAACCATTATTGCAAAACAGAAGCTTAACAGCACTAGATCATATACTGCACAATACTCTCAGAAGGTGACGAGTGCATGCATACAGTAGCCGACCGATTTTCTGGACCTGGAGGGGACTGAAAAATAGTCTGAATAAAAGAACAGTCCGAAAAATCCACGAGTCGCAGAACCGAACTTTATTCCAGATAAACTGGACTGAAAAAGTCGCAGATGGTCCCTTGTTTTAAATTCCTGGTTTTTGTAACTACGTCTGCTTGCATCTGTGCAAGCATCATGTTCTTGTCATATGCACTAAACAACAATATTAGAGCGTTGACAACGTCTTGCGTTGATGGTTGCGGGCGACCAGAGGTGCAGTCGTTGGAGTCCGAGTCGCTTCGCGATGGTGCAGTCACCTGGCACACGATCTCGTTCGTAAGCTCCGTGCACAACTTTATGTTGTTGAGTGCGGCAAACTCGTGAAAAGTAATAGCAGCGGGAAGGTCCATCCCACTGCTGTGCAAGTCTGCAATCAGCTGCTTGCCGGTGTCAATGTCTTCAGTGGTGTCGTTTGCCTCACCGGTCACGGGCTCCTCAGAGTTCCTTCTGTATCGTTCCGAGCTTTCCGCAGTGAAGCAGCAACACAGCCAGTAAACAGTGAACACCAGTTTTTGTTGAGCGTCGGTATTTATAGCACACTCAGTCCTGTAGGGGTTGAAGGCGGACTTCGGGATGGAAACCCAAACTTGGGAGGGATTTATTCTACATTATTTACAAGAGGTGAGCGTCAATTAACAGTAGTACGGTCATTACGGGCCGGCAGCAACTCGGACGCTGCGGCCCGCGGCAAGAAGTTCGAGAGAGGTGAATCAGGGAATCAGGGCATGTTCCAGAATCCTCAGGTCTCTCTGGAAGGCTTCTTATAAACCCTTCGAGCACTGTAAGTCACGTCATGTTTCACCAATGGGAGAGTCCGCTCCGATGACGCCACTTTCAGCCAATGGTAGGCGCCCGTGTCGCGGTGTCGCACCTGGCGGCTCTCTGCGGTCTTGCCTCGCAGACTGGCAATCCACTTCTTCTAGGCTGGAGAAGGAGGGGGGGCGCTCATGCTTCATTGCACAAGGACCCACCTGCACCCGGTGGCTCGGCTCCGCAGCGGTAGCAGATGCCTTCTTCAAAGCCGAAGGGGGACGATTGAGCTCCATTGTACGAGGCCCCCTTCTAATCCCGGCGACGCACGAACTTGTTGGCACGTGAACTTGTTGCCTTAAACTTGTTTGCTCGGCCGCTTCTCTGGAATGCACTTTCCTGCTTCTGCATTCCTCAATTAGCTGTGCTGCCATCCGATGTGGTCTGGGGAACTCGAAGTAGCCTCAGGAAACGGCGCCATATCTAACAGTCCATAAGAGGAAGAGTGCGCTATCGTACATTTGACAGCGGCATGATGACGGCTTGCGCCCACTGCTGGTGCGCATGCGTACGATGCGATACATCTTCCCCTCTTACAGAAGTCTAGCTCGTTTCAGTGCCTGTAGCCGACTTGCTTGAAGTTGGCATCATAGGCGAGATGTTCTGGTGGCCTGGATTGCCTCTGCGATCTCCAAGGTAGTGTTGGAGGCGGGATTTGTTGTCTCACTGTTCCCATGCACACTAGTGGAGACGCAGCTGGTGGAGTATTTGTGCTGTCAGACGGCGTGTTATCATGTTCGTCGTCTGACTCACTTGCTGCCATGTCGGGATTGAAGCTTTCTTTCGTGGCTAGCAAGTGTTGGCGGTTACGGCGTAGTGTCTTGTGGCCCTCTGTGCGCACATAGTAGGAGCGTGGTCCAGCTGGTGCCATTACCTTGGCTTTCTCTGACCACGACGTTCCCTTGACTCTCACGACATCATTATGTTAAGGGGGGGGGGCAAGGCATGGTACCTCCAGTTTGTTTGCTTGTGCTTCATTGTATGAACTGCTGGTCGCGGTGTGAAGTCAGGTAGAGGTGTGTGCAAACACCTTCCTTGAGGCAGTTCACCAGGGGACCGCCCGTCTTTCAAGGAGCTGGCTCTGTAACTAAACAAACCAAGCCAGAAGTCTTCGCTTGCTTCGGTGGACTTTTTCAATATCCTTTTCACCACTTGCATGCCTTTTTCTGCTAGTCTGTTTGAGCGCGGCAACAGGGGACTTGAAGTCACGTGCTGAAAGTCGTACAGCTTATCGAAACGGGCAAACTCTTGGCTATGGAAAATTGAGGACCATTGTCAGTGCACGCATCTGTTGGGATGCTGTATCGTGAGAACATCGCTCCGAGCCTCTCCATTACGGAGTTGGTTGACAGGTCACGCAACTGGTCGACTTCTGGAAAGTTAGACATAGAATCGCAAGCACACAGGTAGTACTTGCCGCCGTATTGAAAGATGTCAACTCCAGCACGCAACCAAGCCTGTGAAGTGCTTGAGCAAAGCATTAACGGCTCAGCTGGCTGGTTGTATGCATGAGCATGGATACCTCAAGTTTTATTGATGCTCTCCGCAGATTCTTTGCCATAAGGAGCCCGGCAAAGCAAGTGAGGTCTGATTGCGGGACAAAGTTTGTTGGAGCATGCACCGAACTAAAAGTAAGCACCAATGGCCCAGACCATGGGAAGCTAGGAACATTCCTGTCAGACTATGGATGCACTTGGGTGTTCAATCCCCCTCATGCTTCTCACAAGGGAGGAGTGTGGGAAGGCGAATTTTGCACTCCATGCTTCTTGAGAATACTTCTCGTCGCCTTACTCACGAAGTCTTGGTAACCCTCTTGGCAGAAGTCTCAGGGATACATACCTTCTGCAAATAGCACACTTTTGTATTAGTGCTTCAATACTCGAGTTGATGTTTCACCAGAAGACGAACTGTCATGCTCATCCTTTGCATTTTTCTATACCTAGGTGCCCTGCACGAATTCTATGCAAAATTTCAGCCCGCATTTGTGTGGGAATTACAACCTTTGTCCCCTTGATAAGTATTCCATTCACGACTGAAAGCTCAGAGGATGCAGACGTGAGGGGTCCTTCCACAGCTTGTCCGTCCTTTACCTTTTGTAACACTATCTTCAGTTACGGGTCGCATGCGGACTCACATGCGAGGCTTCGGGCAGTTCTTTTGCTGACGAGTGACGACAACACGGAGACGGCGTGGACTTCAACGTCGGTGGTGTCTGTGGCAGTGCCGTCTCCAGGAGCGGGCGACCTTGACAGTATGTCCACCAGCGCCATCTGTTTGCCGGGAATGAACTCAATTGTGTAATCGTACTTCAAAAGCCTGAGAAAGAAATGCTGCACTCGTGGTGGCATATCAGATATCGCCTTTTTTGCAATGTCAATGAGAGGCCGGTGATTGCTTTCAAGCGCCAGAGCTTCTTTTTCAATTTGAGAATAGCACTGTTCTGTCTTCGTTAAAGATTTCAACGCATAGGCTACCGGTCTCCATCTGTTATCACGTCTTTGCAACAAAGCTGAACCAACGCCATATTGCGAGGCATGTGACGTCACCTTTACGTCAAGGTTCGGGTCAAAAATCGCTAGCAGTGGTGCTGTGCTCAGAGTTTTGCAAGTGTCCTGCCACTCTGTTTCATGGTTTTGCGGCCATTCAAACCGTATGTCATGCCTGAGAAGCGACCTTAACAGCACAGTTCGCTGCGCCAAGCCTGGCAAATATTTGCTGAAATAGTTGATAGTCCCAAGCATACTTTGTATTGCCTGCTTGTTTTCTGGTTTTGGCATCGCATGGATGCTGGCAGGTGCAGCGGTGGTGTAGAGGTAGAACATCCGCCTCGAGTGAAAGAGGTCCGTGGTTCGAATCCCGGTGCCGGCAATTTTCCACCGGATAAAAAAAAAAAAAACGTGTTGATAAAATTGCATAAACCGGCCTGGAGTGTGGCCCGATCCCGGTGCCCAGAACCGGTAACGCACTCCCTCACCAGAGCAGGATTGGCCACCCTGGTGCAGTACTTGGCCACAACCTCCTATATGAACACAACAATCAAACCCCGGCCCTCAGTCCCCAGCAGCTGCGAAGCAACTGACCACGGTGGCGGTCAGACCTGCGGCACAGCAGAAGGTGCTAAGAATCTCTGGCTCCGGACAGGCCGCCATTGGAATATGAACCTGGCAACGTTTTACGCTAGAACGTTATCTAGTGAGGCGAGTCTAGCAGTGCTATTGGAGGAACTAGAGGGCAGTAAATGGGATATAATAGGGCTCAGTGAAGTTAGGAGGCCAAAAGAAGCATAGACAGTGCTAAAATGCGGGCACGTCCTGTGCTACCGGGGCTTAGCGGAGAGACGAGAACTAGGAGTCCGATTACTGATTAAGAAAAATATAGCTGGTAACATACAGGAATTCTACAGCATTAACGAGAGGGTGGCAGGTCTTGTTTTGAAACTTAATAAGAGGTACAAAATGAAGGTTGTACAGGTCTACGCCCCTACATTCAGTCATGATGACCAGGGAGTCGAAAGCTTCTATGAAGATGGGGAATCCGCGATGGGGAGAGTGAAAACAAAATACACTATACTAATGGAGAGAAAAGACAGGGAATGCGGGAGATGGAGATTCAAAACGATATGCAAAACGTGAACAAGGTGAATGCAGGAGCCAACGTTTCAACAAGTGGACTTGTCTTCTCGTGTCGCCTTGAAGAAGACAAGTCCACTTGTTGAAACGTTGGCTCCTGCATTCACCTTGTTCACGTTTTGCTCATCGACTGTACTAATGGGCGACTTTAATGCCAAGGTAGGCAAGAAGCAGGCTGGAGACAAGGCAGTGGGGGAATATGGCATAGGCACTAGGAATAGCAGGGGAGAGTTATTAGTAGAGTTTGCGGAACAGAATAATGTGCGGATAATGAATACCTTCTTCCACAAGCGAGATAGCCGAAAGTGGTCGTGGAGGAGCCCGAACGGCGAGACTAGAAATGAAATAGACCTCATACTCTGCGCTAACCCTGGCATCATACAAGGTGTGGACGTGCTCGGCAAGGTGCGCTGCAGCAACCACAGGATGGTAAGAACTCGAATTAGCCTAGAGCTGAGGAGGGAACGGAAGAAACTGGTACATAAGAAGCCAATCAATGAGTTAGCGGTAAGAGGGAAAATAGAGGAATTCCGGATCAAGCTACAGAACAGGTATTCGGCTTTAACCCAGGAAGAGGACCATAGTGTTGAAGCAATGAACGACAATCTTATGGGCATCATTAAGGAGTGCGCAGTAGAAGTCGGTGGTAACGCCGTTAAACAGGAAACCAGTAAGCTGTCGCAGCAGACGAAAGATCTGATCAAGAAACACCAATGTATGAAAGCCTCTAACCCTACAGCTAGAATAGAACTGGCAGAACTTTCCACGTTAATCAACATGCGTAAGACAGCCGACATAAGGAAGTATAATATGGATAGAATTGAACATGCTCTCAGGTACGGAGGAAGCCTAAAAGCAGTCAAGAAACTACGAATTGGCAAGAATCAGATGTATGCTTTAAGAGACAAAGCCGGCAATATCATTACTAATATGGATGAGATAGTTCAAGTGGCTGAGGAGTTCTATAGAGATTTATACAGTACCAGTGGCACCCATGACGATAATGGAAGAGAGAATAGTCTAGACGAATTTGAAATCCCGCAAGTAACGACTGAAGAAGTAAAGAAAGCCTTGGGAGCTATGCGAATGGGGAAGGCAGCTGGGGAGGATCAGGTAACAGCAGATTTCCTGAAGGATGGTGGGCAGATTGTTCTAGAGAAACTGGCCACCCTGTATACGCAATGCCTCATGACTTCGAGCGTACCAGAATCTTGGAAGAACGCTAACATAATCCTAATCCTTAAGAAAGGGGACGCCAAAGACTTGAAAAATTATAGACCGATCAGCTTACTGTCAGTTGCCTACAAACTATTTACTACGTTAATCACAAATAGAATCAGGAACACCTTAGACTTCTGTCAAGCAAAGGACCAGGCAGGATTCCGTAAAGGCTACTCAACAATAGACCATATTCACACTATCAATCAGGTGATGGATAAATGTACGGAATACAACCAACCCTTATTTATAGCTTTCATTGATTTCGAGAAAGCGTTTGATTCTGTCGAAACCTCCGCAGTCATGGAGGCATTACGGAATCGGGGTGTAGACGAGCCGTATGTAAAAATACTGAAAGATATCTATAGCGGCTCCACAGCCACTGTAGTCTTCCATAATGAAAGCTACAAAATCCCAATGAAGAAAGGAGTCAGGCAGGGAGATACGATCTCTCCAATGCTATTCACAGCGTGTTTACAGGAGGTATTCAGAGACCTGGATTGGGAAGAATTGGGGATAAAAGTTAATGGAGAATACCTTAGTAACTTGCGATTCGCTGATGATATTGCCTTGCTTGGTAACTCAGGGGACCAATTGCAATGCATGCTCACTGACCTGGAGATGCAAAGCAGAAGAGTGGGTCTAAAAATTAATCTGCAGAAAACTAAATGAATGTTTAATAGTCTCGGAAGAGAACAGCCATTTCCAATAGGTAGCGAGGCACTGGAAGTGGTAAGGGAATACATCTACTTAGGGCAGGTAGCGACGGTGGATCCGGATCATGAGACAGAAATAATCAGAAGAATAAGAATGGGCTGGGGTGCGTTTGGCAGGCATTCTCAGATCATGAACAGCAATTTGCCATTATCCCTCAAGAGAAAAGTGTCTAATAGTTGTGTCTTACCAGTACTCACGTACAGGGCAGAACCTGGAGATTTACGAAAAGGGTTCTACTTAAATTGAGGACGACGCAATGAGCTATGGAAAGAAGAATGATGGGTGTGACGTTAAGGGATAAGAAAAGAGCAGATTGGGTGAGGGAACAAACGCGAGTCAATGACATCTTAGTTGAAATCAAGAAAAAGAAATGGGCATGGGCAGGACATGTAATGAGGAGGGAAGATAACCGATGGTCATTAAGGGTTACAGACTGGATTCCAAGGGAAGGGAAGCGTAGCAGGAAGCGGCAGAAAGTTAGGTGGGCGGATGAGATTAAGAAGTTTGCAGGGGCGACATGGCCACATTTAGTACATGACCGGGGTTGTTGGAGAAGTATGGGAGAGGCCTTTGCCCTGCAGTGGGCGTAACCAGGCTGATGATGATGATGGATGCTGGCAATTAATTCTGGATTAGGTTCGATGCCGTCACTGGAAATTGTGTCACCCAAGAATGCAATCTCTTGTGCATCAAACGTGCACTTTCCAGGGTTAAAGGTAAGTCCCGTGATCTCAGCTGCTTTGAGAGCACTTCGTAGGCGCTGGTCGCACCCCAAACCAACACGTCGTCCACATAGAAGTGCACACCTGGAAGGCCTCAAATATCTCATTTAGGGCTTTCTGGAACACTTCACTGGCTGAGGAAATACCAAAAGGAAGCCTGAAAAAACAATACCGGCTAAATGGCATCGAGAATGTGCATATTTTCGATGAATCCCCATCCAGCGGAATTTGATGGAATCCCGCATTGGCACCTAAACATGAGAAAAATTTTGCACCTGTTAGTTCCACCTCTACATCCTCTCGATGAAGAATGATAGTGTTCACATTTCAAGCTGTGGTTAATTTTCCTCGGGTCAAGACATATCCTTAGCTTGCCGTCTTTTTTGTGCACGATGACTAATAGGCTTACCCGTCTGTTGGGCTGCTCATCTTCCGCACGACCCCCGCTCGTTCCATCTGGTCCGATTCTGCACGCAGCGGCTGCTGAAGAGACAGGGGCACTCTTCGCGCTGGCTGGACGATGGGCGTAGCATCTTCGCGAAGCACAGTTTTGTATTGCCACTGAAGGCGTCCAGTTCCGTGAAATAGGTGGAAGAACTCCTGGGCTGTTTCTTCAGAGGTGGTTGTGGCTACAGTGTCAACGTTCCGCTGAATTACACCGAAGTGTTCACTGGCCTCCAACCCCAGAATGGCCTGATGGTCTTTTTTCACCACGAAGAACTGTGCACTTTCCTGCCGGTTACCAATGATGAGGGGTGCCAAGAACGTTCCATAGTGCTTGATAATTTCGCCGGTGTACGAGCGCAGCGCCGTGCCGCGCCGTTTGACTGAAGTGTACCGACATTTAACTTGTGCTAAACTGATAGAGGCACGAGGTTCGCTTGGGATCCGGTGTCAACCTTGAATGCGACGTTCCTTCCACGTATTGTGGCTTTCACAAGCCAGTTGCGTCCAGTCAGAACACTGTTTACGGCTACATCCAAGACGTCGAAGTCATCGTCTCCTCGCTGCACTTTGTCAATATTAGCTCTTTCTCTGCAACACACGGCAAAATGATTTGGCCTGTTGCACAAACGACAAGTCTTGCCGTATGCTGGGCAACGCCTTGGCAGATGCATTCGGTTGCAATGGGTGCACCTTGCTGGCTGACATGCCACCTTTCTGTTCGCAGTTACTGAGTCGACTTCAGGTGCTTCCTTTGTCCTGGACCATATCTCGTTTTGGCAAGCTGAGGTTTCGGCTGCTTTGCATAAGGCAATAGCACCTTCCAGGGATAACTTCTTTTCTCTGAGCATTTTTTCCCGCAGCTTCGGGGAGTTCGTTCCGAAAACAATTTGGTCCCAAACCATGTCATCGGTTACGGTACAGAAATTACAGACCTTGGCCTGTTTCTTGACTTCTCGTAGAAACTGTTCTAACGGTTCGGCCGCCCGCTGCATACGCGTGCGAAACGCATGCCTTTCGTGAACTTCGCTTTCCTGCTCACTGAAATACTCCTGGAATTTGGCGACGACCAATTTGTAGTCATGTTTGCTTTCCATCCCAAAGAACGAAAAGTTGTTGTAGGTTTCTATCACATCTTCGCCTGCTACGCTTAGAAGGAGTGCAGTTTTTGTCGCTTCTGACCTTGGTTTGTCAGGTGATGTTGCATCCAAGAAGAGTTTGAACCTTTGTTGGAACAGCTTCCAGCTTTTCCTGGTGTCTCCCGTTGTGTTCAATGGTTCCGGAGGCTTGACGCTTTCGATGACTGCTGAAGGGGGATCCACGACGTCCGTCGGCAGCTGACCACCATTAGTGGAATTCATTAGGAGCAGGCTTCACCAGTAGCAGAAACTTGATGTGGGTGAGTTGGTTATGCATACCTGATGAAATGAGCGCTGCGAAGACGCGGACGAAAGAACACATGTATGACATATGTGTCGTACATGTGTTCTGTACATGTGTTCTTTCGTCCGCGTCTTCGCAGCGCTCATTTCATCAAGCAGGCTTCACCACTTCTGACACCATGTATCGTCTTGAGCTTTCCGCAGTGAAGCACCGACACAGCGAGTGAACAGTGAACCCCAGTTTTTATTGCGCGTCGGTATTTATAGTGCACTCAGTCCGTAAGAGGGGGAGTGCGCTATCGTACATCTGACAGCGGCATGATGACGGCTTGTGCCCACTGCTGGTGCGCATGCGTGCGGTGCGATACGCCATCTAAGTGAAAATCTTCAGAAATCCTCTTCAGAAATCCAGCCTGCCTAAACCAATTTGCAATCGTCGAAGGCTGAACAGCCTTCCAGGCATCTGCTAGCATGCCTAGTGCCGAGAATAGGTTAACGGAGTATGTCTTCTCGTTGTCAAAGTACATCAGTGTGCCGCCAAGTAAACAGGCCCGGTAATGCACCTTGAGGATTTTAATGACCCCTTGGTCCATCGGCTGGAGCACACTCATTGCATTCGTCAGGAAGAATTCAAGACGAATAGCTTGCAGGTTGTTTACGGCGCCATGCACCCTGCAGTTCTCTATGACTATTACCGCTTTCCTCTTCTGGCGTTCAAACATCTAGTTGAGACGGCGAACATAATCGTCGAACAAGCTTTGTGTAATCCGAGCCATTGTATTGCTGCTGTACCACACAGGCAGGTTCTTCGCAGCTTTAAAGCAATGCGGGTTTTTCACCTTCCCTATCACTAGAAGGGGCAGCTTCTTGGTGCCAACCGCATTTGTAGGGTGCCTACCAACCGGGAATTCTCAGGAATTTTGAATAGTCTGGAAATACCCAGGGACAACTGGGGAATTTGTGCTTCTATCGGGGAAAATTAGCTGTAATTTTATTGAAAGGGAACGAAATTCGCGGTAATGCTGGCTGAAGTGGCAAAGAGGAATCGTAACGAATCTACTTTGATGCCGTGTCGTCGGCTGGAGGAGTTGCTAGTGTACAGTCAACAACCGACTTTCCTGACGCCCGATAATTCGGACAGCTTTGCGGTACCACCACGTACCCTGTGGAGTTTGTATAAGAATGTCTGAAGTTTAAAGTGCAAGAACCTTTCGTCATCCAATTTTTCTGACATTTTGCTGTAACCACAGGTCCGAAAGGGCATTAATGAAACAACGCCACCAGCACCGCCATTTTGATTACCTTGTCGCCTCAACGGCGCTCTCGCACGAAGATCCGCTTGCAGCCGTAGGTGCCACCACCGCGGCAGCGCTAGGCTTAGCTGCTTCCACGTTTGCTGTTAAGCTTGTTGCCGTTTGGTGCCATGTTTTTCATTGAAAGAATTCACCACTGTCAGCAATGTGACTCTGCCTTTGTCGTCCTCGCTATTAGCTTCGAAGCTCAGAAAGCACGGTCGTTACGTAATGCCGGTTTCTGAAAGTTATCTTCACCTCAGTACAGTACTGTTACGTGGTGAAGGCCAAAAGCGTGGCAGTTGGGCGAGTTGGTATGTCATAACTTTTTTAGGCTTCTATTTGCATCTATTTGCAGAAAAACGGAGTATGCATCGGTTCGTGCATTGCCCCGCTCCTCAGTAATTTATATTTAGCTTGCCTTGATGTCACCATGTCAGTGAACATTAATCAGACTAATGTTTTTAAAATATTTCATTATGTGGACGATTTTTTTGTTTTTTATTCAGGGTTCTCCGGCTGACCTTGAGATTGAGGTTGCCATGGTGGTGCCAATAGTCAAAGAATGTCTTGCGCCCCTTGATGTTACTTACGAGCTCCCACAGAATCACATGATCCGGTTTTTGGATCTGCGCTTAGCTTATTCAGGTATTCATACGTGTTGGTACTATGAACCTTGTGCTAATAAACAACTTCTTCCGTTTCATTCTGCTCATTCTAAGTTAATCAAGAGAGGCATTGCCAACCTTTGCCTAAATAATGCTTTGAAAAAGTAGTGCCATCATACTGTTTCGTCTAGCTTTGCCTCTCAGTGCGAACGGGTTTCGCAGGTGTCCCTACGTGTGTCAGTAGCAGAACGCATTCTAAGAAAGTTCAGAAAAGACAACCAGCACGAAGATAATCTTGCAACTACTCGGGGGTAGGACAAGCATCATTCCTTATATTCACACCGTTTCAGAAATAGCTCATATTCAAAAATATTTGCTTATGTATGCGTCTCCGTTTTATTGAGAACGTTTGACTCGATTCACAATAGGTTTTACAATTTTTTTTTTCGCAGGTATTTTATTTGCTAAGCATTTCACTAGCCCCTCCCCACTCTCCTTTCTGTTTCCTTATTGAATAAAATAAGCACTACTCCTTATTATAAAAACTGGATTAAGTCGTTATTAATTTTTTAACATGCTTACTAGAAAGTGACAGCATCGGGCGACATGATGTCAGCCCGCCTTGACATAAAACAAAATTCTGTGTCACTCAAAAAATTTTGCAAAGGCACTCAGGGAAAACCTGGAAAGCTCAGGGAATTTGAAAATGTCAACTTGGGTAGACACCCTGATTTGCCCCAACCATGACAGTTACCCTCTCCTTACTATGCTTCCCACCACCACAGGCCTCATCATCCCTTGTTTCGTCACTGAAGTCAGCTTTTCTTTTTCGCAATGAAGCAAATGAAGCTCAAACTGCTGGTGGCACCATGTTTAAAAACCCTATTTTCCAACTTGTTTTACATCCTTCAGCAGAATAATCTTGCTCCTTGCGCTGCCCCATGGCTTTTGTGTGCTGCCATCTACCAGAAGCACAAAAAAGCATTGAGGCCAAACCAGCTTGTCCATGGCATTGCTAGAAAATGAAAAGTACCGTCTAGGAGCTTAGCTCTTCCGTGGCCGTTTTTACGAGAAACCTGGACGAACTCTGCTCATCCATGGCATGGAAGGGGTTAATGCCAAAATCACACTTCAAGTGCTGCCTCTGTGGATTTCCCCCTTCTCCTACCATTAAATATAGCTTGACATAATCAATTATTAATGAATGCTGTGTTCAGGGTGGGCATTTTTTTCTTAATACTGGAGGGCCAACTTATCATGGTTATCAAGAAATAATCGGCAAGACTACATGGTAATTTAAATTCCAAGAGTGCGACTAGGCATTGTCTAAGTAACTTTTTCTTTTTTCTTCTTTTCTCACGTAAACTGAAGGTCTAACTGTTTCAAACATAGCAAACAGACATTGCAATTATTTACCTTTAGGTGCTTTAAAACAATACAGATTCAGAGCTTCAAGGTGTTGTGAATGCATTACATCTTGTTTCAATGTGTACTGAGTGTCTGTCTAGCAAGCATTAGCATGAAGAAATAACTAAAAGTTTAACGTAGAAGCCAGCTTGTCTAAGCAAATCGTAGTCGCCACCGTATGTTGCAATAATGTCACTGTGATGGCATGTCATTGCACAAAATGTGTTCCATTTAACTGTGGCAGCAAGATATACTGGTATCAAGGTACACAGTGGGAGTATGATGTCCAGAGCGGTTTCACAAGCTTTAGCCATTGATGCTCAGGTCTCTACTTCAAGAGACATAATGGCTAGCTTGATATAGCGGCTGCTGTGGAGCTCTATGGCGAGGGTAAGGATTTCCACCTTCACTAAAATGTGCGAGTGGAGAAACACAGAGGAAGAGACTGTTTGGTAGTGTATTTATGAGAGCAGGCTTGCCAGGGACCAAGGTGGAAAATGGCTTGTGTGAAAGCGAAGCTCCTCATTGTTTTCTTCACAGTGGCTGGTCTCTTCAGCATCTGCGTATCAAAATAATGTGTTTGGCATTTGGTTTTCTGTGACTACTGCAGGGCAACTCATTGATTGGATGAGTGATGTCATGCTGTGCCGTGGTTCATTAATTAATCGATGCATTATGGCACACACTTGAGATTGCCACGCTGTCCTCACTTAGCAACACATTACTGCTACTGGTGCCGCTGCTTCAAGGTGCATTAACAGCTACATTCTGATGGGGCAGAATCCAAAAATGCTTATGTGATGTGCCTTTTGCGCAAATTAAAGAAAGGACCACAGCTGGTCAGAATTATTTCGGAGCCCTCCACCACCAAGTCTCTTGTAGCGCATGTGTTGCATTAGGTGTTGACCCACAGCATTGATGCTTATTGCTTGACAACTCTGATGAATGTGGCCTAAACTTAGTACTACTGCTAGTGGTAAAGCCCATCATGATGTCCAGAACCGCCAGTAATTGTTACATAATTTGTAAGCACACTGGGCCTAATGCTGTACAGAGGGGCTTACCACCGGCCTGTTTTCCAGCTCTTTGGAAACTTTAAAAAAATTAAATTCTGGGGTTGTATGTACTGAAACCAATATATAAATATGAGGCATGACATAGCGGGGGCATTGAATTAATTTTGACCAGCTGGGGTTCTATAACAGGCATGTAATACCATTTTGCCCCCATCAAAACGACACCGTGAATCAAACCCACGGCCTCGTGCTTAGCAGTGCAATGCCATAGCCGCTAAGCCACCACAGTGAGTTGGGAAACGTTTAAGAAAGTTCAAGTGTGCTCTCCTGAAAATCAACAACTTAAAAGCCCAGTCGGACTTGGTGGAGTTCTTGCTACAACTAGCTTTTCACTTTGTTGATATACAAACCACTTGGGCAGTTTTTTGGCAACGTTGACAGCATGGCTCATGAAATGCATGTTTCTCAAACTAGTTGTTTATTTTCTCAGCTTTTAGCCTTCTCCATTAGCTATGGTGCCCTGTGCTTTTGTGTAGTATTCTGTTCTGTGTATGCACTGTGGGCACAAGCAATAGAAGGCGATCTTGAGCCTGAGTTATCTATGACACGTCTCCTGCTCCCAGGTAGCAAAAGTAGAAAGAGTTCAAGAAATATTATAACAAATTACTTCATCACTTATTGGCGACAAAGACATGACCCATTCTTAATACTTGAAGTACAGGTTGAAAAGCACGTTTTTGCTGTGTGCAATTTGGTCAATGTCTGTCGGGCACATTATCTGAACAGTTTTCTTTCTTTCTGCCAGTGCACCCAGCCGGAAAAATGCCAAGTGCCATCAAGACCAATATCAAGTCCGCTGGCGCCTCTCATCCCTATGGCCGATGATCAATAAAGCCACCTTCCCCTCTTCTCCCGAATGTAACATCAAGCCTCTGTGAACTTCTTTTCACTTGCGGAAGCTGCATTCATAAATAGGGTGACAAAATATTAAATTAGACCTATATCACTCACTAGCATACCATGTAAAATCCTTGGGCACATCTTATTTTCATGCCTTGCCAATTTTCTAGGATCTGATGTGTTTTCGAGTTTTTCACATCACAGTTTCTACAAGTCATACTCATGTGAATTGCAGCTAATATTCTTCACTTGCAAACTCCACATAATTCTGGATTGCATTTTTTCAAACTTTTCGAGAGCTTTTGAAAAAGATTGCCACAAACTTATGCTTTACAAACTTAGTTTTCTAATGTATATTGAGTGCTTTCTTATTAACTGCTCCCAGTTAGCTAACTGCTAACACTAATTCTGAGTCCTCTGTTGTCCACTCTGGTTTACCATGAGGCTCAGCCCTCTGCTTTTTCTATCTGTATTAATGACCTGGTTTCAGGCATAGGCAGAAAGCTTTCATTTTCCCGGGGAGGGGGGAAGGGGGGGGGCACACAGCTTCATGGACCTTATATATGTATGTATATCCTGCACTTGAAGAAACTTTGTGTGACCTCGAAGAATTGTTCACTGAAGTGACTGCCTTATATGAGAATTTACAAGACCTTGTAGTAGGAAGCAGTTCAATTTCACAGCCCGAGTCCTCTCCCACCACCAAGAATCTGTTGTCTCTCAGTGGTGCAATTTTCTTTCGTGTAATTGTCGTATGCTTTGCTATCATTATTACTGGTGCGTCTTTTCTGTGAAACTGCAGCTTCTCTCTGTCATTATTTTTTTCTGTGAGTCCTAGTATAAGCGCTCCTGCGCATGACTGCTATTGTTTCTGATTTCGAGTGAATCCGGCTTAGCCTGATTGTGAATTATACAGGATGCCCCAACTATCATGCACCAACACTTAAAGCAGTTAGAGCAGTTGTGTTAAAGCTTAGTTGTGTTAAAGCTTAGAGCAGTTGTGTTACTCGAAGAAAACCTAGTGCATATTGTTTCCAGTATAGTGGTGTGGCCACCAGTAATTGTTTCGTTCCTGAAATGTAATTCGACAATTGCAGTTATCTCATTCGAGAAGTACTGTCCTAATTATCAAAGTGCCAATGAGGCATCTGTAGGCACCCCCAGGCACCTATCTGATATGGCGGAAGTGGACAGTGACAACTTCAAGATAGTCATCGGAAGCAAAGAACGGTCAGAATCCCAGTGATAGTTTTGTGAACAGAGATAGGTGTTGATTTGAAAAAGCGGAACCCTATCAGGCTCTTCAAAGCCATTAAAGTACTGCTGGGATCTGCTCTGGTTCACAGTCGCTTCACAACATATGGTGCTCTTTATCTAGATATTGCAACAGAAGAGCAAGTTGACATTCTTCTCCTGTGCTATCAGATTGGTGACATAAGAGTGAAAGCGCAGTTGCCCCGCTCCTACATGATTAACACGTGTTATTAGGGGAGTACCAGTGTGGTATTCGGAAAGCGACCTTCTTGACTACTTGAAACCGCAAGGTTTTCTGCACGTGAGATGTCTGTTGCGCCGGGTGGACACTCAAGAAAAAAAATGGGCAGCGATACCTACCAACTCTGTTGTGCTAATGTTTGCTCCCAACACTGAGCGCCCCGAAAAAATTGAGCTCAGTTTTACCAAGCATGCAGTCAAAGAATTTGTTGAAACTCCTCTCCGATGCTTTAGGTGCCAATGCTTTGGGCGTGTAGCCAAAGTTTGCATCAAAGATCAACATTCCAAACGATGCGGTGGCGTCCACGATTACAAAGCCTGCAAGGCAGATTTTGCTTGCGCTAATTGTGGGGGTGACCATCCAGCGAGTTCGGTGGCTGCCCCTTCTGTGTAAGTGCCTTACACTGTCGAGTGTCCTCCATTTGTGGTCCCAAACCACAACCTACTGAGAAGCCGATATCTAGAAGTGACGAGTTCCCTGCGTTGGAGTCGGAAGTTCGTGGCATGGTAACAAGCAACGTCAGTGAGCGACCTGACCCTAGCAAGATGGCAAAGTCCTCCGTGGGTGAGTCGGTTGTTTGATCTGCTTCAGCAAAAAGTGTCCAAGTTTCTCAGCGACAAGATCACAGCCATACTCGACGACATGGAGGACATTCCCTTGCCTCAAAAGAAATGAAGAAACCAGCTGCAGTGGCCAAGAGTGGGTACCAGTCCGCATCTTTTGTTGAAGTTGTCAGGCAGTGCGTACAGCAAAATAGGGAGCTCAAAAATCGGGATCTGTCCAACCTTCTGTGAGTTTTGTTTGAACTCCTGCGTTCATATGTTCAAGCGATGCAGACTGGCACCCTGAAGAACTTTCTACAGCTTGTTCTTTCCTTTTGAGTCCATGATTACCACCTTCGCAGCAAACTTTACCTTATAATATGGCTAGTTTTCTTCAACCTTGCACAACTAAAAATAACCGAAAAGTGCCGTTTATTATGCAACGAAACTGTGCTGGGATTATAAGTCGATTAGCAGAACTGAAATTATTTTTGAAAAAAACTTGTGTTCCAGTATTGGCCCTCTCGGAGGCTGGCCTACCAAACAGGAGATCTTTTACTGGATATTTTTCCCACTAGAATTTCAGCATAAAGTCATTTCCCGCAGGAAGTGCCACCCTTTACATGCGAAGAGAGATTCCTCATGTAACTTTGAATGTCACCAATCTTTGCACCGATAGTATTGAAGTAGCGGCTGTGAGGATACGGCTCGGCTTCCAAACTCTTTCTGTTGCATCCGTATACGTGTCCTGTATACGTGTATACGTGTATACGCATCTGTATACGTGTATACTTATACGTGTTCTCGGAAGAAGGTAGCAATGGATTTGTTCTTCCAGCAGCTTTGCGATCATTGCCCAGCGCCCCGAATTATCTGCGGTGACTTCAACGCCCATCACTCTGTCTGGTGTGACAGGAACACAGATTCCCGCGGACGCAAACTTGTCGAAGTTATCGACAGTTTGGACTTGTGCATGGCCAATGACGGAAGTCCCACTTTCTTCCGGCCTCCAGCCTCAGCCACATCTATAGATGTAACCTTGCATTCACCTGACGTCTGTGTGAAGTGGCCAGCTGCACCTGACTGCATTGGAAGTGATCACAATCCACTTTTAGTGTTTACTGCCGACTTCCATATGCGCGGCTCTAAAATTAGCCATGTTGTTGATTGGGACAAATACAGAGAGCAACTTGCATGTGTTTCTGGTGATGTGATAGACAAAATGATTTCTGGTAAGATGGCTGCTACCACGGTGGTCAAGTTGCCTAATAGTTTTCTGACTCCGCATTTAAAACTCGGGAACCTTCGCGCAGCGCGCAAAAGGGCGGAACGACAACTGATGCGGAAGAAAGATGACAGATCCTTGATGACCTTCAATAGGCTTAACTCTGCCATTCGACGACATACGAACAAGCTCTGTAGATCTCAGTGGGCGTCCTTCTGCACTAGCTTGACTGTTTTCTCACCGATGACGAGAATTTGGCAAGTCATTGGCAGTCTCGCTGGTGATTCTTGTCCTAGTAAGCCTTTCAAAGCGCTTGCACTGCGCAAGCAGAAACCTCTCACGTGCTTGGCAGAGGAATTTGCAGATGCATTTGTACGTGCAAGTTCAGGAATTTATCTCTGCCTGCAACATCTACGTCTGTAATGGATGCCCTGTTCGCACTTCAAGAGCTACAGACAGCACTCGGCAGCCTGTGGCGTCGATGTGCACCAGGTCCTGACTGCATTACCAACTAGATGATGCAGAACCTACCTCTGGAACACCGAAGTATGTTCCTAAGCTATCTCAATCGAGTGTGGGAGACTGGCGACGTTCCTTCTTCATGGAAGGTGGCTTGTGTTGTCCCAGTGCTGAAGTCCGGCAAAGAAATGACAGTCTTGGCCTCGTATCGTCCTGTATCACTGACGTCGTGTGTGGCTAAGCTCATGGAGAAGCTGGCAAGTAAGCATTTATCTTGGTGGCTCGAAGATAGAAGGGCTCTGCCAACATGCATGACTCGATTCCGCACAGGTTTAAGCGCACAAGATAGCATCTTGGACTTGATAAGCCACATTGAGCATCATAGAGCTTTCGGCCTTTCAACACTAGCTATTTTCCTAGACGTATCAAAGGCTTATGATAGCATCCTTCAGAGCTCAATACTAAATAGTTCGCAGGCCATAGGCATACAGGGCTATTTCTGCGATTCATTCACTCATTCATCAGTGATAGTAAAATTCAAGTGCTGTTAGGAAGTACCATAAGCACCAAAAGGGCGGTATCGCGAGGTGTACCTCAGGGAAGTGTTCTTTCCCCAACGCTCTTTAATGTTGTAATGGCTGGTCTTCCCACTGAAGTGCAAAAACATTGCAGGCATGCCCATATGTCAATATATGCGGACAACATTTGTCTTTGGTTAACTGGATATCAACACAAGCGTTTAGCTCTGATAGCTCGACAGGCATTACTTTCAGTTCAAAATTACCTTCAAGGTGTTGGGTTGACTCTCTCAGTGGAAAAATCTGGCTTCATCATATTTCCAGGTAGAGGAAGACGGTATGTGCGGCTGAAGATAGACCTTGATCAATCTTGCCTTCGTCAATTGAAGCACAAGTGCTTTTTGGGCGTCATTATTGACTAGCGTTTACAGTGGCGATGAGCTGTGGAATCGATTGTGACATCACTATCTTCGCGTCTCGGTGTGATCCGTAGAGCTGCAAGTGAGCAATGCAGAAATCACCCTTCTTCAATGATCAGGCTGCATGATGCATTGGTGAGGAGTCGAATAATGTACCAGCTCCCTTTAATTTCCCCCTCGCTATCACAGCTGGAACGACTTGAGGTTTTGCACAGAAAGGGCCTAAGGAGGGCTCTTGGCGTTCCGCAGACTGCTCCTAACAATGCAGTACTTTATGAGTCTCTATCGAGACCTCCTAGCCTAGTCGCTTCACAAAGGTTATTGATGCAAATTGGCTGCCTCAAACAGACGGTAGCCGGGCGAGCCCTTCTACAGCGCATTCGAAAAAAATCTTAGTCCCGAGCGTACTTGGCCCTTAATACTCTTGGTTACCTGGGTCTTGATGCCAGAGGTTGAACTAAGAGGTTGAAACCACTTTGGTCATTCGCGAACTTTGATTGTTCGTTGGGAATTCTTCACGTTCGCGCTAAGCGGAGTTCTCCTTTGGTGGCAACGCGTTTGCTCGTACTCGAACATCTTGAGACTGAATATGCACGTCTTCAAATTTTTACTGATGGCTCTGTGGACAAGGTTAGAGGATCTAGTGCAGCTAGTTTTCACATTCCCTGAAGTATGATTGGTCTGTTCGCTTCACTGCAGTTGGTCCTCTACAAGAGATGAAAGTGTTGCCATTTTTGTTGCCAGCTACGGTTTTGTGCGCCTCAACCTGTTGTCATTCTTACAGATTCAAAATCTGCCCTTGAAAGGTTAGAGCACAGGTTCCCTACTGATGCCTTATGTCTTAGCTCCCTACGCTCGGTGCACAATCTCCATATCAAAGGCTTCTCCATACGTTTCCAATGGGTGCCCTCACATATAGGTATCATAGGCAACGAGATGGCGGACAGCCTCGCCCATAAAGCGCTGTCTGGGAATCCATTGAGAAAAGTGGCTCAAGAGGACAGGAGACTCTTCAGAGAAGCAGTGTTTTGTGCCACTTTATTTCTTTGTGGAGCTTAACTCGCAAGCCATGTGTGACCAAGGGTCTCAAAAGAAACCAAGCTACTTTACTGCTCCGCATTCACACGGGCTCTGCTCGTACCCCTGCGTGGATGTATAAGATTGGCCTGGCGTTGTCTCCATTATGTTCAATGTGTGGTGTGTGCGGCGACACAGAAAATTACCTTATATGCTGTACTCTGTATAACGCGGAAACGAGTATGTAATTAGGGTCCCTCAAGTAGACGGGTTCCTCACAGTTCTCTTCAGGACATTGTTTTCCCGCACGGGAACCAGTTGTGTAGGACGGAAGTTTCTCGCCTTCTTTTAAATTACCTGCAGGACACAGAATTTGGCCTCCACATGGTGACGTTAGGAGTGACTATTTGTAATTGTGAGGTCTGTGTCTTATTTATGCGATTTATTTAAAGTGTCGCTACGGTGGAGCAATTGTCGGCAGCAACTGCAAGGCTAATCCCACCAGTAGCCTAGAACCACTCAACTCAACTCATTTCAGTGCCCTTTCTTTATTGATTTAGAGGAATAAGGTTGATTACCAGTAACGAAAAAAAATGGTCAAACCTACTCAATTTTGAACTTTGCACTGAAACCAGCATATCAGAGTGACATCATGCATTTCAGTGTACAGTGGACTCCAGATAAATGTTGGCTACTCATAGGCATAACGTATTGTGCCTAATACTGTTTTGGAATAGACGGCAAGAGATGCAGTTGAAAGATTGCAGTGCTATTTTGAATGCGTGGTCTGCACAAAATTATTGGGAATCCTGTCCTGCATGAACACAACTTTAAATAAACGGAGTACAATTTTTGTTCCTTTGAGTTCCGTTTAGGTGGAGGCTACTGTAATAATTTTAAAGCTTTATGGGTTAAGTTATTGGTTAATGCAGTGTAGATTATCCAGGCCCGAGTAGAATCTGTCAAATTATGTGATGTCATGGCAACCTAGTGCAGCAGCTTCAGGGTAGCATTGCCATCAGTCTTGATTTTTGTGTCCTTTCTGGTTAACCAAACCTCCCCTCTTTTTAAGAGTTGCCTTTTGGTCATTGAAGAAGCTTAACTTAATATACTTTAATGTGCCTTTACACATGACACACTGATGACTACAAGTCAATAATCCAGGGTTGTATGCTTGATTGATCACTTTTAAGGATATTTTCTGCATGGCGTGGTTTCCAGTGTGACACTTGATTTTAGTAACAGGTGTTCTGTCTAGGTGCTCAGCCAAAAGCATCGAATGAAAGTGATATCCCCAAAAATGATTGTTTTCCAGTATGGCCCCAGTGCGAAAAAAAGAGGAGGGGGGGAGGGGGACCATTCTGGGTGGGCATTGCTCATTTCTTGACGTTGCAGGTTTAGAATGAGCACTAAATTATGGGGTTTTCATGCCAAAACCACAATCTTATTATGAGGCACAGTGTAGTGGGGTACTCCGGAATAATTTGGACCACCAGGGGTTCTTTATTAAAACTTCTTTCTGGGCGAGTTGGTGCATACTTGATTTGACTAATGTAACAGCACTAACACGTGCAACCACAAAGGAACAAGGATGAGACTTTATAGATGGAAGATGGACACCTTATATAAGGTGAAAGGCCTTATATAAGGTGTCCACGTAAGGTGTCTTATACAAGTGGGAAGGAGCAATACAAACAATACAATCAATACAAATTAGTTGACAGCGCTTGTGTCTCATCCTTGTTCCTTTGTGGTCGCATGTGTTAGCGCTGTTACATTTGTAAAATCAAGGGGTACTTTAACATGTACCTAAATCGAAGTACACAATTGTTTTCGCATCTTGCCCTCATCGAAATGCGGCCACTGTGGCTGGGATTCGATCCCGCAACCTCATGCTTAGCAACCCAAAACCATAGCCACTAAGCAACCATGGCGTGTCTGCATTGAGCACTGAGGTCATTGCAAGTGCTTGTATGTAGCTGCAGTGGTCAATGCTCACATTCGCTTTTGTATATTGTCATTTAGCACTGCTTACATCCAATGTCAGCATGCCTGAACCACTGAGTTAAAAAGCAAAATTGCAGTGCCAGAGGGCAAAGATACAAGCTTCAGGCTGAAACTGAACCAGTCATTTTGGTCAAAAAGCAGAGAAGCAATTTTAGCACCACCAAGCGAGAACTCGTTTAATGCACACAATCTGTTTACAGGGAGGGCGTGTAATGTGAAAATTACAGGTGAAATGCCAGAATTCTGAGTGCACTAGAAAAAGATGCATGAGGTGTGCCAAAGACAGTGTATTGCTTGCAAAGACAAAACTGCTTCCGTGATTTTCATTTGGGTTGACTTATTATCACACACATTGTCACTAAAAACATAGTTTTGACATCTTGAAAAATGTCTTTGCTGGCACCCTACAGGTCCATTTCAAGCATTGATATCACTGCTTTTAACAAACATTTCAATTTTATCATAACTCTATTGTAAATAAGGTTTATTGTGCAAGGTCACAAGCCAGTAAAGCATTGAAAATGCGCACATACATTCAGTAGTGCACAGATGGGGAGTACCTTCCTTGGAAGTTGTATTTTCAGTTGAGCATGCAAAAATGTATGTGTGTGTGTACACACACACATAGGTAGAGTTGAGTATGCTACTTTATAGCCTCTTCAATAACATCACGATTTCTTGCCTAAAATTAAGGCACAGAAATCAGACCGATTTAAATTGTGGTGTACTAATGCATGTGCCTCTGTCAATAGCATAGCTGGCAATGCTAGATTCAACTTACAGGTGCGGTGGTGATGTCATGCGGTTTGTTCACGAACCAGTGACTGAATGATTGGCCTCGGCTGTGTTTTGAGGTACAGAAAGGAGTAGGGACAACTTGCCTATCGATGCTCCAAAGTAGAAGTGTGGGATACTCAGAGAAAGATGGTGAAGTGCGGATTACCTGTGGCAAGCCAAGATTCTCTGAGAGGAGCTAAGCACCTAAGAACAGCACATGGTCAAGATACAGCCATGCCCTCACTAAAATGTTTTCCATCGAGGCCACTGTTCTGTCGACTAGATTTGCACAGTGACACAGGCCCATGGTCAGGACAGCTGACCATGTCATACAGGTGAATGCATTTAATTTGCTGCAGTAGAGTGCTAGTTATGATGCAGTGTGTTGTAGAAAAGAAACCACACACGCACATGCCAATTGTATACTACTACATGCACCTTTTGGCATGGCACAGCCAAGCTGCAGCGTATGTTGAGGGACCATGTAGCAACTGCCCTACAATGAATGTGCCTTCTTATTTCACCCTATCATGGGTGCTTTTCATAGCAAAACTGCTGCTTTTAGATTTTTAAATGAAACCTGTCTGCTAACATCCTAGTAAAATGAGCTGAGCACTGCCCTAGATGCACATAAATCAAGACAGTTGGTGTAACTGTGCTGTCCTGCTAGCCAGTAATTAAGTAAGCAAAGCCCCGCAACTGCAACTAACTATCGCCCAAAATTTTTGGCACCTATTCACTATACCCACTAGAATATTCATACTGTCGTTACATCAATTTGCTCCAGTTGATCGCCCTGCTCCCAATGAATCTGATACCCTGCTGCCATTATTATTATTACCACAGAACCATGACAAAAGTACTCAAAGCCACACACCGATGCAATGCTACCAGGAACTGCAAAAGCTTGTACAGAACTCGCTTCCAAACCATAAATCCATGACCAGTTCTTCACACTGCACTCTTGCTTTTGACAATCATGTGGAAGCAAAGCTCCTCCTGGGGCTAATGTGTGTCTCCTCTGCTGGTTTAGACAAAGCAGTATGACTCTTGACAATGTCCTCTATCCCCTTGCTCACTTACGTTGGGAATATGTTTTGCACTTTGGAGAGGGTGTGCCCAGCACTCAATTGAAGCGCTGATAATAGGCACTATGTGAAAGGGCTCCAAGTTTTTCATATACAGGTGCTTTCTTGTTTGACTAGACAACAATGTTGTGTGCTGCGCGTCTGGTATGGTTATACAACCGCACTGGCAGTCTGCAAGGTTAGTTTGGTCAGCAGCAGCACAAACCCAACACCAGAACGCATTGTTCTATTGCAGAGTGTAGCCAAAGTTTCATGTTGTGTAGAAAATAATAGCAAGGCTTCATTCATTTGTGTTAAATAGGTATTTGTGCTTGTTGGTCCACACGAGCAGGAAACAGTAGACGAGGACAAACGTAAGAGGTCACACTTGCCGCTTGACTTATGAAGTATTTGTGCACACCACATATTCCGTTGACTCGGACGAACAACATGTAAGAGCGGCTTCATCAGAGTCGCCGCTTAGGGTGTAGTAGCATCTCATAGCTCGGTCTTACGGCTGGCAGGAAATGAGTCGTCCAGGCAGTTGGCGTCGCCTTTGCGTAGCACGCGCTGGCGGCACAGGTAGGTGGCGAGTGGCTCCTCCTGACTGCCGAAGTACCATCGCTCGATGTCGGTCTCGTACTGCTCGAGCAGGGCCTCGCACTGGCTCTTGAGCTGCGTCACCTCGGCCGAAGGGCTGTCCCAGAGCTCGTACGGGATGCCCAAGTCCACCTTGACGCCCTTGGCGACTAGGCCATGCAGCGTTCGGAACGTAGTGCTCGTTCCTTTGGCGAAGCGCGTGCTATCCTTGCGTTCCTTGTGAATATTGTACTCGAGCAGCCGGTCACACACGCCGTCTAGCGACTCCACTAATCGTAGTTCAGAAACCGCATACTTCTTGCGTTTGCGCCCGCCGTCTAGGGTGTATCCGGTCTCGATGACATCGTGCGTTTTGCCAGTCTCCCCGAGACGTGCTTCCAGCTCCACGGCGAGGTACTTGCACGCTTCGCACCTGGACGCATACTTGACACCATACAGAGTCTCTTCTACGCTCTCATCCGCTGCTACACTGCTCAACGTAGCGCTAAGCGCAAGGATGATCGACGCAAGACACAATCCGCGCATTGCCCCTTCAGGCACGGAGCACTGACCGGCGCTACTAGTCTATACGAGCAATATGAGTCGGCCGCGAACGCTACTAGACTGGCTTGACATTCGGCGATTAGATAAATGTGCAACAGCCTCAAGACACCGTTAGCATGGAGCAGGCAAATACGCGAAGACGTTGCTCTGCTTAGGGCCGCTAGGGGCGCTATCCTGGACAACCGGCTGGGATTGCGGATTGTGCGGACGGCGGTACGGACGCTCCTGTGGTCGAGGCTTCAGCGACTTCGTTCGTAGCTAAGTACCTTTTTATCTTTATTAGCTAGTGTTTTGAAGTATTTTCTGTTGCATGGAGTAGGGGATTCACAGTGGAGGAAAAGAACTAGGAAGCTTACCAGCAAGTATGCGGCCTGTGGGGTGGGCAACACAGCAACAAAGAAGGTCAAGCGGAAAGTCAGAGAGGCTGAATTAATCTCATGGGTGGCGGCAATGGAAAAGAAACCTGCCATGAGTAACTACTTAAGGGGAAAAAACGAAATTAGGAAAGAAACCATTTATGATAACTCAAAGGGAAGCTCATTACTTTTCGAAGCCAGATCGGGATGCCTTAGAACACGCACGTATAAAGCGAGATATAAGAAGGAAGAAGAAGCATGTGCTTGCTGCGGTAAAGCTAGGGAAACGACGGAGCATATTTTAGGCTCTGAGTACGCCTCCCCCCTCCCCTTCCTATTCCCCATTATAGGCCTTCGCGCCATCCCTTAATAAATACATAAATACATGGCTGAACCCAACGTTACTAGACTAGCTTCAGTTGTAAAACTCCCCGCCCGCGCGCTTACAGCCGCTGTCGCCACTTCTGTGACAGCCGCCAGGTGGCAACGCTGTTCCATCGGGCTCCACTGCAGACGCCTCGGCACAGCCTTGAGCTCGTGCGGACAGGCAGTTTGCGCGTGTTTCACGCTCGCTGGTGTTCTCCCTTGTCCAAATTAGTGATACCACGAGAAAGCGGTATTCACCTACAGCAAGAAGATTTATCGCGGCAGTTCGTTAATACTGAAAGAAGGGTAAACTGTACGAAAGGAAGAAACGCATACAGCGAAGCGCAGAAGCTGCGTTTCTAAATGTCGTGTGTTTCTTCCTCTCGTTTTAACATTTCGCGCAGTTTAGGCTCACAAGCCTAAATATCTGGTCAAGGTGCGTGATTGTAGGATGATCTTCATCCCCACCGAAGCTTCTCACCACGCCAAAGAAGCGCTACAAAAAGAAAGATGAGGTCGGTCTTGGTGCACACAAGCCACAAATAAATAAATAAATAAATAAATAAATAAATAAATAAATAAATGAAGAAGTTGGATTTTTCATTCCGGCAAGATGCTTAATCAGCGGAGCTGAAACGTGCGGCCCCTGTGTTTATCACTGGGTTAATCCCGAGGGTTCATTAAAGTATTTCTCAGTCATGAGGTTACAAACACAATCGGCTGCGACGGAGAGAGCGACGTCACTGACGGTATGCCCGCAGTCCGCAGTTGTCGCTTGCGTTCGATGTCTCGAGTTTGCTCGGCGGCGTGGTTAGCAGTCTTCACCTGCGATTTGCCGCTTGCGATTCTTCGAAATTATTTCTTCAAAATTAAATCGTTCTGTTACGTAAGACCATGAGTGGCTCATACTCCCTTAAGCAATGGCTCATACCCCCGTAAACGCGGCCTCCCCATTACGACGACAGAAATGAAGTGTAATTCTACGGTGGAAAGATGAACGGCCACGCAGCCAGCTGTGGAAGATGACGACGAACGCGGGAGCAGTGGCACGAGCACGTGCCGTGGATTTCGCAGAAAGTTCGCGGTCGGAACGAGGAATCGCTCTGTTCCACGCCGAGCGAAGCGTCGCATTGCTGAGAGCACAGAAAAAGTGGTGCGCCGAACTGTCGACATCGTTCCGATAGCGGCCTCTGCAGCCAGGCACGCAGCACTTCGGCATCGTCTGCGGATATTCTTAAGAAACTCGGCGAAGGCTACAGTTCCACGGATGACATGCTTGCTGAAATTCGCTGTCAACAACGAACCACAGATTGCACCAACGCTGCACCGCGTGCTTAGTCTGGCCTGCCCGCGTAGCCGGCTAGTGAGGAAGTGGAGCCGGGCGCGACTGCAGCGCCACGAAGGCGCGGGCAGGCGGCGGTTCCGCGCAACGGCGCCGAGTTTTAAAACTGAAGCTAGTCTAGTAACGTTGGGCTGAACCCGAGGGCTTCAAGCAGATGGCAGTGGTAAAGCAAACAGGTCCGCAATAGACATCAGTAAGAGGCGATTGCAGGATTGGTGGAAGAAAAGTAGGGAAACGACAAAGGACGGAGACGTACAAAAGCACAGTTCGCAATAGGGTATCAGAAAATTTGTACGTGGTAGTTCATAGTGTGTTTTTTTTTTCTCATTGGTTAACCTAGGTAGGATATTAGGCAGCATAGTAGCAAGAGCTTGGTGGCGCAAGCCACCGCCCCGTTCCAAAGGGGACGCTCATAACATCCATCCATCCATCCATCCAACCGTCAATTCTTGGTAAGAGCAATGCATTGGTAAGAGTAGCAAACGCACCGGCTTTGTCTAGGTCTGGCGGCTCCCCCGTTGGGCCTAGTTGGTAGGAGGGACCTATAGGCTTCGTTAATTCTTTTAGCTAGCACCTCAAATTCTTGCATGGGGTAGGGAGTGATAATTTTAGTTTGGGATAGCGGTCGAGGTCGGCTTTGCTTGAGTGATTTGGCGAACTTCCTCGTTGGGCCTCGGGAACTAGGCCTAGCGATGAAATCGAAGAACGCGAAGGCCGCGGGGGACGGGGAGCAAGTGCAGTGCGACGAGTGCCTGCGATGGTGCTTCCTCGATGAAACTAAGTTCCAGAATGTAGCAGACGCGGAGGTGTCTAGCTTCACGTGCAGGTCGTGCGAGGGCGTCAGGGAAGCCGTCCAAAAACTGGAAGGGAATTGGGCGGCTAAGTTCGACGAGCTTAAGGCAGAACTGAGGGAGGAACAGGAGAAGCAGGTAGCACTGCAGGCGAAAGTTGACAATTTTGTCAAGGTGGAGGCGGCCCAGGCCGCGCAGTTAGTAAGGACCGTGGCCGAGCTTGAGGCAGAAAAAGAAAGGAGCGCCGAACTGGAAAGGCAGCTCGACGCGCTGGAGACGCGAGCAGCGGAGAAGGTCGAGTCAGGTCAACAAAGTGTTGGCAAAAACTCGGAAAGTAGGGTAGACCCTACAGGCGAAGTGGGAGGCAGGGAGCCAAAGCAAGATCGTCAGCTCGCCGCCGGTGAAACGGCGTAGTTATAGTGAAGCTGCACAACGCGCCCCGAGTGAGGCGACGCTGCAGTCACAGGGGCGCCAGCGGGCACAAAGGGAGGGGCAGCAGGCACAGGCTGCAGTCGAACGGTTTGCACGTAGAAGGGTCCTGGTGATAGGGGACTCCAATGTGGGGAGGGCCGAACAGGGCGTGATGGCGAGAGTGAAGGCGGACGGGCGAGTACAGGTGGAGGTGCAAACGGGCAAGGGTATGGCGGAAGCAATGACCAAGGCGTGGGAAGTAGTTGGGGTCAGCACGGATAGCGACAGCTTGGTCATTATGCATTCTGGGCTCAATGACGTGCTTAAGGGGAGAAGCCAGGACCTTCAGAGGCACATTGAGACTGGGCTGAGTAAGCTTAGAGAGGCCTCCGGGAGGGTGCATGTGACCATATGCACTATCCCAGAGGTCCAGGGCCAGGCTTACCAGGCAGAAAGGAGGGTGGTTGAGGCCAATCGGGTCATTAGGAGCCTGAGCGGACGACTCGGGTACAGCGTGATGGAGGTAGGGACGTGTACGGAACCGGCTTCCGGCCTTTTGTGCAGGATGGTATTCACTACAGTGGTGCCACTGGCAAACGGATAGGGGGCAGGATGGGTCGCCAGGCAACAGCTTTTTTAGGGGGACCCAGAGCCCTGAAGGAAGCAGTGTAGGCGTGGACGATTCGAGGCAGGAGCCACAAACACGCGAACATCGGTACTGTAGGAGAGGTGACAGGAATAAGCGCAAGAGCCAAATTAAGTCAGACATAGGGTTCATTAACATGCAAGGTGGCAGAAATAGGCTAAAATGGGAGGAAATCGAAGAACAACTAAGGCAGGAGAACTTAATGGTTTATGGGTTTGTAGAGACACATCTTAGGGACATGGAACAACCGCCCTGTAACCCTGATTATGCATGGGAATACTGCAACAGAGTGCAGGGTAGCAGAAAGGGTGGGGGAATTGGAGCATTCATTCATAAAAATACAAATTGGCAAAGGGTCAAACAGGAATGCAAGGAGCATTTATGGCTAGAAGGAAAAGTAGCAGGGGCGAAAACACTTCTAGGCTTTGTATACCTTTGGACAGGATCAAATGCTAAAGAGGAAAACAAAAAAATGTTGGACTGTATAGCAGCGGACATCAATGAGCTGGGAAAAGGATGTGAAGTAATGGTATTAGGATGACATGAATGTGCATATTGAAGATATGGATGGGCACACAGACTCCACAGGTAACATGCTGCTGGATATGTGTGAGAGGCTTAACTTAGTTGTCTGTAACTCTACTGAAAAGTGTGACGGGACCATAACATGGGAGGTAGGGGGTCGACACTCGACAATAGATTATGCGTTAATGTCACATAGGATGTACGATAGATTAGGAGCCATGATTATAGATGAACAGGGCTCCAGAAGTATAGGTAGCGACCACAAACGTATCAAGTTGAGTTTTAAGAGTGAAACTAAAACACGAACGACGCGCGAGGAAACGCCAGATGTGATTTTTTACTCAGAAGACGAAGTGGAAATAGCGGCCAAACAAATTGAAGAGGAAATATCAGAGGGTACTGAAACGGATTGGACTTACCCAAAGTTAATGAGACTATTTGAGCGTGAGCTAGGTAAGGCGCGAGTCAGGAAAACAAGGCAAGGGATACGAAAACTCAAGAGCTGGTGGGATGAAGAGGTTAAGAAGGCCATAAAAAAACGTCAGGAAGCCTCCAGGGAACACAGGTATTCCAAAAGTAAGGGAGAACCTGAAGCAGAAGTAGAGAGGAAATGGGTAAACTACATAAAATGCAAAAGGGAAGCATCTTATTTGATCAACGAGAAAATCAAGACATAAGGGTCCCAATGGCTGTCAAAAATAAGCAATAAAAAAGATAAACAGGCAGCTAGGAAATTCTGGCAACATCTGAACTCCTTGGGTAATAGGACAAGCCTAGAGCAGAGGTATATAGTAACAGCTCAAGGTACTCGGTTAGAAGGAGAGGGGGCAATGGAGCATATAGGAACCATGATGAGGGAAAAATTTACAAAACAGACAAATGATACATGCAGTACGTCGGAGAGGGATAGCCCGGTCAACCCACTGCTTTCGCTTGGACAAAAAGAGTGGGAAAGGGCGGAGAAGAGGGTACCAAGTAGCACATCGGCAGGCCCCGATGGTATTCCAATTATGTTAATAAAGAAATTGGGCCCGAAATCTAAGAAAGCATTGAGGGAGGTGGTGAGCAAAATGCTAGTGGATGGTAAAGTACCTGACGAATGGAGGCTAAGTAGGATGAGAATGATATATAAGGGAAAGGGGGACAAAGCTGACATAAATAACTACCGGCCTATAACAGTGACGTCAGTGGTTTACAGGGTGGTTATGCAGATTATAAAGGACAGACTGCAGGCATGGGTAGAGAACGAGGGGGTACTTGGGGAGCTACAAAATGGGTTCCGGAAGCATAGGAGGCTAGAGGACAATCTGTTCTCGCTAACACAGTGCATTGAAATAGCTGAAAAGGAACACAGACCCCTATGGCTGGCTTTTTTGGACATCAAGGGAGCCTATGACAGTGTACTTCAAGAGGGCTTGTGGGGCATTCTGGAAACTTTAGGAGTGCAAGATGGAGTAACCAATTTCTTAAAAGATATCTATAAAGGTAACCGGGTGATTATACAATGGGAAAAGCAGGTTTCGGAGCCTGTAATGATTCGGCGGGGGCTTAGGCAGGGGTGCCCATTGTCGCCTCTGCTGTGTACCTACAAGGTCTAGAGGCCAAAATACAGCAAAGCGGACTCGGCTTCAACCTATCATTTCTCAAGCAAGGAAAATTGATTGAACAGTCATTACCAGGACTGATGTACGCGGATGATATTGTATTAATGGCTGACAATGCAGAAGATCTCCAGGAATTAATGGACATATGTGGTACAGAAGGAGACAGATTAGACTTGAAGTTTAGCAAAGAAAAATCAGCAGTCATGATTTTTAATGATAACAGTTGCGGCGAGCATAAGATACAGGAGGCCACGCTGGAGATAGTCGATAAATACCTTATTATTAATTGGATATTATTATCCACCCCAAGGTGGATAATAATCCACCCCAAGGTGGATTATTTATCCACCTTGGGGTGTGGATAAATAATGGCATTGAGTATCTGACAGAGTACGAAAAATATCTAACGACTAAAGGTAACAGAAGTGCAGCGATTATGAAGAGTAGGGCACTGTGGAACTACAATAGGTACGAGGTAGTACGAGGGATATGGAAGGGGGTAATGGTACCAGGCCTGACTTTTGCCAATGCGGTTCTATGTATTAGAACAGAGACCCGGCAACAGTTGGAAATTAGGCAACGTGGGGTGGGTAGGCTCGCTCTGGGAGCACATGGCAAGACACCAAATCTTGGAGTGCAGGGGGATCTGGGATGGTCTTCTTTCGAGGGAAGAGAGGCTAGTAGCAAGATAGCCTTTGAGGAGCGATTGAGAAAAATGGGGGAAATTCGGTGGGCTAGGAAGGTTTTCAGTTACTTATACACGAGGAATGTTGACACGAGGTGGAGGAAGCGAACTAGAAAATTGACAAGCAAATACTTGGGCAGTAGCGGGGGAACAAGTAAGGAATCATCTGTCAAGAAAAAGGTTAAGGAGGCAGAGAGGGGTATGTGGAGTACAGAGATGCAAACCAAATCGGCATTGGAGACATACAGGACGTTTAAGCAAGAAATAGCCAAAGAAAATATTTACGATAACTCTAAGGGAAGCTCATTGTTGTTCGAAGCCAGGACAGGTGTACTGAGGACTAAAACGTACCGAGCCAGATACCAGGAGATAGATTTGGTATGCGAGGCGTGTAGAGAGGAGGAGGAAACGGCGGAACACCTGATACTTGCTTGTAAACAACTTCACCCTGCAGTTGAATCTAACGGGGAACTATTCAAAGCCTTGGGTTTTAAAGACAGTGAAAGTAGAATAGACTTTGAACAGGTAGAAATAACTAAACGGAGGCTAACTGATTGGTGGACAATATCAACGCAAAAGTAAAGGAGTAAATACATAGGTATGCATGCATATAGAACGATTAAAGGCTAGGTGGCGCGCGTCGCCGCCGCCCGATTCAAAGGGTTGAGCCACAATCATCCATCCATCCATCCATCGGGGAACTAACGGGGAACTATTCAAAGCCTTGGGTTTTAAAGACAGTGAAAGTAGAATAGACTTTGAACAGGTAGAAATAACTAAACGGAGGCTATCTGATTGGTGGACAATATCAACGCAAAAGTAAAGGAGTAAATACATAGGTATGCATGCATATAGAACGATTAAAGGCTAGGTGGCGCGCGTCGCCGCCGCCCGATTCAAAGGGTTGAGCCACAATCATCCGTCCATCCATCGCCTGCCATTCCGCCTCCTGGACATTCCGCCTGCCATGAGTAACTACTTAAGAGAAAAAAACGAAATCAGGAAAGAAACCATTTATGATAACTCAAAGGGAAGCTCATTACTTTTCGAAGCGAGATCGGGGATATAAGAAGGAAGAAGAAGCATGTGCTTGCTGCGGTAAAGCTAGGGAAACGACGGAGCATATTTTATTAGAATGTGAAGACGTCTACCCAGCGGTCGATTTAGGCACCACTGGCCTCCTTGAAGCCCTTGGGTTCAGCGGGAGCAGTGGTAAAGCAAACAGGTCCGCAATAGACATTAGTAAGAGGCGATTGGAGGATTGGTGGAAGAAAAGTAGGGAAACGACAAAAGACGGAGACGTACAAAAACACAGTTCGCAATAGGGGATCAGCAAATTTGGACGTGGTAGTTCATAGTGTTTTTTTTTCTTTTCCTTTTTCATTGGTTAACCTAGGTAGGATATTAGGCAGCATAGTAGCAAGAGCTTGGTGGCACAACCCACCGCCCCGTTCCAAAGGGGACGCTCATAACATCCATCCATCCATCCGCATAGACTCTGAACAGGTAGAAACACGAGTAGAAATAACTAAACGGGGGCTATCTGATTGGTTGCTAATATCAACGCAAAAGTAAAGGCATTGCAAAAGGAGTAAATACATAGGTATGCATGCATATAGTACCATTCAAGGCTAGGTGGCGCGCGCCGCCGTCACCCAATTCAAAGGGTTGAGCCTCATTCATCCATCCACCAATCCATCCATCGTCGGCATCATATAGAGTTTCTCACTATAACACCTAGAGGGTAATCTGGCGCCACCGTCTAAGGGAGTTTCTTAAGGGGGCACCGTGCCGTCATGGGAATGACGGCGAGGCTCGTGTTGGCTGGTGTTGTAAAAGGCTTCGTCTAAAACGTTGATATGGCTACGCAAATAACGGGTTCTCAAAGTAAAATCTTCATAAAATGTTTCCATTCACGCATATTGCATCTTTACTCACCTATAATGCATGACTAAGCGAGGAAAAGCAAGAACAGACGACAAACTGTTTCAAAGCGAGCGCGAACCTTGTCGTCTGTCCTCCAGCTTTAGCGGCCCGCTGATACTTTTTGCTTAACATGTAGTCGTACACACAATAATAAGTTCTCATAGTTAAACAAAAACATGCTTTCGCGTAATAATAAAGCTAAAACAGCTTTTCACGTGCTATTCTAGTAGAAAATGAATCATTGTGACAGACGGAACGGTACTTGCCAAGCGCGTCTTCAAGGTGTCCTGTCTCTACGAGAACGATGCCAATCAGAATCCACAATATACCGGCATTCCCATGCATACCACAGCGCAGCAGCGCCAGATTGCCCTCTAGGTAATGCAGTGAGAAACTCTATGGAGCTTCTCACTACATTACCTAAAGGGAAATCTGGCGCTGCTGCGCTGTGGTATGCATGGGAATGCCGGCATAGAGTTTTTCACTACATTAAGCAATAAAACGATGGATTACACTTCTATGAAACCCTATGGTTTCAAGGAAGCCAGTGGGGCCTAAATCTACCACTTGGCAGATGTCTTCATATTTCAATGTTTCGGACGTTCTAGTCATCAAGCGTATTCCCTTTCTTTAGATCACTATCATCATCATCATAATTTTTTATGCTGCAGTTGTCAGTGCGCGGATGCGCGTATGTGTCTGTCTGTGTGTCATCTGTCGACAGCTCGTGTGCGCGCGTGTTATGTGGGCGGTACACTTTGATCGTTGTTTGTTTAAGTTTCACTTACAGCTGTAGATTCGCTAGTTGGAAAAGTAGCGTCAGTACTGAAACCGTGGCGTTTTGAACTTTGTTGTCGGTTGACTTCGTCTACGGAAGGTGCAGTGCTTGTTAGCTGCATGAGGGTGAGTGAGCTCACGAGTCACTTGTTACTTATTTTGCGTCACGTTGTATTTGCGGAGGTGCTGGATCTCGGAGACAATGCTGGGAGTACGACACGTACGCATGGCATCGTTAATCGCTTTAAAAAGTCAAAGGAGCTGCTTGCAGCTGCGTAGTCCTCCTCTCCATAACCCGTATCGCTCTCTGCGCTTACGCCATGAGATAGAAAATGGGGGTGTGATATGTACCTTGTTTATGCTGTCTAGATATGTTTGTGGTATGCGGGCTTCGTACATTGACTTTGCTACCAGCAGTCGTTGTGGCTACACTTTTTGGCACAAAACATTGGTGGAGCAAACTTTGAAATTTCGCCTGCGCGCGTCCATCGTCCGCGCCCGATCTGCAAACGCTAAAAAGAAAAGGTTAATTGCTCCATACTGCTTGCCAAGCGAAGGCCGCCAAGCCATTGGCGAGGCGGGTGGTGCTTTTCTCGATGCCCGGCTCAGCCTCGCTGACCGGCATTCTCTTTTCCTTTTCCTGCGCCGGTCATAACGTTTATCAGCGGATGCCGAGCGGAAACGCGCGTCCGTAGCGTATCCGCCAGAGCTGCCGCATTTTGTTTTTCTGGTCCTATGCTCTTGTCGAGTTGTCTATCGCTCCGATGAGTAAGAGGGACAAATAAGTGCACGCGTGCGACGCGTGAGGAAAATCGCGTGGGTTCCCCGACGAGAATAATCGGACCACGGGAGGTGCAGCCACGCTAAATATGCTTTGCGGCCTGGTGGTGTGTTTTTGTTGAGGGTTACGCTTTACTATATATCGTGCTTAAGAAAAAAAAATGAAATTAGTTTTATACACACATACATTTACATGTGTTATCACATTCGCGCACTTCATCGTGAATATTCCAAGTTACACATAGGTTGTGGTGCAGAACATTCTGCCATAGGTGCTGCAACAAGAAAACTTTTTGACACTTTTTTTTTTCTTAGCTAACGAGATTTGTGCACAGTATGACTTACAGCATACAGTGATCAGACAGTGACAAACAGTGCACGCTAGTACGAAGGTTTTTTCTCATAAGAGGCAGAGCACCCAGAAATGGAGGAGGTCATTGTCCACGTGTGGCAAATGTTCACGCAGACATTGAGCGCCACTCAATTGGACACAATTAGGACTCATCCTGTGCAGGCTTCGGAGAACCCGCCCTTTGCTGCAGCCACTTCATCTCTCCAGAGGAAGTTGCAGACACTTGTTCTTCACGGCTGGTGGTGCCCAGACAACAGCTTGTGTTTCACTTGTTTACAAGCTGAAAACTGCACCACCAGTTAGCATGCATGAAATTATTAAATTATGAGCTTTATTTTCCGAGGAGAAACCTCGTTGTAGGCATTCTCTGCCAAAAATGCTCCTGAAATTCGTTAAAAAAATATATTTAAGTTTTAGTTTGTTTAACTTAAGTTAGTGTGACTTGTAGTTGTACGAGCAGCTTTCCCTACATTGACCTACACATAGGCGTCTGCAAGGCTTCTGTTCTGTTAGTTGACAGCAGGGCAGAAAAATGACTGTCAAGGACCATCTTCAGAAATGGGCAGAGGATTAGAAAAGCCAGCACATCTTCAAAGGCTGGAACCAGGAGCAATAGCTGTGTAACATATACTTTGCTATTGAGGATCCAGCATGATGCAGTTCAAGAAACATGGAACATCCCTCATTGTTGTGAGAGAAATTCCAGAGGCATCAGAAGGAAGATGAAGAGATGGCAGTTTACAAAATATTGCAATGCCTGAGCGAAAAGGTCACTGTGTATGACTTATCTTATTTGGATGTGTGGATGAGGATAGAAAAGCATGGCATCTCGCTGATATAATGCCTGACATCAGGCAAGATGTAGGCAGTTTGCCGAGTCTGTGAAAAAGGCACCACCTACAGACAATAAAGCAAAGAAGGCAAAGGTGGGAGAATACATGTGTGAAACATGCCTTGAACCAATTTTATTTTGATTTACTTGTAATAGCAAGTTATGCTTCGCGTTTGCATTAGTTTGCGTCGTCTTGTCTGAAGCCTGCGATGTGTCATGTCTAATCCCGCCAGAATGAAAGCCAGTAAAAGACAGCTGTGCAATTAAATATTAAGAAACTGCTAATGTATACACCGAGTGCATGCTTGTTGGTGCCAAAATGCTCTGCAGCATAAAGTTCCTAGAATAACTAATGTTGCGCCATTCATTGTTAACCTTGACCACCGCTTTTTATTGCAACCGTGAGTGTCATGTTGAATGTCCACGTGTCTTTTTTGTACACTGATTGGTGCAGCGATTTCATGGCACACCACGGCAGGTCTTACCGAAAGCGGGACATGGAAAGCATTCTGTGACATATAAGTGGGGGTGAAAGGGGAGCTTCATGTTCTGAATAAATGATAAAAGACAACCTTACCCCTTTTTGAATACGGAGAAGTACAGAGTGGAAGAGGCGATGTGCACTTGGCTCCACACTCGTGACAGGTGCAAGGGTGTGGTGCTTTCAGCTGGAACTTCCTTGTAAACAATTTAGACCAGGGCCAGGGGTTCCCAAACCAGGTGCTGTGAACTGTACTTTATGGTTTCGCGAGGTGCCAGAATGAGTCCGATTCCATACCCTCAAGGGGGGATTTTATGCTACAGTTTTAATTTAATGATTAAAACTACTACTTCTGCACTTCAGCAGTCTTCACGAGAAAAATTAATTTATAGCAACAATCACTGTGAGGCCATGGATAAGCACATTTATACGAAAAAGAAGTTTGAGAAGGCAGGTCGCAAGGCCAGAAAGTTTGGGAACCCTTGCTCTAGACTATGCTGCAGCTGCTACTTGGAAAGAGGCAAAGATGAAGATGAAAAGATGGCTATACTTTTGTTACGACAAGTCAGTTATGCGGAAGTCTGTAAGGTGGGGAAGGTTCACAAAAAGGTTAATTAGTTCAGATTGTAGAGTGACCCACTAGGAAAGGCGTTGGTCTCAGGTTTGATCCTTGAGCCAGGAAAATTTTTCTTCAGCTGCGAAGCTTTACTTCTGAAGAACCTGTATGGGTTTCCTTTGTAACTTCACTTGTGTTGTTCAGTGCATATACCATAGCAGCGAATACAGAGGTGTCACTAAGTTATATTCAGCCAAATCTTTTGTTGCCTCACGCAAGCAGCGAGTTTCTGAGTGCCAATGCCTTAGTGCAGACACAATTTTACAGATTACTCTCTTACATGCACAAGTTTTGTGAGCAGTAGCTTAACCTTAACCATGTTGAAAGCTCACTCCTTGTAATGCACTGAAAAGCAGAAAAAGTGGCACTCGCATGAGCTAGCTAAACGTCTTGTAATGGAAACATTGCGACAAACGAGGACTGAGGAACACACATGAGCGCTGCAGAGGAAACGCATACCAAGGAACAAGAAGTGTGTGGGACTTGCAATGGTTAGTCCACAGTCGAGTTGTTAGTACAGCACTTTTTGTCTTTTTCTTCCTGTTGTGTTTTCTGGTTTTCTTTTCCATTTGCTCGCATTCCCTCATGTACTACCATGTCAGTTGAACAGAGGTAAGCTCCTCCGTCAGTTTTGCTATGCACAAAGTCAGGCATACCAATAGAAAAAAATGGTCTGCCTTGTCTTTACCAGGCTTCAGCACTCGCAACCCAGACCATTTTTTAAGATGGAGACATTTTTTTTCTGTTTCCCAGATGTAGTCAGTAACATTAGCAGGCTACTTTCCGAGACCTGCTGGAAAGCATTCAGTCACTCGTTTGTGTGTGGCTGTAATTGGCCTCCCTTCTTGTCCTTCATTTTTTAGAGCGCAGCTCTTTGGCGTCCGTTCCTGGGTTTCGTGTCGTCGTCGGCGTTGTCGTCGGCCTCGTAACCAGCTCCGCCCCCTTTCATCCCCCCAGCGCTAGCAGCGACCGACTGATACCGCTGGATGCCGCTGACGCCGCTAGAGAGTCAAGATAACGTGACTGCATAGAACACCGTCGCCGCCATGCAGAAAGAGGAGGAAAGGGTCCCCCCCCCCCCTGTTCTTGTGTGGCGGATAGGGTGCTCTTCAGTTGCCGACGCGCCGGTTATTTCACGTAGGCCCCGGCACGTCGACGAATACGTGACCACCTTCCTACGGCTAGACCTGGTTCTTAGCGCTGCAGAAGCGAGGGTATCATATTGTTTGTGTCGGCATCGGCGGCGTTGTCCCTGAAACCCACTCCGCAGCTGGGGTTGACTCACTATCGGCGTCAGCGGCATCAGTCAGTCGCTGCTATCTCTTCCCTCCTCCCTTTATCGTGTTGTCCGCTTGCTGCGCGCGCTTCTGCCCCCATCGTTTGCCGCTGGGTGCACACGCCGCCCCCCTCCCCCCTCTTCCTGCGAGTCTCCGGTTGTCAAAGCGCCGGCTCGAACTTAATTCCTTTCTTCGCTCCTCCTCCAATGCAACCCCTGTGCGGTGGAAATCAGAGAGCCAGATCGGTGGCGGCGGATCTGTATATGTGCACCGCCCGAGCCGAAATTGCCGCTGCGGTGGCAATCAGAGAGCCAGATCGGTGACGGCGGATCTGTATATGTGCACCGCCCGAGCCGAAATTGCCGCTGCCGTTCGCCACTGCGAAATTATCTGCCAGTTCTTTCTGAGCCATGAGCGAGACGACCGATGGAAGTCCTCCGTCTGCTGCTGCTAAACGAGCTGCCAGAGCAGAGGCCCAGCGCCGTCGCCTTCAGAATCCAGAGGTGCGTGCCGCCGAAGCAGAAGCTTACCGTCGCCGCCGTCGAGATGATCCAAGAGTACGCGTTGCCGAAGCAGAGGCTAAGCGCCGCCGCCGAGAAGACCCTGCCGTTCGCGCCACCGAAGCGGAGGCTACAGCAACTCGCATTAACCGTCCATCGATCCACACCGATGTTAGTAGTGGGGGACTTTAATGTTGACATAAAGACAAACAGCAATTTCCTAACACTTATGCGGGAGAACATCCCGTTCCTCTCGCTCGTAACGCGTCCCACGGCTGTGACAACCTCGCGAGGCACTTGTATAGATCTCGTCTTTGAGAATCAAGCATTGGTGTACCAAGTCGAACATATATCAGTCTATTTCTCCGACCACAAAGCTTCTGTGATAGCGCATACATGTGTTGCTCGATTTCTTTGCCTCAATCTATCGAAAAGGTGAACCAGCTTATTTGCTGCGCTCAAATTTCGCATTAGGAAGTAACGTAATCGCCGGTAATTTTTTTTCAATAAGCAACCAATTACTACTACTATGTATGCCATTAGGTCTAGGAGCACAGCACTGATGAATGGAGGTTGTGGCCAAACACAATTTTTTTAAACTTAAGTGATGTGTCAGGAGTAAGAGGTGGAAGGGAGAAAGATATTCTACTTGATCTTCCAAGTGGGTAGGCATCTGCAGGCTGGAATGGTGAAACCAGTAAACAAGTAAATGAAGAGCTGAGGCATGCTGCCAAAGCTATTTACTAATCTTCCATATTCTTTACAACGGAGCAAAAGTACTCAACTCCACACAAAATGCTGTTCATTGTGAACTTTGTATCCTGATACTTTGTCTGTGTACAGCAGAATATAGCCTGTTGAACGCTATCTTGAGGCCAATTTGCATGAGTTGCCTTTCTGCTCTCTTTTGTGATGTGCACAAGTTATGGAGTTTTAGATAAAGGGTTGGGAAATGTGCAGGAAGCTTTAGTATGGTACTTGCTGCCACATTGCACGCTAACATTGAAGAAGAGCTGCAAGTGATGTTTTACTTGTATAGAAAACACAATATAAAGCTTTTAGGACAGGAAATCATTTGCCACAATGGATGAGGTCACACCATCTCTGGCTTCCAGCACATATTGACAAGATTAAGTGAACTTTGCACATCATCACAATAGGTACCTGGCTGCACTCTTTTCCACTGACCTTGAAAGCATACCTTCTGACAACAACTTCACCATCATTGAGGATCCGAGGCAGAAATGAAGACATCAAAAAAGTGCAGATTTTAGTAGGCAAAGCACCACCAAATCGCTTCAGCAAAAATTCGCAACACTGTATGCACCCATTGATGGCAACCAAAACTCCAGCTTGCAAGAAACCAAATTGTCACACTCCACCTGTGGAAACTTGCCCTTGGACAAGCCAAGTGGGTGCAAATTTAACCCAAGGAAGAACATTCTTCTAGTTGATGTGACCATGTGGGCCATGCTGGGTGCATTGAAAGCTGTTCAGATATTTGGACGCTACAGTTGCATTCTTTCACTGTGCATCGACATCACATGAGTGCTGGTGTCATTTTCAACATCCGTACCGTCATTATTGACACACTTGCAAGAGATCTTGTACTATTTTGGAAATGTTGTGGGGATGTTGCGAGTATTGTTAGGAATGGCCTGCCGAGGTGGCAACATGCAAGTTTTCTCAGCCAGCTGCGAGCGTTGCGAGCGTCCCTGAAGAGAACCATGGAAGCCTATCACAATTGCTGCAGTGACTCATTTCGTAGGGACCTCGAGGTGCCGCTTCAACACCCCCTCGGTGCCGTTGTGACTAAACGCGATCGGCGGACCAATATTGTTACTGAACCTGCCACCGCCGACATGGTCTCTCTGCAGCAAGAAGAGCATCCCTAACAGAAGGGTGCTTTGCGGTACGTGGGCCCCAGGATTCGTCACAGTCTGCTGACACTCGTTGCGACTACAGGACGCAAGACAGTGGACAACCGGCGGCCATGCTGCGGGGGTCAGCTCGGGGAACCAAAGCGCCTTTCAAGCCGTAAGCCCAGAGTTCTGCGAAGCCCGTCTCACGTCGGAGGGGGCAGTGAAACCTGTGCGGAATGTGTGTGTGTAAACCCCCTTCCCTCAAAGGCGGGCCGGCCACGAGGACTTTCTACGCTGACTGGTCGAATGTTTCCCTCACCTAGGGATCTAGGGAGAACGGAGTGCTTATAAGCAGCTGTTGTCGGCTGCTAGAGTGTGCTCTGTGCTCGTGAGCTGCGTGCTCGTCATCGTGCTCGACCAGCAGTGTGCTGAGTGTGTTTGGAGCTTCGTGCTCGTATGCTTTGTCTTGCGGGCTCCATTTGGGAGCCACGCTAGACTGTCGAATGTATCTCTTGTTTGAAATGTGAATACTGTAAATCAACCCTGTACGCCTAGTTCCTCCCAAGTTCCTCTCTACGACCTACAACTCCTACAAATGGTGGCAGCGGCAAGATCGTCCGACAATTCTTACAGTGTATAAAAACCATATTTACAACATATATGTACAGGATGAGCTAGAACAGCTAAGATGGCTTACCACCAACAACACGTAGCAGCCAGCGTCTCCAATCTTCTTCCTCTCTCTTCTCTCATCCTTCCGTAACAGGACCCCCGGATGGTAAAGCGACGTCTCGACGCATAGTAGGCGAAGAATTGCGACCGAAGTATGGATTCAGCCGCGATACATGGACCACGTCAACAAGCATCGGACTTGAGCATGCATCAAACTGTAGCGGCACAATCTCGTAATTTACGTCAACTTGACGTAGGACTTCATAAGGCTCTGTGTAGTGAGAGAGAAGCTTCTGGGAGAGGCCAACCAGACGACATGGTGACCAAAGGAGCACCCCAGCACCTGGCGCGAACTTAACATCGCGATGGCACCGCTCATAATGCTCTTTTTGTATATGCTGCGAGGGTAATAAATTACATTGCGTGACTTGACGTGCTGTGTGAGCGCGATCGATGACTTCACAAGTGTACTCAGTTGCAACACGTAGCACAGAAGGGAGGATGGTGTCGAACGGCAATGTGGGGTCGCGACCATACAAAAGATAAAAGGGTGAATATTTTGTGGTGTCATGTCGGGGCGAGTTATACGCGAATGTCATGTAGGCCAGCGTGGCGTAACAGTTGCCGGGATCGTTGGAGACGTACATCAACAGCATCTCTGTGATTGTTCGGTTGGGATGCTCCATCAGACCATTTGTTTTGTTTCTGGGTGGTAGGCGGTGGACAGCTTGTGCTCAGTGGCACAAGAGCGGAGGAGGTCGTCCACAACTTGAGACAAAAACGACCGGCCGCGGTCTGTAAGTAACTGTCGAGGCGCACCATGGTGGAGAATAACATCATGAAGGAGAAAATCGGTGACGTCGGTTGCGCAACTTGTCGGCAATGCCTTTGTTATCGCTAGCGTGTTGCGTAATCAGTAGTGATGGCGATCCACTTATTCCCTCTAGTCGTCGTTGGAAAAGGGCCAAGCAGGTCAAGGCTTATGAGAAAGAACGGTTCAGAGGGAACTTCAATTGGATGGAGTCATCCAGCAGGTGGCAGGGGAGGTTTCTTCCTGCGCTGACACAATTCGCAAGTTGCAACATAACGACGCACAGAGCAGTAGAGACCTGGCCAGAAGAACCGGCGTCGTACGCGGTCGTATGTACGCAAAACTCCAAGGTGTCCCGCTGTCGGTGCATCGTGAAGTTGTTCGAGAATACACGCGTGACTGGCAGGTCGCAGATTAAGATCAAGGACATGCAGCAACTCAGGGCCGTCAGGGTTGATATCGCGGTGGTAGAGGATGCCATCGTGCACCATGAACATGTGGCACGAGCCGTTGGTGCTGCCAGATTGCACTCTGGCAATGATGGACTTTAAGGATGCGTCGCGTTGTTGTTGTTCAGCGCGCATGTCGGTCATGTCAGGCAAAGCCATCACGCAGGTCACCGGATCAAGTGCAACAGGATCGGGAGGATCCATGGGTTGACGCGAGAGGCAGTCGGCGTCCAGTCTTGTAATGGACACTAAATGAAAATTCCTGGGGCTGCAAAGCCCAGCGACCAAGCCGTCCAGTCGGGTCCCGGAGGGAAGACAGCCAGCAGAGTTCATGGTAGTCGGTGATGACCGGAAATGTGCAGCCGTACAAATATGGCCGGAACTTGGCGACAGCCCAAACAAAAGCCAAGAACTCCCGCTCGGTGATGGAGTAATTTTTCGTCGGCACGTGACAACAGGTGGCCGGCGTAAGCTATCACGCACTCGGTACCATTATGGTGTTGGGCGAGAACAGCGCCGATGCCATGGCCGCTTGCATCAGTGTGGACTTCGATCGGTGCAGATGGATCAAGGTGGGCAAGTATGGGAGGGGTGGTCAGAAACCCGATGAGAGCGGCGAATACGTGAGCCTGCTCTGGACCCCATGAGAATGGCGTGTTCTTCTTTAGAAGATCTGTCAAAGGCTTAGCAACATCGGCGATGTTTTTGACGAAATGACGAAAGTAAGAACACAGGCTGGCGAAGCTTCATGTCAGAGGCAGAACGTGGCACAGGGAAACTGCGTATGGCACAAACTTTTTCCGGATCTGGTCGGGCACCGGATGCGTCAACGAGGTGTCCGAACACGGTGATGTAACGGCACTCAAATTGACACTTCGTGGAGTTCAGTTGAAGGCCGGCTTTTCAAAAGACCGCAAGAATTGCAGCGAGTCGGGCAAGGTGGCTGCCGAACGTGGGAGAAAAAACAATAACATCATCAAGGTAACAAAGACAGGTGGTCCATTATAGCCCCGCAGAAGAGAGTCCATCATACCGACACGTGTACTTATCTTTATCGGGCAACCACGTTTCACCGCCTAACAAATGTTATCGCATGGCCATGCGGGACACGCCTGCATGTATCCGAAGTTTCTGGGAAGTTATCGATGCTTCTATCCACTGTCTGTTGTCGCCGAACCTTGTGTTATCTGATTTCATCGCCTGACGTGAGTGGTGTAGAACTTTGTGGAAGGCACGTGGGTCCCAATGATTAGTCTGGAACATTCGACGACTGCTGTATAAAAGCCGACGCGCTTGACCCGCTGATCGGATTTTCGACGATCGCCGAGTGTGTTCGCCACTACCGTTGTTCTTTGAGTGTAGCCCGTTTTTGAGGGCATAAGTTCACCCAATAAAATGCTCAGTTTGTTGATCACAGTTTTGCTGCCTTCTTAACCGTCACTCTGGTGGAGATGCTGGTGCGTTCATGTACCGAACGCCCCCGTAAAGCCGCGATCCAAGCCCAAAGCCCGAGGACAAAACCAACATCGCCCAAGACCAGCATGCTAGCCGCAGATTGCAAGGATTGCCCCCAGAGCACGGACTTCTACCTGAGTCGACAAAGAAGATCATGGTAAAAAAAAACCAATGGCTGCCCCAGCGTCCCCCGTTATCCTACAACAACCTCGGGACCCACCGACCTTCCATGGAGCAGCGACTGAAGACCTGGAATCCTGGCTGGTGACCTACGAACGAATCACGACTTTTGACAATTGGGACTCCGACGACAAGCTGTGGCATGTATGCTTTGCCTTAGAAGATGCCGGGAGTCGACCTTGACCACATGAGACCTCTTCCGTAGCGGATTTTGCGCACCTTTACGAGTGTTGTGCGCAAGGAAAGGGCCAAAGCCATGCTGGACGCCCGAGTGCAGCTACCTAACGAGAACGTTGCCATCTTCACGGATGAAATGAGTCGTCTGTTCCGCCACGCCGACCTAGATATGCCCGAGGAGAAGAAAGTCCACCTTCTCATGCGAAGGAAGAACTTTTCGGCGCAATGATACGAAGCCCACCGAAGGGCGTAGAAGAGTTCCTTCGAGAGGCCACCAACATCGAGAAGACACTCTAAATGCGCATCCGGCAATTCAACCGCCGTACAAACCCTACCCACTACGCAGGAATTCAATCACTGGCCACGGACGATCTGCACGAGACCATCAGGGCCATTGTGCGCGAAGAACTGCGCAAGGTCTTGCCTTCGTCGCAGCCTCAAGTGGCCTCGATCACCAACATCGTGAAAGAAGAGGTGCGCCGATCGCTTGGAGTTCCTGAGGTGCAACCACAATCACTGCAGGCCCAGCCATAAGCGATGACCTACGCTGCTGTTGCCCACCGTCAAGGCCCCCTTGCACGACCGCGCCAGGGCCCTTTAACGCCACAATTACGTCGTCCATTGCCGCCGCCATCAGCACGCCCGCCCAGCGCCGCTACGCAAGGAAGACGGACACTTGGCGCGCTCCTGACCACCACCCGCTCTGCTACCACTGCGGAGAAGCGGGTCACGTCTACCGCCGATGCCCATACCGGGAGATGGGACTTCGAGGGTTCGCCATTAACACGCCATGACCACAGATTGGCGAACGACTTTGGGATATCGCCGACTACCTCGCCGCCACTCAGTGGAGCCCTCGACGACTGTCTCGTTCGCCCTCACCAGGCCGCTACTTGTCACCGCAGCGCGACCATACACGGGCCCTGTCCGGGGCCGGTCAGTGAGCCAATATCCGGAAAACTAAAAGCAGCAACTGATGGAGGTGCGGTTGCTGTTCGTCGAACTGACGAAGATCCTTCGCCACCGTCGAAGACGCCGAAGAAACTACCTCGACGACATAATGACACGCCGCCGTCCTGACGAAGTGTGGAAGCAAAGAATACAACGATGAAAGACGACCTGACAATGTTACATACCAGCCACAGGTCAACACGACGCAGCCGTGATCCCACGCCACGTGATCCCATGCAAGACAAAGAACCACCGACCTCGACATGCTTCTTGACGGCCATGCAGTCACCGCCTTAGTCGACACAGGGGCTGATTACTCCGTCATGAGTGGACACATCGCCGCCCAGTTGAAGAAAGTAAAAATTGCATGGGAAGGCCCTCAAATTCGTACCGCTGGAGGACACCTCGTCACGCTGACTGGAATCTGCATGGCAAGCATTTCCGTTCAAGACCGGACTTACCCTGCCACCTTCATTATCCTCCAACAGTGTTCAAGAGACGTCATTCGCGGCATGGAGTTCCTGAACCAATACGGCGCAATCATCGACCTGAAATCCAAGTCGATAATGCTGTCAGGAGATGAAATGATACCTTCGGAGAGCTCTCGTAGTCACCATGCCTTAAGCGTGCTCAAAAGTCAAGTCAGCATCCCGCCTCGCTCCAGCATTGTCGTTTCCGTTGGCACTAAAACACCTGCCGACATAGAAGGCGTCATCGAGGGTGACCAATGTCTACTGCTTGACTGTGAAATTTGCGTCGCAAGAGGGATCGCTTGACTGCACGGAGGGAAAACTGAAGTGTTGCTGACAAACTTCAACCAGGAGTTCAAGCACATTAACAAGGGCACGACAATCGCATACATCAAGGAAATTCTGGAAACCAGTAATGCGTTGGTCCTCTCGGATTCCGCCGCATCTACCCCGACGACCATGGTTCCCGAACCAGACTACAACATTAATCCTAGTCTCCCCATGATTAAGCAAGAATATCTCAGAAGACTGCTCTGACGATACAAAGGCTGCTTCTCGACGTCATCAAGGATTCAAGAGACACTAGTCGCAAAGCATCGCATAATCACCAAGCACTGCGCTCGACCACTCTGCCAGAGCCCTTACCGAGTTTCGCCGCGAGAATGTGAAGCTATAAGAGAACAAGTCGATGAAATGCTGCGCGACGACATCTTCCAGCCGTCGAAAAGCCCGTGGGCATCTCCTGTTGTCTTGGCGAAGAAAAAGGACGGAACCTTACGTTTCTGCGTCATTATCGTCGACTGAACAAGATCACAAAGAAAGATGTATACCCCCTACCACACATAGACGATGCATTAGATCGGCTCTGCAACGCAAAATACTTCTCGTCGATGTATCTCAAGTCTGGCTACTGGCAAATAGAAGTCGACAAGAGAGATCGCGAAAAGATTGCCTTCATCACGCCAGACGGTCTCTACGAGTTCAAGGTCATGCCACTCGGTCGGTGCTCAGCGCCTGCAACGTTTCAGCACGTCATGGACACGGTGTTAGCAGGATTGAAGTGGCAGACCTGTCTTGTTTACTTGGAAGACGTCGTCGTCTTCGCCGGAAATTTCGACGATCACCTTAGGCGGCGATCGACAGTACTAGAGGCCATCAAGTCATCAGGGCTCACTCTGAAGCCAGAAAAGTGCCGTTTCGTTTACGATGAACTTCTGTTCCTAGGCCACGTCATCAGCAAGTCTGGAGTCCGCCCCGACCCGCAGAATACAGCTGCCATCGCAAAGTTCCCGCAGCCCATCGACAAGAAGGCAGTGCGTAGATTCCTTGGCATGTGTGCCTACTACAGGCGCTTTGTCAAGGACTTTTCACGCATCGCTGAGCTGCTGACACAGCTAACTAAATGTGACGTCGAGTTCAAGTGGGAAATGCCGCAGGCCGACGCATTTCAAGAACTCAAACGACGCATGCCCGTCGCTGCCCGTACTTGCGCACTTCGACGAGGACGCCGATACCAAAATCCACACTGACGCCAGTAGGGTGGGCCTCGGTGCCGTCCTAGTCCAGAGAAAAGATGGGCATGCACACGTGATAGCATACGCTAGCCGGTCATTGTCAAAAGCCTTGTCAAAGCCTTGTCAAAAGGAAGGCAGTTATTCTACAACCAAAAAGGAATGCCTCGCCATCGTTTGGGCTACAGGGAAATTTCGCCCTTACCTATATGGCAGGCCATTCAAAGTCGTCAGCGACCATCACGCCTTGTGTTGGCTAGCAAATATAAAGGATCCTTCAGGACGGCTGGCGCGGTGGAGCCTAAGACTGCAAGAATATATCACTGTAACCTATAAGTCCGGACGAAAACACTCTGATGCCGATTGCCTATCACGCGCCCCCATTGACTCACTGCCACAATATGACGAAAACAACGACGCCTTTCCTGGCATTTTAAGCGCGGAAGACTTCACTGAACAGCAGCGAGCAGACCCGGAGTTGAAAAACAACCTACTTGTAAAAAAGAACTTCTCACCAGTCCGCCCAGCTACCTTGTTGGTGTCCTGTGAGGACTGCGTCCAGAAGTATTGCACGCCCTACATGACGATCCGACTGCTGGACACCTCGGATTTTCCCGGACACTATTGAGGATACAGGAAAGGTATTATTGGCTGCACCTGACCGCCGACGTCGCCCGTTATGTCAGAACATGCCGAGACTGTCAGCAATGCAAGACACCACTGACAAGGCCAGCAGGATTACTACAGCCAATCGAGCCTCCTTGCCGACCAATCCAGCACATCGGGATGGACTTGTTGGGACCTTTTCAGACGTCAACAACCAAAAATCAGTGGATCGTCCTAGCGGCAGACTACCTCACCCGCTTCGCGGAAGCTAAAGCACTGCCGAAAGGTAGCGCAGCCGAAGTGGCGAAATTCTTTGTCGAAAATATCCTGCTGCGACATGGTGCCCCAGAAGTCCTCATTACCGACAGAGGAACGGCCTTTACAGCGGAGCTCACCCAAGCCATTCTGCAATACAGTCAGACAAGGCACAGGAGGACAACGGCCTACCACCCACAGACGAATGGTCTTACGGAGCGTCTGAATAAGACCCTCGCCGACATGCTAGCAATGTACATCGACGTCGAACACAAGACCTGGGATGCCGTCCTGCCATACGTAACATTCGCTTACAACACGGCGGTGCAAGAAACAACACAGATCACGTCGTTTAAGCTGGTTTACGGCAGGAACTTGACGACGACGCTCGATGCCATGCTGCCGCACGTCACGGACGAGGAGAGTGTTAATGTGCTACCTATCTCCAGCATGCCGAAGAAGCCCGACAGCTCGCCCGCCTGCGAATCAAGAACCAGCAGAGGACCGACAGCCGACATTACAACTTCCGACGACGCTTTGTCGAGTACCAGCCCGGCGACCGTGTTTGGGTATGGGCCCCGATACGCAGATAAAGACTCAGTGAGAAACTACTGCAGCGCTATTTCGGACCGTACAAGGTCATCCGACGTATTGGCGCACTGGACTATGAGGTCGTGCCAGACGGCATTTCGCATTCACAGCGGCGCCGCGCACGATCTGAAGTGGTCCACGTGGTGCACCTTAAACCCTTTTACGGACACTGATGAACTTCCTTATTTTGTTGTTTTCTTTGCTACGAGTGCTTTTCTTTATTACTTTCGTCTGTTTGCAGCATCGGGTCGATGCTTTTTAAGAGGGGGGTATTGACACGTGTACTTATCTTTATTGGACGACCAGGTTTTGCCGCCTAACGAATGTTATCGCACGGCGCGGGACGTGCCTGCATGTATCCAAGGTTTCTGGAAAGTTATTGATGCTTCTATCCACTGTCTGTTGTCACTGAACCTTGTGTTATCTGATTTCATCGCCTGATGCAAATGGTGTAGAACTTTGTGAAAGGCACGCGGGTCCCAACGATTCGTCTGGAACATTCGACAACTGCTGTATAAAAGCCGAAGCGCTTGACTCGCTGATCTGATTTTTGACGATCGCCGAGTGTGTTCGCCGCTACCGTTGTTCTTTGAGTGTAGCCTGTTTTTGAGGGCATAAGTTCGCCCAATAAAACGCTCGTTTCGTTAATCACAATTTTGCTGCCTTCTTAACTGTCAATACCACGTGACAATACGTTCAAATGTCGCAGGGGTATTGCATTAGGCGAAGGGAATGACTTTGAACTGATATAAGCCATCCAGTGTGATGAAGGCTGTCTTCTCGCGGTCCATTTCATCAACTGAAATCTGCCACTAGCCGGATTGAAGATTGATGGACGAGAAGTACTTAGCTCTGTGCAAGCAGTCCAAGGCGTCAACGATGCGTGGTAATGGCTAGACATCTTTTTGCGTGATCTTGTTTAAGTGGCGATAATTGATGCAAAAACGCCAGGTACCATCTTTATTTTTCAGAATGACAAGAGGCGAAGCCCAAGGGCTGGCTGATGGCTCAATGATCCCTTTGCGGAGTATTTTGTCCACAATTAATTGGATGACTCGAAATTCAGCATGCAATACACGATAGGAACGCCAACGAATAGGAGTCGTATCTCCAGTGTTTATACGGTGGTGAACAACAGATGTTTGGCCTAATGGCCCGTCGCCGAAATCAAAGATGTCACTGTACGATTCAAGCAGAAGTCATATGTCCATGGCCTGTGCAGAGGTGCGGTCAGGTACTATTATTTTCGCGAAGTCATCTGTTAAGGAACCCGAGCTGTGAGCTGCAGTAGGTGCTAATAAGTTACTCTCGGCATTCAGGCTCTCAATGTCAAATTTGGAACCACTAGAAATGCTGGGCAAGAACGTGCCAGCCGGAGTCACTTGAGGGCACAGGCTGAAATTCAGAAGCGGTAGAACGACGTCGTTGTTAGTAACCGTGACCAACGTATATGGAACAGCAACGTTCCGGTTCAAAAGCATGTCGATGCGGCGAAGCACTTATTCACCATCAGGAACCTGTGGCTGGGCGGTCAAAGCGACGTAAGTAACTGCCTCGGGTGACAGGCGCACATCTGGAAGCGAGCACAAGCACGATGGGGCGGTACTTGGAGCATTCGCAAGTTGAGACAGTTCTAACTGAAGAACGCCGGTCGCGCAGTTAATGAGAGCAGAATGAGTGGATAAAAAGTACAATCCAAGGATAACGTCGTGAGGGCAGTTGTCGATCACAGCAAAAAGAACAGAAGTAGGGCGGCCGGCTATAATTAAACGCGCAGTACACATTCCAAGAACAACCAGCACGCCGCTGTCGGCCACACGAAGCACTCGGGCAGCTGCTGGGGTGAGGATCTTCTTTAAATGTCTACGTAGGCTAGCACTCGTCACAGATATGTGGGCTCCAGTGTCAACGAGTGCTTCAAGAGGTATGCCGTCTATTTTGATGTCGGGTACATTTCTCCTTGTGGGCACAGACAGAGGATTTGCTGTAGTAGTCGGCAATGCAGCACCACCTCCGAGGGCTGCATTTCTTAGTTTTCCGAAAGGGTGCAGCCAAAAGCCACAGAGGACGAAAGGCGACGTGTCTGCGGTGAACGAGACTGGTGGCCGCGTGGCAGTGGTGAGCGGCTGTACCACGGGGTCCGAGCAGAGTTGCCGGCGCTGTTAGACTCGGCGGTGGGTGAAACATTGCGGATATTTCCATCAGCACAGCTCAGGTTAGTCGGCATGCGAGGTGTTGAGGGCCGCGAGTTGTGACAGTATCGGTCGACATGACCAATGCGGCGACAGGTGAAACATTTCGGCTGGTTGTCCGCAGTTCTCCACTCAGTCGGGTTGCGATAACGTGGAGAGAAGCGTTGGGGTGGAGCGAAAATAGTAGGACGTTCGTTAGCTCTGGGATTGGCGACAACACACACAGACTGTAAACCGATGTTTTCAAGTTCCTGGCGAACGATGGCTTGTAAGAGGGGAACTGAAAATGTGGTAGCATCAGGGCTACGCGAACAGAAAGCTGCGGGCGCCATCGCATCCAGTTCACGTCTAACGACTCGCACCACGTCCTCTGATGGCGACACATGCTGCTGTGCGGGTTGATCTTCACATGTCGACGTTGCAGCAGTATTGGGAAGTCTGGCGAATGGTTGCAAGACGCGTCGGCTTTTGGCCTGCTCGACTTGTCGGCACTCTTTAATGATTGCGAGCAGCTCTTGCACATGAGCAGATTAAACGCATTGTCAGCAATGCCCTTAAGCAAGTTCCCGAACTTCTCAGCCTCTGTCATGTCGTGATTGGCTTTACAACAAAGTGCCAGCACGTTCTGGATCTACAAGACATAGGACTCCGTGGGGGATTGGGCACTGGAGACCAGTTCCTGCTTTGCGGCAATTTTACGGCCGGCTGGTTTGCCAAACAACTCTGTCAATTTCTCTTTGCATTGGTCCCAGCTGGTTAGCTCCTCTTTGTGGTTTTCGTACCACACCTTTGTCGTGCCTCTTAGGTAGAACAACAGGTTAGGTAGCATAACCATAGGGTCCCATCTGTCGATTCCACTCACGCATTCGTACATGGCCACCTACTCTTCAACGTTGGCGCCATCAGTCCCGCAGAAAGTTCCAGGATCTTTGGGTTGCACAACGACAACCGAAGGTGACAGCGACGTAGCTGGCGACGGGGACGTTGGAGGTCGCAACGACGTTGATCCCGCGTGCTCACAGTCATTCATGGTGCGGATGGTGATGCAACGTCCACTGCGGAGCTCCGTTTCAAGCCGTGGTACCCCCCACTTCTCACCAATATGTTACGGGGATGTTGTGAGTTTATAAAAACTATATGTACAATATATATACAGGATGAGTCAGAACAGCTAAGATGGCTGACCACCAACAACACGCAGCAGCCAGTGTCTCCGATCTTCTTCTTCTTCTCTCTTCTTTCATCCTTCCGTAACAATATTTTTTAATTCCATCATCGTGGTCAGTCTGCGAGCCTAAAAGCTATTTTGTAAGGGGAAAACCTGCCAACATGTGTAAAAGGAGGCTGTGTAAGGCACTTGGTGAACCTTTACGTGGGCTTTTGTGTCAACTTGTAGAACCAAAACAGATTTGTTTGGTGTAAATTTCCTGAAGCACTTGTCTGTGTAATTACTTCACCACAGATAGCACTTTTGTTTGCAGTGTTTCTCCTGTCTTTCCTTACTTTGCATTTCAGGATGAGCAAGGGGGCAAAGCCTTGGCTACTCCAAGGTCCAACGTCCAGACCCTCCGTGAGCTGTTCAGTGACAAGGATGCCAGATGCATGCCGCATGTTGCCAGTCTCAAGAAGCGAGAAGGCCCAACTGAGGTGCGGATACCTCGTCCCAGCCTCACACCAAAGCCATCTAACAACCGGAAGTTGTCTCTTGGCTCTGCCAAGGAGTCATCTGCTGAGCCCTCCAGCCCTGCTGGCCAGAGTAGCTTGTCAGGAAGCCTGCCTCGGGTGGGTGGGGTGTCCACCAGGAGAGCCTCCTTTGAGCATGGCAGAGTGGCCATAGTGCAGCAAACGGAGCTGCTGCCTCCGTCACCAGAGGTTGTTACAGCAGAAGTCTCATCCAGTAGATTGAGCTGTGAGGACTTCCCCTTGCCCCAGGCATTGCATATGGTTGCGGGGGACAGGAGCCCTGCCTCTGAGAAGCTGTGCTGTGATGCTTCATCTCTGTCTGAAGAAGAGGACTATGTGACACCCATTTCCTTATCATCGAAGCCGCTAGAAGCTGGTTGCCAAGGGAGTGTTGTACCATCACGACTGAGGAGTGAGGAAGCACTGCCGCGCACCCCAAAGTCTCCTGAGGGTTCTTCACCCAAGGTGAAACCCAAGCTTCCTGAGCCACCACTGTATGTGCCACCACAGCTGGTGCGCCATCCTGTGGCGCCTGGGTGGCAGCGGCGTGAGCTGCCTGTGGCAGCTGCTGCTTGTCCTCCAAAGCCAGCCAGGCCCTCTGGAATGTGCCTGCTGACCTACTCTAGTCTACACAATGTTGCACCCATTGCAGCTCAGCCAGACAGACCTTCATGTGAGTGCCAGTGGGGGCCAGTCTGTGTAGAATTCGTCTAATGAGAAATCTCTATTCCTGTATCTTGACTATGCTATGTCCTCAAGTTTGGTTTGCAAGAGTTACGGCACTGCTCTTTTCTTGTTGGAATAGTTGTGCGAGATAAATGCTTGAAAAATGACCCAGACTGTCAAATTTGACAAGGGCAGCAAATGTTATTTGAAGAGGTTGAGATGCAGCCATGATAGTGCCTTATGCTCAAGTTATTCAAGAATTGATCAATCTGCAGAGAGCTAGGTTTGGTGCCTTGTTTTGTGCCTGGAAGGGCTATATTTGTAAAGAAAGGATCTTTCTCTTTGCCTGACACTGAAATATAGATGCTTTCATATCCTCTTCTGTTGTTACTGAGCCTTGCTTTGCTGGGTATGCAATGTACTCAGTCACCCTGTGTGAGTGGTGTGAATCCCTTCTGTGCAGTGGCCAACCGAAGCACTCCCCCTGTGCCCCCATCGCGAGCCCCACCACCCCGACCCTTGGTGCCCAAACCACCACGGCTACTGCCATCGTTGCCCACTACACCAGCGGACGATACATGCTCAGAGCCCAGGCAGCCAACATCTCCCATGTGAGTGCATGCAGCTACCAAAAAGCAAGAAGTGGCAGAAAGGTCACAGTTCATTATGGCCAAATAGTGTTAACTCACACCCTTAGGCTGGCTACAGGTCTGGTGGGAAGGTGCTTCTGGTGAATACCTCCCTACTGCGGCTGAGGGACTGTACTGTGAATTGCATTGGCGTGCTTTCAAGATGCTTGCCAGTGGTGGCTTTGAAAGCGTGTGCACAATGGCACATATCTTCAAAGGAGTTGCTGCAACAAATCTTAAACCTAACTGAGGTACTGGGCATACTTGTTAACTATAGTCAGTCATGGCTGTAAATTTACCGTAATGTCTCCTCCACATCTGGTGATTGCAGCAAAGAAACAAGTGACTTGAAGCTGGGTTGATCGAAGAGGCAGCGTGTGGTGCATAGACAGGCAAACAGTGTGTACTAAACAAGGGCTTGTGGTTCTTGTCTCTCTTTGTATAGCACCGTGTAATTTAATTGCAATAGCATTATATGGTTCGTTCGAGTGCTCCCAACATTGTGACTTATCATAGAAAACAGCTCAGAGAGGCATAGAGGAAAAGTAGGTCAAGGAGCTTTTAGGAGGAGTTGGGCAGGCGCATTTTGGCAACTACATCATTGCGGCACTTCATTGCACTGTACACACGTCATTCTCGTCACTTGCTCAATCGCATTAGTGATGGCGCTGATCTATGCTTGCTCTATGCTATCTCTATGCTTGCTTTCACCAGTCGCAGCAATAATTGCATTCTCCTTGTGGGGATGCGCGACCCTCGCGCCTCCCCTGATGTTTTGCCCGCATAGCGCGTCTCCTGTAATCCCGCTTCGCCGCGTGGCCTGCGTGACGTCCGCGCGGTCGATGTGGTTGAAGCGCAGTCCGAGAGATGGCGCTAGTGTTGCGCTGCAGCGGGGTTACTTGGGTGCGGGAGAGACAAGGCGCTCCCTTTTGGGTTCGAGACAGCAAGCGGGACGGACGTGCCGTGCCGCACGTGCAGCGACCCTCTTTCCCGGCGGGTCGGCGCCCGGTGGGGATGTCTCCCGCGTGCGCGCCGACCCATGCTTCTGCGAGACCGCCTCGCGTGGCCGCCTTCGAACGCGCCACGATTCGCGTGACTATACACGCGAACGACCAGGCGTTGGGATCCAGCATGGGGCGAACATATTCGGTCGCGGTGAGTCGGACTTCTAGATTTGTCGCGCGCCCATCGGCATGTTTTGTGGATAGCAACTCGGCTAGCAGGCATTGATCTATGAAAGGTGTAATAAATGCCCTTGTGATTGTTTGCACTACTGTGTTGTTCCTTTGACCCAAGAGTACGGTGTGAGAATCCCACATCAGACCCCACATCCTCTACACTTGAGGTGCTGCATGGGGCACATTTCTGAATACACCATCCTCTTCACTCCCTACATAAGGTGTCAGTAATGCTGTAGAGAGATGGCATCACCAAGCCGAAGAATTGTGGAAACATTTGGCTACCAAAACGTCCAAGCAAATGGGATTCACTCGGGCATCCACGGTGCATGGTTTGGAAAAAGTATTGACAGAAAACATGAATATCTATCATGCTAAGGCAGAAGTTGAGAGGGAGCAGCATTTTCTTTTTGTGTCAGGTCGGGCAGCTGCTACTCTGCTGGCAGTTTTGCCTTCAATAAATATGAGTACAACGGCTCACCATGTCAGCCATCGTAACATTGTTCTTGCATAAATGCAGGGTGGGAAATCATTGAATGACAAAATCTTCAAAATGCTGTTATGTTACATTTCCTCGTGTGTTAATGTGAGAGGTTATCTCAATCTTAGTAACCAAAAAAGGCTGCTTGCAATGGGTGATCGAAGGTTTAAGCGAACTTTAGCTCTTAATGCTTTGCCAGCAATGTAAACATGCATGAAAATAAAATTTGTGGTTGCAATGATTACTAAGGACTAAGGACTAGGAGAAGGGCTTCCCCCAAGATCTATCCCATATTGGTCGAGGTCCATCTTTAAAAGATTCTATCAGTGTTACACATCTGTGGTGGTCTGATAACAAGGGATGATAATATTGTGCAGTGTAAATGACTGCATGTTGGAAGTTGCCTGGGAGAGGATATGGGAGCTTTGGCAGCTGGACTGTGACACCACACAGGTGTACGTGAAGCCTGTGCCAAAAAAGGCATTTAATTACATCAATGCGCTATGTGGCATGATTTGTATTGCAACGTTATGCTGTTCCACAGTGTAATACCATATTTATTCATGTAAGGCCCACACTTTTTAATTATTTTTTACGGGGCCTTACACGAGACAGCTTATGGCTACGCACTGAGGCCTCAAACTGCGCTCAGACTGCAATGCAATATAACCCAACCCATGAACATGCACTTATTCAGTCATCGCTTCCACTGCCATTGTTGCTGGACAGTTTAAGTCAGTGACATTCTCCTAAAGCTGGTCTTCCTTCATGCTGTCCATTACTTTTTGAGGTTCCCATCATCTTAAGGCTCTTGACAACAGTCTCGAGTGCTACATGTTATGCCTTCAAAATGCATTCACACACACTTCTTGCAGCCATGCCCTCTTAAAATGCTTCAGAAAGTACGATGCAGCTAAACAACATGCCTTAACACAGTCGATACCACTGAAGCATGCTGGAGAGCACTGGATCTAGGCCATGTGATCATGATTTGGTGGGATATGGTGACGATGATGCCATACCAAAATCACAATCTGATCTTCAGGCACGCCATATTGGGGGACTCCGGATTAATCTTGATCGCCAGTGGTTCTTGAATGTGCACCGAAGGCACAGTATACGGGTGTGCTTGCATTTTGCCACCATCAAAATGTGGCGGCTGCAGCCGGGATTTGCTACCGTGGCGCGTTGCTTAGGAGTCACTAAGCCACTAAGTACCATGGTGGGTAAATGCTTTATTAAGGCGAAAGCCTTATTTGTTGTGGGGTCTGATATGGGATATCTCACACCGTACTCTTGGGACAAAGGAACGACAACACAGTAGTGCAAACAGTCACAAGGGCATTTATTGCACCTTTCATACATCAATGCCTGCTAGCCGAGTTGCTATCCACAAAACATGCCGATGGGCGCGCGACAAGTCTAGAAGTCCGACTTACCGCGACCGGAAGCGAGCGAATATGTTCGCCCCATGCTGGATCCCAACGCCTGGTCGTTCGCGTGTATAGTCACGCGAATCGTGGCGCGTTCGAAGGCGGCCACGCGAGGCGGTCTCGCAGATGCATCGGTCGCCGAGCGCGCGGACTGTCCGCGCTGCTTCGGCGACCCGTCGGGGAAGAGGGCCGCTGCACGTGCCAGCACATCTGTCCCGCTGCCTGTCTGGAACCCAAGAGAGCGCGCCTTGTCTCTCCCGCCGACGGTAACCCCGCAGCCGCGCAACACTAGCGCCATCTCTCGGACTGCGCCTGTACCACTCGGACCGCCGCGTGTGCGGCGAAGCCGCACTACAGGAGACGCGCTATGCGGGAAAAACATCAGGGGAGGCGCGAGGGTCGCGCATTCCCACATCCCCCCAACCTTAAATCACTTCTTATTCCGGCGAAACATGTCACACGGTCTAACATCAACGCGCGCTTCGCGACAAGGTAGTACATGTAACAGTGGCCGCGCCGAAGAAATGTCCACACGCTGTCCATAGCATGCGAGCCGACATTGTCCTTGGGTGCACCGCTGGCGTCCGCCGGTCACAGCAGCGGCTTTGCAGCCTCGGCGGCACGATCCCAGGCCAGGACTCCGGAGACGACGACGCAGTAGTCGGTACGAGCAAGCGTCGCTCGCGCCGACTCGCCCTGCTGGCGGGAGCCGCAGTAGCTGTCGGTGACCGCCGGCTCTTTTGTCCGCCGCCGAAGTCGTCGCGCCGAACTGGCCACAGCATCACCATCGCCCGGGGGTGGCTCGATCGTAGTCCGGGGCAGCAGCGCAGACGATGTGCAGGCGACGGCAAACCAGGGGTGACTCCAATCACACTGCGTAAACTCAACACACTCGGCGAACACTAAAGTAGTGCAAGGGAGAGGAAGTCTGCATGCGCATCGCCCACGTGGTACGATGTTCAACTCGGCTAGCAAAAGATCGGGCAGCTATACTCAGATGCTAAGTTCACGTGAACGAAGCTCGCTTTCTTGAGTCGAACGAGTAATTTCAATTCGTGCGAGGCTAACTAGAATGAGGTAAGCAAAGTGCAACACCTCAACGCCACGGTCCACCAGGTTGTGTCCCTCCACGTGCGACAGGCAGCTTCGTAAAGCCTTAGGCCTAAAGCGTCGCTCTCTGACAACAACCGGCATCCAAAAACAACACCCAAAATGGGCGCGAAACAGGCAGCCGCGAGGAGACGTCAGCTCTGTGAGGTGGTCCTACTCCGCTCGGTGCACACAGCATCCGAGTTGACGGCGCCCACCGTCCCAGACGGTGTCGGAGCGCCCGGTGCCAGGCCGCAATACCAGTCAGCCCGTAGAGGCACCCGTGGCCCGCGGCCACCCGGCTCCCAGAGCCGCGACTTCATCCGAGTCAAAGAGATAGAAGAAGCTATTTACATAAGAAATTCGGACCACCCACGAGGCTTCCGTACTCACTCGCTTCAGGCTTGGCAATGCTCCGCGGGCGCTGAGCCTCGCTCTCCCAGGATGCAGACCACGTGGCTCTCGTACCACCGAATGCCATTAAAAAAAAACACTTGCGAAAAGGCTTAGCATGTTGACATGTTCAAACACACTACAGCCACCGTCACCTCGCTCAAGAAAGCACGCCGCCGAAGCTAGCGATCAAAATTCACGCTAGGCCTACGCTTCGGTTCAAACAAAGGTCTCGAACGAAGCAACACTTAAAATTATCGTCCGATGCCCCAAGAGTTCCACGTTGGGCAGCCAGATGTGGGGTCTGATATGTGGGATATCTCACACCGTACTCTTGGGACAAAGGAACGACAACACAGTAGTGCAAACAGTCACAAGGGCATTTATTGCACCTTTCATACATCAATGCCTGCTAGCCGAGTTGCTATCCACAAAACATGCCGATGGGCGCGCGACAAGTCTAGAAGTCCGACTTACCGCGACCGGAAGCGAGCGAATATGTTCGCCCCATGCTGGATCCCAACGCCTGGTCGTTCGCGTGTATAGTCACGCGAATCGTGGCGCGTTCGAAGGCGGCCACGCGAGGCGGTCTCGCAGATGCATCGGTCGCCGAGCGCGCGGACTGTCCGCGCTGCTTCGGCGACCCGTCGGGGAAGAGGGCCGCTGCACGTGCCAGCACATCTGTCCCGCTGCCTGTCTGGAACCCAAGAGAGCGCGCCTTGTCTCTCCCGCCGACGGTAACCCCGCAGCCGCGCAACACTAGCGCCATCTCTCGGACTGCGCCTGTACCACTCGGACCGCCGCGTGTGCGGCGAAGCCGCACTACAGGAGACGCGCTATGCGGGAAAAACATCAGGGGAGGCGCGAGGGTCGCGCATTCCCACATTGTCTCATTAGTCAGTCTACCTTGAGCAAAAACGCATTGACGCCACGAAAGGTACAAAAAAGCTACAAACCCTCAATCTTTGGTGGGAGTCGAACCAACATGAACAGCAGGTTGCCATTATCCCTCAAGAGAAAAGTGTATAATAGCTGTGTCTTACCAGTACTCACCTACGGGGCAGAAACCTGAAGGCTTACAAAAAGGGTCCTACTCAAATTGAGGACGACGCAACGAGCTATGGAAAGAAGAATGATAGGTGTAACGTTAAGGGATAAGAAAAGAGCAGATTGGGTGAGGGAACAAACGTGAGTTAATGACATCTTAGTTGAAATCAAGAAAAAGAAATGGGCATGGGCAGGACATGTAATGAGGAGGGAAGATAACCGATGGTCATTAAGGGTTACGGACTGGATTCCAAGGGAAGGGAAGCGTAGCAGGGGGCGGCAGAAAGTTAGGTGGGCGGATGAGATTAAGAAGTTTGCAGGGACGGCATGGCCACAATTAGTACATGACCGGGGTTGTTGGAGAAATATGGGAGAGGCCTTTGCGCTGCAGTGGGCGTAACCAGGCTGATGATGATGATGATGAGCCAACAACCTTTGGTGTTACTGAAGGCAAAGTTAATTAAGATAGAGTTAATTTAGGCACTGGAACCCACCACCTTTGGTGGTAATCAAGGTGAAGGGTAGGCACATGTAATTAAGAGAGGTAATGAATCCACTGATATGAACAATCTTTAGAGTTACTCAAGGCGAAGATAATTAAGACACATTTAATTAAGATTGAGTTAATTGTCACTTAATCTCACGGCTTTGGGTGTGAGTCGAATCCTGGACCTTTGGAATTAAGAGGGATGACTAAGCAATTTAAGAGGATGAGTAAGCAAATTAGACTAAGGGAATTCAGGGGAATGTCTACATCATCTGCCAGTCTTTAATGCATCGGCACTTGGGCTTTCGCCTTCAAGTTGTCTTAGAGATAACATAAGAGAGGCTGTGAATTTTCTGTACAGTTTTCTTCGAATTGAGGGCTTTTTTCACCTCTGTGCTATGCAATATGGTTTCTGAAGGATGCACACAAAGTGGAATTTTGCACAAAGGACAGAATCACTAATCCTAGCAAGGACTAGCAAGGACATGCAAGGACAGAGCTGTCTCATTGACACATCATGCGACTTTTTTTGAATGCTGTTAGTGAGGCAAACACGCTAATTTTATTATTACGGTTTGATGATTTCTTTCTTTTGCTATTGTGGAGATGATTAGAAACAGTGGCTCTTTACATATATTACCAAAACACCTTGTTACGGCTGTGCATGGTGCATAGTATATGGGCCTTGTTTACAGCAAATTTCACACAGAACTTGTGACTATTGTACAGCCAAATGTTTCGTGTACCTGAAGTCTATTTTAACGTGGTAAAGAGGAAAATGAATTATTCTGAACACTTCTGACGTTTTACTGTCATTTATTAGGTTTTAAAAAGTGGGACCACGTTGAGATCGGTAAAATGAATATGAAAGCAGGTAAATGTATTTACAATAATAGGCACTTTGGTGGTTCTCTATTAGACATGCCTCTTCATAAACCTGTGAACACCTACTAGTGAGCCCAGTGTTGCTACTCATTTATCAAAGAATGCGCCTCAGAAAGCCGGTCTCTGCAGCCCTGAATACACGGAGGATGAAGAGTTGGGCAACATGGCAGCTGATGAGGAGCTGTATGCAGACACTGAAATGGATGAGACACCACCCTCACTGCCACCAGCACGCACTCCTCCTGCACCACCTCGACCACCAGACGATGAGCTCTACCAAGATGTGAGCGCAGTGCTGTTTGATGGTACTTCCAGAATTCGGAAGGAAAGTGGGACCTAAAGGGCTCCAGAGGCATGGATGTCAGGGGTAGTGAAGAAAGCTCTCTCTCTCTCTCATTATGTATATATATATTACTGTGAAAAGGGAAAGGGGAACGCTAGAAAGTTTTCTAAACTCTTGTCATGCACCATCAACTGCCTATTGTCCTTAATGATTTGGAAAATAATGAGGACATTTGTTCTGTCAAAATACTTCTAAAAAACTTCAAGCGAAGATGAAGCATCAACATACAGTTGCCATTGCCATTTATTTGTTGCATTTGTCCTAATGTTTGTGCATGCTTGACAGTTTGTAGTCCTGATGGATATTTTCTTTGCAATGATATGAAGCTGAAACACATGCCTTAGACCAACCATTGTGGCTGTGGCATTTCGTTGCTGGGCGTTAGCTCGCAGGTTCGATTCGCTATGACTGCGTTTTAATACCAGCAGTGCGCAAGAACCAAAGCTTTGTGTTCACATTAGGTCCTGCACTACAACATGTACTAATAAATCAGTCAATCAATGTTACCAGTCTTTTGTGCCATCAGACATGAAAGGAGAAAGAGGTTCTACCAAAGGGAAGCTGTAAAAGCTGCAAGTTTTACCTTATCCTGTTATGTGATTACGTTACCAAAAACATGCTCTGCCTAAAATATATTAAACTTAAGAAGCATCCTGGGCATTCCCAGTATTGAGAGTAATGACTGGACAAATCATTATTCGACAAGCTAAGTGCTCTTTAACAGAGCTGCAATTTTACTAAAAGTGACTCAAAGTGACTGTTGGTGGTAGCCTATGTGGTAGCACTTATGTAACAAAACTCTTGTCTTAACAGCAAGCGCAGCATCTGATGAAGGTTCTGTTTTCCCTCTGCATTTAATGGACAGAGTGAATTATTTCTAAGGCCCTCTTGCCTCACCTCAATAATGGCTACTTGTTAGTGTGGTATGTTACCACTTACCAACAATGGATCAGGTTACACCTTTGATGTCACCCATGTTGGGCACATTGTGAGACCAGCTCTTATGCCAAGATTTGGCGCCATTAGAAGCTATCACTCTAAAGATGGTTGCACAGCTGCTACTGGTGCAAAATGTTAAGTGCTGTGACCTTGAGGCTGATTTGATAAACGCAGTCTTCTTGTCTGTTGCAGACCTTGGAAGAGCTCTATGAAGAGATGCCAACAGACGAGACGTAAGTGCGTGCCACTGGGGCTCACGATCAACCTACTTGGGATTCATTTTCCTTGCACTATGTACTGGAAGACACTAACAGGGACGAAATTAACACTGGTTATAAAGAGGACACGAAGTGACTCAGAGGAGCGCTTCATGTCCTCTTTACAAGCACTGTTTAGTGTCTTCCAGTACATAGCACAAGGAAAATGAATGCATACCAACTAGCACAATTCAACGCTCTTCTACTTTGGATTGTTTGTTCATAACGAGTGTGCAATAGTTTGCAAAATAGTAGTGTGCCAAATAGTATTTGTTCAACAACCAATAGTCTAAGCTAGTTAGAGTTGCTTGTCAGCTCTTAGCACAGCAGGAGAACAGTTTATATAAACTGCACGTCTGCATTGAAAATAACGAAGGTGTATGTAAGCAGCTGTAGTTTGCTTCCACAGTGCATCTGCCTTGCCACCTCCGATAAAGGTGCTGGACAACCTGCCCAGGCAAGACAAGCGTGACAGTGTATGCAAAGCATTTGGGGTAAGCATGCATCTATCACTGTGACATTAAGAAGCAGTTGAGTTGGTGAACATGTGATTAGATCACCTAATTTACCGTGTGCAAAATATACTGTTTTGTAAATTACTGAAACTAATGTGAATATCATGTCTTCCTGTTCATCAGTCGTGCTTTTACATGCAACTTTTTTTAAAGCGAAGGTTTCTTTTCCTCTTCCTTCGATTTTCCCGCTACTGCTGTCTTGTGTGCCACGTTGGGGGGTGGTTGAGGGTGTGCAGAATCTACTAGAGGGGTGCAAGAGAGCCGAAAGGCGACATCAGAAGGCATGCTAGTTTGGGGTCTCTTGAATAACAGAAAAAAAAAGTTTATGGTGGCATAATTTGAACTAGTGTCGTCCAGTGAAATAGCCTGGTGCTCTACCTCTTAGGCCACCAATGCAGTGATGAAACGAGTGAATATCAAGCTTACTACTCTTCGCTCTTGGCAGATCACAGGGTGACACTCACAAATGCATGAACGCATCAAAGCAAGACAACATGCCACATAGCAAAGCGTCTTATCAGCCACATTTACTTGAATGCGACAGAAGCACTAGAGCACATAGCGACAGTTGTGGACAAACTGGAAAAATGTAAGTGCAAAATATGGTATGGTAGGTTTATGCTATTTCTGAAAAATGAACGGAATGCAAGTTTCTCCATGCAGACGACAGACACAGGATATGGAAACACAAAGCTGCATTAACCCTCTGACCCCCAATCCCAAGCTGTACTCGTCATGGGAGGTTGTACCAATATCGCTAATGACGAGTCACACTCATGCAGCCTTATGTGCTGCTCCCACTGCCAAAGAAGAGTTACGGTCGGTAATTGGCTTTGGATTTAATTTTAACACAATGTTATCTCCTTTCTATAGTTCCTGACTCTCTTCTGTACTACATTGGCCCCGGTGGCAAAGAGGAGCCATCGTGGCGACTCAAGGTGATGTGAGCACGAGAGGGCTGTAGTAAAGCTTTAAGTGGTTCATGTGGACTGTTTCATGACCGCGGCAGCTTCTGTTGGTGGTAGGTGTCATATGCTCAATGAATCAGTTCATCGGCAATGTGCATTGAGTAGTGTGGTAGGGACCGTGAAATTTCGCTTCAAGCTTGTCAGAGAAACAAGGGGTCGGGCATGGAATGGACACAAATGAGCCAACAGAGAAGGTAGGGGCAGGTTTAGCCAGGACAAAGCGTTCTTTTTGTAGACCTTGTGTAAGGATGTAAATGAGCATGCTAGTTGACAGCACTCTTCGGCACATTGAGTGGGTTCTGAGGCGGGGTGGTACATGATGCATCGGGCAGTATAAAAGCATAGTATCCAGTATGGAAGAGAGCTCATGTTCATGTGGTAGAAAGAAAGGGAAAAATTCAGTGGTGGCTTGTGTGGCTGTGTTATAGGCATATGTCACGAAAGGAAGCAGCAAATCACAATTAGAATGGTGGGAGGTTATGTACATAGAGTGCATATAATCGAGTGTTTGATTAAAGCACGCCGTCAAGCCATTAGACTGAATGATAGCTTGTAGGGGTGCGATGAATAGTATTGCACTCACTTAGAAGCTCTTGGACAACTTGCAAAAGGAATATCTGGCCTCGGTCGCTAAGCAGCTTGTGTGGCGCGTCGTGGCAAAGAATGAAGCTCCGCAAGATGAACAAGGCAACATCACGAGCTGAAGCTGCTGGAAGAGGTGCAGTCTCGGCATATCGAGTGAGGTGGTTGACGGCCACAATAATCCACCAATTGCCCACTGGGGTGGAAGGAAGGGGTCCATACGGATCTATGCAGATTCTATCTGTCACGATCCACCCGGGTTTGTGAACGAGGGAGGGCTCGAGGTACCCTCCGTTAGATGGACGCTCCGCAGCGTGGTGGTGCTGAACGATGACTGACCGCCGAGCAGCTGTGCTCGTTGGTGTTTATTGCACTGCGGTGACCAATGTTGCCTGCCGAGCTTGGCAGGCCACCGAGCTTGGCGGCGAACAAACATTATGCCTGAGGGGGCGTCACATGCTTGCTACACCCCCCTTACCCCCACTTTGTTTGTTAAAGGGACACTAAAGGGAGACAAACAATAAAGCAGCTTAGATTAATGAAGCATTGTTTCAGAACTATGCAGGCAGTCATTTCAAAAAGATAGTTTGAATATTAGATGAGAAAGTGAAGGTCCAAGTATCAGTATTTGAATTTCGCGCCGAAACCCCAGCGTGACGTCAGGGATTCCAAAGTATGTTTTCGCATTTGGGCCGCGTTGGCGGAGTAAAGGTTCCGGAAACTTGCCATGTTTAATATCTGGTTCCTTTAGAACACAATGTAGTCAATCTGTACCGCTATATATAATTAGTAGGCCCTAGAAGATGCCATCAAAATCCAAGACGTCACAGCCCCCAGGTGCGGGAACTTAAGTAGGCGTCGCCACCCGTATTTCGTTTTTGCGCTTTTTCTGGCTTATCAAACATCTTATCGTTGTAAGAGTGGTGTTTTTGGTGTTGTAGAAAGGTAATTTACTGATGCAGAAGAAATCATTTTTCGCTTTAGTGTCCCTTTAAATAAAAGAAACAAATGTCCATGGTCAAAATACGAGGCTCTGCCTCCACCCTAGCTGGGTTGACGGTGCCTGCTATCCAGGTGAATAACGGTCCGGTGGCCTCCGCCGTCGAGTACTCCGCCTGTGCACCGGTGTTGACGGGTCGGGTGTGGCAACGCCGGGTGCTGCCTGAGCCAGCCTCGCTCCATCCAGAGGGTCCGTAGTGGTCGGCCTTGTGAGTGGTGCCGAGCTCGACACCGGTCAAATGGGTGCCGCACCACTGGCAATGGTTGCCGCCTCCGAGGTGGGCGGTGTCCCGCTGGAAGTGACTGGTGCTGCCACTAGTCCTCCTGCGAGCTGGAACTCAGAAGTGGCAGTCGAGGGTGCTGGCCAGGTCCCGAGGCGAGGCCTGACATGGTCAGCGTGTCTGTGCCACATGTGTTTGGGGTCAGCGTGTCTGTGCCACGAGCAGCGATGAAGCACTGGCAGGAGCCACCACCTGTCCGGCAGACCATGGTGGGCCAGGACGGAAGTTCCTGGCGAAAACTGGAGCTCCCAACTTTGGCAGGGGCCCGGGACGGCACCCTTGGTCAGCTGCCAGCTTCTGCTTCAGCTGCTTCAAGAGCACTGTGGATTGGAGGTCCGGATGCAAGACGACCAAGGGTGTCTTGACTATCCGACCCAGCAGGAGCTCACAGTGGGCACAGCTAGTGACATCGTGGGCCGTGGTTCGGTACTGACATAGTATCCGGGCAATCTGCGTCTGGAAATCCCCAGTCTGGCTCTTCTCGAGCTTGTCCTTGGTGGTTTGCACCACCCGCACGGCTGCACCATTTGAAGCAGGGTGCTACGGCGGAACCATCATCCGAAGGATTCCGTTCTTCGTCAGCCAGGCCAGGTGCCGCACCACTGTGCGGCACTCTGTGCTGGCGAAAGCAGGATCATTGTCGGACATGATGACATCCGGCAACCCCTGGGCAGCGAAGACCTGTCGTAGCGCTGCAATGGTCGCGCCTGCTGATGGAGTGGTGACAGGTAGAACCTCCACCCACTTCAAAAAGGCGTCCATTACCACCAGGAAGTAATGGCCCTTGAAGGGTCCCCCAAAATCCACATGTAGGCGGGACCAAGGTCTCTGTGGGAAAGGCCAGGGGGTGATTTCCACATGACGCGAGGCTCACTGATGCTGCTGGGAGATTTGGCAGCCCTGCACCAAGTGAGCGATGTCCTGGTCCAGGCCAGGTTACCAAACATGGGGCCGGGCCACCATCTTGGTCTTTTCTATGCCAGGATGACCTGCGTGCAGCAACTCCAGAACCCTTGACCAAAGACTTTGTGGGATCACCACCCTAAAACCCCACACTAGGCAGCCCTGCTGCAAGTTCAGCTCAGCCGCCTTGTGGCTATAGGCCTGCTGCACCAATTCCTCTCCGCGGGACACCGTCTTGACCACCTGAGACAGGACTGGGCTGGTCGCTTGAGATACCGCAGATCTGGAGAGCACCTCCGGGTACGCGTGTTCCAGCATGAATACTTCGGCAGGTTCTGGAACAGCATCAGACACCTCTGGCAGGGGCAGGCAGCTCAGGGCATCAGCAGGTCCCAGGTCCTTTCCCGGGCGGTAAACCAGCTGGTAACTGTAAGCTGCCACCCTCAAGGCCCAGCGTACCACTCAAGGTGATGCCTGCACAGGAACTGCCTTGTCAGGCCCCAGCAGCCCCAAAAGCAGCTTGTGGTCTGTGACCGCCTCGAACTTCCGGTTCCACAGATACTGGTGGAAGCGTTCGACACCGAACATGAGGGCCAAACCTTCCTTGTCCAGCTGGCTGTAACGTTGCTCTGCAGCATGAAGCCATCGAGAAGCAAACGACACAGGGCGTTCCTGACCAGCTTTTTCCCGCTGTGCCAGGATGGCTCCCACACCGTATGGCAACGCATCTACGGTAAAGACGACAGGCTTAGCATGATCGAAGTGCACCAGCACTGGAGCCTTGGTGATTAGCTCCTTGCTGCGCTTGAAGGCCCGGTCCTGCTCCTTCTTCCAGACCCATTGCTGACCATCTCGAAGAGCGGCTGTAGATGCTCCGACAGGTTCGACAGAAAACTCCTGTAGAAGTTGAGGCCAAGGTAGCTCTGAAGCTCCTTCTTGTTCTGGGGCTTAGGTGCCTTGAGCACAGCATCAACTATGCGGGAAGCCAGGGCTAGGCCTGCCTGGGAAATGACATGTCCCAAGTGCTCAACAGTGGGGGCCAGGAAAATGCACTTTTCCAGCTTGGGCTTGAGGCCGGCATCCTGCAGTCGTGCCAGGACGTTGTGCAGGTTCTGCAGGTGGTTCCCGTCGTCGCTGCCAATAACCCACGTGCCTCATGCCCCTGAAGAGGTTGTCCATCTCCCTCTGGGATATGGCAGGGGCCGAGGCCAGGCCAAACAGTAAGCGCGTGCACTGAAAGATCCCCAAAGTTGTCGATATTGTGACATACTTCTGGGAGGTATCCTGGAGCACCAGCTGCTGGTAAGCATCTCTGAGGACGAGCTTGGTAAACTTCTGTCCACCGGACAATGCTGACCAGAGATCTTCAATCCGGGGCAGCGGGTACTTCTCGACGGTAGCGACGGGGTTGATGGTAACTTTGAAATCCCCGCAGATCCTGACACTGCCGTCTTGCTTGAGGACTGGTACGATGGGAGCGGCCCAATCAGATGTCTTGACAGGTACCAGGATGCCCTCTCGCTGTAACCGTTACAGCTCCTGGGTGACCCCGTCCTTCAGGGCGAACGGCAGTGGGCGAGGCTTGAAAAAACGTGGCCGGGCTCCCTCAGGTACATAGATGCCAGCCATCATGCCGGCAAATGTGCCCACCCCTGGCTAGAAGAGGGACTTGAACTCGATCAGAAGGCTGGGGACGTTTTTCACCACAAGCACGCTGGTTTCCTGGTACTCTGGCACACAAACGCCCAGTGCATGAATCCAGTTTCGGCCCAGCAGCGTCGGCGACAACCCCTTCGTTAAGAAAGGGGAAGGCCAGGAAGGCCTCCACATCGCGGCCAAGGCCACGATGTGGAGGCCTTCCTGGCCTCCACATCCGCAAGGGTATGCCTCCACGCCCGCCGCAAGGGCCTCCACGCCCGCCGCAAGGGCCTCCACGCCCGTCGCAAGGGCCTCCACGCCCGTCGCAAGGGTATGCGACGGGCGTACGGCCCCGTCGCATACCCTTGCCACGGCTACCCTGGCGGCGGGCTTGTGTGGTACCTAGGCATAAATCAGGCTGCTGCTGCTGTTTACTGTTCATCCTTCCCCTTCGGCATACACATGCCAGGTGGCCAGTTTTCCCGCACGTAAAGCATTGTGCTTGAGAGAACAGGCACTGTGAGGGGGTGAGCTGGACACCGCAAAGTTTGTAGTGGGCCAGGCATGTGACAAGTTATTTTCCAGCATTGACACTCAATGCAGGAAGGAATGTACTTGCGGACGTATGTGTACATTTCACGCCAGTAGAATCACTGGCGAAGTCTTCCATAATTACTAGCACATCTAATCAAGACTTACTAGGAGGACATTAACTGTTTACAGCAATGGTGCGACCGGTGGTTAATGGAACTTAATCCTAAAAAATGCAACTTGATGGTATTTTCCCATCGGCGCGACCCATTTCCTTACCAATACACAATAACATTCCCGTGTGTGCTGCGCAGTCTTACAACTACCTAGGTGTTACTATATCTAGCGACTTATCCTGGCGAACACACGTCAGTAACATCATTTCATCTGCTAACAAATCGGTGGGTTTTCTCAAGCGTCATCTAAAACGCGCCCCCAAACCTGTTAAACTACTGGCCTACCAGTCAATAGTCCGACTGAAATTGGAATATGCATCCGCCATATGGAATCCGCACCAAACCTATCTCATTACTGCACTCGAAGCCGTTCAAAACCGTGCCACAAGGTTCATCCATTCTAATTATTCATATGACGTGAGCATATCTTACTTAAAGAAAGAATTGAATTTACTTCCCCTTTGTACGCGCCGGTGCACTGGAACCCTTTCACTTTTCCATAAGTTTTATCACAGCTCGCCTAATCAACCACCCTATATCCTCCCCGCAGCCCGAACATCTCATCGCATACGCCACACTTTTCAAGTGGGCCGCCCTTGCATGCGCACTGTTACCTTTTCCGCCTCATTCTTTTGCCATGCCGCTACAGATTGGAACAATCTGCCCCACCAAATCTCCACCATCATTTGCCCTTCTACGTTCATGGAGAGTGTCGCTGCACACTTTTCACAATAGAAATGACTTGTGTTAATAGACTTATATGCTCGTGCAACTTTAGTTTGTGTTACTTAGTTCTATGTATTTGCGCTGATGTATGTAACCCTTTAGCACGTGCAGTTTTTTGTTGTTGTTTGCGTGTTCACTTATGTATTATGCAAATTATCTACTAATGTATTCCCACCCCTTATGTAATACCCCTATCAAGGGGTCTTTAAGGTAATAAATGAAATGAAAGGTTTCAAAACGCCAATTTGCGAGTTGTGTGGGTCTGCGTGGAAGTGCGTGCACAGGTCGGAGCGCAAATGGCAAGGTATAACAACCATTTGTGACCATCTGGGTGATAGTTGCAGCGGTACAACATGATGTCCCAGAGTGCATAATGAGCTACTTGGCGATGAAGGGCGCAAAAGAGCTATGGGGATGGTGTCGCCGGAGGCATGGAGAGAATGTTCAAAAGCGACGTTATCCAAGGATCCCTGCGATACTCTGAAGGCATGTCAGTGATATTGATGTTAACGGAAGAAGTTGCGGAAGGGGAAACAGGTGCAACGTCGGAAGGCACAGGTGAGCGGAAGAGTGTGTTGGTGTGAGCGTGCTTGCGACCTGAGCAGTAAATGACGTGAATATCAAATTCTTGTAAACATAGCGCCTAGCATCCAAGTCGACCCGACGGATACCTTAATGAAGCCAGCCAACAGAACAAAGTAAGGATTGGCGACGACATCAAATGAATGACCATACAAGTAAGGGTGAAATTTCTGCAATGCCCAATCAATTGCCAAACATTCGTTTTCGGTAACCAAGTACTTGCACTCTGCCTTAGTGACGGCACGACTTGTATATGCAATTACGTACTCAGAGAAACCCAGCTTTCATTGGGCAAGGACAGCGCCAAGTTCGATCCCTCTGGCATCCATGTGCACCTCAGTTGGAGCGGTAGGGTAGAAGTGAAGTAGAATGGGTGGGGAAGTCAGGAGACGACATGATGTTGTGAAAGCCTGATCACGTGCCGGCGACCAACCAGACACCCATCGCTGGTGAGCAGCTTTGTCAGTGATGCTATTATGGAAGCGAAGTTCTTCACAAAATGGTGAAAGTTTGAGCACAGACAAAGCAAACTGCAAGGCACTTTCATGGCGGTAGGTTTTGGGAATTCAGCAACAGGACAAAGTTTCTGCGAATAGGGAAGGGCGCCATCCTTCAAGACTACGTGGCCCAGTATGGTGAGTTTGCGAGCTCTAATCTGGCAATTCTTGATGTTAAGCTGAAGTCCTGCACATGTCAAACAGCTCAATACTTCGTAAAGACAACCGAGGGGACTGTCGAATCAGGGGAAAAAATGTCACCGTCATCCAAGTAGCACTGGCATGTCTTTCATTTTAACTTGCACAAGACTGTCCATCATCCTTGCGAATATTGCTTGGGGCATTACCTAGACCGCAGGGCATAACATTAAATTTCTGAAGCCCACCAGGAGCTACAAAGGCAGTTTTCACCATTGTCATGAAACAGTCCACATGATCCACTTAAAGCCCTACTACAACCCTCTTAGCTACAGAACAGGTACTCGGCTTTAACTCAGGAAGAGGACCTTAGTGTTGAAGCAATGAACGACAATCTTATGGGCATCATTAAGGAGTGTGCAATAGAAGTTGGTGGTAACTCCGTTAGACAGGATATCAGTAAGCTATCGCAAGAGATGAAAGATCTCATCAAGAAATGCCAATGTATGAAAGCCTCTAACCCTACAGCTAGAATAGAATTGGCAGAACTTTCGAAGTTAATCAACAAGCGTAAGACAGCTGACATAAGGAAGTATAATATGGATAGAATTGAACATGCTCTCAGGAACGGAGGAAGCCTAAAAGCATTCAAGAAACTAGGAATTGGCAAGAATCAGATGTATGCTTTAAGAGACAAAGCCGGCAATATCATTACTGATATGGATGAGATAGTTCAAGTGGCTGAGGAGTTCCATAGAGATTTATACAGTACCAGTGGCACCCATGACGATAATGGAAGAGAGAATAGTCTAGACGAATTTGAAATCCCGCAAGTAACGACTGAAGAAGTAAAGAAAGCCTTGGGAGCTATGCGAATGGGGAAGGCAGCTGGGGAGGATCAGGTAACAGCGGATTTGCTGAATGATGGTGGGCAGATCGTTCTAGAAAAACTGGCCACCCTGTATACACAATGCCTCATGACTTCGAGCGTACCGGAATCTAGGCAGAATGCTAACATAATCCTAATCCATAAGAAAGGGGACGCCAAAGACTTGAAAAATTATAGACCGATCAGCTTACTGTCTGTTGCCTACAAAGTATTTACTAAGGTAATTGCAAATAGAATCAGAAACACCTTAGACTTCTGTCAACCAAAGGACCAGGCAAGATTCCGTAAAGGTTACTGAACAATAGACCACATTCACACTATCAATTAGGTAATAGAGAAATGTGCGGAATGTAACCAACCCTTATATATAGCTTTCATTGATTACGAGAAAGTGTTTGAGTCTGTCGAAGCCTCAGCAGTCATGGAGGCATTACGGAATCAGGGTGTAGACGAGCCGTATGTAAAAATACTGAAAGATATCTATAGTGGCTCCACAGCCACCGTAGTCCTCCATAAAGAAAGCAACAAAATCCCAGTAAAGAAAGGCGTCAGACAGGAAGATACGATCTCATCAATGCTATTCATAGCGTGTTTACAGGAGGTATTCAGAGACCTGGATTGGGAAGAATTAGGGATAAAAGTTGATGGAGAATACCTTAGTAACTTGCGATTCGCTGATGATATTGCCTTGCTTAGTAACTCAGGGGACCAATTGCAATGCATGCTCTATGACCTGGAGAGGCAAAGCAGAAGAGTGGGTTTAAAAATTAATCTGCAGAAAACTAAAGTAATGTTTAACAGTCTCGGAAGAGAACAGCAATTTACAATAGGCAGCAAGGCACTGGAAGTTGTAAGGGAATACATCTACTTAGGGCAGGTAGTGACGGCAGATCCGGATTATGAGACAGAAAGAATCAGAAGAATAAGAATGGGCTGGGGTGCGTTTGGCAGGCATTCTCAGATCATGAACAGCAATTTGCCATTATCCCTCAAGAGAAAAGTGTCTAATAGTTGTGTCTTACCAGTACTCACGTACAGGGCAGAACCTGGAGATTTACGAAAAGGGTTCTACTCAAATTGAGGACGACGCAACGAGCTATGGAAAGAAGAATGATAGGTGTAACGTTAAGGGATAAGAAAAGAGCAGATTGGGTGAGGGAACAAACGCGAGTTAATGACATCTTAGTTGAAATCAAGAAAAAGAAATGGGCATGGGCAGGGCATGTAATGAGGATGGAGGATAACCGATGGTCATTAAGGGTTACGGACTGGATCCCAAGGGAAGGGAAGCGCAGCAGGGGGCGGCAGAAAGTTAGGTGGGTGGATGAGATTAAGAAGTTTGCAGGGACGGCATGGCCACAATTAGTACATGACCGGGGTTGTTGGAGAAGTATGGGAGAGGCCTTTGCCCTGCAGTGGGCGTAACCACGCTGATGATGATGATGATGACAACCCTCTTGTGCTCGCATCGCCTTGAGTCGCCAGGATGGTTCCTCTGCATCGCCGGGGCCAATGTAGTGCAGAAGAGAGTCAGGAACTATAGAGAGGAGATAACATTGTGTTAAAATTAAATCCAAAGCCAATTACCGACCGTAACTCTTCTTTGGCCGTGGGAGCAGCACATCAGGCTGCATGAGTGTGACTCGTCATTAGCGATATTGGTACAACCTCCCATGACGAGTACAGCTTGGCATTGGGGGTCAGAGAGTTATTGCAGCTTTGTGTTTCGACATCCTGTGTCTGTTGTCTGCATGGAGAAACTTGCATTCTGTTTATTTTTCAGAAAAAGCATAAACCTACCATATCATATTTTGTATTTTCATTTTTACAGTTTGTCCACAACTGTCGCTATGTCCTCTAGTGCTTCTGTCGCATTCAAGTAAATGTGGCTGATAAGACACTTTGCTATGTGGCATGTTTTCTTGCTTTGATGCGTTCATGCATTTGTGAGCGTCACCCTGTGAGCTGCCAAGAGTGAAGAGTAGTAAGCTTGATATTCACTCGTTTCACCACTGCATTGGTGGCCTAATGGGTGGAACACCCGGCTATTTCACTGGAGGACACTACTTCAAATTATGCCCTCATAAACTTTTTTTTTTCGGTTGTTCCAGTCTGGCCTTATTGAGCTGACAAGTGCAGAGCATATTTTGCGCGATAACAATCATGTCTGCAAAGTATTACATCACTTCGTGCCACAGAGAGGCTTGAAATTTCAATCCGAACGCCGTTTCCCTATTCACTCGCGGCAAACCCGCCCGGAGAGGCACGGTGACTCGGTCGGGCTCCTGCGTCTACGTAATCGTGTCCGCAGTGTGACGTCGCTCGTGGTGACACGTGACTTCGAGAATTATTCAAGACATCTGTTATCTGTGCGATCTGTTGCTTGAATTGTTGAATTGGAAATAATAAAGCACACAAACTGAATGTATGCGTGTTTTTTGTTTTACTTACCACTGAAGCAAGAGAGATGTACTACCGCTTCATTTGCTTGTTCCCACGGTCATGCGGTCACATGCGGAGGTATCGAAACTATGCCATTTTATACTGTGTCCCAGCACGTGATCACTCTCAGCGATCCGCTTGTTCTGTCTCAGTATTCGTGTAGCACTGAATTGTACCGCTAGTCATGTTTCCTTGTGCACCGCACGTAAAATCGTGCGCTGCGCGAACAAGACAACAGCTCGTGCGCGATGCTGTCAGCGGAAATTCGTAGCGCCGAGAACAAAAAAAAGCAAGGAGCAAGAAAAATTCATGCTTGGCCTGTGACGTATGCATCACACGATCCTTGAGGTCCGGTATGGGAGAACGCAGGGAAAGAATTTTGCTTGCGTAGGCTAGATGGGGCTAGTGGAGAGAGCGTCTTGCTTGGCAGTGGAGCCCGCCTGTGGAAGTCATGGGTTCGCAGCACTGAATTATATATGTCTCGGTTATTAATGAGCCGATTCGAAAAACTTGTGTGGCAGAGCGCTCCCTAGAGGTCACGTAACAACTTCCAGCATATAACCAAAATTTGCTACGGAACCTGGTGAGGGGCTCTTTAAGTCTAGTGATGAAAATAATTAGGGCTGCTTGCAGGCAGTCTAGAACATCATCGATGCATGACAGGGTATAGACAACTTTGTGCCTAACTTTGTTTAATTGGCAGTAATTGACGCAGAAGTGGCTCGAGCTGGCCTTTTTTCTTGACAAGAACAACAGGCGATGACCACAAGCTGCAGGACGGCTGAATGATGCCACGCTGAAGCAGGTCATCAACTTGTTCGGAGATCACTCGATGCTCAGGAGGGGATTTGGGTAAGGGCACTGTCGCAGAGGCGCATGGGACCCGGTGTCAATCAGATGGACATGTGTGCGTTTGACCTAATGACGTCTTCTGGTAATCACACGAGCCACAAAACTGGTGTAGAAGTGCAGGAAGTTTCTCATGGTGCGCCTCTGCAAGTTCATCGTCGATGGCAGAGCTAAACATACTTAAAGGTGAGCGATCACATGTACCAGTAGAAAGGGTGTCATATGTAAGAGGCATGCAGCACGGAAAGGAAGAAGAGGACGATGTGCACATATCAGTCCGAATGGCACGAGCCCTCTAGGTGCTGGATCCGAGCTGTGATCAAGGGAGAAGCGGCGTCGAGCTGGGATTATCGACATGGCTTTGGGCCAAGAAGGTTGTAGCGTCAGCACCGCACTGGCGACAGGAGCCATGGAGGTTCGGTCAAGTCTGTGACGCTGGCGGTCCAGGGTGTGGCCGTCGACCTCATCGATGTTCGAGCGAGGCTCCTTGGACCTGCTGTAGCCTCTCACGGCAGTGCTGGGCACTCCAGGAAGGATCCCCCTTCAGAGGCAGACCAGCATGTACGATAGTCTATGGGGCGTCTCATTGGCACTTGAAGATGAAGTAGTTGCAGAACTCGAAGTTAGGCCTAACCAGTGAGGCCGGGGTGCCACGTCACAGATGGAGTTTGGGACACCAACATCAGAGACGGACGAGTTGACTGACCAACACCAAGGCAGACAGTTTATGGAGTCGGCGAGAACACCAACAATGATGAAGATCCAGCACACTGAGGACAAAAGTCAGTAAGAACGGTCCTTTTTACTAGCGTCGCAGCCATAGGCTAGGGTGGCCTGACTTTTGCTTAGTAAATGCCAAGGTCTAGCATAGCCGGTAATAAGGACATGTTTAATGATTATTAAGTAGGTTGCGTAAGTGTCAGTATTTCTTTATTGTGTTTTATTTTGAGTTTGGGGTAGAGTGTTATTAATATCTTTTTGGCAGTGCTGCTTCGCGCCTCGCAATCACATCTCTCATAAGATCCACATGCTCCAGAGATAAGTGACAGATGACAAGGGGTCAGGGTACTAAGTTGCAAGTTGTCCGTGTCGTCAAGGCAGAAGATGGAGTATACGTAGAATGCCTGAACTGCGCCTATACACTCTCCATGGAGTAAGGTTGAGGGAACTGGAAACGGATTTGTAACAAAAAAGGATGTAGTGCCGGTGGGCATGTCAAGAACGGCAAATAATAATGCGAGATCCTTGTGCTGTTGAACCGTCTCAGAGGGTGTAAATAGAACTATTGAATTACCAATACCAGCACAGGACATGGGGACAAGGACTGTACTCACTGGGTGGTATGTTCGTATCGTTGGTGACCTACAACTTTTTCAACGTAGGTTCAGACGGCGCGGAACACAATGTAGATAACACTACCTCGGCACAAGTGCAGTCAATAACAGCATGATGGTGAAAGAGGAAATCCCAAACGAGGATAGTGTCATGCGAACAGGCCGGCAGCACGAGAAACTCGGTGGGATACACAACATCTTGAATGATGGTGCGGGCTGTGCTGGCAGCTGATGGCTGAATATGGTGTACGCTGGCAGTATGGAGGGACAATCCCTTTGACGTTGTGGTAACCTTCCTAAGCAATTGGCAAAGTTTTATATCTGTCACTGAAAGGGCAGCGCCAGTGTCCACAAGTTCAAGGGTGCGAAAGCCATCCACAAAACCTTCGATAAGGTTTGCCGGAGAAATTTGAGGACTTGAATATTTCGATGACGAGACAGTTCGTGCCTTGGGAACTGTGGCATCTAGTTTTCCATGTGAGAAAGGCATAGTCTACGGCACATGGGTGACAGAGAGCGACAGCAGGCTGTTGGGGATTCGTGGGTAGCTGAGGGCAGGCATTCCAGTGAAGAGGATTGTTGAAGCTGTGCAGTTAAAGCGTCTAAGATCGTATGCAGACAGGCGCGTGGCACCAGTTTGAAAAGCAGGGCAACGGCTACAGAGGCATGCCACATGTCCTGCATAACTGCAAAATTAACATATAGGGCGATTGTCCGCAGTGTGCCATAAATTCGAACATATGGGGACTGGTCGGCTTGACAGAACTGATAGTGGCTGAACAGGTACTGACGCAGAAGAATAGGTGGGTTGGCAGGGCAACCCAGCAGCTACGACTTGTGTTTGCGCCAAGGGCACAGACTCTAGAGGTAACGGACAAGCGAACCGCAAAGCGTCAGTGACCTCTTCCTTTATCACTTGTCGTATGTCGTATGACTGGGGCCAGATGGGGTGCTGCTGCTGGCTCAGGCATGCTCGATAAAATGGAGAGCTGTCCGGCGACTTCCTCGCGCATGAACTGCTTGATCTGAATCAACAGTGCATTCCGGTCGCCCAGAGTCAAGGTTGCGATCGAGTCTTTTTGTTCCAGAGGACGTCGAGCTTGGGCAAGTTGCTTGCACAATTTGTCAAAACTCTAGCACAAGCTGACAACATCTGCGATGGTTTGTGGGTCTTTGGCCAATAACATTTTAAATGCGTCATCGGCTATTCCTTTGAGAGTGTGCTTGATTGTCCGACTTGTGCATCATCGAGTTTAGATGCTTACTCAAGTCGACGACGTGTTCAATATAACCGGTGTAGTTCTTACCAGGTTGTTTAGCACATTCACGAAGTCACTGTTCTGCCCGGAGCTTGTATACTGCGAGGCGGTCGAAGATTTCCGAAAAAGTTGTCTTGAATGACTCCCAGTTATGAATCTCCGCTTCGTGATTTCAGAACCAGAGACTGGTGCCGCTGGTCAAATAAAATATTACATTGGTCAGCCTAGTTGCTTCATTCCATTTGTTGACTGCACTCACCTTCTGGTACTTGTCAACCAGTCCTTGAAGTCTTAGTCGTCAGTCTCGCTGAATGTCGGTGGGTGACGCTGAGGTAGTACGCCAGGACAGATGGTGGCTTGAGTCTGGGAGCCTTGTGTTGGTTTCCTCCGGCATTGTTGAGGCTGAAGGTAAGACACAGCTTCGTAGTTCCAGGTTGACAACACTTGCAGGCAGGCTAGCTGGTAGATCGACGAAAAATAAGCGCACAGGAAGACACACACGAACAGCCGAGAAAGACACAGGACAGGTGCTAATTTAGTGCCTGTCTCTCTCGACTGTTCGTGTGTGTCTTGCTGTGCGCTTATTTTTCGTAGTTCTAGGTTGGGAGACTGGGAGACTACCCGGCACCTTCCACCAAACTGTAAGGGGGTTTATTTACCAGCCAGGCTACGCAACAACTGCCTTGGCCCAAGAGCGTCAGTTGCTATAGTTCACTTTTTGGGCTGCCCGACTTCGTCATCTTCTCTCAATAGTTCCTGACTCTCTTCCCCACTACAATATATCTCAAAAAAGAAAGAAAGATGTGCATTCATACATGTCGCTTGTGGTATCGGGAAGATGACATGAGCGCCAGCATGGCCAGGTGACAGGTGACTGTTACTCTACTTGTACAAAGGGAAGCCCTAAAGCGCAGAACACCAGGCAAAAGGAACGAACTGGACGTTTCCAAGGTTTGTGGCATGACTCTCGGCCAGCCATATGATCCTTTACTGTACTGTATGGAAGAGAGGTGCCATGGGGACATGGGAGTTACACAAGGTGCTGGCACGAGCAGAAGTGAAACTGAAACTGGTGCACCACGACATAACATTGGGCAACATTGGGCATTTGTCACTTCACCGCATTCTGCTGTAATTTTGCGAGTTCCTAAATAAAATGTACTGGCTTCATGCACGGACTACAGAGAAGGAGGAGGGTCTAAAAAATCGTCAAGCAACTCAAGATGTCTTCGAAGTATAGTTTAGGACACAAGTGCATGCTATCTTATAAACGTGAAGAGAAGTACCGTATTTACTCAAATCAAATGTTCACCTTTTTTCCGATAAAACTGGTCCGAAAATTACACGCGCGTTAGAATCGAGTACGGCCATAAATCCGTGTTACCATATCGCCGTCTGCATTCGAAACATGGCCACCTCGCACACGCTTCTAGCCTAGCTGCTGTAGCTTTCTCCATGTGCATACCTCCATGTTGTACGTGTAACCAGGCGCTGGTGCTGGTGTAACCTAGCAATGCCTCCTTTAGAAATGTTTTAGGAGATGCCTGCTGTGTGAGCTGAGAAGCTGGTTCCGGCCCCTCTCCTCATTCCTCCTCTCCACCAGGGTTGGCTGTAAGCACTCGTTGCGGCAACTGCTCCAAACTTGAATCGCATTCCCCTGCCTCCGAGATTTTAGCAGCATCTGTTGCGATCCCGGAGGCAGGACCCGCAGTCACTCGTCAAGCCATTGGTCGAGCGCGCACCAGCCTAGTAATTGTCACTTCCTCCGCAACAGGAAGTAGGGTCAGCAGCCAGCGCCATCTCTACGCGACCACCCTGTACTACAGGAACCTCCACTCCACTAGGAAATCTAGCGACGCGGCAGACATCTAGTAAAAGGGGCATAGAACCTAGTCTACCGCCTGTCGTCTCATTTTCTGCGTTTATTCCATGGCTTATTCAATCAGCATGGAAGTGCCGACTGCAAAGACACATCGAGTCCACCATGGCGCATTTAAAAGGAAAGTTATCATGTGCGCAGAGACGGGCGGAAATTAGGTCGCATCACGAGCATTCGGAGTTCCCGAAACTTGCTTGCAGGACTGGCGCAAACAGAAGGAAAATATTTTTGCCAGCAAAGCAACAAGGAAGGGTTTCAGTGGACCGAAGCAGGGCTGCTTCGCCGAAATAGAAGAGCTGCTCGTGCACTACGTGCAAGAGCAGCGAGCGGCACAGCGACCTGTGACAATCGATCTGCTCAAAGTATAGGCAATGCAGCTAGCTATACAGAAAGGGATAATGTGGAATGACTTCAAAGCGAGCAGGTTCTGGCTATCAAATTTTATGAAAAGAAAAGACTTTTCTCTTCAAAGGCAGACAGGGATATGCAAAAATTGCCCGAAGAATATGAAGAGAAGTTACAGTTTTCAGCGATACGTCTTGAAGTTGCACCATAGAAACGGCTACCACTTTGGACAGATTGGAAATGCCGATCAGACGCCGCTCTACTTTGACGTGCCTGCCATCACAACCGTTGAAGAGAAGGGGGCGAAACAAGTGCGCGTTTTGTCTTCTGGCCACGAAAAAACTAGTCACTGCAATGCTTTGTTGCACTGTGGATGGGCACAAGCTGCCCCCATATCTTATCTTCAGATGGAAGACGCTTCTGAAAGGAGTCGTATTTCTGGGTGGTGTGATTGTGCTTGCAAATGAAAAAGGTTGGATGACCATGGACTTGGTCGCTGACTAGATCGATAACGTTTGGCGAAAGAGACCCATTGGTGGTTTGGGTCTGCGTGGGATGCTTGTGCTCGATGCCTTCAGGTACCACCTTGACCAGCGCATCAAGGACAAGCTGGCTGCATGCAACACCGACCTTGTCGTGATACCCGGCGGCATGACAGCAGCTCCAGCCGCTCGATGTTTGTTTGAACAAGCCAGTGAAAGATAGAATTCGGGCGCTCTACACCGAATGGCTTGTCAGTGGCTGCCACGAATTCATGCCCACCAGTAAAATGAAGCGTGCCTCGCTGCAGGACTTTGCTGCATGGGTGAAAGATGCATGGTGCACAATCCCCTCTTCCATAGTCAACAAGGCCTTAAGAAGTACGGGATTTTTAATGTCATGGACGGCACCGAGGATGAAATGCTTTGATCTCTTGATAGCAACAAGGAGTTCTCTGATAGCGATGACGAGTGATATCTATTGCCCCACGCGACTCATACTGGCGCAGTGAAAATCTTGGTGGCAAGGTACGCCGCTTCCATTCGTGTTTTAATCATCACAACTTTAGTGTATTGGGAATAAATCTGTTTTTTCCAAATGAGAGAAAATAGTATTTTTATATGAAAGCTCGAGGTGCATGGTATTATACTCTTCTTTTTTTTCTTTCGTCATGGAAAACGGGTGCATGTTACAATCAAGGTTTCCATTTTTTTCATCTTTTTGGTCACGAAAAACGGGTGCGCATTACACTCGAGGGAGCGTTAGAATCGAGTAAACACGGTAACAGCGAGATGACTTATAAAATTCACTGGCGATTGCAATACTCCCTAATGCGAACTTTGAGTGCAGCTCTATGCGTGGTTTCATTTCGTGATATATTGAGGCAAAGAATTTGAAGGAGACATGTCGTAGAGTTGGCAATCATAGAAGATCTGATCTACAGGTCAAGTGCGTCGGCTTTTATACGTAACTTGTCGAAGACATTAGTTATCGCTGGTGTCCACTTGGCTTCCAGAAAGTACTACACAATTCGTGTCATGCATATAATCAGATTACAAAACAATAGGAAACAGTGACAGTCGAAACAAGCGCAAACGAGACCAAACTAAACAAGCGTGAGCGAGAGCTGACGCGAGCAGATGATGGTATGAAATGAGTGGTCCAGCAGAGACCAGATACAAATACACATCGAGCGCACAGGCGGGTCTGCATGACACCAGTTTCCCATGCACATGTCACTGAAGGGGCTGCTCTCATTGGTCTCTGCGTTCGCAGCTCGCGTCTTTAATCACACGCTCCATGTTCATTCTTTCATTCTTCGCTGTGCTCGTTCACTTGGTTATGCCACAGCCACCGCTGCCACCCGCTGTAGGAACGGGTGCCTCGGAGCTGCTATATAAAACAAATTACACTTTCTTGCACTCAAGTTCGTTGAGTATGCACCCGGGGCTATGATCCCTGGTCATGACAACAGCCATGAAAAGACACCGTCACTGCTTCTCTTACCGTTTACAATCCAACAAGCACTCGCATTCAAAACTATGCTTCGAAGACGTTCTTGTGTTGCTTAATGATGTTATTCCCTAATCACTACCCTGACAGTGTTCCCTGGGGACTTCAACGTCGATTTCAGGAAACCTAAAAGCTGCTGGCTACCGGCATGTGTGGAATAAGTCTTTGGTGTGCATCTCGTGAAGTGTGGCTCAAACACACCATCACCCAATGCCAGAACTGGTGGTGCAATTGACCACGTATTTGCAAGGGTAATTGCAACACTAAATGTTCAGTAGTCTGTTTCATACTTATCCAAGTGCACCATTGCTCACTATTCTGCCCGCACTGCAGTGTCAGAATGGCACTGCGCATGTGACTCTAGTACATCAACCGTTGTGCCACTATGCAATATGCCAGTGAGACGGTGACGCTGCAAACCTCCTCACTGCCTACGAATAATGGTGCACAACGATGCTGCAAGCAAACAGACCTCCCTTTTTTGTTTTGTATCCTGCATAGACAAACGTAAGTGCTGCACCTGAGATAATGTTTTATATCACTGTAACACTGTTGTTCCACAACAATGATATAATCCCACAGCAATGATTGTCATCAGTCTTGTGTGCATTTCCATTCTTTAATGCTGTGTGCTCGGCACTTTTCAGTCAGGAACAGCATGTACATCTCATTGTTCCATACTGTTCCTGGTTGGTTATTATTGGTTGTTATTGCAATCTGTTTACCAACTTATTGCAATAACAGCCAATTTGACAGAATGTCAAAAGTACGGGCTGTTGGCTGCTGTGCAGCTTCCTAGTGGCTGGGAGCAGCTGCGGCCTCTGGATGTCGGTTGTGCACGGGCTAGCAGCAGTGGCGGCACAAAAAACCTTGACCTACCACTGCACTGTGGCGAGCCTGTGTATGTTCTTCGATTTGAGAACAATCCCCCGGGCAAGTGGCTTGTGCGGAACCATAAGGGAGAAGGCAAGTACATCATAGGGCTTCTTGTGCTGGGCAAACCTCAGCTTGTGTTTGCAGTGCTGTGTTCTGAAGCTCTGGCCACTCAGTACTTACTGTACACTGCTTGCTTGAAAGAAATTTCTTTATCTCTAGTATCTTTTTGACAGTCAGTTTAGTGCCAGCATCCACATCAGTGAAGCATATTAATCTACTAATTGCTATATCCTAGTATATGCAATGCACCGTGTCAGTAAAGAAGTAGGAGAGGGTGTGTGTGTGGTGGCACTGCTTTCTTGCTCTATGCGCTCAAGAGGACTCAGTAGTGGTCACTGCCTTGTGCTTGAGTTCACAGCTACAAGGTGGTGCTAATAGCAAGGGGGTGGCACTTTCAACAAGTATATATTTAACGGACATACAGCAGTAAAGGTTCTCGTTACGAGTGGAGTCACTTGTGTTATCATTCGGTGCCCCTGAACATGGTGTCAGAAGTGTGAACTACTTAATGTGGCGGTTATGAATGTGGCAGCCGGTGAGGACACTGGTGATACCGAGGTCAACATCCTGCATGTTGGAATGCCTGCACTTGAGCCCTCACCACTGTTCACCTTCAGGAGCCCGGGGGAGCAGCCAATATGGATAGTGATGTACAAAGACTATGCCTTCGCCGCAGATCTCAGCACAGCCACCGACTAGGTGCAAGTGTGCACACTTTTGTATTGCATGAGGCCTCAACCATGGAGCGTCTTGTCGTCACTGGGAGTGTAAACTCCGGAAACTTCGTTTACGGATGTCAAGGCTAAGCTAGCATCGTATTTCGTTTGCCCAGTCAACAAAATGTATGAAAGCTGCCAATTTCATTGCCAAATACAACAGCAAGGGAAGCCAGCCTATGAATTTTTAACGGTGCTTTGTAATCTTGTCAAGCGTTGTAAGTATAAAAACCCCGAAGTGGAAGACCGCGTTGTTCGTGACAAGTTCGTTGTGGGATTGTGGGCAGAAAAGCAATCTAACCAGTTGTCCCAAGGTACGAAACTTTCGACGGAAGAAGTGCTGTGCCTAGCACGTGTGCATGAGTAAGCCGAGAAAGAGCGTCTCTCCCGTGCAAGCTTCTGCATGAGTGCAGCTTTCAACAGCTTAAACGTCAATGCGATGCAAGAAGATAGCGCCAAGCGCATTGTCACGCTGTAGCAAGTTGGTGCAGTCAACTTGTGGTTACTGCAACTGTTGTCTCCACCCACGGTACATATGCCTCGCTCGTAAGCCGGCTAATCAGACGGCTAGCAGGTGGCAGGGCGAAGTCGAATTTCTGAACAACTCCGAAGCAAAGGCAAGAGTTTGACATAATAGTTCTGCGGCAACCCGTAAGGTGGAGAGAAGTAATCAATAAAGGTAAAATCAGACATTCACCCGTTCGTAGCAATTGCTACAAATGGGTGGATAGTTCATCGGGTTTCCGCAGAACTATTACATAACTTTCCTTTGCTTTGAGTTCACAAATTCGACTTCATCCTGCCATCTGCAAGCTACCTGGTTAGCTCAGATGGTAGAGTGGCTGCCCCGGAAAGGCGGTGGTCCCAGGTTCGAGTCCCTGACCAGGACGAATTTTTCTTCAACTGCGAGGCTTTTATTTCGAGGAACATGTGTGGGTTTCCTTTGTAGTAATCTCTACGAATAGGTGCATGTCCGATTTTCCCTTTATTAAGCACTTGTTTTATATCAGAAGCATTTGGTTTCGGAAAGTAATCTATTCACAAGATTCCAATTAAAATGAAAGTGATGGATCCTTGAAAAGAGCTGCCACTGGCAACCAATCTTGGATTTATGAATATGACATCAAGCTGAAGTTGCAGAGCAAGAAGTGAAGGATGAGCAAAGGATTAAAAAATAAGTTCAGAAGAGCAAAGAAAAATTAGTGATGTTGATCATTTTCTTTAACTGCCATGAATTTATAGCTTAGAGTTAAACTGTTAGTGAAGCTTTCTATGTGGAGATCTTGAATTATATGAAATATCTTGTGCATTTCGTGACCAAATTAATCAAAAAAGAGATGCTGCATTGTGCACCACTACAATGCCCCTGCACACTCTTAATTGGTAGCGTGTGAGTTTTTGGCACGCACTTCCACCACTGTGCTCAAACACTGCCTGTGTGCTCCGGATTTATCACCCTATGATTTTTGTTCGCCAACTGCAAATTGCTGCTGTGAAGGTGGAATATAATGATATTACTACAATTAAATTTTTAAAAACATCGCTGCTGAAGCACTTTCCAAGGGTGCTTCCAGCAATGGAAGAGCTTGAACCAGCGCATTGTGTCTAATAAATAGAATATTGAAAGTGACCACGTTGATTTATCTCAAAGTTTGTGAAATGACTTCTTGAGATACATACCATACAAACTTTTGATACAAACTTTGTACTTCTAGACAAAATCTACTGTGAATTTACAAGTCTTGATTAACAGCTTGAGATCAACGGCAAACAATAAAATTGAAACAAGCATGTTTATATTTAAAAGCGGCGTATGTTTGTGTAACTTAACAGTACAAATCTACAAAACAGAACTAATCTGAAAAGAAATATTTGCTTCAAGAGTTGCCTATTTTATAAATTCTGAAAATTAAGGTACATGTCCCTTTCCTTGTTGGACAACTGTCACGGTGCTGGAACTTTCCTTATATGCAAAAATTTTGATGCAGCTAGTTCTTAAGAGTAATTCTTTGTTCTTTCACTGCTGAAATATTTTTTTTGTCATGCATGTCATTAAAAGCTTGGCCTGCCACTGAAAGAATCAGTGAAGTGGTGGCTCCCACAGCTGTATTTTACTTCACTTTCTTTGCAGTGGGCTATGCTGACCTGACGAACATAGAGGTAGATGCTGAATCCATCAAATTCGTAAGCACTTTTCCTGCTCTACAGTTTCATCCCTCCATGGCAGTGTGTGGTCCCATGTGTTGTAGTAGATGCTGAGAAATGGCCTTGGCTGCCCCGTTGCTTCTCACTTGGTGTGAGGCATTTGGGTTTTTGTTTGCCAAAGGTTAAGTGGTATATTGTTCTGCTTTATTTGGTATAGACTATAGGGCAGAAAGACGCAGTGTCATAATGGCGATTTCACTGTACTCAAGTGGGCCTGACACCTGCCTTCATCCCGTGTATCTGCTCAATAACTGCCGAGAGGTTTGGATTATGCAGAGGCTGCAGCTGAGAGACCAGGCTTAGGCCATATCAGGTGTCGTGCTGATGATCTAAGGAAGTATTGGAATCGCAGCGCTGACGCCCGTTGTTGCAATCGGACCGCTGGCACGAGTTGTTGCAACTGGGTCGCAAGCCCCAAGGGTAGCGTTGGCCCGGCGGCCTGGGGCACAACTGGAAGCATCCGAAGGTCCTGGCAAAGCATGAGTCGACTGCTAACAGAACAACTTGTTTATTCTAGCATCGCAAAAGAGCGGCCGGTCAGGTCGACCGAAGTGGAGAGACGGGAGAGCACGCTTCTGGACGGAAGAATTCGGAGCCTCTCTCCTGGCGTCCGGGGGCAGCTGCTTTTATACTCTCGGAGTTGAGGGCAAGAGGGAACGTGACGGGACGAGGCCACGTGACAGCGAGGCACGGACACGCTGAGAGACATGTTGAGACGAGTGTAGTGACTCATCCGCCGGGCTGGCGCCGGTCAGACCTCCTCGCTTCACACTTGGGGAGCTCCTCTCCCCGGCTGCCGCGCTTTGACAAGCTTCGGCACACACACGCACACACGAAGACACGTGGCACTGAAACACGCCTGGCGGGGAGGCGTTGCGGCAGCTCCGAACAGGCCAAAATGTCCGCCGCTTTGAACGAAGCTCCGGCGTCCGTTGCATCCGCGCCGGCTATACCGCGTGTCGTAGGCGAAACGTAACAGAAGCTAGCTTGCAGCTTTTCATCCACGCCTACAGTGCTCCAACATAGGCACAAACACTGATGGCAATGAATCTCAACGAGAGAATGCCCACTGTTCCAGAGCCTCTTGGTGACCAGAGGATTGGTCATGGTCACATGCTCAGTGCCCTTGAGTCATATCGGAAGTAAATTTGATGTAAGAGGTTGCCGGGCAGCAAATTTGACAGCATTCTTTCTACTCAACAGCAATTGCTACTGACCACTGAAAATAAGCCTTAAAGCAATCCATTTGCACCACATATACCTAGTAAACAACAATATTTTAAGAAGACCTGTTATTTTTTCAAAAGGCCTACATTAAAAAATAAGGCTGTTTGAGCAGCTTGTGAAACCAATTTTTCTAATGGTATACTAGCAAGAATATATATCTAAATTAGGAACTCAAAATAGTGTATAGTATTCCCATGTAAGGGTAACATCCATGTAAAGGCCCCACCCCATGTTTGGGCCTATATATTTCAGAGAGAAATATGTTCACATCTGGGCTGCACCTCCTCTTTCACACACGTACCTTGTCAACTGCAGTTGCAATGCGATATCTAGGCGCCATACCTACGCAGTACACAGAGGTGTATGAATCTCCTCTTTGGTTGTAAATGGAATTGATAGTCTTTTGGTGGGCAGCTCATCAACTTAACTGTTGCCATCATCACTAAATTGATTTTCCCACAGTTTGTACCGCTGTGCTTTTTGGCTGCCCAGTCTTTCATAGACAGCCGCACGTTGCCACCTGTGCACACCACACATGCGAGGCTTTCCGCACTTTATAAGTATGTTGTCTCTCCCACACTGCCTAAGAATGTGCACGTGTTCAAGTACAACAGTTCCATTCACATTTCACTTGATAACTTTGGGCATTTTTTATTGTACAATTTTACATGTGGCGCGACGTCCGAGCCCACATCCGAGGACGGCTTCACCTTTGAACAGCATATCAGTCATCTGTGGTTTCCACAATTATCGACTAAGCACCAACGAAATTTGTGTCCTCGCATCTCACGGTGTGTCCTGTGATGCTGTGCACACATGTTTGTTTAACGTATATATGCCCTGTCATACACGGTCTCAGCACTTTGCAGGTACCATATGTGTTTGTGCAGTGAGCTTTTGATGCCGCTGAGCCCACTGAAACATATGCTGGGACTATTATATGGAACCTTACATGTGACACGACGTCTGAGCCTGGTCCTAGGACAGTTTGTCTTGTAACACATGCTTGTGGTGAAGATTCCAGCTGCTCCAGCTCCATGGTTGCATGCCGGCAATGACAGATAGGGTAAACAAAAATGCTAAAATAAAGGCTTCCCAAGATCTCCACACACGGCAGTGAGCATGTCGTTTTTAGAGTGTAGCTTTTAGGCACCCGTTCCTGCATTTGGCGTTGCCGTCCCTCCGTAGTGTCTCTTGGCGGTGTCCCTCGGCGTCATTCCTCTGTGTAACCAAGCAAACAAGCACAGTGAAGGATGAAAGCGTAAATGGGGAGCACAGCGGGGAATGAAATATGGCAATAGCAAAGAGAGCGCAAGGAGGAAAGCGGAGTTGGAAGGTATGACAAAAGCGTGAAAAGAAAAGTGTTGTGCCACACAAGGTGGCGCCAGAGAAATGCGCCATCATGTGTTCATTGCTGGCATGCAGCGAGCGTGTCCACAGATACAATATATAAAGAAAGCGCTGCACAAGTGGAGGTCTGTCTGTGGCGGCTACTGTGAATTGCGCCCCCACGTCACCCACGCACTGCCTCTCATGATCGCCCGATTAGCGAGGCAGTCACACCGCACTTCACTCCGTTTGCAAAGTAGATGCAAATTTATTTACATTTTGCTTGTGTATCTGATGAAATTCAACTCCAAATTTATTTTTAAAGAAGTGTTCTTCTTGCACGATAATATGTGCTATTTTGCCGTGGAAGTTTGGGATGTAATCATGGGAAATCTGAAATTAAAAGAAAGGACCTGTGCTGCACATGACCCAGATTTCAGTTTCTTCTCCTCTGTCTTTACCATGCTTTGTGGTACAGGCAAATATGGTCACTTTATTTGTAGCTGTAATTCCAGCCCATAGATCTCATATTCAAAGAAGTCCTGGTTCAGCACTAGCTTGTAGGGATGTATATTGTGCGTACCTCACAGGCACAAATTTGTAGCTCCACATTTCAACTTCTAATGTGCTGTGAAGTATGTAATCATAAGTGCTTATTATTTCAAAGGCTTAGCACATGAAAAATTAGCTTTCTAAGCTCAGTCCCAATACAGTGAAGCCTCATTAAACCATAGTTGGCTGGAGCTCGGAAAATGTATGTACCAAACGGTAGTACTGCTTAACCGAAATAGCATGAGATCACCCACTTACCTGTCAAAGACGGAACTTGGAGAGAGTACGATGAAAGGGGAAAAAAAAAACATGCAGTATTTATTCACTTCGCGCGACAAAAGTGTTATTTTCATTTGATGCCACAGCGGCCTAGCAGCGACGACAGCAGCCTCAAGCTTACCGAAGCTGCGAGCCAGCTTTTCAGCCGGCTCCCTCTTTGCGGCAAACACTCGCATGGCAGATTCCTGGTTGGCATTACGTATTCTCTGTGCACGCGCGCGGTAGCGCTGCAGAAGTTGTGGGGCGCCTTTTTCATTGCGGGGTGCTGTTTTTGTTGCGATGATTGCATTCATGAAGCTGACGTAACGTGCAGCTTCTGCCACTGTTGGGCCTGAATCGCCCATGCTGTCGCTTTTCGTCCTCATGACTTGCAACAGAGGCAACGATGGCGAAATGTCGAACCTCGTAGCCGACATCTCTTTGTGGTCACAGCAGCGCTGCCATGCAACTTCTTCACATTCTAAATGCCACACACTGTAGTCAACAGCAGATCCCTGTCACGTGCCAGCGCCAACTTCTTCGTGTCATGTTCGATAGCACGAACGATGTCTAATTTTTCTTCTATGCTGAGCACCCGGCGTCTTCTTCATCTGAGCTTCGGCATGACGTGAGTCCTTGTTTGCACAATGCCACAACACTCTCTGGCACAGCGCCTAAATGATGTTGATGTTGCTTCATGCACATACGTACAGGGCGCTTCGAGGCCATTGTTCCGATCTCTGAGGCTTGTTGCTATGCCGGGCCTCCCTATGGAGACGACGCACCGCCGTGTTTGCACGATGAAAAATGGAAACATTACGTGTTAACCATTACGTATGCAATAAGCTGGTATGGTTTATGCGGATACAAAGCGTGTTAAGTTCAATGGCCGCTGAGTCGAGGATTTGACTTTACTACATTTAAAACGAAACTACTCTTTAAGCAGGTACGGTTTAACGAGGTTTTACTGCACTGGAAGTTCAGCTGCACTCCAAGTTCCGTGTGCAACTTGGTGAAATGTGATACACTCGAACCTCGATATAAGAAACATGGATATAACGAGTCATTGTATGTACAGTTAAACCTTGGTATGACAAAATCTGTGAAATTGCCAATTTGCTTCATTATACTGAAACATTGTTATATTGAAATTCTATTTTTTATGTAATTAAGTACAGTAATTGTAAAAAGAAAATTTAAATGGGGAAAAAATGATTTTGTTGACTTTCAGAGTCAGCGATGAAAGATGCAGTTTCATGCCATGTCGACGATATCGTCACATTGGCAGTATGTAGTGAAGCCAGCCACATTTTCGCATGCACTGCTCCCAATGCTGATAGTCTCCTGCAGAAGAATCGACATTTGGGCGAGTTGGTACTGGTAGAACATCTTGAAGGGACAGTGCAAGAGGCAGGAAACACCGCACTGTCCTGTGTGTTTCCTGCCTTTTGTCTTTTTTGTCTTGCACTGTCCCTTCAGGAAGCTGATAGTGTCGCCTGCAGTAGGACTACGCTATTATAAAAAGAACCAGCAGTGGGGAGCAAATGCTTTGTCTGCTTCTCATTTCAATGCGTTTCCGAAACTCGAGATTACACAACTTCAAGCACTAGGTGCGCAGAAAGACAACGCACAATGTTACTCAATCTCAGCTTGCCCTGTCTTTGCTTACACAGCAGATTACCTCTAAAACAGGGGGCACAGGCTGCTTATGCGTTCAGCCGCACTGACAGCCATGCACACCCACGGTGGTGCTAGAAAAGGCAGTGCACGCCAACCTGCTCCCCGCCCCCTCCACCCTTGCTACTTGCATGATGGTGTAACCGCAAGCTCACGTCCCTCCCCTCTTGCTCGAGCAGGAAGACGGCGCTCACCAAGCCACATCCTTCTCAGCTCACCCTCACACGCTTTCACTCGTACCTAAAGCATACAGCGCGGGGCACGATAGGATCTTATCGCACTAGAACTTTATACGGAACATGATGCTGCTGCTCTTCAGCGGCCACTTTGAGAGGTGTGTTTGCAAGCAGCTGCATGTTATACAACCATTTGACCATCTTCATCTGCAGAACTTTCCATTTATTGTAGCGGTATTCCTCTGTGGTGGCAGTGAAATTTCGTTATATTAAAATTGTGTATAAACACACTTTCGTATATTGAGGTTCAAGCTACATGGTGTTCTATGGACAAGGAGTTATAAAGAGGTAAATGCTTTATTATATAGAGAATCTCATTATATTGAAGTTCGTTATATTGAGGTTTAACTGTAGTGAAGTAAATCTAAAATGTTTCATCGATATCGGCATGTAGCAAATACGGGCCTTTAAGGAACATTGGATATAATGAATGTATGTTTGTGTCGTATGCAATTTTGTTTGAAGAAGGTTAGACTGTACCGTCATCCATCCAATTGTCAAAACCCTCGTAGGCGCCTGAAGCGAACGTGGACAGGAGCCCTGACCACCCTTGCCACTGGTTGGCCAAATTGACTTCCTGTGTTGGGCAAGTTAGGTCAGCTTGGCTCTGTTTGCCTACTTTCTCTCTGTTGCTTGATGCAAAGCTGCAGTAACAGATGCTTTCCGGTGCTGCCTGTGCAGCCATTTGCTGGAGGTTTATTGCACCAAGAACATGAAACGGGCACATCTGGAGCATTGATATTTCTGGCTTTTCTCACTTGTCAGTTGTTCTTGACATGATTAGGACACCAGTGACATTGCTATTGTGTACTTTTGAATTTTAATTTGAACAGGTTGCACATGCAGTGACGCTGCATACAATATTGTTGATTTGAGCTTGCCATGTTTTTGTTTCCAAAGCACTCCTACTGGCAAACATTTTGTTATTGGCCATCTTTTATTAAGATATTGATACTGAGAAGCTTTGTCATGTTATGTTGTCATGCAAAGAGAAAGCTGTTTGATACATACATGTGCATGTTACCTACTAGTGATAAACCAAAGCAGGACTGCTTCAGTGTGATGTTTCTGGTGTAGTCTCTCATAGGTAAGGCATGATAGTAAGGAATGCATGTTCCTGCATATTTGCACTAGCATGGTTTGTATGTGCAATTACCATGAGCACAGTCTGCAGAGTTGCTTCAAAGACTGACCATAAATGGGGTAAAAAGAAAAAGATGCTGTTAATCTATGAGCTTTAATTCATGCTCAGACATGTGGTAACCATATTTTTCTTCGTATAACCTGCACCCCCAGTTACAACAGCCGGGGGGTAAAAAGGGGGTGGGGGGTTGCGTATAACTTGTGGAGATAGCTGCATACAACAGCGCTCAAATCTTCACAAAAACAGTCTCCGTTCGTGGATATGCGACTTGTCCACATCATATCTTCGGTCAGCAGCTCCGGCTCCCCTTTGGCGTTGCTGATAAAGCTAGATTGTGACACTTTAAGTGACACTTTAAAATGAATTTTGCATATAAACCGCACCCTAGCCTTACTGGCAAATTAAAAAAAATTTTGGTGCTGGGTATACATGCAGAAATATGGTAGTTGTTATCCAAGGACAGTTATCGACCTTGGGCAGCCTTCAGTCTTGGAGGCACTGCTGTGTTCTGTGCTTGCATGCAGGTCCACTTTGACTGTCTTGACATTGCCAGAGAGTGGCATGTTGTTATGCCAGGAGTGATGAAAATTGTTTTGCATGCATTAGTATGTCTGCCAGAGAAGCTGACGATCTTGCATGGCAAAGTGAGCACCTGGCCTGTGCCTCCCTACATGCTCACTGAGGACACTGTACCTGCACTGTTCAATTTCGGCACATTGTCACCCTGCTGCATGCAAGACTATTTTCTCATAATGTCGCACATTGCTCTCCTCTTTTTTCCCACAGATTATGACATCGCACAGAAGCCCATGCGCAAGCTTGAGGTGAGTGCTCTTCCCTGCTGTCGGCATTCACAGCAAGTTTTCTGTCTCCTTGCTCTCTGGGCATATCTGTCCCATTCCTGCAGCATTCATTTGCTGGTTATAAGTCAGAAACGCTATCATACCATTTTCAATACATTTACATATTAGAAAATGTTTGCAGGGTAACTAGAATATATTAATGGCAGCAATTGTTCCTTTTGCAACATAGCTACATTTCCTTGTATATAACATGACCATGAATGCAATGTGAGGGTGCACATTTGACATCCCTGAAAGAAAGAGTACAGCAGATTCTCAGTACCCAGAAATTGCTTAAATCAAATTGCTGGTTAAACGAGAAACAACCGCCTCTGATTTGGTTGGCTTTGTATTTGGATCACACAAAAAAGAACTTTCATTAATCGTAACCTAAATTTTCTCAGCTCTCGGTAAACAAAACTACAGAAGCAGGCTCAGAAGAAACTCCTTTTCATTTCATTTCATTTCATTTTATTACCTTAAAGACCCCATTCGGGGTATTACATAAGGGGTGGTTAACATGTGAACACAAGAAAAGGCAGGTGTTACATTGAAATACAAGTTTCAACAGTTTCTAGAAATTGTGAATGACATGTGATGGCAGCCACATTAATGGGTAGGTCGTTCCAGTTCTTGGCAGCTCGAAGAAAAAATGATGATTGAAAAGTGACAGTTCGTGTTCGAGGATGAGAAACTTGGAGTTGATGATTGGTGCGCTGTGACATGCGTGAAGATGATGGCGTGACAAAAGGCGGGCGGTGTTAGATATGGAGCTGTTTCCTGCGATTACTTCGAGTTCCCCAAACCACTTCGAGTCGCAGCACAGCTAATTGAGGAATGCCGAAGCAGGAAAGCACATTCCAGAGGAGCGGCCGAGCAAACAAGTTTAAGGCAACAAGTTCACGTGCCAACAAGTTCGTGCGCCGCCGGGATTAGCAGGTGGGCCTCGGACAATGGAGCATGAGCAGCCCTCCCCTTCTCCTCGTTAGAAGTGCATTGCCAGTCTGCGAGGCAAGACCGCAGAGAGCCGCCAGGTGTGACACCGCGACACGGGCGCCTACCATTGGCTGAAAGTGGCGTCATCGGAGCGGACTCTCCCATTGGTCAAACATGACGTGACTTACAGTGCTCGAAGGGTTTATAAGAAGCCTTCCAGAGAGACCTGAGCATTCTGGGACATGCCCTGATTCCCTGATTCACCTCTCTCGAACTTCTTGCCGCGGGCCGCAGCGTCCGAGTTGCTGCTGGCCCGTAATGACAGTACGTCTGTTACCTGACGCTCACCTCCCTGTATAAAATGTAAAATAAATCCTCCCAAGTTTGGTTTTCATCCCAAAGTCCGTCCTCCAACCCCTACATCTGGTTGGCAGCGGTAGGATCGCCTCCGAATGCATCAGCTGGTGGCAACGCTACAGATCAACCTTCGTCGAGAGAGATCGTAAGGAACCGGAAAGAGCGAAGAAGAGAGAGCCTTCGTCGAAAGAGGTCAGAAGAAGCTGGGAGTAGCGAAGAAGGAGCGAGCCTTCGACCCAGGGAGTCCGGAGGAACCGGAAACAGCGGACGAATGAACCGGATGGCAGGGTGCTGCAACCGTAAGTGAGCGCGTGGTTTTTTTCCTTATGATTCGCCAGTCTCAAAGGTTGTGTGTTCAATTTTGATAGTTCTGGGAATTGGGAGTTTGATGCATGTGTGTTTGCACAAATTAATTAAGGAAGACAGTTTTAACCACCTGTCGGGGCAGCTGCCATGGATCTTAGAAGGTTGACGAGGTTAGACTTGTTGTTGGTGTGTGACGATTTGGGAGTTGAGGCGGACGAACGGATGAAAACGCCAGCTATCATAAAGGCGATTAATGATAGTGGCAATGATGATAAAAGCATTGAGCTTGCTTGGGAGGTGATACAGGAACCACGGGAGCGAGAGCGTCGTGTACGTTTGCGGGAGCGTCGTGAACTTAGGAGTGAGCTTAAGCGTGAAGGACGCGAAAATGAACGGAAGCAGGAGCTTCAAGAATTTGCTCTTAGGTGTCAGCGTCACGAACGTGAGAATGAACGCGAACGGGAGTATCAGGAACGTAAGCTTGAGCGTGAGCAAAAGTATGAGAGAGAGAAGGCAGCACTGATCAAAGAGATACAGTATTGTGATCAGTTATTGGCACAGAGACAATGGCTCAGGGTGTCTACCAACCGGGAAAACCGGGAATTCTCAGGGAATTTGAAGTCTGGAAAAACTCAGGGAAAACTCAGGGAATTTGTGCTTCCATCAGGGAAAATTAGCTGTAACTTTATTGAAAGGGAACGAAAGTCGTGTTAATGCTGGCTACAGTAACAGAGGAATCGCAACGAATCGTCATTGACGCCGTGTCATCGGCACGATGTATTGCCAGAGTAGTTAACGACCGATTTTCTAGACGCCCGATTTTTCGGACATGCCCGATAATTTGCACGGTTTTGCGGAACCACCACGTACTCCATATACTCAATGTATACTGCCCTAACTACAGGTCTGAAATGGCAATAATCAAAGCCGCCACCGCCGCTATTTTGATTATCTCGCCGCCTCGAACCGGCACTCTCGCAGGCAGATCCGCTGGCAGCCGTAACCACCACCGCGGCAACGTTAGGCCTAGCTGCTTCTATGTTCGCTATTAAGCTTCTTGCCGTGCGGTGCCGTGTTTTTCATTGAAAGAATTCGCCGCTATCAGCAATGGCACCGACTCCGCCTTTGTAATCCTCGCGATTGGCTTTGAAACTCGCAGAGCACAGCGCGTTGCGTAATGCCAGTCTCCGAAAGTTAGCTTTGCCTCAGTACAATTGCGTTAGGCGGTGAAGCATAACAAGCGTGGGAAGGGGGCAATTGTCACGGGACATAGTATGTATTCCTTAATTACACATGCGTTCACCCCGTCTCCTGTCACAGTACAAGCCCTGATATGCCTAATAAGCGTACTGGCAGGCCTTCAGAGCTTTTTCAGACTTGCCTGTGGTAATTTTAGCCCTTAAAGGCAGTTAAAGACATGCATTAATTTTTTTCAGACTGCCCGTTTTTTTTTCGTTTTTTTTTTTTGCGGCTCCTCGGAAATCCGAAAAATCAAATGTTGACTGTACAACTGACCAAGAGGATGCTTCAGATGATCCATGTGGTGAAAGCGTGGTAGAAGGAGGATTAGAACAGAAAGGACCGACGAACTGAGGAATTACCGGGAAAGGAATTGCCGGCGCCTTTTTGAAGGAGCTTGAGCTAAAGAAACTAAGTGTTGGCTGACGCTGAGACACAGGTGACCCTCATCCAAACCAAAATAAATTGTTTAAGCAGTGAAACCCAACACTGAGATGTTGTGTACGGGCTGAGAGTATGTCAGGACAGTTGAGGTTGACTTTCCAGCTGCTAAGAGAGAACCTTAATAATTAGTTGTGACAAAATTCAGGACCTCATACAGATGAGCTTGCTATCAGTTGATGGAAATAGCTGATATTAAAAAAATATTTACTTATGTATGCATCTCCTTTTCATTCGTATTTGAAAATGTTCGACTCAATTTGGAATGGGCTTTACCATTTCTTTCTCTGTGCATTTTACACCTTCCTTCTGTTTTCTTTTTAAATAAAATAGATATTACTCCTTACTATTCAAACTGGATTAAGTCTTTTTTTTTTGTTTCAGTATGCTTATTAGAGAGTGACAGCATCGGGCAACGTGGTGTCGGCCTGTCTTGACATAAAACAAAGTTCTGGCTCATTCAGGGAATTTCGCAAAGGTGCTCAGGGAAAACCTGGAAAACTCAGGGAATTTGGAAATGTCAACTTGGTAGACACCCTGATGGCTGTCTGAGAATTCTGCAGGTAGTAGAGAGCGAAAGAATGAGGAAGTGTCCAGCAGATTTTCGCCAAAAGCCGACGAGAAGAGTAGTGCCTGTGAGATTGGCTGCCGATTCATAAGTGAAGGGAAAAGGCTAGCTGCTAACGATGCCTTAGTGGCAACAGAGGCCGTTAAGGCCGCAAGGAGAGCGACGAGGTGCTGTGCCAACAGATGACTGTGGAGACAGCTAGGCCAGCTGCGAACAAATTGGCACAGTTACCGCGTGTGTGCGTCGCTAGTAAGGTTAGCGAGGTTGCTAGCGAGGAAAAGGGTACTGTTGACGCGACAGACGTGAGCACTCATGTAGAGCCAGATCTGCGTGCAGAAGTGAAGTGCGAGCTGGACGATGCAGTTGAGAGTAGTTCTCGGGATGGCGAGCTCCGTAGTCCACGAGAGAACAACTGCATTGTTCAGGGATCGGTGCGGCTCTCCGCCAGTCTAGATGGCCTAGATAGGGATGATTCAGTTAATCGTTCGGACTGTGCGCGTGAGACAGCGATCGATACCGACGGGCTGTGTGCCGATGCACAGCGTGAGCTGGGCAATGTAGTAGAGGGCAGTTCGCAAGAGTGCGAGTTGTCTTACTCGAGTAAAGCCTGCTGCATTGTGCCAGAGTCGGTTGAGCTGTCCGCCGGTCGAGGCAGAGAGAGTGTTGATTTAAGTCAGAATCACTCAGACTGTGCGGGTAAGAGACCGATCCGGGCCGACGAAATGTGTACCGGCCAGCACGAGGCACGAGAAGGCGACATGAAGGCGAGTGCAAAGAGAAAGCGCCGTAAAAAGAAGCGCGGTAAAGACCGAAAGTCGGTAATTAATGTAGCGCCGCCAAAAATGGCGAGAAACCCAAAAGGGCAGGGCGCGAGGAAGAAGGTGCGGTCGTCTAGGACGATGTTGAAGCATCCAGAACGTTCGAGCCACCGGTCAAAGGGGGACCGCGAAGAATGTTCTGCACGGACGCGGACAGAGGGCACGAGGCTGTTAAACTCCTCGTCGTTCCGTAGTTCTTTTCATAGCTCAGCGTGCAGTTCGAAGAAACGCAAGGTGGCAGGACGAGACCAGGTGGGGAGTAGCGACGCGGTCAATCGAGTTTGTGTTGAAAGCGGGGCGCGAGGACGTAACGTCTTGGGGGAGCTGATAGTTAGTCAGCCCTTTTGTTGTCTCTCGGCAGCCAGAGTAGCTTTCAAGCCGCGACTACCGCGAGGACGGCTCAGAGTATGAGTCAGACATAAGCGTTTGGAAAAGGAGGCGAAGAGCCCTTCCGTAGAAATGGAGTGTCTTGTTTTTTTATTTTGAGCATCGGAAAGTTTTTCGCGATTTGAGACTAGGATTTCTTTCAATGTGTAAGGTTTGAGCTTTGTTTGTGTTTTCGTTCGAGAAGCTCGAGATTTGAAAGATGCGTTTTAGGTAAACCTGTAGTCTCGCGAGGTGCTCATTAATAAGTAGATAGGCTTTTTTTGTGTGTGTGAGTAACCTGAGGGTCAAGGTTATTGTTGAGAGGCCTATCGTAACGCGCGTGTGTTTTATTTAACCTTCTTTCTTTTTAAGTGTTGAATTTTCTAAGGTTAAGCGCGTAGATTTTCAGCGAGTGCATTAGTTGCACTGAGAGGCGTTCTTAGTTCCATTAGCGCGTGTCCTGTGTGGACGGAAGGAAGCAGATTTATGACTGGGTTGCTAGTGTGTGTTGAGGGCAGCCGTATTCTGACTTCTTTAGTGAACGTGCGTGGAAAGAGTTAGTAGAAGACGCATCATTTTAAGAGTTCTGCGGAGTGTGTAAGTCCCGCAAGTTTAATTGTTCGTTTATGTCACGTGTCCTGTAGGACTTTCAGGGAAGAAACGTGAGTAAGCGTAAATGAAAAGTTTGCCTACAACGCAAGTACGCGTTCTGTTTAGTGACCACAAGGCTAGTGCGCTTGTGATTACGTACTTGTGAGGTTGACCAGATTGTTCAGTGGCACCAATACGTGCGATAAGTACGCCACTGCGATAGATTGGAAACATGCTGTTCGTGTAGTTAGGCCACTTAAGTTATGGTCGGCTGTTTTCATTTGTTGTTTGCATCGTCAACGACCCTTTTGTTTTGCAACAACAATAATAGTCTGGTCTTGTGGGCAATCGAGGAGAAATGGATAGCTGTTTGGAAGGGTGGTTGGAACTGTTTTGTCAAAATTGGGGAACTAAAAGATCAGGGTTGATTTTGACTCAGTAATAGCCTGGCGAGTCAGGGGTGAAGAGCCTGCGCTTACGCGTGGTGCAGCGCTGTGTTGTTTGGTTTGTTTGACGTATGTTCTCCAGGGCCCAGGATCCCGAGGGTTGTCAAACGAGGCTCGACCCCAGTACCCTGCAGCTTCTATCAGCGTTCCTCATGGCCAGCGAATTGAGTTCACCGGCCATTCAGAACTACCGGGGCGAGGACGAGCTGTTAGATATGGAGCTGTTTCCTGCGATTACTTCGAGTTCCCCAAACCACTTCGAGTCGCAGCACAGCTAATTGAGGAATGCCGAAGCAGGAAAGCACATTCCAGAGGAGCGGCCGAGCAAACAAGTTTAAGGCAACAAGTTCACGTGCCAACAAGTTCGTGTGCCGCCGGGATTAGCAGGTGGGCCTCGGACAATGGAGCATGAGCAGCCCTCCCCTTCTCCTCGTTAGAAGTGCATTGCCAGTCTGCGAGGCAAGACCGCAGAGATCCGCCAGGTGTGACACCGCGACACGGGCGCCTACCATTGGCTGAAAGTGGCGTCATCGGAGCGGACTCTCCCATTGGTCAAACATGACGTGACTTACAGTGCTCGAAGGGTTTATAAGAAGCCTTCCAGAGAGACCTGAGGATTCTGGGACATGCCCTGATTCCCTGATTCACCTCTCTCGAACTTCTTGCCGCGGGCCGCAGCGTCCGAGTTGCTGCCGGCCCGTAATGACTGTACGACTGGTACTTGACGTCTCACCTCTCTGTATATAATGTAGAATAAATCCTCCCAAGTTTTCGCATCCCGAAGTCCGTCCCTCAACCCCTACAGCGGCTTAGTGAGCTGTAAAAAAATTTGTGATAAAAAGGGAGCGTGGTGATGCGACGACAAAAAGCAAGAGATGCCAAGCTAGATTGTGCCTTTAAGTGTGAAATGCTGATGTTATATGAATATAAAGAATGGATGAATCTAGTCGCACGATTCTGAACTGACTCGAGTGCATTGATGATATATGTTTGATGAGGGTTCCAGATGGTGGCGGTATTTTCCATTTGTGGTCTGACAAATGATTTGTATGCGAGTAGTTATAGAACATGGTTGTCTGTTCTCTTGAAGTTTCGTTTAATGAGCCTATTATAATATTGCTACGGAACAATATGTGCGATCACGAAAAGGCGAGCAGTGCGAAGACGACGCAAACGATGAGAAGCTAGCGCGGGCTGTTGCCTCTTGGCCAAGCGCAGCGTATTTTATTGTAAATATACTTGTACATAGCTTTTCGTCTGCGTCTTCCTACGTAACATATCTGACGGAGGTGGACATTCCCTGTACCTCGTCTCGGAGCTTCGCAGTGGACGGTACGTCAAGCCTTCCTTCATGGCTCCCGGCGACGGCAACCGGACTCCCCCGGCTCCGACACCTGCTGCCACTTCGACGACCTACATCAGTCTACCCGCTCCCCGTGATCCTGGCGTATTCTCGGGCAAAGATGGGGAAGACGTCGATGACTGGATCAGCCTGTATGAACACGTCAGCCGCAATAACCGGGGGGATCCTACTATCATGCTCGCCAACGTAGTCTTTTACCTCGGTGGCACACCTAGAGTTTGGTATCGCACGCACGAAGATGAGCTCACCAGTTGGGATTCACTTAAGACACAGCTTCGGGACTTGTTCAGCAACCCCTACGGTCACCAACTTGCCGCGCAGAAGGCACTTTCCGGCCGTGTGCAGACGTCAACAGAGCCCTATGTCACGTACATTCAGGACGTCTTGGCTCTGTGCCGCAAAGTTGACACCAACATGACTGAGTCAGACAAGGTTGCCCACATCCTCAAAGGCATTGCCGATGACGCCTTCAACTTGCTCGTTTGCAACAACGTAGCGACGGTGGATACTGTTATAAAAGAGTGCCGCCGCCTGGAATTCGCTAAAAGCCGACGTATTGACCAGCAGTTTGCCCGTCTGCCCAACACCCCAGCGACATCCTCCTGTGCCGACACTCCTCATCCCAACAACACTGCCGATGTTTCCAGGATCGTCCGGCGTGAGATCGAGGCCGCCTATCCGGCTGCCTTCGACTCCAGTCCCACCAACACATCTGCAGTCACGGTCTCACTGATCCAGGCAGTTGTCCGCCAAGAGTTCGAAAACATGGGTCTTCACACCATCTGCTCGGCCCATCATCCTGATACCCGCCCGGCTTCTTCGATTCCGCCCCATCCCGCACCTTCTTACCCACCACGTTTCCGCAACTTATCCGAATGGCGCACTGCTGACGACAAGCCCATTTGTTTCCACTGCCATCGAATCGGGCACATTTCTCGGCACTGTCGCAGTCGCTGGAGTTCCCCGACCCGGTCTACTTATACCGCCTACTCTCGCCCCCCAGGTGGCCCTTCTCGTCCCTATGCCGCACGCTCCGATAACACCGCCGCTGATTCTCCTGCACTGAACCGCTCCTATTCTCGTTCGCCTTCGCCCCAACGACGACGATCTCGCTCTCCCCAGCCCCGTCGCTCCTATTCGCCGACTCCCTTCGGACGCCGCTCCCAGCCGGAAAACTAGACGATGCAGCGCCTCAAGGTGACGCTGCATTGCTACCTACGCCGCCAAATCCTCTACTGAGTCACAACTGAATATCACAATTATAATGTGTGTGAAAGAGGCATAATGAAGCTGTGTGTGTGGGATTGATAGCACTGTGCATGATCAATAGTATCCATGGGCTTCATAGTATGCAGTATGCACCAGCACAGGACCAGCTGCATACGTGCTGTGGCCCAAACGAGTCTACTTGGCCGATCATGCTGTGTTAAAAGTTTCTGACAGGATGATGCATTGTGGATGCACATTGCTGTAGTGAATGGGCAGTCAGACCTCAAGTTCCAACACAGGCTTTTTTCTGCACTTTTGGAACTTTTAGTGCTGTTGGCAGTGAGGTTGAGCAGTTGCCACCTGGTGAACACTGGCTTAACCACGTCTAGTGCAGATGGGATGTTGCTTCGTCTGCTAGCCACTACACTAGAGGCTACCAGTATGTGTTCGTGTGTGCATATACATCATGCACATTATAGAGAAGCTGTTTACTTCTAGCCGTTGTATACATCCCCTGCATGCATTCGCAGGAGGGGTACCCTGGGCTGCTTATGTCTGTATTGGGGACACTGCGCATGGACAGAAATGTAGATGGCTTTGGCAGAGGAGAAAGAGTGTGGCAACAGCACTGCAGCAATGGAGAGGGGTAGGGGGAGAGGGCGAAGTAGTGTGATAACGGCACCTGTGCACATGGCCTGCGGGTCTGTGGTTATGAAGCGGTGACCACGACAGCGCTTATGTCGGCGTAGTGTGGTGGCGCACAACGGAGGAACAAGTGGAGAGGCACCTACAGCAGAAACTCGAATACAACGAGCGACAGCGTGACCATGGAAAGGCGGAGAATTTGTATGCAGCCTAAAAAGCTTCGCTGGTAATCCGTCGCCATATGAATGTTGTGGTCATAGGCGTATTTACCGGGGGAAGGCGCTTACCAACTCCCCCACTTTTGAAAACAGGCACTTTCCCTGCACATTCGGATAGTCCACCCAAGTACAGCTGAAGCAAAATTTTCTTTTTTAATAGGGTGGACACATAAGTAACGCTTTTCTTTAGTACCTATATCCTGCATAGGCAGCGAGGATTGCCTTTTGTGCCTCCTCGGGACGTGCTGTAATGGACGGCGCACAAGATCCGCCATACATGCTCACGTTGCGGTGAAGGCCTGATGCTGTGCAGTTTCCATGCTAACAAATATCAGCTTTCGCTTCTTGGATCACACACAGTTTTTTGGGACATCTATATCCGTATCTGAAAACACAATCAACTTTCCATGTTTAAACTGTGGACGAGGGGAGGTCCAGATAAGGTATTATAATCAGCCATGCCCAACAATTGATGTGCCTTACGGCATGAAATTGTTGGATTATCAAATGCTTGAACTATTTAATCTCTGTCCAGAAATAGCCTACATAGCATTGCGGTCTCACTATCTTATAACCATTAAAAATCTAACCAAACCCACTGGTGGTCCAGCTGCGCTATTTTGCTACAATTCAGCTTGCCTGCTCAAGTGCCGTTTGTGCCAACTGCGCAAAAGTGCGTTATTTTCACGTTTTCATGGCAGTGCAATGTTTTCAGTAAGGTTATGCAACTACAGTCGATGACCGATTTCCCGTACACCCGATTTTTCGGACATGCCCAATAATTAGGATGGATGAATCGATGTTATGAGCACCCCTATGGAACGGGGCAGTGGGGTATGCCACTAAGCTCTTATTTTATTGCCTAATGTCCTACTTATGTTAAAAAAGACAAAAAAAGGGGAAGAAAAACCCACGACGAATTCCTATAACCAAATTTTCTGACCCCCTATTGTGAAATTTATTTTTGTACACATCCATTGTTTGTCATTTCCCCACTTTTCTTCCACCAATCTTCCCATCACCTCTTACTAATCTCTATTATGGACATGCTTACTTTCCCCCTGCTCTCGATGAATCCAAGGGCTTCAAGAAGGCCAGTGACTTCTAAATTGACGGCTGGGCAGATATCTTCAAATCCTAATAAAGCATGCTCCATTGTTTTCCTATCTTTACCGCAGCCAGCACATGCTTCTTCTTCTTTCTTATATCTCGCTCTATAAGCACATGTTCCAAGGCACCCTGATTTTGCTTCAAAAAGTAATGAGCTTCCCTTTGAGTTATCGTAAATTGTTTCTTTCCTGATTTCGTTTTTTCCTTTGAAGTAGTTCCCTGAAAGTTCCCTAGCTTTCACTTGGAACACTTCTTTTGTCACTGGAAGGGCAGCTGCTCTCTGCGTCCGAACAGTCGGCCAAAACTGTCTACACTTCATGGTGATGGCCTTTCTTTGGTCTGCTAAATGCCATCTTCGTTGCGGCGCAAGCAAAAAGCTGTTGTTATTGTCCCCTCCAACGATGGACGTTTTTCTCGTCAACGCCGAAGTCCCGCCCGGCTTGAAGGTTTGATGATGCCTCTGTGGCTATCACAACTTTTCGCTTGAAAGCGGCGCTGTAGGGGCATCTCCTGCTTGGTGCCATCACGATAGCACCACACTGTTCACCAATACGGCCGACAAAACACGGATCAAAATGGCGACCTCGCTTGTGTGCGGTTGGCTACTGGCATGGCTAGTAGCGGCTGTGATACTGACTTTTCTAGATGGTGCCAGCTATGCACCATATTTAGCAGTTTCAATGAAAAACTGGTGCGTCTTTTAAAATCTTCAAATCTAAGCCGACCCTAGAGTTTGGAATATGATTATTTGAAAAAAACTGTTGGCCTAGATTCGAATAAATATGGTATTTGTTCAGTGTTCAAATTATGACTGGCCATTTTGCGCTCCCCGCTCTCTTTCCCAACTGCATATTCCATATTCAAAACGATGCGTTTATGGTCACACCCTATGCTGCTATACTCTTCCTCGTCAATGACCATTTCACTCAACTTATCATGAATTCCTTCTGCCATCATACAGTAATTGGTTGATTGCCGGTTTCCCACTTCCCACGTGGTCTGCCCTTCACACTTAGGTCCTGTATTCACAATTACGAGGTTATGTTGCTCACAAAGATCTAGCATTGACTACCTGTTGCTGTCAATGTAGCCATCTAGATCCTGTATGTGGGCATTCATGTCACCTCATAGGATAATTTCGGCATCATTCCGAAACTCTTAATATCGGCACTTAGGCATTTCGCTAACTCTTGATTCTTCTCTGTCCAATTGTTTCCAGTCCACAAATATGTTATGCCCAGCCAAGTTTTCTTTCCACTCATTGTACCTGTTAACCTAAGGTGCTCTTGACCCATTTGGCTTCCCTGATGGATGAGCATTCTGACTCCCTCTCCTTTTTTTTCCGATTTAGTTCTGTTGCACCCTTCCCAAACATAATTCTCAATCACTGGCGGCTCTTCCGAGTGTCTAAGGTGCGTTTCTGTAACCGCATCTACCCCTATTTGTTGTCTGTTTTTGCTCCTGAATCTCTACCTACTTTTCCTTTCTTGTGCCGCCCTGCATGTTTATGTAGCTTACTGCATGGCGAGCTCTCTTTCTTGTTTTCCTCCTTTTTCTGTTATTAATAGCGATGCTGTTCTGAGGTTCCCCTAGCCTTCTTCATTACTACCTACACTGGCCTCCTGAGCGCTCCTGGGCCCCCTGAAAAAGCAACCGTGTGACCAGCAAGTCGCCAGTCCACTTCTCTTCCAAGCCTGTAATTGAGGTGGATACCGTCTTCTTTCAAAACCACCACACCTCCTCACTTCCCTGTTTACTTCGACAACCTCGACACCTTTCTCTCGGCTCATTGTCCACATAGCCCCATTAACAGCCACTACGGCTCTTTGTACATTACTGTCACATGCAGGCACCTCCGGCACCATGCACACCACGATCTGCACCTGAGGGGACAACTAGCGCAAGTTGTCTACCCCCCTTTGCCAAGTGCTGGGCTAATCTTGTCCCCTTTTTGTTTACGACGTAATTCAGCCCACCTGCTACTACGACAAGGTTGCGTCCGTGGGCATTTTCCGTGAGCTTTGCTTTTGCTCACTCCATGACAGAACCCATTGTCTGCCGTGGAAATGTCCCTACCGCCACTCTTTTATCGGCTTTAACTTCTTGCCCAATTGCCTCTGAGCACCTAGCCAGGTTTGAGCCGCCGGCGATAATCACCCTTTCGCTCTCTTATACTGCCAAGGCCTCTCCCTGCTTCCCTTTGTGACCCTTTTCCATGTGATTTGGACTTGACGAGGGGCATTGACACCTGCGTTCCTGCATTTTCTTTGTAGTGGCCTCAAGGTAGGTGCAGCTCTTTCCAGCTGCTCTCTGCCATGTCACATCAGGAGACGACGTTCCATTGTCACAACCATTCTAGTTCGTGATGGCAGCCCGGTTCAGCTTTTCCTTCGCTGCTTGAAGTCTTTTTTTCCACCGCCTCCCGTGCATCGTGCTCCGTATTTAGCTCATTGTTGAGCTCTTCGACCTGTTTCACAAGCTCGTGCTTGAAATCATCTATTTTATTTAGCCTAGTATCAACATCACAGTGTCTTGACTGACTTTATTGACTCGATTTCTCCATTCTCGTCCTTCCCCTCGTCTACCTTGAGGAGACCCCCGCACACTGCACACTTTGCCATCATTTTTGCCATGAATACACACTGCACGCTTTGCCATCATTTTTGCCATGTTTTGCAATACACCAAAGCTTTCAGAGCATGTGCCCTCTAGCAAAAGCCAATATGCATGGTATCTAAATTTTTAATATGCCGCAAAATAATTATCGCCAATGTTTTAGAAGGAATAAATGCCGCACAGACTTAAAATGCAACTCCGGCAATTTTTTGACCATGTCAAGCTAATGGACTATTTACGTTCCCGAGAAGACTCCCCTGTCACACGTCTGATACAGTCGAACCCGGCTATATCGAACTTGTATAAAGAACGCCTATCAGTTCGATATAAGGCATAATACTATATAAACCTGCTAAAGAATTGGACTTCATAAAAGCACATACCATATATAAAATCACTTTATTGATGAAACTAGCTTAGTTTCGCATGAAGTAGTCTTGTATTTTCTTCTGCTTGGGCAATTTCGCTGCCTGCGGTGCACGCACTTCTCCACATTGTCCAAAGAGTCTAAAGAAGCACCAGACTAGTGCAAGTGCACCAAACACCTTGGCGGATGTGGGCAAAGAACCATCGTTGATTTCCTCATTGTGCCCACATTCAATTGTGCTCGGTACAATGTCGGCAATGTAAGCTTCATTTTCTGGCTCTCCCGTGGTAGCGACACCGTTGTCTGTGCTCACAAACTCGTTGACCGTTGACTCGTCAGTGGCTTCTGGAAATTCTGGCAGCTCGCTCCAAACTTCGGCAACACCAGCAACGGCATCGTCGCACTCATCAGAATTTACAGTTGTCACCAGGCACACGGAAGCCGGCACGTCTGAAGCAATTTCAGATTAACCACGTGTACACGGCCATGCGTGTGCATTGAGTGCCACGGGCACCGGCTCGCGTGTTTGACCACGTTAGGCCTGATCTCCCCCTTATTCTTCAAGATCGTGCTGGGACTCTCGTAATCTTGAATGCTGCGGGGTGCTCCGACTTCTCACTGCGTTCGACCCGATTTATGTTTTCAAGCTTTACGGTGAAAATTCTGCCGCTTCATCACACTAACACTGCGGGAGAAGGCCCACAAGGCGCAAAACAATGAACCAGAAAAGCAGCGAGACATTTCACACGCCATCTTGCATGACGAGGGCACAACAGCCTCTGATTGGCTGACTGAGCAAGCGCTGTGGGCAGGCCAGGATAATTTTTCGCAGGGGGGGTGTCGACGGCTCACCCAACGCAGTGCGGTCACGGTAGGGAGAGCGGTTGGATGGAGCCGCGCCGCCGGGTTTTCCCGCTGCTATGAGGGAAAGCAAACTTCTGGGGACACTTTTTCGGCGCTTGTCTTCAATGTATCGGGAGTTGCTCCTATTTTTGTTCGATGTAAGCATAATTTTTGCTATATATACTCATTGTAACTATACTTTGTTAAGAATTGTTCGATATGCAGAATAATTCGATGTAAACGGGTTATACTGTTGTAGAATTGTTTAGCAGATTCGAACATAATTTTAAATAAACAAAAAAGCTTGAAAACGAAACCGAAACCTGACCAAGGTGCCGAGCGAACCTCTTCGTGTGACGTCACAAGTGTCCCCAACAGGGAAGGCGCGCAAGGCATGCCAGTCTTGCCCGCTGGCAGCAAAGAGCTGAGGCTCAGCTGAATCATGACCACGCCAGTCGTTTGGGTGATAGTGTCAGCTGCGCCAGCTCTTCAGATCTGTCAAATATTGATGGTTATAATTCTGACGAATTCAATAGCCATGAATCGTCGTCCGCATTCGACCTGCCACCACGAGAGCCAGTGCCCATGTGCTACATATCGTACTGCAACATGAAGACCATGGGTGTTCATAATCACTGATTTTATATGTGCTGCCTGCTATTTTAGGTGTTTTACCCCTTCTCAAAGAAGCGCTTTGCATGCTCACTGTAAGATGTGGCGCACGACTTTCCACATTTGTATCTCGTAAGAATGCCGCTGACAGTCCAAAGCACCGAACATTTGTTTAGATAGGCAGGTACAGCGACTACTCGTCGTTCGTTTGAGATATAATGCTAGCCTCTCATCGGTGACATCAATTAATATCAGAACACATCAAAACAGGCAGATTTTTTGCACATAAGCACCATTGCATCACTCTGAATCACGCTGATATGAGAGACGAGACACCTTAAAAAACAGTGAGTGGAAGACCGTAGTACGGGAGCGTTGTTATGCTGCGTACTGATCATTCTTCGTATTCTCTTCATGCATGCAATACGTTCCACAAAGTGGACACAGATCAGGACTTTGCGCATGTAATCGTTCATTTAAAGAACGCATAGTTTTCTCGCGGAAACACTGATGCCAGTATTGACACCGTTGGCAGCTGAATGAGGCTGTTGTTTACTCTCCTGTATCGAAGGGGCCTATGCTTGCTGCACATTTTGGATACAAGTCAAGCAGTGCACCTAAGAAGGTAAATAATGAGTCTGCATGACAATACGTAGAAATACACCCATGTTCGCAGTCGCATTTAATTTAGGGAAGTGCCGGTGAGTGCGGTAGGCAGCTTTTCGTCGAAAACGGCAACAAACGGATGTCGATACTGCTCCGTGTTGTCGCTTCTCACTTTTTGTGTGTACACTGTATGAAATGAGGAATCGTTTATTTCAATTCCGTATGATCAAAAGTGAACTATAGAAGTTTTCTTCATCCTAATGACTTAAATTAGCTTCAGGTCAGTCGTTCAGGTTCACCAGCAGTAGACGCGTGAACTATGCGGCTATGACATATAGGCTTAACCTCGGCTGAACGCGATCGGCATCGGTTCAAACTGTGTGTGGGGATGGCGAGGGCTGAAGTTCGTGCAGCCACAACACAACACCACTCGCCTCCCATCTCTTGCCCTTCTACAGGGAATGCAGTGTATCGCGACAGCAACTTCTCATGCCATGCACTAGCTCATGATCGCCGGCTCCTCGATGCTCTCATCGCTGTCGTCTGCATGATCTCGCCACGCTTTGCATGGAACACTCCTGACGTCATACACAATGTAGTCTGTAACTAAAAAGGAGGCAAGGTAGGGTGTTCAAGGCAGTTAATTAAATTCATTTGTAAAAGAACCTGTGCAACTCAATGCTGCTTTTCTGAGGACATGACGGAAGTGCTCAGAGGAACGCACCCAGCGAATTTCATCGGCATCCGTTGACACTGAAAAATCACCACGTGTTCACACTTGTATAACCACATGGCCACTCTCTCACTGTCCTACCAAAGCAATATTCCCACTACCAATGCACACACAGTAAAATCACTAATAGCTGTTAGTCTTGCCACTTCCAAAGTACTATTTAAAGGCTGTAAAGATTTAACGTCCCACACGGTTGCACATGCTGAAGCACGTTGCGCAGAAGGACTCTCCTACTTTTCTGCAAAACCAAATATACATGAAAAAAAAAGGAGAAAAAGAAAGCTAGCCAATTATTTAAAGGCTAAAAAAATAAAAATGAAAAGCAGAAGCAAGCCGAAAGCATGCACAAAAAAACTTACGTTTTCATCGTCGCCATGGAGCCCTAGAAAAACACGTCCGTCAGCCACAAACATCACATCATCCTTCACAGTGCCGCCACATCAATCAACCCTTCACGGCACTGCCACCGTACCACGTAGAGTCAATGCATAGGAACGTCTGATATTTCAGACGCAAGAACCCTTCGCTTTTCAATTTTCCGCACTTCTTGCCATGACTGCAGGTCCAAAACAGAATTGATCGAAGTCACGACTGCCGCAATTTTGATTATCTTGCCACCTGTAACAGGCGTTCTCACATGCAAATCTGCTGGCAGACCACCACAGCAATGCTAGGCTTAGCTACTTTGACGTTCACTGCCAAGCTTCATGTGTTCGGTGCCATGTTCCTAATTAAAACAATCTGCCACTGTTAGCAAATGACACTGATCCCGCCTATCCAAGCTTGCTTCGAAGCTCAGAAAATAAGAGTTGCACAATGCCCGTTTTCGAAAATCAGCTTTGCCTTAATACAGAAGTGTTAGGCGGTGGAGCCTACGCAAAGTTGCACGGTGAAGCATACCAAGATTGAGAAGGGACGATTGCCAGAGGACACTGTATGTTACCCAAGTATTATTGCGCAACAAAAAAGACACAGACGCAAGAAAAGAAGAACACATACCAAGTGCTACGTCTTCTCTTACGTCCATGTCTTTTTTTGTTGCGCAATAATACTTGAGTAATGGATTACCAACTTGACCCGGAATGCTGCTCTCACACAGTATGTATTCCTTAATTATACACACATGCACCTGCCGTCTTCTGTCACAGTATGAGCACTGATATGCCTAATAAGAGTACCAGCAGCCATTCAGAGCTATTTGACCCCTTGGCGGCATTAAAAGGCATGCATTCGTTTTTTCATACTGCCCGATTTTTCTGACGTTTACTGTACTCAACTATACAAATTGATTTGTGAAAAGTCAAATAATTTTTCAGTTCACGACTCGATTATTCTCCAGTTTTCATATATTTGGTGAAATACACAACTGAGGTTGATGCATCAATTGCACACTGCCTTACTATAGCGCTCAGTTGGTTTCGGGACAAAAGAAAATTTAATTCTGGAGTTTTTATGTGGCAAAACCACAATCTCATTATAAGGCACGCCTGTCTTGGTACAAGGGTCGTCCAGGTCATCAACTTCATTCGAAACAATTCCTATACCCGATGCCGACAAAGGAAATGGCGACGAAAGCAGCATCTCTGTGCGAAGATATAGGACCGATTAGCCACTAAAAGGCACGCAGGTCGTATCGTATACGTGTGCTCATGTACAAAGATTCACGCATTTGCACTTGCAGTTTGGAATTTTCTGTCAGATAGCAAACTTCTACACACAATTGCAGTAATTTCCAGCTTCAACTGTTGACAAAAACACATGTGCATGATCTGAAAACTGATCGCCCATTAGCCACTCGCACAAAAATATTAGCAGCAAGCTTTCTGTGATGGCTTGTGGAAAGTTTGCAGGTCGCATCGGCCCAGAGCCAACTTTTGCCCACACTGCCTTAGCCGTTAGGCCTAATTGACAGTGCTCCGAAAGGTTGGTCAGGCATTGGCAACAAAAGTTACTGTGTTGCACCAGATCGACTCCTGTATATTCGCAGAGGCCACACAACACACGTGAAGTCTACAAACCACCTCACAACAAAAGTGATCCTACGGGATGGTACGAACATTGTTCTCCACTGCCGTCACCACCTTTGTGACACACCGTACAGAGGCATCTCATCTTGGCACTGTTCATAGACGCATATTTCCTTGTCAAGCTTCTAGCATTGTTACAGGACACAATACACATTTTGTCTAGTGCGATAAAGCATATCAAAACACATCTGTCATTTGGAATGCACATAAGACACTTGCCATCACTTTTTGTCTTGTGCCTTATGGCACAAATTGTTCTAGCTCATTTGTAATTTTATGTCTGTCTTGTGCCCAGGCGCATATATTTGTTCTTGTTAGCCTACAAAATGTTATTTAATTGTTTACAAATTGAACTTCCTTGGCTACCCAAATAAAAATGTTTGCGGCATCCAGTGCAGTCCACTTATAACAATATCGAGAAAGACGAAAAATATATGATCGCTATATCTGGACTGCAGTTATTTAAAAAAAATTTTTTTTTAAACGCGGAACAAACCTTTGCAGCCCCGAACTCGAATTCGCTACTTGCTCTAAAGAATAGATGATCTAGAAAGTAGGCTGTGAAAAACAAACTTTATTTCTAGTGCCAATGACTGGGTCAAGGGTTAGGCACGCCGAAATAGTCCGAAATCTGCACTTGCTTTTGTGGCAGCTTCAGCTTCACAACCGCGGTGTGCATGGATTGCAGCGGTTGCGCGAACACTGGCAGCAATCCTTTAGCATGCACAAAATCAATTAAGGAGTCGATCGACGACAGTGCACTTTGCGTGGACATCGAGGTTGGGGTCAAGGAGCCACTGTCAATCTCATTGTCACTGTCGCTGCTGCCGTCGCCACCGTCGCACAACTTTGCCGTCTGTCGAGACAGCAGATCTTCGGTGATCGCCTCGTCGGTGACCTCATCGCAGAACGAGGCAGCACTGTCTGCAGTCAAAAACTCCTCCTTCGACGCACCACCTGTGTCACCAGTAGGAATGAGCTCCCAGAGCTCGGTTATGCCAGCGGCTTCCATCGTGTTGGTCTCAGTGGGTTGGGGAAGTTCGTCCTTACGCACAAAGCCCGCCTTTTTGAAGCAATTGGTGATGAACCACTGGTAAAGCGCCTCTTCAACATCGGCGTACAAAGGGTCTCTAACCCTTTTCCACTGATCGACATGGCCGCTGATAGCTCCTGCCTTCACAATCGCGGTGCTCCCGGTTTTCAAGATGGTTGCTGTCGTTAACTGGGCGAGCTCATACTTCTTCACAAGGGCTCTCACCTTGAAGCCGCATCAAGAGTCCTGCAATATATCTATCTTCATGTCAAGCAACACAGCTTTGCGCTTTGTCGGCGCCATCTTCGAACTGGGTTGAACCGTTGATTGCACGCTGCTTCAGTGGCGTCGGCCTGCTATCACGAGAGAGAGAGACGTGGGACATAGAGAAAGATGTGCGGGACGGGCGCCACCGCGCCGCTTTGCTTGTCGCTTTTTTCTTTCTTTCTCTCTCTTGCGCAGCAAGTGTGGCCGACGCGCATGAAGCAGCTATTATTTTATTTATTTAATAATACTGTCAGCCCATGAAGGGCTGTTACAGGAGTGGAAAATACAAACACATACAAGGATACAGTATGACAACAAAAGCAAGTAAATGAACAGCAGCAGACATTTCAGCAGGGACGCGAATCGGTTTGGATTTTATGCACCTTACAAACTTCCCCCCCAAAGTAAGAAACAAAATGAACAGATACACCTTTGACAAAGTTATGATATACATATTAGTTAGCGGCAAAAAGAATAACGTGTACACATTGCAAAAACTCCTCAACGCATGAGGCCGACATGACAGAGTCAGGGAGCGCATTCCATTCCGCAATACCTCTCGGGACAAAGCTGTACTTAAAACAGTCATTTCTGACCTGAGGGGGTGTGATGTACTGGCTATGACGATGTCAGGATATTTCATTTGTCGAGATTTTGAAGAAGTTGTGCTTGTCGACAAGCAAGTGACCATTAATGATAAGGTAAATTAGTTTCAGTCGCTCATACTTGGTACGTAAGTCTAGCGGAGGTAAGTCGGCAAGCTTACAAAGTTCAGTGGGGGATTGGCAGTAGCGATACTTGTTAAATATGAACCTTGATGCTAACCTCTGGATTCTGTCAATCTTTTGTTGGTTGGATTTAGTGTAGGGATCCCATACAGCTTTAGCATACTCCAAGATAGGACGTATTAAGGATTTATAGGCTAAAATTTTGACCTCGGGTGTCGACGCACTTATATTCCATCTTAGGCTCCAGAGCGCTTTGCTGGCCTTATCACATACAGCATCAATGTGTTGATTCCATCTGAGGTCAGAAGCGAACGTTACTCCTAGATACTTATGTTTATCGACTCTGCTAATAGTTATACTATTTATATTGTAAGGGTAATGCAAAATTTTTTTCTTTCTCGTTATGGACATAACAACAGACTTAGCTGCGTTTAGTTCCATCTGCCAGTCGTCACACCATTTTTTAATTATTTGCAGACTAGACTGTAAATTGGCCTGATCATTACTATCCCGAATTTTATTATACATCACACAATCATCAGCAAACAGTCTGACAGGGACACTAATATTACTGGGCAAGTCATTTATAAAGATCAGAAATAAAAGAGGACCTAGGACACTTCCTTGCGGAACTCCGGACACAACACGGGAAGGGCGTGATGTGCACCCCCCGAATTCAACGTATTGTTCTCTAGAAGAAAGGTAAGATGAAAACCACTGAGTGATTGCGGGGCTCTGAAATACAGAATCAATTTTTATGATTAACTTCGGATGGGACACTTTGTCGAATGCTTTTGCAAAGTCGAGGAAGATTATGTCTGTTTGACCACGGGAGTTTAACGTTTCAGAGAGGTCATGTACAATTTCAATGAGTTGGGTGGTTGTTGAGAGCCGTTTTCGGAAACCGTGCTGTCCAGGAAAAAACAAGTTGTATTTGTCCAAGCAAGAAACTAATTGTTTATTAACAATGTGCTCAAGGAGCTTAGAACACGCGCTTGCAATAGAAATTGGTCTGTAATTTGCCACTTCCGCTGTACTGCCACTTTTGTGTATAGGTATGATTTTTGTGCATTTCCATGCTACCGGGAAGCAACCACTATCAACAGAGGACTGAAAAATTTTAGTTAGGTATTGAGAGTTCCATTCTGCATATCTACGTAAAAATTCATTTGGAATGCCGTCAGGACCAGGACTCTTCTTAACATCAATATTCAGGAGAAGATTTAAAACGCCTTGTTCATTGATTTCAATGTCTGCAATGGGTGGTCTAGCAGCTGTGTAGGCTATATGAGGTGTATGACCATTATCTTTAGTAAAAACGGATGCAAAGTAAGCATTAAAATTATCAGCCTGCATTGCAGCAGTACTGCAGGATTCTGAGGATAACGGTTTTGTGGATGGGTTGACGTACCGCCAGAACTTCTCTGGCGCCTCTTTAAGGAACTTCGTAAGTGTCACATTATAAAACTTGTCTTTAGATTGTTTTATAAGGCATTTCAGGTCATGGCTCATGTGTTGAGTTGAGATTTTCTTATCGGGGGTTGGATTCCTCGAACAGTCCCCACGTTTCCGCCTTAATTTTCTTTTTAGACGTATAACTTCCCTTGTAATCCAAGGATTTTTCCTTTTAATTCTTTTATAGCACTTTGGTATGTAGTTTTTAATACAATCCATGACCGTTGCAAAGTAGTAGTCCCATAAGTTATCTGTACTAGTATTTGACTCAAAGAGATGAACAAAATGGTCGAAAGAACGCTCTAAAAAGTCTAACACACCAACATCATTGGCAGAGGAAAACTTCAAAAATGTTTTACGAAGAGCACATGGGTATGGCACAGGTCCTAAGTTTAGAAATGCTTGCACCATTTTATGGTCCGAAAGACCATCCTCCGTTTTACATATTTCTAGATATGGTATTAAAGAATTTGACAGAAAAATGAAATCGAGTATTGATGACTTAGTCTCACAGATTCTTGTATAATCTGTCACTACCTGGGTTAGGCCTAAACAGAAAGCTAGCTCCAAAAGCTGGTCACAACTTGAAACCTCAGTCTGTCCCGGTGAAAGTGTCGGCCAATCAATGCCGGCCAAGTTAAAATCACCTAAAAGTATAATGTTATTGCCTTGATGCATGTTCGACTCCATAAATTTTCTTAAATGCAAAATAACATCTACGGGTGAGTTAGGAGCCCTGTAAATACAACCAATAAGGACTTGATGTTCACCCAACTTTGTTTTGATCCAGACCGTTTCCATCGCTTTCTCGGTCTCGAGAATATCGTATGGTACACCGTTCTTTATCAAGAATGCTACGCCACCACCTCGACCGTCCCGATCTCTTCTGACAATTGAATACCCAGCGGGTGTGACCTCCGAATCATTTACATCCTTACGTAGCCATGTCTCAGTTATACCCATGACATCTGGTTCATGCTCCAAGACAATGCTCTCTAGGGATTCCAACTTATTTAGGATACTTCTGGCGTTGACATTAATAATACTAAACTTTGCCTCTTTTGTACGGGGATGTCAGGTGTTTTTTGCGCGAAGTGGTTGCACAACTTTGACCCTTTCATGTTTATCTTCATCCCAACTGAACATCACATTATTAACTTTCAATTTATCGAAGATCAATGCCACTTTTGCTCCACCTTTCCTTTCCTCAGAGCAAGAATTCCACAGCTTCTTTCGTAATTCAACAATCCTTTTAGAGTAATCTTCGCTAATACTAATCTGGGTGCCTTTGAGTTTGGAACAATTTTGTAGTATTATTTTCTTATCCCTGAAATCTACGAGCTTTAGTATGATCGGGCGGTTCACACCAGGAATCCTTTTTCCGAGCCTGTGAATCCTCTCGATGGAGCCTAACTTGAGCTTGAGTATACCTTCGAATATGTCGTCGTTTACTTTTTTCATTAGCATTTCCTCACTTTCTTGCCCTTCTTCCACAACTCCGCGTACAATTATGTTATTTCGTCGAGATCGGTTTTCTAAATCATCGACTTTACGGCCGAGCTCAGCCAAATTAGCATCATTCCTGATAACTAAATTCTCAATTTTTGTGAGCCTGCCACGTGTTTCATCCAGAGACAGCAATTTATTTTCTATCGTTGATAGCCTGTTTTCAACAAGTTACAAACTAGCATCAGAAGAAGCTTGCTTTTCTTGTATGTCATTAAGCTTAAGCAGGATTTTCTTCTGCGTTTCAAGTAATTCCTTAAGCATCTCGTCGGTCAGAGGACCAGGGTTTTCTTCGACGTCTCCGGATATTAACAGCAACATCCTCACCACTGACAAACAATCACATGAGCAATTCCAAAGGATGTGTGGACACGGCAGCACGACCAAACAGAGCAAATTGCTACGGAAACCAATATTTTTTTTACTAACCTGCAGGAACAATGGTATGTCAGTCGACATAGTCACGGCCGGGCTGCCATGTCCACTGAAGGAAAGAGCCGGTGAAGATCCTTTTATAAGCGGTGGGCGTGTGCCAACGTCAAGAGTCCATTGGCATCATCGTGCGCCCAAATGCTGCGCGGTAGTTGACGTACACGTGCGACAGCAGCGGTACCACCCAGATATCAGGATCCGGACGGAATCCGCCGCCTTCACTTTCCAAAGCAGGGAAGCACAGTGTTTGAACGGACGCAAACTCCAGCGGGCAGGAGCCATGGTCCGCACGATGTAGATCGCCAGCTGCAGTGAAGAGCACGCAGGCCGAAAAGACCTGCAGGAACAATGGTATGTCAGTCGACATAGTCACGGCCGGGCTGCCGTGTCCACTGAAGGAAAGAGCCGGTGAAGATCCTTTTATAAGCGGTGGGCGTGTGCCGACGTCAGAGTCCATTGGCGTCATCGTGCGCCCAAATGCTGCGCGGTAGTTGATGGACACGTGCGACAGCAGCGGTACCACCCAGATATCAGGATCCGGACGGGATCCGCCGTCTTCACTTTCCAAGGCAGGGAAGCACGGTGTTTGAACGGACGCAGACTCCAGCGGGCAGGAGCCATGGTCCGCACGATGTAGATGGCCAGCTGCAGTGAAGAGCACGCAGGCCGAAAAGACCTGCAGTAACAATGGTATGTCAGTCAACATAGTCACGGCCGGGCTGCCGTGTCTAGCGCCATCTTGTAGTGCGCTGCGCCTACTCAGGTACTCTCCGGTGTGCGGTCGGGGCGGGACGTGCTGCACGATAATGGCGGCATATACGAACTTACGGAGGTAAACATCGCCTCGTCTTGGCACCGTTCGTTTCAGGGAACTAAGTAATGCAAATGTTACGACTATTTGGCACGAAAAACGCCGTCGAAACGGCAAAATTTTGATCGTTATATCCGATACGCAGTAAATAACCTATTGTTATAAATGTTTTTTTCCCCATAGACCTAATGCATAAAATGACTCTCTCATGTTGACCCATCAATATAACCGATATATCGTTATAATAGGACTGCACTGTACCATGCATGGTAAACTGTCCGTGGGAAGGCAAGCTTAATTGGTTGCTGTTGGCTTTGTGTCTTGCTTCACTGTTGAGCAGTGCTTACTGACTGTGCAGTAATAACAAGCTTCGCCAAATGGCTACAGATTACTGCTGTACAAGCTAGTGTCCCAAAAAGACTAATTTTTCTGCTCTGAAACTATTACAAAATGCTGGTGTGGCTGCTCCTAAGCTGCTCCAGAACGACATTTTTCCTGCTCGAAAAATCGCTCTGAATCCTAAACTGGCAGGACCAGCACTGCAAACCTCTTACAGGTATAAATGTCAAATTTGATTGTGTTATCCCGACTTATCGCAGATATGTTCATGAATGCAATCTTGGTCGAACTTGCAGAGCTATGTCAATACCAATAGAACACTGACTTGAATTTTTTCTAAAGGCATGTGTGACTTCTGATGTTGTCGATTTCATTTCAGGCTATTTCTATATAAGAGCTATACCAATACTTGTTTCCCGGCAGGATGAAAAACAGCAAATATTCTATATTTTGAACAAATGAGGGCCACTTTTTGGTGACGTGTGCTGAAAACTTTTAACTGTGTAGGTTGATTATGTGGTCTAAAAACACATAGTGGATACTCGCTTTCTCTGAATTTTTACGCATCATACATGGCATTTAGTAGTTTTCCCCTGGTATCCTCGCTAAACTATAAGGGGCACGGTGTTTAAGGATGGAGTGACAATTGATAAATGTCTATTCTGTGTAGGTTCATTGCAGCCTTTGTTGTAAGATGCTCATTGAAGCATTCCAAGATGTTATATTGAAACTAATAAAAATGTTTAGCAGACTACTAAAACAACAGCACAAGATAGGGAATTGAAATTCTGTGATAGTGGGGATAATTTTAAGTGCAACATGTAGCAAAGCTTTCACTTTCCTACTTTAAATGCAAGTGTTGCAGATAACTAAACCATTGCTTTTCATCTGTTTTCATGCATCATACAAGATTTTTAGTTTGTTTCTGCAATGTCCTCGATGAGCTGAACCAGGTGTCTTGTGACCCATGTTTACATGAAAGAGATTTGTTGAAAAGTTGAATTTTTCCTTTATTATTTCTATGCATGTGCTTCTTTCTGATTATGAAATACCAGCTGGTAAGTACAGGTGCTTGCTCTACTGGAGGTGTTCATTGCAGCTCCACAGTAATAGCCTATGAAGCTTTAATTTTATGCCCCTCTCCTATGCCCACCGTTCAGTACCAGTCACCACTGTTTGCTGCGCATCGACTTCCTAAGGCTCATTAGGAACCTTGTGTCAGTGATCACAGCCAAGATGTGCGACACCCTACATTTAGGGAGGCTTCATTACATCGAAGTGGGCTAGTGTCATTAGCAGCGCTGCACGATTGTACATCTAGCATCCCTCTAGTGGGTTCCCTTGTCATCACGCATCCGCTAGGTAGAGTAGCAGGCTAGAGCACAGGTGGACCTCTGTGACTTGGATAAAATCTCTCTAAAAGGGGCAGTGTGTCACATGTTCATGCAAATACAGCATAAAAATTTGGAGGATGCTTAAGCTTTGCCTTTAAGAGTGGAACACGATAGCATTCAAAGATCGCTGACTGCTTTTAACGCCTCCCGGCAGCTGCAGCGTATGTAACCATAATGTTTATCACGAAACGCTTGCAGTGAACACTATGCACGAAGGTGGGCTTTCTGGGCAAAACACAGCCTCTTGCATGGGTCGCGATGTGGCAGATGCGAGACCATCTGGAAGTCTTTCAAGAATGTGGGCGCTTCGCTCCATGGACTCTGAAATATTTATGTGCCGTTGCGTGCAAATGGCAGACATCGCCTAGGTTTGTGCATTGTAGAAACACTGGAAAAGGGGTTTGTTTGAGTTTTCACATAACAGAATTATGTTTTCTTGTAGATTCAAATTACAATCCGAGAGCTATCATGACTGTAGGTTGTGTGCAAGTCGTAGTTTGCGATTTTTCCACGTATTTTAGCATGAGAAATTAAATTAGTTCAGTGAATTCTTTGCGTCACATGAACGAGCTGGATATGTGTGGCTCAAAAATCTTTTTTCTCATTGTGGCGCCCACCGCCGGACGCCAGTGAGGGACGCCGATGTCGACGCTGGATTTTCTGCCACAAGGGCTCCTTGAACTTAACGCTGTCACGTTAAATATTCTGGCAGAACCAATCTCTCTATGACTGTTGATGGTAATGCATTAGCATTGAATCAATATAGCAACACAACATATCGCCACTGTCAAAGCGAGTTATGTATGAGGCATGTACTGCAGCAGGACTCTTCTTTTGCGCTTCCTGAAGAACATTCAGCACCAACTAGCGCCGCTGCCGCAAAGCCTGCACACGGCCTCCAAAATACGAGGTCTGTTAGAAAAGTGTCCGACATTATTATTATTATTTTTTTTAATGCCTGATGGATATGAAACAAATGCACTTGCATCAGCCGACCATGAACCTTCGTGCGCATGCGCAAATTAATTTTCGCCTGCTGATAGCGTCAGTCGCTGAGATGCCGCGTTTTTGCGGGGTAGTGCACAGTGCTCTCGTTGGTTTTTTATTGCAAGGAAAATGGTGGAGCAACTGGAGCAGCGCTACTGCATCAAATTTTGCCAGAAACTGGGCAACAGCCAAGTGGAAACCATTTGGAAGATTCAGATGGCTTTCGGTGACAATGCTATGAGCAGCACACAGATTAAGGAGAGGTACAACCGGTTTAAAGACGGCCACACATCGGTGGAAAGCGAGCCACGCTCCGATCGGCCATCAACATGCCGAAAGGACCACGTCATTGCCGAAGTGAATGCTGTGGTGATGCGGGACCATCGTGTGACTATCCGAGAAATTGCGGAAGAGGGGGGCATCGGAACTTTTTCTGCACATTCCATTATGACCGAAGATTTGGCCATGAAGAAAGTTGCGGTGAAATTTGTGCCGAAGCTGCTCACGGTGGGCCTACGTTGGGGTGATAGAGGTTCATTGAAGAGTGGTACATATGCACACACTGCCACATACTCGTTGATCCAAGTTGACCTAATGGTTGGTTTAAAACCCTGTTATGTCAGCAAAGCAGCCCGATGTGCTACCCATTCGACCACTGACTACTCAGTGACCCAGGTAGGCGGGAAAAGTTAGGTATAAACTTGCATAGATACATAGATGATCATCATCAGCTTATATTTATGTCCACTGCAGGACGAAGGCCTCTCCCAGCGATCTACAATTTCCCCTGTCTTGTGCTAGCCAATTCCAGCTTGCGCCTGCGAATTTCCTCATTTCATCAGCCCACCTAATTTTCTGCCGTCCTTAACTGTGCTTCCCTTCCCCTTGCACACATTCTGTAACTAATGGTCTAGCGGTTAGCTACCCTATGCATTACATGGCCTGTCTAGCTCCATTTTTTTCTATTAATGTCAACTAGAATATTGGCTATCCCCATTTTCTGTCTGATCCACACCACTCTTTTCCTGTCTCTTAACATTATGGTTGACATTTTTCGTTCTATCGCTCTTTGCGGGGTCCTTAACTTATTCTCGAGCTTCTTAACCTCTTAAGTTTCTGTCCATATGTTAGAATGCACTGATTGTACACTTTTCAACGCTTTCAACACTTTCACTTTTCAAAGTGGGCTCGTCGGCTGGCCGCCAGTCAACATGACCAACCCGTTGCTTTTTTACATGCAGTTTTTCCTGTTCGGCACGACAGCGGTCAGCGCATTGCAAGATTCAACGCCCTTGCTCATCACCACGGCAGGTTTCTACGGAGACTGCGCATACGCGCCGCCACACCATGAAGATCACTGGGCGTCAATGCATCCAGACCTATCGACATCATCAAGAGCGCATATAAGAAGCCAGCTGCCACCAGAATCTTCCAGTGGGCTCGTCGGCTGGCCGCCAGTCAACATGACCAACCCGTTGCTTTTTTACATGCAGTTTTTCCTGTTCGGCACGACAGCGGTCAGCGCATTGCAAGATTCAACGCCCTTGCTCATCACCACGGCAGGTTTCTACGGAGACTGCGCATACGCGCCGCCACACCATGAAGATCGCTGGGCGTCAATGCGTCCAGACCTATCGACATCATCAAGAGCGCATATAAGAAGCCAGCTGCCACCAGAATCTTCCAGTGGGCTCGTCGGCTGGCCGCCAGTCAACATGACCAACCCGTTGCTTTTTTACATGCAGTTTTTCCTGTTCGGCACGACAGCGGTCAGCGCATTGCAAGATTCAACGCCCTTGCTCATCACCACGGCAGGTTTCTACGGAGACTGCGCATACGCGCCGCCACACCATGAAGATCGCTGGGCGTCAATGCGTCCAGACCTATCGACATCATCAAGAGCGCATATAAGAAGCCAGCTGCCACCAGAACCTTCCAGTGGGCTCGTCGGCTGGCCGCCAGTCAACATGACCAACCCGTTGCTTTTTTACATGCAGGTCAGTAACAAAGCTTGTACTGTTAAATCCAGCGATAGATGTTTCATCCAGCTGACGTGCCGACGCAGCCTTTGTACGCTCTGTTTGGTTGTTCATGATTTTGTCTTCTCTCTTCTGATGCTTTCTGGGGACGTAGAGCCCAATCCTGGGCCTGGGGCTACAACCGATGAACTGTTAGTCGAACTACTTAATAGCCAGAAAAAAAATAGAAAAACGGTTAGATGAAATTGAAATGAAACTAAAGGTGGTTGAGGAGTCGGCATTGGCTATTAAAGAAGTCGGCAAAAAAGTCTCTGGCCTCGAGAAAAGTGTGCAGAGGTTGCAGGAGAAATTTGTCGATCTAAAAGATCGTTCCAGGAGGAACAGCCTTCTGGTTTTTGGAGTCCAAGAAACAGCTGCCGAAACTCATGATGATCTGAAGCAAGCTGTGTTAGAGGGCGTGTTTAAGAGCATTCTCGGTGTGCAAGTTTCCTCGGCTGAACGACTTCATAGGATCGGGCGCAGACACGGGACTAGACCATGCCCAGTCATAATCAAGCTTTTCGACCACCGCGAAAAAATGGCCGTACTACAGAATTGTTTCAAACTAAAAAACAAAGATATTTCGATCTCGGAAGACTTCTCAGCGCCCACAAGACTTAAAAGAAAGAAACTCTGGGATAGCGCCTCCGAAATTAGAGCTGCTGGGGGGAAAGTCCAACTGGTGTACGACAAAATTAAGAATTATGACGAGCTATTCCGATGGGATGGCACAAGTGACAGAAGGATTCCCACAGGCAGACAAACTGAAGAAAGACACCAGTCACAATGAACCCAAGCAGATGCCCAAAAGCCGCTCCGTTTCATCAGCCTTAATGCACGTAGCATCGTTAATAAAGCTGATGATATTGAAAGTATCATTTTAACACACAAGCCACATATTCTTATAATCATGGAAACTTGGCTTCACCCCGATATCTCCGACGAGGAAGTAACATCACCAGGTTACGGAATTCATCGTAAAGATAGAAGTTCGCGCGGCGGTGGTGTAGCAATTATTTATCAACCGTCACTACTCGTGTCTAGGTTACCTGATATACCTGCCATTGAGTGCGTGCTCATTAAAGTATATTTCGATGGGCACACTGTAATTGTAGGAGCCTTCTACCGTCCCCCTACTCAAGATAACTTCTTTCTCGAGCTTAACGAATTCCTTTGTTCTAGCAAAAGCTATTCTTGTAATGTCCTCCTGGGTGGTGATTTCAATATGCCTTCAATCGACTGGAGTACTGATTTTCCTGAGCCCCTTTCTAGTGCTGCTGAACCTTTTGTAGACCTCATAGTATTCCATGATTTAGCTCAGTTATTAAAAGAACCTACGCGCATTCAGAATGGTACAGCTTCAATTTTAGATCTATTCCTTGTAAGCAATGCAGTGCTCAGTCGTGATCCCGAAGTACATATTTTTGACGGTATATCTGATCACAAACTGATATCTTTAACAGTTGAACTTGGACTTCCAACTGAAACCAGGAAAAAAAGGTGCCTCGTTCCAAACTTTTGCCGCACTAAGGACGTTGACATATTGGACGCCATGGATAGGTCGCTGGATGATTTCATACTTCTTTCTGAATCGAGCACGTGCTGTGTGAACGATCTGTGGTGCTTTTTTAGGAACCTAGTCTTAAAATGCGTCAGGGACTTTGTTCGAATGAGACTAAGCATTCAACAGCGCACATGCCCATGGATTACAAAAGAGATAGTGCGGCTGGAACGGGAGGCTAAACGAATAAGAAAACAGCACCGTCAGTGTACCACAGAGGACAATGCCAGTAAACTTTCCAACATACGTCTGCAACTAAAGGCAAGCATTAAAAAGGCAAAGGAATACTATCAAAGTGTATCCTTGAAGAATTTTCTGCTGTCCTCCCCGGCAAAATTCTGGCGTCATTTTTCTTCGAAAAAGCAACCCTTGTCTAGTTTCTGCATCGACGGGGATACCGTAACTGATAAAAGTTTGATAGCAAAGTCTTTCAATCAATTTTTCTGTTCGGTATTTACTGATTACGACAGTCGTAAACCAAGCTACCTTCCAGTTGATTGCCCGCTAATTGCAGATATCTCAGTGACCGAAGAAGGCATTTTATCTCTCTTGTTAAATTTGAATACAAAGAAATCGCCTGGAATGGACGGCATACCTACTGCCTTTCTCGTGAGATATGCCGAATGGTGCTCAAAATATCTGCGCATCATATTTAGCAAGTCTTTATCGCGTGTGGAAGTTCCGGATGACTGGAAGTACGTTAAGGTTACCCCGATACCCAAATCAGAAAACAGGTCGCTTATCACTTCATACAGACCAATTTCATTGTTACCCACAGGTGCAAAAACCCTTGAGCATATTATATTTAAACATATTTCGGTTTTTCTTAATGACAACAATACAGGGTGTCTACCAACCGGGAAAATCGGGAAAACCGGGAATTCTCAGGGATTTTGAGTAGTCTGGAAAAAGTCAGGGAAAACTCGGGGAATTTGGGCCTCTATCAGGGTAAAATAGCGGCAATTTTATTGGAAGGGTCGAAAGTCGTGGTAATGCTGGCTCGAGCAGCAGACAGGAATTGCAATGAATCGTCTTTGACGCCGTGTCGTCGGCTGGATGAGTTGCCATTGTGCAGTCAACGACCGACTTTCCGGATTCCCGATAATTTGGACGGCTTCGCGGCACCGCCACGTACCCCTAGAGTCAACGCATCAGAACGTGTGAAATTTCGGACGCAAGACCCCTTCGCCGTCCGATTTTCCGGACGTTTTGCCGTGACTGCAGGTCCGAAACGTCAATAATCAAAGGCACCACCGCTGCCGTTTCGATTACTTCGCCGCCTCGAACCGGCACTCTCGCATGCAGATCCGCTGGCAGCCGTTGCCACCACTGCGGCAACGCTAGGCCTAGCTGCTTCGACGTTCGCTACGAAGCTTCTTGCCGTTTGGTGCCGAGTTTTTTATTGAAAGAATTAGCTGCTGTCAGCAATTGCATGGACTCCGCTTTTGTGGTCCTCGCGATTGGCTTAGAAACTTAGAAAACACGGTGCGTTGCATAATGCTGGTTTCCGAAAGTTAGCTTTGCCTCTGTACAGAAATGTTACGTGGTGAAGCATACGCAAAAGTATTGCAGTGAAGCATAACAAGCGTGGGGAGGGGCTATTGCCACGGAAAACAGTATGTATTCCTTAATTATACACACGTGAACCCGGTATTTCCTGTCACAGCACGAGCGCCGATATGCCTAATATGTGTACCGACAGGCCTTCAGAGTGTTTTCGAACGTGCCTGTGGCGGTTTGAGCCCCTAAGGGCAGTAAATGACACGCATTAATTTTTTTCCGACTGGCCGATTTTTCGAACGTTTTCGCGACCCCTAGGGAGTTCTAAAAATCGGCCGTGGACTGTGCAACTGACCAAGATGCTTCAAATGGTTCCTGGGGCGAACGAGTGGCAGAAGGAGGACAAGAACAGAAATGATGTACGCATTGAGGAATAAACGGGAAAGGAAGCTTGCTGCTGCCGTTTTGAAGGAGCTTGAGCTCGAAAAACAAAGTTTTGGCTGATGCCGAGGTGCAGGTGTCTCGTATCCAAACCAAAATAAACTCTTTAAAGCAGTGAAACACAACACTCGGGCGTCGTGCGCGGGCTGAAAGTATGTCAGGACAGTTGAGGTTGACTTACGAGCAGTTGAGAGAGAATCTCAATTGAGACAGAGTTCAGGCCTCATACCACTGAGCTTGCTATCAGTTGATAGAAATAGCTCATATATTCAAATACATTTGCTTCTATGTGCATCTCGTTTTTATTCGTATTTGTGAATGTCCGACTTATTGGCAATTTTTTTTCGAAGACACTTTATTTGCTGTGCATTTTACTAACCACTGCCTTCTATTCTCTTTTTGAATAACATAAACACTACTCCTTACTATTAAAATTGGGTTAAGTTGCTTTTTAATTTTTTTCATCTGCTTACTCGAGGGTGACAGCATCAGGCGATATGGTTTCAGCTCGTCTTGACATAAAACATAGTTTTGCATCACTCAGGGAAATGGGCAAAGGCACTCAGGGGAAACCTGGAAAACTCAGGGAATTTGGAAATGTCAACTTGGTAGACACCCTGCAATATCATTGATCCCAGGCAACATGGGTTTCGGAAGGCACTGTCTACAACAACACAGCTACTGGAAACTGTCCCCGAACTCGCAGCAGTTCTAGATAAACAGGGCCAAACTGATTTAATATTCATAGATTTCGAAAAAGCATGCGACCGTGTGTCTCACTCTGAACTGCTGTTAAAGCTACAAACAATACTTAAAACTGATTCTTTGATTTCATGGATTTCAGCGTATCTGTCGTTAAGGCGGCAAAGTGTGTTTATTGATGGCGCGCTTTCTGGATCAGCACCGGTTCGATCGGGCATTCCGCAGGGGTCCGTCCTTGGGCCTCTTTTCTTTCTAATCTTTGTCAATTACTTAATAAAAGAAGTAAACGTGAAAATACGTTTATTTGCAGACGACTGTATACTATATCAAGAAGGTAATAGCGTAAATGATCAGGTCCGCTTGAATTCTTCACTAGCCAAGGTAGAAGCGTGGAGTGCCACATGGCAAATGAATATTAATGCAAAGAAAACGGTTGCTATGTCAGTAACACGAAAACGCCACCCCTTAAAATTTTCTTACAGTTTCAATGGTAATAATATATCTACGGTTAGTAGCTACAGATACTTAGGCCTCGTAATTTCATCCTACCTTAGATGGAACGATCACATATCTTATATTTCAAGAAAAGCAATGTGCCAACTTGGTTACTTGAGAAGGTCGCTCCGACAGTCCACACAAGAAATCAGTCTTTTAGCGTACAAAACGTATATTAGGCCAATTCTTGAGTACGCCTCTGTAGTGTGAGACCCGTACACCCTGAAGAACATTACTCAATTGGAAAATATTCAAAGAAAATCTGTTAGATTCGTGTTTAACTGTTATAGCTGGCACGTATCTCCGACTGTTCTTATTAATGAAATTAACCTGGAAACATTAAAATTAAGGCGATATAGGGACCGTCTGAAATACATGTATTTACTTTACCATGATATGCTGGGGATAGATAAGGATATGTATATTACTTTAGTCATTAGGCATGCAACACGATCTAATCATCAGAAGAAAATAAAGGAATTTTCTTGCAGAACAAACGTATTTAAAAACACATTTTTTCCTCGTACGATAGGTGAGTGGAACGCGCTCTCTGCGAGTACAGTGGAGTGCCCGACCGTCCAGTCATTCTGCAACCAGCTGAATAGCATTTAGACGATGTTATATGTATATGTATGTATGAATGTAATTTTTCTTTTTGCTTTTTGATTTACAATATACGGAAGTGCTATTTTCGCTTGCCTGTCATTACTATTTGTAGATTTCTTGCTGCTCAACCTACCGAGACATGCGCGGTGTCTTTCAGCATACCAGTATGAATGCGACTCCTTGTTATCAATATCCCGTTGTTATCAATATGCTCTGTACAGCTTTTGTGGTTCAGCGAATATCCGTATTTTAAAATATATTGAAATTTTGTAATGCTTTTTTCGTTGGAATGCTCTGTACGGCTTGTGCGGATCATGGAATATGTCTATTGCAGTGTATTGAATTCTTGTAATGATTTTTGCTGTTAATTTTTGTTTTGTTCATCTGTATATCGCACTGTCCACTCCTGCCCAAGGCCTAAGTCTAAGGCCGGCAGTATCCTGTAAATAAATAAATAAATAGACAGTGGTAAGCTCCCAGTCAGTATTTGGTAATGCCTGCCATATGCACTTCAACCCATTTTTATTCATTTATAAGTTTCCTTCTCATAACCAGGGTCCCCTTCTCATACTCAGAGTCCCCAGTGAGTAATAATATCATGTGTGAGTGGCTACATTGTTTTTCACTTGCTATTGTGACATACCAGAATGGTCCCAAAAATGAGGGTGCTGATTTGAGTTTGATTCAACATAAACCACGTTTATGCTTTTAATGGATAAAAACTTTAGACAGGCTTTCACAAATGGCTTCCCACATTTTGCTGGCTCTTTTGATCATCAGCACTCAAGTGGGCTGGTTCTTGCATATCCCAAATAATGTCTCATAAGGACTCTTTGATGTCTACAGTTCAGCAAAAAGTGGTTCATCGGACTTTTAGAACCTAGACCATTGCTACAGGAATGGAAATGTCAAATTTACTGAGACTTGCAGCTTGATGTAGGACCTTTGCTGGAGTACCCTAGAGACATGTTATGTGTGAAATGCTGATACTACTCTTATATGCCATCTTGTACCGTTTTCTAATCGTCGAAATATAAAACCTTGTTTCCGAACTTCAGTATCTAGGCAGTGTATATATGTAACAAACTCAGCATGGTATCTGTAGTGCTACCTCTGTAATACGCATAGGAAAATCCTTTTGAACAAGGACATCTACACTTCTCACAAAAAACAGAGGACCAACTGAGCCTTAACTTTTATGTGCCACTTCCTCGTGGCGGTGCGGGCTACTTGTTTGGGCTCGTGAGCAATGTGACATGCTGTGAATGTTCTTAAGTGCAAGTTTAAGGACGTTCCTTTAAGGATGAGACATAAAATTATGTGAAGGTAGATTATTTTTCATTTAAATGTGCAAAGTATGCCAACAATAAGGCTATTCAATGAAAAATATATATTTTTTGCAGAAACACTTTCAGCATAAAGGGGGGGGGGGAGGGGGGGAGGCAACACCAGGCAGAACACTGGAACTCTGTGGCTTCGTGCATAACTTTTACAGACAGTTTCTTATCAAATGGGAAGCAGAGGTGTACTACATTGCATGTCCTCTGCATTTCTGTTGCAATACTGCTGCAGCCACTGATTTTGCATCAGTCTTTCTCAAGCAAGTCATGCACCAAACTTCTTCCTTGTCATCTGTTCCTGACCTAATCCAACAAATGGCATTTGCTGCCTATCATTTAGTGTTGGCCTAAGATATTTAGCCAGAAAACTTGTATTCATAGCCGAAACTCTGCAATAAAAAAATGTTTTTTGATCTGTTGCATGTAGGCAACTTGTCCATAAACCATTAACATTAAGGTTTCTGTACTTTTGCAGCCAGTGTTGCAAAGGAGCTGTGGTTTGCTTGTGACACTGGATTCTGGTTTCTAACTGCCTGCTTCTCCATAGCTGCAAAGTATAATTGCCATGCCACGCTCAAGAACTAGTTTCTACTGCTTTGTTGACTTCCCTGCAGTAGTGCAAAAGATGCATTTGCCTCTTGACTTTCACCTGAATGATAAATAGGTGGTGCTTTTGGGCAACAAAAGCAAATGCCACGTCACACATATAGGCTTCAATGTGAATCCACAGCGTAGTAAACTTCACTTGACCTTGTGGCAAACTTGCGATGTGAAGAGCTTGTCGCAGCTTTGACCCTTTGGTTACGGCTAGACATGTTCGTTTTCGGTGCTTTTATGTTTTAATATTTTATTTCAAGACATAGTAGTTTCAACATATACTGCAATACATGAAATTATAGCCTGGTCACTGGTGTTTTGAATAAGAGTATGGCATTAATAATTGAGCAGACAATTTTTGAAAATTCTTATGTGAAACTTCAAAGAAGCACCTCATGGAACAGAAATGAAAGTAATAATTTGCTATTTTTAGCAGAAGTATCGAGGGAATGAGAAAAAAAAAAACTGAAATGTAGAAAATATGCACCTGCTTCCGAGTTTCCAACTTTTGCAAGTGAGATCATGCAAAAAAATTATTTGAGGGGGGGGGGGGTGGCATAATACTAGCCATAGTAATGCCTATGTTATGCGGGAAAGCAGTAGCTTGGCAAATGTGAAAACGAGTAAGTTCCTATTGTACAAGGAGCATTTGTTTGTACTCATTGCTGCAGGCACCTGGTTTGTTTTTTTACTGCCTTCTTTAGGCTTGCGAAGCAGGGGTTGTCAGATAAGATAGCATGCAGAAGCCTCCTCATACTTGATTGTTGCTTTTCATTGGCATTTCTATGCAAGCAAGGCGGTCTAGTGGGCAACCGACTGGCACTGGAGCCTCTACATGCTCTGTTCAGTTCCTGTGCAGTGCTGTACAGTAATGTGGAGTGTTGCACAATAGAGTGTTGTACAGTAATATATAAGGGCACTTGCACAGGCAGTGATCAAAATGCCATAGATTAGGCAGTCAAACTTTGATCGAAGGTTGGTATAAAATTGACTTCGTGCTACTCGTAATAATTACAGCGACGCTGTATACCTCTAGTGTCCAAGGAAATTTTCGTGTCATAAGCAAGAAACTTCCCACATGTGGGCTGATCCCGGAGACAGTGCGATGCCGGGCCAAACTTAGGCCAAACCACGGCGGAGGTGAAGCAGGCGTTAAGCACTCCCCATACGTGAGCCGATCCTGGAGATAATGCAATGCTGGGCTGACCCGCGGCAGAGGTGCGGTTCGCCATTAAGGAGGGGCCTACATACACAGCTTCGCTGATCATCCTTCTTCACACAGTGGAAGGGCAGTGAGATTTTTTTTTGTTAGACACTGTCGAAGCGGTGATGGATAAAAGCTATCCACGGGGGGGGGTAAATAAAGTGGCACACTACTAGCCTAATACAATTATCAAAATAGCACAAACTCACTAGCACCTGCCATTGTTTGAGACCTGATCATTGAAAAAGTCTGTACATCTGATTGTAAAATTCATTACCCGAGAGAAACTTCTGTGTCTTCACTGTTGCTGTCATATAAAAATTGTTGCAGAGTCGACCGGAGCGGAAATTTTTTGTATTTCTTTAATGGAAGTACTAGGAGCACTGGAGGCTGATCTTAGCGATGTCATCACTCAAAGGTCTATTTTTCCAGACTCCCAATCTGCCTAAAATTGTCAAACTGACAAATAGTTAAAGTTCAGTTGTCATTCCAGACAGTGCATCAAGTTACTGCTAGAAGGGCTCCAATGGAAATGTTTAACAGTGCATAGAAAAAGTGTTGATCAAAGTGATGTAATTTTCGCTAAGCGGTGTGAACAATGGCAGATGGAGGTTAATGTTTCCAAAACAAAAGCTGTAACATTTACCACAACTAAACTCACTGTGTCCTCCTTTTATTCTATCAGTAACATGGCCATTGAGAAAGTTTCTCCAGTAAAATACTTACGCGTTCATATTTCTTCAGACCTGACATGGCATAAACACATTGATTATATCACCACCAAAGCGTCGAAGACCCTGGGTTTCATTAGGCCTCATTTACATTCCGCAAATCAGGAAACCAAACTTCTAGCATACACAACTTTAGTCAGATCCCAAGTAGAATATGCCGCCATCATCTGGAACCCGCATCCAGCATACCTTGCCGGGAAACTCGAATCATTGCAAAATAAGGCCTCTAGGTTTATCACAAGGAAGTACTCTCGCTACTCCAGCATTACTGGTATCAAATCTCATCTAAATTTATGTTCACTGGAAGCGCGACAACTCGTTACCCTGTTATCTCACTTTCACCGACTTTATCACAATCCTGCGCCATTTACAGAATCTCATATCAAACCGGCTCATTGCAACTTTCCTCGATCAGACCACAGCTTTAAAGTACAACCAAAGATCGCTCGTAGCAAGCTTATGCATCATTCACCATTGTTCCTTGCCATTTACCATTAGAATAAGCTGCCTGCGGAAATCGTTTCTGTCAATAACCATGACACTTCTTTGCAAACTGAAGTGGTTATTGAATTATACTGTTGGAATTATATTGTGCTGACTGCTTAGAATCGTATTAGTCTCTATTGTTGCCACTACCATTTTAGTTCTACTTTTTCCAATATCTTCTCAGTGTTTTCAGTGTATTTTTCAGTACGTTTTATCAAGTTCTGTTCTCAGCAAATGACGCTCATCTTCATTATTTATTCACCGTAATATGTTATGTAATGTTAAATAACCCCCTATGTAATGCCTGTAAAAGGGCCTTTAGGTTATATGAATGAAAAAAAGTAATAATAATGAGAGTTGTGTACCAAGCTGGGTGGTTGATTTCGATTATGTCCACTGGTAACAACTACCATTTCAGTCGAGAGAAGAACTTCAAATGCTTAAAAAAGAAAGAAAACTATGCCCATGAGCCATATCTTTAACACTGCTTTTGCGTGTGTGTTGCTTTGTATAATTTGTGGATTGTTGTGATGCATGCGTGATGTCGTAGCTATGAGCACTTGAGTCTTCTATTACCCAGACTCTGCCCTCGTATAGAGGGCAGTCAAGACTTCTGCTTATCAATGTTATTTTTCTTTCTAGGAAGCAACAAGCAAGTGCTGTGCAAAGTGAAGATGAAGAAGGTCTGTTCATTTTGAACTGTTTAATTACTGATTATCATCAGCTGGCTTAGTAGAGGTTTAGTAGAGTCCTTGCAGTTCCATGTTTTGAGCTTGCTTTGCTTGAGCACATATATTGTGCCGGTCGAGAATGTGTTTCAGTGTTTTACCGCAATGGTTTGTGTTTATTGCAGCCATCTATGAAGAGACCTTTTAGGCCATGGACCCCACATCAGCAACTGTCTCACAGAAAGATAGATATTGGCTCGGTATGTGCCTTGTGTCAAATATCAAAGTATTTTACCTATGCTGTGGCCCTGTCTTCTCTTGCCTCCATTTATTGTTCCCATTAACACTCATTTTTTGATGCCTTGAAAATTTAATCGGTGCTAAGTGCAATCAGTCTTTTGAGCTGCCTATTAAATTTTTGTTGTCTTACTGCATAAATATGATAAAACACGAGCTTACATTTCCCCAGAAAAGTAGCTGTGGTGTTACGAATTTTTTACATGGTAATCTAAAATTTATTCAAAGTGAGATTTCAGACCCCTGTTTTCCACCACACATTTGTTTAGGCTGCATAAGAACGTTGGTAGGTGATTCATCCTCTGATTGAAGTCCATCAAAGAAAATTTAATTCTAAGTGAGTTGGGGTCAAGAAAAATGCGGAGTCACTGCCCATGGCACTCTATTGCATGGCCCCTCGCAAATGGAGTAGAAGGAACATCGGACTGCTTAAATTTGACTGCGCTATCTTTGGGATTGGCCCAAATTTTTAGTCTGCAATACATTCGGCATCAGCCTACACAAGAGGCTAGAAGCACACATACCTGATACAGAAAAGTTCGAGTGACTCATTAAGAAGGACATTGTCTTTACTATGACATATTACTGCACTCACTACACTTTTTAAGATCTGGATTCTTGTGCATCATGACCAACCAGTGAATGATGCACCTTTGCTACTTTCTCAGGCTGTATGCAGCAAGGTGACATCACTACCCTTGGTATTTACCAGGTGCATTTAAAATGCATTGCGATATGTCGAGGTCACATTACAGGATTCTCTGGAAAGCCACACAGCACCGATTCATAACAAGATACAGATGCTTTTCTTTACTGATGTGGCATAGTTTTGGTGTCTGCACACGCAACTGCATGACATGGGAACAAGCAGACAAAACAGAATTACATCTCTCTTGCTGCAGTGCGCAGTAAAACAAAACCACACAGAAAAAGGTTTGTGTGTTTTATTATTTCTCTAAATTTTAATTCATCTATTGAAGCTACAGATTACACAAATGACAGATATTGCCTTGAATAATTCTAGAAGCCATGTGTCACTGTGAGCGACGTCATAGTACAATAGTAAAGACAGATGTACCAGGGTGTCTACCGACCGGGAAAACCGGGAATTCTCAGGGATTTTGAGTAGTCTGCAAAAACTCAGGGAAAACTCAGGGAAATTGTACCTCTATCAGGGAAAATTGGTAATTTTGTTGAAAGGGTCGAAAGTCGCGGTAATGCTGGCTCGAGTAATAGACAGGAATCGTAATGAATCGTATTTGACGCCCTGTCGAAGGCTGGAGGAGTTTCCAGTGTACAGTCAACGACCGACTTTCGGGATGCCCGATAATTTGGACAGCTTCGCGGCACCACCGCGTACCCCATAGAGTCAGTTTATCAGAACGTTTGAAATTTCGGACGCGAGTACCTTTTGCCGTCCGATTTTCCAGACTTTTTGCCGTGACCGCAGGTCCGAAACGGCATTAATCAAAGCCATCACCACTGCCGTTTTGATTACTTCGCCGCCTCGAACCGGCACTCTCGCATGCAGATCCACTCGAAGCCGTAGCCACCAATGCGGCAACGCTAGACCTAGCTGCTTCGACTTTCGCTGTTAGCTCATCGCCATTAGGTGCCGTGTTTTTCATTGAAAGAATTCGCTGCTGTCAGCAATGGTACTGACTGCACCTTTGTGGTCCTTGCGATTGGCTTAGAAGCTTGGAAAGCACAATGCGTTGCATAAAGCCAGTTCCTGAAAGTCAGCTTCGCCTCCTTACAGAAATGTTACTTGGTGAAGCATACGAAAATGTATTACAGTGAAGCATAACAAGAGTGGGAAGGGGCTATTGCCACAGGACACAGTATGTATTCCTTAATTACACACGCGTGCATCCGGTATCTTGTTACAGTACAAGCACCGCTATGCCTAATACGTGTACCGACAGGCCTTCAGAGCGTTTTCGAATGTGCCTGTGGCTGTTTGAGCCCCCTAAAGGGCAGTAAATGACATGCATTTATTTTTTCCAGCCGGCTGATTTTTCGGATGTTTTCGCGGCCTCTAAGGTGTTCGAAAAATCGAATTTGGACTGCGCAACTAACCAAGAATTAAGATGCTTCAAATGGTCCGTGGGGTGAACGAGTGGCGGAAAGAGGACAAGAACAGAAAGAACCTACATATTGAGGAATGAACAGGAAAGGAAGCATGCTGCCGCCACTTTGAAGGAGCTTGAGCTAAAGAAAAAAGTGTTGGCTGATGCCGAGATGCGGGTGTCCCTCATCCAAACCGAAATAAACTCTTTAAAGCAGTGAAACACAACACTGAGGCATTATATGCGGGCTGACAGTATGTCAGTACAGTTGAGGTTGACTTACGAGCTGTTGGGAGAGAATCTCAATTGTGACAAAGTTCGGGCCTCATATCACTGAGCTTGCTATCAGTTGATAGAAATCGCTCATATTCGAAAGTATTTGATTCTGTATGCATCTCCTTTTTGCTCGTATTTGAGGATGTCGGATCCGACTCGATTTGCAACTTTTTTCGAAGACATTTTATTTGCTGTGCATTTTACTAATCCCTCCTTTCTATCCTCTTTTTGAATAAAATAAACACTACTCCTTAGTATTCAAACTGAATTAAGTAGTTTTTTTTTTATTTTTTCATATGCTTAGAGAGTGACGGCATTGGGCGACGTGGTTTCAGCCTGTCTTGACGTAAAATATAGCTCTGTGTCACTCAGAGAGTTTTGCAAAGGCACTCAGGAAAAACCTGGAAAACTCAGGGAATTTGGAAATGTCAACTTGGTAGACGCCCTGTGTACGGAGGCGCACTTGCACATATACGTCAAGCATCTGGCTTGGAGTGCAGTGCCTGCGGGGAAAAGGGAAAACGGCATTCTGTTTGAAATTGCATCTTTTTCCGCAGCAGGTAGCGATGTAATACTTAGCAAACACAATCATTAGCACGCATTGTATACATGGCACTTGTCAGCTCAATATGACCAGACTTGGTGAGGGGCCCTTTAAAAGTTGAATGACTAACACTTTTTTTTCCTTCAATCATGTCATAGATAATCCGATCATGTATGATGGTTTTCTGGCTGTTAACTGAACTTCCACTTGCACAGCATGAGTGCCTTTTAATAGGCAAGCACGTATTATGATTCTATTTTATCACCACTGGCTATGCCCTCATATTTTACCACAGATGCACTTTTTGGCTACGTCTCCTGCAGACTTCCTGTGCCAAACCGGAACAGAAACTGTCATTTTTGACATATTGGTGCCAGTATTGCGAAGTTTTTTCTGAGCATGTCGCTAAACTGAGACAAACAAGTCTCTGAACTATCATTAAATTTTTCTCCCAGGTCACTGAAATAGTTGGAACTGTCGAGCGAATTTGATATGATGTAGGAGTTCTTAAAACACTGTAATACAAGCTAATGTGGTATAATTTACCCACGGAAATGTTTCATGTTTGTCTAGTGCCCCTGAAGGTGAGGAATAAAAAGTGAATTTACTAGCATTATGTAGAGGACTTTTAATTTACCAATATACTGAAAGAACTAGGCACAATGACAGCTGAAATCCTGCACTTACGTTCAGATTATAAGATTACAAATCCAGCATGGCCCGAAAAATCATGTCCCCTGATTTTCCAAGCATAAGGTGCACTTGGTCATGCCTACAAATTTTCAAGTTTTCTGCACTAGTGAAAATAGAAATAAATTATATGACAAAATCTTGGTCATGTTAGCACAGCAATGACAGTTATGTGACCTTTTTACACCTCGAATACTACATTGCCGCCCCTTGATACGCATGAATGATCCGTGCACTAGTCATTTAAATCCCCAAAACCCATAAGAAAAGGAGTTGGTGCATTCAGATTTATGCGAGCAGGCCCAGCCGCTCTGATACATACACTTTTCAACAATTGATCTTTCCTATTTTTCAACTGCTGCATTCCAAATCTCCCCGTAAAATTTATTGCAATATGTTTTAGTAATTGAATTCACTGCTACGCTTGCAAACATCCAACAATCAAACGTACCATAAAACGCGCATGTAATATAGACACTCATAATATGAGGCGAGATTTGAGGATAGCGGAGGGAAAAGAAGAAAAAAATAATGTTTCATGCACGTATGATACGAATGAGGCAAGCTCAGTGAAAATATTTATTTACATCGGACTTCAAGCTTCAGTCATGATTGTCCTTGGTTGCACTTGTGCTGTCTTTGGACACTCTTCCTAGGGATAGTCATCTTCTGTGCTGTTCCTGGAGAGCATACTCACCTATGCTTCTGCAGTCCACTTGCACAGCATGGCTGGCTATGCCCGCTTTAGTTGTCCTGGCAGCATCACTCCGGGTTCGCCTAACTGCATTCATTCGGCATAGAGGGATGGATGCTGCCTTGTGTGCTGCCAGTCTTGTATAGCCCATGTACTACCAAGGAGCGCATTTGCTTGCTATGTCAGCACATTATAGCAGCCAAAGCTGCATTGTTTTTCCCTCTTTAGTAGTTACTCATGAAAGGTTTCTTTTTCATTGCCGCCACCCATGAGATTGTTTTAGCCTCTCTGACTTTCCGCTTGACATTCTTTGTTGCTGTGTTGCTCAGCCTGCAGGCCGCATACTTGCTGGTAAGCATCCTAGTTCTTTTTCTCCACTGTGAATAAATGTTTTTCCTGTACAGATAGCTCAACATTCTCCCAGCCAATTAATTTTTTTCCATATTGCTCACTCGTTCTTCATACTCAATTTTACTGTGAGCTTCCCTCACTTCAAAACTAGTCCAGCCTAAACCCCCTTGATAATTTGAAAGTAGCGACACTCTCCTCTTCGCAGTGCTTTCCTCCTCAATTCTCCTTGCCCGCCGGCTGTGCAGGGCACACTTTTTCTCCTGGGCTCCCGTGGGCGGGCCGCAGCATTCTATAGAGGTGTTATTGTGGGCCTGTTGCACGCCCCAGTGGTGTTGAAAATTTTGAGAAATGCTAATAACGGCATCGATAATGCTAAAGGCAACGTTTGAGGAGGTTGGTTTTTTTCTTAAAGCTGTGATGTAATAGGAGCTTTGAGGCAAGTTCTATTCTTCAGGCAATTTTTCTGCCACATCATGAAGTGGATTACTTTGTGTGTCTGGTCTATATTGCTTGTGGCACATCTCTTTGCGCATGGCTTATTAAGCGAAAGCCTTAGATCTGTTTCAAGGTCGTGTTGTGAGCTACAGAAAATATCACTTGACTGAAGGAAGGCCGGAAGCGAACCAAAGCATGTGCAGCCATGTATAAGGGATGATTACTGATTAGCAAAGTAATGATTGATTTGTGATTGGATTAAGATAAATTAAGGTTTATTAAGGAGGATTAAAGTGTATTAAGGCAAATTAATGTTGATTAAAGTCGAAGAAGTGGATTAGAAAGGGTTATGGTGGATTAAGATGAATAAAACAGAATGAAAAAGGATTAAGGGGCATTAAGGAGAATTTTGGTGGATGAAGGTGCATTAAAGTGAATGAAGGATTAGGGTGGATTAAAGCATATGAAGGTGGATTGGGGTGAATTAAGGAGGATTATCGTGGATTAGGGTGGAATGAAGGAGGACTAAGGTGGATGAAGGATTAGTGTGGATTAAGGTTTGTTCATCATCATCATCAGCCTCGTTACGCCCACTGCAGGGCAAAGGCCTCTCCCATACTTTTCCAACTACCCTGGTCACGTACTAATTGTGGCCATGTTGTCCCTGCAAACTTCTTAATCTCATCCGCCCAGCTAACTTTCTGCCGCCCCCTGCTACGCTTCCCTTCCCTTGGAATCCAGTTCGTAACCCTTAATGACCATCCGTTATCTTCCCTCCTCATTACATGTCTTGCCCATGCCCATTTTTTTTCTTGATTTCAACTAAGATGTCATTAACTCGCGTTTGTTCCCTCACCCAATCTGCTCTTTTCTTATCCCTTAGCGTTACGCCAGAGCCCTTCCATTTTTTTTTCTGGTCATGAAATTACCGCCTCAGTTTCATATAGAGCCAGCGCCCGCCGCTAGAGGCGCAACCATGCATGTGAGGGCATGCGAACGCTGCTACCGCTGTGGTTGTGTGTGGGGCAGCCTCGGTATTCTAGCTTTCTCGACTTCCTCAACGGTCGCTTTAGTTTCACGTAACTATTTTTAACATTGAGTATGCTTAAATTACTGCCGGAGCACGTCTTCTGCCATGATATGAGCGCCCGAGACGAAAAAAACCGCTCATAACATGGAGCTTGAGGCGGTCTCAGACCAAAAAAAGAATTTTAAAATCTGGGATTTTAAGAGCCCGAACCACGACACAATTATGAGGCACGCCGTAGTGGGGGACTCAGGATTCATTTTGACCACCTGGGATCCTTTAAAATGGAACTAAATTTGAATAAACGTAAATAAAGGTCTGAATGAGATTTAGGTAGGATTAATGCAAGACAAACTTCGCTATTATATGTCTTTAAATGCACCTAAATGTCTGCAAAGCGATGAGATTTACATAGGATTAATGCAAGATAAACAACATACAAGCACGATCATTTATTTATCATGTAAAATAAGCGGAGCGAAATACAAACAGCACAGAGGCCTCCGGTCACGAATGGTCCACTATTCACAATGCAAGAAGTTTGTTAAAAGCATGACACTGATATAATAAGCATAAAGAAATAACATCAAACGTGAGAGATATGCATTGGGGGGCAGGAAACAAATACCAGGAAACGAATGGCAATAAATACAGAATACATAATCGTTTGTTTCTATAAACAAGAAAGTGTAAAGCATAAGCATTTCATAACACATGGTAAAACAACTCTCAAACGAACAGAAGCAGCCACATCACAAATACAGCAATTTTTTTTAAATGGCTTGTTAGAGGTACCACCATTCTACTTCAGCTGTTACTTGCAACACGTGTTCGGCATTGTTGTCCCACCCCGCCACTTCAACTAAACAACCCAGCACTCGAAGAATAGCGCAGCACATGCACAGAACGCACCCGATCACTCAGTTCGCCTCGCACTGTGCACGCGTCTCAATACGCGAACAATGCCTTTTGTGGCACAATGGCGCCGCGTTGCGGCACCTTTGGGCAGCATATGAACCTCTCCCATAGCGTGACGGCGGAGTTTCGTGACCAGAAAAACATGGAAGGACTCTGGTTACGCCTATCATTCTTCTTTCCATAGCTTGTTGCGTCGTGCTCAATTTAAGTAGAACCCTTTTCGTAAGCCTCCAGGGTTCTGCCCCGTACGTGAGTACTGGTAAGACACAGCTGTTATAGACTTTTCCTTTCAGGGATAATGGCAACCTGCTGTTCATGATCTGAGAATGCCTGCCAAATGCACCCCATCCCATTCTTATTTTTCTGATTATTTCAGTCTCATGATCCGGATCCGCAGTCACTACCTGTCCTAAGTAGATGTATTCCCTTAACACTTCCAGTGCCTCACTACCTATCGTAAACTGCTGTTCTCTTCCGAGGCTGTTAAACATTCCTTTAGTTTCCTGCAGATTAATTTTTAGACCCACCCTTCTGCTTTGCCTCTCCAGGTCAGTGAGCATGCATTGCAGTTGGTCCCCTGAGTTACTAAGCAAGGCAATATCATCAGCGAATCGCAAGTTACTAAGGTATTCTCCACTAACTCTTATTCCCAATTCTTCCCAATCCAGGTCTCTGAATGCCTCCCGTAAACACGCTGTGAATAGCATTGGAAAGACCGTATCTCCCTACCCGACGCCTTTCTTTATTGGGATTTTGTTGCTTTCTTTATGGAGGACTACGGCTGCTGTGGAGCCGCTATAGATATCTCTCAGTATGTTTACATATGCCTCGTCTACACCCCGATTCCGTAATGCCTCTATGACTGCTGAGGTTTCGACTGAATCAAACGCTTTCTCCTCGTAATCAATGAAAGCTATATATAAGGGTTGGTTATATTCCGCACATTTCTCTATCACCTGATTGATAGTGTGAATGTGGTCTATTGTTCAGTAACCTTTACGGAATCTTGCCTGGTCCTTTGGTTGACAGAAGTCTAAGGTGTTTCTGATTCTATTTGCGATTACCTTAGTAAATAGCTTGTAGGCAACTGACAGTAAGCTGATCGGTCTATAATTTTTCAAGTCTTTGGCGTCCCCTTTCTTATGGATTAGGATTATGTTAGCATTCTGCCTAGATTCCGGTACGCTCGAAGTCATGAGGCATTGTGTATACAGGGTGGCCAGTTTTTCTAGAACGATCTGCCCACCATCCTTCAACAAATCTGCTGTTACCTGATCTTCCCCAGCTGCCTTCCTCCTTTGCATAGCTCCTTAGGCTTTCTTTACTTCTTGCAGCGTTACTTGTGGGATTTCAGATTTCTCTAGACTATTCTCTCTTCCATTATCGTCGTGGGTGCCACTGGTACTGTATAAATCTCAATAGAACTCCTCAGCCACTTGAACGATCTCATCCATATTAGTGATGATATTGCCGGCTTTGTCTCAACGAATACATCTGATTGTTGGCAATTCCTAGTTTCGTCTTCACTGCTTTTAGGCTTCGTCCGTTCCTGAGAGCATGTTCAATTCTATTCATATTATACTTCCTTATGTCAGCTGTCTTACACCTGTTGATTAACTTGGAAAGTTCTGCCAGTTCTATTCTAGCTGTAGGGTTAGAGGCTTTCATACATTGGCGTTTCTTGATCAGATCTTTAATCTCCTGCGACAGCTTACTGGTATCCTGTTTAACGGAGTTACCACCGACTTCTATTGCACACTCCTTAATGATGCCCACAAGATTGTCGTTCATTGCTTCAACATTAAGCTTCTCTTCTTGAGTTAAAGCCGAATACCTGTTCTGTAGCTTGATCCGGAATTCCTCTATTTTCACTCTTACCGCTAACTCGTTGATTGGCTTCTTATGTACCAGTTTCTTCCGTTCCTTCCTCAGGTCTAGGCTAATTCTAGTTCTTACCATCCTATGGTCACTGCAGCGCACCTCGCTGAGCACGTCCACATATTGTATGATGCCAGGATTAGTGCAGAGTATGAAGTCTATTTCATTTCTTGTCTCCGTTTCAGCTCCTCCACGTCCACTTTCGGCTATCCCGCTTGCGGAAGAAAATATTCATTATCCGCATATTATTCTGTTCTGCAAATTCTACTAATAACTCTCCCTTGCTATTCCTACAGCCTATGCCATACTCTCCCACTGACTTGTCTCCAGCCTGCTTCTTGCCTACCCTGGCGTTGAAGTTGCCCATCAGTATATATTTTGTTTTGACTTTACCTATTGCAGATTCCACGTCTTCATAGAAGCTCTCAACTTCCTGGTCATCATGACTGGATGTATGTAGGGGCGTAGACCTGCACAACCTTCAATTTGTACCTCTTATTAAGTTTCACAACAAGACCTGCCACCCTCTCGTTAATGCTTTAGAATTCCTGTATGTTACCAGCTATATCCTTATTAATCAGGAATCCGACTCCCAGTTCTCGTTTGTCCGCTAAGCCCCAGTAGCACAGGATGTGCCCGCTTTTCAGCACTGTATATGCTTCTTTCGTCCTCCTAACTTTACTGAGCCCTATTATATCCCATTTACTGCCCTCTAATTTCTCCAATAGCACTGCTAGACTCGCCTCACTAGATAATGTTCTAGCGTTAAACGTTGCCAGGTTCATATTCCAATGGCGGCCTGTCCGCTTCGAATAGTATTTAGCTCCTGCTTGCACGGAGCTAAATACTTCTCGTTTGTCGATGGAGACAGTGGAGACAAAAACACTGGTAAGCAGGCCGGAAGAATAAAAAAAATGCAGCATTACAGGATGCTTTGCTACGAGCTATAAGAAAGATGCGTCAGCTCGCAAACAACGCTGTACTTTGTCGGAACAAAGTTCTTTCGGCCAATGTCATGCAGCCACTGCTTCCTGCGCACGCCGTCACACTTTCCTTGTTGTATCATAAAAATGGCATAACCATCTTCAGGCTTCTTCCTGCAGTTATATGCGCAACAGCTCGGCATATCGCTAGCACATAGAGCAGGAAACACAGCGTACAACGTTCGCTACGCTGAACTAAAGCGCCGAGCCAGCCGTGCTCAGGAGGGAAATGGCGCGAACGAAAAAGAAAAACACAAGCACAATTGGAAGAGGACCTTAGTGTTGAAGCAATGAACGACAATCTTGTGGGCATGGAGACAGTGCTTACAAGGACACTAAATGAACATATAAGTATGCCCAATTCATGCTCACGGATTTTTGTAAAATGCAATTTACGGTTTCATGTTGAACAAACATCTCGGTTTGCGTATTCAAACAATGCAAAAAGGTTACAAGGAGATGAACACGTCAGTTGAGTAACAGAGGTGAGCAAGGGAAGCCTAAGCCTGTAGCCAACATTTCAAAAATCAAACATATTTGTAAGGGCGGTGACGAAGATAAGTTCCCACGCTGAGGCTTCCCTTGCTCGTCCACTGTTGATTGGCTGAATGTTAAGCCAAACTTCGAGTATACTTCAAAAACTTTTTGTGAACACACTGTCCTCAGGTATGTCATCCGCTGTTTGAAGAGAAAGAAAATTTGATTTTATTGGTTCGTCATGTCTGAGAAGTGTGGAGTAGGCCAGTTGTGTGAAGTTGCCTGTTCTAGCCATTTCTTATGGTGCAGGGCTAGCCTAGTTACTGATTTTTGCAAATGAAAAATGCAATATCCAGTTCTAATTCTAACCCTATCACTTACCGTCTTAACAAGGCTCCCTTAGATTTCATCATGTCCTATAAATATATTGGTGTACACATTACAAATAAATTAAATTGGACCAATATAGAGTGTCATTAACAATGCAATTCACCTGCTCGGGTACTTACAGCGCAACTTTTCCAAAGCGCTGTCTACTTTAAAACTACACCTTTACAAGACAATAAAACGCTCAAAACTTGAATATGCATCTGCAGTATGATATCCCAGTTGTGTTAGTCTTACTACTTCACTTGAACTAGTACAAAATAACTCTGCTCGTATCATTCTTTCTAATTATAACTGTACCGCGAGTATAACCTTAATGAAGCTAACCAGCACTTATTCCCCTAGCTATTCGCCATGTTTTGCTATTTCATAAAATTTTCCGTCATACCACACTTCACGACGACTTCATACCATGGCCTCAAGTACATTTCAAACTGCATCGATCATCGCAGTAACGCAGGGATTGATTCTTGCTACATGAAGTCTTTCTTTCAATCTTTAATCCCCTGTACATCTCAGGAATGGAACCACCTTCTCTCAAGTATCGTAGCCATCACTGATAACAAACTTTTTTCGCAATACATTAGCTAACATTGTATAATCAGGATAATCGTTGTATTACCAAAACTCACTACTCTTGTTTGTTTTACTCTCCTGCTTTGTAACCACTCCCCTCTTCAATGGCATATGGCCCTGAGCATACTTTAAATAAAAAAAAACAATAAAGTGAGGAGTGACTGCCAGAGTTTTTCAGTGAACATGAAGCATCATTTCCTCAATATTGCACTTAGCGGTTTTGAAGACTTTAAAATTCTTTGCAGTTTCATGTAACAAATTAACATTATGAGGGAGCATGTGATACATGGTAGTAATGCCTGTCAATCTGATTTGCAAATAGCATATGACAAAGTTTGTGCACTACCAAGTAGCAGCTTGCTACACGACGAGAAAAGAAACAAGTTGGCACCAAACTTGTTACTTCTTCGATTGTCATAAAATGCCCTTAAAATCAAGCAAGCTTGTATGTCAAATTTTAGCATTCCCGCTTGGTACGATACAAAACTGTAGACTGTTGCTTTCCTGATAGGGCTCACAGCCCTCTATCTGGTAAACTTGCAAACGTTTCATGGTGAGGCACCTAGTTCAAGAGGACCTGTTGTTATTATGGTGTCCGTTGAGCTTCTTATGGCTTGGCGTGGGCAGCTTGCAAACCAATAATCTCTCTTTTGTCCGTCTTCCTGAAAAGAGAAATGATGAAGCCATGACAAACATGCACACAATGAATGGTGAAACAAAAGTTTGTCCAATAAATGAACAAATCACAGTTCTAGTTGAAGTGTTCAGAAACATACCTTGCGAGGATTCTGCCTCTGTGGTGACACATTCACTGGTGACTTGTATGTCCAGAGACAATAGAGTCCAAAGTGGTGATCAAAAATGAGCACCATCCTGGAGGCTGGAGGCAAAAGAATAAAGACTCAGTTACTATGGTGGAAGCGTGGGTGAGTTTGTGATTCATGTATGACCCAGAACAGTGCACAAAACGCTCCATGACAGAAAACACTCAAAACAGCGTTGTGTGTGTTTTCTGTGATGGAGCGTCATGCGGGCTGTGTTTTGTGAAGCCTGAATTGAATTTTTTGCCAGCTACTAGGTAATAAACACTCGTAATTTTATTATGCATCAAATGATATTAATCCAACAGTATCACCGGAAGTACACTTGCACTAATTTGCTGCGAATTTATCGTAGTGTATCTTTCATGTGGACAGCCAAAGCTATTTATTTTTTATACTGTACTCCGTGTTAGGAATTTTAGCAACGTCTCGAAATAACAAGAGCCTTGCTTGACTTGCCTTTGAAGAGCAATAACTTTATTATGATTTTCCACTTTGAAAAAAAAAAAGATGACTTAAGCAATCTGTTTTACCCCCTTGCACCCGAAGAAATGGAAAGTTGAAAATGCGAAGCAGTGTCTTTTGACTCGCCGGTGCACACACCCAGAAGCTGCACGGTTAATCCGCTTTCTTGGGTAGTTTCCCGACAGACTGTGCTCAGTTCCAGCGACGAGTGTTCACGTTAGCTAGCACATTTTCTTCAAGCAAACCGTTATTATGCGGCTAGGCGCGGCAGACCGCTGACGACAGAAGCCGTGTATGTACCCATAGCGCCAGTGAAACGCCGCAGCTGATAAAATTTACCGTGTTTAAACACGATCGTCTGGTAGCGGCTATCGAATGTCGGATGCACAAATTGGCTGAGATATTATTGTTGGCTAATTAAGACGAACCTGCGTGATGCTGCACAAATACGGCACGAACTGCAATCGATACCAGTGGGCTGCTGCTTATCACACGTCTATGAGGTCTCAAACCTTTATTCAAATAATAAAGCAAAGGCTTTAATAACGGAAGTTTAATAAAAACAGTTGTCTGTTTATCTTGCAGAAAGTTACACGTTAACTATGTTTGACGGTTATTATGTGTGCATTTATAGATCAAATGGATGGATGGATGGATGTTATGAGCGTCCCCTTTGGAACGGGGCAGTGGCTTGCGCCACCAAGCTCTTGCTACTATGCTGCCTAATATCCTACCTAGGTTAACCCATGAGAAAAAAAAACACACTATGAACTAGCACGTCCAAATTTTCTGATACCCTATTGCGAACTGTGCTTTTGTACGTCTCCGTCCTTTGTCGTTTCCCTACTTTTCTTCCACCAATCCTCCAATCGCCTCTTACTGATGTCTATTGCGGACCTGTTTGCTTTACCACTGCTCCCGCTGAACCCAAGGGCTTCAAGGAGGCCAGTGGTGCCTAAATCGACCGCTGGATAGATGTCTTCACATTCTAATAAAATATGCTCAGTCGTTTCCCTAGCTTTACCGCAGCAAGCACATGCTTCTTCTTCCTTCTTATATCTCGCTTTATACGTGCGTGTTCTAAGGCATCCCGATCTCGCTTCGAAAAGTAATGAGCTTCCCTTTGAGTTATCATAAATGGTTTCTTTCCTAATTTCGTTTTTTCCCCTTAAGTAGTTACTCATGGCAGGTTTCTTTTCCATTGCCGCCACCCATGAGATTAATTCAGCCTCTCTGACTTTCCGCTTGACCTTCTTTGTTGCTGTGTTGCCCACCCCACAGGCCGCATACTTGCTGGTAAGCTTCCTAGTTCTTTTCCTCCACTGTGAATCAATGTTTTGCCTGTACAGATACCTGAACACTCTCCCAGCCCATTTACTTTCCTCCATATTCCTCAGCCGTTCTTCATACTCAATTTTACTGCAAGCTTCCCTCACTTCAAAACTAGTCCAGCCCATATCCCCTTGCACAGCTTCATTTGTAGTCTTCCCGTGAGCGCCCAATGCGAGGCGACCCACTGACCTTTGGTTCCCGTCGAGTCCTGATTGTACCCCTGATTTAAAGCAAACAACCGCATTTGCAAAAGTAAGTCCTGGAACCATTACCCCTTTCCACATACCTCGGAGGACCTCGTACCTATTGTATCCCCATAGCGCTCTGTGCTTCATTATGGCTGCATTTCTCTTCCCCTTGACTGTTATGGTTTTTTCCTGTGTTTCCATATATCCGTTGCCTTCGTTTATCCATATACCAAGGTATTTATATTCTGTTACCCGAGGTATTTCTTGGCCCTGTATCTCCACTCTCTGTTCACTGTTTTCATTGAATACAATAACACCTGATTTTCTAACACTAAATTTCAAACCTAAATTGTTGCCTTCCTGTCCACAGATATTAGCCAGACGTTGCAAATCACTTTGCTTGTTTGCGAGCAACACAATGTCGTCCGCATAAAATAAACCTGGGAGTTGCTGCTCTATTACTGTACCTGCCTGTTTGTATGAGAGATTAAACCCGATATTACTTCCTTCTAGCGCCCTCTCCATCCTCACCATGTACATCATAAACAGCAGCGGGGATAAAGGGCACCCCTGCCTCAGTCCCTTGTTGATATGAACTTTCTCCGCGCTCCTCATCCCTTCCCATTCAACGCAAACAGTATTTTCTAGGTAAATCTCTCTCAAAAGCTGTATACAATCGTTACCTAAGCCTTCCCCTTCCTGAATATCCCACAAAATGCTGCGGTCTACGTTGTCGTATGCTCCTGTAATGTCCAAAAAGGCCACATACAACGGTCTGCTTTCTGCTTTTGATATTTCAATACACTGAGTAAGAACAAACAAGTTATCATCCAAACGCCTACCTATTCTAAAGCCATTCTGAAGCTCTCCCAAAATGTCATTATTTTCTGCCCATGCTTGAAGCTTTAATTTGATTGCCTGCATTGCTAGCCTGTATATTACCGATGTAATGGTCAACGGTCTATACGAGTGAATTCTGTCTTTCTCCCCCTTACCTTTATAAATTAAATTCATTCTACTTTGTCGCCAACTGTCTGGTATTCGTCTATCTTTTAAAGTTTTTTCAACTGCTTTCACGAGAGCTTCCTTACTTTTTGGTCCCAGTTCATTTATCAGCCTAACGGGAACCTCGTCTAGCCCTGTGGCTGTGCGCTTAGGAATTTTCTCTTCCGCTTTCTTCCAGTTTAAATTTGTAAGCACTAGCTCCTTTCCCCCTTGGGTCTCTTTCATGCTCTTTTTTTCTTCAAATACAACCTCGTCCTTGCCTTGGAAAGATTCGGCTGTTACTTTTTGGATGTAATTTATTGCTGCTTCTCCTTCCAGTCTGTTTTCATCTTCGTCTAGGATATGTTGTTGTATTGTTGTTGATTTCCTGCCTAATAATTTTATGTGATTCCAAAATATTCTAGGTGCGGCCTTCTTTTTCTCACGTATTTCTGACAACCAACTTTCACTTTCACCTTTTAATTTTGCTTGCACCAGTATTTGAACCATAGACTTTTTCTCCCGGTATATTTCCCATTTACCGGTTACTTCATCCTGTGGCAACTGCGCCTTCTTTGCCTGCCTGTGCTCTCGAGATGCTTTCTGTCTTTCGGCGATCGCTTCTCGTATCTCCTTGTTCCACCAGCTTTTCGGTTTCTTTTTTCCTTTCCAATGAACGTGTTGTTTCTCTTTCCGTATTTCTGTCGTTACTACACTTAGAAGCTCACCATATTCCCACCCCTTACTTGGCGACTTGCCAATTTCTTCCTCCACTCTAGTGACTATATTTGCTATTTGTTCAGCGTTCAAATTTGGGCTGGCCATTTTGCTGTCGTCGCTCTCTTTCCCAACTACATATCCCATTTTCAAAATGATGCGTTTATGGTCACTCCCTATGCTGCTAAACCCTTCCTCATCGATGACCATTTCTCTCAACTTATCCTGAATTCCTTCTGTCATCAGACAGTAATCAATGGTCGATTGCCGGTTTCCCACTTCCCACGTGATCTGTCCTTCACACTTAGGCCCTGTATTCACGATCACGAGGTTATGTTGCTCGCAAAGGTCTAGCATTAACTTCCCGTTATTGTCGGTATAGCCATCTAAATCCTGTATGTGGGCATTCATGTCACCTAATGGGACTATCTCAGCACCATTCTCGAAACCCCTAATATCAGCGCTTATGCATTCCACTAACTCTTTATTCTTCTCTGTGCAATTTATTCCGGTCCACAAATACGTAACTCCAAGCCAAGTTTCTTTCCCACTCATTGTACCTGATAACCAAAGATGCTCTTGACATTGTGAATTTACTCTTTTCCGTTTGGCTCCCTGATGGATGAGCATTCCGACTCCCCCTCCCTTTCTTTCCGACTTAGTTCTGTTGCACCCTTCCCATACATAATTCTCAATAACTGGCGGCTCTTCTGAGTCTCTAAGGTGCGTTTCTGTAACCGCATACACCCCTATTTGTTCTCTATGTAACTGCTCCTCAATCTCTGCCCACTTTTCCTTTCTTCTGCCGCCCTGCATGTTTATGTAGCCTATTGCATGGCGAGCTCTTGTTCTTGCTTTCCTCCTTTTTCTCTTATCGACGGCGATGCTCTTCTGCTGTTCCCCTAGGGGACCTTCTTTATTACTACCTACTCTGACCTCCCGAGCGCCCGCGGGCCCCCTAAAAAAGCAACAGCGCGACCCCCAAGTCGCCAGCCCACTTCTCGTGCTAGCCTGTAATTGAAGTGGATCCCATCTCGTTTAAAACCACCACAACTTCTCACTTCCCTGTTTACTTCGACAACCTCGAAGCCTTTCTCTCGGCTCATTTTCCATATTGCCTCATTGGCAGCCATTACGTGACTGTCACGCACAGGCACCTCCGGCACCGTGCACACCACGATCTGCACCTGAGGGGATAGCTCGCGCAAGTCGTCCACCCCCTTCGCCAAGCGCTGGGCTAGTCCTGGCCCTTTCCTGTTCAGGACGTCATTTAGCCCACCTGCTACTACGACAAGGTTGCGCACGTGGGCATTTTCCGTGAGCTTTTCTTTTGCTCGCTCCATGACAGAACCCAGTGTCTGCCCTGGAAATGTCCCTACCGCCACTCTTTTGTCGCCTTTCACCCTCTCCACAATTGCTTTTGAGCACCCAGCCATGTTTGAGTCGCCAGCGATAATCACCCTTTCACTCTCTCCTACCTCTCCCTGCTTCCCGGCTTCCTGTGGCTGCAGCGTCGCCTCCCGCGGGGCGTGTTGCGCTGCTTCGCTATAACTACGCCGATTCACCGGCGGCGAGCTGACTACCGCTTGCCCTGCCACCCTGCCCCCGACTTCGCATGTAGGGTCTACCCTACTTTGTGCTTTTGCCTCCGGCTTGGTGTCCCGACCCAACATTCTCCGCTGCGCGCGTCTCAAGCGCATCGAGACGCCTATGCAATTCTGCTCTCCTTTCCTTCTCTTCTCCAAGCTCGGCCACGGTTCTTACTAATTGCGCGGCCTGCACCGCTTCCACCTTGACCAACTCGGCGACTTTCGCCTGCAAAGCTAACCGCCTCTCCCGCTCCTCCTTCAGGTCTGCTTTCAGCTCCTCGAACTTGGCTGTACAATTTCCTTCCAGTTTTTGGACTGCTTCCCTGACCTTTTCGCACAGCCTGCACGTAAAGCTAGACTCTTCCGCGTCTGCTAAGCTCTGGAAACTGGTCTCGTCGAGGGAGCACCAGCGCAGGCACTCGTCGCACTGCACTTGCTCCGCATCCCCCGCGGCCTTCCCTTTGTTTGGTTTCATCGCTAGGCCTACTTCCTCAGGCTCAACGAGCACGTCCGCCAAATCACTTCGAAGAGCTAGCTGAGATAGTTACATAGGCCTATCAAACAGGTCCCGCCTAGCACCCAGGCCCAACGAGGGAAACCGCCAGACCCAGACAAAGCCGGCACGTTTACCACGCTTACCACGAATTCAAAATTTGCGCCCCCGCTCCATGCAAAACAAAACTCTTCAAAAACATCAGCCAACAAGAAGAAAAAAAAATGGCTGTGGCTTAGCTAAGGTTAAGCCCAGGATGCGAAGCATACTAGCCTTTATTTTAGTTGTTGAACCACTGTTTAGCCTGGTGAACTGCTGTTCCTTGGCTATATTTGGTTCGGCTAGACGAAGAAACAACTCATGCGTTACCCTGCTTCGCCTTCAAGAGTGGAACGCGACAGCGTTCCCGTCGACCCGCCAGCGACTACGCGCCCCGCATTGGACGCGGTGAGCGTCGAGCAACGCAGCGTTCGGCGCGGCAACGAAATGTGCGCCTGAGCAAGCGTCGCACGCCTGAGCCTTAGAAACAGCTCGTTTCTAAGGCAACACCGCATTCACTAGAGGCGCTTTTGTACCGCTTTGAAGCATCGTACTCGTGGCTCAGTGGTAGCGTCTCCGTCCCACACTCCGGAGACCCTGGTTCGATTCCCACCCAGCCCGTCTTGCAAGAGTTGAGCCAAAGCCACTTCTCCTCTGTCGTGACGTCACGGTGTCACGTGATTTCATGGTCACCGCCGCGCCTGAGGAGCTGGGTTGAGCCCAAGCAATTTTTATGTATCCTCCTTGGTTGAGCCCTCGTAATATGCTTCGCATAAAAGACCACCTAGCCACGAATGAAGTCGCTGAAGCCTCGACACAGGAGCGTCCGCACGCCCAATTACTATTTAAATACAAAAAAACAGCTAATAAAAACAGAAGCAAGCTCAAAGCATGCACAAAAACTTATGATTTCGTCGTCGCCACGGAGCCCCGAAACGCACGTCCATCCGCCACAAAATCCAAGACAGCCCCCAAGACGGATGGATGGATGGATGTTATGAGCGTCCCCTTTGGAACGGGGCGGTGGCTTGCGCCACCAAGCTCTTGCTACTATGCTGCCTAATATCCTACCTAGGTTAACCAATGAGAAAAGAAAAACACTATGAACTACCACGTCCAAATTTTCTGATACCCTATTGCGAACTGTGCTTTTGTACGTCTCCGTCCTTTGTCGTTTCCCTACTTTTCTTCCACCAATCCTCCAATCGCCTCTTACTGATGTCTATTGCGGACCTGTTTGCTTTACCACTGCTCCTGCTGAACCCAAGGGCTTCAAGGAGGCCAGTGGTGCCTAAATCGACCGCTGGATAGATGTCTTCACATTCTAATAAAATATGCTCCGTCGTTTCCCTAGCTTTACCGCAGCAAGCACATGCTTCTTCTTCCTTCTTATATCTCGCTTTATACGTGCGTGTTCTAAGGCATCCCGATCTCGCTTCGAAAAGTAATGAGCTTCCCTTTGAGTTATCATCAATGGTTTCTTTCCTAATTTCGTTTTTTCCCCTTAAGTAGTTACTCATGGCAGGTTTCTTTTCCATTGCCGCCACCCATGAGATTAATTCAGCCTCTCTGACTTTCCGCTTGACCTTCTTTGTTGCTGTGTTGCCCACCCCACAGGCCGCATACTTGCTGGTAAGCTTCCTAGTTCTTTTCCTCCACTGTGAATCAATGTTTTGCCTGTACAGATACGTGAAAATTCTCCCAGCTCATTTACTTTCCTCCATATTCCTCAGCCGTTCTTCATACTCAATTTTACTGCGAGCTTCCCTCACTTCAAAACTAGTCCAGCCCATATCCCCTTGCACAACTTCATTTGTAGTCTTCCCGTGAGCGCCCAATGCTAGGCGACCCACTGACCTTTGGTTCCCGTCGAGTCCTGATTGTACCCCTGATTTATAGCAAACAACCGCATTTGCAAAAGTAAGTCCTGGAACCATTACCCCTTTCCACATACCTCGGAGGACCTCGTACCTATTGTATCCCCATAGCGCTCTGTGCTTCATTATGGCTGCATTTCTCTTCCCCTTGACTGTTATGGTTTTTTCCTGTGTTTCCATATATCCGTTGCCTTCGTTTATCCATATACCAAGGTATTTATATTCTGTTACCCGAGGTATTTCTTGGCCCTGTATCTCCACTGTCTGTTCACTGTTTTCATTGAATACAATAACACCTGATTTTCTAACACTAAATTTCAAACCTAAATTGTTGCCTTCCTGTCCACAGATATTAGCCAGACGTTGCAAATCACTTTGCTTGTTTGCGAGCAACACAATGTCGTCCGCATAAAATAAATGCGAACAGGTTACAGGTTAACAGACGAACAGACGAACAGGTTATAAAAGCGCCACCTATGGCCGTCGGTTGAACGAAAGTGGGCGCAAGCTGCTCCCATAGAAGCCGGATATCTGTGCAGGTCTGGAGTTCCAGTCATAGAGTTTCTCACTACATTACCTAGAGGGAAATCTGGCGCTGCTGCGCTGTGGTATGCATGGGAATGCTGGTATATTGTGGATTCGGATTGGCACCGTTCTCGCAGAGACAGGACACCTTGAAGACGCGATTGGCAAGTACCGTTCCGTCTGTCACAATGATTCATTTTCTGCTAGAACAGCACGTGAAAAGCTGTTTTAGCTTTATTATTACTCAAAAACATGTTTTGTTTAACTATGAGAACTTGTTATTACGTGTACGATTATATAATGCGTAAAAAGTATCAGCGAGCCGCTAAAGTTGGAGAACAGACGACAAGGTTCGCGCTCGCTTTGAAACAGTTGGTCGTCTGTTCTTTCTTTTCTTCTCTTGGTCATGCCTCGTGGGTGAGTAAAGATGTAATATGCGTGAATGGAAACATTTTATGAAGATTTTACTTTGAGAACGCGTTATTTGCGTAGCCATATCCACGTTTTAGACGAAGCCTCTTACAACACCAGCCAACACGAGCCTCGCAGACACATATCCCGTCATTCCCATGACGGCACGGTGCCCCCATAAGAAACTCCCATAGACGGTGGCGCCAGATTACCCTCTAGGTGTTCTAGTGAGAAACTCTATGGTTCCAGTAGGTCGTGAGCGGAACCATAGTAGCGTTCTGCCTCCCACTGCGTTCTCGCTTCAAGCTACGGCAATGCCTCCTTTACTAGATGCCAGCCGCGTTGCTCGCTTTCCCATTGGATGGATGGATGGATGTTATGAGCGTCCCCTTTGGAACGGGGCGGTGGCTTGCGCCACCAAGCTCTTGCTACTATGCTGCCTAATATCCTACCTAGGTTAACCCATGAGAAAAGAAAAAAAACACACTATGAACTACCACGTCCAAATTTTCTGATACCCTATTGCGAACTGTGCTTTTGTGCGTCTCCGTCCTTTGTCGTTTCCCTACTTTTCTTCCACCAATCCTCCAATCGCCTCTTACTGATGTCTATTGCGGACCTGTTTGCTTTACCACTGCTCCCGCTGAACCCAAGGGCTTCAAGGAGGCCAGTGGTGCCTAAATCGACCGCTGGATAGATGTCTTCACATTCTAATAAAATATGCTCAGTCGTTTCCCTAGCTTTACCGCAGCAAGCACATGCTTCTTCTTCCTTCTTATATCTCGCTTTATACGTGCGTGTTCTAAGGCATCCCGATCTCGCTTCGAAAAGTAATGAGCTTCCCTTTGAGTTATCATAAATGGTTTCTTTCCTAATTTCGTTTTTTCCCCTTAAGTAGTTACTCATGGCAGGTTTCTTTTCCATTGCCGCCACCCATGAGATTAATTCAGCCTCTCTGACTTTCCGCTTGACCTTCTTTGTTGCTGTGTTGCCCACCCCACAGGCCGCATACTTGCTGGTAAGCTTCCTAGTTCTTTTCCTCCACTGTGAATCAATGTTTTGCCTGTACAGATACCTGAACACTCTCCCAGCCCATTTACTTTCCTCCATATTCCTCAGCCGTTCTTCATACTCAATTTTACTGCGAGCTTCCCTCACTTCAAAACTAGTCCAGCCCATATCCCCTTGCACAGCTTCATTTGTAGTCTTCCCGTGAGCGCCCAATGCGAGGCGACCCACTGACCTTTGGTTCCCGTCGAGTCCTGATTGTACCCCTGATTTAAAGCAAACAACCGCATTTGCAAAAGTAAGTCCTGGAACCATTACCCCTTTCCACATACCTCGGAGGACCTCGTACCTATTGTATCCCCATAGCGCTCTGTGCTTCATTATGGCTGCATTTCTCTTCCCCTTGACTGTTATGGTTTTTTCCTGTGTTTCCATATATCCGTTGCCTTCGTTTATCCATATACCAAGGTATTTATATTCTGTTACCCGAGGTATTTCTTGGCCCTGTATCTCCACTGTCTGTTCACTGTTTTCATTGAATACAATAACACCTGATTTTCTAACACTAAATTTCAAACCTAAATTGTTGGCTTCCTGTCCACAGATATTAACCAGACGTTGCAAATCACTTTGCTTGTTTGCGAGCAACACAATGTCGTCCGCATAAAATAAACCTGGGAGTTGCTGCTCTATTACTGTACCTGCCTGTTTGTATGAGAGATTAAACCCGATATTACTTCCTTCTAGCGCCCTCTCCATCCTCACCATGTACATCATAAACAGCAGCGGGGATAAAGGGCACCCCTGCCTCAGTCCCTTGTTGATATGAACTTTTTCCGCGCTCCTCATCCCTTCACATTCAACGCATACAGTATTTTCTAGGTTATAAAAGCGCCACCTACGGCCGTCGGTTGAACGAAAGTGGGCGCAAGCTGCTCCCATAGAAGCCGGATATCTGTGCAGGTCTGGAGCTCCAGTAGGTAGTGGTCGTGCCAAGGTTGACCCAACTGTTCGTGGCTATCTGTGACGCAGTACGCTTGCAATCTGCTCGCAACACTGGGAACTGTCGCTCACTGCCGCTCATGTTGTCGCTGGCAGCCGCTGGGGATGCGGGTGCAGCAGCAGGCGTATTGCATTAGAGGTGTAGGATAGTGTTCTGTGGTGTAGGAGCGGCGGTGGAGCTGTGTCCGACCTCACGAACTGTCATATGGGAGCGAGGGCCGGGACAGCGATGAGTGGAACCACGTGTTCTGTACGATAGCGACCCTCTGCTACAGCTCGGCTGTTCTGCGCTCGTCGCCTGCAGGACTTTATTGGGTCCCGACATGGACTACCCCGGCCGAAAGCTGTCGTGAGTATGGTCTAGGTTTCGGGACCTCTTTATAAGCCTAACGCACAATCCTTACGGGACTGGAGCGCGGCCTGTAGATATTGTTGTTCTCGAGCTGTTGTTTTCATTCTATTATTTTTCTTTTGTTTTCCGGCGCAATTGCCCAGGTGTGTAAGGCTTCCTTGTAATGCTTCTGTCTTCGAACAGCCTCCGCTTGTGTCCGCAGATTGGGAGGCGGGGGGTGAGGGGCGGGGCACCGGGTGCCTTGTGCACCAGTTATCTTACAGTGCACAATTCTCTCTTGAGCGCAGCACCTCCGGAGATTCCTTGTATGAAATTTTGGGTCTACCAAAGACATCGACGCCAGATGACATAAAGAGGACATACCGGCGGGTGAGTTGCACCTTGGGCTGCTCGGTTGACCGTTTTGGTACTGTCAGCCAACGTTCAGCATTAAAGTTGAAACACCTGCTGTTTATAATACAAAATTGCAGGAGCACAGCTTGCTTGCAAAATGACTCTGCTGGGCCTGACATCCAAATTAGCAACGCGGCTTGTCGAACCGATTGCAACCTGTGTCAGCTCAAACCTGTTAGACGAATTGACCCAAAATCATCTATATGAAGTATGCAGTGTACACACGGAAAAAACAATACCCAAGCAGAATTTCCTTGGATCACATACGTGTATATTAGCGAATTGCAGTAGCAATCACTTGGATGTTTTCAAAGAGTCTCATGTGTTCCTTCCTCTGCTCTTCATTTCGTGCCTGTAGTTAGCCCTCAAGTATCATCCGGACAAAAATCCTGATAACCCAGAAGCTGCAGAAAAAGTGAGTCACCCTCATGAGCATAAGTTGCGTGTGCTTGCCTGTCTAGAAATTTGTAAGCAGTGGTAACATTTCTTCTCTTGTGCCATTGCAGCTATATCTTAGGGCTTGACAAGGTTTTGTTATATGGCAACTTATCTTTCAAATTTGATATTGTGGAGATGGGTTTGCACGTGGCTTACCCTATGAAGGACGGTCACGAAAAGGCACTATTCGTGTGGAAAGGCGCCTCGATCCCCACAATATCGGCACAACAGCGTTAAGATGCGTATATACTTGTATAAGGGCCACACATTCTTTTTTTCTGAAATCTTGGCTGGGTGCAGAGTGTACATGAATCATGCTGAGGACGGCCCACTAAAGGTTCGTACCGTTTCTGCAACTATAGCAAAGGGTGAGAAAGGTGCAAATGACATAACACTGCATTAAAGGATTTCAGTTGCTAGCCTATCATCCCCAACCAGCTCTGACCAAACAAGGCTCCCTTCTTTAGAGGCGAAATGTCACTGAGCTGGCTGAAAACACTGCCAACACAGCCGAGACGAGGCACCACACAAAGAAATAACGTAGCAGTGGCGGCCTGAGTGGTGCTGACGGAAAAGCAGCTAGCGTTATCTAGCAGCAATGAAACTAACTTAATTTTTCAGTGGGACAGTTGGAACCTTTTCCCAAAATTTTGCCCTCCAATGTTAGGCTGCGGCCCTTACACGAGCATATACGGTACATGGTGCTGCGTCTTGGCTTCTGCAATACACTCCTGATATTTCTTTCAATACCTAGAAAATATGAAAACTCGATTGGTTCACAGTAACAAATTTCTCGGGTTATTTGCAGCTTCCATAAGTTTTGCATGTCAAAAATTTCAGGTGAATCAGCATTTTATTACTTGTTTGGTTATACCTGGCAGCTCTGTAGCCATAGCATTCCTGGCGCCAGTGGCCACAATCCACTGAGGGCAGAATTCAAAAATAGTTGTGCACATTGAAGAACCCCACATTATCACAATTAATCTGAAACCCTAAACTGCCTTCATAGCCTACTGTGTAGCTTTAGATTGTTAAATACCATATCTGCTGAAAAGCTTATGGTAATCATTCAGGCTTCACATAAGCTTTGGCTTTCGTGTGCTCCCTTTGTGCTGTCATTTGGCTGGCAAACCATTCTGGCAAAGAAGTGCAAGTGGGCAAAACCCTCATGTGCACCTTTACTGGCATATGAACGCTATCTCCTATTTGAGCATGCTGCAGAATGAATATATACTCTGTATTAGCATGGAACATTCAGTAGACAAGTCTGTTGGCAGATCCAAAGTTGAAAAAAATGTTTATAAACATTGCTGTAATGAGCTGGTGTTTCTTGTGCAAAGCAATCAAGGTCACTGGCATTGCAATTTTCAGCAATCTTTTGATTGAAAGCCTTAAAGGGACCCTGAAACGATTTTGTACAAATGTACTGAGTTGTTAGAGTAGGTCCTTCTGATCATTAATTGACGCATCTAAGTGCTCCGCGTGAAGCGTGTAATTTATAAGGTTTGAAAAATGTACATCGCTGCCGATCGTAGCGCACTGCTCAGCGTAACTTTCAGCCGCCCCTACCCATATGGCTTAAGTCACCCAATTGATAGTAGGGCGAGCTATCCGATTGGCTGCCCAGGGCGTTTCATCGATAATTTTTCCACCTTTATGGTGAACAAATGATGTTCGTAATAGTTGGAATGTTAGTTCATTTGTCTCTATAAAAAGAAAGTAACAGAAAGAGAATGCACAAGAACAGTTTCTCACTACACTTAAGCACTTCCTGCACACAAGCAACGTCTGCTTGTGTTGCAGCGTGCCCCATTTTGACGAGAGCTCGGTGGTCAGAGTAGGTCTGTCTTTTAGCGAGCTCTGATTTGACTTTGTTGCGTTGTGGACTGCAAACGTCGCAACTGGCAAAATGTCGAGCAGCGGCATCGTGTCCCTCTGCAAGGCAGCAGATGAGCGGACTGGAGTTGCGCGTTTGCGGCCGTCACTTTACACCGGAAGATTACTAACGCAATAGCGTTTCGAGAGTCCGGTATTAGTGTAAACGCAAGCGCAAGGGGATGGGGCCTGGCCAGCTGACCGTGTTGTTTCGCGGAATAAACAAAAGCGCAAATGTGAATGGTCTGCACGGTGCAGCCACCTGGTGGTACGGAGCTTAACCACACACATTAGCAGTAATGAAATGTATTCTTCTTCGCTGCTGGTGTAAATTTTTCACAGGAGTGTAATCGTTAACACATTGTTTTTGTATATGTTTAAAATGTTTTACATTTGGTTAGAGCAATGTTAGCGCTTTGTTTGGGTGATTAAGCTCTGCCAACGGGTGGCTGTACCGTGCAGACCGGTCAGGCTGCTCACGTACGTCTATGCTAAAGTTCCTTTATCAGCTTGAGTTTATGCCTCCAGCCATCCATCGAAACGCCCAGGTCGCCTGTGGTTACCAGAATACGACATGTTCGGTGCTGCGACAGAATGCTTGCAACGCACGCTGCTTCGATAGCTGTCGCTTGGGGCTGACTGCCAAGCAGCTAGCGGAGTTTGGAGAGGCTTTGCGCGTGCGCTCCTAGAGAACCGAAGGTCGACGACATGACGTGCCATCATGACGCAGAGCCAGTGAAGGTGGAGCATAGCTACGATCACTCGGTGAACGAGTTGAGGAGAAAATGCATGACTGCATGACTGTATTGGCGCTGTTTGGCCATACCTGGCCCTTGCGCCACTAAACAACGCACATTAATTCATTCATTACTATGGAAGAGGGTAACTTGTAATCGTCCATAGATCTCTTAAGCAGAGACGTTTCACACTAATTGTCGTGCAAATGATCAACTTTAGCTGTACTCTACGTGTCTAAAAAATTGGTCCGAACCATTTCAGGGGCTCTTTAAGCATTATAAGAAAATGCTGATAATTCTGCTGCACATTTTTTGTTGTCCCTTTGTATGACCTGGGCACAGCCATATTATGTATCTTGGCCTTGTCAGAATATGCTTGAGACCAATGTGACTGCATTGTTAAAGGTGTGACAGCCAGTACTCTGCTGAAGATGGTGTCTAGTATTTAAAGTTCAAATCATGTACACAAACTCCTACCTTGGCGCGGCTTGCTGGGGGAACAGTAATCGTCGTGTGCTTGAAATTGCACCATTTGATGAAAGAAGTCAGTTTGGTAGGACACCAAAAGCCATATTCTTGAAATCCTTACTGGTATTTCAAAGCTTGCAGAGATTACTCCTAGTTTCCAGGTGACTTTTTGTGCAGACATATTAAGCTGTTCAAATTTTCAGTTTTCATAAAACAGTGGTAAACAAAGATTTCTGGCATGACAGTTCCGAGCGTACATAGTACCACACAAACCCAGAGTTGGCCAGACAAGAAAGGTTTTACTGGGCTGTCTGCATGCATATGTCCTGCAGATTGCATTATAGACTTATTGTTGATTCAATATAAAGTTCGAAACAGGCCTGGAAACCAGGTTACATGCTCTCGCCTTGCATTTGGTTAGGCCAAGCTGGCCTTCATGAATACATTAGTGTTTCTGTATCTGCACAAAGCTGTTTAGAAGAATCACCTTTGTCCTCTCTGTAGAAATTTAATTAGATTGTTCTTCACAGAACGGTTATACTTGTCATTTATGTCCTTGCCAGAGAGCATGTTCTCCATGTCCACATAGAGCTTGGGATCATTATTTGTTTATTGTGCCTTACATCCTTTCATAGAACCACTTGCAAGTGGTAAGAGAATACCAACAACATAGACCTGCACCTCCATGAAACCAGATATGTCCAGTGTATGAAAGTGCCACTCTTAAAAGAATGTCGGCGCGCACCAGTCCTTTGCCTGGATTTAAAATACTTAACCTTGGGAGGCATTTGCCCAGTGTCCTTTAAGGAAATTGCAATCATTTGTTAATGGTTCATTGCTACTAGTATTTTTATCCATATATATGGATAAATCTATATATGCCCGCGTGGTACGATTTTGAACCGTTATGTGACTGGACATTGACACATTTAAAGAAGACACCCCACGCGAGCACATTATACAAGAATTCCATACTCGTCGGGACAAATATCAAAATCACATGGAATTCTACCCTGATGGCTCTAAAACGAAAGAACACGTGTGTGTGAGGGTCGTAACGGAAAATTGGGAAAAAAGTATTCGATTGCCGCAACACGCCTCTGTTTTCACGGCCAAAGTTTTCGCTATTTGGATTGTTAAAAAGATTATCGCTGATAAACAAATGCAGTCATATACACAGATTCTTTAAGCACACTGAATGCTCTACATCTGAAATATGAGTGTGAACCCCTGATAGGAGACATTTTAAACATGGTGGCGCTTAACAAATACAGGAGGTCAGTTTGTTTCTGCTGGGTTCCAAGCCATGTTGGGATACCAGGTAATGAAGCAGCTGATATATATGCATCAACGGCAGTGTACAGACATAAATACAACACTCCCATATAAAGATAGCATCCATGCGATTAGAAAAGCCTTAACGGTAAAACGGCAATGCGAATGGACCGTTGTGCCGACAAGCTACATCTCGCGAAACCCATAGTTGGCAAGTGGAAGACATGTTATCGGGAGCGGTTCATCGAAGTAGTTTTATGCCGACTATGCATTGGGCACACACACCTCACACACAATTACTTACGAAAGAAGACACACCAACATGCGAGAAATGTCAACAGCCACTAACAGTTACGCACATATTACTCACATGTACTCAGATTGAAACACACAGACGAACACTTTTGCAAAAATTATATCAACTACACATTACCTACCTTTACACCCTGCTCTAATTTTAGGTGATGATCCGCTAGTCCCATTATGTGACGTCCGTAAATTTCTAGATGACACTGGCTTTTTACATAAAATATAGATTATTAACATTTCCCTTCATAAACTGGATTTTAAAACACCTCGTGTTTGGTGCAGCATAGCCTTAGCCGCTTTTGTGCCATTAAACCCCATTTAACTAACTAACCAACCATATATGAAATTGTATGCAATTCCTAAGGCTTCTTTCCTTAACTTGAGTAATCCTCTGCAGACTATGATCACCCATGACGCGTAGGAAACAGAACGTCAGTGATCACTATGGTACTGTGGGGTTGTCGCCCGTGCTCTTGGGACAAAGGAACGGCTACACAAAGGAATGGCAAACAATCACAAGGGCATTTATTGCACCTTTCACAGACTAATGCCTGCTAGCAGAGTTGCTATCCACAAAACATGCCGATGGGCGTGTGACAAATCGCGGAAGTCCGACTCACCGCGACCGGATAACGAGCGAATATGTTCGCCCCATGCTGGAAACCAACGCCTGGTTGTTCACGCGAATGGTGGCACGTTCGAGTGATTGCGTTCATCCATTCCGGGGTAAGCCTCGTGAGACGGTCTTGCAGAAGCATGGATAAGCGCTCGCGCAGAACGTCCATGCCAGTAAAACCCAAAAGGAAGAGCCTTCTTCTTTTTTTGTGCCCAAGTAACCCCACTGTTAGGTGGCGTTAACAAAGTCACACTTGCGCCATCTCTTGCTATGCGCTTCAACCAGACCAACTGCCGCTAGCATCAAGCCACACGGCGAAGCCGGATTACAGGAGATGGCAGCTATGTGGGAAAACAACATATCAGGGGACGCGTGAAGAGTCGCTCATCCCCTGATAACTGGCGACTCAATGCCTTGCTGCAAAGTGCCAGATGTTCTGTCTCTTGATCAAATATTGCTAGCATTGGTCCCTTGCACCTGTTGTTTCATATTTTGTTTTTCTGCAAGTGCCAGAAAGTTCCTGCTAAAATAGTCAACCATTTGCTGGACACCTATATTGTCATAGGACTGACATGATGAACAGCTGACAAATGTAAGACTGGGAGAGATTCTAGTTTTGCTTATGATGTCACCTAGGAATCTCCACAACAAAGTGGCACTCCTACAAGCTAAATGTAAGGCCTACTTGTTCTGTTGCAGAGAACATGGCCTTGAGGCATTATTGTGCACTCGTTTAGTAGAGCTGCTCACCAAAATGCCTACCTGGAATCGCCACTGGTAAAAAAATATTGCTGTGGCTGCTGAAAAATCTGCACCTGAAGAAATTCCAAATGGAAAGTGCAAAGAAATATAGGAAATTAAGCGAGATGTGAAATGTGCATATCTTTGTCGTTTCATTCAGTGGAACTTCATTTAGTTTTCAGTAACGTTAATGACAAATTTGCCTTTTTATAATCTCAACCACTTTTTTACTGACTTTTTGCTGGCCAGTTAGCGGTTCAGGCAGCATTGTGAGCAACTGCCTCTGGGATTTTTGAAGAAGTCTAGATAGACACAGCCAATATTCGAAATTTTTGACACACACACTGTGCTATACTCATAACCATAATGTCAAGGTTGTGGGATCATTCCCCACCTGCGGCAAGCTGTTTTTTCATCCACTTTCATTTCCATTAATTTATTGTTTCTTTATTTCATTTATTAAGCACAAGTAATTTTCCCTATGTTGTCCTTGGTGTCAGTGCTTGTTGGCTTCTTATGATGACTAATAAAAGTCGGGCCCATCTGTTTACCCCCTTTCTTGTTCATTACATAACGAGGGTGCGGAATCTGGCAAAATTGATGCCTTCAGGTAGCATGGGGGGTTTATTGACCAGTTGCCTTCACCCAAAAAGATGACATTCTTGTGACGCCTGTGGCAGAAAGGATGTTCAACATCTGCCGCCAAGGTTTGTGAGTGGTGGTGCTGGCTAACACTCCCAGGGTTCTAATAGGAAACATAAATACCCAAGAAAGTGGATGGGAAAATGGTGCTGTGGTAGCTCAATTGGTAGAGCATCGCACGCGAAATGTGAAGGTTGTGAGATCGTTCCCCACCTGTGGCAATTAATTTTTTCATCCACTTTCATTTCCATTAATATATAGTTTCTTTATTTCATTTATTAAGCACAAGTAATTTCCCCTATGTTGTCCTTGGTGTCAGTGTTTGTTGGCTTATGATATGACTAAGTAAAATCAGTAAAACCTACATTAACATTAAGTTTGCACTGCGCGCCATGGTGACATTAGTAGGCGGAGCGTTGTGGGCACGACTCGCACCGCCGCAGCCTTCGCAGTGCAAGGCATTGAAAGAGTAGAAGCACTGTGAAGAATGTGTTTGATTGCCAGCAACTCTGCTTCTGCTGAAACCATTGAAGTACTTTATGCGGCAAACTATTTCTGAAATAGCGTATTTTAACTTCAAGTGCATTTCTCCACTTAGATAAAAAGGGGTTTGGCGCCCGTATAAAAGTGGGTATGCACTGGGCCAGGCTAGCATTCACTATGACGTGTTCACGCAGTTTAAGGACATCAACCGAGCGCACTCCATCCTCACGGACCTCACCAAGCGCAACATCTATGACAACTATGGCTCCCTGGGCCTCTATGTGGCTGAACAGTTTGGTGAAGAGAATGTCAATACTTACTTCGTGCTCACGAGTGGCTGGTGCAAGGTGGGTGCACAGAGTGTACTAAAATTAGCATTGTCTAAATCTTAGTGACGTGGCACTTGTGCCAGCAGCCTAGACTCCTTGTAGGATTGACAGTCAGCAGCTAGGTTGGCCTAGGTGCAGTGACATATGTAAGATGGTAATGCACCAAGGATTGTATGATTTTGTGCATGCAACCTCTGGTTTAAAGCAGCAAGTGGCAAAATGGCAGTGTAGTTTCTTGTGCTTGAATTTGACACTACTTAACACCTTGACATACCTAATTGCATATTCATTCTCCATAAATGTTAGCGCATGTTCAAGTAGTAGTGATACTTCTGCTGTGCAAACTGCACTGAGAAGCAAACCCTGCTACATTCTGCTAGATTTAGGCAAAATATGAGAAATCTGTGCCTACCCCTCATCAAAAAGATTGTCCCAGCTTTTGAAAAGATAACCAAGCCACTAAGCCCTCAAGTGCTGTTTCTTTGCACCATTGAAAGTGGCATAGTGTGGATCAGCGGCTGCGTTAGCTTCTCCGGTGGACAGAGCCAAGGCACTCCAATTAAGCCAGGATTGTATCTTTCTTCCCTGGGCTGTTGTCTGTAGTCAATACATTTCACCCTGCCACATGCGCATTGCTTAGGCTATGGGACAGAGTCGCTTTTCAGGGGGCAGCAAGCGATCACGCTGATGCAGAGGCATACCACGTGCGCTTCTCCTATATGACCAATGTAAAACAGTGACCGAACTTTCTGATGCTGTACTGTACCCTGCTCATTTTTTTAACATTATGCACATGATGTCGCAGATGTGGCAGCTGTGAACAAAGTGGTTGCTATTCAATTTGTCACCCTCACTTTTGATGGTAAGGTGATTTCATGGCATTAAGGATGCCCACTACTAAGATTTTGTTTGAATCGGCACCAAGCAGCAACTTTTGCTGCTGGATACTGACGAAGTGGTGCTGGTTAGGCCGAGCTGCATTGAATGGCCATGACGGAAATTCGCATCCAGCTTACGTGATGTCTGGCACCAGGCCGTCCTGGCAAGGTGGCCATCAATTTGTTTGGACTAGTGAGCCCCCCTCCGTGATACGGTGTGAGACCACAAGCTATACTGGTGGCAGGAAGCAGAGATGGGATCTGCAGGTGACATGCCAGCAACTACTGTGAATTCTTCTGCGAAGCTTGTTTTTGAGCTTATGGGATGAAATGGCGAAAGTTTTCATGTCGGCAGAAAGTTCTAAGCTGAATTTGTGCGTCACAGCCTAATTGAGTGTCTCAAAGTCAAAGGTTGCGCACGCATATCTCAAGGTGCACGGTACATTGAGCTGCACAACGATGAGCAAAAGCAAAATACCCCCACGGGGTCGACCATTGCAGTATTCCAAGTAGCCGGTATATATCAGTAAAGCACACCCCGGCAAAATTGAGCAAATTTACATACCACTAACGTTGTGAAAAGCAACAAAATTAATTTTCTGCTCAAGTTCATGTTTTAGAACTGCCTGACTATTCGATCGTTTTTGAGAGTAATCTGAAAAAATAAGTCGACGACTGTTTTTAGCATTATGTCGACACTCTTGCTAATTTCACATTCAAAAGCAAAAGCCTCGACACAAAGCCGAACCCACGATGTGATGTAGGTGATCATGTAGCATTCCAGCCTAGAATCCTGGCAGAGCTTACAACAGCTGTGCTACTGCCGCCGTCTGTCGACCGAGATTTCCCCGCAATAAGCTGCATCAATTGAGAAGGGTACAGGAGGGTGGGTCTGTTTAGACTCCCACCTGCAATTGTAAAGTTGCCCTACTGACTCCCAAACATGATGATAAATATCTTAGAAAGGAAGTGTTCTTGAAGAATCAAACAAAATTAAGTTGTCTTTGAGTTGCTTATACAATTTTTAAACATATATGCAATAAATCGTACAGTAAAAACATTTTTATTTGCCGGCTCTACTTGTTCACAAAAACTGTCAGCGTAAGCTAAGTACATAAACTACCTATGCAAGCAACATTTCGCGTAGATAGCAGTAGCTTTATCTTTTTATCAAAATTACTAATACGTTAACTTTAGAGGACTTGTATAGTGTTAAGTGTGTTGCGACAATGCGAAAATAAGAAATGGACAACTCCATTTAAGGAGGTAAAAAAAAAAGTGCACCCATTATACTAGGCTCTACTGTATTATGTATTTTTTTTTTCAGAGTGCTTCATTCAAAAAAACACATTTATAGAACTTAAAATCGCGCTGAAAGTTGTTAAAACATCTAAGTCTGCATGTTGCCCATCCAAGCACTTCTGTGCTTTTATAAGCCACTGAAGTGCTTTTTAAGCACATCTTAGGATACCAGTGCTTTGTCGCAGTCCATAGTGAGGACTGTGACGAAGGTGGGGTGTCATTTTAGTGTTTTGATTGAGGTTGTATACCTACGACCACTTGCTGCTTTCACATGGCTTGCCCACTGTACAAGATCCATATAATATAGTTTAATATATTAGTATAATATATAAATCCATATATACCGAGTCTCTCGATTCATTCATTTGGTGGGAGAAGGTTGATACAGTCAGTTTTCATTAATTCGACTGTCTGGACCAATGAAATTGATTTAAATATATCTGGCGAGCAGACTTCAACAATAGACATAAAAAAAAAATCAAAACTCCTTTATTCATTTGGCAGGTTTTAATGTGCCCCCAAATCAAGTGTGGACCCACTTTCTCCCTCTATGTTGTGAACACAGTTCTGGTTTTGTATCTGATTACACCGTGCTGGTAATTTTTTAACCTGGTTTTATTTATTTTAATTTATTTTGTTTGTTTTTTGTTTCTCCCCCCAAAAGTTTCTCCCCCCATCAGGTAAGTACTGTAATAATTCACTGTGAGCTACAGTTTTCACTTGAAAATCTTTCTAGGCTGGAGGCCACAGACGGTCATTTTCGACAGATGTGTGCTCAGTGCACTCACTATACCATAAGCACTGCCAAGAGAGGCACTGCCGCTATCGGCATGACCTTTGGAGTCGCCATTGGGATCAGGGACATGCATGCTGACCAGTCAAGTTTGAATAATCGGGCAAAAGCCAATTTCATGCTTGGAATAATGCTAGTTCCAACCTAAGGCAGCCTATATTAGGTATTGAAAATTGTGGTCATCTGGTATTACACAACGCTGGTGTTTTGCATGAGTTGACCTGGTATAGTGAATGGGTATGACCCTGCCTATGCATCTGGCAGTTCCATAAGCATGCAACTTGACCCACTGTGTAGCTTTTGGATGTGGTTATACATAGATTCATTGCTGGTTTAATGTGTTGAGTATGTGTTATTCTTAGTGCAAGCGCACTTGTGATTCCATGTTGGATGAAAAGTTTGTGTGGAAATGTGAGGCCAGATTGACCAGTCAAATGTCATCGTAGTGACAAAGTGGCACCATTGCCTTTGTTCTGAGCGGGCACATCTTGTCTGCACAGGCACTGTTCGTGTTCTGCGGGTTGATAACGGGCTGTTACCTGTGCTGCTGCTTCTGCTGCTGCTGCAACTTCTGCTGCGGCAAGTGTCGGCCCAAGCCACCCGAAGAGGCTGGAGACTATGCCAATCTGCATGTGAGTAGTGCAACAGCAGGTTGTTGAATTTGTGACCAGAATGTCAGCGCTAAAAAAAAAAAAGTCTGGGGTTTTATCTGCCAAACCCACCATCTGATTGAGGTACATGTAGTGGGAGACTCCAGATTAATTTTGACCACCTGGTCGTGCACGGTATACATGAGCATTTTTTGCACTTTGCTACCATTGGATTGCTGCAGCCAGGCGTCAAACCTGTAACCTCGAGCTCAGCAGTGCAGGCTTGGCTAATTCAAGCCGATCTTTCCTGTTTTTTAAACTTGTTTCAATTGTATGTGAGCAAGCGTTAGTCTGCAGTGTTATATGAAAGAACCAGGACTTGCTGAGACATCATTTCTAGAATGTTACATTTGTGCAGCTAAGGCCATGTTCTTTAGGCCAAAGTGCATTAAAGGAGCTTCTGTGTGCTAGTGTTCCCTTAAAACATGTATGATGTAGCTACATTTTTCTCTAGGCTGGATCAGTAGATCTGGGCTCTATCAGTTTGCACTGTTCTCTTGCTTAGGGAAATAAATATTAGTGGAGTGGGTTTAAAGGGACCCTGAAACGATTTTGACATTTTTATACAAACGTATTGAGTTGTTAGGGTTGGCCCTTTTGATCATTAATTGATGTGTCTAAGTGCTCTGCGTAAGGTGTGTAATTTGTTATAAGGTTTTAAGATGTACATTGATGCCAGTCGCTGCATGCCACTACCCTGAGTTTTTAGCCACCCCTTGCCAAGCAACACGAGGTGACCATGTGACGCCAGTAGGGTGAGCTGTCCGATTCCCTGCCCAGGGCGCACTATCAATAATTTTTCCAACATTATAGTGAACAGATGGTGTTTGACTTAAGTAGAATGTTAATTTGTTTCTATAAAAAAGAAAGTAACGGAAAGAGACTGCGCAAGGACAATTTTTATCACTACACTCGAGCGCTTCCGGCAAATAGCAAATTGCGTCTGCTTTTGTTACGTGCTCTGTGTTGACACGAGCTACTCTGTGTTGGTCTCAGTCTGTCTTTTCGCGAGCACCATGGTTCGTCCTTGCATTGTGGGCTGCAAACGTAGCAATTGGTGACATGTCAAGCTGCAATATCATGTCATCATCATCATTTATCATCATTTATTTTTCCTTAAGGACCCCTGTCGGGGTATTACCTAAGGGGGGGTTACAAAAGATAAGGATAGAAACAAAGATATGGTTACAATTTCTTACAAGACTCAGCCTGTGGATTCGCATTAAAACAAACAAACAGCAACAAAAAAAATGTCCCTCTACAAGGCAAACGTGCAATGGAGTGGCTACAGCGCTGGTTGTCTATCCTATCATACCAGCCTCTACGCATTTGTGGTCATTACTTCACATTGAAGGATTACTATATACAGGAAAACCTTGTTAAACCGTACCCGCTTAAACAGCAGTGTTGGACTAAAGGTAGTAAAGTCAAACCTCCAACTCAGTGGCCATTGAACATAATGCGTTTTGTATCCACATAAACCATTCCAGCTTGTTGTGTACGTATCAGTTAACAAGTAGGGTTCCCACTTTTCGGCGTGTGGTGGTACAGCAGCTTGGCAGAGCAACAAGCCTCAGAGATCAGATCGGCCTCCAAGTGCAAATGCAGAGGGCACTTGGAAGGGTGGAGCCACATTAGTGCCAACATCATTTCGGTGCCATGCCAGGGAGTGTATTGGCCTGTGCTGTGGCGTCATGTAAACTAGGATGCGCGTCATGCCACAGCTCGGACAAGGCACGAGGAAATCGGTGCTGCCACGCGAGAGGGATCTACTGTTGACTATGGTGTGTGGCATTTAAAATTCAAAGTTGCTCGGCAGTGGTGCTGCAACTGCGCAAAAACATCTGCTAGGAGGTTTGACTTTTCGCCATCATCGTCTCTGTTAATGCCGAAGTGTTGCCTAATGACAGTGATGAGGACGACACGAAAAGTGACAGCACTGGCGATTCAGGCCCAACAGTGGCAGAAGCTGCGTGTTACGTCGGCCTCATGCGAGGCCTCAAGGGGGGGCTTCGCACAAATTACTGTGCAAATTTTTTACAGTAGCTTGTCCAAACTGTTTCAGGGACCCTTTAACGGAGGGCCCAGTATTAGTTTTCTTAAATATTACATATTTGCAGTGACACTGCAGAAATTCTCCAGGCATGTGAGACAGTAGCAGTCAACAATGTTGTGAGAATGTGCATAAAGTAATAGACGGCTTTGCCCAGGTTCAAAGCGGCCGAAAATGTGCCCCTGTGCAGCAGCAGCTGCTGAGCCCATTTGTTTTGCTCTTTGAACCTTGCATGTGTGGTGCATGATGTACCTGACTTGCGGCCCTTGTCCTGCATGTGTTGTGGGCCCAGGATGGAAAAAGTGAAGCGGTCAGAGGAGCCCCCAAGGTGAGAGATGCAGCACCACAGGCCCCCGAAGACTGGTGGCAATCGTGAGGCCATCACAGTGTGCTGCTGCACAGTGTGGCACATATTGGCGTAACCACCTGTAGTGGATTCCTTACTATGTGCTGTTGTGATCCACAGTGGCTCTCCTGTAATCACGCTCAATGTGACTCGCTTGATAGGGGCTAGATTTGCACAACATGAGTATAATTCACGGTGTAAATATACACTTGTACTTTTTAGGTGAGGACACCCACAAGGTGCGATTGACCAGATAAAGTAGCAACGGCACGTGCCTGTCGGTCAGGTGACAGCAGCGGCTTTCAATTGACGGGATGATGCAACTTCAAGACAGAAAAGGTTTTATCTACTGTTGCTGTAGCAACTGGCACTTCGTAGGAAATTTGAATTGAATGACAGACGGGCGCTCTTTCTGCTGCATAGCTGCTATTGTCACAAGGTCGTGAGAGGCGTCTTTCTTTCTCCACCAGTGAACTGATTATTTGATTTCACACGAAGCGCTGGTCGCCATATGAACGGGTGATAAAACCTTTTCTATCTTGAACTTTCATTGCACCACTGATGGGTAGATTGCTGGCCACTTCTGACAGTGGACCGATGAACATGCGAAATTGTTGCTTTATCTGGTCGATTGCAACCTCGCGAGCAGGCAGAGAAGTGTCCCCAACTAAAGAGTGTCTTACACCGTGGTGCAGGCGCAGGTCCTCCATAATAAGATTCAGCGGCAGAAAGAATGCACATTTTTCATGGCACGATGGCGCATGTGCCCTGCCCTAGTGGATGAGTCACAAAATATTTTGGAAGGGCCGTGCGTGCTGCCACGTGCCGGAAAGTTCCCGAAAAAAAAAAAAAAAAAACTTTACTAAGTGCTCGGATGCACGCCGCTGCAAACACTCGTGCCATGTACTGCGTTAAAATGGTTGAAACTCCAGTGGTAGCATGACGTCGGCACGATGCCGAAAATGTCTACAGCGTAGGTGAGCAACTCCATTTTAAAACAGAAAGCGGCCAGGGCTTTGTCTGAGTTGTCCGGACTGCACCGTGAGCCAGGTAGTTGCTGCATTTCATTGATTGCTAGTAAATGTAACAAAAAACCCGTGCGTTACACTTGGGTGACAGTTAAAACATCACGTTGCTGATGAAGTCTTCTTGCAGCATTCGTCCTCATTTGCTGGTGGTGGCGCAGCGCATGCCTGACTTCACGTACTCGTTTAAGGCGCGTTAACACTGGGTCGATACGAGTCTGACAAGATGCTCACGTCAACGATTGACCAACTATTCAGTACAGTGCACCACTGAAAGCATTTTATCATACCAGGCCGACACCGATGCAGCTGACGAGTGTCAGTTGTCGCACTGCGACAGGCTTTCTTGTCAATGGCACCAACATCAGTGTGCCGACCATCGTTTGACCGAACCCTGTGCAATCGGCCATCAAACTGACAATGCGATATAGTAACAATGCCTACACTTGTTAATTAATCGCACTTAAAGTGAGTCAAAACATGCCTACGAAGTTGAAATGCACAAGCTTTAACCCTCTCAAGCCATGCACATGAAGTTTGAGCCAGTGTTGTTCCTGTTTAGCCAAGGTTAAGCCTGGTGCCATCGTGTTCGTGCACCCACTACTGGCAGACTCGAACTTAAATGCAAGCAGTTATAACGAATGAAACTGCCTTTATAGTTCAGTTCTGTCCTTAGCGATTTGAAATCAACTACATTTCACTTCGCACGGCACGAACACAATAAGCAGCCAGCAGCAACACAGCGCTGTGCCAACATGTGTCCATCACCATACCGTAGGCTGCTGGTCGCATTCGCTACGTAGATGGGTGTGTCTTTATGTGTTGTTACGCTGACACATTTCTCACAACCGTTTCGCTGAGTTATACCAACAGTGTCAGCGATAGTATCTGCATTTTCGCATAAGAACAAATACCCTATAGAAGAGTACCCAATTTATGTGAGCACAGTTTATTCTGTTTTATGGAACGCGCTAACTGTAAGTATGATGGAGTTAAAGAAAAGTGAGAATCAGAGATAAATTAACAGCCCGTAATGCTTTCTGGATCACAGTTGCCATTGTTTAAGTGGTTCGACCGCTCATGTTATTTCATATCAGCGATGCACCTTTTCCACAATATTTGATGCTAACAACGATCTGCGTCTGTAGATGTCATTGTAAACAAGTGCACTGCTGTGATAAATCCGGCGTGGAAGGCTGCACTCGAAGACTTCTTGAATATGCAAAATGTCAGTAATGTTTAAAAACAGTACAAAACACAACCTCCAAGTGTCCCAGTGCAGAAATCAGCGACAAACTCCAAAGCAGCCGTGCCAGCAAAGGGAACTCGGTGTGCCTTTATCGGCCGCACTGTTTGCACAACAGCGCACTCAGGCCTGCTCACCCAGTAGTCATTGAATGCTTCATGGTTTCCAGGAATGACATTCTGCCACAGAGAAGCCATTAATAATGATTAGTGGTACATGAAATGCACAACTGACGTGCATTCAACGGGGGCGCAGGTACACAAATAAACCGGCGAAAGCCCCGGCACCCTTCCAAAACGTTTCCAGTGGTGTGCGGCAGAGGGCAACACAGGACAGGTTCCTGTAAACTCCAAGTTGCATATTTTATTTCCCTATACACCCCTTGCAGGGTATTACATAAGGGGTGGGAATACAAAAAACTAGACTGTCCACAATATTATTTACGAAGCACTTGTTTCGTCCATGAAGGCAGATAAAGTGAGTAAAACTTAAGTAGCATGAGGAAGAGGACAGCAATTGAAAAAAAAACGACAGGACAAGTGCTGTACTGCCAACTGTAAAATTGAAAGAACAGCCAGCTTTTATAACATGTAAAAAAACACACCTACAAATGATAGTGGTGATGGCAGTGATGTGGTGATCGCAGCCATGTGATGGGGAAGGCCATTCCTGTCTGCTGCTTTGCGGGGAAAAAGTTATGATGAGAAGGCGACAGCATGTGCATGTGGGCAAGGAACATTTAGTGGATGGCTTGTGCGCAATGATATATGTGAGTGTGGTAGAGTGTAAGGCACCTGGCGTAGTGAACTGGTGTAGAACTTGCGAAATAAGCTCCCAATATGGCGCCAATGGAATAGGGTGTCTAAACCCGGTTCCATTTTTAATGATGTCACGCTGATGTCACCAGCTTGTCGAGTGAATGAACCTTGTGGCTCGATTCTATATGAATTATAGTGCGTTGGTGAAGTAAATCTGATTCCATATGGGTGATGCATATTTGAGTTTTGGCCTAACCGGTGCCTTAAATGCTAGTAATTTAACATGTTGAGGAGCATTGTAAAGGTTACATTCTACCAATCCTAAGGTTTTAATTGCAGCCAAGTTAGCTACATGTGAGCACCAGTTTAGGTCATGTGTGGTAGTAAAGCCTAGATGCTTGAATATGTCTACGGCATCAATGGGGATGCGAGTAATTGTGCAAGATGAGTTGGAACAATTTTGACTACAGGAAACTGACATTGGTCTACATTTAGTTGTGTTTAGGATCATTAACCAGTGATCACACCAGTATTTAATGTTGTTTAGATCTTCCTACAGAAAAATGTGATCATCAATGTTAGTTATACATTCGAAGATAATGCAGTCGTCACCAAACATTCGAATCTGAGAAATAACATGCAATTCTAGATTGTGTATGTATAGTAAGAACAAGAGGGGACCTAATACCGAATCTTGAGGAATGCCAGATGTTACGGGAAGAAAGTATGAAGTATTGCTGTTAATACTGGCAGTTCCTAAGAAATTACTTTATCTAGGTTAAGACGTCAGAGGGTGTGTTCAACTGAGAAAGCTTTAATATTAAGCGTTGATGCGCGACCTTATCAAATGCCTTTGTGAAACCAAGAAATATTATATCCGTTTGAGTGTTATTATCAAGGTTTGAATGTGGGTCATGAAGAAAGGTAACTGGGCACAAGACAGACCTTTATGGAAATCGTGCTGTGATAGATAGAAAACATTGTTGCTGTATACAAAATTCATTATGGGCTAATATATGACATGTTTCATGGTATTGCAAGGGACACTAGTTATGGAAATGAGACGATAGTTTAAAAGGTTGATTCACGGTTACCTGATTTGTAGACTAAAACGACCTTGCCCATTTTCCACGCATCCTGTATGGTGCCCGATGATAGTGATTGTAAAAACAGCAAGGTTAGATGCATCATGGAGATACATTGCCAAATGTTATTCTAGTGGCAAAATGTTTAACCAGTTGCAGACATAGCAAAAGAATAATTCTGTGCAAATTTTTGATGTGGTACTATTTTTTTGCTTTGGAAGAATGCCCAGAATAATATGCTCTTCTGTTATGTAGTTTGCAATAATATTGATGTGAATATTCTTCATTGCTGTGCCTATGAACTATCAGATCCACTGTGCTACAGTTTTATGAGGGAGGGAAATGCATGTTGTCCTTCATTTTGTTCAGTAAGGAGAGGAAGCTACTCACATGCAAGACTAGTAAGGGTAGACAGTAGCAGTATTTAGTTTCATGCAAATTAGATCAAGTAGGCAGTAATGAGCCAAGTTCCAGTCCGCTTTTTTTTTTTCAAATCTACCACACGTGCCTCTTTTTTTTTCAACTACAGTCACTTTGATACAGTAGAATTTAATACGTACCTGTTTAAACTAGTCACATTGAATTCCCTGCCACATTGCCATTGAACCTAATGTATTGGCTGACCGCTTAGGCGGTAGCCACTTTATCATCATCATCAGCCTGATTACACCCATTGCAGGGCAAAGGCTTCTCCTGTACTTCTCCAACTACCCCGGTCATGTGCTAATTGTGGCCTTGTTGTCCCTGCAAACTTCTTAACCTCATCCGTCCACCTAACTTTCTGCCACCCACTGCTACGTGTCCCTTCCCTTGGAATCCAGTCTGTAACCCTTAATGACCATCAGTTATCTTCCCTCCTCATTACATGTCCTGCCCATGCCCATTTCTTTTCCTTGATTTCAGCTAAGATGTCATTAACTCGCGTTTGTTCCCCCACCCAATCTGTTCTTTCCTTATCCTTCCATGGCTCGTTGCATCGTCCTCAATTTAAGTAGAACACTTTTCGTAAGCCTCCAGGTTTCTGCCTCATATGTGAGTACTGATAAGACACAGCTGTTATACACTTTTCTCTTGAGGGATAATAGCAACGTGCTGTTCATGATCTGAGAACGCCTGCCAAACGCACCTCAGCCCATTCTTATTCTTCTGATTATTTGTGTCATGATCCAGATCTGCGGTGACTACCTGCCCTAAGTAGGTGTATTCCCTTACCACTTCCAGTGCCTCACTACCTATCGTAAACTGCTGTTCTCTTCCAAAACTGTTAAACATTACTTTAGTTTTCTGCAGATTTTTAGATCCATCTCTTGCGCTTTACCTCTCCAGGTCAGTGAGCATGCATTGTAATTGGTCCCCTGAGTTACTAAGCAAGGCAATATCATCAGCGAATCGCAAGTTACTAAGGTATTCTCCATTAACTCTTATTCCCAATTCTTCCCAATCCAGGTCTCTGAATACCTCCTGTAAACACGCTGTGAATAGCATTGGAGAGATCGTATCTCCTTGCCTGACGCCTTTCTTTAATGGGATTTTGTTGCTTTCTTTATGGAGGACTACGGTGGCTGTGGAACTGCTATAGATATCTTTCAGTATTTTTACATACGGCTCATCTACACCCTGATTCCGTAATGCCTCCATGACTGCTGAGGTTTCGACTGAATCAAATGCTTTCTCGTAATCAATGAAAGCTATATATAGGGGTCAGATATATTCCGCTCATTTCTCTATCACCTGATTGATAGTGTGAATGTGGTCTATTAAGTATTAATAGTATTAATGTGGTCTATTGAGTAGCCTTTACAGAATCCTGCCTGGTCCTTTGGTTGACAGAAGTCTAAGGTGTTCCTGATTCTATTTGTGATTACCTTAGTAAATACTTTGTAGGCAGCGGGGACAGTAAGCTGATCGGTCTAGAATTCTTCAAGTCTCTTGGGCTGCTGAGCACGAGGTCGCGGGATCGAATCCTGGCCACGGCGGCCGCATTTTGATCGGGGCGAAATGCGAAAACACCGTGTACTTAGATTTAGGTGCACGTTGAAGAACCCCAGGTGGTCCAAATTTCCAGAGTTCCCCACTACAGTGTGCCTCATAATCAGAAAGTGGTTCTGGCACGTAAAACCCCATAATTAAAAAATTTTTTGAAGTCTTTGGCGTCCCCTTTTTTTAACAGATTAGGATTATGTTGGCGTTCTTCCAAGATTCCAGTACGCTCGAGATCATGAGGCATTGCATATACAGGGTGGCCAGTTTTTTTAGAACAATCTGCCCACCATCCTTCAACAAATCTGCTGTTACCTTATCCTCCCCAGCTGCCTTCCCCCTTTGCATAGCTGCCAAGCCTTTCTTTACTTCTTCCGGCGTTACTTATGGGATGTCATGTTCCTCTAGACTATTCTCTCTTCCATTATCGTCATGGGTGCCACTGGTACTGTATAAATCTCTATAGAACTCCTCAGCCACTTGAACTATCTTATCCATATTAGTAATTATATTAGTAGCCACTTAAGGGGGGACACGGGTTGTGGCGACCAAAAATCGCAAAAAAAAACTCATTTTTTTTATTGCATTTTTGGAATGTACAGCTATTATTGCATCTATATTGTTAATTTCATACCGATAACATCAGTATTTTAGCCGCAGTGACGCCTTATACGACATGTACTAGCTGAATTTCAGGTGGAACTTGCGCTGAAATGGCATATTTTCCGAAACGCGCGCCTGCTCTTCCACGTGCGCTAGCGTGGACATCTTGGTCTCATTTGAAAGAGGCGACTTTTCCCTTCAAATTCCCGCCAGAACGGGCCCCATTCAGCCATTGGCCTCTTAGAAAATGCGCGGCAAAAGAAGGTACTAGAACGCCCTCCTATTCGTCACTCGGTGCACGTGACTTGAGCTTGCCTCCCGATTGGCGGAACTGCATGGCCATCGTCTGCTCCGCGCTTGGAGCCGCGCACTGAGGTGCGCCATCTTGCCCCAGTATCAACGCGATGTCTGAAACGGAGCGCAAATTTCGAACGCGGTACAAGTATGGTGCACAAAAAGTGCGACGAACGCTCATCGAAAACTGAAAAAAAAATCGCTGCTCAACACTGCAAAACGCTCAGGACGCCACAACCCCAGCGACCGATGCCGAAATCGTCGATGCAGCAACGGCAGGCCTAACGACCGCATCGGCTGCTGCTGATACTGTGACAAGTCCGCCTGCCGCGGACCCTTCGACCAGCGCTCGCATACAGCTAGATATATTTTAATATATATAATATAATATAATAATATATTTTTATATATTTTTTCGAACGAACACGCGTGTTGCGCAAATATAGCGATCAGAAACACCGGGAAATATATGAAGCGTGTTGTTTCTCCAATGCAAACGAGAACTGTGTCAGTGCCCCTTCTGTTGCACTCGGGACAAAAGAAATTGATTATCTCTGGGCAAACGGGTGTGTCGAATCAGCTAGGCAGGGCGGGATATGAACAAGATTGTATTGAGTGACGTAAATAGAAGAAAAAAAAAAGAGGGAAAAGTTTCTCTCTCTCTTTTTTTTTTTGTTTTGACACCCGTGATGACTTTTGCCTAGACCAAGGATATATTTTTGAGTGGTCCTGCGCAGTAGCAGTCACCCACCCCCTCCCCCTGTGTACATAAAGCCATGTTTCCAATGAATAAAACTCAGTTTCCGGCGTTCGTGTTGTCTTTCTCGCCTCGTCCTTGTTCAAATGTGCGCTGGAAATATGTCTCCTAAAGCACTTGCATTGGTGTAAACAATCTTCATTCTCAATATTTATTTTACTGGAATGAAATTTGCAAGAAATCTGCACCATGGCCATCATTTTGTATGTTACAAACTATCGCATGATGCCACACAGCAGGGATGTACGAATACTAAAAATTTTGAATAATCAAATAGTATTTCTGTTATCTGTCCAATAGCTTTTGAATAATTAGCATCGGCAGGCAAGCACTATGAGAAGGTCAAACTAAAACAGTGAAGAGTTCAGTTTTGTGGTTTCTGTGCTTAAACTACCACAAATCTGATGCGTAGTCAAAGCTTTTATATTACAGTGGGCACAGTATTTATCTTGGGACAATGTTCCTGCTTAGTGCTTGTGTGACACTGACCCTCCAGTTTAACTAACCTGATCTTATGATAGGGTTGGGGGCTTGTTTATTTGTCTCATTCTATTCTAGAGCTTTCTGTTCACCGTGCTCTTGGTGGAACTCTGGTATTTGCACTTTTCTGGCAAAGCTTTCATTTTGTCAAACATTTCTGATTAATAGTAACTTTTACTCAAAATTTATAAGTGGTGGTAACAAAACAGCACCTTGAATACCATAGTCACTGCTATGTAGGAGCTCGCTTCTGTGCATAGGAGCTTAGTTCAGTGCATGGCATTCCGGTATTCGTTTGAAATTTATAAATGTTTAAAGGCACTGACAACTGGCCAGAATGTGTTGAAATGTTGATGGAAATGAAGTGGCCATGATTTCTTTTGATAGAATCCAGCACACAGTTTGCAATTTAAGTAGGAATTCTAATTTTATATTGGCAATCAAAGCCTCCAAAACCAGCAAGTGCCATGAACTGGCAGTGAGGCCTTGGTACTTTGGATGTGGTTGTGTTAGATCATTGTACGTAAGTTGGCTATCATTAAGTACCACATACCTATTGCTTAATATAGCAGTTGATTATTAGGCTTCTGCACTTCATTCTATGTGTATTATGAAGCAAAGTCCGCATCGACGAGCAGCGCTCGCGTCCCTCAGTGCATGGCAGCACATACGAGCGCTCTTGTATGCGCGTGAAATTCTGAGCTAAAAATTCTTTGTTCCAGCTCTTTGGTTTTCAAGAGATGACATGCTTTGAAAATTAAAAGCGCATGCATGACTACGGCAACACGCTGAACTGTGTATCAAGTAATACATAACATAAAAAAAATGTAAAAGTGTCGTTTCACTTTGGAGCACTTGGCTTGGCTAAAAAGCACCCTTGACTTGTTAATGGCTGAAGCTATTGGACAGGAAACCACGAAAGCATGTGGAGATTATCCTATAAATAATGTAACATTTCGGGAAACATGAATTCCAGGAACATCAGCTTCATAAACAAAATAATTTTTCACAGCTACAACCCTGCTTGTCGTCTACCTCCCACCAAAGCCAGCATATAATCACTATTGTGCTCTCCTATCACTGTTTGCAGCATGCTTCTAGTGAACAACTACATGCTCACTGTGAATCGAAAAATGTTTATAAGAAATGTTCCAGTGTTTTCACTGCGTTACCACTGCGTGATTTGACACTCTAACCGCTGAGCTTTTCATTGTAGTGAAAAAAATGGGTGCCATAAAAACGTTGTACAACTTGGGCAGTACATAGAAATAGTGTACACTGCGTTTCTCATTGTTACTGAGTTGTCTTGTGAGCTATTCGAAAGAGTATCCGTATTTGATACAGATGTAGTGAAACGTAGCACTCTGCGTACTATAGCTGTGAGGTATGCTGCCAGTTGTGGCAGACCACTAGTCCTTAATGCCATTGGCAGTAGCAGAGGAAAGGTGTTTTCTCTTTTTTTTTTGGTAACGACATACAATTTATGTACTCATTATGTCATTGATGGGGGCATATTGATTTCACTATACTGGGTGTCCCATTTATCTCGAGTCGACGCTGCAAGAGAGCTTCGCAGTCTCGCTCAACCATCACATTAAGTTACTGGCATACACCACAGAACTCTAAGTGCCGTTTAAAAAGCCTCAACCCATCACTGAAACTTAAATTACCAGCGAACCTTTCACAATGTGACGCAACACTGCTGTGTCGGCTGTGGGTAGCAGGAGCATTCACCAACTCCTACAGCTATCGTATTGGAATGGCGGATTCACCAATGTGCACTAAGTGCAAGTGCGAAGAGGCCATCAGTCACCTTCTGTGCCACTGTTCTCGCTTCGATAATCAACGCGAGACTCTTCAGTGTGCCTTGAGTAGACTGGATGACAGGCCATTTACGGAAGCAAAGATCTTGGCAGCCTGGCCTCGCAGTTCATTAGCCCAGAAAGCAGTTCGAGCGCTTTTTCACTACCTGAAGGCAACAGACTTGATTGCCCAACTATAGACATTCTACACCTAAGTTCTCTCTCTCTCTCTCTTCCTCCCATTCCCCTCTCCACGTGTAGGGTAGCAAACTGGACTGTCTGGTTAACCTCCCTGCCTTTCCTTCTTCCCTTCTCTCTCTCTCTCTCTCTCTCTGGGTGTCCCAGCTAACTTTTGCTGGACAGCGCTGCAAAAACCAGTTATGGTAGCGAGAGCTCCCATTAAAGAATGTCCCCACCCTGTACGATGCGGTGGGCGAGGAGGTCATATAGACATCCAAACTTGGAGCTCTGCACGAGCCTGGGCCGACCTGAAAGCCCGGGCCTGGCCTGCACCATCCGAAGCATTATTTTTGGCGGGCCCGCCCTGGGCCTGGCCTTGAAGCCACAGGCCTGGGCCGGGCTCTGGCATGAGGCCGCGAGCCCGGCTCTGGGCTGGTCATTAAAGGGCCTAACTAGTGCCTTCGAGCACATGCAAACATTACGCATTGCATGGTCCAAGGCGTTCTGTGCTAAGCTGAAGTGACAGGTGCGAAGAACTGGCTGTTCGCATACCTTAGCAAAGAAAATAGAAAAGCAGATAAGGTTGATTCTTTCCTTTTACACAAGAATGAAAATTGTTTCCACGTAAGAGAAAATAAATTATACAAAAACATCAAACCATTTCCCTGTTACTGCTTTTGCGATAGCATTATTACATCTCTCCATACAATATTATTTTAGCACTAACGCAAGGGGTCTCTTTCTATTTGTGTTTATTTTATGTTGTATGCCCATAAATTCGCCTGTTTGTATATATACTGGGTGTCCCAGCTAAATTTAGCCAGAGTTTAAAGATATGCGAATGCGACATAGCTGAACAGAACCAAGGTAATGCTGTTTGCCAAAGCTTGGAGATACTCGTATTATTTTTTCATTCTGCCTAATTAGATAATTATTCTTAACCAACTTCTCAAATATTACAATTAGATGAAAAGTGGAAATGAGAAAATTGTAGAGCGACATGAAAAACTCAATGCAGCTATCTGTTGTTCAATACGTGCTCCATAAGAGTTTTTCAGAGCGTGAAAGAAACCCAGACGCACGCAGAATTGCCGCACAACTGGCTGCTCGAGGAACTTTGTGTGCATTCGCGGGTTTCTTTCATGCTTGGAAAAACACTAATATGTAGCTCGTATTGAGCAACATAAAGCTATAATGGGAGTTTTTCATGATTCTCCATAATTTTCTCATTGACACTTTTAATCTAAATATCATATTTTAGAAGTTAAGACTAATTATCTAATTAGGCGCAATGAAAAAAATATTTTGAGTATCTCCAGGCGACAGCCAACATTACCTTGGTTCTGTCCAGCTACGTGGCATTCGCATTTTTAAATTCTGTCTAAAGTTAGCTGGGACACCCTGTGTATATCCACATTGTTGTCACGATCGAAATGTATATCATAAGATATTTGTTTCAATCTATAACTGTGTGGTAACATTTCCACCATTATTACCACACAGTACATAATGTATGATCTAATGCCTGCATACCATGAAAAAATGTGTAAAAAATTATCTACACTGTGGTGCTTGGAGGCTTCATTTCTGCTCTTAACAAAATATGAGACCCTTTGCTTTAGAGTGAAAAAATGTTAAAGGGAAGCTGAAACACTTTTCGAAAAAAATGAGTTCTCTGCGGCATTCTACAGTTTTGAGTCCCCTGAACACGAATATCTCGTTCAAAAAGGGCGGAAACAAGCGCAAGCGGCTGTTTTTTCATGAAAACGCGCACCAGCGCCTCAGGGTATCGCGCGAACGCCGCTGTTGCCCGTGATTGGTCGGAGCCGCTGTGACGTCAGTGGCGGCAGTCGCCGGTCGGCGCCGCCGTTTGAGAGCGTAGCACGCTGTTCTGTTCTGGCTGCATAGCTGAGTTGTAAGCATTATGGAACGTTCTCGCTGTCTCGGACAGCTTGTATTTTCGCCGTACATGTTCGAACCGACAGCCGATACGGAAAACGATGGCGGCAACGGCGGCAACGACGATGTTGAGTGTGCCAAAAGCGAGAGCGATGTGTACACCTTCTCGCGCGCTGGAAATCTTAGCCGTTACGTATGCTTTTTTTTTTTCATGTAGCTGCACGTCCCAATGACGGGAGAAAAAATGCGCTAAAGTGTCACTGGGAACTTGCTGCTGGAAGAATGCCGAAGCACTAACTTCTCATTAGATTGTAAACACGGGTACAATTCCGCGATGTCAAGCACCTTGCCGCTGCTTGTCTGAAGTCCCGTGGTTTTCTGAGCGTTGATACACGATCGCGAACATAAGTGCCGCGTTTCAAAGCGCGCACATGCAGTGCTGCGAGGTACAGTCATGGAAGTTGTTTATCATACACATCCAGATCGAGATGGTCAGGGAGATTATATGTGCAATATTCAGAATATGGTTCGACGACTTTGCGATTGTGGCTCGATCAAGAATCGGTATGCGCGCTCCATGCTAGTGTTGACATAAAGATATTAGGCAGTTTTAGCACCGCCGTGTGGTAAACATAACTGCAACCGTACGTCGAATGTCACTAGGCAAGCCTATACTCCAATTTATACCTCAGGTGCAACGCTGTGGAAGCTACGCACGAAGTCCGGTTACCAAAATTTATTACTGCGCGCGTTTCCGTCTATGGTTCGCAGCGTGCCAGCGGCATTTGCTCGCGCGAGCATGCACGTGAAGCTGCCGCGACGGGCTGCAATTAAAGAATGCCGAAAAGAAAATTGATTTAAAAGAACGTGTTAGCAGCCGTATAAGTACACGGATTGTTTCTATGGGTAAATTCTTTTTTTTTCATTCAGAACTGAGCTTATATATGAAAAGTTTTCTCAAAAATCGGGTCAAGAAACACCGAACTTTTTCTAAGTGCGAACGCAGCCACTGCAAGAAGTATCTCAAGCCTCCACAGCGTTGCACCTGATGTATGAAACGGAGTATAGCAACGCTAGCAACAACGCGTTTCCGCATTTGTCGTAAGGCTATCCGGCTATCGCGGAAATGGTCCGAGCACAGCACAGTTGATTTCGTCGGCACGAACTTATCTCTCCTCACCGCACTGCGCTGCAAGCTTCTTGTGCTTCGGGAACCTGTGAAACACCACATCGTCTCACCCGCGTGTGTTCGCGCAGCCGATTGCTGCACAGAACGAGGGCATGTTGGGCGCCCTTGGCTGTAGGCACTCACGCAGCACAGAAGGAAAGAACAGTTTACGAAAATCGCAAAACAAACGTGAGCGGCGGCGGCGGCAAATCTCTCGTAGCGTCGTTCAGTAAAGCGCAGGACGGAAAGAGGCATGCCAGCGCATGCCAGCACGCCGGTCCGGCAGCTCGGTCCCCGCCAGTGACGTCACTCTCGCCGGTTCTCTCCTCTGGTAACCTCCTCACCCGGCGCTCCGGGAAGCGATGGGGGCGTGTCCGCGGGGGTGATTTAGAAAGCGATTTCCGCCCCTTATATTAACAAAACGAAGAAAAAAAATTCGGAACCGTAAATTATTAGGTCTGTTCTTCCCAATCCCAGCAATTCATGGAAATTGAAAACCGCTTCAGCTTCCCTTTAAGGGGATAGCTGAGGCAAACTTGCCTTTCCTCGTGCAGACGCATTTACACAACCCACAAATGGTTGGTTTTCTTTCAACAATCTCCGTTACAAGTACTTCAGCTTTTCACTATTCATTCTGCTTACCAGTCTTTCGAGCCTCGGGCACACCATATAGTCTTGCTTCTTGTTCTGGCAATGACTATGTATCCCCTTCAATCATGACACTGCTAATACATGTGAAACTTGTGTAACATTATTCTAAAGCGTTGGAGACGGCGCTGAAAGCGAGTCCAAAGTGGTAGGATGGCACTTTGTGGATTTTCAAGTGTCATCATAATTACAAAATACTTTAAGTATTTATTGTGCAGTCCGTCATGCTGCATTTCTTTATAACATGAATTGGATCCCCATCTCAAAGTGCATGCACAAGTTAATTATTGGCTTCAAACATTAACAGACAAGAAAAATTGCTCGACACTACCATGCTTGATGGAATACGGCGTATCGAACATTCCATCAAGCACATCACCAAAGTTGGCCATTTATGGTGACCCACTGAACTCTGGAGTGAGCTGGGGCCACATTGCGTAAGGAACATCCTTCAGTTTAGGTGAACATCATTGTCCACAGTTTTTTTCTTGCCGCTGCTGGACAGAAGTGGAAGAAAATGTGACTGGAAAGATATGCAAAGTTAGGCGTTTTTGGTGTCTACTAGTGTCCATTGTAGCTGTCATTGCTAAAAAAAAGAAAGTAAAAATGTTTTCATTGTGTTTGAAATTGTGGCGATGAAGAGTAGGCGAAATTATATTTACAAATATAGAAGTCGCAGCATGATCGCAGAATAACCATGAACAAGCTTCTTCGATCGTCATCTTCGTTGTCCTGCTGAGCGCCTTCTTGAGAATGTGCAAATAGCCTGCAAGATGTCACTCCCGGTAGTCAGAGCATGGTCTCTGCACTTGGACAAGGGAAGAGCTGTAGGCTGAAACATATGGCTTGAGACGGGACACATGCAAGATGTCATTGGTTGGCACAGAAGATGAGCGAGCATCCAGCGTAGTGATCTCGTATGTGACCTCAGTGAGATGGCATAAAACCCTGTAGGGCCAAGAGTAGCAGGAAAGAAGTTTCGAAGACAGGCCAACGTGGCTGCAAGGGGTCCAAAGAAGGACCAAGGAGCCTGGCTCGAAGTGAACGATTCCGTAGTGGACATCGTAACAGGCCTTTTGAGATGGTCTCGTGCGATGTGATGAACCTGATGAGCACGAGCAGCAGCATTGAGAGTAATTGTGTAGCAGTGTGCGTGGCTGATGGAAGTAGTGTCTCAAAGGGGCAACCTGGGGTGGTGGCCAAACAAGAGATAAAAGGGGGAAATTTTGGTGGTGTCGTGGTGGGATGAGTTGTATGTGAATGTCTCATAAGGCGAGCTTTTGTCTCAGGCACGATGATCTGCTGAAACGTACATGGATAGCATCGTCATGAGCATGCACTCGAGGTGTTCTGCAAGTCCATTAGCCCACAGGTGGTAGGCAGTGGTTAGCTTGTGAGGTGTGGAACAAGAGCGAAGAATATCAACTTATGAAAGAACAGACCAACAGCGATCTGTCAGTGGCTGCTGATGAATGCCATGGTTGGAAGATGACGTCGTGAAGCAGGAAGTCTGCAACGTCCGTAGCGCAAGTGGTTGGCATTGCCTGTGTGATGGCATATCGTGTTGCGTAGTCAGTAGTTATGACGATCCACTTGTTCCTCAAAAGAGAAGTCAGAAATGGTCCAACAATATCAAGGCTGATGCGGTAGAACAGACTAGTTGGAATTGGCTGAAGTGTTGGCTGAAGTGGGGCAGCAGTCTACAAGAACGAACACTTGCGGTGTTTCTAATACTCGCAACCAGCAACACACTGACATACAGAATGCTAAAGACCTGGCCAAAAGAACCAGTACCGCACGCGGTCATATTGTTGCAGAGCAACCAAGAGTGGCGCCAGTCAAAAGAGGACAATTTGAAGTGTAGAAGTGGAATCGCGATCTCGACAGCCTTATTTTTTATGCATTGTCGTCTCTCTTGTAAATATTGTGAAGATGTGCCTCGTGAACACATACTACAGGAATTTTGCGCAGAGCGAGACACGTATGACACTTCCACAGAATTTTACACTGATGGTTCGAAGATGCCCATTTATGTCTGACGCAGCGTAAATGAAGGTTAACAGGAACTCAGGCTACCACAACATGTATCAATTTTCACTGCTGAGTGTTACGCCTTATGGATGGCAGTACAAGTGATTATAAACGCTAAACACAAAAAATCTAATTTATACAGATTCTTTAAGTGCACTTAAGCCCTGAATACACAGTGATAGTACGAACCCATCATAGGCGACATCCTATATATACTGACAAACCTAAATAAAGACCAGACCGTTCGTTTCTGCTGGGTCCCAAGCCACGTTGGGATCCCCGGAAATGAAAAAGCAGATGAATGTGCAGCAAGGGCAAGAAGGGCATCCTGTTCAGGATGAGATACAAGCTGTTTACAAGGCACTGCTCTCTAACTGGCAACGTGAATGGCAGTCTAAAGACATCAAACTTCAACTCATTAAACCTGTCCTTGGGGACAGGTTTAATGAGTTTAATAATCCAAGTAATTCTTTGTCAACTTCGGATAGGCCACACATGAATCGCACATAACTACTTATTGAGAGAGGTGGAACAAACATGTGACAAATGCCATGAACCGTTAACAGTAATACACATTCTAATCGTGTCCACATCGAAACGCATAGACAAATACTTCCGCATATTGTACAAGACACATACCCCATTTCACCCGATGTTGATGCTAGATGATCTATTAATACCTCCGACTGATGTAATTAGCTTTTTAGACGAAACAGAATTTTTAAGTAAACTTTAATTAGTACAGAGTATACTGCATTTATTGACAAAATTTTATCACCGTTTCAGGTGCAGCATAGCCTTAGTCGCTCTTGCGCCATTAAACCCAATTTAACTAACTTTTCCATTGTTTAAATCTGGCAATAAATAGGTCATTGTCGCGACTGATTACGCGACTTGGTACGCGATCACGCAAGCTTTGCGCACAAGCTGTGCAACTGAGTTGGCAGATTTCTTTTTACATGACGTCATCCTACATCACAGTGCACCCCGGCAGCTCCTTACTGATCACGGCCATACCTTTTCCAGAGTAGTTGAAGACCTACTTGGCTCTTGTTCTGCCGAGCACAAGCTTTCCACCGCCCACCACCCACAGACAGTCTGACGGAGTGGCTCAATCGCACGTTGTGGACGTTTCTGACGACCACAGTGATTGGGCCAGCACATTACTCTTCGTGACCTTCGCCTATACTGAAGTAATTGCTTGAAGTAAACAATGTGGGTGATGTGAGAACCTTCTTTAAACGACGACAAAGCTCTGAAAACATCACAGATAACTGTGCGCCCGTGTCAGCGGGAGCAGCATTGTGTATACTGTTCACTTTAACGTCCATTAGGTTAAGTCTAGTTGGCAGTGTGGTCAGAGGATTTTTCAGATGGGTCGTTAATGCAGCATCACCTCTGGGAGCTGCATCTTCTAGTTTTCCTAAGGCAGGCGTCCAATCGGCAACGACAGGTGGCGGAATTGGGGCGAGCGAGATGACGGACGACGAGAGAGCGGAGATTGGGACTGGAGTCTACACGGAGTTGGTGAGCGTCAATATGACATGGTGAGAGCGTCGTTGCTGGCGGCATGCAATTCTGCGAAGTGAGGTTCGAAATGGTCCGGATTGCTCTCAGGGCAACGGTTGTGGGCATAGGGCACACAAGGAGGCCAGGACCAACAGCTGTTGCAATAGCAGGTGACGTGACCTAAACAATCGCAGCTATAAACAGATAGGCCAGTCATCGGCAATCCTCCATTCAGCCGGATTGCGACGACATAGCGAGGGCCTCAGGCCTGGAGCATAGGACAATTGGAGATAGTCATTTGGTCATGAAGCAACGGCACACACAGTCCAAGTCAATACTGGACAGCTCCTGACAAACGATGGCTTGGACATGCAGTATCATCGGGCACGTAGACTCAAAGGTGCGGGAGCACGTCGAAGCAGGAGAGATGGCCTAAATTTCGTGCCGGACCATCTTTGTGACAGGCTCCTCGGTGAGCTGTACCTGTAGTGCAGGTACTTCTTCGCACGACGATGTTGCTATCATGTTAGGCAGTCACATGAACTTATGGGCTATGTGTCAGCTTTTGATGTTTTCAAAACACTTGCACTCTTGGATGATGGAGTCGACCATGTTGCAGTCCTTGAAAATGTACAGATTGAATGCATCATCTGCTATTCCTTTTAAAACATGTCCCACTTTATCCGACTCCATCATGTCATCTGCTTTGCGACAAAGGGCCAGCACGTCCTGTATATAAGAAAGATAGGACTCTGTAGATGTTTGGGCACGTGACGCCAGCACCTTCTTCGTTGGGGCCGTACGACTAGTCACCTTTCCAAACACCGCCGTGGTTGCTCAGTGGTTAGTCTTGGGCTGCTGAGCACGAGGTCACGGGATCGAATCCCGGCCACGGCGGCAGCATTTCGATGGGGGTGAAATGCGAAAACACCCGTGTACTTAGATTTAGGTGCACGTTAAAGAACCCCAGGTGGTCGAAATTTCTGGAGTCCTCCACTACGGCATGCCTCATAATCAGAAAGTGGTTTTGTCATGTAAAACCCCATAATTTAATTTTTAATCATTATAACAGGGAATTACATATCTTCGCCACGACCGTTTCTGAACAGATCACGAATTTTTGCATGAATCCCAAATTCCCGAACCAGACCTTTGCTGTTCCTTTTAAGTCAAATATAACATTTACCTTATACCTTATATAAATAATCTCTGTGTGCATGCACTGCGTGAGGGCTTTCCTGTATCTAAACTGCAATGCAAGGTTGCTTTGCAGTCACTTGTATGTGGTTTTCAGTGGATCCAGCTTGACGAACGAAAAAAATCCTTAAATCACGAATGTTGCTAAATTTAGATATGACTGAAGGCAAGAAATCGATGCGTCAGTCGTTTTATGTGCAAGGAAATTTTGCTGCCACTAACCTGGAATGGTATTGTATTATGCTAAGGCTGGGTAACTGTGTATATGTTGTCCCCCTTATGAATGTTTCTGGCCAGTGCAAGCAGACTTGGCTGCAGCCAAACTGTGCAGAGCTCGGTGATAATGCTCAAATGTAAAAGGGGAAGCCCTTGCTAGTGACAACCACTTTAACTGGCAAATGTTTCAGATGTTCATGTACGTTGTCTGAGGTGGTTCCTCTGATCTTGCTTGAATGTACTGGTCAGTATTTGCCTGCAGTTTTCAGGTCTATCGTATACTCAGCTTGCACTAATGCTGGATGCTGGAGCCATTAGGAGTTGCACATGGTCAGTTGACTCCCAGGAAAAAATAAGAGAAAGAAATGCAAGCATGTTGAGCTTTGCTTCTCAGTATTCACGACAGCATTTTAATATTTATGCCCTGGTCAGACAGGACAGATTTATTGTGACTTGAAAGATGGCACACATTGCTTCACTAACATTTTGACAGCTCAGTGGCACAGTGCAAAACATTGTCATTCAATACTGAACTGCCTTGACGACTCAGTTTCTGTATTCTGTTGGTAAATGTAAAATTAGGGTTTGATAACCAGCGTTGGCAGCCTCATTACTATAAGAATGGAATGCATGAACTCTACTGTACTTGGAGCTCGGGAGCTCAAAATTGATTTGAAGCCCTTTAAACAAAAAATGCTTTTGTTACACAAAGAGCATAAAATTACTATTATTAATATATTAGTCTCAGGAAAATGGTACTGTTGCCTTTTAATTACAAGAACATGTCTACAGAAGCTGCTTAGATGGCAAGACTTACATGGTACTCAAAAACTTTCCAATTCTCTGTGCAAAAAACGTAGGACAAGGAGACTTTGATTTAACTACATCTAGAAGATAATAGCTGACTCGGGAGCGTCTGCTTACTTAAATGTCCTAATAATCTGGAGTCCAAAAAAATTATTTCTCAAAATAAGAGCAAAAGAAAAAGCATCTTTATCTTGCAAGAAACATAAGAAAAAAGCCTGAAGTGTGTTCAATGTGGGGGCAGGAACCAGGGCTCATTTCACCCACTTTATATTCATTGTGAAACAAAGGCTTAATGTACTGTATATAATTTACATTAATAAGCCATAAGCTTTCTTTACATTCTAGCCCATACCTGTCTTTCTGCATCCAGAAAGTCATTCCTGTCCTTTTACTTTCGCTCTTTACCTTGCCAGGACAAACATCTTAACTATTCATTTTTTCCAGAACTATAGAAGAGTGGAATGCCATACCTTTTTATTGTCTTAGCTCTGCAGAATCATTCGAAGCTCACATTGTGAATAGTTTGTTCTAGGTAAAATAGGTTAATTCTAGGTAAGTGTATGTACTTCGATCATTGTTGTGCCGTCACTGTACATAAACAAAACTGCAGCCAGTGCTTCCAACAAGTGTGCATTCCCTGGTAGCTTCAAACTGTGGTTAACTGCTCTACGCTAGTCGAATGACTGCAGCCTTTGACATTGTTATTGTCCGAGGGTTGTGAAGGTGTAGTTGATGCCATTTTGAGCTGCTTGGTGATTTTAAGTGATCAAGTTCTGTTTACAGCAGACAGCCACCCAAGGCTGCGTTTATTTCATTAAGCAACAAATATTGGGTGTGAATGCACAAGGTGAGCACACATGTTAAGGCTCGGTACCTTGAGTTGTCTCATGGGTTGGTCACCATGGGTGATTACTGGATAGACTAGGAATGAAAGGCACTCTCTTACATCATCAGATGTGCTCTGGAAAAACATCAAAACAAGGTCACTTTCTTTTGTTGTGGCTGAATTGCAAGGTGTGCAGGCATAGTCTGAAAACTCTGTTGTTGCTACTCATTCAATTCATGGAGCATGTACCAAGATGAGGCTACACAGTTTGACATCAGTATCGTGACAGTGTATGGCACAAAGGGACAGAGAGAAAAGCAGTGGGTGTGCCCTGTCGTTTCCAGGAGGAGTATAGCAGCGAAGAAGGCCAGAGCCCAGTGACCACACAGCCTGCGTCCAGTGCCAAGATGGACGCCCCGGGGTCGGTGCCCCTGGCCATGCCTCCTCCACCCTCAGCCACTGACAGCAACCTGAGTGAGACGACCAACCTGAGCACAAGTCAGCACCACACATACATGACGCAGGACGCCACTTCTGCAGCCGTGCCCACCAGCAACCTGCAGTAGGCTCCGTTCCAAAAGGACTCCAGAGACTCCAGTGTCTTTATTTCGTCTTTCTTTCCTTCCTTTCCTTTTTATTCCGTTTCTAAGAACACTTTCCCCCTGCGTAGCGTATGCACTATATTATAGAGCCTGCTCATTATGGCTTGGGGGAGGTGCATGGTGCACTGTTGTGCATGGTATCCCCATTTGTTTGTACAATCACATTGCCTCTATTTCTTTATTACTTCCTTTCGAGATAATGGCGTGGAAACTTTGCAGTTGTGATGCCACTTGTTATTGCAGTTGCCCAATTGTTTCTTTTAATAGGACAGGACTTTTCTTGTAAAACATAGCTTGAGCCACCAATATAAATGCACTGTCATTGTTATCTATTTTGAATTGTGAAAACACCTTTACAGCATGCCTGCACACCAGGAGTGGTTTTAATTTTCTGGCCAATAGTTCGGTATGGACGTGTAAATTTCAGAGCAGCTGTCCTTCCGCCTTTTCGTCTACTAGCGTACACACGGTAATGGCATGTGTGCATTCTTTGAGCTGCATGCCATTTCTGCAGTCATCCTTGTGATGCTCTTGGGGAAGAATTGGGAGTCGTGTAGTAGCACCCCATATAGGTGGGTCTCTTAGTGAAACAATGTATGTTGCAAGTGGTGTGTGTGTTCAGTCAACTACGGTTACTGCTGGCCTCTGGGTTCAATGCTGAGCCATGATTATGTGAGTTGCATGTGCTCTGTAGACAGTGAAGCACAGTCATCTTACCCACATGTCCTGCTGGTGATTGCTTTGCATTGAGGAGCCCATCCCCAGAACTCGGCCTGCAAGTGTGGATCTCTTGCTGCACATCACTTGCACGCTCCCCATGTTGTGGCTGCACACATTATTTGTCTGCTTAGTTGTGCCCCACCATCCTGCTGGTGCTTTGTTTGTAGCCCTTTGCACACCTGCTACACTGGCCCTGCCACAAGGCGTTCAGCTCTGGTGCATTCTAGAGTGTTGAATGCTGACCGCTGGCGCAGCATCTGCTGCATCTGATGCTTGTAGCAATATGATTTTCTGGTGAGCTGTGCACAGCTTCTTTCATTAACTTCCAGCACTGCCTGCACCACAAACTATTATTTTCATTTACACTATGCCAGGAGAGTCCAGGTATTGTCATAACCTGCCTCCTTGCATTATTTTGGGCATAACTTTACATTTTCTAATACAATGCCTCAGAACTGTGTTCCATACGCAGCAAGCACATACTACAGAGCAATGAGCGCCAAAAAGTGCAGAGTAACAACTAATGTGGGCAGCACAGCACTTTGCATGTAATCTTGGGAATGCACCAGTTCTGCAATGCCTGATATGCCATCGGAGGCAGGTGTTGCAGCCCCTTTTATGTTCGAATGTTGTGAACAGTGAGGCTGTCATACCAGTGTTAGGTCAACTCTATACTGCATCGCTTGGCTAGATAGGAACTAGCGAGCCAGCTGCAGATGTTTCCAGTGCAGCAGGTTGTGCCAGGAATTTTGAGGGTGAGAAAGGTCCCTATCCATGCTGACTGCAGACCAGCAACTCCTACAGCTGCCACCTGTTCTTTGTCCCAGTGAATACACAAAGGCCTTTCCTGTGTGAGTGTATGTGAAGCAGCAGTACTTAACTGTCAGTACTGTGTAGCCGATTAAAAAATACTTGGGTGCTTCTCTCGTGTGACGTTTTCGTTTGCTCAAAAACAGCCGTGGTGAAAGGTAAAGATGCAGAAAACTCCATTAGTAAGGCACTACTTCAATGTATTTCACAACAGCCAACAGCCAACCATTCACTCCTACACACACAGGCCAATATGTCCAGTGAAGAGACCCAGCTGAGAGGGTTGCTGCATTGGGTTACAACCATATGCTTCTGTGCCGATTCCAGATTTCGCATTGTGTAATGCCAAAATGTAAAGGAGAAACAAAAAATCGGACTGTCGCGACAGGGAAAGGGTCTCGTCATTCCTGCACCAATCTGATAAAATGGTCTAGCAGAAAGTGTAGGGAACAGTAGTGCACAGTTCAAAACGGCTGCACAGCACGATGTTATAAAAAGGCATGGAGAGCCCCCAATGCTCCTCATTCCTTTCCTTTCCTCCCCACCCCCCTCTTGTCAGTGCTAGCTAGCCTTTGCCCAATCGTGTTCTGCCACCATGCTGTGCAACAAAGCTTGTGTTAAAATGATTGGAGGACATGCTGTCAAAGGAAAAGTTCTGGGCAGTCTTGCAGCATAGCACATGCTAGCGTCGTGCAAGATGCGGAGGCACAGACTCACTAATTGCTGATAATGATTGTGTGTGTGCATTTGCTCGTGTCGCTGGGTGACCCAAGATGTGGTTGCTATAACACTGCTGTCTGGACCACCAGTCTCAATGCTCCTTTGCGACCAAGATGCATGACCTCTGCTGCACTTTCTCCAATGAAATAGATATTGCCAGGGCATCTTCTAAGCTTTTCTTCCTCCATGTAAAAAAAAGAAAGGGCAGCACTTACACATCCATTAATAATAGTTTCAGATTAGGGGGCGCAAGAACCACGGGCCACAGTACTACGCATGCGCAGTACTGTCGCCCCCTAGTTGCATACACAAGCTGCTTGCGTCCCCTAATCTAAAGCTCTAATGACAATTTACAAGACATTTTACACTATTTTTGAGCTCTGCGTGGTTTCCATGCACATCACATGTATTTCTAACCTGGCTAAGCTTGCATGTGTGACTACATGGACATTTACAGTGCTGAGCAATTGGTCATAAAAATAAGGCACAACTAAGCAAAGGAGTTATGCATGAACATCAAGTGAGGCAAGAACTGTTGTATCCTGCAATCACTTTTTAGCACAGCACTGCCTTCAGAAGGTGCCAGCAATAATTCCGTATGGCTTGACAAAGGCTTTTCCCCTGAGAAGGTTCGCAAGCTCCATGGGGGCATTGGCAGGTGGACTGCTGGTTGGGGAAAGACCACCCCCAGACCCAACATGTAGCCCGTACACAAGGTATTCAAGCAGGAACATGTCCACCGGGTTCACTCCGTGAAAGGTGATTGCATGCTGGCTGCAGCAGCGTCCCCCCTGCAACGACGAACAATATTGTGGTGCTCTGCAACTACCTTTCATTACACATTCATTGATCAAATCTGTGGCATTACATGGAGCAAATACTAGTATGTAAGAAATAATTGGTTATCTGGAGCATAGCGCTCAGTAGAGTATCTAAATTTATTTCTTTAAAGGCCCCCATTTCGGGTAGTGTTACATAAGGGGTGTGACTACATTTCGAATAAGAGAAAACAAAAGGCAAAGATTAACATTGAGGATGATCAGTTGTGCGTTCTTGGAAAGCAGATGATGTAGCGATGGAGATGATGTCATAGGGTAGGCCGTTCCAGTCTGCACCTGCTCTAGAAAATAATGAAGCAGAAAACGTAGCAGTGTGTGATGGCAAACAGTGCGGTAGGATATGCATGCTGCAGCTGTAATATACAGTGCTTGATTGAGAGAAAAATGGAGAGGCCAGCAATGCGGCGACAATAGGAGGGGGGCAGGAGACTGGATTGTGCTTTCAAAGATGAAGTACTGACGTCCTATGAATATGAGGAATAAATGAATCGGGCGGCATGATTTTGAACAGCTTCTAATGCTGTGATTAGAAGCACTTGATATGGGTGTTTCGTTCAATGCTGAAATAATGTTATTAATATGGGCGCATCATGGTAAATTGGAAGAGAGGGTGACTCCTAGATATTTATGAATCAATACTTTGCTTAGTGTGTGACATACAACTTGTATGGTGTACGATCATGCATACAGATGACTCAACCATGGTTAGGCATCTAGCTGACAAAAGCTTAACATTTGAAGGCATGCAAGGATACACAATAGATGCTAACATCTATTGTCATTCCCCTCTTTTAAGAGCATTTTTCCTTATTTTTTCGGTTTCATTACAATGTCCATGTGTTGCAAGAAATTACTGTTATGCATAGGTTAATGGTTCTTAAAATGTGTACCGCCATAATTGCAATTCATATAATGACAGTTGTAAGTCAAAGAAAAATTGCGTCCTATTGCTTGGAATGCGTCTTGATCTGTGGTCATTTACAATCGTACTAAAACCCGATCTCTAGGCTCATGGTAGATCTCAGTCTGGGAATTATGGCGACGGAACAACAGTAACGCTATGTCTAGCAGTTATTTTTCTAGTAATTCTCGATGTAAGGAGTTCACTAATGTGCCGAACTAAAAGTACACTGTTTGCTGTCAATATACTTGTAAGTACGACATCAAAAGAGGTTGAAGCGGCCGCCGTGAAAGCGCGTCGTGCTTGCCCGTCTACCTCGGGGCTGCGGAAGAGGCTTGAACGCCGGTGTGGGTGGCCGTACGCCACGGACCCGGGCACTATCATCTCCTCGACGGAGAACGGGTTGAAACGGCCCCGGAGCAGCGGGTCACGCGTGTCCACCGGGGTGCCGGGCAGCGCGGCGGCCACCGACCGCTCGAGCTCCTCGGACGACGCTGCAGCACGGCAGCGGTGGCGCAGCGCCTGCACGGCGCCCTCGCTGAGCGCGACGCCGGCCGCCAGCGCGTTGTAGAAGGCGGATCCCCATCGCACGGGGTGGCCCAGGTAGTGGATGTCGCTGGCGTTCAATGGGGCCACGTAGAAGCGCAGGTTCTCCACCACGGCGAACGCCTCGTCGTCCACGAGCAGCAGCCAGCGGAACGAGCCGCTGTGCTTGGCCAGCACGCGCGTGAAGAGCGCGCACGCGCCACCAGACACCCGCTCGACGGGCACGTGCGGGTCCGACAGGCCCCCGAAGAACACTGCCCGGTTACAGCGGCGGCTCCACGTGTTGAGCACCGATCGCGCCTGCTGCGCGGAAGTGGCGCGGACCAAGCAGAGCACGGGCACGCGTTCGTACAGCAGGCGTGCCTCGCTGGTGGCCCCGCTGGCCGCGCGCTCCATACCCAAGTTGGACAGCCAGCCCTGGTAGCTGGCCGACCGCAGTAGTGCATATCTGGCTGGCGGTGTAGCCAGGTGCTCGCTGCTCTCGAGAATCTCTCGATACTGCAGCACGATCACTGCCAGCAGCGAGCCCGACACGGAGGCGACGAGGAAAGCGGCGACACGGACAAGGCCGTGCATGGGGCCTGTCGGGGCTTTCAGTGCACTCGGTGTAAACAAAATACATTCCCTTTAAAGGTCCTTTGTTCCACCACGCACTGAAGGAGAGGTCGCAATGAAAGCCGCACCCACTCGCGGCTCCACAACCTGTCTACACGAAGGGCGGTGCTACCTACATCCCACCACGCGAAAACTACCGCCGTTTTTTTACAGTCGTTTCTGCCGACGATCCGAGGCAGCGCAAACAACCGCAGCACAAAGTGTTCAAAAATCAATTTAAGCGTTTCAAAGCTTTATATATGCTAATTTAAAACGTATTTTGCGTTGGAGCTAATGAATTAGCGCTACATCCTTACCTGCGTTCACTTGACATTACGTACCAGTGCATGCGTACAATTGCGTACACCGCTGGCAGACGTGCACTTTAAAAATGGCTGCTCCCATAACGGCGAAAATTATTGACTTTGATGTAAGGTGATTTTCGTCATATTTAAAAGCAGCATTCAATTGTATGAATACTATCAGAGATTAATAAGGTGCTCACAATTGCTTAGGATGATCTCTTTCTTATTAAGCGTGGTGTTTTCTTACCGCGCGCGCTAACCGCCCTAACCGTGCCGGTTGTAATCCCACTTTCGTTGTTGCCTTCACGGCCTGGAATACAAACTTCAATTTGTGCGATTTCAGGGCGACCAAAGCGAAGCACAAGCAAACCTGCAGTTCCAAGGTAAGCAGGGAAAACATTCATCAACGCTTTGCGTATCATGCTCATGTTCCGGTGTGTTTTGAATCAGATTTCTCGGACACGTTGCAAGGCAGCAGCGACCAGCGCAGTCGGCAAGCAGTGAATCAGCCATACACCAGCTTCTCGGACATGAACGATGACGAAGACGAGAGCGACGAGGTACGCTTCACCGTTAATTTAACCTGCGTTGGTATGTGCTGTAGTCGACCATTTTCGGAGATACTTTCGCGAGATATCTTTGCTAAGTGCCAGGGACTTTGTCGCCCACAGACGCGCCCGGCGCTCACATGCGAAAGTGAAAGTATTTCCGAAAGGGATCGCCTGAGAATACTACCCCTGGTCACATTTCTACTGTTGGACTATTTGTTTAATTTCTTAAAGAGACAACCGTTTGGAACATGAATGGAGATAATCCCACTGATGGAAAGAAGGCCTATCATAGTGGCTAAAACGAGCCATGTTTTTCTCATTAAACGTGGATTTATATTTTAACGCGAGAGCGTTAAGGAGTCCGTGCAGCCGTAAATCCGGCATCGGCGTCAGACACCGCCTTATGGATGGATATATGGAAGGTAGGAGGGTCCCCTTCTAAACGGGGGGATGGCAGTTGCCACCATGTTCAGCTTTTTGTTTTTAACTGTGTTGCACGTTATTAAAATTATTAAAATTCGCCATTTTCTTTAAATACGTCTTCCTACACTTTTAACCTTATGTCACCTCTCTGCTTTTGAGCCACCAATCCTCCAATCGCCTTTTGCTAATTTCCACCACATATTTATTTACATGAATAATGTTATTTCTGAACCTTAGGGCCTCAGAAAGCGTGACTGCCCGCATCGACATCGGGATGGATACCATCACATTTTAGTATGAGGTGTTCTATTGTTTCTACAGATTTACCACACATAGTACATGTTTCTTCTTCGTTAAATTTCTTTTTATAGCTCCGTGTACTAAGACATCCTAACCTAGCTTCAAAGAGTAGGGCACTGCCTCTTGAGTTATCATAATACGCTTCCTTCCTGATCTGCTGTTTCCAGTATCGATATGGTTCAACACTATGCTTCTTTTCCATTGAATTTATCCAATTTTTACCTTCTGCGTTTTTAACCTGTCGTTTGATGCTCTGCCTTTCTCCACCACCACCAAGTTGTTACCACCACCATTTAGTATAGGATTTTACTCTGAGCTTGTCGTGCTTCGAACGATGCCCATCCCCTATCCCCCTGTACTGCTTCATTTGTGGTTTTCCCACGGGCACCTAGTGCTAATATTCCCACAGCTCTCTGATTTACTTCTAGTCTCGACTGAACTTCTGCCCATAAACACAGGACCACATGCCCGAAAGTAAGCCCCAGCACCATTACTCCCTTCCAAATACATCTCAGTACCTCATACCTGTTGACCCCGACAATGCCCTATGTTTTATTATCCCAGCCTCTCTTTGCCCTTTTGCTATGAGAGACCGTTCGTGCTTTTCCGTGTACATCTGCCCTTTCTTTATCCATACCCCGAGATATTTGTATTCTGCCACTCGGGGTATTTCATGGCCTTGTATTGTAAGCTCCTGATCAGTTGGATCGATGAAAAACATCCTACCAGACTTAGCTGCACTTAAACTGAAACCTAGACTGTCTCCTTCGTCTCCGCAGTAATTGACCAGAATTTGCAAATCTTCCTGGCTATCTGCTAGCAGTACAATATCGTCCACATGCATTAAACCCTGTAGCAGTTGCTCAACAACCTTTCTGTCTAATCTGTTCGACAGATTATACCCTAGATTGCTTCCTTGTAGCCTTCTTTCCATACTTATCATATAAAGCATGAACAGCAGCTATGATAGGGGACAACCTTGTCTTAATCCTTTGTGTACCTCGACAGTTGTCCAGTAAAGTGGAAAGTTGGGCTAGTTGGTGTGTGATCATGGTACCTTGGTGGTGAAGCAGCGCACAGACACGGACACAGTGAAGAGAACGAGTGTCGTCTTTTCCTGTTTCTCTTCACTGTGTCCGTGTCTGTGCGCTGCTTCACCACCAAGGTACCATGATCGACAGTTGTCGTACTCTTAAAATTCCTTCCCATGTTATTTCAACATTATTTCCTCTATATATTTTTGGTAGAAAATCAATTACCTCATGACTGATACCTTCTTCTTTTAATATGTTCCACAGGAGTTCCCTGTTCACGTTGTCGTATGCACCGCTTATGTCCAGGAAGGCTAAATACAGAGGTGTATTTTCCGCCTTAGCTATTTCTTTGTACTGGGTAAGCACGAACAGGCTGTCATCTAAGCACCTACCACTTCTGAACCCATTCTGAAGTTTTCCGAGTATTCTGTTACTTTCTACCCATGACTGCATTTTTAATTTCACCACCTGCATCGCCAGCCTATATATAACTGATGTTATCATAATAGGTCGGAAGGATGTTATGTTGGTCTTATCCCCTTTCCATTTATAAATCAAATTCATTAACTTTAGTTTCCAGCTGTGTGGAATTTGCTTATTTGTCATGACTGCCTCCAATACTTTTATCAGCGTTTCCTTGCTTCTTTGGCCAAGTTCATTAATTAACTTGATTGGAATTTCGTCTGTCCCTGCAGACGTGCGTTTTGGAACATTTGCTTCTGCCTTTTTCTAGTTAAGATTGGTCAGTTCTAGGCTGTTTTCTATTGTGCTATCCTGTGTAGCTTCCTCATTTGGGGCGATTACCCTATCATCTTTCCTAAATGACTCAGCTATAACTTAACCGATGTAGTTCACAGCGTCATCTCCCTCTAAACAATTTTCCTTGGCATCGTGAATCTGTTCCTGCTTTCTGTGATTCCCTTTACCCAGCCTGCTTAATGGTTCAAGAATTTTTTTTGACCCCCTTTTAGTTGCATTGCGAACTTCAGCCAGCCAACGATCAGAGGACTGCTTTATTTTAGCTTGGACGAGTACCTGCACTTGTTGTTTCTTTTGTTGATAAGACTCCCATTTTTGGCCTGTTTGCTCTTCAGATAAGTGCGCCCTCTTTGCTTCTCTGTGTTCCCATGATGTCAACCGTCGTTGTTCGATGGCCTCCCTAATTTTCTTATTCCACCAACTTCGTGACTTCCTCTTTCCTCTCCAGTGGATGACTCTCTTTTACTTCTTTTATTTTTGTACTAATGAGTAGTTCTAGCTGATTATAATCCCACCTTTCCATGGGATGTTTCTCTGTGGCTTCCTCTATGCTGGCTGCTATTTGCGCTATTAGTTCGTCATTTAATTTTGTGTACTCTTTTTGACTTCCCTGCATTTCTCTTTTGAGCAGGGCTCCCGACTGTAGACTAATGCATTTATGATCACTTCCAAGGCTGTACTTCCCCTCTTCGTCTATTTCCCTTATTACGAGCTTGCTATACGTCCCCTGCAGCATTAAGCAGTAGTCAATGGCCATTTGCCTGTTACCGGATTCCCACGTGATTGGTCCCTCACACTTAGTTTCTCTATTTACTATAACTAGGTTGTGTCACTCACAGAAGTCTAGCATCAACTTCCCATTACAATCTGTGTACCCATCGAGATCCTCGATGTGGCCATTCATGTCACCCAGCAGACAAATATCGGCACCTTCTCCAAACTCCTTTATATCATCATTGAGACACTTCACTAGATCTTTGTTCTCTTGCCTGCATTTGTCCCCCGTCCCTAAGTAAACTAATCCTAGCTATGTCTTTTTACTGGCATTTGTACCTGATACTCCAACATGTTCTTTGCAAGTTGACTTTATTCTTTGCCAATTTGTTCCTTGATGTATCAGTATACCTACTCCTCCTCCCTTCCTCTCTGTTGTTCTGTTGCTCCCTTCCCAGATGTAGCCCTCAATAAACGGCAGGTCTTCTAGATCCCTGAGATGTGTTTTGCATAGCGCGTCTACACCTACTTCTTCGTCCTTTAGCTGCTGTTCTATTTCTAACCACTTCGCTCTCTTTCTACCACCTTGCATGTTTATGTACCTGATCCTGGCGTTAAATTTCTTTTTTGTAGTTTTCTTCCTAGACCATCTAGTGGCCATTTTAATGGTGTCAGCCTCTATTGTTGCAGTTTCTACATTGTTTCTACCTACCCCTATTCCCTGAGCCGCAGTGGACTCCCTAAAAAAGCTACTGCCCGGCCTGCCAGGCGCCAGCCGATCTCGACTCCTAGCCTTCCATTAAAGTGGATGCCATTTCATGTGAGGCCTCTGCCAAAGCCTGCTCTATGCACTTCTCTGTTTACGTCTGCCACTTCAAAGCCTTTCTCCTGGCTTCGCTTTCTTATCTCCGGATTAACAGCTACGGCGTCCGTGGTAATTTCTCCATTCTGTCCTTGCACCTCCAGCACTGTGCATACCATGATCTGGAGTTGCTGTGCTATCGCCCTTAAATCGTCAACTTCCTCCGCTAATCTTTCCACTACTTTGACGGCTTCACCATTCAGGACATCATTTAGCCCTGCCACTAACACTACCAAATTGCGCTCTGCAACATTCTTTGAAAGCTCGCTTTTTGTTTCTCTTGGTACTGCATCCATTGTCCTGTCTGGGAACACCCCGACTACTACCCACTTATCACCCTTTACAGGCTCTATTATAGTTCATTTGCACCTACTCATATTTGAGTCACCACCGATAAGTACTAGGGTATTCCCTTCCTACCTCCGAACTTCCAGATTATGCTGCCTCTTATCGTTTACTGTGACCTCATTCCTTGGGGTTAGCTTGTTCTCCTCCTCTCTTCGTGCCCGCTGGCACCCCTGTGGCGGCAGCGTCGCCTCACTCGGGGCGTGTTGCGCTGCTTCGTTATGCCGATTCACTGGCGGCAGGCCAATGACTGCTTGCTCTGCCTCCCTGCCTCCTACTTCGCCTGTAGGGTCTACCCGACTTTCTGGGCTTTTGCCACCGGCTTGATGTCCCGACCCATCATTTTCTGCTGCCTGCGTCTCAAGCGCATCGAGCTGCCTTTCCAGTTCGGCGCTCCTTTCCCTCTCTTTTCCAAGCTCGGCCACGGTCCTTACTAATTGCGCGGCCTGGACTGCTTCTACCTTGACCAAATCGTCGACTTTCGCCTGCAGTGCTACCCGCTTCTCCCGCTCCTCCCTCAGGTCTGCTTTAAGCTCTTCAAACTTCGCTGCCCAAGTTCCTTCAAGTTTTTGGACTGCTTCCCTGACACCCTCGCACACCCTGCATGTGAAGCTAGACCCCTCTGCGTCTGCTGAACTCTAGAAACTAGTCTCGTCGAGGAAGCACCAGAGCAGGCACTCGTCGCACTGCACTTGCTCCCCATCACCCGCGACTTTCCTTTCTTCCATTTCATCGCTAGGCCTACGTCCCTGGTGTGAGGATTTACTGGGCCACATAAAACCAACAATTTCAGTTCTGGCAAGCTTCAGTAGCTTTAACATGCAACGCAATGCACTTGTGCAGTCATGCTGCCTAACTAGCACAACGCAGTAAAGAAGAGGCAAACGGCATTCACATCTTCAGCGAAATGCCTTTAAACTGCATGCTGCACTGCAGACGAACTTCATCGCATCATCATACTCATCATCATCATCCTATTTTACGTCCACTGCAGGACGAAGGCCTCTTCCTGCGATCTCCAATTACCCCTGTCCTGCGCCAACCGATTCCAACTAGCACCCGCAAATTTCCTAATTTCGTCGCACCACATAGTCTTCTGCCGTCCTCTACAGCACTTCCCTTCTCTTGGTACCCATTGTCACCTTAATGGTCCAACGGTTATCTAATCTGCATATTACATGACTTGCCCACTGCCATTTTTTCCTCTACTGCAGTTCCCTTCTCTTGGTACCCATTCTGTCACCCTAATGGTCCAACAGTTATCTAATCTGCCCATTAAATGACCTGCCCAGTGCCATTTTTATCTCCTAATGTCTATTATAATATCGTCTATAACCGTTTGCTCTCTGATCCAAACCACTCTCTTTCTGTCTCTTAAAGTTATGCCTAGCATTTTCTGTTCCATTGCTTTTTTGCGCAGTCCTTAACTTGTTCTCAAGTTTCTTTGTCAGTCTCCAAGTCTCTGCCCCATATATCAGCACTGGTAAAATGCACTGATTGTATACTTTCCTTTTCAATTATAACGGTAAGCTCCCTGTCAGGAGCTCACAATGTCTGCTGTATGCAATCCAACCCATTTTTATTCTGTGAATTTCCTTCTCATGGTCAGGGTTCCGTGTGATTAGTTGACCTAGGTAAACATACCTAGGTAAACCTAGGTAAACCTACCTAGGTAAATAGGACCTAGGTAAACCTAGGACCTAGGTAAACATACTCCACAGACTTTATAGGCTGACTTGCAATCTTGAACGCATGGTCCCTTGTCCGGTTATTTATCATTATCTTTGTCTTCTGCATATTAATCTTCAACCCCACTCTTATACTCTCCCTGTTAAGGTACTCAATTATTTGTTGTAACACGTGCGCAGTGTTGCTGAATAGAACCATGTCATCGGCCTGTAGCCAGCCTGTTCCTTTGGTTGACTAAAGTCCAGTGTTGCCTTTATTTTGTTAGAGATTATTTTGGTAAATATTTTATATAATACCGGGAGTAAGCTAATAGGCCTCTAATTTTTCAGTTCTTTTACGTCTCCCTTTTTGTGGATTAGTATAATTTTTGCATTCTTCCAGTTTTCTGGGACCTTTGCAGTCGATAGACACTTCGTATAGAGAGCTGCCAGTTTTCCTAGCATTATGGCTCCTCCATCTTTGATTAAATCGACTGTTATTCCATCCTCTTCTGCCACTTATCCCTGTTTCATGCCTCGCAAGGCCCTTCTGACCTCATCTCTAATTGTAGGAGGAGTTTCTGTATACTGTTCAAGATTGTTTCGAACAGAGTACTCCTGACTCCTCTGGGTACTGTAAAGATCAGCATAGAATTCTTCTGCTACTTTTATTATACCTTCGAGATTGCTGATGATATTACCCTGCTTATCTTTCAGTACATACATCTTGGTTTGTCCAATGCCAAGTTTCTTTCACACTGATTTCAGGCTCTGTCTATATTTTACGGCTTCTTCAGTCTTTCCCACATTGTAGTTTCGAATGTCACTTATTTTCGCCTTGTTGATCAGTTTTGGCAGTTCCGCGAATTCCACATTATCTCTTGAGTTGGACACTTTCACTCTTTGTCGTTTCTTTAATAGGTTCTTTGTTACTTTGGACAGCTTGCCTACTGGTTGCCTTGGTGCCTTGCCTCCCACTTCAGTTGCTGCCTCTGAAGCCAGCCTCGTTACGGTTTTATTCGTTAGCTCTATGTCATCATCATCATCTATTTGTTCTAGGGCTGCATATTTGTTTGCAAGTGCCAGCCTGACTTTGTCTGCTTGTACCCTTACTGCCTCTAGGTTGACCCATTTCTTCTTGACCAATTTTACTCTTTATCCCATTATTACAGTATACCGAGTTTGCACTTTTCTCATCGCTAATTGAACATCTTCATAAAACTGATCTACTTCCTCATGATCGTGACTGGATGTTGGAGCGTAGGCTTGTACTACCTTTAATCTATACCTCTTATTAAGTTTGAATACGACTACTGCTACCCCTTCATTAATGCTGTAGAATTCGTCAGTGTTGCCCGCTATGACCTTACGGATTAGGAATCCTACCCCATATTGCTTCTTATCTGGGAGACCTCTATAGCAGAGGATGTAGTTGTACTCAGCACTGTATAAGCCTCACAAGTTCATCTAATCTCACTATGGCCAATGGCATCCTAAACAATGTCTGATAGTTCCTCAAAGAGTCCTGCTAAGCTAGCCCCACTTGACAGAGTTAGGGTGCTAAAGGTCGCCAGGGTCAGTTTCCATTGGCAAAGCAGAGGCATACACTTTTCACAAAACTGCTTGCATGTTTAAGCTTTTTCACCTGTATCTATGGTGACTCAAGGTTTGCTCATTCAGCATGCAGTGATCCAGAAGAAAGCCGGTTGAATAAAATCAAGGCTCCTTGTGCCTGTGCTTGTGCTGATAGTTACAGCTGCTGAACCGAGAGAGAGATGCCAGTGCACCGTCGTTCTGGAAGTTCAGCTACTACCAGAGCCTCTTTGACGTGACGACCAATGATGTGCTCAGGCGGCTGCTGTGGTCAGCCATGCCACAGTTTTCAAGCCCATCCTACCTCGAGAAGCACATCAGGCCTAACCCTGACCTCTATGGTGCGTCCACAAGTGCTGTCTTATTGTCTTTGATGATATTTTCAGCTCAAGCTGTTATGGTGATTCATTTCCCGTCTGTGTAATGTCGCCTTAGGCCGTGTTTTGCCATCAGGTAATGCCCAGAGTATACTTGACTTTATATTGTGCAATTGGCTTCGTACTTATGACCACCCCCTAAGCTGCAAACAAAAGACACCTCTTGCAGCTGTGTGATACCGCACATGCTCTGTTGTGCACCCACCTCTTAAACAATTGCGCAACGGATGGTGGCAGATAGTGCGAGGCCTACCAGTTCTGCAGCAGTCCTTCAGTGCCATCTGGCTTAACATGGTGGCATTGGAGCAAAAGGTAAAGTATCCACCGCAAGTCAAGGTCAGGACTTTTTTAGTCTTCGCTGGGAAACGTGTACTGCAAGTCCACGCCTGTGCACCTTGAAGCTTCTGATATGTAGCACAGACAGTTTATTAGTACAACAGCATATTAGCTCTTCACATCGTTGATGTACATGAGGAAGTACACTTTTTATTATAAAAATGGTGAGAATGATGTACTGGTACACCATTTCAGTACACTAGTCAAGTTTAGTCAAGTTTACTGCAACAGTCATGTTTGAGTTACATGGTAATAGCATTACAGCAGGAGGTTCCAGAGTTTTGAAAAAACTGCCAGTGGACCTCCTATGATTAGAAAAATAGGGTTATTATACAAAAACAGCAAAGAAGTGTGGTCATGTGAATAATAATAATAATAATAATAATAATAATAATAAGGCAAGTTGATTATTTGTAACAGGAAATTGGCTACATAAGTTAATGGCAATGCTAATTATTAAAAAAAAAACGTGAAAAATAATAAAAAATGTGGGAAGTAACAGAATAACAACGAATGTTAACAAGGATAATCAACACAGTGCTTGTGATGTGGTTCGTGTTTCTTTGTTTCCATCCCAGTCGCGCTGCACCTTTTGAATAGGAATGAACCGACATGAGAGACCAAACTCCTTTCATTATCAATAACATTAATTACTTATACAAAAAACAGTATGTATGCAGCAAAATGACATACATTTGAATAGTTAATTAAGAAATTAAGATCTTAATTCCTGAATGAAATATTCCTTTGTGCCTGCGTATATGTATCAACTTTGTATGATGATTTTATTTCTAAAGGTGACGAATTACATATTGTTATGCCAGAGGAGAGGGCTCTGAACTTGTAAAAGAAGATTATTGCACAGTCAAAGCCGGGTACTGTTTTTGTTAGTGCTGTGTTCAGGATCAATACATTCAATGAAGATGTCGTGTGTGATGAGCCTGTATGCAATTATGGATAGTTTCTGACAGAATAATTGTTGTAACGGGAGAATGTTAAGTTTAGGAAACAGTGACCTGCAGGACAAATCAAATGGGCTGAAAGTCATTGGTCTCATAGCTTGGTTCTGAAGTCACTGCAGACGTTCAGTATTCATAAAATACGTATTGGCCCATGACGATACACAATATGAAAGGTGGCTATGAATATAAGCAAAATATAAAGATCGTACGATGTGAGGTGGAAAGTAAGTTCTTGTCTTGACGATAATGTGGATGCCAAATGCAATCTTTTTCACAAGTGATCAGGTTTGTCCATGAAATTTTATTTCAGTATGTCCATGTTTATTATATAGAGCTTTCACTGTATTTGATAAATGCATGTAATGCAGTTCACAACTGGACATCCACTCAACTGAAGAACTCGTAAATGGGAAATAACTGCTTTCAGTTGTAGGGTGTGCCATGACAGTGGCAGTAATGAAACATAGTAACAGCGTGCCCCCAGATGCACATAGAGTTCATTGATACTATGGGATCGCACATTGCTCACCAGGCCCAGTTGGATATTTTTTCTTATTACATTGAAAGTTGTAAAACACTATCTAGGGAGTGTCTTCGTGCACGAGTTCTTTCTATTGTTTCAGTGTTAGAGGAGATAGGAGAAATAAAAAATTTCCTGTGCCATGCTGTTAGGAGACAAGCTCCACCAGACAGCCAACATAAATGCTTTCTCCTTTTGCCTTGACTAACTTGCACAAGCGACATTCCTTCCTTCATTCTTTCATACCAGAGCAGAGGGACTGCATCACATTTGTTTCACGAACCCCGCCTCCTTTTTTCCCCTTCTCTTCCTTTTTTTTGCTATGTGGTGCACTTCCAGTGGTTCTCTCGCACATTTTGCAACCTTCCAAGAGATTTTGGCTGCCTTCATAATGATTGAATCAGAATGCAAATTAGTGCGACAAAAAGGGCGGTCAGCTTTACGGCGGCGGTTAAACTAACCCGTAATAACAGATAAATTGGCTCACTAAGAAGTTCATTTTTCAAGTGTGTATTATGAAAAAGCTTGTTGAAGACTGATAAGCAGGGCATTTTCCCACACAAAGAGAGGTCAGTAAGCTGCAAAGTGAGTTTCGTCGATAATACACCAGAAAGGTGGTAATAATTTGACAAAATCAAACACCCTCTATGGTTTTTATCTAATTCTAGTTTATTAATGTGAAATTCTTGACTAGAATGGTACATATTAATAGGTGTTGTATTATATCAATATATTATTCTGAGTGTATTTCAGTGATTTATTTATGTGCCAGTTCAATCAAGCACATAGAAAAAGTTTGCTTTTTGGACATGTTCTTCACACGCAAATCGGGAGGTAAAGGGTGCAAGATATATGAGCTCAAAATAAATCTGTCTACAACACAGGACATGAGTTCACTTACTTCATTGACAACCTGAGGCACTACAACAACATATTTTATGGTTTCACACCTACTTGCCTACAAAAGTGGACAAAATGCATGTGTCTTCGGTATAACATAGCACTCATAATTTACTATTAAATGAATGAAAATTAAACGGTAACCTAAAGAAACCAAGATGAACCTCGACTAATTCACAAACAGATAGCTTCACACTCAGGTGGCTCATAAAACAGTATGCTGTGCAAAGTATCTTATTCGAACGGGGGTGGGGACCATCATGTGCAGTGCCTCGGGGAAATGCGTGCAGCAGTATGGCAATACCTGCTTTCCTGTTTTTGCTCATGCCACATCAACCAGCAGTGGCGTAGAGGTAGAACACCTGCCTCGCGTGCAAGAGGTCCGTGGTTCGAATCCCGGTGCCGCGCAATTTTCCACCAGATTAAAATGAAACAAAATAAAATAAACGCCTGTTGATAAAATTGCATAAACAGGTCTGGAGTGTGGCCTGATCTCGGTGACGAGAACCGGTAACGCACTCCCTCACCAGAGCAGGATTTGCCACCCTGGTGCAGTATTTGGCCACAACCTCCTATATGAACACAACAGTCAAACCCCAGCCCTCAGTCCCCACCAGCTGCGAAGCAACTGACCACGGCGGCAGTCAGACCTGTGACGCAGCAGAGGGTGCTAAGAATCCCTGGCTCTGGACAGGCCACCGATGGAAGATGAGCCTGGCAACGTTTAACGCTAGAACGTTATCTAGTGAGGTGAGTCTAGCAGTGCTATTGGAGGAATTAGGGGGCAGTAAATGGGATAAAATAGGGCTCAGTGAAGTTAGGAGGCCAAAAGAAGCATATACAGTGCTAAAAAGCGGGCACGTCCTGTGCTACCGGGGCTTAGCGGAGGACGACAACTAGGAGTCGGATTCCTAATTAATAAGAATATAGCTCGTAACATACAGGAATTCCATAGCATTAACGAGACAGTGACAGGACTTGTGAAACTTAATAAGAGGTACAAAATGAAGGTTGTTCAGGTCTACGCCCCTACATCCAGTCATGATGACCAGGAAGTCAAAAGCTTCTATGAAGACGTGGAATCGACGATGGAGAGAATGAAAACAAAATACACTATACTGATGGGCGACTTCAATGCCAGGGTAGGTAAGAAGCAGGCTGGAGACAAGGCAGTGGGGGAATATGGCATAGGCTCTAGGAATAGCAGGGGAGAGTTATTAGCAGAGATTGCAAAACAGAATAATATGAGGATAATGAATACCTTCTTCCGCAAGCGGAATAGACGAAAGTGGACGTGGAGGAGCCTGAACAGCGAGACGAGAAATGAAATAGACTTCATACTCTGCGCTTATTCTGGCATCATGCAAGCAAGGTGCGCTGCAGTAACCATAGGATGATAAGAACTCGAATTAGCCTAGACCTAAGGAGAGAATGAAATAAACTGGTACATAAGAAGCTGATCAATGAGTTAGTGGTAAGAGAGAAAATAGAGGAATTCCAGATCAAGCTACAGAACAGGTATTCAGCTTTAACCCAGGAAGAGGACCTTAGTGTTTAAACAGTGAACGACAATCTTGTGGGCATCATTAAGGAGTGTGCAATAGAAGTCGGTGGTAACTCCGGTAGACAGGATACTAGTAAGCTATTGCAGGAGACGAAAGATCTGATCAAGAAACGCGAATGTATGAAAGCCTCTAACCCTACAGCTAGAATAGAAGTGGCAGAACTTTCGAAGTTAATCAACAAGCATAAGACAGCTGACATAAGGAAGTATAATATGGATAGAATTGAACATGCTCTCAGGAATGGAGGAAGCCTAAAAGCAGTGAAGAAGAAACTAGGAATTGGCAACAATCAGATGTATGCATTAAGAGACAAAACCAGCAATATCATTACTAATATGGATGATATAGTTCAAGTGGCTGAGGAGTTCTATAAAGATTTATACAGTACCAGTGGCACCCACGATGATAATGGATGAGAGAATAGTCTAGAGGAATTCAAAATCCCACAGGTAATGCCGGAAGAAGTAAAGAAGGCCTTGGGAGCTATGCAAACGGGGAAGGCAACTGGGGAGGATCAGGTAACAGCAGATTTCTTGAAGGATGGAGGGCAGATTGTTCTAGAGAAACTGGGCCACCCTGTATACGCAATGCCTCATGACCTCGGGCGTACCGGAATCTTGGAAGAACGCTAACATAATCCTAATCCATAAGAAAGGGGACGCCAAAGACTTGAAAAATTATAGACCGATCAGCTTACTGTCAGTTGCCTACAAGCTATTTACTAAGGTAATCGCAAATAGAATCAGGAACACCTTAGACTTCCGTCAACCAAAGGACCAGGCAGGAATCCCTAAAGGCTACTCAACAAGAGACCATATTCACACTACCAATCAGGTGATAGAAAAATGTGCGGAATATAACCAACCTTTATATATAGCGTTCATTGATTACGAGAAAGCGTTTGATTCAGTCGAAACCTCAGCAGTCATGAAGGCATTGTGGACTCAGGATGTAGACGAGCCGTATGTAAAAATACTGAAAGATATCTATAGCAGCTCCACAGCCACCGTAGTCCTCCATAAAGAAAGCAACAAAATCCCAATAAAGAAAGGCGTCAGTCAGGGAGATACGATCTCTCCAATGCTATTCACAGCGTGTTTACAGGAGGTATTCAGAGACCTGGATTGGGAATTGGGGATAAGAGTTAATGGAGAATACCTTAGTAACTTGCGATTCGCTGATGATATTGCCTTGCTTAGTAACTCAGGGGGCCAACTGCAATGCATGGTCACTGACCTGGAGAGGCAAAGCCGAAGGGTGAGTCTAAAAACTAATCTGCAGAAAACTAAAGTAATGTTTAACAGTCTCGGAAGAGAACAGCAGTTTATGATAGGTAGTGAGGCACTGGAAGTGTTAAGGGAATACACCTACTTAGGACAGATAGTGACTGCGGGTCTGGATCATGAGACTGAAATAATCAGAATAAGAATGGGCTGGGGTGCATTTGGCAGGCATTCTCAGATCATGAACTGCAGGTTCCCATTATCCCTCAAGAGAAAAGTGTATGACAGCTGTGTCTTACCAGTACTCACATACGGGGCAGAAACCTGGAGGCTTATGAAAAGGGTTCTACTTCAATTGAGGACGACGCAACGAACTATGGAAAGAAGAATGATGGGTGTAACATTAGGGGTAAGAAAAGAGCAGATTGGGTTAGGGAAGAAACGCGAGTTAATGACATCTTGGTTGAAATCAAGAAAAAGAAATGGGCATGGGCAGGACATGTAATGAGGAGGGAAGATAACCGATGGTCATTAAGAGTTACCAAATGGATTCCAAGGGAAGGGATGCGTAGCAGAGGGCGGCAGAAAGTTAGGTGGGCGGATGAGATTAAGAAGTTTGTAGGGACGACATGGCCACAATTAGTACATGACCGGGGTTGTTGGAGAAGTGTGGGAAAGGCCTTTGCCCTGCAGTTCGCGTAACCAGGCTGATGGTGATGATGATGATGATGACATCAACCAATTATAATCGCGATTAAATCATTTATCGAACAATTGGAGAGTGAGAATTGCCCTTCACAAGGCACTAATAGTAATAAAATCGCCTCCAGTGGTTGTCGAATAGGTGCCGCAGTGCTACAGTTAACCTGCCAAAGGGGGGACCGAGCCCCTCCTGACTTTAAGCACTGCAATTGTTTTACATAATGCTAATTTAAGGGACGATGACATCCTTGAAAAGTTGAGGTGTAAATAACCGAATGTGGGATATAACATTATTCATGATGTAGTTAACATGATTTTGATCAAGAAAGGTTGGCAGTTACGTGAACTCCTAGATGCCTATGAGAGATTACTTCATCTTGCACAGAACCAACATTGTTATAAAGAGGTGGGTAATGTTCGAAAGATTCTCATTAAGCTACACTTTTTAGCATTTAAACACATCTGCCATGCATTGCACCAGTTAGTGATAGCTTTAAGGTCAGACTGAAGTGTAAGATCAGCGTGGAAGGTATGCAATAAATTACGCAGTCATCAGCATAAAGCCTAATAGATGATTGAACTACCTTAGTCAGGTCGTTAATATAAATTAAATATAGGAGAGGGCCAACGGCAGAATCTTGTGGCATACCCAAGGTAACTGGACAAGAAAGAGAATCAAAGTACTTAGCTGTCACCAATCGCGTTCTGTTAAAAATTTGCAATCCAGGCAATAATATTGGGATCAGTGTTCTATTTGCTTAATTATAAACATAGTAGTGGGTGACGTACAAGATCAGGTGATTTTTGAAAATTTATGAATATGCAATGATTGAAACTCCTATTGTCAAGAGCAGTGTAGAGTTCATTAGTAAAACAAATTATAGTTGCATTTCACACGAAAGTGATATGCGCAACCCGTGCTACTTAGCCGTAAAAAATGCATCAGACTTGAGGAAGTTAAACAAAACTTGAGCAGATGATATGTTCTAAGAGCTTGTAGGGAATGCTAGTTAGTGCTAGCTGGGCAATGCTGCAAGGGAGTCGTGCACATGCCCAGAAGATTCTGCGAAGCTTGTGACGCTCCATTTGAAGACACAGGTGTGCAAATAGTTCTGGCTGATAACACCTGCACCAGGTGCGCATTCCTGCCATGCTTTCATAGCCACTGAAGAACCACACAGATAGCTCATGCTCAAGTTGCAGTGGAAGAAGGCTTTATGACATCGTCGATGAAGCTGGCATTTTGGGGAAAGTACTCGGAAGAACGGCAATGGCCTGGGCATCCGGAGCTGGGCAATACTGCAAGGGAGTCGCACGCATTCGCAGCTGATTCAGCGAAGCTTGTGGCACTCCATCTGAATATACAGGCATGTAAATAGTTCTGGCTGATAACACTGATGTAATTTTGTAAGCATTTGGAAAGCATGGAAAGCATATTTAGCGCCAGCGAACAAGGACAGAAGGGAGACGACACCACAGTGAGCTAACTTCAACAACTTGATTTTCAGGAAACACCCACCTATTTAACCTATGCACAGTGGCACCACCTCCTCCAAATTTTAACCATCCAAAAAAGCCGTCTCCTTATCTAACAAGTCAACTGAAGGGGCACTAACACAGGTATCACTATTCCGACATATAGCCTGAGCCTCAACAATCTCTCGCACATCTTTATCTTTGTGCTTCACAAGCACCCGGCAGGAGCCATACACAGGCGCACAGCCGCGTTCCTGACAGTGAGTTGACAGATGACCGTATTGCTCATTTCTCACGTTTAGACTATGTTCTCGTAACCAGTCATTAAGGCACCTTCCGGTCTGTCTGATATATTTTTTCCCATAGGACACTGGAAGCTCATAAACAACAGCTTCTACGCTGTTGTTCTATGCAACCCACTGGTGCTTTACGATGATTCGTAGAGCATCCGACAGCTGGCTAACGGTACGGGTCCATTCACCGACATATTTTCACGAGTTTTGCTGCTGCTGAAAAGACCACTTTTGTGTCCACCCGGCTAGCCATTTTCTTTAGACTATGTTCCGTTCTATGCAGATAGGGCACTACCGCTACCTTACCCCTGCGCGCCGTCCATTGATTTGCGCGTCCCGAGTTGTGCTGTCTGACCCACATCTTCTTAGCAGCCCCCTCTATGACCAAAACCTGCACTGACTCTGCTGCTAAAACCCTGCTGCTGATAACCTTCCCGACTGATCCATATGACTCGTATACATTTTATGGTGGCAAGATTTCTTTAATGCTTTTACAAAGCACAAGTTGGCAATGCCCCTTTCGATGAGCTTCGAGTGAGGGGACCGATGTGGCAATGGGGGCTTATTAGCCCTAAGTTTATACTCCCAACACATGTGCTGTTTTATGAACTAAAGCTGAATATCTAAGAAGCGCAGCACATTATCAGTCGGCTCTTCAAGCGTGAGAGTAAGTGAGCTAAGGCCTGCAGAAAAAAACTTCGTAAGCTTGCCTACTCTAGAACAGGCGTCTGGTTCGAATAGGACTAAATGGTTATCAACGTACCTGACAACTTTAACCACTTGATGCTCTGACAAGGTACGTGACAGGTTTTTGTTATGGTGGGCTAGAAAAATGTTGCTTAGTATAGGCGCCAAACATGAACTGATGCAGACCCCCCGCTTTTTCATGAATATTTCATCATTCCATGCTGTATACATTGAGTGAAGGTAGCGACTAAGCATATCTAAAAAGCCCTGATCAGATAAACCAGCTGAATTTTGAAATGCAGCCATGCTATACTCGTTTATGCACTCTTCTACACATGGTATGAGTTTCATTTGAGGCAAGGCGTAGTACAAGTCATTTATGTCAAAGGAGCAAGCCGATAAGCTTTTGTCAGAATATCCTTTGAGGAAATCCACGATTTCCACAGAGCTCTTATTTATTTTATTTATTTATTTATTCGGTACACCTACATTGCCTGCACGGCATTATCGTAGGGGGGTTAAAATACAGATGGTCACAATGGGAAAATATTCAGCAACATCAAAAGAATACATCAGTAAATACAACATCTTCTAAGCCCTGAAATTCGCAAGAGCGGAAGACAAACTAACAAATTACCAAACAAAGTAAGTAACAAAGTAACTAGAAAAAAGAAAACAGTAGCATATGTACAGAGATGAATAACAGAACATTCAAAGAATATGGCTCTCAATAGCATTTTCAATACTAGACACTGCCATCACTTCATTAGGGAGCTCATCCCAATCGTTAATCATGTTAGGAAAAAATGAATACCTAAACACATTGGTACGGCACTGATATGACATGACAAGAACTTTATTTGAGTCCTGAGGGACTAAGACCTCGGGGAGCCAAACCGAAGGCTCCCGAAGATCAAGTCGGTGGCTCCGCCCACGATGGAACCGGGAGATCAAGTCCCGCGGCAATGTCGTGGGCCCTCTGGACAGCCTGGAGTTGAATGTTGAGATTGCTGCTCTTGAGAGAGTCCTGCCATTGTTCTTTCGTGATGGGTGGAGTGGTGGGGTGGGGTGGTGGGTGGGTGGAGTGGTGGGGTGGAGTGGTGGTGATGGGTTAAGGGCTGGGCACAGCCAGAGCATGTGGTCAAAGGAGCATGAGTCATGACCACATTTGGGGCACGACTGTGAGTGTTCAGGATCTATCCTCTGAAGAGACCGAGGAGTGGGATATGTACAGGTTTGCAGGAGTCTTAGTGTGGGCACTGATAAGCCCTAATTTTGTCAGTGTGGTCTCTCCTAGATGAAATGTAATGTGGCTCCTTAATGAACATTGTTTTGTCGATACCAGTTTTACTTTTGTATATATTGTAAAGGAATTTCAACCTTGGGATTTTCCTGCTTGAAGAGAGAGCTTTCCAACCCAACCCTTCCCGTATTCCAGATCCTCTCATAGTAAAATTATAATTACCTGTTACAAAGCGTGCTGCTTGCTTCTGGACGTGTTCTATTTTGTCTGTGAGGTTTTTAGTGTACGGATCCCAGGTAACGCATGCATATTCTAAAATAGGCCTGACATTTGTTAAATACAAGGTTGCCTTCAGTGATGAAGGAGAATGTTTAAAATTTTGTCTGAAAAAGTGGAGACAGTAAGCTTTCGCACAAATTGAGTTAACATGATTAGTCCAGTCAAGTGTTTCAGAAAATGTAACTCCGAGGTATTTAACATGCTCATTGGTACTGAGTGCAATATTATTTACGCAATAGAAACTGGGGAATTTTTTCTTTTTCTTTGTAAACTGCACATGGTAGCATTTACTGGTATCCAGAGTCATCTGCCACCGGTTGCACCAGATAGACACTTTTTCAAGGTCATCCTGTAAGACGGACATATCAGCATGGCATTTCACTGTACGATACATGACACAGTCGTCGGCGTACAGTCTAATGGCTGATTTGAGGCCTACTACCAAATCATTAATTTAAACAGGAACAAAACTGGTCCAAGCACAGAGCCCTGAGGCACTCCCGATAGCATGTGCATTGGATCTGATGTCACCCCATTAATAGCAACTTGCTGTTTGCACAGCTGTAAATAATCCCTTATCCAGCTGAGAATATGTTCAGGAATGCCTAGGAATGGTAATTTTAAGCAAAGGAGATTGTGCGGGACGACATTAAATGCTTTCCGCAGATCAAGGAAGAGTGAATCTATTGGTTCACCATGGTCCAGGCTGAGTGCAATGTCATGCGTGAATTCGGTTAGTTGTGTTATGCACAAAAAACCAGAGCGGAACCCATGCTGAGCCGAGGTGAAAAAGTTATTTGCTTGAAGACGCTTCATCAGATTAGAGCTAGTGCAAGACATCAAGCGTCTTACAACAAACGGAAGTTAAAGTTACCGGCCTGTAATTACCTACGTGTGTACGATCACCCTCTTTGAATATCGGAGTCACGTTGGCTGTCTTCCAATCTTCGGGCAGCTTTTGAATATCTAGTGACTTGTTGAATGATATTACTAAAAAAGGTGCTATCTGTCTTGAACAGTGCTTCAAAACATGATTAGAAATTCTATCAGATCCGTGAGCTGAATGTACGTTCAGATTAAACAACAAAGCCTCCACTCCTTCCTTGTTCACGGGAATTTTTTCCATTTGTGGTAATCGTGTCGATGTGTCAGAAATGGCAATGCTACATGGCTTCGTAAAAACTGAATGAAAATACTCGTTAGAGACTTCTGCTTTTCTTTTGTCTTCCTTAATTAGGTTACCATCATTTGCGATGGCCGGGATGCCAGTGTCATCCTTCTTGTTGCTCTTGATATACCGCCAGACCTCTTTGGGATTCGTTTTGAGTTTATCTGCTAAGGTTTGTAGATATGCATTCTTCACAACCTTCAATTCGCTTTTATGTTTTGTGCTGATATCCCTTAGCTTTGTGTACAAGTTTGGGTTGCTTGTTTTGCAATATATTTTGTAAGTTGGCAATTTTTTCTGAATTGATCTTTGTGGCGCTTAGCCGAAACCACATTAGACGGAACAAAATCTGAGGTCATTATAAGCAGTTTATCCCTGAATATGACCCACAGACTGTCGGTGCTACTAAATGAACTATAATGCTCAAATATAGGCAGGAAATAATTTAACTCATTAGAGATAGCCTCATAATTACCCCTTTCTTAAAGAGTACTTTTCTCGGCCGCATTTTGGTAAATTCTATTTTTCTGCAGCGAATAGTGCCTGCAACTACTTCATGATCACTAATCCCTGGTACTAGTGCAGTGAAGTCTATGACATCTGTCTGGTTGCTAAAGGCCAAGTCTAACACATTTCTGTTTGTACATCCAAAACGAGTAGGAAAATCAACGAACTGGAAGAGCCTATAAGTCATTATTATCTTGCAAAATGCCGACTGAAGCAATGACCATTGTCATTCTGCTCAACCATTGTCATTCTGCTCAGGACATAGATCACACCATTCGAAATCTGGCATGTTAAAATCACCCTCAAGAATTACAGTTTTAGACGACTGGGCTGAGAGTGACCTTGAAAGGCTGATAAATGGTTCAACAGTGTTCATATTAGGTGGTCTGTAGAAAGAACCGACAATAAGGGTGCTTCCATCTGAGAAGCATAGCCTGCACCATACAGATTCTAACGTATCGTAAGCTGGAAATAATGGTACACTTTCAATTGTGTCCCAAACTAGAACAAACACCCTGCCCTCCCCACACATTTCGGTCCTTCCTATATGCAACATAGTCTGATGGAAAAACCTCAGAATCCGCAATGTCAGGGTCTAACCAGGATTCAGTGGCGATAACAATGTCAGGCTCTGATATCGATAGAAGGCCTGCAAAATCAACAGTTTTATTCTTTAGTCTTCGGCAGTTTACGACAATAAAAGAAAGTTGTTCAGGTCTATTTCTAGTAAATTGGGAAGAAGGCTGTGTTGTTTGCTATTGCATACATTCTCGAACAGAACCAGTAGAGCCGTCAAAAATATATGTTTTTCCACCCATCACCACCTTGTTATATCTAAGCGTGTACTTCTTTTTTCGTTCCCGTGCATATGTGAGCAGAGAACTTCTTGCCTGACGGACATGTCTAGAATAATTTTCACCGATGGAAAAGTTAGTTCCCTTAAGCTTAGAGGCAGCGGTCAAGACCCTTTGCTTATCTTTGAAAGCAGTGAACTTCACAATTATAGGCCTCTTTTTGTTAACTACGTGTCTGCCAATTCTGTGCGCCCTCTCTATAGAGGAGGGGTTAATTTCTATTTCCAGATTTTCCGCACAAAGTGAAAGCACCTTGGACTCGGACTCGTTCCATGTTTCTTTTTCGGTGGCATCCAGACCAAAGAAAAGTAAATTATTTCTGCGCGACCTGTTTTCAATATCGCCTTGTTTTGCCAATACATTGCACACGGTATCAGCCAGATAAGTGTTTTGTGCCTGGAAACTTTCCTTTCCATTGCCCTCGGTCAGAGTTTCCATTTTTTTTGCCATCTGTTCAATTTGCTCATGCAGTGTTTTCTGCTGTGACCGCAAAACTTCAAGCTCCACGAGGATCTTCTCTTGGTGCTCTAGTAGTTTTGGTAGACATTTTATTGCCTTTAGTAATTGATGTTCTGCGTTTTCAGAAAAAGGGCCGGGATTTTCCTCAACTTCTCCTGCCATGAGTAACAGTACTTTCATCAAAGAAAACGTTAAACATACAGCACACCACACATCATTTACTAGCCCAACAAGCCCCCAGGTGACGTGTAGGGTTCTGGCACCGACATTGACATTCCGCAAACTGGTCTATAATGGTAAAATTCACCAACCTGCAGAAACAGGAGCTTTAAGTGCATGGTCCTCGTGTCGGCACCGGAACCCAGTTGAGCAGAGCATGGTAACCAAAAATGTGTCATCAGTATTAAGAATTCTGAGTTTTTCTTGCAAGAAAAGAGCAAACTTTCTCTTTTGCCATGACTCAGATTCCACCCGCCGTGGTTGCTCAGTGGCTATGGTGTTAGGCTGCTGAGCACGAGGTCGCGGGATCGAATCCCGGCCACGGCGGCCGCATTTCGATGGGGGCGAAATGTGAAAACACCTGTGTACTTAGATTTAGGTGCACGTTAAAGAACCCCTGGTGGTCAAAATTTCTGGAGTCCCCCACTACGGCGTGCCTCATAATCAGGAAGTGGTTTTGGCACGTAAAACCCCATATATTATTATTATTATGACTCAGATTCTGGAGCTATTACCCTTAATGGGCACTCATGTTTGTGCACCTTTTGCGCTAAACATGATTTGAAGGCAAACAGACTTTGCGTTGTCAATTTCACAAACTAATTGACTAAGGTCTGCCTTCTTGCAAAGATGCTTTGTTTCTAGCGTGATCTTTCTAAGAGATACATCTGCGATTGCCTCTGTGTTTGACCAGTGTCGTAACGTGTCTCTTAGAAAGACCAAGCTAGAAACAAAGCGTCTTTGCAAGCGAAACACAGTAGCAGTAACGAAGTGTATTCTTCTTTGCTGCTGGTGTAAATTTTTTGCAGGAGCATAATTGTTAACACATTGTTTTTGTAAATGTTTAAAATGTTTTACCCTTGGTTAGAGCAATATTAGCTCTTTGTTTGGCTGGTTAAGCTCAGCGCCACCAGGTGGCTGGACGTGTAGAGCGATCAGGCCGCTCACGTATGGCTATGCTAAAGCTGCTTCATCAGCTTGAGTTTATTCCTCCACCCATCCGTCGAAACGCCCAGCTCACCTGTGGTCACCGGAATATCAAGACACGTTCGGTGCTGCAACAAAGTGCTCTCAACGCATGCTGCTTTGATAGCTCTCGCTTGGGGTCGACTGCTAAGCAGCTGGCAGAGACGTTGGAGAGGCTTCGCAGGCGTGCTCCTAACAGCCGGAAGTAGACGACACAATGTACCATTATGACGCACAGCCAGTGAAGGCGGAGCTTAGTCCTGATCACTCGGCAGACAACTTGAGGAGAAAATGCATGACTGTAGAGGAGAGTAACTTGTATCATCTGTAGCTCCCCTAATATGAGACGCTTCACAGAAACTGTGGTGCGAATGATTAACTTAAGTTGTACCCTACGGACCTACAAAATTTGTCCGAACTGTTTCAGGGGCCCTTTGAAAACTCTATTTTGTATTTGCTGATACTCAAACCTATGTCTGAAGATTGACCTCTGAACAGTGAGGCGTCTCGTTTGTGGTGTTTGAAAATCCATGATAATAAGGGAAGAATGAGGAATATGGTGAAATGACAGTCAAGGCATATTTGTGAAGGTGAGTTTTGGTACAGAACCAATGTGCACTGTGTTTGCAGGGCCCATATGGGTAGGCCTGACATTGGTGGTGACTACGTCAGTGAGCAGCAATGTGGCCAGCTACTTGGAGACAGCTGGCCAGAGCAAGGACTTCTGGCACACTGACTACACTCGAGGTGGGGACCTTGCTACAGCATGTACCATGCCCCAAATGGGCCATTATGCCGACATGCTGGTCTCACCATTTTCATACGTTGACTAAGTGTTGAAATAGCTGCTTTGGACTGGTAATTTTGAATACTGTAGCATTTATTGCTCTTAACAGATAAGTGTACCACACTGAATGAACTGGGAAATAATGTTGCTCTCATTTTTCCATGAGCTCAGTGGATCCCACAAAGATTCGGCCCCTCATTGTGCAAGTGGCACGGCTGCACTATTCTGTGTTTCCTGAATTAGTCTTTCTTTATGCTAATCATGCAAAATATTGTGCACAAAAAAGGTGGAGGGCTGCGTAAAACACAGCATTAAACATTGCATGCATTAGTTGCTGGCTTGGCTGCTGTAGCAAGTGCTTTAGTTTTCATAGATATAGTATATACAATAGTCGTAGTCGTTGGCAACCCTAGAATTAAGTGAGAGTTGCACTGCTGTCCAACTAGTAGAGAATTCATATACAGTCGTCAACCAATAATTCGAACTCAACAAAGACTGCCAAAATGTCCGACTAATCGGTTGTCCGAAATACCGGATTCACCCAAAAATAAGTGACCTTATTCCATAAGTGGCCAAAAAAGTGTGCAGTATTCTCAGATCATCACTTCAATAGGTACCTTCAATTTAAAGAAGGGAATTGCGCTAAAAAAAAGACACGGACGAGTAAGGACATGGACCGTCCATGTCCTTACTTGTCCGTGTCTTTTTTTTAGCGCAATTTTCTTCTTTAAGTATGTACGACCGACTCGCCCAACAACGTGCTCACCTTCAATTCAGCATGACTGAAAATGGTCCTTCTCATGTACACATTGGCGTTTAAGAGCGACGGCATTGTTGGCAGAGTGCCAAGCACACTATCTTTCACATTATTAGCTCAAGAACCATTGTTGTCTACAAGTGATGTCATTCTTGCCACACTGTCTTATTACTGTGCGGAAACACTGCCACCCGTCGATGCGTCCGGTGCTAGTCATGTGAAATATCACGAAAACAAAGGTATCTTTCGAAATTGATCATTGAAAAATATGACCCAAGTTTATCAATGTGTGTAGCTGTTTGCACAAACACTTGCCTTTGGCTTAGACATTCCATGGCCATGAATTTCTTGCAATGATTTGTATGCAATTCCTTTTCACACTTTTCATGCTTCGTCAGTGGTCAGGGTGATGCTCCGACGGGATCAGCCTGCCATGAACAGCAGATGATAAGAGGGGCATAGGATCAAGCAGAAGGCATTTCTACAATATCACAGCACGAATCTCAACCATTGTCATGCCGTCGCACATGCTCAGAGGCTACAGATAGACAAAAATACTGTCTATGAATGCACTGAATTATTATTGGCGACTACAAGATCGACTAGGCTTCACTTGTTTCAGTTACACGGAGCGCTGGCACCATGGCCGATTACCATGCCGGAAACCATGCCGGCAACATCTCAAAGTAAAAATATAACTGTTTCTGAGTTACTCGATGGCCATACTTAGCATACGGTCATGCAATCCAAGTCCGAATCATTGCACAACTTGCTGCAAGGGCCTGAGATTTTGTTTGTCCTTATACACTGTCTATGGGACCCATGGCAGTGCCACAGAGCTATCCAAAAAAACAAGCATGTCCGAATTATTTGTGTCCAAATAATGTGTTGTTGACTGTACATAGATGCTCCAGCCAATTACATTTGCTCATTTTCATGATGTTACAGAGGCTATAAACTTATTTCAATATCGCGTTGTACCCATGTAAACATATTTGTGGCACTAAAAGACACTGAGAGCCACCAAGATTCTTATGGTAATTTTTGTGTTCACTCACCCTTGTTCACATGCATACTTGTGCAAACATCCTTCAGATTCAATCCAACAAGTTGCTTGTGTCACAGTGAGAACTTTGTGATTATGTTGCTTAGGAAAAGCCATGACCTTGCTTCTTGAACATTTGCACACAGTTGTTTTGCCAGTGCCCAGTTGCAACACAGCATGTCTCTTTCTCATGTATTTTGGCTACTGTGTATAAAAGTTGAACGTGTGTGCCTGCATCATTGCTTCACTGGCAGAAAAGGACTTCATGGTGCTGTTGGCATATGTCACATTTATCATATATACATGGTCCTTTATGGGGTGTGGAACCTGCCGGTGGTATTTTGGTCATCTGCAACAAGTGCCTTATGTGTAAGAGCAACTTGCTGATGCAAAATAAAAGTATCAGCTTATATCGTAGCTTGCAGAAGGGCATTTAAAGCAATTAAAAAAGTGTGAAATTAAAGCCAAGCATTAAACCATGGTTAGAAAAGCACAAATTAAGCCTTCTTGAAGAAGTAAATTACATGTACTATACTTTATTTGGAGGCGTTCTCAGTAGCACATACTTCGAAGTTTTACACTTGCATAATTAGTTTTATGTTATGTACGCCTGTATTCCTAACACTCAGTAGAGATAGGGCTGATGTTTGTACATAACTCTCAGCACTCCTGGTGCAAAGTACTTTTTCTTCGCTGCATTTAGTTTTTGTAAACCTGTGGACACCTTTCTGTATAGTATTTTTCATCACTTACACATCTGTCAAAACTCTGGTAATATGTTATACAGTTGAGACTCAATTTAACAAAGTGATGACCACACTTGAATTGTTTAGTTAAATAAGGAAGTTTGTAAAATCAAGTAAGGGATTTTTAGGTCCTTCAAAATCTAACATTGTAACATAGCAACACCCAAAAGGTGCCATGGCATTGTATTTGCCACTAACCCACGCCTGCGCATGTAAAAAGTATGTGAGGACGGCCTAACTACCGCCGTCCTTAGCGCCATCTGGTACGTAGAATGCTAGCGACTGCTGAGTCCGTTGTTCCATACAAGGGCGTGACATGCAGCCTCGTCAAAATAAAGCTAGGAAGCTAGGGCCGTGACAGGGTGCCTCAATGTTTAAACACGATAGTGTTAGAGTGCACGCTAAAAAAAAAAAACCATCCGTATGAAAATTAGAAAAAAATCTTTTTTTACTCATCTATTTCTGGAAAAACTTCATTGAATCTGGTTTAATACAAGCTAGTTTCGTTGATTTGGGTTGATGACAACATTGAACCTTATGGGTACTTACCAGGGAATGGAAATTTCTTCGTTAAATCAGAAAAGTCGTAAAATTGGGTTTTGTTATATCGAGTTTTAACTGTAGGAAGTTGTGATGGTGGCTTGCAAGCCGTCGCGTTGTCCCTACATTTATTTCTAGAGCGGAGCAGTGGCTGCAGCAACCAGCCCGGTCCAGAATGAAAGTGCGCCTCGTGACTGGTGTCACATGCAGATGTGCAGCACTGATGATTATGGTGGATGAGTACTTGCGATGATAAAGATTGCACTACAATGTGACTAATCTCCCATTTTGAATAGTTAGATATTATGAAGTAGACTGAAAAATTTCTACGGTATGTAGTTTGTCATCATCATCATCAGCCTGGTTACGCCCACTGCAGGGCAAAGGCCTCTCCCATACTTCTCCAACTACCTTGGTCATGTACTAATTGTGGCCATGTTGTCCCTGCAAACTTCTTAATCTCATCCGCCCACCTAACTTTCTGCCGCCCTTTGCTACGCATCCCTTCCCTTGGAATCCATTCTGTAACTCTTAATGACCATCGGTTATCTTCCCTCCTCATTACATGTCCTTCCCATGCCCATTTCTTTTTCTTGATTTCAACTAAGATGTCATTAACTTGCGTTTGTTCCCTCACCCAATCTGCTCTTTTCTTATCCCTTAACGTTACACCCATCATTCTTCTTTCCATAGCTCATTGCGTCGTCCTCAATTAAAGTAGAACCCTTTTCGTAAACCTCCAGGTTTCTGTCTCGTACGTGAGTACTGGTAAGACACAGCTGTTATAAACTTTTCTCTTGAGGGATAATGGCAACCTGCTGTTCATGATCTGAGAATGCCTGCCAAACGCACCCCAGCCCATTCTTATTCTTCTGATTATTTCAGTCTCTTGATCCAGTCCCGCAGTCACTATCTGTCCAAAGTAGATGTATTCCCTTAACACTTCCAGTGCCTCACTACCTATCGTAAACTGCTGTTCTCTTCCGAGACTGTTAAACATTACTTTAGTTTTCTGCAGATTAGTTTTTAGACCCACCCTTCGGCTTTGCCTCTCCAAGTCAGTGACCATGCATTGCACTTGGTCCCCTGAGTTACTAAGCAAGGCAATATCATCAGCGAATCGCAAGCTAATACGGTATTCTCCATTAACTCTTATCCCCAATTCTTCCCAATCCAGGTCTCTGAATACCTCCTGTAAACACGCTGTGAATAGCATTGGAGAGATGGTATCTCCCTGCCGGACGCCTTTCTTTATTGGGATTTTGTTGCTTTCTTTATGGAGGACTACAGGGGCTGTGGAGCTGCTATAGATATCTTTCAGTATTTTGAGTATGATATCTTTCAGTATTTTCAGTATGATTCCGCAATGCCTTCATGACTGCTGAGGTTTCAACTGAATCAAAGGCTTTCTCATAATCAATGAAAGCTATATATAAAGGTTGGTCATATTCCACACATTTTTCTATCACCTGATTGATAGTGTGAATATGGTCTCTTGTTGAGTAGTCTTTACGGAATCCTGCCTGGTCCTTTGGTTGACGAAAGTCTAAGGTGTTCCTGATTCTATTTGCAATTACCTTAGTAAATACTTTGTAGACAACGGACAGTAAGCTGATCGGTCTATAATTTTTCAAGTCTTTGGCGTCCCCTTTCTTATGGATTAGGATTATGTTAGCGTTTTTGCAAGGTTCCGGTACGCTCGAAGTCATGAGGCGTTGCGTATACAGGGTGGCCAGTTTCTCTAGAACAATCTGCCCACCATCCTTCAACAAATCTGCTGTTACCTGATCCTCCCCAGCTGCCTTCCCCCCTTGCATAGCTCCCAAGGCTTTCTTTACTTCTTTCGGCGTTACCTGTGGGATTTCAAATTCCTCTAGACTATTCTCTCTTCCATTACCGTCGTGGGTGCCACTGGTACTGTATAAATCTCTATAGAACTCCTCAGCCACTTGAACTATCTCATCCATATTAGTAATGATATTGCCGGCTTTGTCTCTTAACGCATACATCTGATTGTTGCCAATTCCTAGTTTCTTCTTCACTGCTTTTAGGCTTCCTCCATTCCTGAGAGCATGTTCAATTCTATCCATATTATACTTCCTTATAGATAGAATTGAACATGCTCTCAGGAATGGAGGAAGCCTAAAAGCAGTGAAGAAGAAACTGTGATGAAACAGTGAAGAACTTTGTCACCTGGTAACTAATGCTTGAAAGCAGTTCTTATTTTTACTATTATTCATAAAAGGTATTTTGTACAATTTTAGAGTGCAGCTCTTAAGCAGCCATTCCTGTGTTTCGTGGTGGCGGGGTCCTGTCGGCATCTTCCCTCGGTGTAACTGAGCAAACAAGCACAGCAAACTATAAAAGAGTGAGCGTGGAGTACAAAAGGAGGATGAAAAGTGGCAATAACAAAGAAAGCATGAGAAGAAAAGTGGAGGAGGAAGATATGGCGAAAGCTTGAGAAGAAAAGCGTGGTGCTGTGCAAGACGAGCTACGTGGCGATGACCACTACGACATAGCGTCAGAGTAGCGCACCATCCTCGGTTCACCGATGGCATGCAACGAGCACATCGACCAGTACCATATATGAAAACAAAGCGCTGCATGAGTGGAAATCTGTCTGCGGCAGCTGCTGTGAATCGCAGCCATGCGTTACTGCACACTGCCTTTTGCGATGTCCCAATTAGCGAGGCAACCACGGCACACTTCGCTCCGCTTGCAGTGTGCCGCATGAGACAGATTTTCCGTGCAAGCCAACATATCTCAAAATAAAAACACGTATAGAGCTGGGCTCAAATTTGCATTAGGTAGTATTGTAACCGTCGGTTAATTTTTTTTCTGCTTACTAATGCAAGGCAAAGAATGTTGCTTGTGGCATTACGGATAATGGCTTCTTTCAATAGCACATTGTAGTCATTGTGGAGCTCTCTATTACTTGAAGAATTCAGAACATTTTTACAGCAGACGATTCGTGAGGCGACAGATTTCAATGGGGAGGCCATTCTATGACTGCATAGAAAGGTGTTTAAGGACCCTTTTAGAATATGTGCAAGTTTTCTTGGTACTTTCATCACTTCAGTTATGTTAATACAGTTGAACCTTGCCATAACGAAATCGGCGGGGAACGCAAAAAAAATTCGCTTTCGCGAGAATTTCGTTGTTGTGAAAAGACAACACAGATAAGTAATGCATCGCAGAACAAAACACTACTGTCCAAATTCCGTTAGCCTACTTTGCAAGCTTTGCTGAAGGATATAGAACTGCATTGCCGACAGTGCAAAGTGTGCCGCATGCGTCGACCAGCAGTGGCAGTACTGCCGTAGTGCAGTATTCTCTGTCAATTGCTTTCGAAGATGTGATCACTTTGCAAGACATTGCGTTACTTGGCACCGGACACAGAGCAACAGCGCATGCAGCAGCACTTCTCCAGCGCACGCTCTTGCCCGTAGGTGCCGACGCGTCCGGTGCCAATCGCAAAAGTGATTGTATCTCGTCTATGCGAAGGCAAACGATCAAGATAATGGCCCTTTTGCTCAAGTCTACGTCCAGTGCCGAATCCGCATATGATGCCTGTCGGGTGGCACCAAAACCAGTGTTCTTGAAGCAAGGGATGCGTATTCCCACGCGATCACTGGCCTGATGCATGACAATCTATATGCTGCGACTGCCATCTCAAGCGCCATAAACAATTCCATGTAGATGGGGCGTGGATTTCTTTGTTTTTGCTGCATTTTTCTCACCGAGGCGCACATTACACAGTGCACTGCCGCGACCGGGGATTGTTGTTCGAAACACACGTCAAGTTTGCGTTCAGTTTTGCCTCACGCGATTGACCTAGGGCTCGCCGAGTCGTCAGCCACGGGGAACGCAAACTGAACGCGCGTTTTGAACAACGATCTACGATCTCACCTAGTAGGTGTGCAAACACCGTCATCACATGTCAGTAGCAATGTGCGTGCCACTCATGGTGCCGCTTGAAACGGGCTATCAACAAACTAGATGGCAGCCATGACGTGTTTCCAGCTCACTGATCGCTTCCGGCGCCCACACAAGTGTAATGTGGTGGTATTTTATACAATTTTAGTGCAAAACAATTGCATTTGAGCACATTTTGGAGCCTGCTAGCCTTATGCAATATGTGGAGTTCACGCAAATTTCGTTGATGCGGGATTGCAGTACAGCAACATTTCTTTTCCGAGAGGTACGAAATGCATTGAATCCTATGGGCATTCGCTGGGGTTATGAAAATGTTTCGTTGTTGCGGTATTTCATTATCACGGGTTCTGACTGTATACCATCAGTCTGCTTAATATAGTGAACAACCACGTCAGGAGTTGAAACAACATGTTTGTTCAGCACATATTTTACTGCATATATATAACAATGTAAACCGTGCTGCTCTTGCATTGAAAACTGCAGCTTTCTACTTCACTTTCTTTCATCCTGCTGTTACCAAATTCTGATGCACTCAGTTACAGATTGCAGAAAACCTAACATGAACCTTCCTTCTTGCATCTTCATTCAATCCCTGTGCCTTGTGCCAGTAGTAGCGGCAACACAATGACCCAGACCACCCGCAATGACCTCTACAAGTGAAATGCTATGCATGCTCAAGGGAAACTACTTGAAATATCCATTACCTCATGTGGGAATGTGAAGGACCCCAGACATTCTGGGACTGACCTAAGTAGGCGACATCACTTCAGGACTGGGTTCAACCATATGCTAACATCGGAGAGATTTTAGGTACTGAGGGCCTCACATGTGAAGCGTCTGTATTGAGCCTTATTCAGCTCCCTTACCCATTTCCCCAATTAGGCGTTGAGCCATTGTGTAAATAAGTCAATCTCGGATATTTCTAATTATTGTCTGTATCGAACAGTTGCAACATTCCCTTGGAAATCCTGCGCAAAAGTATAGCACGGTACTACGCCTGTATTGAACTCCCATTCACCACCACATTTAATATATCGAATGCTGCACTGCGCCCATGCAAGTGCACTCCTAAAAGGGGTGCTATCACTTCTCGCACCATCGATTATTCGAAACAAAAGTGTTTTGGCAGATGCAGTCAAACAAGACATCAAATCTAAAGGGCTGTACTTGCCGTGGAGAAAAAATAAGCAGAGTTTGTGTCTCATTTCTTCTCGCTCTGATATGGATGGCTCATGAAAACTCTACATACTGAATAAACAGCACAGAAACATGACTATGAGAAGCTGTGTCTGTGCTGTTTATTCAGTATGTCAATGTTCAACCAACTAGCCCAAATTAGCACTCTTCATGAAAACTGGGGCCGTTTGTTATTGGCAAGAGCAGGTCACCACTCTGCTTCAAGAACGTGAAAGACCTCTTGGTGCGATACGCGTTCGACAGGAAAGCATGCATGACACTCAATCTTTTGATTGAGTGGCCACAGTCATGCGATGCTGAACTAAAGATGGCTGCACCACCTGGTCTTTCTTGTAGGGCAGGGTTTTCTGCAAACATTTTTGGGTTCCATGAGTGGCCAAAATGAATCCGACCTCAACCCCCACTTGGATGGATACTTAAATTACAGCTTGCATTTAAAAAAGCCACCACATGCCCCATTTGCACTTGGGTAGTTTTTGTGGGATGACCACTGAGGTGGCAGGACCAAGACTCATCTCCGCGTAATTTGTAGGTCCATGCTGAAAGCATTTGATGTGTGAATGCAGCCACTTCGAAGCTAACAGCGTCTGTGTATTGTTGGCAGTTACCAACACAGTAGTTGAAGAGAAGGGTTGAGCTCGAGAGGACCACACAACATCAGGGCACTGAGCAACACTCAAGAGAGGGCAAACTTAAGGGAGACAAGTACAATCGGTTTCAACAGGAAGTTGCTTCCAAAACCAAAACCCAACAGAACAATCTGACTGGTTGACTAATTGAAAATAGCGTCAATGAAATGGGTGCACGGGAAAGGCAGACAGCGTCGCTGTGATTCTGTCCGGATTGGTGCACTGCAGTGACGTCGTACTCCTGAAGGCAGAGGCTACAATGAGCAGGAATGCCTGACAGGTCCATTAGATTGCAAAGCCAATAGAGTGAGTCACTTACTGCTCGAAATGGCCTATCATAAAGGAAAAGTCCGAACTTACTGATGGCCCAAACGACTGCCAAACACTCCTTTTCAGTTGAGGAGTAGTTAACCTTTGCCTTTGGGAGAGTGCAGCTCGCGTAAGCCACTACTCATGCTGCACCGCCTTGCCATTGAGCGAGAATACATAGCTCCCACACCCACATTGCTGGCATCTGTGTGGACTTCTGCATCAGCTTATCAAAATTGCTGAGGACAGGGGCCATTTGTACTTGCCTACGCAGTTCTGCAAACGATTTCTGTTGTTCTTCCGTCTACTCGAAGGGTATGTATTGGTGTGTGAGTCTCGTTAGTGGTTCCACGATCATTGAGACGCCTTCAACGAAATGAGGAGCCTTCTTGTCTGTAGGAAGTGGAAACTCCGCGACAGCGGTTAGCTCCTCAGGGTCTGGCTGAATTTCCTGGGGGCTGACCATGTGTCTGAGAAACTTGAGCTCCTGAAAGCTAAAATGACACTTTTCCGGCTTGATGGGGAGGTTGGCGTTAGAAATTGCAATGAGTACATCCTTGAGCTATTCGTCAACTCATCATGAAAATACCACAATATCGTCCAAGTAAACCAAGCATGTCTGCCACTTCAGTTAGGACACAGTGGTCCTCTTGCTCCAATCTGCTACATTCCATTAAAGCTGCTACATCCATGCTACAAATGAGTGAAACTGCTCCAAAGCTGCTCCAAGACAAGCTGCATTGCACAATCTTGGAGGCCACTGGGAAGAGGAATTGAGGTCAATGCCAGGTGGCGGTCACCTCCACCCTATACAAAGAGTGCCGTCACCCTATGCAACTCCTAGAACCAGTGTAGCTAAGGGCAAATGGAGCTAGGGGCGTTTCCTGTGTAGTACCCAGGCAGCACATTTCTTTAGGGTGTCCATCATCTTCTGAAATTTAGCAGCTGCAGAACACACATCGAACGGAAGGATTCCGAATTTATATAGTCCGTCAGGAGTCAAAACGCTGTTTTTTCATGTTTACACTCATCTACTTCAATCTGCCAGTATCCTGGTTTGATATATATCCAGATGAAGAATTAGGTGTGGCGTAGATGGTCCAAGGCATCATCGGTGCACATCAAGGAATAAACGTCACATTTGGTAACTTGGTTTAGCCATCTGTAGTCCACACAGGACTGTAGTGTGTTGTCTCTATTTTTACTAAAACGACAGGCGATGCCCAAGAACTTGTCTGGTTCTTAATCACCTCGCTTTCCTTTGGCGAGATGTGGTACGGATGCTGACGAACAGGGTATGCTGACTTGTCTGTAAGAATACGATGTTTTGTAACATTTGTGAGACAAACTTTAACTCGGTAGAAAAGCAGCCAGAGAAGTCACTTGTGTGATTTAGTAGTTGCTGTTTTTCTGGTTTTGACAAGCCGGGGTTAACATGTATGCGGCGGGTCAGGCTATCAGCATTTTTTGGATCAGGTGATGCAGCTTTCAATGAACAAAGGTTGGAGATGGCAGCAATTTCATGGAGGAGGGCTATAGCTGTGCCTTGAGTTAAGTGCTGATACTCATTTCTGAAATTTGTCAGCAGGATGAATAAGCTGTTGTTCTGAAACCGGATGTGCCCTTGCATAATACAGAGTTGTCATTGGAGCAGCAATGGAATGCTTGCCTCAGCAAGACTCTCATAGTCGTCAAATACGTTGCAGGTTACAAGAGTCAGCAGACTACTTCTTGGCGGTACCATGACACTGTCTCGACTATTCTCAAGGTGTTATCACAATTATGCCTGTCGTCGGCATTGCTCACTATCGCATGTGCAGTAGAAAAGGTCGCCCGTGATTCTTTTAACCCTTTGAGGGTCGATCTTTTCGCCATATGCGACCGCCCAGGGTCTATTTTTTTTATTGCAGATTTCAATTCTGCTGAGAGACTTACTTTGACAAAAATTAACCGTAATTTTTCTAGGGTGACCATAAAATGAGAAAAAGATATTTTGCGTTGGTACATATGTACCCTTTATTCATGAATAACAACAATAAAAAAAAGAAATAAACTTATAGGAATTCAAAATTTGATGCATTGTTATAGTTCAAGGCTTAGAACATGTGCACACGAGAATATTTCACAAGTTTCAAATGTTCCTGCTCTTACACTAATATTTACATCCATAGCATAATTGAACTGCATAGGTGACCGCACTCAAGAAAACTGTGTGGCTGTGTGCCCATCAAGAAAGCAAAATGTGTGACAGACTTCCGCTAATATTAATCTTATCACCAACCAGAGACAACTAGACATTGCGAGATGATCCAAAAAAAAAGAAGAAAAAAGAAAAGGAACACATGCATGGCGGCATCCTTCCTATGCTCACCCCTGTGAGCACTAAACGAGAGAGAAACAGGCAGCCACCCTTTTGGCAATTAGTAACGAGATAGCCATCAGTTTTGCAAATACAAGAAGCCGACACCACCCGCGGAACAAAACCCAAACTGCCACCTGCCCACGCGTGCGCCAATGTGCGAGCGGTAGTATACACATGTGCCAGAGCGAACTAGCTCTAAAACAAACCATGCAACGAAAACTGAAAGAAGAAGGCGCAAGAAAAAAATTCCCTGTATTTCCCCATAGTGGCAGCACATGCCAGGAAAGAAAAAAAAAATTAGGAAATTGGCGCGCTTTTCAAACATACAGACAGTGCCGTAAATACACGGCATCAACCATTTTCTACTTGTTCGCGGTGCCGTATATTTACGTCATTGACCCTGAAAGGGTTAAGTCAGTTATGACCCCATTTGCCAGCAGAAAATCCATTTTGAGTATTAAGTTTTCTGAACAACTGGGCAGAATACCGTGCTGTACACTTGCCCATGGGAGTTAAAAGGTGACCTCCAGCAATACGGACCTGTGACCCAGTCCACTCCATATAAACTTTCTTCAGCCTAGCGGCAAGTTCTGTGCTTATAACTGAGCTATCCGCACCAATGTCAATTAAAGCTGTGACTTTTTTGTTGTCTATGCTTGCGAGTATATGTGATGTTACCACGTGCCTTGGATCACCTGAGTGCGTTTGAACGTCGCTCTGTTATCATTGCTGTCGTCACTTTCGTCACAATGTAGTGTATGCGGTACACTCAGCATCAGCAGCCTCACCTCCAGAAGTTGCTGAACTCAGTTTTCCCAGTTTGCAGGGCTGGGCGAACGTTGCCTGGGGACGTCTCAGAATAAGATGGGACTTAGTGGCCGGTATCGTGATGGAGCAGGTGATAGGGAGTGAAGCTTGTGCCTTTGCTGTTCGAATGAATTGTGACGACTTGCGAGGAAGCTGTCGATCTCTACTGGGCGCTCACCAGGTTGTGGATGAGGCACATTCGGGGAGAACCCACAGAGACCGACACAACAGGAGGGACATGTCCTGTACATACGTCTGGCTTCACCGCAATGAAAACAGAGGTGACCGTGGTCAGGAGCACACCAGACATCGCTCTTTCTTGGACCGGACTTGTCCATGAATGGTGGACTACTGCAATGCCCTGTACATATGTCTGGCTTCACCGCAATGAAAACAGAGGTGACAGTGGTCAGGAGCACACCAGACATCGCTCTTTCTTGAACTGGACTTGTCCATGAATGGTGGACTACTGCAACGCCTGAACCCTACTTCCATCTGTTCCACGGTGCGCACGATGTTTGAGGTGTTATACAGTGATGGGTGTTGTATGGCTTCCACATAAGCCATCCAAACTTGCTTCTGATGCTGTGGTGCCCCATGGCATTCAGGAACTTGGATTTCTTGCTTGATCTCATCTTGTACCATCTCCGCCTCAGAAAGTCGCACGACCGGGGGCTCGACCGTCTGCATTTTCTGGAGCTCTTATGACAGCGCTTATCAATTCCCTCAGGTCACTGATGTCACTCACTCCTAACCGTCCATCCCTAACTGTCACATTAGGGATGGAACTTGAAAGTGCAGTCACGTTTCAGTTGTAATGTCTGGTAAGCTGCTGTAGAGCCCTTTCATTGTAATGCAGGCTTCAGCGAGAAAGTTCGCAAGTGTAGTCAGTGGGTTGCGGATAAGGCTGGCAAAGATTTCCTGCTTTACACCTTGCGTTAGGTACCGGGCTTTTTTGTCAGGCATTGAAGCATCTGCACACCTGAAGAGCTGAGCCATGTCTTCAGTATATGCAGTGACGCTTTCATTAAGAGATTGCATTCTTGCCTGAGTAGCCAACTCTGCTCTGTTCTTTCTGGTCATGCTGGTGTGTATGACTACTAACTGCCAACGAAATGTCAATGTCGCCTCGTGGTTACCACATCTTTGCAAAATCCCCGAGAGCGAAGTACACATTACGCAGCTTATGCTCTTGGGACCAGCCCTTGAATTTGGCTACCCTTTCAAACGGGCCAAACGAGTCTTCGGCATCTTCAACAACACCTCCATGGAACACATTGGGTGTCTGCAGCTGATGCAAGAGGACCTGCATTGGTACAGCAATTGCAGCAGTAGATAGCTGCTGCAGCGTCCTTGTAGGATCAGGTAGCAGGTCGTGCTGTGGCTGGAGGCCCTAATGACTATGGCTGGTACATACATGCACAGGGGTTAGCTCTGTTGGATTACTCACTGGCATTGAGTCAGAAGTATGCTGTGTCTCTGGCAGTCGTATCATTTACGACCATAGAGTTTCTCACTATAACACCTAGAGGGAAATCTGGCGCCACCGTCCATGGGAGTTTCTTAAGGGGGCACCGTGCCGGCATGGGAATGACGGTATATGTGTCTGCGAGGCTCGCGTTGGCTGGTGTTGTAAGAGGCTTCGTCTAAAACGTGGATATGGCTAAACGAATAACGCATTCTTAAAGTAAAATCTTCATGAAATGTTTCCATTCATGCATATTACATCTTTACTCACCTACAGTGCATGACCAAGCAAAGAAAAGCAAGAACAAACGACAAACTGTTCCAAAGCAAGCACGAATCTTGCCGTCTGCCCTCCAACTTTAGCAGCCCACTGATACTTTTTACCTATCACATAGTTGTACATGCAATAACAAGTTCTTATAGTTAAACAAAACATGTTTTTGTGTAATAATAAAGCTAAAACAGCTTTTCACATGCTGTTTTAGTATAAAATGAATCATTGTGACAGACGGAACGGTGCTTGCCAAGCGCGTCTTCAAGGTGTCCTGTCTCTCCGAGACATTGCCAATCCGAAGTCACAATATACCGGCATTCCCATGCATACCACAGTGCAGCAGCGCCAGATTACCCTCTAGGTAATGTAGTGAAAAACTCTATGATTTACGACACACCTCCACCAGAAAAGTGTCACGGAGTTAATTCATAAGAGCTTGCCAAGCGATGGTCTTTCTTTAATGGAGGCAGGCAATCAGAGGAACGTGCACAGCCGGATGTATACATCCGGATGTGATGTATACATCTACAAACCAAAATCAACACGACATGGTGCAGCGCAGCGACACGGCTTTGAAAAAGTCCTACGCCTCAGTCGTGACAGAAAACCAGCAAAGGCCTTCAACTGCAACGAATCCATCAAAGCCCTCAAGTGATATAACCTCAACCCTACGACAGCAACAAGTGTCCTCAAGGTCGCAACAGAAGAACAGGAAGAACCAAGAAAGGTTGTTAGATGGTAGCACTGCAAATGAGATATCAAGTATGCTGATTCCCATGATGTTCGCCGCAATCAAGGCCATTCTCCGTGCCAGCCCATCGTTTAAGAGCATCCCTGAAGTAGAGGCCGTCCTGGCTTTGGAACCGCTAGTGTCGTCTTCTTTCACGGCGCAAAGCCGTGATTCTTCGCAGTAGCAACGATGGCTTCGCCAACAATCGTCTCACAAGCGGTGTCCACCAACAAACACTTCCGCACATGTACTATATTCCAGTGGAACGCTCGCGGATTGTGCTCGAAGTTAGCAGATTTTAAGCATCTTACGCGAGTGTACCGATTCCCTTTTTTCGTCATTTCCGAGTCTCGCGTCGACGAGCACTTTAGGATAAAGGGGTATTATTTTCATCATTCAAGGCGACAAAATGGAATTAGCCGACTGCTCGTTGGATTTCGCAACGACATACCTGCCTCTGCGATTGACGTAACTCCACATGACCAGAACGAATATATTTGCGCAACCACAGTGATTGCATCCAAAGTGTTTACCCTGATCGGCGTCTACTTGGAACCAGGATCACCTTTCGACGTGACCAGATTGGAAAACTTGTTGACAAACACTCAGTCTCCACATATTATTTGTGGCGATTTCAACGCACATAACGAGATCTGGGGCAGTTCACATACATGTGCTCGGGGTGCCAAGCTGGCGAAGCTTTTTGCAAAATACGATATAGAGCCCTTAAACGATGGCAGCATAACATACCTGAAAAATCCGACGACTGTTAGCTGCATTGACGTCACATTCGTATCAAGTCAAGTGGCCCCTATGTTCGGTTGGTGTACAGATTTCGAGACTCGAGGTAGTGATCACTACCCAATCCTAATCTCTGCCCTTCATTTTCGGACGTCGCCCAGAAAAGTGAAACTGAAGTCGGTAGACTGGGAAGCTTACACAGCAGCCGTAGACAAAGGAATCACAGCCTCGACTACGAATACAGAAATAATACCGACAATAGCTCATTGCCTCAAACAAAGTACCCGCTCTGCCACTAAGCATTGTAATGTACCAACAAACGACGAGGAATTTGAAAGGTTATGTGCAATTCGAAGGCGTGCCGAAAGGAAGGCTCTACGTACTAAGAATATCGAAGACCTCAGAACTTGTCGACGGGCACAAAGACATATACGACGTTACCTCACCAAACTGGACCGAAAAAGGTGGAGGGACTTTTGTGGGACACTGGACATACGACAACCGCTGAGCAAAATCTGGAGAGTCGTCAGAGGCATTCACAAAGAGCCGCAACAGCTTTATCCTTTTATCGCCCTCTCATTACATGAGCGCGCATCCCTGAAAGAGGTGGCAGAGCAGTACTGCAGGCTCCTTTCCAACGGGGCACAACCTTTGCGGCAGATTGCAAGTCGCCAGCTTAGTCCACCTCGAGCTACCCTTCCTGACTTAGAATTACCATTCACCATCGAAGAGCTCACGGCAGCAATCAGCGACGTAAACAAGCGATCATCACCTGGCCATGACGGCGTGAGTTATGAAGCACTCGCAAATCTATGTCACACATCTCGCCTACGCCTTCTGGAGTACTACAACGCCTCATGGATAACTGGGGAGGTTCCTACGGAATGGAAGCTTGCGAAAGTCATTCCTATATTGAAACCATCGGAGCAGCCAACAAATTACGCCTCCTTCAGACCCATATCTCTGCTTAGCTGCGTAGGGAAGCTATTCGAAAAAATGATCTAGAAACGACTAAATTGGTTCCTGGAAACTGCAAAAGTTTACCCGGAGGAAATGAATGGCTTCCGGCAAAATAGATCCGCAATTGACAATGTCATTGCCTTGGTCTCATCAATTGAAGAGGAATTGGTCTCTGGCAACATACCTACTGCATTATTTTTAGACATTAAGGCAGCATATGATTCGGTCTATCATACAGCAATACTTGACGCTTTGGAAACCCTTGGTCTTGGAGGACAGCTCTACGCATGGATTGCAGACTATCTTCAAGGACGCCAACTTTTCATGTGTACCCCGGATGGCCCCACGGCGCTTTATGCCGTCGAGAAGGGAGTGCCACAAGGAGCTGTGTTAAGCCCGTATTATTTAATTTAGTCCTCATCCATCTGAAAAGAAACCTGCCCCCTGGCGTCAAAATCACACTGTATGCGGACGACATCTGCATTTGGAGTGCGGCGCGTTCCCGCAGTACCACCCAACAACGCCTCCAGAGAGCGCTAGCAAATATATCGGCCTACCTAAATCCAAGGGGTCTGAAATTGTCCCCCGACAAAAGCGTTGCCATGGCTTTCACGCGGAGGTGTATGGAAAAATACCCAATAGTGTTGGGTGGTCGCGCCCTTCCATACGTCAAGACACAAGGGTTTCTTGGAGTGACGATCGACAAGAACCTCACATGGTCGCCCCAAGTGAAAAAACTGAGTGAGAAGATTTCCTCGGCGTCGCACGTATTCCGATTTCTAGCCGGATCACAGTGGGGCAGCACCTGTCGATCAATGGTGCTCCTCCATAAGGCCTACGTCGATGGTACACTCCGATATTACCTCCCGATCCTGCACAAAATATCTCCCACAAGCAAGAGAAAACTCGAGGCAGCACGAAACAACTGCCTTCGCGTATGTCTTGGCCTTCCGAAGGGGTCGTCCCGCTCAGGGACTGTAGCAGAAGCCGGATGCCTGCCTCTGGAAGTGCTATGTTCGCAGGAGACACTTCGGATACACCTCCGCCACGTCATTCATACGAAGACTCACTTTTTAAAGGATATTTCCAGAACCTGTGCTACATCTAGCTTTGGGCAGGCCGTCGGAAGCATATCTATTTCGATTCCTGCTCAGGCGTCACAAATTATGCCGCGAAACATTTCACCATGGACACTGTCCCCACTGGAAATCGTGCCATACATACCTGGAATCAGTGCGAAAAAGAAAATGCCTCAAGCAGCGACTTATCAGATAGCTTTAAAATATATGCACAAAGAATACGCAGCCGCAACGCACATTTTCACAGATGGCTCTACAACTCCACATCGTTCATCATGCAGACTTTTTGTTCCCTCTACAGGACAACGATTCTCGTTTCGTCTTGAGCGAGCGACATCATCTACCTCAGCGGAGCTATATGGCATTAAGGAGGCCTTGTGTATATACTTCGACAGCAGCCGCCAAAGACATGGGTGATATTCACAGACTCAAAAGCAGCCCTACAAAGTATATGGAACAGGCACAAGCGTTGCAATAATCAACCAGCAGCATTTGACATTGCTTATCTTCACCACAGGGCTAAGATTGCTGGGCATTGCATAAAGTTCCAGTGGATACCTGGCCATGCCGGCATTTCGGGAAATGAAAGAGCGGACGAAGCTGCCAGAAATGGACTCCAATACCACAAGTTCAGAAGAACATATTTTACAAAAGCCGACGCTTCAACCATGGCAAAAAAATATGCCTATCAAGAAAAAAACCGCACTTCCTACGTTACATTGACCCAGAAATGAGACCGAAAATTCCACGACCACTTCCTCGACACTTAGAGACATTGTACCATCGTCTTCGACTGAACGTGGCATATACGAACAATTATCTGTACCGCATAGGACTTACCACTAACCCATACTGTGATAACTGTCGCAACTTAGAGACAATTGAGCACATATTACTAGAATGCTCCGCGTACCGCGACGAGAGACAATTTTTCGAGCACCAAATGGACATGATTCGCCACGAACCGTTAACATTACCGAGTATCTTAGGTCCAATGCCCGGCCCTTCAAAACAGCGATGGGTTTTGGATTTATTCTTCAAATACCTTACAGAAATTGGTCAAATAGGAAAACTTTAAAAATTGCATCCTTCCTATACAAAAGCCTAAATTAACCCGCCATGTCACGTGTAAAAATTAGTATCAGGTCCACTCGGACATTTCATATTTATTTTTATCCTTTTTTTTTCCCACTCTCTTCTGGAATCTTTTAATCCCATTCCCCATCCCTATACAGAGTAGCATGCCAGCGGTTATATACGCGCCAGCAAAATTCTCTGTTCTTCTAATAAAGAGCCCCCTCTCTCTCTCTCTCTCACAGCCGTCCACTTCATCATCCTCACTTTGGCAACCAGCGGTTGTAGTGGGTATAATACTTTGCGTCAGTGTGACAATCAGCTGTTTCAATGGCATGTTGTAACGGACAAATAGGTGGGGATGTTCATGTGTGATTTTCAGTGCAAGTCCACTGATGGTGTTACGGCACATATCCATCCACACAAACTGCATCACCACAGATCAGCCACTGCACATGTTTTCACCTGCTCTTCATTCTACATTTGGTGGGTGAAATGTTACTTGGGCAAGCAATCTGATTGGCTTCATACATGACATCATCAGATTGCTTCAAGCATGCTGCTCTACTAAGGTTCTTTGAACTCTTTAATGACGGCACATATAGATAGTCGGAAAAAAAATGTTTATTTTCTTTCTAAATCTACATAACACATTGAGAACAAGCATAATCAATGTTAGCACTCTTTGGCCATGATTGGCCTTTATGCCATATACCCCACATATCATCACCAGCATAATCAATGTAAGAATAAAATATTTTGCTGAAACTTTTTCAGCACTAGAAAAAAAAACGGCAGGAAAAGAGCTAGAAGTTGGCTTTACCCCAAGCTACCTATGGCTTTGTTTGAAATTTCTACAGACGGCTTGTTGTATGTGAACTAGACTGTGTTCACAGTCCAGTTCCTCGTCCTGTGTTCCTGCCCTAATTCAACAAATGATGCTTCCTGGCTGTTATTTAGTGTTAACCAAATGCATTTAGTCAGAAACTTCGTACCCAATACCAAAACTCAGCTTCTTTTTTTGTTGCTTGTAGGCAACACTCGTCAATAAAGGGTTCATAATAGTATGTGTATGCATACTAATTTTAGTACAGTTGACAGGAAATGTTTTTGTTTGACACAAACGTGTGCCCAAATGGCTGCTCTGCAACACTTCTGGTGTTCCAGATGCTGTTGAGAGCAACACTAGGATAGAAGTGTGTGCTCTTGTCGTCTGCTGTCTTGTACACATTTTTTTTTTTTTTGGTCAGCACAAGACTCTTTTAATTTTCTCTTTCTCACACAATGTGCCATTTGGCTGTCATAGCAACACCCTGTTCTCTCAATAGCAGTATCATTAAAACCAATAGCTGCCCTGTGCTGCTGGGCTTATATCATAATTTCATTGGGCTAAACACTTTATGAGAATGAGTCAGTAGAAAAGAATTGCACAGTACAAGAGAGCTGATATGCCAGTACATGACGAGGACACATTTTTGACCTAGCACATTTCTCAGTGGCAGCTGTTGCAACAGTTAGTGGCATGAAGAGGCAGCATAAATTTGCTGTTGAGTGTACCTGTGAAAATAAAAACAACTGCAATAAATGTATAAGCGTCTTCAAACCAGTGGTGCTATTTCTTTGAAGAATGTGGATTGTGCGCTGCGGCTGTTTGTACACATGCATTTGCGAGGAAAGGAGTGGAATAAAGGAAATTCCTCTAAGCTAGGCTGCATGGCATAAGGAGCTGGGTGAGTAATGATGCAACATAATTTAACAGTGGCAATGGCCACTGGTTATCACACATAAACATAGGTGCAACAGTGTATCCTTGCACTGTGCAGTTATGTACCACTCAATGACTTTCGTAAACCAGTGCTCAAACTTTTGTGCTGCAGTTATTTGCAGGGAGTACACTCCAGCAACTGTGCACTGTAGGAGATCCTGGAGATGCATGTGCTACATGTCAACTTTGTCTTGAGGACAGCAACACCTCAGTAGCAGGATATCTTCATAAAAAAGATATGTGGGAACACTCTCAGTTCAAATGAATTGCAAGTAGGGACATAGCCATGGCCACATGGGATACGAGTTGAAGGGAAACACTACAACTTGAGTGGAGGGTTATGTTTAATAACGTTTAGCTGTACGGTGCATTGACATACAATTCTTGTGAGAAAGCATTACTTGAGAGATATGCTCTATATTTAGTTGATATTCGTATGTACAACAAAAATTGTTTCAGAAACCTTTTAATGGATGGTACCAAGTAAAAACTCTTAGTAAATTTCATTAACAAGCTTATAGGGACTGTAATGGCTTATAAGGACTGTAACTCTTTAAATGGCCAATCAGCTACAAATATTGGTTGCAGTTTGCATGGGAAAAGGGTAAATTCATCATACCTAAAATTCACATTTACATCCTCGTGACGCTTTCATGTGCTGTGTGCCCATTTGTGGATGTGACCTGTTTTATTGAGATAGCTATTATATGGACACTTCAAGCGAATGTTTGCCGTTGCCAAATTCACCGCCATTGTCATAAGGTTTTGTATGAAGTCCAAGTGAAATAAGAATGCAGCTGCGTGCACTATGCTGTGGGGCAAGGGAAATCATGCGAGCATGAGCCGAGAAGGATGGTGACTTGATGCGGCAGCGTCTTTTTGGATGCACAAGGCAAGAAGGCAGGAAAGGTGCACGCAGCCTTCTTGCGCATGCAAGGTGGTGAGTGGTGGGAAGAGGGTGGGAGGAGGCCAGGTTAGCGTGCATCTTCTACTGTGGCTGGGACTGCACCTGGCGCAGCCGTGCACTCCCTGTATTGATGGTAATCTGCGGTGGGATCGAACACTAGACAACTTAGAGATAGCCGATTGCTTTGTGTGTGCTGTGTTCTCTTGTGCCTCGTTCTCTTTGAAGTGAGAGTCAGCATGAAAGGAAATTTGTTCGCTGCTGCTGCCACTCTTCATCAAGCCACTGTTCTGACAGTGAGTGTCCGCGGTCATCAAGTGTGATGCATTCATGGATGTGTGTGCACATGTAGCACCATGCTTCTTAATTTTGTTAGTATGCAAATTTTTACAGCAGTTCATACTGCTGATAAAACCATTAACCTTACTTTGTGTAGCTGTCTAATAATTTGCAATTGCAGTCAATAGTTCGCCTTTTGGGTGAAACTGTGATTTTTTTTTTATTTGCCTGTTCTTTGAAATGGTGGCCAATAAAAAGCAGCAGTCATTTAGCATCAGGTGAACCCCCGCATGTGCATTATGCCTGCATTTCTCTACCAATGTGCTTTGTACTGCTACAGTTTACCACTTTACTGAAGGAACTACCATGTTTCATGGGCCATTCAGTGTGCTGCATTCTGGTAGCACTGTAGAAAAAAAACATTGCTTTTCTGTAATGCTTGCAGTCAATATATAAATTGTGCATGTGCTTCAACTCTATGATATAATTTTTTAATGTGATAACAGAGCATTATTGCTTGCACAGTATATAAATATTAATTATGATGAGTAATTACGATGAGTCATCAGAAAATGCACCAAGTGCCATCCTACCACCTTGTCTTTCTTGCGGTGGAGCATAAATTATCTTAAAATAGTTTTTTGTACATTGGACACATTTATAGAGCATGCATCATAACTCGCGCCTGAAAGGGCTAACAATAGTTCTATTTAACGATTGCCAGCTGCAAAGATGTGTTTATACACTACTGCAGCTATGGAGGGTCTGCAAACAATATCTACATAAGACTTGTGCGTATGACCCAGGACTGCAAATACATTCGCATCATTTCCCATGGCCATTTCAACATCTTTGCACATGGAGGTTTAGAAGCCTTGCATTGCCGTCCGTGCCCACAACGAATGCAACAAGCAACAGGTCAATGACAGTCAGCATTCAAGGCTTTACCTGTTATGAAATACTTGTAGGAAGATGCATCCATGCTGTGTCATTGTACATCCATCTCTTCTTGGTGCAGTGTCATTTGCATCGACGGCAATCATGGTGTACATGTTTTTGGTGCCACTGGTGCTGTGGGCGGTGCTCAAGTACCGCAAAGTGGAGTCTCGCTACTCCCTGTTGGAGACTCTCTGCCTATATGGCTACTCCCTGGCCATCTATGTGCCCATCTCTGTGAGTACTGCTTTTCATCATGAGGCTGCTAAAGCAAAGAGAACTAAAGAATGAGTTTGAATTTGTTACACAAAACACGTATTGCATGTAGGTAGTCAAAAAACTAACAATATAGCTGTGACACTGTAGCCCTTATCAGACCAACATCCGCAACAATAAAAAATAACGTATAGCGCGAAGGACAAGGACAGCGATAGACGACATACACAGCACTGCCTAGTTGATGTTGCCGCTGCTGCCGATGTTGATGCTGCCGATGATGTTGGTTTCAGCGCTGTGTATGTCGTCTATCACTGTCCTTGTCCTTCGCGCTGTACGTTATTTTTGATCATGAATTACCAACTAGCCCAAGCAACCACCCTAATCCGCAACAATGTTTATGAAGAATGCAGGATGTCCTACCAACATACATTTGCTAGGATCTCAAAGAATAGCACGGCAATCTATACAGGTAAACATTATGTGATGTTTAAAGGGACTAACAACCACCCAGAATGGGTCATGAGATGTTGGTGGAAATAAAAAGACTATGATTTATAGTGATAGATTTAAGCATGCTGTTCACAATTTAAGTAGAAATTCTAATTTTTAATTTGTCACAGAGAGTAGCAAAAGATGCTAAGTTGAGTGAACTGGTGATGGAACCTTGGTACTTCAGCTGTAGTCAATGAGATTACTGTATGTAAGCCGAAAGTGCTGCATAGTTATTGTTTAATATCTCAATGTTTATATTACACGTGCATGTGCGCTTTATTCCATTTGTATTACGAACTAAAAGAAAGTTCATGCTAACGAGCACCACGAGGGAAACGGCAGACCCGTAGTGTCCCTCATTGCATGGCAACACGTATGAGTGCTTTCGTATGCGTGGAAGTTGACGAGTGGGTACCTCAATTTTGCGGTCTACCGATACAAAATGCCATTGACTAATTGTGCGGTAAATGGGTGCCAGCACTACAGTGCATATTAGGTTGGTTTGATTCATGAAAGGTTCACGCACCTCAAATGAAAAGCTTTAGGCGGTGCTGGTTGTGGTGCGTCAGGCTGCACCTACCTGCTGCAAAGGTTCAAAGGTGCGCTGCACCATGACAGCACCTTGCCTTGCATCCCGTGCGATCGAAGACTGCGATGCAGAGTGCACTGCTGCACCTTCGAGCATCAAGGGCGTAGGTGCAGAATACCATGAATAGGTGCTCAAGAATAAACCTTAATAGCACATCTGGCACAAACAAAAAACTTCTATGTAATCGAAGTGGTTGGACAGGGAAGCTATTATTGGAGAAATAATTTGACACTTCGGAAAATAAAACTGCAGGAACATTAGCTTAATTTGTTTATTTGATAGTCTAGATATCTGTAAAATGAATTCTTTCATTTACCTGTAAACATGTTGATATTCTGGCAACTGTCATGCGTTTGCAGCTTCTGATGGCATAAACCACGACCCATTCCACATGCCTGCTTTTGTTGTTGATGATGTTGTTTTCATTGACAGAGCCAATGCTTGTTTGCTTTGTATGAAACACAAACAGTAGTTTGCTGAAAATAAATGACATGGCGTAATAGCAGAACAAACAAATCCTCTCAACTGTCTAAACTACTTTCACTCAGAGAAGCACTGGTTAGTGTGAGTGGTTAAATTGAACAATGGTGATGGGTTGCCATTGGCACCAGTTGATACTGCATCCGCTTTCTTCCTCCTATATGCTCTCTGGGGTATAAAAATGTTATTTCAGGTGATCATGACCAGTGTTAAATTTGAAAGGCACTCATCTTTCTAGAATTGTTTAATAGGTATATATTGCATTGATTGTACCATGTGCATGAATTGTGTGGTGAGTTAGGCATAACCTTCATGCATAGGAGACAACATTGGTGAAAATCTATATACTGTAGACTTTTGTTAATCTGACTCTGGTTTATTCGAGTTTTCAGTTAATTTAATCCCACCCAAAGGCCCCATACGACGTCCATGCATTTCTATGGACCCAAGCTTTCGTTATTTTAATCCTAAAATTAGCCTTCATCGAATAATTCGGACTTGACCAGTTAGCAAGCATGTGCCTGACCCCTATGGTGAAATCAATAGTGACCCCTTTAGCAGCAGCATCTGTCTCGGTGTAGCTTAGGAGACAGTGAATACGTTGAACACACTTCATCTCCAATCGAAAACGGCTATTTTCAGCCTGCCTTAGGAATATTTTCAAGCAATATCATAGTCCAGAATATCTGATTATAGAACTGACCTAATTCTAATGCATGCCCCCCCCCCCCCCCTTTTTTTTTACTGTGATAGGACTTATGTGGGCGCTCCAAGCACATTTCTGCCGTCACCATGAGGTACCGCATAAAGTCTAAGGCCAATAACACCGTTGCCGCACGCCCTACGTTGCATTGCGAGTGAAAGCATGCCGAGGGGACAAGACGATTGCAACTCAATCTCTCCGCCTGAAAGGGACGGAAGCGCAGAGAAGCGTGTCATCTCCCATGCTGCGCAACGAACCCAATGTTGTGAGGCATGGGGGGGGGGGGGGGGGGCTGCATTGGGGAAAAAGTCTATATGCATGGTGGTGGTGGAAAACATTGATTAAATACTTGAGCCTTATATACAAGCTACGAATGGGTTGGCTGTACATCTCGTAGGGTGGCTGGGAGCTTGTGACCCTCAGCGACTCTCAAAGCCCAGCCCACCAGCTGCTTTTGCGCAGCTGGGTCGGAACTAGACACCGCAATACCCCGTAGAGAATATTGTTACGTGCTATTCCCGCGCACTGCCAAGCATGGACCAGAAAGACTGTGAAGACAACGATCAAAGTAGCGCTCGTGTTGTTATTCTGCCATCTAGCCTGCAGCCGTCTCTCTCTATATATGTTCTATAAAAACAATTTCTTATCCCTTTTGGCTGCTCTCATCCCTGTGGCAATATGATGGAAGTCTGCTCTGGAGGCACCGCATGGGGTGCGTTCCGGTGAATATAGACCTGGGTGTATTAGAGCTAAGTGAGCTGGGAATAGGAATGTGCAGGATTGGAGCTGCTGCCAGTTCACTTCTTCGACATTGGTGAGCGACTTATAGGGAGGTGGATACTGGAGGCGCTGCTCCTGGTAATGTAGAGTAATTTTATTTATTATATGTGACCAGGCAGTCTCTGGGACTGTAGCCGGCCCTGCCCATTTAATGGTGTATCCACACGACAGACGGCTGCGCGAAAATCAGTCCCGCGGATGGTTAATCCGCCGCTCGTCCAGCTGCAAAGCACATCCAGATGACGGACAGGGTAAGCACACGACCGCACCGGAAAAATAAACATGGTGGCACTGCCCGAAACGGCTGCCGTCCGCCTCGAACCTATCAACTCGTCGTCCTTCACTGTGTGGCCTGTAAGTTTCAAACTGATGCTTGTATTTGCCTTACATTTGTATCCAGAAGCTTCGACAGCAAAGTATTTGTGATGCCTGGCCACCGTTTCCGAAGGCCCTACTCAGATTCTTGCCGTGTAGCAAACCAGCTACCAGAGTGGCAGTATTGGTTGAACATGGCCTCGAAGATTTTGCGGCCGCCCGAGCAGATCTCAGTGGCCGTAAGTTGCAAATGTTTGCTTGTTTCTGCTCTCTCTAGATAGTGCCATCGGTGTAATGAAGACTAGGTCATATTTGTTTTTCGCTCTGAATGAACATGGACATCGAAAGAAAACGACAGTTGGCCGCAACAGCTGTTGCTTTGTCCGAATTGTATGATGGCGAGTACTTGTTAAATCGAAAGAGGTATTGTTGGCATAAGGACTATATTGCCAAGAAGCATCTGGGTATGCAAAACCACTTGTACTAGGAGATGTTGGTCAGTGACGTTGAGGAATACCGGAGGCTGCTTCGAGTGACAAGAGAGCAGCTTCTTCAGTTGCTGTCGCGTGTCATCGTATAGGAAGGCAGGACAACATGATGCAGCGAGCAGTACCAGCAAAACAACGCCACTTCAGGCAAGAGCCTCATGTTTGTGCATTGTTGGCAGACTTATAGAGCATCCTAGGCTAAATCCACAACATTTGACCGCCAGAATCCTTATGCAAAAAATAGCTCGGCATTTTCTGTCCATGGGGGTCGTGGACGACGCACGGATGGCATGAATCTGTGACATGTAGTCACGTGATGCGCCATCCCTCGCGGGAACGATGGATTTAGTCCGTCGTGTGGATCCACCATAACATGCGCTCAAGCAAAGTGATGGGCCACTTCGTCCTCAGGGTTGCCCATGTGTGCCGGTACCCAGGGGAGCTGAATTGGTCTAGAAGGGGGCCTCGAAGAATTGAGAATTTGGAGGGCTAGCTTATGTAGCTTGTCCTTTGAAAAGTTCCATATAGTGAGGGCCATGGCAGCTTCTTCTGCCTCCAGTGAGGAGTGAGCTTGCGTTGTGCCTTAGCATGTTAGAGACAACGCTTAGCGCGAAGGCATTGTGTTGAGTGTATTGAGCGGCTTCTACATATACCGATCCAGTGTTGTGCAAGTGGTGCTTGTGTAGGACTTTTGCCTGGGCTTCTTTCCGAGCTTGGTGATGGACCAGGTGTGCATTCTTAGGTAGCAGATGAATTGTGAGAAGATCCTGCACTTCTTTGGGGATGGGATACATATTGTGAACTGGTGGTGGTGTTGTGGGGTTGAGCCCCAAGGTTGTGAGAATGTGCTGGCCTGTGTCGGTGGAAGTCTAGCTGCATCAGTGGCTTGTAGCTTTGTGCATGCCGTGTGTTCTCAGTGCTCACTTTGCATTGAAGTGATAGACAGCATAAAGATCACTTCACATGCTGCTGCTGCTGCTGCTGCATTTTTCTCACGCCAGCGTTTTGACAGCAAGTGTCCGTGGTGTAGGATTCGTCGGATGATCTCGCTGCTGCCACCATTTGTTAGAGTTGTCGGACGATCTACGAGCTGTAGGCCGATCTCACCGCTGCCATTCAGATGTAAGATTTGGCAGTCGTAGCTGTAGGAAGGAGCTTGACTCTTCGTTGGGACTTAGGAGAGCAGGATTTATTTACATTATTTACATCTTAGACAAGAGATGCGCCGACAGTCTAGCGTGACTCCCAAATGGAGCCCGCATGACGAGCAAACAGCAAACAGCTTACGAGCACACAGCTCACGAGTACATTTCGAGCACGACAATGAGCACACTCTAGCAGCCGACAATCGCTGCTTGTAAGCACTCTGCTCGACGTCATAGTTCGACGTCATTGAAGATGACCCGCCCTTTTGGAGGAGGAGGAGGAGGGCTCACATACATGTGCCGCACACACACACAGGTGTAATGGTCCAGAGCCGACGTCAGAGGGGCTTCGTAGAACTCTGAGCCGTCCTGGGCAGCGCGCCCAGGTAGCACATTGTCTTGCATCTTGGTCGGTGCGTGGGAAGGAGCCTTCGTCGGCGTTCCCGCGGCAACTCCCCCACTCATAGCAGAACAGGGCGGCATTGTCGTGTTGCGCACAAAGCCTGCTTCGTCGAACTCGGAGCCTTCCCTAGTGGTGCGCCCGGGTAGCACATTGTCTGGTGTCTCAAAAAGCGCATGGGGAGGTTCCACCAATTACCTCCCCTCAAGAACTCCCCTGAGCTGACCCCTCGCCACGTGGCTGCCGGTTATCCGCAGTTCTCTGAAGTGCGCCACCGTCCCGGTTGGATCGGAACACGTGCAGCGGGCTGAAATAGCTGCAGGCTGATCCTAACAGCTCCTCCATGTCTCGGAAAATCTCGCCTGTCCAGTGCTGGTAACCGCTGGGCAGGAAGAGAATGGCTGGCAAGCAAGACGATGGCTTTGCTCTCTGCAACCCCTGCACACTTGGAATGCCTTCAACCATCTCACAACAACTGGCACAGAAGAGTTGATCCCGGCAACACAATACTACTCCGCATGCAAACGCCCGGAATTAGCGGTTAACCCACCAGGCTTCCTATAAAAATTTCCATGCATGCCACTTGAATGGGAATCCCAAATTTTGCCCCAAAATTTTGTGCCGCCAAAGCGCGCGTTCACGTTCCTCTTGAGTTCGACCAAACCTGACCGTCGCGCTGCACAAGAGTAAAGGTTTTCGCAGAACTGAACCGAAGGCTCTCAACTACCAATACCCGACCATAACTTAAGCAGCTTAGCTTCACGAACAGTCTGTTCTTACCCTATCACAGTGGCGTACTTATCTCACGTACTGTTGCCACTGAACAGTCTGGCCAACTCCATAGGTACGTAATTACAAACGCGCTAGCTTTGTGGTCCCTATTCCGAATGCATACTTGCGTCTTACACAAACGTTTCATTACGCTTACTCACATCTGTTCCTTTAGTCCACACAGGACACGTTCCTTAAACGAACAACCAAACATGCATAACTTACGCAACACAGAGGAACCTTTAAAAAAATGTGTCTGCTAATAACTCGTTCTACGCACGCTCACTGAAGAAGTCAGAATACGGCTGCCCTCAACACACACGAGCAACCCACTCATAGATCTGCTTCCTTCCGTCCACACAGAACACGCGCTAATGGACCTAAGAGTTCTTCTCTGTGCAAATGATGCACTTACTGAAAACCTACGCGTTAACCTTAGGATATAAAAAAAACACATAAAAAAGAAGGTTAATTAATACACACGCGCGTTACCATAGGCCTCTCAACAATAACCTTGACCGTCAGGTTACTCACACACACAAAAAAAGAGCCTATCTACTCATTAATGAACATCTCGCGAGACTAAATGTTTACCTAAAACGCATCTTTCCAATCTCGGAGCTTCTCGAACAAAAACACAAAGAAAGCTCAAACCTTAAACATTGAAAGAAATCTTAGTCTCAAATCGCGAAAATTATCCAATGCTGAAAAATAAAACAAAACAGCACTTTTTACTTCTATGGAAGCTCTCTTGGCCTCCCTTTTCAAACATTTTCGACTGACCCATACTTTTGAGCCGTACTCGAGGTGGTCGCGGTTCAAAAGATATTCTGGCTACCCAGGAACAACAAAAGGGCTGACTCACTATCAGCTCCCCCAAGACGTTACAATCTCTTGCCAATTTGGTCCTGGTGCCCCGCTTTCAACACGAACTCGATTGACCGCGTCGCTACTCCCTATCACCTCGTTTCGTCTTGCCACCTTGCGCTCCCTCGCCCTACACGCTGAGCTTCGAAAAGAACGTCGAGGAATTTAACTGCCCCGTGCCCTTTGTCCGCGTCCGTGCAGAACATGCTTCTTGGTCTCCTTTTGACTTGTGGCTCGTTCTTAATGCGCACACGTCGTCAGTGACGACCGCACCTTTCTTCTCTTCCCGCCCTGCCCTTTTGGGTCTCTCGCCATCTTTGGCTGCGCTACATTAGTCACCGTCTTTATCGCGCTTCTTTTTACGGCGCTTTCTCTTTGAAGTCTCTTTCATGCCGTCCTCTGGTGCCTCGTGCTGGCTGGTACACATTTCGTCGGCCCGGATCGGTCTCTTACCCGCACAGTCTGAATGATTTTTAACTAAATGATCGCTCTCGTGGCTACCTAGACTGGCGGAGAGCTGAACCGATCCCTGGACAATGCAGTGGTCTTCCCTGAGAGCTACGGAGCTCGCAATCCTGTGGACTACTCTCAGCTGCATCGTCCAGCTCGCACATCACTTTGGCACCCAGATCCGACTCGACAATGGTTGCTCGTATTTGTCGGGTCAACAGTACCCTCTACCTCATTAGCAACCTCGCTAACATTACAAGCGACGCACACGCACAGTAACTGTGCCAATTTGTTCGCAGCTGGCCTAGCTGTCTCTACAGTCCTCTGTTGGCACAGCACCTCATTGCTTTCACTCTGGCCTTTAACGGCCTCTGCTGCCACTAAGGCATCGTTAGCGGCTAACACTTTGAGTTCACTTCTGAACGTGCTGCTACTCTCGCAGGTGCTACTCCTTCTCTCAGCTTTCGACTGAAATCTGCTGTCTACTTCCTCCCACTTTCGCTGCATCCAGCCTACAGATTTCTCAAGCCACTGTTGACTTTGCTCGATTAACTACTCAAAACCTTCAATCTCTTTATTCAGTGCATCAATGTACTGCCTCGTAACTTCTATTAGGCCTTCTTCCTGCGAAACCCCTTTCAGTTTCTGTCTAGCTTCTTCCTGTTTTTGCCTAAAATCATCCTGTTCTTGCCTAATTGCTTCCTGTTCCCGTTTCTTGCTTAGAATTCGGTTACCCGTTTGTTCGATGAATTTCAAATCATTGTTACTTTCTAGAATGTTTTTACGAATCTCCGATTCCTTCAAGTCCTCCTCTACGTTTACCTCGATTTCTTCGCACAACCACAACAGGTCAGCCCTCGTCAAACAGATTAGGACCATGGTCGCTACTTCAAGCTTTGGCTCTGCTGTTACACAATACTTGCTGTGATACCCACGCAAATCATAATACAAGTAAAAAGATCCCCAGCGAATCAAATCCAAAACCACAGAGAAATTGAAGCCTGGTAAATTTTACAACCAAAACGAAACGCTTACCCACTGAAGCAGCACCATATCACCAGTCCTTCTCCGCCGCACCCAGTCAGTTGCAAAAGGTGGTCAATCTCAAGTTGCCTCCAACTTGATCAGGATACCAGTCGGTCACCATGTGCCAGCGTCCCTCAGCTGCCGTTGCTGTCTCCGACTCGTAGGCCGATCTCCGAGTCGTAGGCTGATCTCACTGCTGCCAACCAGATGTAGGATTCGTCGGAAGATCTCGCCGCTGCCACCATTTGTTAGAGTTGTCGGATGATCTACGAGCTGTAGGCCAATCTCACCGCTGCCATTCAGATGTAATATTTGGCAGTCGTAGCTGTAGGAAGGAGCTTGACTCTTCCTCAGGACTTAGGAGAGCAGGATTTATTTACATTATTTACATCTTAGACAAGAGATACATCGACAGTCTAGCGTGACTCCCAAATAGAGCCCGCAAGACGAGCATACAGCAAACAGCTTACGAGCACACAGCTCACGAGTACATTTCGAGCACGACAACGAGCACACTCTAGCAGCCGACAATCGCTGCTTATAAGCACTCTGCTCAACGTCATAGTTCGACGTCATTGAAGATGACCCGTCCTTTTGGAGGAGGAGGAGGGCTCACATACACGTGCTGCACACACACACAGGTGTAAGGGTCTGGAGCCGATGTCAGTGGGGCTTCATAGAACTCTGAGCCATCCCGGGTAGCGCGCCCAGGTAGCACATTGTCTTGCGTCTTGGTCGGCGTGTGGGAAGGAGCCTTCGTCGGCGTTCCCGCGGCAACTCCCCCACTCATAGCAGAACAGGGTGGCGTTGTCGTGTTGCGCACAAAGCCTGCTTCGTCGAACTCGGAGCCTTCCCAAGTGGCGCGCCCGGGTAGCACATTGTCTGGTGTCTCGAAAAGCGCATGGGGAGGTTCCGCAAATCACCTCCCCTTGAGAACTCCCCTGAGCTGACCCCTCACCACGCGGCTGCCGGTTATCCGTAGTTCTCTGAAGTGCGTCACCGTCCCGGTTGGATCGGAACACGTGCAGCAGGCTGAAATAGCTGCAGGCCAATCCTAACAGTGGTCATAGAGTGTGATGTGTTCATGTTTGCTGTGTGCCCTGACAGTATTCTCGTTAAGTTAGTTAGCAAGCGAATATTTACAAGTTGATACAGCCAATAAAACAACTATCCTTGCTTCGTATGGTTGTCTGCTAATTTGCTATTGCAATCGATGCTTCGCCTTTCAAGCAAAACTGTGCTTTTGTTTTGTCAGAAATATTGAGCCGTAAATTGCCTTTGCGGTGTTTGTATTCTTTACTGCACAATATGGTGGTATTGCATCGAAGCTGATTTATGAACTGGCCGCTATTGTGCAGCACGTATTAGACCCTCGTCCATTTCTCTTGCTAAAAAATTGGGTGCGCATAAGATTTCTACTTTGTTTAGGAGCTTTAATGCCATTTCTATGTTAGTTTTCTACTTTGTGCACATAGAAAGGGGCAACATGGTTGATTCTGGAGTGTGTTAAAATCAGGCAAATACTGCCAAATGAATCAGCGTTGGGTTTTGATGTTTTTTATGCACCATATTTAATTCTATCAATTTTTTTGGTCCAGTCAGGGTCTAATTAACGGAAGCCCAAAATAGCTTGTTATTGGGTTAGTTGGTTCCTGGCCTGTGGAGGTTCCTGACCTCCTAGCATTCTCACAGCTCATCTAAACTCTGCTGCTGTATGGTTGATTTCATGATTTCAGTGGAACTCAACTGTACAGTTGAGCCTGGGTACAACGAACACCTTCATTATGCAAAATTTGCTTGCTATATCTGAAGTTCCTTATAATCGGACTGCTCTCAAAACTGCCAATAAGAACTGAACAAGGTACACTACAGATGTTTTATTCCCAAAAGCGCTGTATGCAGCACTTACTCCCAGAAGTTAGTGTTTGAGGTCTGTTTCAGTGGTGTCTATCCGATAATGGCACTATTGGGTGAGGCTGTGACACCTCGGCAATCAATGTCGAGACAATTGAGGGCGCAGTTGTAGGCTCACTGGTTTCCTGGTCATTGTCATGCACTAGAGGCCTCCATGTTCGGTACTTGTCGCAGTTGTCGAATGATTGCTTCATCAGACATACTCTCTGAAGTATCTCAAGACACCTTAACACCGTCGGCCATTTCTTGAAAAATTACACCTTTAGCACAGATGTCAATCACTTTAGGCTTCTTTGATGTCGAAGCATCTTCTAATATTGTGAACCATCCATGCCTTTAACTGTTAGCAGCTCCAGACTGAATTCGAAACCTCTGAATAAAAATTTTAAAAAGTGATGCACAGCACAGCCATAATTTCTGGTGTGATGCAACCGCTGCGGCAATGCTTCTTTGAGCCAAAACAATTTTTAAGAAACAATTAAAAAGATGAAGCTGATGCGCTGAACTGCAATGATTAGCCGCATTGTGTGACTTGCACTGTGCGGTCACTGCATAGCCTTCTCTCAGCTCGTCTAAGCTCAGCTTCTCTACAATTGAGCAGGATGCGTTGTTGGGCAAGTTGGTTCATTGTAATTGGGAACATTGGTTGCGCTTACTAGACAATCACATGAAAGAAGACAGGACAGGCGCAAACTAACAACTGAGGTTTATTCGAGAAAAAACACTTATATATCACACAATGCCAGCGCAAGCGCTTCAGGGTATCAGCAGCATAATCAGAAAAAACCAATGATGATGTACCCTTCAGAGCCATTGTTAGCGAGAAAGGCACATGGCAACACGAAATTAGTATTTTTCTGCAGAAGCATTTGAGCATGTTGCATATTGATGATCCTTTTGCCACGAAGAATTCGGAAGACGTTTTTTCGCTTCTACAGACAGTTGTCTCAATCGGTTTTGGGTTCTCAGTTGATGTAGAAGATTTATTCTACTCCATACCTCACCAGCCACTTTTTGAATCAGTGCGTAGCTGCATTGAAGCTAACGATGTCATTGGTTTCCAAAACTCAGCAGGCATTTCGGTAGACAGTTTCCTGGCCCTTTTAGAATTTTATCTCAGTGCTACTTTTATCAGCTTTGACAACCAAACCTTTTTGCAGCGACAGGGAGTGTGCATTGGGTCGTGCGTAGCACCAGTTTTATGCAATATCTTTTTATCGAGTATTGACCGCACCTTGTTTGGTGTACTTGACAAAGACAAAGTTGCACACGTTTTCAGGTATGTTGACGATTTTCTTGTACTGCTGGAAGTACGAAATGGTTTTATGTATGACGATGCTATTGCAGACATTTTAAATCTCTTTGAGAATAATGCCTTAGGTCTAACCTTTACACATGAGCTCCCTGTCAATAACACTCTGCAGTTCCTTGACCTTAAACTTACCTTTGGAAAAGAGCACGTTTGTAGCTGTTTCTGCCCTCGCACACAAAAACAACTATTACCATATGATTCAGCTCACTCTAAAATAACAAAAAGGGCCATTGCTAAACAAATTATTGAGCAATCTTTGAAGAAGTCATGTACGCATGCCATGCAGGCTAGCTTCGACATGCAAATTTCCAGGCTGAAAGAGGCTGGCTTTCCTGATGTGGTTTTGCTGGCAGTGATTGAAACGCTACAAAAGAGGCTAAAAGCACCCCAAAAAGCAAACTCTGATGTTGTCAACAAAGCTTCAAAGCCAGTTGTAATCCCATATGTTCACAGAACAGCACATAATTTGAAGAAGATAGCAACCAAGCATGGTGTCCCACTCGTTTTCTCGGCTCCCTGCAAGCTGAGTCACCTTTGTGCCCGCATTGGGAGACATCATGCCAGAAAGAAGCAAGGTGGCTGCGGCATGAAACACAAGAACACCTATTTAGATTGCCAAGTTGGCGTTGTAAATCAGATTCCCCTGACATGCGGCAAAACCTACATAGGCCAGACGGGCCGTTGTTTAAACGTGCGAATCCGAGAACACGAAAGATCAATTATTAACCGGGAGCAACGTCATTTACCGATGCATTGCTTAGACCGCAAATGCAGGCCTCTGCTCGACCAAGTTAAGATCCTGTGCAAGTGCCATAATGACAAAGCACGAGAACTTCTTGAATCATATTACATAAAAAAGAAGGGACAAGCATGCATCAGTGACACATCGGTCATGCTCTACAATAGGGAGGCTCGTTTCTTAGATAGTATGTTTAGGTAAGCCACGTCATTGGTTTTTTCTGATTATGCTGCTGATACCCTGAAGCGCCTGCGCTGGCATTGTGTGATATATAAGTGTTTTTTCTCGAATAAACCTCAGTTGTTAGTTTGCGCCTGTCCTGTCTTCTTTCATGTGATTGTCTAGTAAGCGCAACCAATGTTCCCAATTCTCTCCAATTGATTCTGTTTATTCTTACTGCACGGAGCAGGGCAATAGGTTTTTATAAGTGCACAGCTATCTCACAGACTCCTTGCAAGACATTTCGAGTGTTGAGAAACTCTTTATTGTTTAACAACAAATTTAACTTTCATGACAACAAGCTGACAAAATGTTAATGCTGTGCTCTTCACAGATTTGGAGAAAACAAATCTCGACCAATATTGTGCAATGTTTCGTTTTCATGATAATTTTTTCTCCCCTTCAGAGTGGTCATATTCTAGTAATTAATTAAAATCAATGCAACTGACCCGTGCTCTCTCATTAAATATTTTTAGAGCTGCAGCCACAACAAATTTCTGGGAGCTAAGCAAAATGCGGATTTAGCGAAATTTGCAATAAGCGCTTCCGACTGACTGGGCGCTTCCATATTTTTTCGTGACGACAAATCTTTTTCTCACCATACCAAGATTTATTCCGTCTTTCTTGGCACTCAGGTAGCAAAATACATTTTTTAAATCAACATGTAAGAATGATCACCGTGCATGCCCAGTAGAACTTATCTGAACACACCCTACTTATTCCTGAGGCTCTCAACAGTAATTGAGTACTGTGTCGTAGCACTTGAAGCACTCTCCTGGATGGAGGCCAGGATTTGTACTGCAGGTTTATAGGATTCTCATAGTCGGCGCATTCTAAAGTGCTCTCATGTGAGGACATTTGCTTACTATCTGAAGGCAAAGTACATTCATCAATGGCACTAAAATTCTCTTCTGATTCACTGAACTTATGGTAATTTTGTCTATAAGATGCATGCGCAGAAAACACCACTATCCTGCCAGCACTTCACACCACAAATCACACGAAAAGCTCTTCAAGTATGAAGGAAGACCTTCCTTAACAGTGCTTGTGGTGTCGTCTTCTCGTCGCGTGTTCCATCTACATTTTGCGCTGTTAACACCAGGAGCAAAAAAAAAAAAAAAATCTGGCCCTCATCTGGAGACACTGCAAAGTGCACTTATTACTTGACAAGGTTCCCAAAAGTTTGCTCTACCAATTAAAATAACCAGGAAATGCGTGCATGTGTGTATATTGGGCTCTACCCGATATTTGACCAGAAGGAATATTTTTGTGTGTCAAGATGGGCCTGACACACGACCTAATCTTGGGTTGCAGCGCGAAGGGACATGGACACAGACTAGAAGCAGACAGAATGAGCGCTCGTCCTGTGTGCTTGTAGTCTGTGTCCATGTCCCTTCGCGCTGCAACCCAAGATCACGTTACGATACCAACTCGCCCAACTTTCTATCCTTTTGACACATGACCACGAAGGAGTGTTCTGGCTACAGGAGTGTTTGGTACATCTGTGTTCAATTTGATTGTCTCTTATGGGGAATATGTGTACCATTTTGATAGTACATCAGCATGCAAGAACAGAACATGTTTATGGCTGTAGACATTAATTGCTATTTAGATATATGTGCTGTCATTTCTTTTTTTTTTTCACATTTTGCATTTTCTCATTGGTGAGTGCCGTGCATGCTCAAGGTCAAGTGCATTGTATTTTACTAGCTAATTTGTTGCCTTATGATTTAGCCAATGTTTTCCTTCCTGTGCGTTGGGCAGTATTCATTTACTATGTGCACACCTTGGTGCAGATTTAGGTAGTGTTCATCCTCAGTAATCTATGTATCAGCAAAGTGCAAAGTGCTGTTTAAATCACCTTTAGTGAAAAAGAAGCTTTAATAGTACAGTCCAGCCCACATATAACGAACTTGATCGTCACGTGGCATTTGTTCGTTGTATCCAAAGTTCGTACTAAGTGGACCACCTATAATACGGGAAAAAAGAGCAAGCGAGACGAAAGTTCACTTTATTTTTGAAAAAAGTCCGTGATGCATGCCTGCTTCTTCAAAGCTGATTGCATCACTGCCGTTTCTAATTTTTCCAGCGCGGTAATATGTTCATCGCCAAGGCCTCTGCTGCACACGAGTTCCTTAAGCGACGCGATGTAACCGATCGCGGTTGAAGCGTTCACAGCAACCGGCGGTAGAGCAGCATCCTCGTCATCGTCCTCGTCGGTCTCTGGGCAGTCAGGAAGGGCTCGCACTTCACGCACAATAGCTTCGTCAGTGCATGGCTCCGCTATGTCGGCGTCGTCATCAGCAGAAACGAAATCGTCCCAGGCAACGTCAGGTCCGGCCAGCTGCGTGTCAACGACACGTTGCCACAAGTCCTCATGCGACCAGCCTTCCGATGGGTGATCTATGGCGTCCTCGGTGCCTGGGCCCATAAAACCCGCCTTGCGGAAGCAATTTTCCATGCACTCCGCGGTGAGTTCCATCCATCCAAACACCGCCGGCTCGGTCAACTACAGGGGCCCGACAGCTTCGCATTCACTTTAACCGAGTGTTGAGGCCACAACAATTCGTTCTATGTGAAACACTGTGCCATTGCCCCAATATATATTTTGACGGTAGCACCGCCCTCGTTCGTGCTAAGCGAGCGTTCGTTATATGTGCGGCTGTTATAAGTGGGCTGGACTGTATAGCTGTTATGATGCACTGTGTGTGTAGTGCTGTGTTTGCGAGTAATGAAGTACCAGAAATTTGAAGCAATTGTGTTATGTCTTGCCATCTGCCACTGTGTCACATGCTACACTTCATTGCTCCCAGCATGTCATTACGATTTTGTGCTACTGCTTACTGATATTTTCTCAAATCGGCTGCGTTAATGTTGATATTTTGTGCGAGCTGTTGCAGCGTGCACTGGGCAGTTATTGACAGAATGCCTGCATTATTGGTAATTTGTGAAATAAATCAAGTGCCCCTGAAGTGCGTGCTTGTCATCTTACATTCCAAGGGGGTGGGTGAATTGGGGATATTACTTCTGCTACCAGACTTGTGTTACCTGGTTTGAAATAGCCGTTGCTTTGTTTTGCAAGCTCTTAGATGTACAAGGAAATTAACAAAACATGCACTCAACAATTGCACTTTGTCATGAGAAATTAAATTGAAAGCTTCTCTGTCTCGCATATCCTTATGGGCTGGGTGAAAGCTGGTAACCCCAATGCGACATCGCTGCTGTCAGCAGCACATTACATGTTGCCTACATCAGCAACTGTAGGAGGTCTGTTCTCCTGTTGTACTTATCGTGTTCTCAATATGCCCAGATCCTGTGGGCTGTGCACCTGACCTGGCTGCGGTGGACATTGGTTGTCGTGGGTGCTTCGCTCTCTGGCTGTGTCCTGGTCACCACTTTGTGGCCTTCTTTCAGGGAAGACTCCCGCAAGGTCAGACACAGCAAGCTCTGTGCGGTCGGTGACCCACACAATTGCCTGCTGAGGGGCACATATGTTTATTTCATGGATGCACTCACAGGATAGCAAATAGTGGAATAAAATGGACACTCGCCAGGAGGTAAAGTGTACTAAATTTAAACTTGATGCATCGGGGCCCATACGTGTCCCTTCATCGCAATGAAAGCAAATGCGGTGGCTCTTGTTGAAGCATGGGAGAGATGTCGAAGTGCGCATGCGTAGATTTCGGGCAGATTCCCACGTGTCCTATTTATCACCACGGTGAAGATACTGCCTGCATGACTAATGCTAGAATCGCTGCACATTCAGACGATGCAGCACACGATAAATATGTGATACCTTATATCCACCGGTTGTCGCACAGCCTAAAGAAAATTGCCCGCCGAGGTAACATTGGTGTGTTTTTTTTCTGCACCTAACAAACTAATGAGGTTGTGCAGGAAAACAAGACTAGAAAAGAAAGAAAGTGCTCCTAGCTGCCAAATTAAACACACGAAGAAGTTTAGAGATTGTAAGACATAAATTATATATCGTATATCCTTATCGTGTGGAAAGTATTACGTCAGGCAGTCGCATAGGTGCATTAATGATATACTGTGCAAACACAAAAATAAAGTCGACAAAGTTGCATCAGATGCATTTTTCTCCCATCACTGTAAGCGACATAAGTGCTCCCCTCTCTTCGAATCAACAACCATTACTGGTAGAAATAAGTGCGAACTGACTAGGCTTATAATAGAAGCTGAGCAGATTGATGCCCTAGGGGATTCCTGTATCAGCAAACCGTCATTGGCTCTCTCTAAAAGAGAACTGAAATTTTTGCGCATGGCTTAACATATCACTTATAACATATCACTTATAAATATGTTTCGCTCTGATTGTTTATCTGTTCACGTGGCTGTGACTCATGTTGGCTGAGGGTATAAGTACGACCTGGTTTAAGTTAGCGCTGTATGTGTCCCTAGGTGTCTTTTTGTCCTGTCTTTCAATCACGCTACCGTACATCCCTTTCTTCAAATCTCGTGTTTTGCTTGTAGTAACTTCCTAAAATCATGGGTATATTCCTCTGCACACTTCCCACTTGTCCTCAAAAAGTCAGATTTGAGAGTGTTGCAGATTCATTACAAATGAATTTGTTAATTCCCTGAGCCACCTGCCTTGCCTTCTCGTCAGCTACTGGGCACATTGTATCAGGATGTAAAGGGCTGCATATGCAGAGCATGCTGGGATTGAATGGCAGATGAGAGCGTCGAGGTGCGGACGATCGTGAGCTAGTGTTTGGCATGAGAAGTTTCTGTCGGGAGAAGTTGCGTTCTTTGTGGACGAATTTGAGGTGATGCCAATCGCATTCAGCCGAGGTTAGGCCTTGCAGTCGCCAAGTTCGTGCATGTACTACTAGCGGAGCTGAGTGACTAATCCGAAGTAATTAAACCATTAGGATGAAGAAAACTGCTTTTGTAGTTAAGTTTTGATCATGCGGGTGTGAAATAAACTATTCTTCATTTTGTACATTGCAACACAAAAAGCGACAAGCAACGATACGGCGCACTATCAACATCAATACACTGCTGTTCTATAAGGCTGCCGGTTGCATTCACCAGTGCTTCCCAAAACAAATGTGACTATGTAGTCTAAAGAAAAGTAAGAACGAAATTTGCAATGCCATTAACCAGGTGATGCAAAAAAAAAAGTAATCTTCTTGCCCTAGCTACACAAAGTTAACCACAATCTGAAAGAAATTTGGAAACATGTCGTAGATATTGCATTCTCTGACCCTTTGAAGTTGTCTAGTTTGTGTGCGAGGGTAAATGCGCATATGCGCAAGCCTCGTGGGTGTAATACTCACTGTAAACCGCTTGTTTCTTGTGTTGAAGGTGTGGTTTACTGCATCCCGTTGGACTGTGGCAAGGAGTATATGGGACAGATGGGCACGTGCATCAATGAGCAATTACGTGAGCACAGGTATAATGTTGAAAAACTAGCCATATCAGGCCATCTTGCCACGCATTGCGCATGCTGCGGATGCAAGCCTCTATTTAGGCGCACTCATTCACTGGCCAGAAACCCTGACCAGCTCACCAGAGAAATAGTAGAAGCTGCAGAGATTAGGAACGGAAATTGTGTTGGTTGCCCGTCAGTCTCCTTATCAGAGAAAGAGATGTTGTTTTTGTCGTGTTAGCCACCTGTGTCAGTTGAACTTGCTGGATTGATTTGTTTGTGTGTCTTCCTTCTCCCTCCTATATATGTGTGTGTGTGTGTGCGTGTGCGCGCGCGCACAATGAATACGTACAGTTGTTAGTGCTGTGTCCCGTCTGTTTCTTTCGTCATCCGTGTGCTTCTGCACTGCTGTGTAAATAGCGACTATGCACAGAGATGTGTCTTTACATATTGTCATGCTGAGTCATTATTTACCTTCCGAGATGCACTGTTTGCCTCTCATCCCAAATGGGCAATAAGCGGAGGCCCCTAGTTTCGATACAACAGCTTAAACAACTGCTAATTCAACTGCTAACAGTGATGAGATACTGTGTCAAAAGCTCTTTTAAAGTCAAGGAATAGCATATCTACGTGTTTATCCTTATCACTGGAATTACCTATAAAGTGTTGGAATTCAACTAATTGTGTGTTGCACGAGTAACCGTTACAAAAACCATGCTGTGAAGCAGTAAAGAAGTTAATAGATTCAAGGTATTTAAATAATTGACCACAATATATGCTCAAAAACCTTGCACGATATTGAATTTAAGGATGTAGGCCTGTTTTATTTTTCACTAGTTTCTTGTCTCCTGATTTAAAGATGGGATTAATAGCCGCAATTTTCCAGTCTTGTGGAACCAACCCAGTCTCGTACAAGATTTGAAATATAATACAGAAATATTGTGCAACAATGCCATGACATTTCTTTAGAATATAGGAGGGAATTCCATCAGGACCCATAGATTTAGAGGTGTCCAATTTCCACAGAAGACAGTTTATTTATTTATTTATTTATTTATTTATTTATTTATTTATTTATTTATTTATTTATTTATTTATTATACATACTTTCAAGGCCCTAAGGCACTACAGAAAGGAGTGGTACATACAAAGCAATGTAATATGCAGACAGTGGTATGCAGGCAACGTTAAGCGATAGTGTGGTAGACTGCTGTTTTGAATGAAGTTACATCTGTGATCTGAACGATGGAAGCAGGAAGGTGGTTCCAGTTGACACTTGTGCGGGGTAAAAAAGAATCATGATACTTGTTCGTGCGGGAGGATGGGACGGCAACTTCATATCTGTGGTCTGAACGGGATCAAGTGTAGGAAGGTGGGGTGATAAGTTGATTCTTGAGCACCTGGTTTGAGTGATAAACCTTGTGAAATAGGCAAAGACGAGCACATTTGCGGCGTAAAGAAAGATTTGGCAGATTCAGGGTTATTTTCATACATGTAACACTGGAATGGCGGGAATAGTTAGATAAAATAAAGCAAGCTGCTCGATTTTGAATTGCTTCAAGCGTTACGGTTAGTGATGCTTGATTGTTATCCCAAATGGCAGATGCGTATTCAAGTTTTGAGCGAACTAGGGTTTTGTAGAGCGTCAATTTTACCGAAGTAGGAACGGTAGAAAAGTTACGACGAAGATATCCTAACATACGATTAGCATTAGCAGTAATATAATTAGTATGCAAATTCCATGAAAGATCATTAGTTATGTGTAGGCCAAGATATTTGTGAGCGTTAACAGATGCTAATGAAGTGTCATTCAGTACATATCGACACTGATTGCTATTGCTGGTTTTACGTGATATGCGCATTGATTTACACTTGTTAGCGTTAAGTTTCATGAGCCATTTTTTAGACCAGAGTGATATGTTGTGAAGATCTCCTTGCAGTTTATCTGAATCATCAGGGTTAGTAATCTTTCGGTATATTACGCAATCGTCTGCGAACAAATTAATTGATGATGACTTTACACAGTTAGGGAGATCATTAATATAAATCAAGAAGAGTAAAGGTCCCAAGACGGAGCCTTGTGGCACTCCGGATGTAACTGTTAACAATGCAGATGAAGAGTTATTGGTTGTGACATACTGAGTTCGATTAGAAAGCAACTGTTTAATCCAAGACAACACATTTGGGTCAATATTAAGCTGATTAAGTTTATGGATAAGTAGGTTATGACATACAGTATCGAAAGCTTTGGCAAAATCTAAAAAAATACAGTCAATATCGAATCCTTGATCTAAGGTGGCAAACAAATCGTTAGTGAAGCAAAGAAGTTGTGTATCGCATGAAAAAGTTTTTCTAAAACCATGTTGAGATGGATGGAAGAACGAGTTGCTTTCCAGGAAATCGATGAGGTGAGAATAGATTACGTGTTTTAAGAATTTGCATGGAATGCTGGTTAATGAGATGGGTCGGTAGTTCTCGGGACATAATGCGTTATCTGATTTATGGACTGGAACCACCCTCGCCGTTTTCCAGTCTGAAGGAAGCGATGAGCACTGTACTGACTGAGTATACAGTTTAGATAGAACAATAGATGAAAACAATGCAGTACATTTTAACATTTTTGAATTAATAAGATCAGGACCTGCAGAAGCTGAGATTTTTTGATTATCGATCAAACGCTTAATACCAACCCAATCAAATAATATGGGATCCATAGCACAGAACTAGGAATCAGGAATATTTGGTAAATCGGCAAAGTTATCATCACAAAAGAATGAGGTAAACACTTCATTTAACACGGTGCAACACTGGTTTTCGTCAACATCACTGCCATCTACATGAACTAAATGAATGGAGTCAGCTTTCTTGTCGCCAACAATACTCCAGAATTTACGTTTGTTTGTTAATAAGAGGGATGGCAATGTGACATTAAAATAGGTTTTTTTGGCATTGCTAGCGGCATAAATGTACTCGGCTTCTGCACGATGGTAAGCATCCCAGCGATCGGCAAGATTGGTTTCTCTGGCACGACGGAAGATACGTTTCTTTTTGTTGCGAAGTCGCTTAAGGTAATTATTGAACCAAGGTGAGCATGAGTCATAAGGAATCTGCCTTCGAGGTACATATCGGTTAATTAAGTCGAGCAATTTATTTTTGTAGAGCTGCCAGTTTTCTTCGACAGATCGTTCATCGAATTTGATAAGGTAGTTGCTGGTAAACGTTTCCAGTTCACTGGTCATTGAGGATACGTCAGCGCGGTTATAGTCAACAATAATTTTAGATCGTCTCTTGGTAGATACATGCATTTTCAACGTGAAATTAATAATGGAGTGATCACTTATGCCTTGGAGGTAAGTTAGTTTACAAACAAGGTCAGGCACAGTGGTGAAAATAAGGTCCAGGATGTTAGATGAGTAGAAGTTTTACGGGTGGGTTCATGTACTGACTGTGACAAGTTAAAGTCTGAACAGATATTTAGAAATTGTGCATCCTCAGATGAGCTTTTTGCCAGGGTATGGAACCCGAAATCACTTCTCCAGAAATTATTAGGAAAATTGAAGTCCCCCAGAATAAACAAAGCTGACGTAGGGTACCGAACAGTTAGATTGTTGAGAACATCATGTAAATCATCGCAGAAAGATTTTGGTGCTGTTGGGGGTCTATAGCAAGCGCAAAAAATGCAGTCACGATTATCAATAACAACACGTACGCACACAAGTTCTAAAGCAGGCACCACTGGAACATTAGATGATGAAAGTTGATCATTCACAGCAATTAAAACACCCCTGCCAGCACGAACATCACGGTCGTACCAGTAGATATTGTAGCTTTTTTCACATTCGAAAATCTCAGCGTTTCTTATTTTTGCCAAAAGCCAGGTTTCTGAAAGGACAACTATGTCAGCTGAGCATGCGTCAGTGCAAGATGATAAAGTTGTTCGTTTATTGAGAATACTGCATGCATTGGTGAAAAAAATTGAAGCACCATCTGCAGATAGGGGAGATAGCTACGCCGATCTGTCATGCGTTGGGTTAGCAGGTGCTTTGCGAGTGGAAGCTGCACGTGCCTCTGCAGGGGATACCAGTTCACAAACAGTGTCAGTGACTGCGCTGTATATGTAGGCTTTATTGTTAATGACTAGTTTATTAAAACGAAGTGAAAAAGGCTGGCCGCTAGACTTGCCGAATTCGAGAAGTTTTTTTCGTGTCAATCGCGTTGCCCTGCAGAAATTGTCGCTAATGGAAACACCTGTACTTTTCAATTTAGATTTCTGTGAGAGAATACTTTCTTTGGTTTTGAAGGAAGAAAACTTCACGATGATTGGGCGTGTCTTATTTGCAACATAAGCACCCAACCTAAGTGCTCTCTCCACCATGCCATCTGTAATACGCAAATTTAAATGGCATGAGAGAAGCTCACAGATATGCTCTTCCGATTGTGTCCAAGTCTCGGAAACGCCATCCGGGATGCCAGAAAACAGTAAATTATGTCGCTGTGACCTATCCTCTAGATCATCAAGACGCGAGGCCAACGCAATACTTTCAGACTTAAAGGCCTGGGCAACAGAACTACTGATATCTGCTGTAGGTAGCGCTGTTTCAAGACATTCGACAGTAGATTCAAGATTTGCCAATCTGCATGCAAGATCTGCGACTGTATGTGAAAGTTCCTCTTGGTTTTCTTTTAGCTCAGCAAATGCATGCATCACCTCTGAGTGGCGATTGTCGATTTTCGTTGAAAGGGCTCCTATGGCGTCAAGCAATTCTTTGTGCGATTTGCTAGAGTCAGCGTTTAGCGGACCGGGATTTTCTTCTATATCCCCGCAAAGCAGTAAAAGTTTCGCAACAAAAATGCATTCGCACAGAGTATCGCAAAGCACACTGGGGCGCGGAAGCAGCAGCAGGCAAAGATTGTTCGATCGTTTAGAATTAAGAGATGAAGTACCACCAACCTGCACATGAAAGAAAAAGGGATTCGTGAGCGACATCATTTTTGCCGCTCTCCCGTGCCCACTGAAGGCGGACAGCCGACGCCAGTCCTTTAAGGGCTCGCTGTGGAGTGATGGCGCTGGTGTTGCCGATGTGCCGCTTGAGTGCAATGCAAAAGCACTGCGCAGGTCACGTAGGGCGAAGCAGTCATCTTCGCTGATTGCAGTCGTGACTGTCAGGGGTGGTCTTGAGTTCAGCACAGGTGATGATAAAGGAACACTTGCTTGACCGGGAAGCAGGGAAAGCCACACGCCGGTTAGGGCAACAAGCTGCACATGAAAGAAAAAGGGATTCGTGAGCGAAATAATTTTTGCCACTCTCCCGTGCCCTCAGTTCCCGTGCCCTCAGTTGATACCATGTAAAGTACATCAATGTTTATTTCAGACATGCCGTGGTCAGAGGCATAGCTAGAAGAAAGTGATGTGGTCGCATCAGCCACTGGTTCCTCCGAAAACGCCAATTTAACATATAGATTAAACAATTCAACCTTTTCTGTGTCTGTCGTTATAGCAGTGCCGTTCGATTTCAGGGCAGGAACTGAAGTGCCATCGATTCTACTTGTTTTTATATATTTCCAAAAAGCTTTAGGTTTTTTTTTTTCAGGTCTGTGTTTAGTTGGGCGAAAAATAACTGCTTTGCTTTCTTGACTCAACGTCGGTTCTCCGACATTGCGGCCATCCCATGGTGGTGTCATGTTGCGGCGTTGACCAAGGCGTAAACGGCGGCTTGTGGTATGACTGTAACTGCATAACGAGTGCGCGCCTCGAAGCCTCCTCTTGCGGCGGCGACCAAGGAGCAACTGTCCGAGGCTGGTGGTATGGTTGTGTGGTTGTAACAAGTGGTGGACATCGGACAGCGGCTGCATAAGTCATGGGACGCTGGTGATCTTGAAGATCGGCTGCCAGTAACACCTGCTTGATTTCGTCATGCACCACTTCAGCAATTGACGCTACGGGTCTATCCACTGTCGGTGTCAAAATCTTTTGAATTTTCTCTCTGATGAGTTCTCTGATCAATTCCCGCAAGGGGTTCGCACCGCAGTGACTCCCCAGTCACTGGGGCGGAATTGATTTTGGTGATGGTGGACAGTTGATCGTACTGCCTGCATTTCTGAAAAAGGGCCCGCTCAATAGCCTCTTTGATAAAGTCAGCGACGGTGACTGGTGGATTCCGCAGAAGCCCCGCGAACAACTGCTTTTTTACACCTCACATGAGGTAGCGCAACTTTCTTTCTTCAGTCATGTTCGTGTGGGCTCTACGAAAGAGGCGAGCCATGTCCTCGGCGAACATTGTGACCGACTCATTAGGTTGTTGTACCCGTAGCTCCATCATCTGCTAGGCGCGGTCGCACCGGTCGGCACTCACAAAAGTATCCGTGATTTTCTGACAAAAGACATTCCATGTTGTTAGGCTAGCTTTGCGGTTCTCATACCAAGTACGGCCACTATCGTCAAGGACAAAATAGATGTGGGAGAGCTTTTGCTGCTCAATCCACTAATTAATCTGTGCGATGCGTTCATACTGCTCAAGCCAGTCTTCAATGTCTTCGAAGACTGCACCACGATAGTGATCGGGAACCAGAGGATGCAGAAGGGTTACTTGCTGTGGATTGGAAAACCAGCTGCTTTGGGGTGCTTGCAGTGGGCTGGTTTCGGCCATTGCGAGATGTGTGGAGCTCCTGGAGAGATGTGGTTGAAGAGGGGAGAACTCCGGGGCAAGGCCTAGCAGTCGATGACTAAAGCGATGCACGGGTATCGTAACTGGTGATAACACATCCGGGCTACATGAACGCCTCCCAGAAGGACTCCGGAGCATCATGTGCGGTCAGTACCTCGCACTTCCACCAGTGTTGCAGTACAACGCGGACAGTAGACAGGGAGACGTTCTTCAAGAACAGTAGGACTACTTGTTCAAAAACAAATAGACCAGAGACAACGTCTTCTTCGTCCTCGCCGAATCTCACTGACCCACTAGATGAAGTCTGTTAATGTCCCTATCTTCGTTGTCGTCTTCATAGAATACATGCGTCAATATTTTGTATTATGTATTGTAATCTACTTGTTTTCATTTCACTTTTGTTACGGCGTATCAGTAATCTCAACCTGTGTACCTTGTACAGCTGCGGCCATGTAACTGTCACCTGGGCCCTGTCAAGCCGTTTTCATAACTTTTAGCCCAGTGTACGTTCCGGTATATTGCCTGGTAAATAAATTTTAATAATTGGCAAGACAGCAGGTAGCCAGCACCACACAAAGTGGGTGAAAGAGGCAAGGAAACCTTGATTTCAGAATCCTTGTGTCTTTATGTTCATTGTAGACCAGTACACAGCTGTTTCTATATATAGCTCTAGTCTTTAGGGACCCTTAAGCTGATATTCAAAGCTGTTTTTTAGGGGCTTGCAAATGTTTGAAATAACGAACCAAATAGTGTTCTGTACAACTCGGTCTTTGAATCGAATAGTTGATCACTATTCGTAAGTGCAAATATATTTAGAATACTTTACTAATACTTCAAAACTTCGCATCAACTGCGCCCAATGAAACATAAAATTCGAGCAAGAATACAGTACATTTTCACTTATGTGGGCAGAGTATGGACATAAAACGTTAGAACTTGTGTAGGGGCGTGGCTGTGTTACTTAGGTAGTCATACTTTACTGGCTATACAGTGATCATTCGCACTCTTAAAAAGTTGCAGTTTCACCCGAAAGGCAAAGTATCGATTGCGATAGCAAATTAGTAGACAGCTATATGAAGTAAGCATATTAGTTTTATCGGCCATATAAACTTTCAAACATTCGCTTACCAACTAAATTAACTAGTGCGGTGTAACGCGTTCACAGGTAAACATGGACACATCTCGCTCGCTGACTGCAGAAACTCGCTGTCAAAACGCTCGAGTGATGCGACAGCAGCAGCAAACAAGTTGACCGCCATGCTGTCTCTCGCTGCAATGCAAACTAAATGTCTCAAGCACAGCGCACACGAAGCTGCCGGCACTTTGTGTAATCGCAGATTGCTTTGAAGATGAGGCCTGTGAGGGTGCGCACTCTATCCATATCGTAGATCACTTGCAAGATACGGCACCTGCACTGTAAGCAGCAGCCACTGGAAAAGAATGTCCCCTCCCTCCCTCGCCTCACCCTCACCCTCGTACGCAACTGAAGATGGCGCACTGTTGTTGCACCTTCCTCCTTCACACACGCAAGGTTCAGCCGCGATCGTTGGCTGACCCTCGCAGGCTTTTACTCGCACATACAGCATACGGCACGCAGCGATGATATCGTATTTGGACTTTATATGGAACATCACGACGACGGCGACAGCAGAATTGCACTTGGAGTGTCCATATAATTGCTATCTCAATAGAATAAAAATGGCAGTGTAGATTTTCTAGTATTGTTGGCCTTAGCGGTTTTAGAAAGCATGCAGGCACGCGCACACACACGCGCGCATGCACGCACACGGTCTTTTGTGATATCTCCAGATTTTGGTATTTTGAAACGGTGCAAGAAGCAGAAGTTGACTGGGTGCTCCTGTCCTGTGTTTTAACTTTTGCACAGATGGCCATCATCACGTCTGCTGTTGTATTTGCATTACATGCATTACTGGCTCTTGGCTTTGTGGTGAGTACCTCTGGATGTGTGTACCTCTGTGTATGTGTGGGCAGGTGCTGAGTGGTCACCATGCATGCTGCAGGCACAGCAGTTATGGTCCAGTTATTCCAAGTATAATCCACACCAATTATTTTCTTCCATTTACTCGCTATGCCCTGCCCAGAGGAAATGGAAAAGCACCATTTGACCAACAGTGCTAGGCTTTAAAGCTTTTTTTTATGGGCCTTTTATTTATGCTAAGCTTTAAAAGTGATTGTCACACAAATTTGCTTGTAAATTATTGGGGAGTACATTTTATTAGCTGTAGAAGCTGTCGTTTCCAAAATGTCAAGATGTCCTGTGTTGGTATTTCATGCCCTCCTTTGGAAACTGCTCTTTAATTTCACAAAGATCAGTGAGGATGCTGCAAACATAAGTAATTGTACTTTGCAAACATTGAAATATGAATGTCAGTCTTCGAACTCAACTTTATTAAAACAGTGCTCATGCAACTTACAGCCTTGGTTAAAAGTGTATGCACATTCACTATGCACGTTTTTTGGCTGCGTGGTATGATTGCCTTGGCGCTCCTGATACACTACATATTAAATATGAAGGTTCTGTTCATTCCCCAGGGCATTGGAATTTATGGCATACCATTGGAACTTCCCTAAACAGAGTGCAGCTAGTCAGGCTGTCATGGGCGAGGTTGCTGCTATGCTTTTGACAAAGAACCTTCATGCATAGGCAGATCCCATAGCAGCACATCGTGGGTGGGATGTCCTGTGCAAGTCAATTGCAAAGAAACAGAAAAGCATAGCATGTGAATTAGAAACCGTCACGTTAAGGTGTCTTATGTTGTAGTAACACATGGCATACTTGGATGGCCTTTTCAGAGTGCTCTGGCAGCAATACAAAGGTTGTGTATCGTGTAAAAGAGGAACTAAGTGTTGCTGCTAGCATGAGTGGACTCCACTGATCGCAAAGAACCAAATTCATCACTCCAGTGCCCAGGTATTCTCATGATTCATCACCTTCATGCCACTGCACGAGCGCTCTGCAACGACCACCGAAATATGCCAACAGTACTTTAAATGGCTGTGGATATATAAGTGAGCAAGAAGAGAAATCATGATGCGATTACTTGTGATTTATAACTGAATGCGAGTGTTTTCACTCACTTGCTCCACTGATAGTCTCAAAGAAGTTATTGCTTTAAGTCCAGATATAAGTCATTCCATATTAAATTGCACAAAGAAATTAAGTGGATATGTTGTTATGAATTCTCGGTAAAACCAAGTTATGCTGGGGTAGGCTATATTAGTATTAATTAGCACTGGAAAGCATTTGCTGCAGAAGGATGTCTTAAGCAGGATTATGGCAATAGGCTAGGAAAAACGCAATGCTCATATTATTAGAAGGTACGACAGAGGCACAATACTAAGCTCAACAAAGATCTATGTGACCAGAGTAACAATGCGAGCAACTAACTTGAGGTCTAAACAAAATTTTTAAATGGCCCAGTGATCTAAAACAAAATTTTATATGGCTGTGGATAACTGTACAGTATAATATGGTGAGCATTTGGAAGCTGAAATAAAGCCAAGCTTTAAGGAGGGTGCATATATATCACAACTTTTATTGTCAGTCTTAAGAAATTTGATGATCAAATCTTGAAGGGCACCTCACCAGGTTTGGACATTGCAAAGAGACAATTTCAGTGCTTGCAGTGACAATCAGGTCTGCAAAGCATTGTGCCATCGTATGCTACTCTTATAAGGAATGCTTGTGGGAGAATTCTGCCTGGATGGCACTTTGCAGCTTCTTGTGTATAGCCAAAATTTCTGACGGATACTGGTGGGACGACATGCAAGTTAATTACTCAGCGAAGTAAAGGTTGGCAGCAGTTTGCTACACGAGGAAATTCAGGTCTCTTTGAGAATTGGAAGGGAGTCTGTTGAGGTCTAGATTGGGTGGAAGCAGAGTTGTTGTTTTTCCTTATGTAGTGCTGCTTATGTAGTGCATCTCGTAATGAGAGGAGCAAATTGTTTATATTGGTTAAGATCCTCTGCAAAATACTTTGTTCAAAATGCAGGAAGCAGCCCATGTTACAATGCTAGAAGAGTGCATGAATGATGAGCTATGGCAATCGGACAAAAAGAAACTTCGCATACTCTATGCTTTTTGTGGGTTGCACCCAACAATACATGTAGCCCTCCAAATGAGTTACTGGGGCTGCTGTGGCAAATCTTGCATTGATGCAGAAGCATAATGCAAGATAACCTAGAACAGTATAATGTATTGGAAAAAGTCAAGACGTGTCGATTGTAAAGAGAAATACAGCATTATTCATACAATAGTAAGGCATTTGAGTGTTCCTTTGCATCTTGCTTGAATAGTGTATTTAGTTACCCAGACTCCTCTGTAGTATTGCTTTTCAAAATGTCTTTGACCTTGCTGATGAGTGCCTTTCAATAAGTTTTTGAGCTTGCTTACGAATCATCTCTCGATGGAGTACAGACAGAATTTTTTTTTTGCTTTTTTTAGGTTGCGTAATTTTTGTCCCACTAAACACAATATGGGGCCTAGATTACCCTGCCATGCAACAGATAATTATAATTCTTTAATTCAACAATCTGATAATGTGCAATGATGGTGATTATGCATGCTAGTAGAAGCAGTCGCATCTTGGAATGAGAGGGATTTGGCTTCTGCCAGCAACAGATGATAAGGACTGATGATGACCGAGAACCACATGTCAAAGCTTACTGTTTCCACTTATTTGGCACAGCTGGACGACTTAAAGCGACCTTTGCAGAGACATCAGAAAGGGGATGTCATTGTCAGTGCTCTAGTAATGATGATGTTGACTTTGTATATACAAACCTCACTCATGATGATGAGTGAGGTTGTGTGTGCAAAATGTGTGCAAACCTATGAGAACAAATGAAACTATAAATTGACACAAAAGAGCATTTCTCTCTGTGAAAAATGTGAGGTTGTAATAAAGTATTCCTTTAAAAAGACATTGTTAAGGAATAAATAAAGCTTGACTAGTCACTGAGGCATAATTTGTGAGCACAGTGCTGTGAGGTGAACTACACACAAGAATTTACATCTGTGGCCAGTTAAAAAAAAAAAAACTTTGTCTTGTGAAGCTTACAAACAAGCATTGCTTGGGGCAGTGGTATCCACGAGCTCTCTGAAGCTAAAATGCAATGAATGTATGGCCACACTAGCAGATGCATGTGCACAGAAAACTTCTCAAATCCATTGCTTGTCTTGGCCACTGGCCAACACTCGCATGTTTGGAGTGTGATAGTTCCTTGGTATGCCTTAAGAAGAGAGAGTCTCTGTGCTGAAGCTGCGCATTGCACACAACGACTGGTAGGAGCTTTCTGGACAAGGCACTGAACAGTGTTTCGCACGACTGTACCACATGGACAATAGTATTGCAGTGCCTCCAGAATGAATGGAGCTACCTATACAGCCATTGCACTGTGTTTTCACACCGCGGAGACACCAACACTGACACAGTTTGTAAAAGGCCAGAGCAGGGGTGTCACTACTCCTCTAAATGCTGTATGGGGCAAGCATGGAGCAAGCTGTCATGCACTCTGATGTAAGTTTTCTGGTGGGTTTCGCCAGTGGAGGTATGCCGAAAACGTGGATGCTGCTAGGCCTTGTGTTCATGGATGACCTTGTCCTTCTAGAGGAAAATTGGCAACCACTGCAGAAGCTCGGGGGAAATCTCTTCAAGCCACTTAGCTCTGCTCAGGCTCACTTTCCATCCGAAGAAATCTGCAGTCATTCATTTCTTGGGCCTAGTCTACATTACCGAAGTCGTGACAGTTTCCAAGTGGCACAGCCTTGACTTGGGCCACATGACACCCTTACATCAGTGTAACAACCAGGTTCACTGAAGTGTACCTCAACGACACAGGAAGTCTAACTTTGGCAGATATTTCAACAGGATAGCTACATTCTTCAAGGACAAAGCATTTGTAACTGCTACCTTCTGGAACAAGTGTCCTGGAAGTTTGACATTATCTTAAGCTTGTCATTCTTAACAAAATTGTATGTTTGTCAGCCGAAAACCACAAGTGGCTAGTAGCCAACACGAGGCAGGCGACCTGCTTGTGGAGTGTCGGAGAACAGCAGCTGTGAAAAGCATCTGCAGTGACCTTAGCTCATTCTTATTTGAGGCATAAGAAGCCCGAAGCAAGAGTGAATATTATGGACACTTTTACTTGTTGTATGACAGCAGATAGGTTCACTTCTTTTTCTTTTTCTTTTTATGCCACGATTTAAAAAAATTTAAACAAAGGGGACTTCCCAGGTCAAGTTCTGAAAATATTGCTTCCCTTTGCCTACATAAGCCTGCATAAAAAAACAGTCTTGTACAGGAATGGGAAAATGTGTGTTCATACTTAGCGATACAAGTTAAAGGGACTTAACTATGCACACAAGTTGGTAATTGCAGAATAATTAATATGCATCAGCAGGGGTGGCAGTGGCTTGCTACCCTGGCCACAGCGACTTTGACACTGCCCCAGACTTTCATAATATATATATCAAGCCTGCGGGGCAGCAGAAGAATGGGGGGAGCATTTGGTGCTGCAGTGCTTAAGCCTGTTTTGTCCTCCAAGGAAAGATGCTTTTTTTGCCGCACGTATACTTGCCTGTTAATGTGGCCATACAAACTAGTGATACTATATACCCCTGCCATCAGATTGCACCATTAGTCTAGCGGTAGTGCTCGTAGCTGTCACGAACTTAGTTACCCCTGGCATGTTTTTGTTTTGCAGGAAAAATCACGAAACTATATAAAGGGTCGAGGGCCCCGCGCCTCCTCAGCCTTAAATCGATACATGCACCTGTGAAGGTGTGCTACAGGTGCTAGTAAAGAAACATGCCCCATGAATTGAACCAATGCATGTAGCACTAAGAGAGTGTGTCCACCTGCTTATGCCTACATTTGCCAACCTTGTTGCTGGCCAGCAACACTGGTTTCCGTTGTTCACCAATGGTGGTGCAATGTGTATCATGCCTTTCTGCAGGCTGCTGGCATGCTCAAAAATGACAAGAAAAAATTTTGTCAGTACTCCTTTAAAATTTCATTGACTTTATTTATTAGTAAGTTTCTTTTTCTTTCGAGAATTCAAGATTCACTTTCAATGCTCACTGAGTATTTGCTTTTGTGACCTTCACTAAATTTATTTTTGGTGCGGACTACCTCTTTTGTCTTTCTAAGCATTCTTAGTCAGCATGTTGTCATGGATGTTGCTCAGGTAAGTTGTATTTCTATGGAGGCTTCAAAATTGTCGTGTCATTCACAGATATGCACAGTGTCTTTGTTTCTTATGGCTTTCAGCAAGTCACTGCCCTCAACTTTTCAGAGGTACTTCTTTCAACATGAGATTGTACACAACGTGCCAGCAACGCCACCACCTCCCCTGGTCGTCACAACTGCAGGTAGTCACTTCAGTGGTGACGTAACAAAAGTGGTTGTGCCAGTGAGCAACGCACATTAGCACTGTGTCATGAGAGTCCCCATTCTGTGATATGTTGCATTAAAACAAAACATTGATACACTGTGTGTTCTCCCTCACTTGTGGCATTACAACAGCTAGCTAAAGTGTCCATTTTGCTTGACCAACTGCAGGGTGCACAAGGTATCCAAGGACACAGTTTCGGATTGATATAGGCATTACCATTCTCATTCTGTCCAGGCACCTAACTTTCTCTTCACCAACCACACTGTCAGTTTTTTTACCATATTTATTCCAGGGCAGCAGCTACCAGTTTGGCACAGCACAGGGGGGGTGGGGGTGGGGGGGGGGGGGGGCAGGCTGTACTAGTCTGCGTAATGTTGACCACAGTCTCATTCGAGATTGTCACCTTTTTAAATGTGATGAAATCCTTTGTTTTGCATCACACAAGCAGCCACACAATGTTTAAAACTCATCTAAGGCTGCTGTTGAAGCACTGGCCAACACCAGCAAGCATACAGCAGCTGTCAAAGCCAAGTTCAGCGACTTATTCAGGCTGAAGATGGCTTTATTGAGGAGTCTTAGGAAACAGCTGTAATAGAAGCAATGTGAAAAATTTGGAACAAATATATACCTAATCTTGTCTGAAATAGTGTTGCTATTTCTGAAGTTATTGTCCTGAAATACCTCACATATCCAGCATACGTGTTGTCATTTGGTTTTCTCATAAGTTAAAATATTTACCTTGATTATTTGCCAGCTTTTAATTGATTGACAGGTTATGTCAGTTCCGATGCAAGACAACAAAAGAACAAAACCCACATCCTGCATAATTGTTTGAAATAAGCTGTGGAGTTAAGCCAAGGCTGTGGACTTTGTGTAATTCACAAAATTATTGTGTTAATTGTTTGTTATATTGCCAGCACTTGAGTTTTTCTTTCTTCATGGATAGCCATCCCCATAGTAATCGAGTTGTGAAAGCACAATGACTCTATGGTAAAACAAACAATAGATTCACATTTTAATGCATTCAGTTCACAAAGTGTGCCAAGGGCAGTGTGGCTTCAAAAAAAAGTGCACTGATAAGTGCACGGACATCATGACCGCACCGCTCACTACAAGTTCTATTGAGGGCCTGATGATATTCCCAGAAATGCAGCAGCACAAGGTGATACTTACCCTTTTAAAGTGTATAGAAGTGAAGCATGATCTCTTCTCAACCTATCAGCTAAGATCATGTGGAGTCAAAGTGCAGTTTGAAGAAAACTATGGAAGGGCTGACTTGGCGGTGTGTGGCTAGACTTTGGCAACAAGGTAATTGTGTGGCCATTTACCACTGTCTTTGGCTGTTTGGGATCTACATATGGTTGGTGACATCATGTGGCCATCATGTCCAGTTTCGGCGACATGTTCTCTTCCACAGCCAGCCAGCTATGCTGCACTTGACGTGCATCTTGAACTCTGCATATTGAAAGGTGATGTGTCCTGCTCTCAAAAAGATGAGGCATCATGCTGTAATTGCGAAGTTGATAGCTACCTGAAAGCAAGTAATGCAAGAAGTTAATTTCATGTGGTTACTTCTTTAAGATGTGTGCATTAGCTGCATATATTGCTGAATAAACAAGTCAGGGTAAAAAACTATTTCTTTTGCATATGAATATTTGCAACAGGGACATCAAGAAACCGGTTACATTTTGTTATTTTGTCATTTAGGTAATTACACCAATTCAAATATTTTTGCAGTACAGATGTTGATGACAATGTATGTGATTATTTTTCCAATGTGTATAAAGTCTTTCTCTGAACCGAGCAGTTCAAGAAAGCCTTTTTTTCCCCCTCCCCCCTATGGGAAACTGAAAGTAAGTGCTTGGCGAGTGCAAAAAGCCATGTGTACAAGAAGCGTCGGCCATAACAGTGCACGATGAAGTCTGCTCTTGCCAAGTGTTTTGCTTGGCATCACTTATCACAGTGTTGCTTTTGGCCTGGAAGAACTGGTTTGCTCTTTTAGAGCGCAGCTCTTGAGTGCCCATTCGTGTGTTGAGCGTTGGCATCAGCATAACGATAATCTCTCATGCTGTTGTTTTAGGAGTCTGGGAAACATTTTGATTAGCGGCAGTATGACACCATGGAACACTTCAATTAGTAACTTTCTACAAAAGCTGTAATGAACCTACACAGAATAAGCGCATAAAGATTGGGGAGAAGGCGACTATTCAGTAACTGTTTTCAGAGCAGATAAGCAACCTACACTGTGCAACTTATCGGTACGCATCACCAAAGGTGGCTCTAATTTTTTAATTTTTTTTTTAAGATGTCTGCTGTCCTTGCTCCTGATGGGAGTAATAGTGTAATTCATATTAGAAAGAACCTGAAAATGAAATTGGCAAAGTCAGAAGTGACACATACCTTTAGAAACAATTCAAGTCGGTGTCTCATTGGCATTGAAATAGCTCTACACATTCGATCAAAGTCATTTTCACGTGCATATCTATGATAAGTTGTTATTACACAATGAAATTATACATGTAAAAGATCTGATTAGGTTGTGATGGGGACAAGATACTGAGACTGCAACGTGATGTAGGCTATCGTATATGGCAAATTCCACGCACTGTAGCAGACAGCGCGTCCCGACGGGCTCAAACGTTAATCCTTGCTCCCCAAGAAAAGCATTGCTTACGTTGCCTCTCGAAGAAAGAAAGCTTAGCTTCAGCTATAGTTTTGTTGAACTTTCCAGCACAGCAGAAACTGCCCTCTTTCAAAAATGTGCATGTGGGGGGACAAATGACACACTTTACCCCCCCCCCCCACTTTCGACAGTGGAGAGGCAAGTGCCCCCCATTGCCCCCCCCCCAGTAAATGTGCCTATGTCCCAAAATCTGCTAGCGTGCTCGGGTGTTTTTAGAAAAGTTGGCGTACAAGCAATTGACATGTTAGCATTATGCTTCTCATTAAATATGGTTGTACATTAGCATTGCCTTGCTCTAGACTAAAGTACAATTTTATATTTCAGGCTAAAAGGAAACAGCTGCCAACAAACTTCCGAGACCCTCTATGCAATGAGAATGCTAAAGCACAGGCGACTCCTGATAATAATGAATACTTATGTTTGTAGCATGTACTGCTATTTCTCATGCTACATGTTCACTTTTACAGCGGAGTTTTCTATGGCTACCCTACGGAAATATTGTGGCGGCGAACAAAAAATGCCTGGCGGCAAAACCACCTTTCTCGTGAATGCTCTGTAACTCTCAAACTAATGTAGTTATCTTGGAATCATGCTAATCATGCTGAAATTGGCCGCTCAGATGACTATCATTATCCTGAGCTTCATTTATTTGTCATATTATAATTAGTTGATTCACAGTGAAGTTGTAAACGTTACTGAGTTCCCGTCTGCTGTCAGTAAATAATGGCATCTTTGCAGGAAGTATGGTTACAGAAAACGACAGTAACTCTTGTTTTATCGAAACCATCCCAAATCAAATTCATGACAATTAGCCACTAAGATGACTCTAGCATTACGCCGAGTTTCGTTTACTTTTCATAATTACGTATGTCACAGTGAAATTGTAAACATTGTGGATTTCTCGTCTGCTATGAACACGTGGGATTCTACGAGAAGGAAACAGACAGCCCCATGTTTGTCCACTCTAATAAAACTCTAGTCCTTCCAAGTTTCATTCAGCTAATAAGCTATAGGAAGTATGCTCAATTGCAAGTTACAAACATGTTTTATTTTGTGCACTCCTTTGGACTGCGCCCCAGTCAACGCACACTGTCTCTTGCATCGAGGCTCAGTTTAACAGCCACCTGCATCTAAACGGTGCTCCATCGCAGGTGCATTGAGAACATCTACATCTTTAGAGCGGCTGCGTAAAATTCCTTCGGCAGTAGTTCTGTGCATGTATGGCGTAGTGCGAGCCTGATATTCCTTTGTAATATGCATAAATGACATATAAATAATTATATTGTTACAATGCAACCAAGAGTGCCGCCAGTCGGTAGACTACAAACGTGTGCAGGTAGAATCGGTCTCGACAGCCATCCTGTTTATGCATCGTTGTCTCTCCCGTAAATATTGTAAATACATAGTTATATGTCACTTCTGCAATGTAACATATTGGTGGAGAAACAACAATGGAGCTCCACAATAGTCGCCTCGGACTGGACAACATGACGGACGAAGCAGGACCCGACATGGTGCGGCCCACATCGGCACAACTCCGACAGATGTGCCGGCTCATCCACGGGATCCAGGAATGTTCTGCAGCACCGACCACCTCAACGTGGAAGACTGAATCGCCACGTTTGAGCATATAATTAAGTGCCCACAACAAGTTATGTTGGCTAACTTGGTCTTCTACCTACAAGGCACAGCAAAGGTATGGTATGACAGCCACGAGGAAGAGCTTAAAGGGCAACTCCGGAGTTTTTTTTGCCATATTAGGATGTTGTCATTTTCAAATGGCATTGACAGACCTGTCACCAGTAGCATGGTTCAATTTGTTTAGAAATTCAGCAATAATTTTAAATAAACAATGAACGAGATACCCAAACTGAAACGGCTAGCTGCTTCGTGTGACGTCAAGGTAAGTCGATAAGATCAGATCCTGCACTACCATAATGTAAACACGCAGAATCCGTGCTAAACACTCGGTGCACATGGCGCTAAAACTAAAGAAGCGAAGCTGATGATGTCTCCTGGCGACACGGGGAGCTTTTAGAGAGTTTCCGAAATAGACGGCGACAATTTCAGCGACAGTGTAGTCTCTGACATCACAAACACGGGGTAGCCAGTATAAAGCTTGTAGCAAGACAGAAATCTTTGTCCCCGATGTGTTTAAGATGCCATTTGAACGTTTTCACATTATTCCGGCCATTGCATACAAGAAAGCTTTCTACATTTCTACGTGTAAAACATTTTTACATGTCTACTGCATTGTGCTGTTTCTTTCTAGCATTCATATAAAAAATTTAATGCAACTGGTAGCAATAGCTGCAATGAAATATAAAACTGTTTCGACGTGCAGGTTTTAAAAAGCTTTTTTTTTTTTTTGATAGCGCATCCAAGCAATGCCTGCATTTCTACTAATTCACACTTCGTTCATTAAACCTGGTGATGACGAGTTAACAAATTGAGCAAATTTGTTTTTCAACACAAGTTTCAACTGAAAAAGAATTTTTTCACCTGCTGCACAAAAAAGTGAGAGAGAGAGAGAGAGAACAACTTTAGTGAAAATGCCTGCAGAGTCGGTGAGGCTCCCTCCACGCAGGGAGGACAAGCTTTCACCGCGACGCGGCCACTACGTCAGTCTCGTGCATTGTGCTCCTCGAGGTCTGCGTGCCTCGCTACTTCCGGGGATCCGAGAGGGTCGCCGCCCCCTTCCTGGGGGTGCTGCTCCCTTCTCCTCGGTTTCGCGCGGTCGCTGCCTCTCTAGAGCTGCCGAGACCTGCTGGACGGCCTTGAGTTGTGTCTCTTGGTCATAACTCCTCGTTGCAGCCTCTAGCTGCGGCGGGATCGTTGTCTTCTCGCTGGCTTCACGCGGATTTATACTACAGTCCCAAAGGATGTGGGCCGCGGTGGCTCTCTCCTTAGCGCACAGTCTACAAACGTCACTTGCGTACACGCTCGGACACACGTGCTTAGCTAGCACCGGGGTGAGCAGGGACCCCGTCTGTAATTGCCTGTATAGCACTGCCTCCTTCCGGGTAAGCCCCGGATGAGGTGGCGGCATAGTCTGTCTGTTAAGTCTGTACCACTTCACTATTTCGTTGAAGGTGGTCATCTTGTCCTTGGCACTGCACCGCGACCAACACTCCGAGTCGGCCGTGCTTGCAGCTGCGCGGTTGGTTAGTCCTCGCGCGGCTGAGTTGGCCGTCTCGTTGTGGTTCACGTTCCCGCGTTCCGACACGTCACTGCCCATGTGGGCCGGAAACCACTTGATCACCACAGCTCTTTTGTGTTCGATATGTTGAGGCCTTGCGCAGTATGCGCGCGGCCTCACTACATACCCTACCCTTGGCGTAGTTCTTCACTGCCGTTCTAGAGTCACACAACACTGTAGTGCATCCGGGGTCGGAGATGGCCAAGGCGATGGCCACCTCCTCCGCCCGGTGTGCCTCTCGAGTCCGGACGCTCGCCGCAGTCTTCGTTGCACCCGTCGATGCCCCGACAGCCACCACCGCGTATGCGTCGCTGCTCCCTCGATACTCCGCCGCGTCCACGTAGACGGCGCCTTCTTCTCTGGCGTGGAGGTCCACGAGAGCCCTGGCCCTCGCCAACCTCCGCTCCTTGTTGTGCTCGGGGTTCACGTTCCTCGGGATCGGGTAGACCCTGAGCTTTCTGTTGATGCTATCCGGTATAGGTACGTCTTCCTGCTGGTTGGCTTCCCTCGGCTCGAGGCCAAGGTCCCGCAGTATCTGTCTTCCGGTTCTCGTTTCAGAGAGACGCTCGAGTTGCGCCGTTCTCTGTGCTTCGGCTATTTCGTCCAGCGTGTTGTGGACTCCCAGCGCCATGAATTTTTCGGTACTCGTGCTCCCGAGGAGGCCGAGTGCCGCCTTATACGCCTTGCGTATGGTGGCGTCTATCTTGTTACGTTCGCTCGGCCTCCAGTTGTGGAAGGCGGCAACGTACGTTATGTGGCTAACTGCGAAGGATTGAACGAGCCTAGTCAGGCTCTCCTCCTTCATCCCCGCTCTTCTGTTGGACACCCTCTTGATGAGTCTCATTGCCGCGGCCGCTTTGTCCACGAACTTGTTGACCGTTTCACCGTTAACACGGTTTCGCTGGATGAGCAGCCCGAGCACTCGAATCTTCTCGACCTCCGGTATTACCTGTCCTCCCGCTGTCTTGACCGTAATCTTGGGACGCTCGTACTTGGCTTCCATATTCTTTCTTTTCCTGCCCGCTCCTGTCGGTGGAATCACCAGCAGTTCTGACTTGGCCGGAGAGCACGAGTCCAGACCCGCCCAGCTGCTCCGCGATGGCATTGACCGCTTCTTGCAGCGTTGTCTCGATGTGTCCGTCACTTCCTCCCGGTACCCATAGCGTAACGTCGTCGGCGTAGATGGTGTGCCGGACTCCCGCTACTCTTTTTAGCCGGTTGGCCACCCCGATCATCACGAGGTTGAAGAGTAGCGGGGAGATCACCGAGCCCTGCGGAGTTCCCACGCTGCCCAGCTTCTTCTCTTCGAGCTTCAGGTCTCCCGCGCAGATTTCGGTGGTCCGTTCCGTCAAGAAGTCTTTGATGTACTGGTAAGTCCTTCTGCCCATGTTTAGCCTGGATACTTGGGCCAAGATAGCCGAGTGCCTCACTTTATCGAAGGCGCTCTGCAAGTCCAGCCCGAGTATGGCTCTGTTGTCATTGGTGCCCGTCGTATCGTCGATGATCTCGTTCTTCAGTAAGATCATGGCGTCTTGCGTCCCGAGCTTCTTACGAAACCCAATGATGGAATTTGGGTAAAGCTCCGATTCAACGCTGCCACCTATTCATGAGAACGTGCTCGAGGACCTTTCCCACGCACGAAGTCAGCGAGATCGGCCTGAGGTTCTCTATGTTGGGCGGCTTGCCAGGCTTGGGGATGAGGATCGTCTTGGCTGCTTTCCATTGCTTGGGCAGCCTTCCTTCTTGCCAGCACTTAATTTAATTGTTGTAGAAGTTCGTGAGCGCTTCGATGGCCGCTTCGTTGAGGTTCTTGAGCGCTCTGTTGGTCACTCGATCGGGACCCGCGGCGGACCTGCCATTGAGATCCTGCAGGGCAACTCTGACTTCCCACGTCTGGATGTCTCGGTCTAGCGTCTCGTTCTCGTTGCCTTGGTAATCTGGGTGTCTTTCCGTGGGGGTGGTCGGTAGGTACTTGGCGTCCAAGCGCCTCTTGACCTCGTCCTCCCCGTGTTCGCAGATCGCCTTGTGTAGGATCCTGGCCAGGTTGTTTTGTTGGTGGCCCTTGGTCTTGGTTTCGTCGAGGAGGTGCCGCAACATGTTCCACGTCTTGCCCTTGTGCATCTGTCCGTCGGCTTCGTTGCAGGCCTCGTTCCACTGTTGGGTGCATAGCACCCTGCAGTGGACCTCGATCTGCCTGTTGAGCTCGGCGATCTTCTTCCTTAGACTTCGGTTGGTTCGGCGCTTCTGCCACCTCGCCTTTATGGACTGCTTGGCTTCTATCAGGTGGGCCAGCCGACTGTCCATCTTGTCTATCCGTTCGTCCGTCTCCAGCTCTCTGGTGGCTCCTTCCGTCGTCTCAACGACGTTGGCCGCCCATTGCTCGATGTCTGTAATGTCCAGTTGCACCGCGGGTAGCGCCTTTCGAAAGGCGTCCCAGTCCGTAATGCGATGCTTCCTTATGCCGCTGTTGCCTTGGCCTTCGAGTGGTACGACGACCTCTACGATGTAGTGATCGCTGCCCAGCTCTTGGCCCGTGTTTCTCCATGTTGCTTCTCTCGATCCTCCGTCCGTTTTGACGAAGGTAAGGTCCGGAGTGGTGTCTCTCGTAACCGATGTGCCGATCCTGGTGGAAAGGCCGGATCCGTGATTAGGTTCAGTCCCACGTCGGCGGCGTCTTGCATCAGCTCTCTCCCCTTGACCGTCGTTCTGTGGTAGCCCCAGTCTTGGCTCGGAGCGTTGAAGTCTCCGCACACTACGAGCGTATTGCTCCCCGCGACTGAACTCGCTTTGTGGAAGAGTGCCTTGAATTTCTGTTGTCCGTGGGACGGATTGCTGTAGACGTTCACCAGGAAAATGCTCTCCTTCCTCCTCTTTCCCGTGATTACTTCCACCGTGCAGTGTTCGATGGTGCTTCTGCCGATCGTTTCGTGTTCCATGAAGGTGATCCCTTTCCTAACGAAGGTGCAGACCCCTCTGCCCTTGCCCTTGGACGTGTCCCTTTTGCTCGGCGGGCTGTCGTGCGACCGGTAGCCCGGTAGTCTCGGCGTTCCTTCGCTGTGTGTTTCTTGAATCATTATGACGTCTGGTTTCCTCGTTAGTTGCTGCAAGTGTTGCTGCAGCACCGCTCTCTTGCCGGTAAAGCCATTGCAGTTCCAGTGCCAGACCAAGAGGTCTCTCACTGGTGGTGTGGATGCTGCTGTACGTGCGGTCCCGTCCATGATTGCTGCAGTTTGGCGATGATCTGTGCTTCCATACCTTGTATTTGTGTCTGTATCTGCGTCTGCAGCTGTGCTTGCATCTGCGCCATCATGTTCTGGATCGTGCTCTGTATGTTTGTTGTCATCTGCTGAACTGTTTGCGCTAGCCCAGTGAGGCGTTCGTTGGTTACCTTGCTGGTCGCCTCAAGACGGTCGAGTCTGTCGTCCTGTTTTTCGATTCTCTCCATTATCTTTCGTTCCTTGGCGCCCTCTATGGCTCTCCTCTTGGGAGCCGGTCCCGCCTCTTTCGTGGCTCTCGGGTCCACCTCGACCTCTGGTTCGTCCTCGGTTATCTCTTCTTGTTTCCTCTCTTGTGCGGGCTTCGGCAGCAGCTGTTGCTGTTGCTGCAACGCAATTAATGTCGTTAGCTTCTCGTTGATTTCCTTGATTGTGGCGTCCTGTTCGGCGATTCTCCGCTTTAGCATCTCGTTCTCGTCTCTCAGGGCTTTTACCATCCCGTTCTCTTCTTGGATCGTCTTCGCGGCGTTTTGCGCTGGTGGTTGTCTCTTCTCTGCCATGTTTGCCTTGACTGCGTCGGCCCAGGCGACTCTCTCCCTCGACTGCGACTGCGACGGTCTGTGGCGGCTGGCGCTCTTGCCTCCGTTGCTGTTGTCCCTCTTGCGGCTGCTGTCGCGCTGCCTCGATTCCCCGCGGAGTCTATCGGCAGACGGCGCTCGCAGCGGCGGAAAGCTTTCCGGATCTGGTTGTTGCTGCATGGCTTCCATCTTGCGATCCCATTGCCGTTTTTTGACCACGTACGGTATCTTGTACTTGTTTTTGCATTCCCTCTCGCCCGTTGGATGCTGTCCCCCGCAGCTAGAGCTTGCACTTGGGCTTGCATTCGCGTTTGTGATCCTCGCTGGAATTCACGATTCCGCAGCCGAAGCACACTCTGGTGTCAGGATTCGGGCATACGTCTCTTCTATGGCCGACCTTGCCGCATTGCCTGCACACGTCAAAGTGCTTGCGGTAAAGCCCGCACCTGACTAATATCGAGCCATACTTGACGTAGTTCGGCACTTTCTGTCCTGCGAAGAGTACTATCACCGTGGTTGTATTGCCGATTCGGTGCGCCTCCACCGCTAGGGGGTTGCACGGGTTCACGATGTTTTCGGCTATCTCCTCCGGGGAGTCGTCTACGGCTATGCCTCGGATGACTCCCTTGACCGTGCCGTCCGGCGCCGTTCGGTAGGCGCTGACTTCGAATGTCCTGCCTCCTATGTTAAGGGCTTTGACCTTGGAGTATAGCGTGGCACGCCTCTCGTCCGGGGTGCTGACCACGATGATGTTTTGCTGCGCGTTCGTGCAGATGGTGTCTGCTTTGGCTTCTTCCTTCGTTACTCGAGCCGCCGTCATGACGGCCGACATAATTATTGAAACCTCAGTTCTCGCTACATTGAGACCTCCACGTGGTCTCATGACTATCTTGGTGTCTTCTTTCGGCATGTCTGTCGGCATCCTCGCCGCTTTCGTTACCGAGGCTGCAACTCTCTTTGCAAAGGTGGCCCTAGTCTTGAGTCTAGACTGGCGAGTAATGGCGGCGTACTCACCGTTTTCCTTGCCGGCCATAATCTGCTTGACGCGCTTGCCGGAGGTCGACCAGCCTTCGACTTCTTCCGGTGTAATGCCCTCTCCGCGAACTTCAATGCAAGTGCGCCCGCCGAGACTGCCGATGCTCGGTGCTGACGCCATGTTGTCTCCCATTGACGTGGCCACTTCCATTTCGGACGCCATCTTGGTTGTACTTGTCGCCGGGCAAGGCCTAGCGGCCGGGCCCGTCGCCACAGGTGGCCGTACTCGTGGGAGGCCTACGTTAGGCTTAGCGAAAAGTCCGCACCGCAACAGAAAAAGTCCTCGTAAATCGAGAGAATCACGTACCGCTTGGTCAAAACTGGTACTGGTCGATGTCCCGCACCTTCGCGCACACTTCGGTACCAATTATATCGCGGTAACTGTAAATTAACACTGCGTTAATTGGCATAATAGCAGGAGCCGACGAGAAGCCCGGCTCTTTCGCAGTCGTCTTCCCACAAAAAAGTTTGTTTATTCTTTTTATTTCGGGGATAAGCACGTTGTAAGCAAACGGAGATTATTATTCAGAACAACTGATTTCACTTATTGTCCAGTCCGGAAGGTGCGTTATAACATCTGCTTATTGGTTGACAGCGTAAAGGCTGAACCCAGCAAAAGTTGGTCATAGAAGAGGTCTGTTCTTTTTTTACATGAAGCATATTGTGTGAATACAATCTCATACAGAACAAGTGAAAGTAAGGCTAACATATCTAGACAGTGTCACGGGTGCTGACTTGGCAATTGTAGACGAATTCACCGACTTCTTGCTCAATGACAAAATGTAAACTGAGCCAAAGAAAAAATAATTGTGACTACGACGCAACAGCCACAGTCTGCACATTCATGGAGGGAGAAATATACAAACACACTCAACATAGATGCCTTTAGATATGTGCCCAATTTTTTTAAACATGTCGGCTGAAGAGCGGAAAACTTGCAAAATGTTTTGTACTTCTCTCACTTTCAACACCTCTGTATTCAGTCCTCTCAGCCCTTACTATGAAAAGGCCAGAATTTCAACCAGTTTAGCAAAGAGGGATGTAGCGAAATGGCTCTTTAAATTTGTGGTTGCAGCTTCCATGCCACCGCCGCCGATGAATAACCTGGTGCTGCGCCGATGATGCCGCCAACTAGAAACGACCATAACACCGCCGCCGGTCGAAACCGACACGGCGCTCACCTCTAATTCTAGTACACTCTACTCGTAACACACATATACCCAAGAAAGTGGATGGGAAAACCACGCCACGGTAACTCAATTGGTTAGAACTGTAGTTAGAACATTGCATGCGTAATGCGAAGACGTGGGATTGTTCCCCACATGCGGCAAGTTGTTTTTTCATCCACTCTCATTGCCATTAATTTATTATTTCTTTAATTCAATTAGTAAGTACAAGTAATTTACCTTGTTTTCCTTGGTGTCTCTGTAGGCTTCTCATGATACGATCGTCGGCTCTTGATATTTCTGCTGCACATTTATTGTTCAGGTGCAGCAGGAAAGGCTTCGACACAAGTGGAGTATTCGTAGGAAAGCGCGGAATGTTGTGCTTGCAACAATAGTGTTTGCAAGGACCTTTGCAAATATTGTGAGAATAAATAAGGACACTAAATTAATATATAAGGCCAATTAATGCTCAGGGATACTAGGAAAATGTAGATTATGGTTTCATGTTGAAAAAAAACATATTGGTTTGATATTCAAACAAGTCAAAATTAAGAGGTTGCAAGGAACATTCGTGCGGGATGTGGCCATGTCTGCAGTGAGAAAATTCCTACTTTAACTTTTTGCACGAGAAATCCACGTGGTATCATATCCAATCATGGACGACATTTTCTTCAGCGAATTTTGAAGAATATCTCACAGAGCGCAGGTTCACATATTACAACCCTTCTGTGTATTACCCGCAAGCTAAAGGTTTGGTTAAAAGATTTAACAGGGTATTAAAATTATATATTCAATTGGCCCTGTTAGAACGCCGTGATATAAGAAGAACCGCCACCTCCGTTCCTGACGTCACCTGGACGCGTGTTTCTATTTGCTCCCAAGCCCAGTGCTCGATCGCTGCGCCTCCATGCGCCGCCCGCACGTACGTACGTTTCTAGGTACTTTTTCGCCGAAGCGCAAGAGTTGCGCCTCACGCTAATCAACGATACTACCGCCCGCACCAGAATCGGCATCCGAGGTCAGCTAGACACTAACCCGGACCTTACGTTCGTCGTCCACTCGCAAGACTACGCCTGGACGAACACCGGCGAAACTCTGGGAAGCGACCACTGCATCCTTCACATGGAAATCTATGCACGCGGCAAGCGTCGACGGAAGCATCGCTTCTCGGTTACAAACTAGGACAAATTCCGCGAGTCCAGAAGAACGCAAGCCAGTGAGGGATCCATCGCCAATATCTCATCCTGGACGAACCAACTCCTGGGCGACATGGAAGAGCATACGGAACATCTTGACCCGGAAGACGCCCCGGAAACCTCCAACGTCGACAGCAGGCTGCTCCACATGTGGCAGGCAAGATCGAGCATGCTTCGGCGTTGACAACAGCAGGGGAAAGATAACCAAGCCCTAAAAGAAAGAATCACTCAACTCGACGCAGAGATCTCCGATCACGCGACCGAGGTCACCTGGCAGCACTGGTACCAAATATGTGATCGCATGAGGGGACGCCTCAGCGCAGCCCGGACTTTCAGAACACGCTGCGCTGCGGGCTCATGTTAAGAGGGCGACCAACTACACACTACAGCTCATTCTCCGTGTGGCTAATCGTCACCACGGCATGGGCGAGGGCAATCCGCTTCGACTTGTGCAGGCATATATAACCAGCAGAACCATGTACTCGACACCATATGTCAAACTCGTCACCATATGTCAAACTCGCAGCCACGGACTTAGCCAAATTAAACACAATGATCCGACGAAGCACAAAGGCAGCCTTGGGCCTTCCGGACCACGCGGCCACCGCAAGGCTATAGGCCTTAGGCATGCATAACACGATCGAGGAGCTATTAGACGCTCACCACACAGCCCAAGTCCGTCATCTCTCGAGCGCTAACCCCGGCTGGCCGCACAGTCCTCCGGAAGCTCAGTCTCGAGGCTATCCCCGAGGTTACAGAGTACATGACGATTCCGCGAAAGGTCAGGGGGCACATTTATGCCCCACCTCTACCCCACAACATGGACCCTGAGTTCCATCAGGGCCGTCGGCAGGCCCGTAGTGAAGCCATTTGGCGACGCTACGGCTCGCAAGATGGAGTGGTCTACACAGACGCAGCCAGACACCCTCGCGGCGACTTCATGACCGCGGTGGTAGCGGATCACAACGGAGGATTGATAGAACATACAACAATCAAGGCTGGCCGAGTGGTGGAAGCGGAGGAAACCGCGATTGCCATGGCCATGCATGCGGAAGCGAATACCGTCATCAGCGACAGCAAGCAGGCCGATAGCAGGTTGCGAACGTAGTTACCGCGCCTACTAGGGCGCCCCTCGCGGCGGCGAGCGCGGAACCGGCAGGATACGACCGGCCCGCTTGAGTTCGGAAAGCCTGTATGTGCACTGTTTCGCGCGTAGCTGTTGCCTTTTCTGAGCAATGCCGAAGTGCAACTCGAGCTGTTGAGTAGCTAGTGGGCTGCAACAGCACGTACACCAACTCACGAGGAACAAAGTTTTACAGGTTTCCAAGCCGACCGTATGAAGCAGAACGGCGTCAACACTGGATAGCGCTCGTCCGACGGCATAAGCTGTTTTATATGTTCTGGCGTTATGCCAACTGCGTTATAACGCTGAATTCTTTGCTTTTACAGCAATGATGGCAGCAACGCGACACGTGCAGTCAGTGGCGTAGCTGGCACCCGGGGCCCATAGGTCTTTTTTCCCCTCTCCCCCGGGTTTATTCGAGGAAGGCGAGGATATTGACACGTGTACTTATCTTTATCGGGCGACCACGTTTAACTGTAATCGCACAGCGAGGGTCGCGCCTGCATGTATCCGACGTTTCTGTAAAGTTATCAATGCTTCTACCGCTGTGTGTTGTCGCCGCTGATTTCCTCACCTGACGCGAATGGTGTACAACCTTGTGGAAGGCACGCGGGTCCGAACGATTAGTCTGGAACATTCGACGACTGCTCTATAAAAGCCGACGCGCTTGACCCGCTGATCAGATTTTCGACGATCGCCGACTGTGTTCGCCGCTCTCGTTGTGCTTAAAGTGTAGCCTCTTTTGTGGGCACAGGTTCGCCCAATAAAAGCTACTTTTGCCTTTCACAGTATTGCTACTGTGTTCTTTGACGTCAAGACCACGTGACATCTGGTGGAGGTGCTTGTGCGTACCGAACGCCCCCGCAAAGCCGCGATCCAAGCCCAAAGCCCGAGGACAAAACCAACGTCGCCCAAGACCAGCGTGCTAGCCGCCGTCTGCAAGGACTGCCCCCAGAGCACGGACTTCTACCTGAGACGAGCAGGAAGATTGCCACCAAGTCCACCCCAATGGCAGCCCCAGCATCCCCCGTCGTGCTGCAGCAGCCCAGGGAGCCCCCCAGGTTCCGCGGTTCAACATTTGAGGACCCGGAAACCTGGTTCGAGACGTACGAGAGGGTCGCTGCATTTAACAGCTGGAACAGCGACGACAAACTGCGACATGTCTTCTTCGCATTGGAAGACGCTGCCAGGACATGGTTCGAGAACAGAGAAGCCACCTTAACGACCTGGGACCTTTTCCGAAGCGGCTTCCTGCAGACATTCACAAGCGTCGTACGCCGAGAACGAGCCCAAGCACTACTAGAAACCCGAGTGCAGCTACCTAATGAGATGACCGCGATCTACACGGAAGAAATGAGCCGTCTCTTCCGCCACGCCGACCCTGAAATGCCCGAGGTAAACGTGACCCGCTTCTCCGCAGTGGTATAGCAGAGCGGGCGGTGGTCAGGAGCGCGCCAAATGTCCGTCTTCCTCGCATAGGCGCGCTGGGCGACGGGTGGTCGTGCTGGCGGTGGCGGCGGCGGACGACGGAATATGACGTCACGCTAATATACAAGTCCGGAAGAAAACACTCCGACGCCGACTGTTTATCGCGCGTCCCCATCGATCCCCCGCCGCAAGACGACGAGGACGACGACGCCTTCCTTGGGAATAGCGCGGAAGACTTCACTGCGGCTGCGTGCCTTGCCCGAACAAGGTCGACGCGTTCTATTCTGCTGCCTCGCCCTGTGACAAGCCCCGTGGACTCGTTCGGTTCTCCGGCCCGGTGTGCCCAAGCTGGATCTTCCTTGGTGGTTTGGCTGAGTTTTGGGTGGATTAGACCTAGTTATCTCACTTATCTAATTTTTGTAAGACTTATTTCGCGATTGAATCAGCACTGATGTCTAAAAACTCTCCTGGGCAAGGGCCCAGCCCTTGGTCAGCCTCCCTTTCTCCTGACGATTTGCCTTTGCAATCTTTCTTCCGCAGCGGTGTTAGCAGCATCCCTGTCGCGCTGGTGCCCTCGAACGGAGGATTCATCCGGCTGAACAACCCACAAGCTGTTCAGGCCGAGCTCCAAGCCATGACGCATCATTACCAGATGATTAGCGATGTCCGACAATTTGGAAGAGGTGGGATAGTTTGTAGGTCATCAGATTCGACCTGTGTTGCAGACCTCTTAAAGTGTAAGACTTTCGCATCTGTCCCGGTGAGTGCGTTCATTCCTCCTCATCTAGCATGCACTAAAGGCATTGTCCGGGGTGTAGACTCTCGATTGAGCCCAACTGAGACTCTGGAGAAGCTGTCCGATGCTGGCGTCATAGCTGTATACCGATGTAACCGACTCGTAAATGGGGAAAAAGTTGCCACAGAATCGGTTATTGCTACGTTTGCTGGCATGTCCTGCCCATCTGAACTAAAGTGTGGCCGCTTATTTTTAGAGTGGAACCTCTCGCTTCCCGTCCACTTCAGTGTCGGAACTGTTGGCGTTTTGGCCATAGTGCAGGGGGCTGCAAATCAAATGGACGCTGTCGCGCCTGTGGTGACAACCATTCCCCCAATGAATTCATGCACAGCTGAAACCGAGACGTGCTGCCTGTGTGGAGGAAACCATGCGGCTGACTATGGAAGCTGCTCGGCTAGAGCTAACGAAATACAAGTACTAGAGATAATTGACAGGCGACGATGTTCGCGGCGAGAAGCTATTGCAGTCGTCAAGGAAAGAGCCTTTGGATACGCTGGCGTCACTGCAAGGCATTCTACTTTCCATGAGGATAACTTGCCTAAACTTATTGAATCAGCAGTAGAAAAAGCAATGACAAAGGCTATGCAACATATTGTCACAAGTGTTACCGAATGTATTTCACAAGTGTTTACCGCGCAGATGACACAGCTGTTGCAAACAGCTGCCACACCAATCACCAAATCGATTGTTTGTGCTGCAGAACAGGTAGACAGTTCAGTCCTAGTGCCGAGTACCATATCGGACCCAACATTTGTAGGATCCGATCCTTGTTCTTCGCATCAGTCAGACTCGCAGGTCGACATGGAAACGGGTCATGATATCAGGCCGCAAAAGCGAACTGGGTCTCCAGTAACTAATTCTTGTCCTTATACCAAAAACAAAAAGGGTAATCCTATTTCTCATTCTGGCATCCAGGAAAGTTCATCGCGACGGTAGTCGCTGAATATCAATTAGATCATCACCATAGCTCTTTTAAAAGTACTACAGTGGAACTGTCGTTCCTTGTTCTCTGCTTCAACAGACTTAAATTACTTAACAACTGAACTTAATCCTGACGTCATAATCTTACAAGAAACCTGGCTTACTCCTGAGAAAAATTTTCATTTTAAAGATTTTTGACCTTTTCGATTAGATCGCCTTTCACTAGGAGGTGGTTTAATGATTTTGTTATCGTCTAAATTCTGTCATAGGGCGAAAATAGCTTTCAGGTTAATGTCTCCAGAATGTGAAATTTTGGCAGTGCACCTTAGCATCCCAGGCTACCGTTCATTTTCTATTATAGATGCTTATTTCCCTACGGGCGTACACAGTACATACCAATTGGATAGTGCGCTTGCAAGCTGCAAAAATGAAGTCGTCCTTACTGGTGACTTCAACTCGCATCACGTGTCATGGGGTTACAAAACAGATACATGTGGGACACGTCTATGGGACTGGACCATAGATAAAAATCTTTCATGCCTTAATGTCAGACGACCTACTTTTATCCGTGGGCAATCTCACTCAGTGTTAGATTTGACGTTTTCTAGCACAAGCGTCGCCGTGACATCTTGGACTACGATTGATTTCGGCACAAACAGTGATCATCTTCCGGTATACTTTGAAATTGCATGCCCTTTAACATCAGTTGAACGACACAGCAGAATATTTGTGAATAGCAAAAAATTTAAAGACTGCTTGCGCTCCATCATTGCATCATTACCTAATAGTGATAACGAAGAAATTGGCTTGAACATTTGTTCAGCGTTACAGATGTCCCGACAAAAGTCTGAATTTGTAATTCAGACCGCTAAGCGTTCACCATCTAGTCCTTGGTGGAACAGTGAGTGCACAGGAGTTTATCGACGAAGGAAAGCTGCTTGGAAAAAACTTCTACATAATCAGAGCCCACAAAATTGGAAAGATTATCAATTTACTTCTGCAACCTTCAAACGTGCTATTAAACACGCAAAAGATGAGTACGATAAAAACCATTTCGATTACCTATCTAAATCCAAAAACAAACGTGCTTTATTTAATTACCTTCGGTTTAGAAACAGACTCCCAATGAGCGTTAATGTAGACTCAATCGTCTATACCTCGCAGGAAATGCAGGAGTCCTTAGAGCTATTGGCTAAAGGATTGGAGAGCCGGTTCGCAACGCGCCTTCAAGCTTCTGTTTTTACTCCTGTATTATCGGACTACAAAGAGATCTCCTATTCGGAAGTAGCACAAGTTATGTTACAGTTGCCAACTACAGCGCCTGGCCCGGACGGAATAACAAATGCAATGTTAAAGATTTTCTTTCAAGAAGCTCCACGTGAGCTTCTGAACTTGGTAAACTACTCTATTAGCAATGCATGGATTCCACAAGAATGGAAGATCGCCAAAATTATTCCGTTACTTAAAAAGCAAGGGGCAGGGTACACCATCGACAACATCAGACCAATTGCGTTGACATCAAACATTGTGAAACTTATTGAAAGAGTGCTTCTGGGACACATATTGGAGTTTACTGTCGGAAATCAATTGTTGAGTCCTTGCCCAATTGGATTTCGATCTGGCTATTCAATATGGCACACGCATGTAGACCTTGAAAGTCGAATTAACATCGCCAGACAGAAAAAAGCAGTACGCGGCTTTAGTTACATTAGATATATGTAAAGCCTATGACAGCATTGTACACACAATTTTAACAAATCGGTTACAGAGCCATTGTTTTCCAGGCTATATTGTAGCATGGGTGCATGAATTTTTAAAAGACAGGGAATTCTATTGTTTTAGAAGCGGCTATTCTTCTAGAAAACATAAGCAAACAAGAGGTGTGCCTCAGGGATCGGTACTCTCACCAGTATTATTCAATATTTTACTGAGCACAATCCCCGTTCACCCAGGAGTCAGTACCTACGTTTATGCTGACGACATTGCCTTTTTTGGTATGGCTAGTGACATATACTCTCTTTACGAAATTTTGCAGTCGTATCTAAGGGAACTGGAACACTGGCTGGATAGCTTACACTTAAACCTGAATGCTAATAAATGTGCTATACTTGTTTTTCCAGTTAAAGACCCAGTATAGATATCGCTGAACTACCATCTCGAAGATATTCCACAAGTAGAGTCACTAAAGTACCTTGGAGTTATTTACAACGGAAATCTTAACTGGCGGCCACATATTGAATATATTGCGACAAAAGAAGCTCGTACAATGGGCATTTTGCGCAAGTTAAGCAATCGAAGAACAGGTATGCGCAGAAAATCCCTCTTGATGGTATATAAAATGTACGTTCGTCCGGTGTTAGAATTTGGATGTGTTTTATTCTCAGGTGTTCCATCATACAAGCTTCGGCCGCTAGTTTTGTTAGAACGAGAGGCACTACGTCTGTGCTTAGGCCTTCCAAAATACGTTGCAAATGCCGTATTATACATGGAAGCAAGAATCCCACCCATATTATGCCGATTTCACCTTCTGACCGTTCAGACCTTCTTAAGGCTATATAACCGTCCTCAAATTATTTTCATCTCCGATCCAGAATTATTTTTTCCTGTTCATTGGCCCAGGTTTCATAGACCACAGATTATATTTGTGCAAACATTACTTGACCCACTAAATGTACAAATTCGTGATGTGCTTCCTAATAATACGCATTCAAATTACCCAGAGATCAGGTTCGACGACATTTTCCCGAACCACGCGAAACTACTCCCTTACGGCATCTTAAACGCCATGTTGCAAGACCACCTAAGCACCCTAGAAAGAAACATCATCATTGCAACAGATGCCTCACAGTGCGAGGAAAAAGCTGGCATTGGAATATTTTGTCCTGCGCTCGACTGGTCTTTTTCTTTAAGATTGCCTGATTTTGTGCCTATTTTTCTGGCCGAGTTGTTAGCAGTAATCCTGACTCCCTTTCTGTATGCTCTTGCCTTACCGCTACTAATGAGTCACCCATGCTAAAACTCTTCCACTTACTAGTTCCTGCCCATGTGCTATGTATTCATTTGATTTGGGTGCCTGGTCATAAAGGTTTGTTTTTTAATGAAACTGCCGATTCACTGGCACATGCATCACTAGCCGCTCCTGTTCTTCCTATTCTACCAGTGACAGCACAGATCACGGCGGCAAGATTTCGGATGAGATCAATTAGATCAGCCTTATCAAACCCACATTTGACAGCTTCTCCAGAGTATAAACACCTGGCATTTCCCTGGCATAGCGATTCTTGTTATACAAAGATGCTTGAGGTCTGCCTCACCAAATTACGCTGCCGCATTCCCTCCCTAAATTTCTATTTACACAGGTCGGGTTTGGTTCCCTCTCCCCTTTGTTCTTTTTGTGAGGAGGAGGAGACGATACAGCACTTTCTTCTATCTTGTCGCCGCTTTGCTGCGTTAAGAAAAAGATTGTTGGAGTTGCCGTTTAGAAGAATTGGCCTGGACTTGACGGAACCTGCAATTCTTTCGTTCGGGGCGTCCACTTTGGGTTTCAGCCACAGGGATGCATGCTTCGCTGTCCAAACATTCCTTACAGAATCTAAACGAATGCCCTGCTAAATTCTGTTGTTTATTATTACTTTTAAATTAATTATTTCTCATTCAACAGCACCTTCCTGATTTTATTTTAGCCGGTTATTCAACCCTATTCAATGCTATTCCCAGAGATATTAGGAAATTTATGCCATATATTATTTTGGAATAACCCATCCATTTCTTGGCCAATCCCCAATCGTGGGTGGGAGGCATACGTGCCACAGGCTACAACAACAACAACAACACTAAACAGGAACGAGCCGACCCGGAGCTAAAAGGCCTCGTCGAGTATTTGGAAGGGAACACCGACGTTGTCCCTAGGGCATTTAAGCGCGCGTTGTCTTCGTTCACGCTACAAAACAACCTGCTTGTGAAGAAGAACTTCTCACCAGTCCGCGCCAGCTACCTTCTTGTTGTACCGTCAGCGCTGCGTCCAGAAATACTGCACGCCCTACACGACGATCCAACCGCTGGGCACCTCGGATTCTCCCGGACGCTGTCGAGAATACAGGAGAGGTATTACTGGCCGCGTCTGACCGCCGACGTCGCCCGTTACGTTAAGACATGCCGAGACTGTCAACGACGCAAGACACCACCGACAAAGCCAGCAGGATTGCTACAGCCTATCGAACCTCCTCGCCGACCATTCCAGCAGATTGGTATGGATTTGTTGGGGCCGTTTCCGATACCAACATCCGGGAATAAGTGGACTATCTCACCCGTTTTGCTGAAACTAAAGCTCTACCAAAAGGCAGCGCAGCCGAAGTGGCGAAATTTTTCGTGGAGAACATCCTGCTGCGACATGGTGCCCCAGAAGTCCTCATCACCGACAGAGGAACGGCTTTTACAGCGGAGCTCACCCAAGCCATTCTGCAGTATAGGCAGACAAGCCACAGGAGGACAACTAGCCTACCAGCCGCAGACGAATGGTCTCACGGAGCGCCTGAACAAGACCCTCGCCGACATGCTAGCAATGTAGTACGTCGACGTCGAACACAAGACGTGGGATGCGGTCCTGCCGTACGTAACCTTTGCGTACAACACGGCGGTGCAAGAAACAACACAGATCACGCCGTTTAAGCTGGTTTACGGCAGGAACCCAACGACGACGCTTGTCGCCATGCTGCCGCACGTAACTGACGAAGAGAATGGTGACGTCGCTAGCTATCTCCAGCGCGCCGAAGAAGCCCGACAGCTCGCCCGCCTGCGAATCAAGAGCCAGCAGAGGACCGACAGCCGACACTACAACCTCCGACGACGCTTCGTCGAGTACCAACCTGGCGACCGTGTTTGGGTCTGGACCCCGATACGCCGACGAGGACTCAGTGAGAAACTACTCCGACGCTATTTCGGACCCTACAAGGTCATCCGACGTATTGGCGCTCTGGACTATGAGGTCGTGCCAGACGGCATTTCGCATTCACAGCGGCGCCGCGCACGATCTGAAGTGGTCCACGTGGTGCGCCTTAAACCCTTTTACGGACGCTGACGAACTTCGCCATTTTAGAGCGCAGCTCTTTGGCGTCCGTTCCTGGGTTTCGCGTCGTCGTCGGCGTTGTCGTCGGCCTCGTAACCAGCTCCGCCCCCCTTTCATCCCCCCAGCGCTAGCAGCGACCGACTGATACCGCTGGATGCCGCTGACGCCGCTAGAGAGTCAAGATAACGTGACTGCATAGAACACCGTCGCCGCCATGCAGAAAGAGGAGGAAAGGGTCCCCCCCCCCCCCCCCCTGTTCTTGTGTGGCGGATAGGGTGCTCTTCAGTTGCCGACGCGCCGGTTATTTCACGTAGGCCCCGGCACGTCGACGAATACGTGACCACCTTCCCACCGCTAGACCTGGTTCTTAGCGCTGCGGAAGCGAGGGTATCATATTGTTTGTGTCGGCATCGGCGACGTTGTCCCTGAAACCAACTCCGCAGCTGGGGTTGACTCACTATCGGCGTCAGCGGCATCAGTCAGTCGCTGCTATCTCTTCCCTCCTCCCTTTATCGTGTTGTCCGCTTGCTGCGCGCGCTTCTGCCCCCATCGTTTGCCGCTGGGTGTACACGCCGCCCCCCTCCCCCCTCTTCCTGCGAGTCTCCGGTTGTCAAAGCACCGGCTCGAACTTAATTCCTTTCTTCGCTCCTCCTCCAATGCAACCCCTGTGCGGTGGCAATCAGAGAGCCAGATCGGTGGCGGCGGATCTGTATATGTGCACCGCCCGAGCCGAAATTGCCGCTGCCGTTCGCCCTGTGCGGTGGCAATCAGAGAGCCAGATCGGTGGCGGCGGATCTGTATATGTGCACCGCCCGAGCCGAAATTGCCGCTGCCGTTCGCCACTGCGAAATTATCTGCCAGTTCTTTCTGAGCCATGAGCGAGACGACCGATGGAAGTCCTCCGTCTGCTGCTGCTGCTGCTGCTGCTGCTGCTGCTAAACGAGCTGCCAGAGCAGAGACCACAAAGCTTCCTTCATGACTGTCAAGAACTGTTAGTGGAGTCTTTGTTAAAGGAATACGTGTGAAAAATAAAAAAAAAATTCTGTGATAGCGCATACATGTGTTGCTCGATTTCTTTGCCTCAATCTATCGAAAAGGTGAAACAGCTTATTTGCTGCGCTCAAATTTCGCATTAGGAAGTAACGTAATCGTCGGTAATTTTTTTGTTCTTTTCTTTGCTACGAGTGCTTTTGTTTATTACCTTCGTTTGTTTGCAGCATCGGGTCGATGCTTTTTAAGAGGGGGGTATTTACACGTGTACTTATCTTTATCGGGCGACCACGTTTCGCCGCTTAACAACTGTAATCGCACAGCGAGGGACGTATCCGACGTTTCTGGAAAGTTATCGATGCTTCTACCCGGCTGTCTATTGTCGCCGAACCTTGTGTTATCTGATTTCATCGCGTAACGCGAATGGTGTAGAACTTTGTGGAAGGCACGCGGGTCCGAACGATTAGTCTGGAACATTCGACGACTGCTCTATAAAAGCCGACGCGCTTGACCCGCTGATCAGATTTTCGACGATCGCCGACTGTGTTCGCCGCTCTCGTTGTGCTTAAAGTGTAGCCTGTTTTGTGGGCACAGGTTCGCCCAATAAAAGCTACTTTTGCCTTTCACAGTATTGCTACTGTGTTCTTTGACGTCATGACCACGTGACAATATCAACAATTTCCGTGTGTCTCCAGACGTATATGACAACCTCCCTTTGACGTCATGACCACGTGACAATATCAACAATTTCCGTGTGTCTCCAGACGTATATGACAACCTCCCCCCCCCCCCCCCCCCCCGTTGCTACACCACTGCCTGCAGTGCGTACCAGGGTAGGCAGCAAACAAAGTAGTTTGTTCCCACACTGTACCGCAGTAAAGCTGCGGAACTCTTTCCCAATCCTGTCCCATTCAAACAGCGCTAGGGCTTGCCGAGAGATTTGAGTAGGGGTTGCAGCCGGCTGAGCTGGCCTACACCCTTCTGCGCCCAGTATGTCAACGAAGGGGCAGTTGAGATCGCCAAAATTTTTGACAACGTGGTTTTGGAACCTCCTTTGCACGCACTGAGAAATCGCGAGATAAAAGTATCGCACTTCCAGTAACTTGGGCAAAAATATTTTCCCAGCGTACACAACTGGTAAGTTCAACCCCTTTTTTTGTGTTTGGGGAGAGCAACGTTAGAATACCTCTGGTAGGTCTTACGAGTCGTTCGTATACGGCCCACGTTCTTGGATGAGATGTTTTGGATTCGTATTTGCCGTCCTGTATGTACAGGGAAACTACCGCGGCGTCCTTGCACTTCCCCGCGATGCCAGCACGGCAATCATCATCATCATCATCATTTATTATTCCCTTAAGGGTCCCTTCGGGGACATTACATAAGGGGGGGGGGGGAAACATCGATGTGAAAGTGCCATACATCAGCTCAAAAGAAAAAAAAAAGCAAACAAAGGCAATAGAAAAGTAAATAATAAACTGTAGAATACATCAGGTATAAACAGAACAATGAAAATATCTCAAAACTGAGTAGCAATAGATAAATAAAAAAAGTACACGTAAATGTGGAACATGCTAAACATAAGTGGCAAGAAATAAGAAAAGGAAAAATAGGCGATTACAAGCAAGACGGATTGCTGGGAGAGGAAACGCGAGGAAAAGTGGCTATTTTGGGTTGAAATGGTCTGATAGTAACTGTCTAAATTTGGAGGGATTTGACTCTAAAACCACGGTTTCGGGAAGATTGTTCCATTCTTTTATGGCGATGGGGAGGAAGGATTTATTGAAGGCGTTGGAAGAACCATGCAAACGCTGTATACTAATAAGGGAGTTAAACAAACGGCGAGATGAGCGTATCGGAGCATGTAATAAGTTCTCGCGCAGTGCAGGAAAGTTAAAGTATAGTTTATGAAAAAGACAGAGCATTGCCAGTTTTCGGCGGAGTGCTAGAGGTTCGAGTCCGAGAGTCAATTTTATGTCGGTAACGCTGTGCCAGGGTGAGTACTGGGAAGTTATGAAGCGGGCTGCCCGGTTCTGAATGGCTTCGAGCGACTGACTCAAGTAAACCTGGTGAGGGTTCCATATGGCTGAGGCATACTCCATTTTAGAGCGGACGTATGTTTCGTATGCTAATTGCCTGATGGATGGAGGGGACATAGCCAGAGATCTTCGGATGAAACCAAGTGTTCTGGAAGTGTTTGCGCAGAGTTTGGTGATATGGTCCACCCAAGTTAGCTTGTTAGTTATTTCGACTCCTAGGTACCTGTATGAGTTTGTTACTGATAGCGCCGTGGAGTTCAGCGAGTACGGGAAAAGGGTAGTGGAAAGTTTACGAGAAATGTGCATGTATTTACATTTTGAAATATTAAGCTGCATTAGCCAATCAGAACACCATTTCTGGATTTTGTTTAGGTCGTCTTGTAATGATTCCTGGTCGGTATTATCGGAGATGCGGCGATAAATGACGCAATCGTCCGCAAAAAGACGGACGGATGACGAAATCCCAGATGGCAGGTCGTTGATGAAAATTAGGAAGAGAAGCGGAGCAAGGACGGAACCCTGGGGAACTCCAGAGATAACGTCAGTAGTTTTAGACGCATGGCTGGCGATGACTGTGAACTGTGAGCGGTTAGTTAAAAAGCAGCGAATCCAGGATAAGATAAGAGGGTCGAGTGATAAGCATGCAAGTTTACACAATAGACGTTGGTGAGGAACGCGGTCAAATGCTTTTGAAAAATCTAAGTAGATGGCGTCTGTTTGGAATGAAGAATCTAAATTAAGGTGAAGATCGGTTGTAAATTCGAAAAGTTGGGTTTCGCACGAGAAGCCTGCTCTGAAACCATGCTGCTTGGGGAAGAAGAAAGAATTGTGATCGAGGTGATTAGCAATATGGGAGTAGAGTATATGTTCGAAGAGCTTACATGAGATGCATGTTAGGGAAATGGGGCGATAATTAGAAGGGTCAGCGCGGTCGCCGCTCTTAAAAATTGGCACAACCTTGCTTGATTTCCAGTCATCCGGAATTTGACTGGTATTGAGGGACTGCGTGAAGATGAGCTGCAGGATTTGGCTTGTGAAATGTTTCGTGCCTCTAAGTATTTTAGCAGGAATGTTATCAGGTCCGGGTGAAGTGGACGGCTTGAGGTTATCAATGAGCTTTGAAATTCCCTCAGATGTGATGGTTACGGGTGGCATTGGAATAAAATTTAGGCTCGGCAAAATAATGCTCTTATCCGCTGGCTCGTGGGTGAAAACTGAGGTGAAGTAGGAGTTCATCGCGTCTGATCGCTCGCAAAGCGGAACGTCTGTGCCGTCTAGTCTTTGTAAAGATATGTTATAGGAGCTGTTTTTGTTGGGCTGTAGCAAATTCCAAAATTTCTTGGGGTTAACACGCAATATTTCTAGAAGATCGTGACTGTAGAATTTTCTTTTGGATGACCGCAATAATCTAGTGTATTCGCGAAGGATGCTGAAGTATTTTTCCCATGTTGCAGGGGATCCGGAGTTATTGGCATTACGGAAGAGGCGCTTCTTTTTTCGTGATAGCTTACGCAGCGAGTTAGAATACCATGGCTTTGTGGAATCCCCGCGAATGCAGATGATCGAGTGGGACGTAGGCATCTATGAGCGATAAGATTTTGTGCTTAAAAAGACACCAATTTTCGTTCACGGATCTGGTAGCCATGGACGCTTGAAAGGTGGTGAAAAAGTGTTCCAGGTCGGAGTTTATGCTCGCGAAGTCAGCCTTACTGTAATCACGGATGTATTTGATGGACGGTTGACGGGGGGAGACTTCAATCGCAGCTCCCCGCTAGGATTTGTCTGCTGTCGCCGATCTTCAAGAATCAATGTCGCCTGTAATTTCACGCGTCCACACCGTAGATAACGAAGTAACTTACGCTGAGCTTCACGCATCTCGCTGGTGCATTATTTTTCGTTTGCGGAATATAAACCTAGCAGTCACTTCCGATCAGCGCGAGTTCAACACTTCCCTCGCGTCGTAGACGTGCCCCACTTCAAATAGACGACTTCCTTTCTCTAAATTCTTTTCACGAAAATAGCTATGAAGATCTTGTAATTACCGAAACCCGGTTAAAATTAATATCGGCACGCTGTTTCGCGCCATGGCTACCGTTTGACAGGACGCCAAACACGCAGCGCGGGCTGCTGACGCCGCGAGTAATCCTACCACATTCGCGCGACTATTCGTCAGATGGCGCTAGGGGTCGGAAAGCGAGGGCGCCGCCTAGCACTTGCAACGTGCCCTTGGTTATAGTGTACTAGATTATTCTAGTACACTATACCCTTGGTTTTGCGTCCCTGGCTGTGCCAGGGCGCGCGGTGTGTTCGGGCCAGCCCGCATTCGCGGAGTTTAGGCGGTGTAGGTAAATTTTAATTCTGAATGCTTCAGCAATTGTATGCTTACCCAAAGAGAAAACCGCCCCTTCGTCCGATCCCGTAATACGACGACAGCGAATTTGCCTTTGCGCTGCCTTCCGCTTCAACGGCAATGAAGCGGCGAAAACACAGGGCTGGCGTAGCTCTCAGTTAACGCCTTATTCGGCAACTTTCGGAGATCGGTTTGAAGTTAAGCGGGCCCGCGTCTCTTCGTTCATGGCTACATAATAGAGAATTTTAGGGCGTCCAGTATTCCGGCAAGCGCGGGCGGTTTGCCGGGTGAACGGGTCGTAAACGTGAGCGGCCAGATTGGTGGCGCAAAGCTCAACCACACAAACACGGAGCCAATTGCTATATTCTACTTAGCCGCTGGTGTAAATTTTGGACAGCGGCGTAATCGTGTGGACAATTACTGCCAAAAATTTGCACCAGCTAGCAGCGAAGCAGAATATAGTAGCTTAATTTTAGCTCTGTTTGTCTGGTTGAGCTCTACGCCAACAAGGCGGCTGCACATGGCTGCATCGCTCCGGCCGCTCACGTTGCTCCCGCCCATCCGGCAATCCGCCCATACTACCCCCGTTTAGCGGAATACCGGACACACTAAAATTCTCCAATGGTTTCACGCGGATTAATAAGGCGCTGAAGAGCGATAACGGCTTATAAAATGATCGGAACGGTCATCAGCGCACCTCGGACCTCCAACTCCTTGCGCCGCCGTCGGCACCAGTTCGTGTCGCCACTGAGCTGTCGTTAGTAATGGCCTATAATCAAGTTACATAACATCGGTTGATGACACCTGGCTGCGCGGAGACAAGCTAGTGGCACAATGCTTACGCTGCTTACGCATAGTCTAACTCCCAGAGGAGTTTCTGCGAGATTGTTTTTTTTACTACCTGGACGTTTAATATGCGTCGTGTATGGCGCCAGTGCATTGCTATTGTTTCTGCTGGAAGAGATATAGTGATGTCAATAAGGAAAGGAAGCTTGAGCGCAGTGATGATGTGGCTGATGGTGCGAGGAACCCTCCATGCCCCACGATTATCCCAGCTTTTGTAGATCGAAGCGCCTCGCACACCACGACCAACTTCTTATCACATTGCACATTGTGCGCCCAGGCATAACATCTCCCTAGTCCTACCAAGTACCTACAAGGATCTAGAGCGCTCGCCGTGAAGCTTTGGGAAAAAAATTACCGACGATTACGTTACTTCCTAATGCGAAATTTGAGCGCAGCAAATAAGCTGTTTCACCTTTTCGATAGATTGAGGCAAAGAAATCGAGCAACACATGTATGCGCTATCACAGAATTTTTTTTTTATTTTTCACACGTATTCCTTTAACAAAGACTCCACTAACAGTTCTTGACAGTCATGAAGGAAGCTTTGTGGTCGGAGAAATAGACTGATATATGTTCGACTTGGTACACCAATGCTTGATTCTCAAAGACGAGATCTATACAAGTGCCTCGCGAGGTTGTCACAGCCGTGGGACGCGTTACGAGCGAGAGGAACGGGATGTTCTCCCGCATAAGTGTTAGGAAATTGCTGTTTGTCTTTATGTCAACATTAAAGTCCCCCACTACTAACATCGGTGTGGATCGATGGACGGTTAATGCGAGTTGCAGGAAGTGCACGACGTCTTTCGTGAGTGCGGTAGCGGACTCACGAAAGCGGTATCAGTCGGTCGCTGCTAGCGCTGGGGGGATGAAAGGGGGGCGGAGCTGGTTACGAGGCCGACGACAACGCCGACGACGACGCGAAACCCAGGAACGGACGCCAAAGAGCCATTTGTGTAGCCAGCCCTCCTCCACAGTCTCTCCTCCTCCCTTCCATCATCCTCCCTCGCCCGGAGAGCCGACAGCGCGCATGCGCGGCGGCGGAGCAGGTTACGAGGCCGACGACAACGCCGACGCGAAACCCAGGAACGGACGCCAAAGAGCTGCGCTCTAAAAAGTACCTAGAAACGTGGTACACGCGAGCGGCGCATGGTGGCGCAGCGGTCGAGCGCTAGGCTAGAATAATTATTCAGTTTCCTACAAAATTGAATTTTGTAGAAACACGCGGCAGGGTAGGGCCTCTCCCCTTCCTCCATGGTGCGGGGCCTGATTCAACGCTCCACATGGCGCCACGGCATGGCGTCACCATCGCGCCTTCTCAAAAGTCTCTAAACAATCCTGTCCCTAGGCACAGGACCAGGTCACGTGAGGGATTTTTGTACGCAATTTTGGTGCTGTGGCACGGCCGCTTGATGAAAACATCTCACTGTGGTATAAGAGGGGTAGCACACTCTCAAGTTCAACAAATGGCCACAGAGGGCGAAAAAATCGACTGCGCGCCGCTGCTAACAAAGAAAGCGTAGTAACATCACTTCGGGATGCTTACGTTAGTTCTAACATTTCCCGGTAGAGGCGTCGTAATAAGCGCAATTTTATTTTACAAACTTTCTTTTACAATTACCGAAGCATTTTTGTTACATAAAAAAACGGGGCAAATTTATCATTGCTAATTTGATATTGTACTCTTTGTTAGTAAGTTTATTGTTTCTCTGTTATTATAACCGCAAATAGCGTTCAGCATCATCGATCTTTCACGTGACCTCTGGCAGCTTCAAAATTTTTAGCGGTATTTTCGAGTGCATGGCGGCACGGATTCATTCGTTCGTACACTCAGACTGGTTGCTTCTTTGTTTCTGAAACTAATTTCTTGCGCTTCGATGTCTCGCGTTATTTAACTTGGGGTGACGTTACGCGTTTGCAAGCGGACATGTAAGCCCGAAAGTTGGGTTTCGGTCGTGAGCCATTCGGAACACGTCTGCATCGAAACGGGAGCTGGATTTTGCTGCGGCTGACAACGGCAATAACGGTGAGTCGTTTAACACCGCTGCTTGAATCGTTATATAACATCCGTCGCATTAACTTCCAGGCGGGCACAAGTTAACGAACTAGATCCTGCATTACATATGGGCAGTCAGAATCTCAGTTGCCGTTTCCTAAATAAACCTTTACTTGCGAGGCCGTCGTTATACATACACAACCAGGAAAGAGCGATATCGGAACGCGCGTCTCCTTTTTCATCTTATTGTAGCCGTGGTCGTAGGTGACTGAGTAGCCTTATGAATATACATATGAAACTTTTTTTTCGAGTCCGCCGGCAACTTCTTTCGTCCACAAAACCGAATAATCCTTTGGTAAAATGAAGTGAAAGTATAGAATTTAATGTATTAAACAGTTGAAAGCATGATAATTCACTCATATTTCGTACTTGTTGGTTCCAAATGTTCTTGCTGTTCAGTTTGGTTTACCGTAGGGCATTTATTTTTGCAGTAGTGAAGCGGTGCATCACGTTCGTGCATGAAAATAATGCATCAGTTCTAATAGCTTCATGACGTTCATGCATTTGCTTGTGGAACCAGCAGTGTGATATCTTCTAGTGTATAAATGAACGCACAAATGTTCTCATTTGTGATCTTAATAATACTTAAGCTGTTGACATGCATAGTTAGGCAGACATCAATTTTATGGACAATAGCAATATTTATTTAACATGCTGCTTAAGCACCCCAGAACAGACAGCATACATTTGCATGTGTTCTGTAGTCGCAAACCATTACAATATATATGTCACACCTTTTTGCATTTCATATTGCAAAATTTTGCTTTTTCAATTTCTGATTCAGTCAAAATTTCTGCTCCAGACATGCAGTAATGAGGACGGCACCAGTATAAAGCAACACACTCCACGCACTAAACAGAAGCTGCTGCCTGCTACAACAAGGTCGTTGTGTGGACGTTGGCTACTACTACAAGGTAAACAATACATGGCTCAGAAATAAATATGTTTGATATATGCTGTATTGGCTTGCTGTTTGCAGCAGATATGAATGTTTGTTCATATTTATGGTTCTGTATAATTGGTTCGAACATAAAAGAAAACATATGAGTTTGGCTAATCTGTGCTGTATCTCATGTGTCGCCGTTCTGCCCCAACAGAGTCTATGCCAAGCACATAAGCTTGGTCATCACAGGAGCTCCTATCTGCACCAACAGGAAGGGGCTGGAGCCGAATTTGCAAGGCTTTTACACCACAAACAAAGAAGCGCATGCAGAAAAATATGGATGAGATATCAAGTCTGCAGAGGACTGTGTTAAGACTGAAAAGAGCTTCAGCCACCATTCCACCAGCACGGACATTTGGCTGAGTCATCCAGGTAACTCAAAAAGGACTTTCTAGAAATTCTTCGTCTTCAGATGCACCTGCAACATCCGGCCAAGCACGGACGACGCTGGCCAAAAGAGTGAATTCCATCAGTTTGCCCTTAATCAGCTTCCTAGCCATGTCAATTCCGTTTGTGCCATGTGTAATTTTTCTTCTATAAATGCAAGCTTTTTCTTTGCCCATTTTTGTTAGAGTTCTTTCATCCTCATCCAAACATAAAGATCAACCGATTCTTCGGTGATACTTAATACCAGTCACTGTCTAGTAGCCTAACATATCTGTAGCAGTATCTTCTAGTGTATGTTGTCATGCTCTCCTGAAATAACTGATGCAGCATCTGCATGTGTCTTGCATTAATTAACCTATGCACTATGTGCTATGCACCATTTTACTTTTCTTGATGTTTTTAGCCTTCAAAGCCTGCAGAGCACAGTGGCTTCTCTCTTGAATGCAAGCTTTCTCATTTTCCATATTCCTAGTCTCGTTGATGATTGCTCTTCTTCCTCGATAGCCTGGGTCTTTGCGCAAGCTACACTGAAGTGATTGATTACAGAATCTGGTTTTGCTGCCCCACTTGGTTGTGGTAACTGTGTTACGTTTCTCGGATGTGGGTGCCTGGTCAGTTGCATTGGTAAGCAGTCCCTCGAGGTAAGCATTTGCTCCTGCAGTCGGCAAAACGACATAGACTCCCAGTATACACACACCGTAACCGGTGCTCCCCATTCGTTCTTGCCTGCTGCAGCCATGGGAAAATTGTGCTTGTGGCCTACCTCCGCCATGATTTGCTTAAAACGGAGACCAGCATATGTGCTTACATGGTTCGAAGTGTATGAAGTTGATAGCCGTATGGTTGAAAAGGCCTGCAAAAATGGCTGCTAAAGGTGATGCCCACAAAAGCGACTTGTCCACATTGAGACAAAGTGGGACACAAAGTGTGAGCCACACATTAGAGGCCCTCGAAAGAAAATAAATGTGCATGTTGGAAAGGAGTTAACGCTAAAATGCCGGGTAGTCTATGTCGCTGTGTTGGTTGCGGCAGCAGATGCCTGCGTCACCTGATTGCTTCGCAATGGAAGTTGCTCATCTTCAACGGCAACTGTTGGTTCAAATAGGTGCGAGGCTCTGTCCAATCTGTTTGTACCACTGGTTGTCGTGCGTTACCAGACCACCACATGCAACAAAGGCAAGCATTATGCCTGTATGATGGTTCGTAGCCAATGTATAATGTATTGTCTGAACCTCATGCGGTGACTGATTGCTGTTTAATTTTGCTGTTATGTCACTTGGTTACGGTTGCAGTGTTATGTTTTTCGAATATTGCGGCCTGGTCGGTTGCACTGGGAAGCAGTCTCTCGAAGTAAGCATTTGCTCCTGCAGTCTGCACAGCGACATAGACTCCCAATTTACACACACCGTGATTTGTGCTCCCCGTTCACCCTTTCCTGCTGCAGCCATGGGCAAATTGTCCCTTTGACCTTTCTCGGCTGCGATTAAGCACGAACGGAGACCAGAATACGTGCTTACATGGTCGAACGTGCATGAAATTGGGTGGACAGGCCCGCAAAAGTGGCTGATGAAGGTGATGCCTACGAAAGCGACTTGTCCATATTGAGACCATGTGATACAAAGTGTGAGCCACACATTAGCGGCCCCCGAAAGAAAAGAAAGTGCAGGTTGGAAAGGAGTGAATGCTAAAATGATGGGTAGTCCATGTCGCTGTGTAGGCTGCGGCAGCAGATGCCTGCGTCACCCGATTGCTTCGCAATGCAATTTGGGCATTTTTTAACGGCGACTGTCGCTGCAGACAGGTGGCACACTGTCCAATCTCTTTCTGCTGCTCGTTGTCGCTCGTTAACCTGACCACCACGTGCGACGACGACGGCGAGCCGTTTACGAGCTCGCGTCAATGATTCCATACATGCAACTTTTATTTCTGTTATTACACGAGAATGTACACTGCTTGTCTTCTGCCAATAAAGTCGCATGTTCTGTTCACTCACTTGTGGCTTGTTTGTATTAGAACGCACCGGCTACGCGGCAGCGAAGGCATTGAGGCATGCCGCGTGGCCGGCAGGACAAGCACGGCGCGTACCAGCGTACGCCATAAAGTATAACTGACTCTAGAGGACAAGCTACCCATAGGGCCCATGCATTAAAATCGGGAACCTCAAGAGCGCCGCCATGTTGCTACGCGCCGAGGTTGCCAGCTCCTGAGACGCTTGCTAGACTTGGTGATAGTAGTCAGTTTTAATCCGGCAACAGTAGCAGCGTAGCAGCATGGCGTCTCGCTTGTGATGTTGTGTAGGGCCGTGGTAAACGAGACGGACACACGTCTTTTCGGTAACAAGGTCTAGTTTATTCTGTCAAAAGAGAGAATTGAGCGGGCGCGCGCAGCGCGCCGGAAGTGGCGAGGGCTTTAGAGAGCGAGAGGAGAAAAGAGGGAAAAGGAGCATAGAGAAGTGCAGTGCACGGACCTAGTGCGAAAGGAAGGCAGTAAACACAGTAACAAGAAAAGGGAGCTCGCGCACGACGTTCGGCACAGTGAGTCGGATCATGTGTCCGTGTGCCTGGTGTCCAACACTCGCGAAGGTCCGCTTACGGGAGGCCCGCGGGACGCCCCGCGGAGTTGTTTATGGCTGCGGGGGTGGTGCGCAGCTCCATCGCCGCGCCGCTACAGATTGCTCCCCCCTTAGAGAGGAAGCTGAAGCGACGAACGATGCTCACAATGCACAAGTGGCAGCCCAGTGAACGCGACGAAGAGGTGACGAACCGCGCACTTGCAAGGCGGAGTCCGCATGTTCCGGGGAGTCGAGATAATTAAGCGCGGGTGCCTCGCTGAATGCTGGCTTGAGTCGCTCAAGCGCGATTGTATCTCGTTTCCCATTTACGTCGACGACGAAGTTAGAAGGAAAACGTTCTAAAACGGGGAATGGCCCGAGGTAGTGGGGCTGCAGCGAGCCGCGCACAGGGCCGTAACGCACAAAAACATGTGTGGCTGTCTGCAAGTCCGAAGTGATGTACACTGCACGGGGTTTGTTAAAACGCGTAGGCTGCGGACGGAGGTTTCGGAACACATCGCGAAGCTGGTCGACGTATTCGCTTGCTGTTAGAGAGGAGGTGAGGGTGTTTTCTTCGAAGAAGTCGGCTGGCAGGCGAAGCGAGGTGCCGTAAACAAGCTCCGCAGTAGCGCAGGAGAGGTCCTCTTTGAAGGCAGATCGAATTCCGAGAAGCGTGAGCGGAAGTCTGTCAACCCACTTGTTTGGGCAGCCGTGCGCTGTGAGTGCTGCCTTGAGATGGCGATGAAATCTCTCGACGAGGCCATTTGTTTGAGGGTGGTAGGAGGCAGTTCGCAAGCGTGCTGTTCCGAGAAGTTGAAGTAGCTCCGTGAAAAGGGACGATTCGAATTGCCGGCCTCGATCAGTGACAACTTTCGTTGGACAGCCAAATCGGGATACCCAAATGGAAACAAAAGCTGCGGCGACAGTAGCTGCAGACATGTCGGGGATAGGTGTCGCTTCGGGCCAGCGTGTAAAGCGGTCGACACATGTCAGAAGATAGCGATAGCCTTGGCATGGGGGTAGCGGGCCGACAATGTCGACGTGCACAACGGAGAAACGTTCGTCGGGTTGCAAGAAAGGCTTTGTGGGGGGGACAGGGTACCGCTGAACTTTCGCGCGCTGACAAGGTGCGCACGAGCGGACCCAGTCCCTGATATTTGCGTTCATGCCCGGCCAGACGAAGCGTGATGAGATAAGCTTTTGAGATGCGCGAATGCCTGGGTGTGCAAGAGTGTGATATGAGTCAAATATTTGCTTGCGGAATGAGGTGATTAGGTAAGGCCGAGGTGTGCCCGTGGAGGTGTCGCAAACAATTGGCACATCTTCAAAGGTAACTGATTCAAGCTGAAGAGATGTTGAGGAGTCACGTAAGTGACGGAGCTCAGAGTCATTAGCTTGTTGTGTAGCCAATTCTTGGAGGTTGAAAGGAAATGATGTTGAGATAGAGCTCTTGGAGCGACTGCGTGTGATAGCATCCATGCGACTGAGGGCGTCAGCTGGTGAGTTGTCAACGCCGCTGACGTGGCGTATGTCAGTTGAAAACTCTGAGATGAAAGCGAGCTGGCGCACCTCACGTGGAGTGTATAATGATTCAGAGCGGCCGATTGAGTAGGTGAGAGGCTTGTGGTCAGTGAAGATTGTGAACGAGCGGCCTTCAAGTAGGTGTCGGAAATGCCTCACGGCGAGAAACATGGCGAGCAACTCACGGCCGAAAACACTGTAGCGTGTTTGTGCGGGGGTCATGCGTTTTGAGAAAAAGGCAAGGGGCTGCCACCCACCGTTTACTTTTTGTTGCAGTACCGCTCCGACCGCAGAGCTGGAGGCATCCGTCATGAGCGATAACGGATAGTTGGGGTTGGGATGAGCTAGCAGTGTGGCATCGGCCAAAGCGTGCTTGATAGAATTGAAAGCTTCATCTGTTGTGCTGTCCCAGGGCAGTGCGGTTGACGATTGTTTGCCGCAGAGCAAACACTCGAGGGGTTCCAGCAGCATAGCACAGTTTCTAATGAATCGGCGGTAAAAGTTTACCAGGCCTAGAAACTGGCGCAGCTTCGTGATTGAAGCTGGCTTGGGGAACTCCATGATGGCTTGCACTTTGTGGGGAAGAGGGCGGATGCCGTTGTTATCCAAGCGATGGCCGAGAAAATCAAGTGATGGTACTCCGAACTCGCTCTTGGCAGTGTTGACGACGATACCATTTGCTGATAGGCGCTCAAAAAGCTGATGGAGATGTTGGAGGTGCTCTTCGTGGGATGAGCTTGCCACAAGCAAGTCGTCAACGTAGGCGAAAACGAACGGCAGACCACGTGTGACTGTGTCGATGAACCGCTGTGATGTCTGTGCGGCATTTCGGAGACCGAAAGGCATTCTCAAAAATTCAAAGAGGCCAAATGGGGTAGTAATTGCTGTTTTTGGAATGTCTTCTTGTGCGACAGGAATTTGGTGAAAGGCTCGCACCAGGTCAATTTTGGAAAACACTGTAGTGCCATCCAGTGCCGACGTGAAATCTTGGATGTTAGGCAGTGGGTACCGATCCGGAATGGTTTTTGCGTTCAGGGATCGGTAGTCCCCACACGGCCTCCAGTCACCTGATTTCTTGGGGACCAAATGGAGCGGGGACGCCCAGCTGCTGGACGATGGTCGTACGATTCCAAGTTCTAACATGTGTTCGAACTCTGCTTTGGCAATTTTGAGTTTGTCCGGGGCGAGTCGTCGTGGGCGAGCAAATACAGGTGGACCAGTTGTTATGATGTGATGACGTACATCATGTTGTACGGGCTTTGTCCAGTCTGGTGGTCGCGTGAGGTTGGGGAACTGTTTAAGGAGGCAAGCAAAAGGATCACCAGCAATTGTGGTTGGGGCGACTATAGGCGAGTCACAGGAAACGACGCCATGAACAGACAGCAACGTAGCAGTGTCCAGCAGGCGTTGGCGTTTCACATCGACGAGCAGTCCATGGTGGTCCAGGAAATCAGCGCCAATAAGAGCACGGCGAACATCAGCGACGAGGAAAACCCAACGGAACACGCGGCGCAGGCCAAGATTCAGGGTGAGGGACCGCGACTTGTAAACAGGTATCCTGCTACCGTTGACAGCTTGAAGATAGGAGGTCGGCGGTGTAGTTCGGTCGGAACGTTGCGCGGGAATAATGCTGACCTCCGCCCCGGTGTCCACCAGGCATTGCTGGCCTGTGGTTCTGTCCATGACATGAAATAGGCGACTTTTGCTTTGGCCCTGACCGGTTGTCGCCATTAAAGGTCGGCCGGCTGGTTTCCCTGCCATGCACAAGGACGGAGGCAGTGGCGCGCCTCCTGCCCGAAGCGGCGGTGATAAAAGCATACCCGTGGTGGCGTTTGAGACCGGGAGCGTTCTTCTCTTGGACGCCGTGATCTACTCGAGCTGCGGTACCTTCCGTGACGGGGTGAAGTGCGATGACGCTCCGCAGCACAAACTAATTGATCAAGGCGATTGCAGAGCACGTCGATGGGAGAATCGGCGGAGGATGATGTTTGCGGGGCTGAACTCGCAGTGGTGCTTGATGATGTTACGTTGCACACCGCTGGCGTCACCACCTCCGTGACTTTGTCCGCCAAGCTGGCCAGGCTGTTGAGGTCCATCACCGTGGCTGTAGCGAGTACCATCTGAACGTTTACTGGAAGGCGCTGCATGAACAGTTCCCGCAGGAGGCGGTCATCGCTTACTGTTGTGTTGTCGCTCATGAGCTGTCGCATACGGCGAAGGAGCTGGCTTGGCCGACGGTCTCCCAAGTCCTCTGCGGAGAGCAACTGTTGCATGCGGGATCGCTGCGATGTTGTTGTGCGCTCGAGAAGTGCGGCCTTAAGATCGCTGTATGGAGTGGCGGGAGGCGGTCCAGAAAGCAGGTCGGCAACTTCTTCTGCAGCAGTAGGCGACAGTGCCGAAACAACTAGGTGGTACTTGCGTTGTTCCGTGCGAACGCCAGAGAGAATAAATTGCGATTCCGCTTGAAGAAACCAAACTGCAGGGTTGCGGTCCCAGTATGGTGGGAGTCGGATGGAAACTGAAGAGACGTCTTGTTGCTCGGTCGTGCCCGTAAGTTCAGTGTCTGGTTGCATCTCGTTGCTGTGCATGGCTCCACAATAACTTCGGCAGTGCCGCGAAGAAAACTACGGGTCACCACTTTGTAGAGCCGTGGTAAACGAGACGGACACACGTCTTTTCGGTAACAAGGTCTAGTTTATTCTGTCAAAAGAGAGAATTGAGCGGGCGCGCGCAGCGCGCCGGAAGTGGCGAGGGCTTTAGAGAGCGAGAGGAGAAAAGAGGGAAAAGGAGCATAGAGAAGTGCAGTGCACGGACCTAGTGCGAAAGGAAGGCAGTAAACACAGTAACAAGAAAAGGGAGCTCGCGCACGACGTTCGGCACAGTGAGTCGGATCATGTGTCCGTGTGCCTGGTGTCCAACACTCGCGAAGGTCCGCTTACGGGAGGCCCGCGGGACGCCCCGCGGAGTTGTTTATGGCTGCGGGGGTGGTGCGCAGCTCCATCGCCGCGCCGCTACAGTTGTGATGTGTGCGTGCAGCCGTGTGTTTGGGCTTTATAAGTCGGTTCTTTATTCTATGTTGCGGGATGGTGTGGGTGTGGTCCATGTTGGCCGTACAGCTGGCAGTTATGCAACCGAGGGATGATCCTGTTCAAGTTTCTGGCGGTATGCGGTTTTCAGCGGTCACGCCTGTTGCAGGAGTGTCACTCGACGACGTTACGAGCTCGAAGCTGTGGTCAGATTCCTCGTTGGCGTTCCGTAATTATCTTCGCACGGGCGCGGTATGTTGCAAAAGCCGCTTTCGCGATCTATCGTCGTGACGATAGATCGGGTTTTTTATTATTATAAGTAATGATCCAGCTGTAGGGCACATGTAACCGACAAACGGAAGTCTCAGGAGAGCACCTGAGATGATAGTAGAGCAGGCGGCGCAGGAACTCCAGGGCACCCGAGGGACAGTGGGGGGATCAAAGCTCGAAGCAGAACGGTACGTAGGTTGGGGCCGCCGAGGCAGGTGTGTGCCAGGGAGTGTTCGCACGGACAGCTCCCCAGGCACGCGCAGCCGTGCCTCGCAAGGTCGAGATACTTTAAAGGCACCTGCGCCCATTGTCTTTCTTTTGCCTCGGCGCAGTGAGTACGATTAACGAGAATAATGTGGAGGGCATCCGGTGCAGTCGCGAATGCATCATGACAAATGTAGCTCGCGTCGCCTGGCGTCTGTAGTAATATCAGAGTTGGTTGTATGAACTTTATGCATAATACGCTTTGTTACGGTACCTTAACGGAATGGGTCTAGAGGACGGTGTTGGTACATTTTTTCGTACCGCCCTAATCCTATACCCCCACTACGAACACACACATACCCCCTTTTTTTATGTATACATACAATTCCTTGCCATGACGGATCATAGCCTCCTTTATTTTTGAAAAATAGAGGCGGCTATGGACCGATTGACCAGTTCAAGTTGTCAACTTCTCAGTAACTGTCGTAGGAATCACTGTAATAAACATAATTCCACGATCGGATTGTTTACTTTCATTTTTTGTTGTAACACTGAGGACTACATAGAACTTTATTTTGTATATGTGAGAGAAGTATGTGGATATCACGAGCTTAAGCCAATGTGCGATACACAGACAAAGCAGCTGCTACAACATGAACTGCATTGAGGGCCACACAACACATACGTAATTAAAGGTGCAAAATATAGGGGGAAGCTTCAAAATACGCTCTGTAGCACTGCAAAGTATAACATGTATTGTATGTGTACAATAAATGTTCAAAAATACAATGCATCAATGTCCCATTTGCCTTCAAGTTTATTATGAAGTTCAGGTTTACTGAAGTTTATTATGAGCATATGTACAACAGGAATCTACTGACACAGCCGCAGTCAAGGTGGCTGTTCGAGGTGTGCTGGCTGCCTCAGTGCAAGAAAAAGAAATTGGGTAAATGTCGACACCAGTGCCACTGCTTCTTGCCTCTGACCTGCACGTGCCTCTGCGGCATCTTTGTGCACAAGTGTGCTGGCGTGGTGAGGCGTAGGATTCATCCGAGAGAAAGAGTATTGTTTACATGGAGAAGTGGCTGTTCACATTGCCTGTCACTTTCCCTCAAATGTTTCCTTGGCGACTAGGGTGACACACCCGCAGTCAAGGTGGCTGTTCGAGGTGTGCTGGCTGCCTAAATGAAATAAAAAGAAATTAGATGAATGTCGATACCAGTGCTATTGCTTATTGTCTCTTACCTGCATTTGCCTCCACGGCCTCTTGGTTTGTGGAGTCTGTATGAGGGAGCTGCTGTGGCTAGGCGTAGGCATTGTCTAAGCAAAAAGAAATTTAAAGGCCATTTAAATGGGGAATTATGGAATTAAATGCAGTTATGTCTGCTTCTTGCACTCTTCTTGCCTAAAAGTTTTCAAACATAGTGTCCAGAACACACCAGCACTTTGACTGCTTCTGCTTTTTACCTGCAGGTGTTGTTGCGAGATCCTTAGTATGGCTGCATGCAGCATTGTAACACTTGGTGGATGCATTTGAAGTGGTAGCCAAAAATATAAAGAATCATCCTTGTCTGCACGAATGCTTTCAATTTGTAAATGCAGTGGTAACTATCACTATTGGTGCAAGGCCACCCCACATCTATGCGGCAAGTGCCATAGCTCGAAACTGAATTGTTCCTTTAGTGTTTCACAAGGCATCTGATATGTCCACATTAGATGTGATGTGTTTGTTTTTGTTTATCCCAGTGTGGAGAGAGCATCATTAAATGGCTGAAGTACTGTAGTGCCAAACAGACGACACACGGACGAGCGCTTATGTTCGTGCCTCTTCTTGTGTCGTCTGTATGGCGCTATAGTACTTCAGTAATATGCACCAACTAGCCCAACAAAAAGTTCTGCTGGAATATCATTAAATGGTTTTTTTATTTTTGGGTGTCTTGTTTTTTGGTTTATTTCTGAATTTATCATGATGCTAAAGTGACTTATGCAATGGCAATCAGCTTTTGTTTTGCAGAAAAACAATGCATTTCCTGACCCATTGTTCGAAATCCCCTCACTCGCATAATTTTGCAGAGTATTCTACCTATATTGACTTGCTTGACCTCCACTAAAGAGTCTTGCATTTTCAAATACGACTCTTTCCTTAAAATCATTCGACACTTCTCATCATTTCTGTACCTTGGGCTTCTGATACTCTGCAGTCACCATTTTTGCTTGTTTCTGACTAGAAATATCTTATTTAATTTAGAGCTTAAATTTTACTTTTGGAACACATGGAAGGGCTTGCCATTGCATATCTGCATAAAAGGGAAACATGTTTCATTAAACATTTGCAAAATCCAATCGAAGATTGATGAATGCAGCTTGCAGTGTGATATGACTGAATGAGCCATAAAAGTAACTCATCTCACTTGGTAAATGAAAGCACATATTAGTGTGATGCACAAGATACGTTACACTAACGTGGTGGGTTCTCTTGCTTATACAGCAAAATAATCGGTTCGCAAGAAAAAAATTATTTTTGCATAACCCTTGTATACACTGACTTAAGGAAAATGAGCTGGAGCTGTCCACATGATGTACAATTATTTTACCTGCGAGTATGGTCAACAAAAATGTGTCCCAGCTGCTTAGTGGTATTTGAGATTATGTCAGTATTGCATATGTGCCTGTTGTCTATAATAATTGAATTTTGAAAATGCTCGCAGGGATCTGATGTGCACATCTGCAGTTTATGGATACATGTAAAAGACTCAGCATCAAGTGCAAGTGAACGGTCCAACAGGCCCGGAGTCGATCATGCAAATAGATTCGCTGCACATATTTGTGACCAGAAAAGATATTCCACATGAAATGGCATGCAAGGAAGTGTTGAAAATATTGCACAGTTAACAAAATGCCTACGCTATTAATATGTGGGTTGATGCACTCGTTATGCAAAACGGAGGTGAGGCGTGCAGACAGGACACAAGAGTAGAGTATTTAGTAAACAACACGAGCGCCGCCCACTTCTCTACTCTTGTGTCCTGTCTGCACGCCTCACCTCTGTTTTGCATAATGAATCCTTACCAACTAGCTCAGCTTTCTGTCGTTCTAAGTCTCGATGCACTCGATTTCGTCCGCATTAGGCACTCGCCTCTTGATTACTTCGTGGCACAGAAATACTCGGCGTCAGGCTGTTGATCTGCTGTGGCCTTTGTAGAAGCATGATTGTTCAAAGTGCAACAATTAAACAGATTCTTTGAGTTGCTTGTGGCTTCGCCAGTACAATTCCGGTGCGCTGGTCCGCCTGTCCAGCAATTTCCTACTGAAGGGAAACCTGCAAATAAAAACACCGCTCCGGATGCAGAAAAATGCTCTACTGTGACGCTTCTCAAACGATTGTGATGTACCACAAGAGCTGCCTACTCGCGTGATATTCTCAACAAGGAGATACATTCGTTTACTTACATGTGAAGGTATATGCCAGACCACTTCGGGGCTTCGGTGGCACATAAGGCACGAGTGTGCCATAGCGTCCGATGTCGACGCGCGATCGCATGTCAAACGAAACTACTACGCATCCAAAAAACAGATTCGAAACCGAAATTCGCGTCATCTTTTATTGCATGAATGCGTACATCGTGATTTTCATAAGTCACGGACTTAGCGATCGCTTTCTGTAAACTTAATATTAACGTACCGCCTTCATAAAGCCATCAGGTATGCGTTTTTAGATGACAAAGCATAAGGTGAACTGTACTTGTTCTCAGCTTTTTCAATAGTAATTGCGCTGGCCACATTGACCAGTAGCAACAGGGCGGCGCCCTAGAGGTTCCCACTTTTCCGGCCCAGCTTTTCCTCTAGAGTTGTTCTACTAACTCTATGGCGTACGCTACCGGCGAAAAACGGCCATATTAGATTTTGTTCTAAAAAAAAAGTGTACTTCCGTTTCCGGATTGAGCAACGTCATCTGGCGTCCACCTAAGTAAGTTCCATGCGCTACCGCCATAGAGTTTCCTACAAAAATTGCTACCGCTGCTTATTTTTGAACCATAGAGTTTCTCATTACATTGAGAAACTCTATGTTTCGAACCACTGCGAAAGGTACAGTTTCTCTTCTCTAAGTTGGTTGTTTATTCGTAGTAGTTCTGTGGTGGTATGCCGTGGTCATGGCTGTGGCTCGGGTGTATGTGAAAGCTTGAATGGCCCTACGGTGCGCTGCCACCCGTTACGCATCGCTTTTGTTTAGTAAAACCGTGCATGCGGCCCCGCGGTCCGGTGGCAGCAGGTCAGTGCCTCGCTTTTCATCGCCCGGATGCGGTTGTTCCCACTGGAACTACAGTCATGTATGATTCCGTAGGTATCTGTTGCCGGAGAGACAAATGTCCCGTCTGGCATCGCCAACGTACCTCTCGGCTTGCGCTACACTGCCCCAACAGGCCTTCGATTACTTCCTGTTGCTGGACTTTGAGGCCACCTGCAGCGCGGAGAAAGGGGTGCCAACACCACAGGTGCGCGTAATAACTTTGGCTGTGCACTATGGTACCATAGAAAGCCTTTCCAGAGGCTTTTTTTAGTGGTTTTTCGGTATCGCGCCATGAACACTGTCAGCAAATGTGGTGAGAAGCCTCTGTAGAGTACCGTGGTGGTGAAGCAGCGCACTGACAAAAACAAGGTGAAGACACACAAGATGTACACGACGCTCGCTTCTGGCTTCGCCTTGTCAGTGCGCTGCTTCACCACCAACGTATGATGATAATCACCAACTAGCCCAACTTTCCACATTACTGAACCCCCTTGTAAAGGTTTTTGGTGCTGGCGGTTGTTGGTTGTATATATATATATATATATATATATATATATATATATATATATATATATATATATATACACACACACACACACACGAGCGGTAAACCAGCGCGAGTCCGTGGCTGATTACGAATGGTAAGTTCTTGGATTAAAAATAAGTATCCTTTCTGCATATAATCTGTAGAGACCAGAGCTTGGTTACAAAGGTTAAGAAACAATTGTCGTAAAAGCAGGTATGTGTAAAACAAGCCATTAAGTTGTAGGTTGTGCAGTTTCATGATTTTCCTTGCCTTTCGGGAGGGATTGTTCAGCAGAAACTTGCTCAGAAAAAGAAAAGCATGCAGAGAAACGGAAACCAAGGAACAGCAGCGTTTAGTTCAGTTTGCCCCATTGATTGCAATTCTGTGTTACGACAATGACCAAGGCAAGATGATGCCACTGATCTTTACATTAATCTTTAGAAACATGTGCATCCTCATATTTTATGAAGACCTACGGCCTCAAACTGAAAGCCATCTCTCAACATGCTTTCAAACAGTTTGCTATCATGTCTTGTGTATTGGGTGTGTGATTGGCCACGTCTTTGCTCATGGGTAGGATGCTATAACCATGCACAAGTACGGCTTGTACTACTACACGCACTGGCCTACCTTCAGCAGCCTACCGCCATCACCGTGTACTCCCTCTTTGTGCAAACACAATGAAAAACTCATGCAAGCATGTGCAGTGGTTGCGTGTGCTTGCATTGGCCTCGTTGCTGTGCCCCCTTTTGAAAGTGGCCACTCTAAGATTATCACCCTCGGAACTCCGTGTATAGTGTACATACTACTTGTGTAAACATTTCATATTCATCAGCTGTATAAAAGGCACCAGTCGTATAATTGTAGGCACCAGTTCTATGTTCCAAGACATTACATTGTGCAAACAATATTAACATTTTGGCTTTTAACTAACAGTTTCTGTATTTCAGTGCCGGTCACGCATTTGCAGCTTTAATGAATGCTGTGTGCGACCTTCAGAGTGACCTTGCCTGACATTAAGAACACACCTAAATATAATGTAAAAGCATTGATTTGTTTAAATGCCAACTTTGCATTGGGTCTGTGCAATTTTATTGTATAGGTAGTGAAACGCTAAGATGTCAAAACAAAAATTTGATTATGAATTCAGCTGCTTTTAATGGAGTACATAGAATATTTCTTTTGGCTTTACTCATGTGTGACGGCCACAACAATAACAGAAACGTGTGAGCTCATGGACACCTGCACTTTCTAGGTACTGAAGCTGACTCATAGAAAGAAGTGCTACAGCAAATTACTTAGGGCACTCTGACGCTCGCCAGTATTTTTTCTAGCATTTGGATCCTCATTTAATGTAAAAAAAAAATCGCCAGTCGAAAATGTCAGATCATGTCTGGCCCCATTGCAAATTTTGCTTATAGATTAGAAGCTGTAAGCCGCTGTAAATGGAATGTTATACTGAAATGATTTTTCATATTTGTTAATTATTGGAGGAGACAAAAGAAACTCAACTTTCCTGTTACCATGCCATCAGGAGATGAACGTCACTGTCCATAGAGACACTCTCTCCCCCTTTGCCTCGACTAGTGTCTGCAAGCAACATTCTTTCCCTGCCTTCTCTGACACCCTGAGCCGAGGCACCACAACTTGTTCACGTGATGAACCCCGCCTCCTTTTTTTTAAAAGCAAGGCTTTTCTTCTGTGCGAACCTTGCTGGGTTTCGTTACTGCACCTGCGGCCTGGCCGTTCCCTTGTCAAATAGGCCAACCAAGCCCTGTGGAGCTCGCATGCCGTTGGTTTCCTTGCAGCTCCACCAGATGGTGCTCGCCTCCCCCGCAGCGGCAGCACCGGCCATGTGGGGGAAAGAAAAAGAAAGAACCAGAAAGCTTGTCTTGCACATCCTTGGCGCCACGGTAAAGAAGTAAATGCTTCTTGCAGATTGAATAAATTCGAATTCAATGTATGTGTGCTTATTCTGCCTCTGAAGCCATGAGGTGTTCAAAGTGTTCGTCGTACTCGCTAGTAGTCAGCAAACTCCGCTTAACAAAAGGCTTGCTATAATCTGTGTGTGGGTGTGTGGGTGTGTGGGTGGGTAGGTGTAAACGGTTTTGACTCCTTAGGCACTCGCACAAAGCTTCACTGATATAGATCCGAATTCATTGGATCTGCTGCTATTTCTTCCTTCTCCTTTTTTACTGTGCAGCGCATTACCAGTGGTGGCATTGCGCATTCCACATTGGATGATTGACTAAAGTCACGTGTCTTGGTCCGGGACGTTGCAGGCAGTGTGTCTCGTATGAAGTGCAGCTTCTTTGAGAGAAAGGGCAGGCAGCCTTGTGTTTGAAATTTCACCCGTTCTTGTGCCACACTTCGTAATTTGCAGACATGCTCACCACTGGGTGATCAATGTGATCTGCTTGTTTGTTTGCAATGCCCAAGCTTTGTGAGGGGTCCTTTAAGATTTGCATAAATATGTAGCAGTCTGTTGCTTTTGTTAGCATGAAGTTAAGTTCAGTGGTGGTTGAAGGCTGCTGAACTTGGTGTGCTTTGCAGCAGTGTATCTAAAACTGTGAAAGTATGAAGAAAAAGATAAAGTACAATTAGCATTTAATAAAGAAACCAGTAAAGTAATTGTGCTTTGCACTTCGTAAGCAAACAGAAATGCGACTGCGTAGGTATTTGTTTGCTGATGATGTGCCTTATACATTTTTATAGTGCAGGCAGAACGACAGGGACACAGAAAGGCACATTAGACAACACATAGTGCTAACTTCCAACTACGGTATTACTTCTAGTTTTCATAGCCATGCTTATAGCCCTCAAGATGTCGTAGGACATGTGCACTCTGCTGGGTAGACAAACAAAACTGGAGAAACCACACGCAGACAACTTTGAGGTCAAACTGATTATAGAAGCTATACGTCCAATGCGTATGAACATATTCCAGCTTTTTTATGGATAATGAAATTGACGGCTTACTGATGCATGTGGCACCAAATTTTGCTGTTTCTAGCTTCCATAATAAAGTGTGTCATTTTGCACTTGCTGTGGCTCATAATAACTGTTTATTTTAGTCTGGGTTGGCAGCGAACATGGCCGCCTCTGGGAGTGGCGCACATGCTTTGAAAGATCGCAGATGTCTTGATTCCGCTGCATCTGCGGCTGATTTTATAGATGGATCAAGCAGCAGCGAGTGTGAGGATGGTGCCTTTTTATCGGACTTTGACTCCGAGAGCGATGCCGACGCAAACCAACCTGGAACATCGGCGGCTGCAGTCCGGCACGCCCAACTGTAGTGCTTGCAGTTTAATTTTTGTAGTGGAATACCTGTTGAACGAAAAATTTTGATTTTTTTGGAGATAGTGCCTATTAGACGACAATACATTTTGTATATCTTATTATTTTTTTTACGTATATCTCTTAACAGATACAAGCATGTCTTTACAAACTTTGTTCACTTTTATCCCACAAGCTTGATTCAGGAAATTTATATCTTTTTTATGACATACATATTGTTAATAAAACTTTCGTGCGTAGAAAGTGCATTCATTCTGCTTTTTGTTTATGTATTACATAAAACATTGAATGGAGTAGTTCCTTCAGGAAAAAACAAGCTGACGTATTCTTCAAAAAATGCCTTTTTCCCCATGGTAGGGAAAGAGCTAATATGCCTCTCACTTTGTCCCTATCATACCAACAAGCTTATGTAGCAACCCTCATCGATGTACCTTGGTTACATTCCCTTGATCAAAAAATGACTCGAAACACTGACAGGAGGTTGGCCAGAATCGAACAAAAGCCATACAAGATCAAGTATTTATTATTATTGTTTTTTAAATCTTGCTTTTTCTGCCTTTGAAGAACACAAGGAGAAAACAAATGTTACTGGTCATGGGTGGCAAAAGGGCGAGGATACAGTGACTGCAGGTTATCTGGTGCCTGGGGTTTTTTTCCTAGGAAGGGTATTTTCTTTGCACTTCAAATGCCAAATAATGTGACAGGCATTTTGAATGCACACCTTCCATGGTGCATCTATATATATGAGCCGCACTGTGTAGGGTGGCCATGTGCAGCTTTCTTTTTGTCCTACTCAATCTTAGATTTTTTTTTTCTTAAGTTTAATGCTAAACCAACGTCTTTTTTTTTTTTTCTAAATATGAGGGGAAGTCAAAAAGTAAAGGGACTTTTGAAAAAGGGACATCTAAACTAATGATAGAAAATGAAACATACATTATTTTTCTACATAACCTCCCTGCACTTTAACGCACTTTGCCCAACGTTTCACAAGTTTTTTTTTGATTCAGTCTGAAAAAAAAGTTTTTGGGTTGCACCTGTAACCAATTTTGCGCCGCATCATTGACTTCTGCATCGGTTGCAAGTCTTCTTCCCCTAAGCGCTTCCTTCAATGGTCCAAACATGTGACAATCATTTGGAGCCAAGTCTGGACTGTACGGTGGGTGTTCCAGCAATTTGAATCCCAACACCGTTATTGTTTCGGCCATCCATTCGGCAGAATGTGGCCGAGCGTTATCTTGCTGCTGGATGACACCTTTTCGCAGTTTTCCACGACATTCGGATCTGATTGCAGGTTTCAGTTTAGTTTGCAACACATCACAATAATTCTCACTGTTCACAATTTCGCCTCTTGGAGTGAAACGAACGGCTACCACACCTTCCATGTCCCAAAATAGTGTTAGCATAATCTTACCAGCTGATGGTTGACGTTTAAATTTCCTAACTTCTGGTGATGAGTGTTTCCAAACCATGCTCGCAGCCTTACTTTCGGGTTCGTGATGGTGTACCCAAGTTTCATCTACAGTAAAAATTTGATATAAAAATCAATCTCCCTCGCTACAATAACAAGCCAAATGTTTACGAGAGATGTCCAACCTTTGTGCCTTGTGCTGAACTGACAATTTTTTCGGGACCCACCTTTTGCACACTTCTTAAAAATTTAGCCTGTCATTAAGATGGAATATGCTGAACCATGACTGATACATATGTAAAGTATTGCCAATTTCGTCTACTGTGATTCGTCTGTATTCCATCACCACACCCTTAACAACTTACAAATTGTCCTCAGTTGTTGATGTCGATGGCCTGCCTGATCTTTCCTTGTCGCATAAAGAAGCTCTTCCCTGTTTGAAACACTCTATCCATTCGTAGATCTTGCTTCACAGTAAACAACTGTCACCATACTTCGCTTGCATTTGACAGATAATTTCCACAGGTTTAACACCTGCATACAAAAAGCAAATCACTGCCACCCTCATTTCCTCCTTGGTGCAGATCGGCAATGGAGCTGCCATGTTTAACAGTCTGCTACACTCTAACGACTAAGGCAGGAATAAAAGTTACACGTTCCATAGAAGTGTTGCAGACGACACTAATTCAGCGCTAGATTCTAGCAGTGCTACCAAGCCCTAGTGCGAGAAATTGCAAAAGTACCTTTGCTTTTTGACTTCCCCTCATATCTTGCACTTTGAGACGACATTGACAGACAAATAGCATGCACTTCTTTCTGTGCTTGAAAACGCACAGGTAACCCGTTCTCCAGAGGCTGATAGTAGTGTTGCTGGTTCATAAACTGTGGTACCACCACCCTCTGTGAAAGTTATGGATTGTAACTTAAAGGAGGGTGGACATCTTTCTGAGGCATAATGCAGCTTTAAAAGTTGAAATTGTGCAGCATGAAAAATATGCCCTAATTATGATTACGTATGCATTTTTGTTAGAATGTCGGACTAGTTCTTCTTGAGCAGATATAATGGTAGTAAGTTGTGGTGAATCACTAGGTTTTATTACTTATAGGCTCCATGAAGTGGATAGGGGGTACCATAGAGCAGCATTGATCAGCACTGCTGGTGGCAGCTGTCTTCAGCATTGGGCAGGTGACCAAACACCAGCATGTGTTGGCAATGTAGCTTTCCTTGCAAGTTATGAGTTTTCTTGAGACGGGTGGCCTATCGCACAATATTTTTATGCGTCCATGGAATGGTGTTACTGGGCATGAAAACTTTTGCCTTCCTGTTGACTTAAAAACAATAATTCACCTTGAAAGAATGTTGTAGGCATACAGTTCAGCAGAGGCAGAAAAACGCACGCAAGACAGATTTATGAATGGATATTAATGAGGCCAGATTGGCTACTGTACATGATAATTTATACTGTGTGAGTAGTACTGCAATCATAGCATATAGCGACGGGTGCTTGTGGGCTGTTTGCTAGAAGTTGACCACCACAGGAACATTAGAATGTCAGTGTTAGGAAAGCTGCAAAGAGGTGTGGGACAGCAAAATGTGGCATTTTTCTGTGGCAAGCTCTTCATTCATGCAGGTACCATTTCCTTTTGCACTTTGTGGAAATGGTCACATATAGTCCACTTGCAAAAGACTGTCAGTCAGCTGGCCTGCAAGGCTGTTTTTAAATGAAAAATTCTTGTCCACAATCTACATTTCTTTCATTTCTACCAGGGAGGAAGTGCAAGTATGATGGTGCTCCAAGAATTGCATCAAAAATTTTATGTTGTCATAATTCTCCTGTACCTGTTCTCTCCACAGAGAAAGAATTAATTTGTGTCATTCACTAGCCTTTACAACTGCCATATTCTCTCGTAGTAGAGGAATGTGCATGGGTTTGGCAGTGGTAAAGGTGAAGCTGTTAAAAGGAAACGGTATGGGCACAGCACCTGTGTGCGCACACGCATGTGTTCACAGTTACCTGCCATGGTGGCTTAGTAGCTATGACATTGCACTGCTAAGCCCAAGATTGCAGGTTCAATTCCCGGCTGCAGCTTCCACATTTTGATGGAGGGGAAATGCAAAAATGCTCCTGTACCGTGCATTGGGTGCACACTAAAGAATGCCAGGTGGACGAAATTAATCTGGAGTCTCCCACTATGGCAAGCCTCATAATGAGACATTGTATAGACATGTAAAACTCCAGAATTTATTTAATTTAGTGTTCACAGTTCTGACGCATCTTCTGTACTTTCACTAGCAGAAGGCCGCCTTTTACACGCAGTTCACCATGAAGCAGGCCACGGACAGAAATTTCTCCTGTTATGGTTTCGCCCGTACCTTTGTGGTTCTCTCTGTGTAGTGAATGGCTGGTTGGGTGCACTGAAACCACAGTTGAAACACCTTAGCGACATCCATTGTTCTTTCTATTTTTTAACAAGCCTGCACCATACAGTGGGGGCTGTACAATTTAGTGGTCAGTCAGGACTGGTCAGCAATTATGAATTATATGGGTGTTCTTCTGTTGACTGGTGTTAACTTCGTCCGTTCTATCAACTTGTTATTTCTGACAGCTTCTTATTACTGTTTTACATTTCTGGAAATATAAGACGCTAGTTAAGTTCGCTGACATAATCAGCCTTGCGGGCACTCAGTGCAATTGCATTAAAACCCAGATGCCACATGCCTGACACTCACAAAGGTGGTTTATTCTTTTGTAGCCGAAGGCACGAGTTATTTTGGAACTGTGCTGCTCTTTGAGACAGGGACTGCTGGGGATGGCGCACTTCTGCTGCAATGCCCAAGATATATGGACACTTCATGGATAAGCGTATATTACGCGAGGCCAGGCAGCCGCCTCACTGTGCTCATGTTGCTCAGTGGCATATATGCGCATTCTTGTGGGTTAACACAAACACCAACACTGCAGAGGATGGGGCGTTCCCGTTGCAGTGTGAGAGATACATACATAGTTTATGCCACAGCAGGCATACTGTTATGGAACAGTTATATCATTTAGCAATTGAGCGGGCCTATCATGATTGAAGAGACAATGAGGATGACATGACAATCTGGCATGGACTGTTTGTTCTTGGCAGCGCTACATGCATATGCGCTTGTAAATATATCTGTATATAGTCATTTCCCTGCATCTTTATGTGTAACAGTATGTATGTAACAGGAGACCTGGGAGACCAGAAGATGCGAGTAAGATTCTGCGGCATGTCTGAGCTGATTTATTTGTTTGCAGTACATGCCATTGCGCAGGGGCAACTGCACCGATGTGTGTGACCTTCAAGCAAAAGGGCCATGTGGTGTTCTTTAAGTGTTGGGCTGTGTGTCACAAAAAACGGACTGGGAAAAGGGGCAGTCACAGTGGCTTCCCTGAGCATAAAGTGTTGTCAGAAGGGCAACGAAGATGCTTTGAAGAATTGTCTGCAGGAAGTGCTGTTAGAAGAAACTTGACTACGCTGTTGTATGATCTCAAGGAAATCACAGGGCGTGTTTTGCAGACACGTGCATACCACCGTTTGCCTCCAAACACTCATTGGTTACGCGCCAGAAAACTTATATAAACCCACCATGTTTGGTTAACTTTTTGTGCTCTAGTAAAGACCTGCAAGGAAAATTGCGGGGAGGGGGCAGTTCATATACATGTCCTAAAGAAAAAGCATGAACCACATCTGTGAAGGGAAAATCTGCTTCAAGAACTGAGCACCTGGTGCACAATTTTTTCACATTACTGGGAGACCAGCCTAGAATGTAGTCGGCATACATAACTTTTTATTTACAAAAAAAGGTTGTTTCAAGACTAAGCATAGCTTTGCAAAGCGACGTTCCCTCATTTGGTTGTGTCATGGGGGACAGGTGCCCAACTTCCCAGTGTTGTGGTGGGACTGTGTGTGGGTTGCAGGCAAACTTCATTGCATGGAGCGTACAGTATAGAAATGGGAGAGTAATCAATTGCATGGCAGGCATAAGCAGATGATAATTAGAATATTGGTGCCACACAGAAAGAGAGTCGATTTACTGAAAGATTAGTCCATGGCCACACGAAATTTTTGCAATTAAGCAAGTAAAATTATCTTTAATAACATTAAAGTATCATAAAGTATGTGAGCTATGAACCCTTTCAAGGAGGGAAGCACTAAACACTGATACAGTGTTGTTCGTTACCTACGCTCCTTACTTTCAAGTTTCAGTGTGGGTTTTGCTGATTCAAGTCTACAGTAATGAAAGGCAGAAAGTTGGTGTGGATGACTTGTGTGGCATATTTGCAGCTTGTTCAACATGAAATGCACTGCTAATGACAGCTGCAGTTCACTTTATTTCATGTTGTGTCATTTCGTGTTTCTTGTGCTGTGAATATGTTGCACAAGCCTACAAAAAGGTATTCCTTGCACCCGTTGTCCCCTGCAGAGGCGTCTGCATTAGCAGGCACGTTTGGTGTGTTGCGACACCACGGAACAGAGTACACGGGGCTGGAAGCTCCAGAGCGTAGCCGTGCGTGGCTTACCCATACTTGGGGAAAAAGGGATCCTAGGGGTTGAGCCAATGCTGGTTATTTGGACCTTTAAGGCCCCGCAGTGTAGGCAACACACCCCTTTGGCCTCTGCTTCACATTGAAAGCACCCCGGGCTGACCCACCCAGGAGAAATCAGTAGTTGCCTTTTCCTATCCTCCTCTCAAAACTTCGTCTTTCTCTCTTACTTACCTTTCCCGTCTTTTCTTTCTTCAGATTTTTCAGGCCGCAAGGGTTAACCTTAGTTATAATGTATTTGGTTATAGTGGTTGTGAACAACTGGCGTTGGCAGGCCTTGTTTATACACAAATCCTGTCACATTCTCTTTTTAAGCTCCAAAGTGGGCGACTGCCACTGCTGCCGAAAACTCCATGTGTACTTATGGCTAGCTCTTTCCCCCCACTCTGGTCGCTCCCAACAAAGAGGGAACATCGATGAAGTGTTCCAGTTTTTTTAGACAAGAAGAAAACTTTCCACGATTCCACATAATCTATTTTGAGAAACCAAGAAAGACAGTGATAATAATCTCACGTTTTATAGTTGCGAAACCTCTGACAGAAGCTCTTGGTACAAGCTATAAAGCACCGAAGATGGCGAACGGTGATCTCCTTCTGGAACTCCACAATAAGGAGCAACCTGCCTAACCGAGCATCCTTCGGGGACATCGCGGTGACGCCCCATACCTTATTATGAACACAATTCATGGTGTCGTTTCCGATAAGGATTTGATGGAGTTGGCTGAAGCTGAACTTCTAAAAGGTTGGAATGATCAGAATGTAATGAGTGTCAAATGAATTAAAATGGGCCATAACAGAAAAGAGATCGATACCAAGCACCTAATACTTAAATTTGGCTCAAGCGTGCTGCCCGACACCATCGAGGCATGTGATCTGAAGGTATGTGTTGGACTGTTTATTTGAAATCCTCTGTGAAGACTTAGTTGCCAGCGATTTGGCAATCGTTCACAGAACTGTTGAGTCTGTCAGACTTGTGCGAAATGCAGTGTTCCTGAACACCTCTCTGAATTGTCTGAGAACTGAAATCACGGTTCTCCACTGTGTGAACTGTGATGGGGAGCACATTGTATAGCGCTCAAGGTAAAATAGAACATATCGTTCATGGAAGCAGGAAGGCGGTTGTCCTACCTGCCTAAAAAATTAAATTATGGGGTTTTATGTGCCAAAACCACTTTCTGATTATGAGGCACGCCGTAGTGGAGGACTCCGGAAATTTCGACCACCTGGGGTTCTTTAATGTGCACCTAAATCTAAGTACATGGGCGTTTTCGCATTTCGCCCCCATCGAAATGTGGCCCCTGTGGCCGGGATTCAATGTCGCGACCTCGTGCTCAGCAGCCTAACACCATAGCCACTGAGCAACCACGGCAGGTCTACCTGCCTAAAACCAGCTTTGCCGAAGTAGTGCATCAGGGGGCTGTGGCACAGTGGCTCACAGCGACTGTCTGGCTCATGTGTAATGAGCTGGTTACCTGCCTTCAACATGGAGATGGAGGTAAAGATCCAACTTTAGTTAATAGTTACAGTCCATTAGTGCATATAAAATGTCTTTGCACACTCTTTGAGAAGATGATTAACCGTTGTCTGTTACATTTCCTCGAATCTAGCAAAATGCTTGACCCTGATTGGTGTGGTTTCAGTGAAGGCCATTCTACAACTGACCATCTCGTACGCATAGAGTCAAACATCCATGATGGTTTCATTCAGAAGCAGTACTTGTCCATATTCCCTGATATGGAAAAGGTGTATGACTCCACATATCGCTACAGGATATGTGGGTATTTGTGGAAACATGCTCAGTGTTATAGAAAGCTACTTGTCAAACTGCATATTCCATGTCAGAATTGCTAACACATCCTCCAGGCCATTTCTAAAAAAAAAAAAGTTACCGCAGGGTGGCGTACTAAGTTGTTCACGTTTTATTGTAAAAATAAATCCTTTATGCTCATCAATTCTACACATTTTATTCAGAATGCATTGGTGATGTGCAAATAGGACTGAAATCGTGTAACCTTGCAGCTTGCAAGCGAGAGGTTCAGCTTGGCTCGAACAGGGTGTCAAAATGGGCTAACGAAAATTGGTTTAAATTAAATCCTTATGAAAGCTCCTGCACCCTTTCTACGAGGAGGAGAGGCCTGATCCCAAATGCTGATACTGAACTCGATGGACAGCGCTTACCTCTGCACACAGAGCACACATTTTTTGGTGTCATACTTGACTCGAAACTATCTTTCATGTCCCACATCAAATATATTAAGAATAAGTGCTTAAAACAATGAATATTCTTAGATTTTGTTGTACACAGCAGGGGGTAGTGATAGGAAGTGTCTAATAAACCTGTACAAGAGCCTCGTATAATCCTGTTTGGATTATGGCACTGTGGTGTATCACTGCCACACTGAGCGCATTAGAGATGCAGGATCCTGCGCATCATTTAGGCATCTGCCTGGCCACAGGCGCCTTCAGGACAAGTCCTGTACAGAGTCTTTAGGTGGAATCGAATGAGTGGTCGCTTATTCTGCAAAGGTCATAGTACTCTAGCTTTACGTGTTTCCTGAAAGTGCACGCGAACCCTGAACATCCTTGTTATGCAAATGTAAATGACATGATGTGAGCTACCTTCTTTCATAATTACCCCACATTGAGAGAACCCTTCCCGCTGCATGATAGGAGGCTCAGTGAAGAAATGGGTGTCTCGCTTCTAGAGCGCCGTCTAAAGTCCTCAGCAAGGTCGTTACTGTCGTGGCACTGGGAGATCATTGAATGTGACATAATTTGTAGAAGTTGTGAAGCATGCTCTACAAGAACACATTTGAATTCACTTTTTAGAAATGCAAGCAAAATAATTGTGCCCGGAAGTTTGCATGGATACATCAAAGTCACACGCAGGCGTGTCTTGTGCAGCTGTTGGACCATCATTTTCGGAATCTAACATTCTGCTTCCATTAACAACCATGCTTATGGCTGAGAGGCCTATGCGCTGTTGTCCGTTGTGAAGCATATTAGGTAATTAAAATTAGAGAAGGCAATTATATTTAGACTCATTAAGCATAGTTCAGGCTTTATTGTCACTACAACAGTGTGAAATGCTCGTCGATAAACTCATTGCGTCCATAGCAGCAAAAACTCGCAATGCACCTGTAGCCATCGCAGCTATATATTTGAAACCTTTTCTCTGGAGAAAACCGTGAAGCTATTGGCAAGAACTTTGGGAGGCTGAAATGCCTAAAAAGCTTCACCTAGTTAAACCACAGTTAGGCCAGCGACAACGAAATCACCGGAAGCCGACTTAATTGAGAATAGGACACATGCATGGCATACACTACTCCTCCTTAACTGGTGATAAACCTTTGATCTGTGGGAAATGTAGTGAGGGGTTGACCATCATCCACATATTACTGGAGTGCCGTGAAGCAGTTGTTTAAAGGAAAAAACACTTTTCTCTAGCTTACCGGCAAAGTATTTCTCTTCATCCTGTAATGTTTCTCGGTGAGGAACCTTTATTCTACACGAAATCAGTTTTTAGCTTTTTTTCATTGAAATCCGCTTACTACATGTTATCAGCCCAAACAATTTGTTGCATGGCCTCTCTTGAAAGGCTGCTGCTGCGATGGTAGCATTTTGTATAGCACACACCTCCAGGCCTTTGCTTTTGAAGGGCCATATTGAGGCAGCAGTGCTACTTACAGTCTCACATTTTAGTATATCGCCCCTTCGCAGCATATCTTTTTATCATTTAACACGCTATGTATCATCGTCATATTTTTATTCACATACATATTTTACACACTTTACAGTGAATGTCTTTAGGCCATCATACAGCCGCGTCATATATATACCCTTTGACTTTGACCACACCATCAACTACGTGATACCATTTTTGGCACCCTTTGGCCTTCTCTAGCCGTTGTGCCATGAGATTCCATTAATCATTGTGTACCCATTGTCACTGTAATTAGCTCTTTCAACTTATTTCTTGTGATCGGTATGTACGTCTCTAAAGTATTAAGCTTATTGTATTATATGACATATGTAGGCTGCCATTGGCAAAGGGGCCTCCAAGCCATCAAATACCAACTTTTCTATATGGTGCCCCTTCAAAATACCTTTGCATTGTGATCAACCTATGAATGAATGAATCAATCAGTCCATGAGCAAAAGTGAACTGCTTTGAGATTTGTAAGTTGAAAAGACATAGGCACATACTCTTGTAGAGCCAACAACTTTTCTCACTGTCAACAGTTTGGTAAGTCCTTGCACTCCGTGAAAAGTGTTTCTGGAGAATGGCTGCATAGAGGTGTGCTATGACTGGTATGTCGTGCACGCAACTGCAACATCACAAAGGCAGTTGCTGCTCATGTGCTAAAATGCATGCCTAGGTCTTTTTTTTTTATTTCTACTGCATGTACCCTCTTCCAATGAAGTTGTTCTGCACAGCTGGCTTCTGCTTTTCATCTCCCTAACGTTCTTACAGGAAATAATCGAGTTTCCAGTGCTCAAGGTTAATGGCCGCACCTTTGAGACAGAAGCCACTTTCCACACATATGTCCAGCCACAGGCACACCCTCAGCTGACTGCATTCTGCATAGAGGTAAGCGCTTGCTGCTGCCACTTTCTCGTGTTTGTAAATTATGGATTGGAACTGAACTACATCTTCTGTTGAAAAATGTATACCTTCAATGCTGATATCCTAGTACACATGCAGGATGCTCCTGCTTTATTGTAAAGGACTTTTTTTCAAAGAAGGGCGTAGAAGTAACTGTCTTATGTTTGACTGCCAGGCTCATGATTTGGAAAACATTGTGGCAAAAACTATCGAAGATGATTTTTAAAGTCAGCGATAGCTTTCTTGTGTAGACTAATGTATATCCCCATGCCATCTGTAAATCGCGAAACCTTATAGGCACATCAGCAGACACACAGTGGGGTAATCTCACTGCAAACTGCTATGCCAAATCTTACCACGAAACATTACATCTTGTTGTAATCACAACATCCCATTTGAAACTCCATAGAAACCCCCGCAATCTCTATTATCCTGGCTACAACTTCTTTGCAATGGCTTCCTGTCAAGCACTCACATGAAGTCTAGTAGCGTACGGTGAGGGGCTAGTTGGTATGACATTATGAGAACAAAGAAAAACTGCGCAAAAAAGAACAAGACAGAGAAAGAACCACACGACACAGGCGCAGACTAACAACTGGTTTAATGCTCCAACGCCTCTTTCCTACCAACAATAGAGCGCATGCACACCAACCACAAAGCCCAATGCTGCTATCATGTAGTCAAGCATAGAAACGCCAACTCCTTGTGATACAAATGTGTGGGAGCCTCACTAACACATTTATCTGGCCCTAATCTCGCGATTTCTAAAGCTTCGATTACTTCACGCTCTTTCTTATCCCTTGCGCGTCCGACAATCTTGGTCCTGCCGAAAGGTGGGGTACAAACTTTGCCGTCATGCCTGCAGGTCTTGCAATGCTTAGGAAGATGCTGTCCTCTAGAATCATCTAGGGAATTGGCATGTTCTAATAATCTAATATTAATGCAGCGGCCTGTTTGTCCAACGTACACGTTGCCACAACTCAGCGGAATCTCATAGATGACATTCGCTCTACAGGGCACAAACTTGTTCCTGTGATTAGTGCTGCACTCGATTTTCTTTTTCCTATAAGGTCTAACTAAATTGCACAGACTGGACAGCTTACAAGGTGCCGAAAAGAGAACCTGTATGCCAAATTTACCTGCGACCCTATTCAGGCCGTGCGAGACCCTGTGGACATATGGCATAACTTCATACTTCTTCCTCTCCTGTGGATCCGCCCCACGAGGCTTTGAACTTTGTCAGAAGGACTTCAACAGGGACTCGGCAACAGCCCGAAGAAGGGCCAACGGATGGGGCACTTGCAGCTGAAGTGTGCCTTCCTCCATTACCCCTAGTACGTGACATCTCTTAGCGCCAAAGCCCATACCAGTCAGCTGCTTCACTCTCCTCTGCCTGTGCACCTGCACTTTCTCTCTCCGCTCTTTACTCCTTCTGGTTTTTATTGTCCAAGATCAGGCGATGCCCATTTGAAGTGGGCAAAGTAGCTGAAGAAAGCTGTTGCTTTAACACTATTAACTTTAATGTAGTTCTGTGTGCAACTGAAACTTTTGCTCTTATTTAAGGCTACATACTTCTGTTGTGACTTTGGCATATCCATCCTGGGGTATTGGCGAAGAATGGGCACATATAATGTTATTAATGGGCACATATAATTTTATTAATGGGCACATATCGTTAGGTGGAGAAGAGAGGTTTAAAATATATCTACAGAGTATTTAAAATACATCCACTGGCATACAAGATGAAAGCCAGTCTGCGCGACATCATGGAGCGTCATCGTCTTCTGTACTTGTCCTCAGCTTCGTCTCTGGCAGTGATTGGTAACATGACCCCCGGCGGCAAAGGCGCCAGCCCAGTGTTTGCTAAATTGTCCGAGTGGTATCACTTGAGGTGGGTGACATGGACGACATCGGTAGAAGTTCAATACATGGTGGAATTGAGAGCCGTGATTTCATATGTGATGTCGGTCATTTGTGCACTAGACACGGTATGAGCCAGAGTAAGGTGAAATCAACTTTTCACAAAGGCCAACTCGCTGTGACAGTGTCCAAAGAAGGACAATATCACCAGGGTTGAAGTGGGTATCGCGATGGTGAGCATCATAGAAGCACCATTGCTTTTCCTGTGAAGCGGTAAGGTGCAGACGTGCAATCTGGCGCGTCTCTAGAGCTCTGAAGATGGCATCACAAGCGTATTCTGACGACGTGTCAAGAACAGCGGGAAGGAGTGTGTCAAATGGCAGCGTGGGATTTCTTCCGTACAAGAGATAAAACGGAGAAAAACCCGCAGAGTTATGTTGGTAGGAACTATGTTCAAATGTTACAAAGGGCAGAACGGCATCTGAGTCACGATGGTCAGCAGAAAAATACGTAGCAAACATGTGTTTGATAGTTTTATAAGATGCTCTGTGAGACCATTGGTCTGGGGGTGGTACACCATTGTCAACTAGTGTTTTGTCACACAGCAGTGCAAGAGGTCTTGAACAACATTTGATATGAAATAACAGCCCTGTCTGTGAGAAGCTGTTGAGGAGTGCCATGGTAAAGTATAATGTCTTCGAGGAGGAAATCGGCCACATTGCTTGCACAGCTGGTTGGGAGAACCAGAGTGATTGCGTACTGGGCCGTGTAGTCGGTAGCGACTGCTATCCACTTATTTCCACAGGCAGATAGTCGGAAAGGGCCAAGAAGGTCAAGACCAGTCCTAAAGAATGGCTCTGATAGTACATCAAGGGGTTGATGGTGGCCAATTGGGAGCATTGCTACTTTCTTGTGGCGCTGGCATAGCTCACAGGAAGCGATGAAACGGTAAATACCCGTCCAAAAGAAGTGATGCTAAACATTGTTATATGTCCGAGAGACTCCAAGGTGACCTGTGGTAGGAACATTATGTAGCGGTGTGAGGTCAGTTTGATGCATATGTGTGGGAGTAACCAACAGCAGTCCAGGACCATCAGGGTGCTTGTTGTAGCAGTACAAGATGCTATCCTGCAGCCCAAACATATGCATAGAAGGAAAAGGTGTGTCAGAAGTCAGCCAGAGAATGAGGTGTCGCAAGTAGGGGTCATGCTATTGCTCATCTCTGATGTTCTGAAACACAGTAAGCGACAGCACACAGGTAGACTCGCGTATGTCAGGAGGCTCCATTGGGTCTACTGGATGGTGCGACATTCAATCACATGCAATCGGCTGCTCTTATGCACAACTCTGTATGAGAACTCTTGGGAAACATAGAGCCCACTAACCGAGACATCCAGTAGGATTCTTTAGGAATGAAAGCCAGCATAAGGCATGATGGTCGGTAATAACTGTGCATTACCGGCCATACAAGTAAAAGCTAAATTTACCCACTGCCCAAACAAGGGCAAGACACTCGCATTCAGTAATGGAGTAATTGTGCTTCGCTTGGTACAGAAGACGGCTAGCATACTCAATAACACAGTCGCAACCTTGCTGGCGCTGAGCCAAAACAGCACTGATTCCATGACTGCTGGCATAAGTTCGAACTTCTGGTAGAGTGGTCACATCAAAATGGGTGAGAACTCGTGGTGAAGTGAGCCGCACGGTAAGCTCGGCTAACGCAGCAGCTTGTTCAGGACCCCAGGCAAAAACTGTGTCTTTCTTGAGAAGTTCTGTGAGAGGACTTGCAATGTTAGTGAAATTACATACGAACTGGCGGAAGTATGAGCAGAGGCCCACAACGCTTTGAACGTTGTTGGCACAAGTTGGCACGGGAAAATTCTTGATGGTGCAAACTTTCGGCATCGGTGCAGACGTCGAAAGAATCGACGTGTCCGCGCACGATAAGTTGCTGGTGGCCGAAGTTGGATGAATTGAGCTGAAGCCCAGCCTTGTGGAAAACAGAAAGAATTGTCGAAAAATGCTTGAGGTGCATGGCAAAAGTTGGTGAAAAGATAATAATGTGATCGATGTAGCACAGGCAGAGTGACCACTTAAAGCAATGAAGGAGAGCATCCATTATGCATTCAAATGTAGCTGGGGCATTCATAACCCAAACGGCATCAATTTAAACTGGTAGAGGCCATCAGGTGCAATAAAAGCGGTCTTTTCACGGCCCGTGTCATCAACTGCAATCTGCCAGTGCCCGGAGAGAAAGTCTATCGAGGAAAAATATTTTGCACCATGTAAACAATCAACGGAGTCATCTGCCCGCGGCAGCGGCTACAGGTCTTTTTTTGTTACTTTGTTGAGATAGCGATAATCAACAAAGAAGTACCAGCTGTCATCCATCCTTCTCACAAGCACGACCGGGGAAGCTGAAAGGCTGCAAAAAGGCTCAGTGATATCTCAAACAAGCATCTTGTCGACTTCCTTTTGTATGACTTCATGAAAAACACGGGGAAGGTGGAAGATGGAAATTCAAGACTATGAGCAAAACAAGAACAAAATAAAAACGGGAGCCAATGCTTTGACAAGTGGACTAGTCTTTTTCAAGGTGACATATGCTTTCCTCGGTGCAGTAGCTATATGTACTGTGCCGAGAGAGCACATGTTGTCTTGAAAAAAACAAGTCCACTTGTCTAAACATTGGCTCCTGCTTTTACCTTGTTCTCGTTTTGCTCATCGTTCTGCATGACCTGGTGCTCAGTAGGGGAGACACGATAGCGCTGTCGGTGAATCAGGCTAGAGTTGCCGGTGTGTATCCAATGTTTCACAACGGATGTTTGACCCACTGGTCGGTCATTGAGATAGAAAATGTCCTTGTACGAGGCGAGAAGGCAATGTAGTGCGTCCATATGGTGGGCCGGAAGGTCAGTAACGATCATTGTCGTGAAAGGTTCTAATACTCTGGTTGTAGGGCCCAAACAGGCTGAGGTAGGCTACACAGTGCTACCAGTTACGGCAGAAATATGGTTATCAGAAGCCGGCGCTATGGTTGCAAGAGATATGCCCTGAAATAGCACTTGAGCGCAGACGCGGAAAATCACCACAGGAAGACTGGTGGCATTGTCTTTTACACAAAAGACGGTGTGAGGAAATGCGACGTTCTGAGACAGGAGGATGGTAGCTTTGGGCGACACGACATAATCGCCATTGGCGACAGGCGGATTGGGTGATCCGGCAATATAGGTCACCACTCAGTGAGGTAGGTGAATGTAATCGGTGGAACATAGTCGACTCGGCATAGGATCAGGATGGTCAACGGCATATGGCAGGGCAAATTGGACAGCACCCATGGAGCAGTCAAATACGGCTGAATGTGCCAACAGAAAATCAAGGCCTAAGATGATTTCGCATTGGCACTGCTCCAAGACATCAAACAAAACAGAAGTGTGGTGTATTACTACAGTTACATGGACGAGAAGAAAGGGGGTTAACCGAGGGGCCCGATTTTTATTAGTCATATCATAAGAAGCCAACAAACACTGACATCAAGGACAACATAGGGGAAATTACTTGTGCTTAATAAATGAAATAAAGAAACGATAAAGTAACGGAAATTAAAGTGGATGAAAAAATAACTTGCCGCAGGTGGGAACCGAACCCACAACCTTCACATTTCGCGTGCGATGCTCTACCAATTGAGCTACCGCGGCGTCGTTCTCCCATCCACTTTCTTGGATATTTATGTGTCCTAGTAGAACCCTGGGAGTGTTAGCCAGCGCCACCACTCACAGACCTTGGCGGTGGACGTGGAACGTCTTTTTTGCCGCAGGCGTCACAAGAACGTGATCTTTTAGGGTGAAGGAAACTGGTCAATAAACCCACACATGCTACCTGAAGGCATCAATGTTGCTGGATTCGAGACCCTCGTTATGTAATGAACGAGAAGAATGGGGGTTAACCGAGGGGCCCGATTTTTATTAGTCATATCATAAGAAGCCGACAAACACTGACACCAAGGACAACATAGGGGAAATTGCTATACTCTAATAAAAACTCGCCAATATTTTCCACAGGCTATACTTCGTACACTGTACTTTTCACTATGTCACTGTCACATCAGATACTGCCTGAATTCATGGGGTGTCACTTACATCAGTTATCTAAAACGACTCCAAAAGCGAATGTTGAGAGTCATAAGTCACGATCAACCTATACGTAACATTTTTCAATCGCAATGCGTTCCTTCAGTTCTGATGTTGCCCGACTACAAGATTGCTGTTTCAATCAATAATATAACTAATAGAAACTTACCTCTTTCTGTTGATCTTTTTTCTGTTCCTATATGCAATACACGTCATGCTTCAAACGGTAACTTTAACCTGCCCAAATGTTGTAACGTTTATGGAGAAAGATTAAATAGAACTAAAATTTGGAACATCATCCCCCTTGAAATAAAAACTGCACGTAATTTTGGCTTAGCATGTAAGTCATTTTTTCAGTGTATGCAAGACCTGTGAACTTGCGAGTCTGTTGACAGACGTGGCTCTGAGATTTATGCTCACTATATGTTCCTTACGTATTATAGGTATACTTGTATATGTGTACAGTCGCCCAAATCTTTAACTGGTGTGCGGGAGCGGCGACTTTTCCGTGCGTCAGCGCCGTTTGACGGGGCGAGGCTGGAAACAGTCTGAGGCTAAGCGCATGCGGACAAAGCGCGCTCAGCTGGGCCCATCGTCTACTAGGCTGTTTCCAGCCTCGCCGCGTCATACGGCGCTGACGCCCGGAAAAGTCGCCGCTCCCGCACACCAGTTAAAGATTTGGGCGACTGTACATGTGTATCTAGTATATATATATATATATATATATATATATATATATATATATATATATATATATATATATATTGCACATAGTCTTGTACAAATATTCTTTGTACATGTATTCTCTGATGTTCTGGAAAAATAAAGTTTCAGTTTCAAACTTGTAAAATGTTGTTGGGGGTAGAATACTTCTTGGATGGTCACTTTACAACTTCTAGTGTGTAACTGAACTTTACAACAGAAAATGGTGAGAAGCCCTTAAAGCACAGCTATTCTCAAAAATCATGCCCCTTTTCTATGAAAGGATTCATTGCAACTGAAATTTCTAGACATTCTTTCGATTTGCTTTTCATGCATCAATGATCGGCTGACACAGCAGTTCTCAATACAGTTCCTTGCTGCTCCCCATCGGCATGTACACATGCCGTGTTAAAAGTTTGTGTATAACTGACACTTATACTTTTTATCTTCAACATTCTTGTGTTAGGTGGAGATCGCACACAAGAAAGATTCTGTTAGCTGTGGTTCTTTGGTACAAGCTCCTCGTTTTCCACTATAGAAGCTTTAGCTGCTGTGGTGCTGCAAGTATTTAGTGAAACAGCAGCGGTGACAGAGTCATAGCAATGGAAACAAAATGAGTGAGTCATAAGCAGCAAAAAAGAAAAAAAAAGTGTGGCTAGGTCAAGTGATTGTGGGCAGTGCATGTGTTTAGCGGGCAGTGCTCACAGTGTGTGTTGCACTATGAAATATGAAAAGGAAAGGTTTTATGGATACTTGCCGGTTATTCTAGTTCTGCAACTACAAAACAACTTTGTAGAATTATTGCCAAATAAAATTCCTGATATGTTTTCATGTCGAAGTTTTGCAACTTGGTTAAAAAGCACTGCTGGGCCTTCTTGTGGGAGAGCGTGCTCGCATGGCACATTCTGCTTGTGTGTGCAGCTAACGGGCATAGTGCAAGACATGGTGGATGGTCAGCCACATCTGCAACAAGTGCTGAGCCAGTTTGATGTTTGGATGCGGGAGCAGGGCTTGCTTCAGGCCCGAACAGTGTTTGTCACCTTTGGTGATTGGGACCTGCAGAAAATGTGAGTCTGTACTGCTTAACTCGCGTGTTCATATAAGAACTCACGCGGGGATCCTAATTATTTTTTTATTTCAACAAAAATTTTTATATGACATTGCAAAATCTCTCCAAGCTTATTGTTTCAGTGCACACCTGATGTTGGCTTTCTCAAATAATACAGGTGACAGACGTAGCGACACCAAATTAATTAATTCTGATGGCTTCATAATTGCAAGAATGCAGGTTCAATAGCAACAACCACTTCCAGAATGGGCTACCAGTGTTGGTAACTTTTTTTTTCTTTCTTTCTTTAGAAAGTTGCCAAATCACTGCGCAGTACGCACCAAATTAAGTGAGATATGTCAAGGGATGATGGTGATGCTTTGAATTTTAAGTAATTGATTTGTTTTTGTTGTTTCTGTATATATTCATTATTATCTTATTAACTACCATAACCTGCAGTGGTAAGTCAGTAGTTGAAATGTGATAAGTCAAAATGACCCCAGATTTTCTGAAATATCATATTTCAAGATGTTGGTTTTCTTGGTAAAGCAGCTTTGACCTACCCACATGGCTCACAAATAAGCTCTTCAGCCTTTAGAAGTTGTGACAAATGGAGGTGCACGTATATTTGCCTCAGGATAAAATGGGGCAAAGCAATCAACCAAAGTCTCTCGAGGAATTTACCAATTTTTGGTCTATTTGGCCTATTTTTGGTCACTAATAAAGTGATAAAAGGTCACTTAGACAACAAAAGAGCAATGGTATTGCTAAAGGGACACTAAAGAGAAAAATCACTTCACCTGCGCCAGTGGATCTACAATAACAGAAACATTGCTCTTACCACGAGAAAAGATTTGGCAAGCCACAAAAGGCACAAAAAGGAAAGGCTGGTGGCGACACCACCTTGAAGTTCCCGCACGAGGTCGCCATGGCGTCATGAGTTTAAATGGAGCCTACTAGGGACTAGTTAATTATTATTCGCTATAAACGAACTACATTGTGTTCTAAAGAAGCCAAAGATATAACATGGCAAGTTTTGAAAACCTTTACTGAGCCAATGCGGCCGTAATACGAAAAAATACTTTGAAATTCGTGGCATCATGGTGACGCGGTGCGAAATTAACAAAATGGAACTTTTACCTTTCTTTTTCCTTCCAGTAATCAACTACCAGTACCACTAAATAAATGAAAATAGTGTCCTCAACGAACATTTTATCACTTTAAACAGATTAAATGTTCCTATTTAGTGTTCTTTAGGGTGACTAAAAATGAGCTAAATTTTGTTTTCCATTTCTCCGACCCTGCAAATAATGATTCTAATCAAGGCATGGTAGTTATGGGGCATTAACTTTTCCATTCATTCTCTTTTGATGAGGCTCACAACTTTTTCCCAGATGGTGAGTTTTCCTGGTGTAACGACAAGCAGGCATTGGATCTGGCTGAGTTGGCCCCAGCTCATTCTCCACTTTTCACCAGTGCTCAAGCAGAGGCTATGCTAGTGAAAAAGCTGTTGCTCCACTGTATTCAGGGCAGCTGAATTTCTCAACAGCAAGATTTTGTAGCGGCACCCTAAAGAAGATTTGCTTGTCTTTGAGGAGATTCTACAGGAGTTAGGCATCCTTACGACTCTGAAGTTAATGACTATGAGTAGTGAGGCTGCTGAAGCTAAGTCTTGTCATTGCAATGTTGCAAAGTGTCATTGCAACGTTGCAAAGTATGCCCGACTGGATGTTGAAGCTCACAAGGGTGCTGAGGGTACCACCTGCGCAGTAGGAGAATTCGGAAGTTTTACATCTGGAAAGACTGGTCTGCATTTTGGCGAAATTTTATGCAAATTGATCATCTGCAATAGTAATAAACACATATTGTGCATAAACTCTATGCAGTTGACTTTATCCATATCCATGGTATCCATGACAATGGATATCTGAGGTGCATTTCCACATAAGTATGCCATTGATAATGATGACCTTTGCAGAAATAATGCTAGCTGAATTAGCACTTTTCTTAGATTGTTTTAAGTAAAATAAATTGGCTTAGGCAAGGCCCTTCCTTTGTGTCATGTTGAATGTATGTCACATGCTCAGTAATTTAGAGTATAAATATTGCTTTTTTTAAATGTTGGGATAAGTGTAAATGTATTCAAAATAATTTAAATACGACATTCTAGAATTTTTAACCAAGAATATCGGTGATTGCATTGCAGATAGTATATAATGATAACTCTGCGCTTATGGTCACAGTTTTATGGCTTGTTAAGCATGCTCAAATACTGGAATAAAAAGCTTGCTGTTCAAATTGAACATGAATATCAGAAAAAAGGGGTGCCACTGGGGGTGCTTTGGATATTGAATTGTGTACCAGCTACGTAGTTCTTATTTTGAAAAGTATGGGAATTTATGTATCATAGACATATGCGAAACGCAAAACAAAGCCTATTCAGGGCATTGGTCATGTGGAAAGCATGAAAATTTTTGAATTATCTGGAAAACTTAAATCTTCAATTTCAGGGAAATTGCCTGAAAATGAACATGACAAGGAATACTGTGTGGTGAATTCAACAGTTCACGAAAATGCAGATATTGGCTTGCCCTCAAAACTCTATTCCATCTAGAAAGCTGTTGTAACAAATTTAGTTTCTGCACCTATCATGGAGTGCTCATCAGGAAAGATTGAGTAGGAAGACATTGGTTGGTGTTGCATAGATAGTGCCATTATTTGGTGCAGGTGCAGCCACTGCTAGCGGGAACAAGGGAACCCGTGAAAGCGCTCCGCGCCACCACAGGTGCAATCAAAGCAATAAGCGGAGCACTTGGCGTGTTGTGAACCATATGGAATATGGTTCCTTCCATATTCTGTGTGCCTACATGCAGCATTGATAAGTTGGAACCGCAAGTGCATGCAATCAAGGTACCAACGTGCCATGCTTTTCGTCAATCACTTTGATTGCGCCTGTGCCGCAAGGCATCACGAGGCACCAGTCGTGGCAGTCTGCAGAGCGATGACATAGGGTGCCTTGATGTCAGCGCCACCTCCCGCTGTGTATAGAGAAGCCTGGCATCGAGGCACCCTACTATGACATGGGCTTTTGTTTTCCCACTAGCAGTGACTGCACATTGTATATCATATGTTCTGTAGTTCATCAATACGCCGTTATGCTATGGTCCAGAGCTCATAATTTAATTATAAAGCACTGAGAAACAGCAGATGGTCAGCATCTCAGTTCATGCTTGCCTAAAGTGCTAAGTTGATGACGCGCATTTCATCAGTTGATATTTTCATAATTTTGTTTACTGTGTTGATGATCAATGTATTCAAAATAACGCCTAATTTCACAGCAAATATACTTATGCTATATTTGTATTTATTTGGCTAAATGAGAATCTAAGAAATATGTTGCAGCATCAGTCCTCTCAAGTAACGCGCATGCAGGCTTGGGTACCGTTTCATGCAGTCCAGATGGCACCTCGTCTCTGTGCATGCAAGCCAGGGAAATGAATGAACATATTTTAATGAGGTGTACCTTATTGTCTTAAGCCCCAAGCACAGGAAGCATCCGTATTTGGGGACATTAGTAATGTAGACAAGTTCGACATAAACAAAAGGAGGCTGAGGATTCACTGGAGCAAGGTGGTAAAATATTGTCACGTGGTAGTGATGGTCGAGGACAGAGCAACAAAACTGTGAATGGTGAAACTAACTTAATTGGGCGAACCTGTGCCCACAAATGCAGGCTACACTCAAACCTCAACGAAAGCGGCAAACACAGTCGGCGATCGGTGAAAATTTGATCAGCGGGTCAAGCACGTTGGCTTTCATACATCAGGCATCGAATGTTCCAGAGTAATCGCTGGGACCCGCGTATATTCCACAAAGTTCTACACTATTCACGTCGCACATACATGCAATCAATTTACGCAAGGTTTTGTGAAAGACAGCGGATGGAACCTTCTATAACATTCCAGAAACTTCTGATACATGCAGGCGCATCCTGCGCTGTGTGATAACATTTGTTAGGCGGTGACAAGCAGTCACCCGGAAAAGATAAACAAGTACATGTGTCAATATCCCATTCCTGTGGCATGTGCTCCGCTTCTTGGATAATGTTCATGGACGAACTGTGGTTTCTGCCTGCATTAAACAGATCTGAACGACAATGCATTAAAAGGCTTACTGTCTGTGCTTTAGGATGACATCTAGTAGTCCCTCAATGTTTAAAAGTGGCACCATCTCAGCCATCCTCCCCCACTCTGTGCTTGTTTTTCACTCTCCCATCCTTCGCCTTTGCAGAGGGATGGGCAGTATGAGAACGCTGGCATGATGAGCGGCATCATAGCCAGCTGTGGAAGAAGGCGACGAAGGCGCGAGTAGTGGCACGAGCGCGTTTGTGTGGTTATGCTGAGGGACAGCGACACTCAACCCAGGAACAGGCACATAAGAGCTGCGCTCTAAATGTGTGTGCTCTCGTTATCAAGCCAAAACATTGGGGAGCCACGGCATGCTAGACTTCACGGCTGCTAATGAAGTGCGAAAGAAAGAGGCGTGCACAGAAAGAAGGGTGAAAGAAGGAAGAGATGTGCCTCTGTTGCTAGGCAACACTTTTCTGGGTGGAGCATCTGCTTGCAAAACCTGATGCGCTCTCGTCTCCACTTGCCTGCATTCTTTTTTTCTTGGGTGCCATCTCTCAGGCTTTTCGAACCCATGCGCTGCGATGTCCGCTCTCTGCGCCTTGTCGTCTGCTAGCCTACTGTTTCGGCTGCCGTGAAGGATACTTGGAAATCTAAGAATACCCAGATGTCAGAATATTAGTTCTTAGTACTGAGGCATTAACATCACAGGGAAACTGAATAACAATCGTTATTCTGAAAAGCTTGGTCTTCTGAAATTCATAGTACTGAAATATATTTACGTTGAAACTATAAGAAGTCAGCAGGGGATTTCTGAAAAGTTCTTTAATGTGGTGTTACACACACACACACACACACACACACACACACACACACACACACACACACACACACACACACACACACACACACACACACTGCCAAGAGGCAGTGAACGGGCTGTTACTGTTGGTCGGACGAAGACGACGGCGACGAAGTGGCCAGAGGCACGCGCAAAAGCCTTGCATCAATCGCCGCTGCTTGAAAATAATAATTTGTAAGCCAGTATGCTTGGTAAACCTGACAGCATACTGGCTCCGTCAACCAAGCACGGAACTTCAAAACAGTTGCCGTTTTGGTTGCTCTGCAATGACCACCGAAGTGACAACGGCGCAGCAGCCACAGGCTCCTGTGAGTCTGTTACACCAACGAGACCCGGGAACCTTTTCTGGCATGGATGGCTTGGACGTTGAAGAATGGATTGACATGTATGAGCGCATCAATGACCACAACAGGTGGGACCCCATGCTGATGTTAGCCAACATGATTTTCTACCTGAAAGGAATGGCACGCATGTGGTATCAGATGCATGAAGAAGATCTTACAAGTCGGGACGCTTGCAAGGTGAAGCTGCGTGAGTTGTTCGGCAGACCATTTGGCCGTCAGCTGGCCGCTAAAAAGGAGCTGGGATCCTGTGTCCAGATGGCGACCTAATTGTACATTTAGTACATACAGGACGTGCTGGGCCTTTGTTCAAAAGCTGACACAAAAATGACCCAAGCTGACAAGATTTCGCACATATTGAAGGGAATAGCCGACGACGCATTTAAATTAAATTTACTTGTATTCAGGGACTGTATGACGGTCAATGCCATAGTTAAGGAATGTCAACGATGTGAACAAGTGAAGGGCCGCCGCATCACCCGCCAGTTGCTTCGGCTGCCTAACACCGCTGCCACATCATGCGAGGACCCACCAATGTCTGCGCAGTCTACACCGTCGGAAGATGTAACTCACATTCTCCGCTGTGAACTCAAAGCAATAGCTCCTATGGCTGTCCCTCCAGACGTTCACTCAGCCAACCTGTCCACTGTGTCGCTCATACAAGCAGTCATCTGCCAGGGATTCACAAACCTGGGTTTATCATCTGCCATTTGTTCCAGCCGTGCACCTGAACATACTTCTGCAAATACTACCCAGAACCAGGTCTACCCGTCACGCCACAGAAACCCGGCTGACTGGAGAACGGCAGACGACCGACCCCTATGTTTCAACTGCTTGTGCATTGGACACATTGCCCGTCACTGCCGCAGTAGCTCATCATTACTTTCGGACTGGACCACTGGATCTTGGCATCATCCTGGAGGCAACATTCGATGTTTTTCCCCTTGCTCTGACCTACATGCTTCTGGTGCTGCTGTTCCATGCTCCAGGTTTAGCCGCTCACTGTCCCCACAAGGCCGTCAATCTCTATCGCCACAACCATGCCATTCCTCATCCCCTGCACGGCCCAGCACCTACGCTCCAGAAAACTAGCTCTGGAAGTGATGCTGCATCAATGACCCAGTATAAAAATCCTCTTTTGACTGTACCTGTGCGCCGAAACCTTTTGGACATTCAAGTAGAAGATGTTACATTTACGGCCCTCGTAGACACCAGAGCGCAGATTTCAATTATGAGTGCAGCTCTCCATAGTCAGCTCTGCAAAGTTATGCCTGCTATTCAGAATGCAGCATAGGTCGCTGATGGCAGCACATCTGCTGTTCTTGGAATGTGCATTTCCCAAGTGCGCATTGCTGGCCATCAGACTACTGTTTCGTTTGCCGTGCTTGCGCAATAACCTCACGATGTGATCCTCGGCCTAGACTTCCTCTCGATGCACTCTGCCCTTATCGACTGCTCCTCAGGTGTGCTTCAACTGAAACTCCCTTTTGATCCGACACTCCCAGCTGCTTATGTTCTGTAGAGTTCCTTCATGGGCCACCGCAAGCTGCTAGGTACGTCCCATTGCATCCCTCTCCTCCTGTGTGCGATGATGAATACGTTGTCTCCCTGATTCTCGATGTGGTCCTGGCACACTCTATTGTCCTCCCATGCACTGTGGTCACCGTATGCGAAAACGAAAACCTGTCTGCCTCGTTTGAACTTGGGACTTTCTACCCATGTGCTACCTGCTGGTATCATGCTTGCCACCGTGTCGTCATTGCAGGAATGCGATATTTCTGTGTTAGCCGTCGACGGCCCTCGGAGTTTATTTCTGGCTCTCTCACAACCATCGTGTTGCCATGTGCCAATTTCGAAAAACTTTTGTCTGCAGATCTCCCGCTTACGCAGACAGGCAAGCTTCATTGGGTCTTGCTGTCAGATGCCAATATCTTTGATCTCGAAAATCACCCTTTAGGCCAAACATCAGTGGTTTGGCACATCATCCACACTGGCAATGCTAAACTGTTTCACTGGTGCCCTTATCGTGTTTCCGCTGCGGAATGCGCCATAATCCAAAAAGACGGCGACAAAATGCTGGCCAAGGATGTCATTGCACCGTCCTCTAATCCATGTGCTGCTCCTGTAGTGCTGGTGAAGAAGAGGGGCAACACCTGGTGCATTTGTGTTGATTATTGACACTTCAACAAGATAACGAAGAAAGACATTTATCCCTTGTCCCGTATAGACAACGCACTCGACTGTCTTCATGTCGCCCAATATTTCTTTTCTATTTACCTTTGCTCAGGTTATTGGCAGGTTGCTGATGACCCATTGGACCACAAAAAAACCGCATTCATAACTCCAGATGGCCTCTACCACTTTAAAGTCATGCCTTTCCATCTTTGCAATGCGCCTGCCACATTCGAGCGCATAATGTATTCGCTTCTTTGTGGCTTGAAATGGTCAACCTCATTGTGCTGCCTTGACGATGTCATTGTTTTTTTGCCAACATTTGACAGCCATCTTCAGCACCCCTCTGCGATTCTTGAGGTATTCCGCAATGCCGGCCTCCAGCTCAACGCCTCAAAATGCCATTTTGGATGCTGTGAAATAACAGTACTTGGCCATCTCGTCAATGTGATGGTTGCCCAGCCTGATCCTGAAAAAGTTTGCACCGTGAAGAATTTTCCTGTCCTTTGTCCGGCTAAGGACGTACGAAGCTTCACTGGATTGTGCTCTTATTTCCACCGTTTCATCTGTAATTTCACCGACATTGCATGTCCCCTTACTGTGCACCTCAAGAAAGGATGTTGCTTTTACATGGGGCTCGCCTCAAGCTGCTGCCTTTTTGGCACTTATCAATGCCCTCACTTCTCCTATTTTAGCACATTTTGATCCGATTGCACTGACAGAACTTCACACAGATGCCAGTGACCATGGAATCAGTGCCATCCTCGCTCACTATCAGGGCAGACATGACTGTATTATTGTTTACGCTAGCTGCTTCCTGTCTGCTCCGAAGAATTACCCAATCACAGAATCAGAATGCCTTGCTCTTGTCTGGGCTGTTGCCAAATGTTGTCTCTACCTTTTTGGCCAGACCTATAATGTCGTAACTGGTCATCTTGCTCTCTGTTGGCTTTCTTTGCATAAGGACCCTACAGGCCGCCTTGGTCGTTGGGCTCTTCACTTGCAAGAGAATACTTGTTTTCGGTAGTACACAAGTCAGGTCATCGCATGAAAACAACCTTGTACACTTGAAATTGTCTTATACTAACGAAATTTGGCTTACATTACTCTTGAAGATATGTACAGTGCTAATACCTACTTTAAATTGCTATATCTCTCAGCAGTAGTTGCGAAAGTATGAGGTTATTTTTCAGAGAATTGAGAAAAAAGAAGTTAGTTGAAATGTTCTCATATTTTTGCATAGTTCCAGTAATTATACACGCTGTCTAGCTGGATATCAGCACTTTGCGATTTTCAAAGAGCTAAACAAGCTAAAGCACAATACGTTTTGTGAAAATTTACTAAATAAAAAAGTGCTCGCAATGATGACTATTTTACCATTGGGCATCACATAACTCAAACACTATAGCAGCTAAACGTAAAGTAGTGTTGTTATTGTAATCTGCATATCATTGGCTGAATTTTGAAACCTCTAGTGCAAGTAATAAAAAAAAGTTGTTTTGAGGAGCGTAAAAAAGATTGCAGTTGCACCCCGCTCTTTGATAATGCAGTGATTGTGAGCAAGTCTAATGACAGACAGTTGAGGGAAATTATTGAGGTTGGCCAGATATTCGCACAATCAGCCATGTGCATTGGTGTCCTGCCAGTAGCGCTGACAGATAAAGAAATAAGTTATCTCAGTCACATTAGGTCTTTTTTTTGTAACTTTTTCATGTGAATCAGCCTTCTGACATAGCATGCATGCCCCATCACTTTCTTGGAAACTATTCCTTAAACTTTAGTTGTACGTGAGGGTCTGTTCTGTCCACATTTTTTTTTCACCCTTATTCTACACAACACAACATGAAACAATAGTATTCTAAAACCTGTCCTGTCTTACTTATTTAAACTGTACTGCTTGCTTTTTCAAGCTGTAAATTTTTTTGAATATGTGATTAAGTAGACTGGTGGTGGGCATATGCAGGCTTCCCTCGCAGTGTGCCTACCTGGGCATACCAGTGCCACCATACATGACTCAGTGGATCAACTTGAAGAAGGTGAGCTCAGTGGCTATTCTGACACTTCAGGCTGAGGACCACTGGGGCCGTATTCTGAAACATTCACCTTCCACGATAGTTTCGCCGCCGCGACAGTCGCACTCAATATATCAAGCGGCTGCTTACCTGTGATGTCAGCGTGCAATACCAACACGCATTCTTGAACGCTTCACATCACATGAGAGAGTGCCCCGTGCGAGTGCAGATCGGCTCGTCTGGTTGTTTTCAAGTGTAGGGGCCGCAGTGCGGGTGGCCTGTGCACTGACTATGGTTGGCTACGGCTGCATTAGGTAAAATAAATTTAAAAAGTGTGAAATGTTTTGTTTTAAATGAATCAACAGATACCCCCGCAAAACAATGCATGTAAGATGCCGCCAAAAAGACTACTATAAACTACCACCTCTCATATCTACTACACTCCACCACCAACCGAACATCAAAAGACGTGTTCGTCTATTCAATGCATGTCGAGAGCAGCCATCGACTCCTTGACATTAATGGGAAACTAAAGGTTACTATTAAGTCAACGGGAACTGTTAAAATACCATCACAGAAACCTCGAAACGCTTGTTTTGTGCCAAAGAGAGACTTATTTTAAGATAAAATGCGTTCTGAAGCGTCCGCGTACCTCTAGCGCAGTTCAAATCGCCCGCCCTCCGATCGAGGAGTACTGACATCATGGTCTCATAGTGACGTTGCGCCATCGGTGAGTAGAACGGCGTCCGCAGACGGCACTATGGCTTTTCTGCGCAAAACGCAAGCGCGCGGCCAGAAACAGAGCCAAGACAGAGCCGACAGCAGAGTGAAAGCGGGAGTATGGTGGCTAGCGGAAGGAGAAACGAATTACGTCCCACATTACGTCCCACGGCACACGGAGAGTCCGTTTTCGTTAAACTATAGGCTGCGGCGAGCTCGCAGCGTGGTCGGCGTGGTCTGTGAGAAGTGACGAGCCTTCTCGCACTCGCAGCAGGGCATAAAAAAGTGCGAATCGACGCAAAACTCGGCCTAGAAACGTGCTTCGCCACAGCCAGGGCTCAATACGACCCAAGCTGGCACGACCCAGATGTCGTTTCCCGCACCGCCACCAGGTGCCGCTACTATACCTCAAACTCCAGCGCAAGACACCCATAAGCTGGTACTTCATTCTATGACGCAAACTTCGACGCTCGTCGCAATGGACCCTGACACCGACAGATTGGCTCGCGATGGTGGGCTCAACTTCAGCAATTTGAGCACCAACGAGCGTGGCCTGCTGCTGAGGGCTCGCACTGCCGGCGTTGTTGCGTACTATGACGGCGGCCTCGACACCGGCTCTCTGGAGCGGGAAAGCAACGAGGGCTTCCCACGACATCACATGGACGTGGCATTCTCGCTGCTTGTTCCAAATGAAAGTTTCGCGAGCCAGCAGAACCCTCACAGCACGACGCGATAACGAAAGTACTGAAACGCCAAAGCATGCGCGGCGCAGAGTCGAGCGCGCAGAGTCGAGCGAAAACGAAACCTTTCGAACACCCATATTACTGAAGGGTAACGTCAAAATGTTATTTTTTCTTAGAATCGAATAGACGTAGACAAGTAGCATTTTTTCCCGTCTTATAATCAAATGAAGTGATATTTTGAATACGAGTAGTTGAGTATTAGTAACACAAATTATGAGGAGTCCTTTCGTCATCGGGCTAGTACCGGTATGTCGCTGGGGGGTCTCAAATCGTGTCATGCATTTACCTCAATTTCTCGGTTACTAAAGCTCTGTTCGCGATTGAATTGACGCCTTAGACGTTCTAGAACATTGCTCTACCACTTTAACTTGAGTTTCTGGTAACCTTTAGTGTCCCTTTAAAATGACGTAGGCCGGAACCACTAGATGGCGCTGTTTATTTTCCGGTTTTGCTAAAAGAGCCAATTCAAGCGCCGTTGGTGGAGGCGTGGCCAAGGCGATAGTTACGTGTAAGGCGAACGTTTCAGAATATGGGCCCTAGTTTGGTCCATTTCCTGTCCTGGGCAGGATTCTCTAAGTTGCCGTAGCTTCTCTGCGATAATAGCAATTATATGGACACTGCAGGTGTATTTCTGCTGTCGCCATCGCCGTGATGTTCTGCATTAAGTCCAAGTGCGATAACATCGTTGGCCCGCGCCATATGCAGTAGGTGCGAGTGAATGCATGCGAGAGCAGAGTTTGGTGGCTTGATCTCATGCACGCAGGGGAGGAAGGTGGGGAGGAAGCGAGTTGTCTTCCATAGTGTGTAAGGTATCGGGGGGGTGTAGGTTCTACTCCGGCAGCAACTGCGTATTGGCCGCAGGGCCGTGTGGCCCCTATCCTCAAAGCGATCTGCGATCAGTAGTAGTAATGCGCCGATGGCTCATAACTTTGCGTGCGCTTTGTTCCTGCCACTTAGCTCGCATTGAAGTGAGAGGCAGCACGAAGGCGAATTCGCTGCCTCTCTTCCACTGCCGCCCTCCCTCACTCCAGCGTCTTGACAGCAAGTGTCCGTGCTGATCGAGTGAGATGCGTTTATGTTCTGTTTATGTTCTCCTGTGCATGCGTGACACCATACCTGTTAATTAGTTAGTATGCAAATATTTACATTTGGTACGGTCGATTAAACTACTATTCTTACTTTGTATAGCTGTCTACTAATTTGCTATTGCTATCGATGCTTTCCCTTTCATGCGGAACTGCCACTTTTTCTTGATCAGTGCCAGTGACCTTGTAGAGATGCTGCATGTCATGGGAGGCCTTTAATTTCCTTTCATTTACTGAGTGCCACAGATAAGTAGCAGTCATTTTATAATTTTCATGTGAATGCTGTGTTACTCCAGAAAAACAAAAAACAACTTTTATTTTCTGGACTCGGTTGGCAGGAGTGCAGTGGTAATTTGGTACTCCTGGGTTTTAAATATAGTGGCGGTGACAATGGCTGCCTTTTTCAGTAATGAAATCGTTGTGTTCTTGGATGTTCATTCATTTTAAGTAAACAGTTTATTCACCTCATGTAAGGGCTGCACTTTCAGAGATTATACTTTTCAACAATCATTAAAGGCTATGGCCTTTTAGTTGTACCTGGCAGCAAAAACCTGGCAGGACCCATACACCGGCGCACAGCCGGTGTTTGGGTCTGGCCGGGGTATCATAAGCCAGCTGTCGGATGCTCCACGAATCATCATAAAGCAACAGTGGGTTGTGTAGAAGCTATTGTTTATGAGCTTCCGCTGTCCTGTGGGAAAAAATACATCGGACAGACTGGAAGGTGTCTTCATGACCGGTTACGAGAACAAAGTCTAAACGTGAGAAATAAGCAATACAGTCATCTGTCAACTTGCTGTCAGGAATGCAGCTGTGCGCCGGTGTATGGGTCCCGCCGGGTTCTTGCGAAGCACAAAGATAAAGATGTGTGAGAGATAATTGAGGCTCAGTCTATCTATTCCAATAGTGATATGTGTCTTAGTGCCCCTTCGGTTTACTTGTTAGATAACGAGACAGCTTTTTTGGATGGTCAAATTTGGGTGACGTGGCACCACTATGCATGAGTTAAATAGGAGGGTGTTTCCTGAAAATCAAGTTGTAGCAGTTAGCACATTGTGGTGTCGTCTCCTTTATGTAGGTCTGTAGTTTTCTGCACCCCAGTGAAATTATTTCCTGTACTTGCTCTACAACAAAGTGAAAACAAACTGTGGTGGTAGCACAGCAGTGATGACGTTTTGCTGCTGAGAGTGAGATTGCATGTTTTATTCCCAACAACTGTTTTCCCATCTAAAATACCAGAAGTGTCCAGATATATCAGTTGATTTGTTATGATTTATGCATATTGGTTTTTGATTACACATTCTTGTCATTTATTCATACTATTTTCACTGGGGTTGAAAGTGGAGCAGCTGGAACACTAACACTTCTACGCACTTAGACAGGTGCATGTTAACAAACCCTTGTACTAGAAATTAATTTGGGGCCCTCCACTGTGGGGCATTTCTCATAGCCTTAGTGTTGCCTTGGGATAGTAAACCCCATGAATCATTCCGTACTTGTGAAAGTGCAAGAAAATACTAGCACAAGTGGTAGTGCACTGTGTACCTCACTTGCTGTGTGGCCAACAACTCTGTGCCAGAACCCTGCCACTTCGTCATAGTCATTGAAGGGTAAAAACCCACGCTTTGTTTTGATAAGATTGGAGTAATTTCCTCTGCACGAAATCAAAGCCAATCTGACGGGTTGCACTCAGCTGTAAGGGGTATCACCAAAAAAGTTATGGCCACTTTATAATCGTGTCTTCTGTGGCGTTGGAGCCTGATGACTACTGTGAAGCACTATACTCTTCATTGAGAAGTCGGCCTCTCGGAAATACCTTTTTTGTGCCCTGCAAGATGTTGCTGTTTTGCTGTTCTAGGCTACTGCAAGTGGTAATCTATTGCCTTGTTCAAATGTAAGAGCAGTCAGCCTTGCAGTTAGAAGCTGGTTGTTCGTAGAGTCGACTGCTGGATTTGTTGGGGAAGCATGGTGAATGTGCTAGCTCAAGATTGCATGAGACAAAAGAAGAGAACCATGAAGGGCGATCACTGGGCTTCCAAGTAGAATAGTGACTGTTAAAGACTGTTAAACATTACTTTAGTTTTCTGCAGATTAATTTTTAGACCCACCTTTTACTTTGCTTATCCAGATCAGTGAGCATGCATTGCAATTGGTCCCGTGAGTTACTAAGCAAGGCAATACCATCAGCCAATGGCAAGTTACTGTGGTATTCTCCATTAACTCTTATCCCCGATTCTTCCCAATCCAGGTCTCTGAATACCTCCTGTAAACAAGCTGTGAATAGCCTTGGGGAGATTGTATCTCCCTGCCTGATGCCCTTCTTTATTGGGATTTTGTTGCTTTCTTTAGGAGGATTGTGGTGGCTGTGGAGCCATTATAGATATATTTCAGCATTTTTACCTACGGCTTGTCTACACCCTGATTCCGTAATGCCTGCATGACTGCTGTGGTTTTGACTGACTCAAACGCTTTCCCGTAATCAATGAAAGCTATACATAAGGGTTTGTTATTTTTCGTACGTTTCTCTATCACCTGATTAATAGTGGGAATATGGTTTGTTGTTGAGTAGCCTTTACGAAATCCTGCCTGGTCCTTTGGTTGACAGAAGTCTAAGGTGTTCCTTATCCTATTTTCGATTACCTTAGTAAATATTTTGTAGGCAGCGGACAGTAAGCTGATCGGTCTATAATTTTTCAAGTCTTTGGCGTCCCCTTTCTTATGGATCAAGATTATGTTGGCATTCTTCCAAGATTCCTGTACGCTCAAGGTCATGAGGCATTGCGTATACAGAGTAGCCAGTTTTTCTAGAACAATCTGCCCACCATCCTTTAACAAATCTGCTGTTACCTCATCCTTCCCAGCTGCCTTCCCCCTTTGCATAGCTCCCAAGGCTTTATTTACTTCTTGCAGCGTTACTTATGGGATGCCAAATTCCTCTAGACTATTCCCTCTTCCATTATTGTCATGGGTGCCACTGGTACTGTATAAATCTCTATAGAATTCTTCAGCCACTTGAACTGTCTTATCCACATTAGTAATGATATTGCCGGCTTTGTCTCTTAGTGCAAACATCTGATTCTTGCCTATTACTAGTTTCTTCTTCACTGCTTTTAGGCTTCCTCCATTCCTGAGAGCATTCTCAATTCTATCCATATTATACTTCCTTATGTCAGCTATCTTACGCTTGTTGATTAACTGGAAAGTTCTTCCACTTCTATTCTAGCTGTAGGGTTAGAGGCTTTCATACATTGGCGTTTCTTAATCAGATTCTTCGTCTCCTGCGATAGCTTACCGGTATCTTGTCTAGCGAAGTGACCACCGACGTCTATTGCACACTCCCTAATGTTGCCCATAAGATTGTCGTTTACCTTGTCTAGTGAAGTTACCACCGACTTCTATTGCACACTCCCTAATGTTGCCCATAAGATTGTCGTTCATTGCTTCAACAATAAGTTCCTGGTGGGCTGTCCGGATCCAGAGATTCTTAGCACCCTCTCCTGCGTCACAGGTCTGACCACTGCCGTGGTCAGTTGTTTCACAGCTGCTGGGGACCGAGGGCCGGGGTTTGATCGTTGTATTGATATAGGAGGTTCATATATATATATATATATATATATATATATATATATATATATATATATATATATATATGCAGGAAAGCGACGACGAGCTCTTTGGAAGATGTGTTTACTTAACGTTTTCGGCTGGTGGACCAGCCTTCGTCAGAGTACAGTACAGTACACTGACGAAGGCTGGTCCACCAGCCAAAAGCGGTAGGTAAACGCGTCTTCCAAAAAGTTCGTCGCCTCTTTCGTGCATATGTTACGTTGGGTCCTGCGGGCTGAACCCCCTATATACATACATAAGAAACCCCCTATATATATATATATATATATATATATATATATATATATATATATATATATATATATATATATATATATGTGTATGTATGTATGTTGGATTCATAGCCCTACACAAAGCGGTGCTGTTCTAGTACATGGCTGTAGTATCTTTTCCATGGCGATACAACAACGGTGCAGGCATTCTCAGATTGCACGGGTCACTGGCCCAAGACCCAGCTGGATGCACTGCACTTCTGTGGGCTGCCTCATTTGGGACGCCACCACAGCGGCATCGGTGAGTGGCTACTTGTTTGTACTTTGCAGGGCTTCTTGGCTCCTTAACAGCAGCCTTTTGCCTTTTCGGATCCAACAGGACATGTATATCAGTGTGCTTCAGGAGCATATCCAGCCTCTAGCTTTACTGTGCCCTTACCACTGTTTGTCAACCATACCAGAGAATGTAAATCTAGGAACAAGCTGCTGCCATAGCACAATTGGTAGTGCAATACATACATAATGTGGAGGTTGTGGGTTTATCCCCCATTGGTGCAATGTTGTTTTTTCAGCTGCTTTAATTTCCCTTTAGCTCATCATTTCTACACTTCAATTAAAATAAATTAAAATACATACCCATATGATTTCCTTGGCTTTATTATCTGTTGATTTCATATGGTTGTGACTAACAAAAATCAAATCCTTCAGTTCCCCTCTGAGACTGTGTCCCTGTCACTGTATGCATACTTGCAGTAGCACTGTCTCTGGCACACAAGGTTGGGCGTCTACCAACCAGGAAAACCAGGAATTCTCAGGGGCTTTGAAAAGTCTGGAAATACAGGGAATTGTGCTCTATCAGGGAAAATTAGCTGTAAATTTAATGAAAGGGAATGACAGTTGCGCTAATGCTGGCTTGAGTAATAAAGAGGAATTGTAACGAATCATCTTTGACTCTGTGTCGTGGGCTGGAGGCGTTGTCAGTTAACGACCGATTTTCCAGGCGCCCGATTTTTGGGACATGCCCGATAATTCGGACGGCTTCAAGGCACCACTACGTGCCCCATAGATTCAGTGCATAAGAATGTATGAAATTTTGGATGCAAGAACTCTTCGCCATGTGATTTTCTTGACTTTTTATCGTCACCACAGGTCTGAACCACAGCCGCTCTTTTGATTATCTCCGCTTCGAACCGGCACTCTCGCACGCAGATCCACTGGCAGTCGTAGTGACCACCGCAGCAACGCTAGGCCTAGCTACTTCGACATTTGCTACTGTTAGCAATTCGCTGCAGTTAGCAGTGATGCCAAATCAGGTTTTGTAATCCTTGCCAATGGCTTCGAAGTTCAGAAAGCATGACGCATTAAATTGGTTTCTGAAAGTAAGCTTTGCCTCAGTACAGCAGTGTTACGGGGTGAAGTATTGCGGGAAAACTTAAAGGGAAGCTGAAGAGTCTGTCGAATTCAATAAGACACTCATATACGGATGCGGGAACCTTATAAACCATGAAGGTAAAATTTTTTTTGGGGGGGGGGGGGGGATTTTTTACTTAGGAGCGACACAATCCTCAGTTAAAATTGCGCTGTAGCTCCGCCCCCCGTCGAGTGCCGCGCGCTGCTGCTGACGCTGACGATGCGAGCGGAGACTGGAAACCGCGGTTTAGTGACGTCAACACTGGTGTTCCGCTCCTTCGCAGTCTCTGCGACCGTGCCTGACCGGGCTTATTTCTGCGTGCATGCCGTCCTAATCTGCTTCGCTCGACCCTACATTCCTTTATTTGTGTGTATATAGGAGTGGTAGTTGACGTGCGCAGCATCAATTGAACTTGTAGGCCGATCATGCCGGCGTTCTGTGCTGCCTACGCTTCCACGAACACCAGCGGCCACGACGATGTTCCAATGTTCCATTAGTTCCTGCAAGACAAGAAGCTTTCAGCTAAGTGGGAGGCTGCTGTGAAGCGAAACAACTTCAAGCGTTCAAGAACAAGTGTTGTGCTCTAACCACTTCCGTGACGATTACTACCGGAGTTTATCAATAATGCGTGCTTTGGGTTCTCCTAAAAAAAAAAATTGTTAGCACGCTGAACGGAAGGTGCATGTTTATTGCTCACCCTTGACGCAGGTTTCATCGCCAAGCGCCGCGAATTTTCTATTCGCATGTGTGTTGTGAAACAGCCTGCATGCAGCTACCATAACGCAGTGCAAGCGTAAAGTTTACACGTGTTGGAAGGCCTGCTCACGCCAAGACGCTGCACTCCCCCTTCTCTTGCACACATAAGAAACCGACCATCTCACGCAGCCGACGGAATTCGCCGGTTACGAGTAGCGTGCGGATGGCGCACTGATGAAGGTTCTATACTACACGTGCTACAACAGCCGGTAAACTTTTCCCGCGTTTAAACCGTCTGTGTAGATTGCCGACAGCTTTGGGGCAGCGCACAAATGCTGAAGATCGCATCACCGCTTACGTTCTACGAGGAGGCATGCAGGAACATAACACTACAGTTGTTTGCCCGGAAACGTACTCACTGGAACGCTGAATGCGGCTTAGCAAAAAACATACTTGCCAAAGAACATCTCCAACACAAGGAGATACTAACACTTCGCCTTCGTTTGCGTGGAAAACAGTGCTTGCACCAGCATTTTTTGCTTCTTGGAGAGGCCGGCTCTTCGCAATCGGCTCGTACATGTAGTATGTACAAGTATGTACGTACGTGTAGTATGTACAGTCGCGGACAGAATATTATGGACCATGAAATTTAAGAAAAAGCTGAATATGTCCACAACCTCACAACGCAATCTGGTATTTGCATTTTGGACTTCGACTAGAATATGCTAACAACGTTGTCGTGGGCAGTTTTACTGGTTACTGCTACAGGCTGCTCGGGAACTGAACATTTTCAGAGATCCCGTGGTCCATTTTATTCTCTCCGTGACTGTACAAGTATAAACCCCTTACTAGTGATCTTGCACGCGACAGCGACAGCGCTGCAAGCGAGGCGATGGTTGTCGCGTTCACTCGTCGTCTGCAAGCCGAACCATTGTTGACGTCACGAGGCGCCCGACCAATCATAGGTGGAAACGAGGCGCGCGAGCTGGGCGTGTCTGCTGCTGCACTTTTCGTCGAAATAAAATATGTTGGCGCTTTCTTTCACTGAATTTCGATGCGATATTCGAATTCAGAGGGTTGAAAACCACGGCGTACTGCTCTTCACTAATTTTTTTCTGAAAAACCTTTCCGCTTCCCTTTAACAAGTGTAATCCCAATACGTCATCTTTAATTATACACGCATGCACCCACCATCTCCTGTCCCAGTACTAAGATCGATATGCCTAATAAGTGTACTGACAGGCCTCCGGAGCTCTTTAGGACATGCTCGTGGCAGTTTGAGCCGTTAAGGGCAGTAAAAAAGATGCATCAATTTTTTAGAATGTTTTCACGACCCCTAGAGAGTCTGAAAAAGTCGGACGTTGACTGCACAACTGACCAAGAGGATGCTTCAAATGGTCCATGGGGCGAACGTGAGGTGATGGAGGATGAGAACAGAAAGGACTGATACATTGAGCAAGGAACGGAAAAGGAAGTGTGCCACCACTTCTTTGAAGGAGCTTGAGGTCAAAAAACAGTGCTGTCTGATGCCGAGATGCAGGTGTTTCTTATTCAAGCAAGGAAAGGCAACACTGAGGCGTTGTGCATGGGCTGATAGTATGTCAGGACAGTTGATGTTGACTTTCCAGCTGCTGAGAGAGACGGGTGGATGTCTGATTTTCTCTTTATTAATTACTTCTCTCCACCTTGACGGTTTCTGCAGAACTATTACGTCAAACTCTTGCCTTTGCTTCGAGTCAACAAATTCAACTTCGCCCTGTCATCTGTCTGCTAGCCACCTGTTTAGCTCAGATGGTATAGCAGCTGCCCTGGAAAGGTGGTGGTCCTGGGTTCGAGTCCTGGACCAGTACGAATTTTTCTTCAATTGCGAGGCTTTTCTTTTGAGGAACCCATATGGGTTTCCTTTGTAGCAATTGCTATGAACGGGTGGATGTCTGATTTTTCCTTTATTAATTACTTCTCTCCACCTTGTGGGTTTCCACAGAACTACTACGTCAAACTCTTGGCTTTGCTTCAAGTTGTTGACAAATTCGACTTTGCCCTGCCATCTGCTAGCAGCCTGATTAGCTCAGATGGTAGAGTGGCTGCCCCGGAAAGGCGATGGTCCCGGGTTTGAGTCCCGGACCAGGATGAATTTTTCTTCAACTGGGAGGCTTTTCTTTTCAGGAACCTGTATGGGTTTCCTTTGTAGCAATTGCTACGAACGGGTGGATGTTTGATTTTCTTTTCAATAATTACTTCTCTCTACCTTTCTGGTTTCCGCAGAACTATTACGTCAAACTCTTGTGACAAAGTTCAGTCCTCATAGCAATGAGCTTGCTATCAGTTGATAGAAATGGCTCATATTCGAAAATATTTGCTTCTGTATGCATCTCTTTTTATTCATATTTGAAAATGTTTGACTCAGTTTGGTATGGGCTTTACTATTTTTTTCAAAGCTATTTGATTCGCTGTGCGTTTTATTAACCCCTCCCTTTTGTTATCATTTTAAATAAAATAACTACTACTCCTTACTATTCAAACTGGATTTTTAAAATTTTTAATATGCATACTAGAGAGTGACAGCATCAGACGACATCGTGTCAGCCCGTCTTGACATAAAACAAAGTTATTTATTTATTTATTTATTCATTTATTCAGTACCCACAGGCGCCAAAAGGCATTACAGTGGGGGGGGGAGGGGGCGAATTTTACAAAACAGTAACGTTCACAAAATATTTAGTTTTTTTTTTACCCAACGTGGGAGGAAGAAAACAACAAAAGTTCAAAAGCAGTTTCAGAATGGTAAGTTATACATGGGCAATTGAACCAAAAGGTAAAATAAACGGGGTAGTTGGGTAACTTCAACAGGGCAAAAAATAGATCATTTGATACAACATTGACGACACCGGCAGGTAACCTATTCCATTCTTGTATAGTTTTTGGAAAAAATTAATTCTTATTCAGTTGTGTCTTGCATGGAACTTCTCATACCTTTAGCGCATGGTCCACGTGTTGTGATTGGTAATGAGGCGGCATTATATATTTGTCTCTTTCTGTACCAATTATACCATAGTATATGGAATGGGAAAGCTTCAGTCGCAGCCTTCTGCATTGTACCTCCAAGGTATCCCAATTAAACCCTTCCTTAGCGCTCGTAGCGCTGAAATTAAGTTTGCATCGACCTGACACGTACCGCACACCTAGATTCTGTACTCTCTCAAGGTTATCAATGTCGCGTGCTGTCGGAGGGTCCCACACTACACAGGCGTACTCAAGGATGGATGTTACGTACATTTTGTATAGCAGCTCTCGTGTAGACGTGCTGAATGCTCTGGAGTTCCTATGAAGAAAACCTAGCACTTTCCCTGCCTTAGCGTTTACATAGTTAACCTGTTTCTGCCATGATAATTCTGGGGTGTACCAAACACCCAGGTATTTAAACTGTGTTACTTTAGCTATGAAATTGTTATTAAAGGTGTAAGAGAAATTTGTAGAGTTCTTCTTTCGAGTGAATGTCATGTTGACTGGTTTGGTTAGGTTTATCTGCATGCGCCACTTAGTGCACCATTCACTAATTAAATTGAGGTCTTGCTGAATCAGACTGGCATCATCCATGCTGCTAGTCACCCTATATAACACGCAGTCATCTGCAAACAGCCTTAGTTGTGATGTTAGACCTTCGCCACTATCATTTATATACAATAAAAAAAAAGTAAAGGACCCAGGACGGAGCCCTTGGGTACACCGGATGTAACTTCTTGCGGGTACAACTGAACCGCGTTTACAACCATGACCTGCCGGCACAGGTTAAGATATTCTTTAACCCATGAGACAAACTGTGGGTGAATTTTACATTTATGCATTTTTTCTATGAGCAATGAATGGGGTACCATGTCGAAAGCGTTTCTGAAATCGAGGAAGATACATTCAACTGAAAGCCAAAGCAGAAGCAATATCACTTGTGAATTCTGACAAATGTGTAGTACAAGAAAACCCCTTACGAAATCCGTGTTGGGAGGACGTAATCACAGAATTAGTATTCAAATGAGCTACAATGCTCGTGAATAGAAAATGCTCTAGTATGTTACATGCAATGGATGTCAATGATATTGAACGATAGTTTGAAACGTGTTTCTAGGGCCAGACTTATGAACAGGGACCACAATACCTGTTTTTCAGTCATCAGGCAGGGAGGCTTCAAGCAGCAACTTGTCAAAAATTAATTTCAAGTACTTGGAAAGCGGTTCAACGCATGATTTGAACAGGAAGTTGGGTAAGTTATCGGCTCCACAGGCTTTAGAAGTGTCGAGTCCTCGAAGCAACGATTCGATGCCGCGGATGCTGATTACAACATCATTCATGTCACTTGTCGTTTCAAGAAGCGTTAGCTCGTCCGCAGAAGGCATTGTTGCAGGAGTGAAAACGAAACAGAAGTAGGCGTTGAAGCATTCTGCTTTGTCAGTGTCGTCATGAACTGTGACATCACCGAACACGAGAGGGGGGAATATTTATTACTACATCCTTTCCATTCTTTTTCACTCTGTGTTCGCTTAAGTTCTGTGCCACACAGGGAATTTCGCAAAGGCACTCAGGGAAAACCTGGAAAACTCAGGGAATTTGGAAATGTCAATTTGGTAGACACTATCGATTACCTCACGCATTGGGTAATGAAATAAAAGCAATTCAAGAGACTAACAGAGCATGTACTTCTATTAACTGTATCAGATGGAAGCAATGTGCAAGAGCAAGATGCATTGAATTTCATTATACTGGTACAGTAGCCAAGTCATTCAAAAGTGGCCACAGAACAGTTTGTGAAACAATGGATGCAGGAATCAAAGGAAATGCACAAAAGAAATTTTAGCTATGTACTTATGTATATAAACTAGAACAAGGCAGAAGAAAGAAATTGCAGTCTGCAGTGCAATTGGACTCATGCATACAGCCCACGAGTTTAATTTAAAGGCCTTGGATGAAATACCAAAAAGCATTTTTCAAATCATTAGAAGAGGTCATACAGGGCAAGAAAATCTCAGAAAGTTGGTGGCAGAGCAGTAATAATTTCATTTACAAGGGAGTCGAGATCACACTTGCACATAATGAATTACATGTAATTACTTGTAATTACATGTGATTACTCTGGACAGGCCGCCATTGGAATCTGAACCTGGCAACATTTAATGTCAGAACGTTATCTAGTGAGGCGAGTCTAGCAGTGTTATTGGAGGAATTAGAGGGTAGTAAATGGGATATAATAGGGCTCAGTGAGGTTTGCAGGACAAAAGAAGGATATACAGTGCTAAAAAGCGGGCACGTCCTGTGGTACCGGGGCTTAGCGAACAGACGAGAACTAGGAGTCGGATTCCTGATTAATAAGGACATACCGTATTTTCGCGATTCTAAGCACCCCCCGATTCTAAGCACCCCCCCTCTATTTTCGCGAAAAAATTGGGAAAAAAGTTTGCATGCGAATTTAAGCACCCCCCTATTTGTTCGGAAGCACGCGTAGCCAAGGCCGCCAAGCGCGCTTACTCACTCTGTCATCGAGCCGGAGCCGTCGGAGTCCCGAGGTGGCATGGCGTCCGCGGCGCGAGTACGCCGTACAGTCGGACTGTACGGATGTATGGCGAAAGCTACAGAAAGCATCCCCATCAAACATTGCATAGTAGATTTCGGACGCTTGGTAGCGGGTCCAAGTGGACGTTGTGGTCAAATCATTTAAGAACTGCTCGATCACAAACCACTTCGGCGGAACGGAAGACAACCTGCTGTGGGATATCGAGATCGGCGGTTGAAGCGGTGCGACGAATTCGAGTGGCAGTGATAGTAACTGAGCATCCGACACAAGTGGTGGGTTCACACTCTGCACCAATTTTTCTTTTGAATGTTTGCAAATTAAAATGTTATTTCTCGCACCCGTCTCGTCTTGATGTCGCAGCGAAAAGAGGGAGGGGGGGCTCATTCTAGATTTTTCGAATCTAAGCACTCCCCTCACTTTGGGCATCGTGATCGTGAAAAAAAGGGGGTGCTTAGAATCGAGTAAATACGGTAGCTGGTAACATACAGGAATTCTTTAGCATTAACGAGCGGGTGGCAGGTCTTATTGTGAAATTTAATAAGAGGTACAAATTGAAGGTCATACAGGTCTACGCTCCTACATCCAGTCATGATGACTAGGAAGTCGAAAGCTTCTATGAAGACGGGGAATCGGTGACGGGTAAAGTCAAAACAAAATACACTATACTAATGGGCGACTTCAATGCCAGGGTAGGCAAGAAGCAGGCTGGAGACAAGTCAGTGGGGGAATATGGCATAGGCTCTAGGAATAGCAGGGGAGAGTTATTAGCAGAGATTGCAGAACAGAATAATATGCGGATAATGAAGACCTTCTTCTGCAAGCGGATTAGCCGAAACTGGACGTAGAGGAGCCCGAAAGGCGAGACTAGAAATGAAATAGACTTCATACTCTGCGCTAGCCCTGGCATCATAAAAGATGTGGACAACTCGGCAAGGCGCGCTGCAGTGACCATAGGATGGTAAGAACTCGAATTAGCCTATACTTCAGGAAGGAATGGAAGAAACTGGTACATAAGAAGCCAATCAATGAGTTAGCGGTAAGAGGGAAACTAGAGGAATTCCGGATCAAGCTACAGAACAGGTATTCGGCTCTAACTCAGGAAGAGGACCTTAGTGTTGAACCAATGAACGACAGTCTCATGGGCATCATTAAGGATTGTGCAATAGAAGTCGGTGGTAACTCCGTTAGACAGAATACCAGTAAGCTATCGCAGGAGATGAAAGATCTGATCAAGAAACACCAGTGTGTGAAAGCCTCTAACCCTACAGCTAGAATAAAACTGGCAGAACTTTCAAAGTTAATCAACAAACGTAAGACAGCTGACATAAGGAACTATAATATGGATAGAATTCAGCATGCTTTCAGGAACGGAGGTAGCCTAAAAGCAGTGAAGAAGAAACTAGGAATAGGAAAAAATGAGATATATGCATTAAGAGACAAAGCCGTCAATATCATTACTATTATGGATGAAATAGTTCAAGTGGCTGAGGAGTTCTATAGAGATTTATACAGTACCAGTGGCACCCACGACGATAATGGAAGAGAGAATAGTCTAGAGAAATTTGAAATCCCACAAGAAACTCTGCAAGAAGTAAAGAAAGCCTTAGGAGCTATGCAAAGGAGGAAGGCAGCTGGGGAGGATCAGGTAACAGCAGATTTGTTGAAGGATGGTGGGCAGATCGTTTTAGAAAAACTGGCCACCCTGTATACACAATGCCTCATAACTTTGAGCGTACCGAAGTCTTGGAAGAACGCTAACATAATCCTAATCTATAAGAAACAAGACACCAAAGACTTGAAAAAATTATAGACCAATCAGCTTACTGTTTGTTGCCTACAAAGTATTTACTAAGGTTATTGCAAATAGAATCAGGAACACCTTAGACTTCTGTCAACCAAAGGACCAGGCAGGATTCCGTAAAGGCTACTCAACAATAGACCATATTCACACTATCCATCCGTTGATAGAGAAATGTGCGGAATATAACCAACCCTTATATATAGCTTTCATTTATTACGAAAAAGCGTTTGATTCAGTCGAAACCTCAGCAGTCATGGAGGCATTACGGAATCAGGGCGTAGACGAGCCATATGTAAAAATACTGAAAGATATCTATAGTGGCTCCACAGCCACCGTAGTCGTCCATAAGGAAAGCAACAAAATCCCAATAAAGAAAGGCGTCGGGCAGGGAGATACGATCTTTCCAATGCTATTCACAGCGTTTTTATGGGAGGCATTCAGAGACCTGGATTGGGAAGAATTGGGAATAAGAGTTAATGGTGAATGCCTTAGTAACTTGCGATTCGCTGATGATATTGCCTTGCTTAGTAACTCAGGGGACCAACTGCAATGCATGCTGACTGACCTGGAGAAGCAAAGCAGAAGGGTGGGTCTAAAAATTAATCTGCAGAAAACTAATGTTTAATTATCTCGGAAGAGAACAGCAGATTACGATAGGTAGCGAGGCACTGGAAGTGGTAAAGGAATACATCTACTATGGGCAGGTAGTGAACACGGATCCGGATCATGAGACTGAAATAATCAGAAGAATAAGAATGGGCTGGGGTGTGTTTGGCAGGCATTCTCAAATCATGAACAGCAGGTTGCCACTATCCCTCGAGGAAAAGTGTATAACAGCTGTGTTTTACCAGTACTTACGTATGGGGAAAAACCTGGAGGTTTACGAAAAGGGTTCTGCTTAAATTGAAGACGACACAATGAGCTATGGAAAGAAGAATGATGGGTGTAACGTTAAGGGATAAGAAAAGAGCAGATTGGGTGAGGGAAGAAACGCGAGTTAACGACATCTTAGTTGAAATCAAGAAAAATAAATGGGCATGGGCAGGACATGTAATGAGGAGGGAAGATAACCGATGGTCATTATGGGTTACGGACTGGAAGGGAAGAGAAGCATAGCAGGGGGTGGCAGAAAGTTAGGTGGGCGGATGAGATTAAGAAGTTTGCAGGGACAACATGGCCACAATTAGTACATGACCGGGGTAGTTGGAGAAGTATGGGAGAGGCCTTTGCCCTGCAGTGGGCACAACCAGGCTGATGATGATGATGACTTTTAATCAGTCACTTCTTTTGGCAGTTTTGTAATTGAATGATTACTTTGTTTACTTGATTGCTTGCTGTAGTTCAATAACTTTTTTTCAGTAACCAATTACATGTAACTAGTTACTTTATTGACGAAACAAGCTGTAACAGGCAATGCACCATTGTAAACTTGAATTTGATAAACACAACAGTATAACGCCGGCGGTCATGCCATGCAGAATGTACGTGCATGCCCGTGTTTACACAATCTGATGTAGGTGTTCAGTTTGTTTTTTCTCACCTTATAACATTCCATCAGGCGTTGGCTGACAAATTGAACTGGTGGTGGTATGTTTCGATAGCGACGACTACTTTGGATGTTAATGCCAGGAAGTCGCATACAAATGATTCTTTCAGCTCTTTATTGGCCTGATCGGGAGTGTCTTCTTTAAGTTCTGGCAGCAATGAAGTGATGTATTTGATGGAGGACCCAGATGACGAGTAATGGTAATCTTGTGCACAAAATGTCTATGTTACAACACTCCTCTATTCCCAGTGCACATATTGAATGAGATTTCAGTGCCACTGGTCTCTTCCCAACAAGAACGCGGGAATATAACCGCAAAAATTTTTGAAACGCAATTGTTCATGAACATTAGCAATGTCAAATTAGTTTTGTGGAATCCCACAAGGTGGAGCAAGTATCATGAAAGGGAAAAATTGTCATCCACCCAAATGTAGTGCAAAACTATAAAGGAAACCCATACGAGTTTCTCAGAACGCTTTTCAGTTCAGGAAAAATTTGTCCTCATCCGGCATTCGAACACGGGACCAATGCCTTTTTGGGGCGGTCGCTCTGCTATCTATGTGAACCAGAAGGCTAGCAGTTCACAGCGTGAGGGTGAAAATTATGACAACTCGAAGCACAGGGGTACAGCATATGGCAAATTGGTTCTGTCTCCTTGTACTTCGTGTTGTCGATTAATTTGTCCTTTTTTACAAGAACATTATTCCACAGGAACAGGCTTTTTGTAGTTTTCTAGATATGCTATATGGCTGGCAGGGAGCCGAGAATTTTGTGGTGCCAAAAACCAGGGGCTGCTGCAAGGGGAGCGAAGACAACTGCAATGCAGAGGCTACAAGCGAAAAGGTTGGTGACCTGCACCAAGCTTCAAGTTCTCAGCGAGCAGCTCATTGCACTCTCGACAAGCGAAGCCCTGACTCTTTAACAGGAGGACTGCATCGCAGAGATTAAAGAGGAGTTGGAGGGCCTGACAAAAGACCTGAAACTTTACAATGCACCTATTGAACCGCACATTTGGCACAAAAGACTCAGCGAGGAGTACAAAAGAGTGCGACATCAGTCCCTCGCTACACATATGCATGTTTGACTCGAGCGCCTACAGTGAATGAGGCCATAGCAAGCGAAAGCTGCTGATGTGGACACTGAAATTTCCACTACAGAGTTTGCGTGCGATGGCTCAGCTGAAACTACTGTTACGGGGATGTTGCGAGTATAGAAAGACTATATTTACAATATATATACAGGCGGAGTCAGAGTAGCTAAGATGGCTGACCACCAACAACACGCAGCAGCCAGCGTCTCTGATCTTCTTTGTCCTCTCTCTTCTTTTATCCTTCCGTAACAGGACCCCCAGAGCAAAGGCAAGAGTTTGATATAATAGTTCTGTGGAAACCCACAAGGTGGAGAGGAGTACTTAAAGGGAAAATCAGACATCCACCCATTTGTAGCAATTGCTACAAAAGAAACCCATACGGGTTCCTCGGAAGAAAAGCCTCACAGTTGAAGAAAAAGAAGAAATTCGTCCCGGACCAGGACAAATTTTTCTTCAACTGCGAGGCTTTTCTTTTGAGGAACCCATATGGGTTTCCTTTGTAGCAATTGCTACAAATGGGTGGATGTCTAATTTTCCTGTATTAAGGACACCCGGGTGGCGAAGCGCCGTTTCGGCGCATGGTAGGCGAAGAATTGCGAGCGAAGTATGGCTTTAGCCACGAAACGTGTACGACATCAACAGGCATCTGACTTGAGGATGCATCAAAATGTAGCGGCGAAATCTCATAATTTACGTCGTTAACCTGTTGTTAACTTGGTGTAGGACTTCATAAGGGCCTATGTAGCGAAGGAGAAGCTTCTGGGAGAGGCCAACCTGACGACATAGTGACCAGAGCAGCACCCAAGCACCTGGCACGAACTTAACGTTGTGATGACAGCAGCCGTAACGCTTTCTTTGTATATGCTGCGAGGCTAATAAACGAGATCGGGCAACTTGACGTGCCATGTGAGCATGATCGATGACTTCGCGAGCGTACTCAGTTGCAACAAGTGGCACAGAAGGGAGGATGGCCTCAAACAGCAGTGTGGGGTCGTGACCATACAAAAGATAAAAGAGTGAATATCCTGCGTTGTCATGTCGGGATGAGTTATACGCTAACGTCACGTAAGCCAGTATGGCATCCCAATCGCGGTGATCAGGTGAGGCATAGATAGACAGCATCTCTGTGATTGTTCGGTTGAGACGTTCCATAAGACGGTTCGTTTGTGGGTGGTAGGTGGTGGACAGCTCATTCTCAGCCGCACAAGAGTGGACGAGGTCGTTGACAACTTGAGATAAGAACGAGCGGCCACAGTCTGTAAGTGACTGTCGAGGTGCACTGTGGTGGAGAATGACGTTGTGGAGGAGAAAATCGGCGACGTGTGTTGCACAACTAGTCGGCAATACATTTGTTATCGCGTAACGTGTCGCGTAATCAGTAGCGACGGTGATCCACTTATTCCCTCTAGTCGTCGTCGGAAAAAGGCCAAGCAGGTCAAGGCCTACGTGAAAGAACGGTTCAGAGGGAACTTCAATGGGATGGAGTCGTCCGACAAGTGCCACGGGAGGTTTCTTCCGGCGCTGGCACAATTCGCAGGTTGCGACATAATGACACACAGAGCGGTAGAGACCCCGCCAGAAGAATCGGCATCGTATGCGGTCGTATGTACACAAAACTCCATGGTGTTCCGCTGTCAGGGCATCGTGAAGTTGTGCGAGAACGATGGATCGCAGATGACAAGGAAGGACAAGGAGCAACTCAGGGCCGTCAGGGTTGATATTGTGTTCGTAGACGATGCCATCATGCAGCACGAACATGCGGCATGTGCCGTTGGTGATGCCGGATTGCACTCTGGCGATGATGGACTGTAAGGATGCGTCGCGTTGCTGTTCAGCATGCATGTTGGTCATGTCAGTCAAAGCCATCAAGCAGGTCACCGGATCATGCGCAACAGGATTGGGAGGATCCACGGGGTGATGCGAGAGGCAGTCAGCGTCCTTGTGCAGGCGTCCAGACTTATAGTTTTCAACAAATGAAAATTCCTGTAGCCGCGACGCCCAGCGACCAAGCTGTCCTGTGGGGTTCCCGAAGGAAGACAGCCAGCAGAGGGCGTGGTGGTCTGTAACAACCGAAAACGTGCGGCGTACAAATATGGCCGGAACTTGGCGACAGCCCAAAGTAAAGCCAAGCACTCCCGCTCGGTGATGGAATAGTTTCTCTCAGCAGATGACAGCAGCGGCTGGCATAAGCTATCACGCACTGCACTCGGTACCATTTTGTTGTTGGGTGAAAACAGCACCGATGCCATGGCCGCTTGCGTCAGTGTGGGCTTCGGTCTATGCAGATAGGTCAAAGTGGGCAAGTATGGGAGGGGTGGTCAGAAACCGGATGAGAGCAGCGAACGCGTGAGCCTACTCCAGGCCCCATAAGAATGGCGTGTTCTTCTTTAGAAGATCTGTCAAAGGCCTAGCAACGTCGGCGAAGTTTTTGACGTAATGACGAAAGTAGAACACAGGCCGATGAAGCAGCACACGTGAGAAGCAGAACGTGGCACAGGGAAACTGCGTACGGCGCAAACTTTTTTCGGATCTCATTGGACACCGGGTGCGTCAACGAAGTGTCCCAGTACGGTAATCCGATGGGCGCCCGAAATTACACTTCGTGGAGTTCAGCTGAAGGCCGGCTTTTTGGAAAACCCCAAGAATTGCATCGAGTCGGGTAAGGTGGCTACTGAAAGTGGGAGAAAAAGAAATAGCATTGTCAAGGTAACAAAGACAGGTGGTCCATTTGTAGCCTCACAGAAAAGAGTCCATCATACGTTCAAATGTCGCAGGAGCATTGCATAGGCCAGAGGGCATGACTTTGAACTGAGATAAGCCATCCAGTGTGATGGAGGCTGTTTTCTTGCGGTCCGTTTCATCAACTGAAGTTTGCCAGTAGTTGGATTGAAGATTGACAAACGAGAAGTATTTAGCTCCGTGCAAGCAGGAGCTAAATACTATTCCAAGCGGACAGGCCGTCATTGGAATATGAACCTGGCAACATTTAACGCTAGAACATTATCTAGTGAGGCGAGTCTAGCAGTACTATTGGAGGAATTAGAGGGCAGTAAATGGGATATAATAGGGCTCAGTGAAGTTAGGAGGTCAAAAGAAGCATATACAGTGCTAAAAAGCAGGCACGTCCTGTGCTACCAAGGCTTAGCGGAGAGACGAGAACTAGAAGTCGCATTTCTGATATAGCATTAACGAGAGGGTGGCAGGACTTGTTGTGAAACTTAATGAGAGGTACAAAATGAAGGTTGTACAGGTCTACGCCCCTACATCCAGTCATGATGACCAGGAAGTCGAAAGCTTCTATGAAGACGTGGAATCGGCAATGGGTAGAGTGAAAACAAAATACACTATATTGATGGGCGACTTCAATGCCAAGGTAGGCAAGAAGCAGGCTGGAGACAAGGCAGTGGGGGAATATGGCATAGGCAGTAGGAATAGCAGGGGAGAGTTATTAGTAGAGATTGTGGAACAAAGTAATATATGGAGATCAGCAGGTTAGCTAGCATAAGCGTAGGGTGCCATCTGTTGATTCCACTCGCGTATTCATACATAGCCACCCACTCTCCGACGTCGGCACCATCGGTCCCGCAGAAAGTTCCAGGATCCTTCGGTTGCACAATCATAACCGAAGCTGACAGCGATGTAGCTGGCGATGGTGACGTTGACGTCACCATCGCGGTTTCATCCTTCCATGATGGCGTCCTTCATGGTGCGGACGGTGATGCGACGTCCACTGCGGAGCTCCGTTTCCAGCCGTGGTACCCCGCACCTCTCACCAATATGTTACGGGGATGTTGCGAGTTAAGAAAACTATATTTACAATATATATACAGGATGAGTCGGGGTAGTTAAGATGGCTGACCACCAACAACACGCAGCAGCCAGCATCTCTGATCTTCTTCCTCTCTCTTTTTTCATCCTTGCGTAACCATATATTGAAGGTTATAGACAAGGACGCGTTTGAGACGCTGATCTTGAAGAGCCCCTCTACAGTTGCCCAAGTTATTGAGCTTTGCCGAAGCTATGACGAGCTCCGCCGACAACACCTCGCCACCCGCCGCCTTATTCCACATCAGGAATCATCCGGCTTAACCCCATCGTTTCGAGATCCCACCCTGCTCTTGCAGATCAAGGCTTTCATGTGGGAAGATGTTGCTCACCAGCTCTCCCTTATATCCAGCCCACCAGAGTCAAGTTCAGCTCTCAGTCCGACCCTATGACACGTTATAAAAAAACAAGTGTCCGAGGTGCTTCCACAGGAGCGAGCGCCTCAGGTTGCCGCCCCATTTACTTATGCCGACGCCGTCGCAAGACCACCGATCCTGTCACAAGACCACCACTGCGGAGCTCCGTTTCCAGCCGTGGTACCCCCCACCTCCACTAATATGTTACGGGGATGTTGCGAGTATAGAAAGACTATATTTACAATATATATACAAGCTGAGTCAGAGTAGTCATGATGGCTGACCACCAACAACATGCAGCAGCCAGCGTCTCTGATCTTCTTAGTCCTCTCTCTTCTTTCATCCTTCCATAACAATACGAAAGTTCGAACTTGAAAAGTTCAGCAGATGCAAGCTGGAATGGTAAACATCCTGGAAATTTTCACAGTTCTGGCAAACTGTCCAGGAAAACGAAGCCTTGTTCAACATGGGGAACTTCTTGTATCTTCGCACAGCGTTGACTAGCAAAGCTGCAGCTGCACTGATTGACATACATGCAAGCTACAGAGCAGAACTACACTTTCGCTGTGGACACCTTCAATGAGCGCTTCAGTCGACAAGATACATTCGTGCAGGAACACAGAACGCAACTGATCAACCTGCCCTAGGTGAGAGCACTCAGTCAATTGCCTTCGTCAATGTTCACCGACGAATGCATGACCGCGTTCAAGAGAACATTGCTGTACTGAAGGCACTAAATGTTGAACCAGACAACTATGTGGCCATGTTGTGCGCTGCTTAGTTTCATCTGCTACCCGCAAAATGGGCAGTTGACTATTGCAAGGCCCCCTTCCAGACAAGAACACACTCGGCGCTTCAAGCCTGGAGGATATCTTGCATTCTCTTCGAATTGAGCTCAAGAGCCGAGAAAAGGTCCATGGAAGAGGAAGGGAAACCCTGCAGCAGCTACCACAACAATGCGGAGACGGAAGCCAACATTGCCATCCTCGCAATAAGCCAAGGGCTATTCAGGGACCATACCAGGGCGAAGGGTTCTTCGGCTGCACTGAAGGTGGTTGCCAAACTGTTACCTTAACCCTTTGTTGCATGCGGAATAATTACGTGCGCGAACTGTGATTTTTTTCTTGTTTCGTGTCTTTCTGCATCAGAAAAAACGGGAAAAATTTTTTCATCTCTTTCAAATGTTTATTTTGGAAGATACAGAATGTCCACTACAGTGGACAACATGAATACCAGCTCCGGTAGGGGAAAGTAAAAATGTTTATGTTTGCCTTTTCCACCAGGCAAAGTTCTTCCAATAACAAAAGGGCACTTTACTCTTCATTATGAAATAAAAAAAAACAGTCACTTTTGCCGTCAATGCACAAGAACACTTTGCACTTCCCGCAGAGGTATGTTGTCTTCCGCTTGCAGCCATTCATTTTGCACCTTTGTGCTGCACACGTTTGCTGGCGGGGGATGTGGCTTACGCTGTCGTACCGCACGTCTGCGGACACCGAGCTTGCTTTCGCAGGCGGCCTTCGTTTCGCTGCGGCTGAGCATGCTAGTGCATTAGAAAAATCAGTTTCATCAACAGTGGTCCTTGATTCTGTCTTGATCAGTGCTATCGCCACCGATAACTTGAAGTGGCTTAGCTGCATCTTACACTCTGCTGCAACACAGCGGTATAGCAGCCATGCGTTTACGACAGCCAAATCGGTCAGGTGAAAAATTACTCTTTTGTACCATTTTTTTGTCTTGAGATGGGTCCGGTACATAGAAAGCAGCATGTCACACTTGTCGACGCCGCCCATATATTCATTGTACCTTGCGATTAGTGCAGGGCTTTCGACCTCAACGTGTTTTTTTTTTGTTTTCGGTCAAACCGCCTCACTTTTACAAGTGGGTTGACACCATGCACATTTGAGGCCACCATTACAAGCCTGTTATTGTACCACTCACAAACAATGATGCCATGCTCTCTATCGACTTTGTAGTCGAACGAGCCCCTGCCTTGTTTTCTCAGCTCTTTTTCAGGCATCAACGGGCATTTAGCTGCCCTGTTTCTGCGCAGGGTGCATGTCGCATGCAGTCCCTTATCCTTTAGGTGTGCCAAGAGCTCTGGGGACGCAAAGAAATTGTCAAAAAAAAGGAACGTACTTGGAGGTACAGCTCTGGCAAGGCGCAGCACTACGCGTCCTGACGGGCCAATAGTCTGGGGTGCGTCAGGCGGGTCGGACTTCAGGTTGTCTCCGTGAAACTCTATTTCGTGAACATACCCGGACTGACCGGCCCTTACCCAGACTTTGTATCCCCATTTTTTTGGCTTGTTTGCCATGTAAACCTTTAGCGAGTGCCTTCCTTTGAAGGGGATGATCTGCTCATCTATTGCCTGGCAAGACTCTGGTTCAGCCAAATTCTTGAATGAAGCATTCAGTTGGTCGATGATTGGACGAACTTTCTGGAGGCGATCGAAGCCTTCCTCAGAACTCTTCTTTTCTAAAGCAGCATCGTTGAGGTGAAGAACTGATAATATTTCCTCCCATCTGTTCACCGTCATTGCGTCAGCAACCATGTCCTGCCTAGTGTTTGAGGACCAGTACGAACGCCTAAAGGAGATGTCGACTATTGACATGTACATGCATATGCCCAAAAAAACCTCCATTTCATTCTTTGTTATCACCTTCATTTTTGGACGATTAGATATTCTGTGCCTGTTAGATTCAAATGTTAGCAGCTCAATGAGATCCTCACCATACATGAGCTTGAACATTTTCAGTGCAGTTTTGCCTTCAGCAGCTGCAGCCTTAGGCTTCAGCTCGTTGTGCACTTTGGTGCAATTAGGAATATCTCTCTTATCCCAACGCCATACCTTCGGCTTTTCCTTCTGAATGCGACGCTGTTTTGGTGCGCCCTCGCCTTCAGCATCGCTGTCAACGTCTTCCTCCTCACTCGCACTGCTATCGGTTATATCACTCCATCTGTCCACTTCTACTTCGTTCTGGCTATCATCTTCACTGTCAAGGCGATCATCGTCACTACCAGATGGCAAGTCTTCTCCAAGTAGCGCATTCACCTGGTCCCGTGGCAACGGTACATCCAATAGTTTATCGATTTCCGCATCGGTTAATTTCTTCTTTGAAGCCGGAATCCTCCTAATGAGAACAAAGTAAAGCTGCGTTAAAAACTATATAGAACATAATAAATAATGCACTCAAATCTGAGCAGCAGCAGTAAACCCTTACGAAAAGCCTCACATGGGCATGTCGTTTTCCCGCCATGCATGGTGTCCACCACAGTGGACATTTGAAAGAAGTTGTTCGTAAAACTGACCTATGTTTTACTCAGTCGTAATATCAATGGCGCGTACCTAACAGTATCTCTTTTCTTGTTTCCGCATAATTATACATCGCAAATTAGGGAAATGTGCGAATGGTAAGCCAAAAAGTGAAGACAAACGTCACTTACCCGCTCAAGCAGGGGGCAGCCATCTTCGTAGCAAAATTTCGAGGCAGCCGCAGTATGGTGGCGCCATCTAGCGCATCGAAAACGCACCTTTTTTGTCCACTGTAGTGACCAGCATGCACAGGAGCACCTGGCGTACACTGAATTTGCTCTAAAAATCGCAGAAATTTGTCCACTACAGTGGACACCATGCAACAAAGGGTTAAAGACGTGCCTGGCAAGCGTGTTATTTCTGTGAAAATGATCCACTCCCTACTAAAACATCATCTTAAAGGTTGTTTTAGCTTTATTATTACACAAAAACCTGTTTTCTTTAATTATGAGAACTTGTTATTGCATGTACAATTATATTAAACGTAAGAAGTATCATCATCAGCCTGGTTACGCCCACTGCAGGGCAAAGGCATCTCCCATACTTCTCCAACAACCCCAGTCATGTACTAATTGTGGCCATGTCGTCCCTGCACACTTCTTAATCTCATCCGCTCGCCTAACTTTCTGCCGCCCCCTGCTACGCTTCCCTTCCGTTGGAATCCATTCCGTAACTCTTAAAGACCATCGGTTATCTTCCCTCCTCATTACATGTCCTGCCCATGCCCATTTCTTTTTCTTGATTTCAACTAAGATGTCATTAACTCGCGTTTCTTCCCTCCTCCAATCTGCTCTTTTCTTATCCCTTAACGTTACACCCATCATTCTTCTTTCCATAGCTTGTTGCTCGTCCTCAATTAAAGTAGAACCCTTTTCGTAAGCATCCAGGTTTCTGCCCCGTAGGTGAGTACTGGTAAGACACAGCTGTTATAAACTTTTCTCTTGAGGGGTAATGGCAACCTGCTGTTCATGATCTGAGAATGCCTGCCAAACGCACCCCAGCCCATTCTTATTCTTCTAATTATTTCCGTCTCATGATCCGGATCCGCCGTCACTACCTGCCCTAAGTAGATGTATTCCCTTACCACTTCCAGTGCCTCGCTACCTATTGTAAATTGCTGTTCTCTTCCGAGACTGTTAAACATTACTTTAGTTTTCTGCAGATTAATTTTTAGACCCACTCTTCTGCTTTGCCTCTCCAGGTCAGTAAGCATGCATTGCAATTGGTCCCCTGAGTTACTAAGCAAAGCAATGTCATCAGCGAATCGCAAGTTACAAAGGCATTCTCCCTTAACTCTTATCCCCAATTCTTCCCAATCCAGGTCTCCGAATACCACCTGTAAACACCCTGTGAATAGCATTGGAGAGATCGTATCTCCCTGTCTGGCTCCTTTCTTTATTGGGATTTTGCTGATTTCTTTATGGAGGATTATGGTGGCTGTGGAGCCGCTATAGATATCTTGCAGTATTTTTACATACGGCTCGTCTACACCCTGATTCCGCAATGCCTCCATGACTGCTGAGGGTTCGACTGAATCAAACGCTTTTTCGTAATCAATGAAAGCTATATATAAAGGTTGGTTATATTCCGCACATTTTTCTATCACCTGATTTATAGTGTGAATATGTTCTATTGTTGAGTAGCCTTTACGGAATCCTGCCTGGTCCTTTGGTTGACGGAAGTCTAAGGTGTTCCTGATTCTATTTGCAATTACCTTAGTAAATACTTTGTAGGCAACGGACAGTTAGCTGATCGGTCTAATTTTTCAAGTCTTTGGCGTCCCCTTTCTTATGGATTAGGATTATGTTAGCGTTTTTCCAAGATTCTGGTACTCTCGAAGTCATGAGGCATTGCGCATACAGGGTGGCCAGTTTTTCTAGAACAATCTGCCCACCATCCTTCAACAAATCTGCTGTTACCTGATCCTCCCCAGCTGCCTTCCTCCTTTGCATAGCTCCTAAGGCTTTCTTTACTTCTTGCAGCTTTACTTGTGGGATTTCAAATTTCTCTAGACTATTCTTTCTTCCATTATCGTCGTGGGTACCATGGGTACTGTATAAATCTCTATAGAACTCCTCAGCCACTTGAACTATCTCATCCATATTGCCGCAGAGAGCTCTCCACATGCCAGGTACGAGCACTCTCGTGAGACACCTTTGCAAGCGTCTCATCGCTAAAGCCCATTACTCGTCGCATTGCCATTAGCAGAGCGCCAGCAATGCCTCGCGCATGGCGATACAGCGCGTGTCTCCCGTGCACGCGCTCACGGCAGCACCCGAGTCTGCCGTCCAATGAGAAGCCACGGCGTGGCTCTTGGCCTTCGGGGCGCGTGAAAAGTGCGTTCGGCGGAGAGACGCGGTTGACTGTGGAATAGGCTGCTGTTAACTCTTCTTTTGAAAAGTGTGTGAATGCTTAATATTGAGTTTCCGGGCACAAGTTCGCCCACAGTAACCCAGTGTGTTTAGTGTGCTTCATTGAAGAGTGCTAGAATATTAGTAATGATATTGCCGGCTTTGTCTCTTAACGCATACATCTGATTCTTGCCAATTCCTAGTTTCTTCTTCACTGCTTTTAGGCTTCTTCCATTCCTGAGAGCATGTTCAATTCTATCCATATTATACTTCCTTATGTCAGCTGTCTTACGCTTGTTGATTAACTTCAAAAGTTCTGCCAATTCTATTCTAGCTGTAGGGTTAGAGGCTTTCATACATTGGCATTTCTTGATCAGGTCTTTCGTTTCCTGCGATAGCTTACTGGTATCCTGTCTAATGGAGTTACCACCGAGTTCTATTGCACACTTCTTAATGATGCCCACAAGATTGTCGTTCACTGCTTCTGCACTAAGGTCCTCTTCCTGAGTTAAAGCCGAATACCTGTTCTGTAGCTTGATCTGGAATTCTCCTATTTTCCCTCTTACCGCTAGCTCATTAATCGGCTTCTTATGTACCAGTTTCTTCCGTTCCCTCCTCAGGTCTAGGCTAATTCGAGTTCTTACCATCCTGTGGTCACTGCAGCGCACCTTGCCGAGCACGTCCACATATTGTATGATGCCAGGGATAGCGCAGAGTATGAAGTCTATTTCATTTCTAGTCTCGCCATTCGGGCTCCTCCACGTCCACTTTCGGCTAACCCGCTTGCGGAAAAAGGTATTCATTATCCGCATATTATTCTGTTCCGCAAACTCTGCTAATAACTCTCCCCTGCTATTCCTAGTACCTATGCCATATTCCCCCACTGCCTTGTCTCCAGCCTGCCTCTTGCCTACCTTGGCATTGAAGTCGCCCATCAGTATAGTGTATGTTGTTTTGACTTTACCCATCGCCAATTCCCCGTCTTCATAAAAGCTTTCGACTTCCTGGTCATCATGACTGGATGTAAGAGTGTAGACCTGTACGACCTTCAATTTGTACCTGTTATTAAATTTCACAACAAGACCTGCCACCCTCTCGTTAATGCTATAGAATTCCTGTATGTTACCAGCTATATCCTTATTAATCAGAAATGCGACTTCTAGTTCTCGTCTCTCCGCTAAGCCTTGGTAGCACAGGACGTGCCTGCTTTTTAGCACTGTATATGCTTCTTTTGGCCTCCTAACTTCACTGAGCCCTATTATATCCCATTTACTGCCCTCTAATTCCTCCAATAACACTGCTAGACTCGCCTCACTAGATAACGTTCTAGCGTTAAACGTTGCCAGGTTCATATCCCAGTGGCGGCCTGTCCGGAGCCAGGAATTCTTAGCACCCTCCGCTGCGTTGCAGGTCTGACCGCCGCTGTGGTCAGTTTCTTCGCAGCTGCTGGGGACCGAGGGCCGGGGTTTGATTGTTGTGTTGATATAGGAGGTTGTGGCCAAGTACTGTACCAGGATGGCCAATCCTGCTCTTGTGAGGGAGTGCGTTACCGGTTCTGGTCACCGGGATCAGGCCACACTCCAGGCCTGTTTATGCAATTTATCAACACGCGGATTTTTTTTTTAATCCGGTGGAAAATTGCATGGCACTGGGATTCAAACTACGGACCTCTTGCACGCAAGGCGGGTGTTCTACCTCTACGCCACCACTACACCACCAAAAATATCAGCGGTCCTCTAAAGTTGGAGGACAGATGACAAGATTTGCGCTCACTTTGGAACAGTTTGTCATCTGTTCTTGCTTTTCTTCACTTGATTATGCATTGTAGGTGAGTAACGAAAAAAAGATTGAAAATTATCAGTCATAGCATTCGTAGTACAGCCCTCTGGGCCATTCTCTTTTCAAAAATAGTCATATTAGGGTTATCATAATTAGACAAAGGTATTTCGCTCTCGCGAGCAGCGTCCTTTGGGATAGTTACTCGGGCGAGTTTCCCACGGTACGGCGCTAAGCGTGCGGCGCTCGCCTCGCACCTGCTTAAGGTTTTCCTAGTCTCTAGAGCCGCTCGAGTTCCCTCTCATCAACGGTCGGCCATTTTTCTAAGAAAGTATGCCTTCCGACCATCGCAGACAACATCAGGCTCTTTCCACGTAAGTATGAGGGTCTGGACAGGAGCTATGCCGCTTCAAAGTAACCTGGCGCCTGGCGGACCAACCGACTGAGCCATCTTTCCGGCCAACATTCAGGGGTCACGAGTTCAAATTCCCAATTTTCTTCCTTTCTTTCCTTTTTTATCTCTTTTCTTCTAGTTTATCATTATAACACCTGCCGTAGTTGCTCAGTGGCTATGGTGTTGGGCTGCTGAGCACGAGGTCGCAGGATCGAATCCCGGCCATGGCGGCCGCATTTCGTTGGGGGCGAAATGCGAAAACACCTGTGTACTTTGATTTAGGTGCACGTTAAAGAACCCCAGCTGGTCGAAATTTTCGAAGTCCTCCACTACGGCGGGCCTCATAATCAGAAAGTGGTTTTGTCATGTGAAACCCCATAATTTAATTTTTAATCATTATAACAGGGAATTACATATCTTCACCAGGACTGTCCGCACGGGGACCCTCTTAAAATTTTTGAAACAGTTGTAATTTTTTTCCTCTGTTATTTATGGCCACTAACGTGCATGTCATAAACTACCCGGTTTCTCCAGTCAAGTGCTATGTGTGCGGTTTAACCGAGCTCAGATTGGTCGGCCTTGTCTGATTGTGGAAGGCACCACTGTAGGTTAAATGAGGCATACAATTCCCGTCTCCCTAGTGCTTAAGCTGTCTGCATTCCCAGAAAAACTAGGAAGTCAGGTACCTCCCCCCCCCTGCCCCCATTCCCTCCTTGTCATTAGCTCTAGTATAATCAATGGCCAAAGCTGTAGAAAGGAGGAAGACACCACTGAGAGCCACCGCCGTCAAGGTCACCTGCTTTGTGCAAATCTCAGCACGGTAGTACGATTGAACATTCTGAATAGCCACCCGGGAACACGAGTGTTCAGGTGACAAGAGACAAGCAGGCGCGACGAGCGTATCATACGACACTCGAGGCCTCTTGGTAAGCGCTGAAAATCTTTTCCCTTTTTATTTTTACGCACAAGTGTTAAGCGCTGTTCAAATTTAGCAAAAATTTATCGTGTACCTAGGCACGCTCAAGTCCGCGTGCATGCGTAAGATGTGGGAAACAAGAGGCTAGGGCAACCGAGAATTGACACTATGTCGTGCAGCCTATACTGATCAGCAAGAACACGCAAAGAGCGGACAAATTAGGGGATTTCTTGCGCATGTAGGGCCCTCTGGGCCGTACTTGTCGGCAACAAGGTAGCCTGGCCGCCTGAGGCATTATCTTACTGAGCTATGTCTTATGCTCGGTTGCGGTAGGAGGAAGTTAAAATTCGCCCTTTTATTTCTTTTTCTTTTTTTCTCCTTAACGATGGTGTATCTGCGTATGACATCCTCCAGTGCACTACATCTGCAGGCTAGTAGTGGCGCCTGACACTGGCGAAAGATGCCGAGAGCGAGTGGGGCTATACTAATCCAGGTACAACCAAATTAGGAAGGCCCACTAAGCTTGAACAAAGACAGTCCCTCACCAGAACAGGAATTGGCCTCCCTGGTGTAGTATTTGGCCGCAACCTCCCTAATGAAATGATCTCCTCAGTGAAATGGCCCTCAGTCCCTGGTGGCTGCGGAGCACCTGGCCAAGGTGGCGGTCAGACTTGCAACACAGCAGAGGGTGCTAAGAATATCTGGGTCCCGACAGGCTGCCAATGGAAACTGACCCTTGCAACTGTTAACACCCAAACCCTCTCGAGGGAGGCAAGAGTAGCAGGACTCTTCAAAGAACTATCAGACATTGTTTGGGATATTATCGGCCGTAGTGAGATTAGAAGACCTGGTGAGGCTTACACATTGCTGAATAACGGCCATGTCCTCTGCCATAGAAGTCTCCCAGACAAGAAGCAATACGGGGTAGGATTCCTAATCCATAAAGACATAGCGGACAACATTGACGAATTCTACAGCATCAACGAGAGGGTAGCAGTAGTTGTAATCAAACTCAATAAAAGGTATAGATTAAAGATAGTACAAACCTACGCTCCACCACTGAGGTGAAGATGTTGAATTAGCGATGAGAAAAGTGCGAATGCGGTATACGGTAGTAATGGGGCACTTCAATGCAAAAATGGGGAAAAAGCAGGCGGGTGAACAGGCATTTGGCAACTACGGTGTCGATTCTAGAAACGCTAGAGGTGAGATGCTGGTAGAATTCACAAAAAGGAATAAGCTGAGAATAATAAACACTTTTTTCAAGAAACGTAGCAACTGAAAATGAACCTGGAAAAGCCCAAATGGTGAAACAAGAAATGAAATTGATTTCATACTTACTGCCGACCCCACCATAGTGCAGGATGTTGAAGTAATAGGTAGGGTAAAATTTAGTGATCATAGGTTAGTGAGAGCCAGGATCCACCTCAATTTAAACAGAGAAAGAGTAAAATTGGTCAAGAAAAAACAGGTCAACTTGAAGGCAGTAAGGGTAAAAGCAGACAAATTTAGGCTGGTACTTGCAAACAAATATGCTGCCTTAGAACAGTGAGATGATGATGATGACATAGAGGTAATGAATGACATCGTAACGAGGCTGGCTTAATATGCAGATTAATATGCAGAAGACAAAGACAATGACAAATAGCCGGGCAAAAGAACAAGAGTTCAGGATCGCCAGTCGGCCTCTAGAGTCTGTGAAGGAGTACGTTTACCTAGGTCAATTAATCACAGGGAACCCTGGCCATGAGAAGGAAATTCACAGGAGAATAAAAATGGGTTGGATCGCATATGGCAGACATTGTGAGCTCCTGAATGGGAGCTTATCATTGTCATTGAAAGGGAAAGCATACAATCAGTGCATTTTACCGGTTCTGACATACGGCGCAGTGACTTGGAGGCTGACAAAGAAGCTTGAGAACAAGTTAAGGTTTGCGCAAAGAGCGATGGAACGAAGAATGCTAGGCATAACTTTAAGAGACGGAAAGAGAGCAGTTTGGATCAGAGAGCAAACGGGCATAGACGACACTAGGCAGGTCATGTAATGTGCAGACTAGATAACCGTTGTATAACCGGTGGACAATTAGGGTAACAGAATGTGTGCCAAGAAGCGCAGTAGAGGACGGCAGAAGACTAGATGGAGTGACGAAATTCGGTTGGTGCAGGGCAGGGGTAATTGGAGATCGCAGGGAGAAGCCATCGTCCTGCAGTGGACAATGAATAGGCTGAGGATGATGATGATGATGATGAGGTGAGTAAACTTCATTGGATGGTGTAGCTTGGGTGAATGGAAACCTCTTATGAATATCTTACTTTAAGAATGCGTTATTTCTGTAGCCATATCTGTGTTTCAGACAAAGCCTTTTACAACACGAGCCAACACAAGCCCCGCCGACACATATACTGTCATTCCCACGATGGCACAGCGCCCCTTAGGAAACTCCAGTAGATAGTGGCGCCAGAATTGTATGCGTGGTTATGAATTCATGACCAGGACACACCAAGGTCGATTCAAATAGGTCGCGAAGCTTCATGTGAAAAGTGGTTCAGAACCATTTGTCAGTGACATCAGCAAGGGCGGTTATGGGCATAGAGTTTCCTACAATATAGTAGAGGAAATTTTGGCACTGCAATAGTTGACCCACCATGGGAATGATGGGAATTGAATTTGTCTGATCTTCATGCTTGTGGGTTGAGACATTCGTGTGGCTTTGTTTTTACGCTTTATGTGCCTTCATTATCGTACATTTCAGAGCAGTCTATACTGGAAGTGTAGAAGATGCAGTGAACACGCACAATTGCTACTATACTAATTGCAATGATTGAGTTTGTTGAGTGACCAAATCGAAATGCGCCAAGCATCTCAAGGCACTGGCATGCATGTGATTAGTTCATAAGGGCGTTTCACATCGCTTATGGTGCATGCGTCCGTTGTGTAGTGGTTTCAATATCAGGCTTCTGTGCTAGAGGACCTGTGTTCGAATCCTGCCGTCAGACGATTTTATTAATGTTTATTAAATTATTTATTACGCAGTACATTGTTGAAAATGACGAGTTTACCAAGTAACGAAGCCGTTTAAAGCCAGAAGGACAAAGTTTAGGCAATGCACTTCCCATAAGTCCCATGCTGGTACAACCACTCCTATTGCAGCTCCCGTAGATACTAGTGCCAGAGTTCCCTCTGGTAATTATTGCATGAAACTCTGGTTATGGGCTCACGAGGACACACCAAGGTCTAGTCAAATAGGTCGCGAAGCTTCAGCCGAAAAGTGGTTCAGAACCAATTGTCAGTGACATCAGCAAGGGTGGTTATGCGTAGAGGTGTGCGCCATGTTGGTTTCAACTGGCGGCGGTTTGGCGGTCGCTTCTAGCCGGTGGCGGCGCACAACCATTTTCTGTTGGCAGTGGCATAGAAGTTGATACCACAAATTTAAAAAGCCTTTTTGCAACATCCTTCTTTGCTAAACTGGTTGAAATTACGGCCTTTTTATACTAAAGGGTTAGAGGGCCGAATACAGAGATGTTGAAAGTAAGAGAAATACAAATCATTTTGTAAGCCTTTTGCTTTTCAGCTGACATGTTAAAAAAAAAATGGGCACATATATCTAATAGCGTCTATTTTGAGTGTGTTTGTGCGCTCCTTATTCCACGAATATGCAAAGCCTTGCTGTTGCATTGTAGTTGCAATTGTTTTCGTTTTTACTGTGCTTTAGTTTATACAAGATATTTTTCCATTCAGCAAATAGCCAGTGAATTTTTCTAGAATTGCCAAGCCAGCACCAGTGCCTGTGACACTCTCTAGATATGTCAACCTTGCGTCCATTTGTTCTGAATGAGATTGTGTTTATGCAATATGCTTTATGTTAAGGGACCTCTTCCATGACCAACTTTTGCTGGGTTCAGCCCTTAAGCTGGCAGCCAATCAGTTGACGTTATAACGTACCTTCCTGACTGGGCAATAAGTGAAATAACTTGTTTGGAATATTAATCACCCTTTGCTTATGTAACTTTTCTTATAACGCCCTTTTTCCCCTGAAGGAAAAAAGGAATCGAAATTCTTTTTTTTTTTTTTGCAGCAAGTGAAAAAAAAATTTTTTTACGGCTGAAACATGTTATTATGGAATAGAAAACAAATTTGCACAATTTGGGTGCCCAAAGAAACAGCGCCATGCAGTTTCCTTGTAGAAAATTGGCTGTGGCTTAGGTAAGGTTAAGCCCAGGATGCGAAGCATACTAGCCTTTATTTTAGTTGTTGAACCACTGTTTAGCCTGGTGAACTGCTGTTGCTTGGCTATATTTGGTTCGGCTAGACGAAGAAACAACTCATGCGTTACTCTGCTTCGCCTTGGACGCCCTGCCCCGCATTGGACACGGTGAGCGTCGAGCAACACAGCGTTCGGCGCGGCAACGAAATGTGCGCCTGAGCAAGCGACGCACGCCTGAGCCTTAGAAACAGCTCGTTTCTAAGGCAACACCGCATTCACTAGAGGCGCTTTTGTACCGCTTTGAAGAATCGTACTCGTGGCTCAGTGGTAGCGTCTCCGTCTCACACTCCGGAGTCCCTGGTTCGATTCCCACCCAGCCCATCTTGCAAGAGTTGAGCCAAAGCCACTTCTCCTCTGTCGTGATGTCACGGTGTCACGTGGTATTCAAGGTGACACCGCCGCGCCTGAGGAGCTGGGTTGAGCTCTCGTAATATGCTTCGCATAAAAACTGTAGAAAAACTGCTTTGTATGCAACAGCCAGAATAATGCAAAAACTTCCAACTGGCATCTTAAACACATCGGGTCCAGAAATGTCCTATCTTGCTACGAGTTACATCTCTCACGTTGATGCCGCTGTCAGACATATTGCCGATTCTACCCGCAACTTCAGGGCCCGCGGCACGGCCCTCATGCTGCGATTCCAATGTTCCGAGTCCGCTGTTTCTTCTCATTGCGCCATATTGCGCTTTTGGAGGAGAAGTTTCAGAATACCATTTTGTGCTGACTTTGACGACACGCATGTGCAAATGCATGGAGAGCAGGGTTACTTTTGTTTGTATTGTGTTATTCATCGCTCCCCTGCTTGACATGATTCTATGCTTGATACAGGAAAAATAATTAAACAAGACAACACAAAATTTCAAACAAAGCTGAATTTACTTAAAAATGAGTCCTTTATACCTATTTAAATGACGTGCTGATCTCGCCAACAAGAAACATCAGCAGCAGCGGTGTGCCCAGTTTATAGTTCACGACGAGGACACACCAAGGTCGATTCAAATAGGTAGTGAAGCTTCGGGCAAAAAGCAGTTGACATGTGACATCGCTTACCTGCACTCCACAGTCGCTAAGCAACCAAGAATACAGTGGTATTCTAAACTGTACAAGTCTGGGCTGATGGCTCTGAATGGAAGCGTTGCACTCACTGCCTGTTTGACAGTGGCAGTCAGTGATCCTTCATAACGGAACGTCTCTCACAAGAACTGAACCTGGAGGTTGTTGGGGATGAGGAAGTGACCTTCTACCCATTTGGCCGAACCACTAACATCATGAGAAACAAGTGGCGTCGAGTCCGACTGTGGTTGAGGAGCCAGTGCGAACATAGGAAGCACTGTGTGGAGGCCCTCGAAATTGGTGAAATCTGTACCGATTAGCTGCCTCTCCCCGACATTGCGATCCAGATGAACGAGGTGACTGGTGTTTGCAACTGGCGGACGTTACCAGGTCACCTTCCCAACTAGTCACGTAAGAATAGATTCTTATTGGCGCGCTCACTACTGCAAGATTATAAATAAAGAGTTCAAGAAAGTGTGGGGATTCTTGGTTGCTGTGAAGACAGACATTAGATGGACCCTGCAAGAACCAATCACCCAAACAGTCATGGTTGTATCCTGCTCCACCTGGAACATGGTTTCTCCTCGACCACCTGGAACATGGTTTCGCTGAGAGGGTGCCCAAAGATAAGCCCGACAGTTCTGCAACGCGGATCTATTATATGCCGCATCGCGATGTTTTTCCACCACAGAGTGCCACAAACAAGATGCGAATAATGTTTGGTACATCAGCGAAAGCGTCTGGTTCTCTTTCGCCCAACGACACTCTGCCAACGGGTCCAAAGCTGAGTCCTCATCTGCTGGTACTCCTCTTTAACTTTCGTTGCCTGGCCATTGTATTCAGCACTTATATTGAGAAAGGCATTCCTCCAGATTGGAAGCATGTGCTTGCTGCAGATGCATCCGCGCCGGCTCTCGCTTTCTCGCCAATTTAAATGTGCCTTTTGCCCAGTTTTGTACATTTTCTACTCAGAATCGGATCCTTGAAGTTCTTTTCTACCTAGGGAGACCACATTTCGGCAAGTGCATGACCTCTGGACTTTCTTACTAGTGATTTCATCTCTCGCCGCCTGCAACGGGCTCTAAGCCTAAGGACGAGTACAGCCGCCGCCATTAACGACCGTCTAGGCTCCTACCAAACCGCTGCCAACCTCAGACTTCCCTGCGCCCACCCCGGCTGCGGGCGCCTCCAGCGATCACAACAAACGAGCTTTCCACCCAAGAACGACCCTACAGCGATGGCATATGAAGTCGAAGGCCATGACATGAGCCCCGAGGACTTCACCGCAGACACCGGCTGGACTATCGTGGCGCCACACCCGTCTGTAATCAAGACTGCGTTGAGCCAGCCCCACCTTGCTAACCTCCAGCGAAAGGGAGGAAATATGAACGCAGCCGTTTCAACGGCGAGAAACTCCGTGATCAAAGCAAGCAGGATGCCCACGCTGCCTCAAGATGACATCAAGATCATGATTCGCATACGTGGCGGAATCAACATAGCCAAGGTAGGCCAACTTACGGTCACCAAAGCAATTTGCATGGCTGCTTGCATCGAACCTAACGAGCGAAGCGAGGACACGATATGCCCACTTTGAGGCAAAACATCATGGTGGTCAGCACACCATCCGAAGCGAACGCAACGAAATACCTCAGGATCCACAACATTTCCATAGGAGAACAAACGTTTGAAACCACTGCATATAGGACGGCGCTGCACGAAACGTGCAAAGGCGTTATAAGAGGGGTTCCGCTCGATGAGACGCAGGACTTCATAAACCGCAAGATCGTCAACCCACGCAACCCACTTGCTCTGGCGGCAAAGAGAATCAAGGAACCTGGCACGGTCATCATAGCCTTCGACGGCTTTCGAGTCCCGAACTATGTCAGATACGACAACGCCCTGATCAAGTGTTCTCTTTACCGCAAGCAGATCACCATGTGCCATGTGTGCGGCAGACTCATCCATCGTGCCGACTTATGCCCCTCGCCCGACGACGCCATTTGCAAAGGCTGTGGACTAGCTAACCCTAACGCAGACCATATGTGCACCTTGATCAAGTGTGCGCTCTGCGAGGGAAATCATGTCACGGCCAGCAAGGAATGCACGAACCGCTTCCAACTCCTCTACGTCGTTCGAAGAAGACAGTTTGAATGAAGAATCGCAGCAAACACAAGCAAAAGCACCACGAGATCAGGATCAATTGCCCTGAGTCGGCAAGACTTCCCGCCACTCAAGAACGCCGATTGTAGCACCATCAATGACAACGTGGCCACCAACGCAGATGCTTGCTTGTCCAATGAGCGGGGGCGCTCGAGATCGAGGAATTGCGGTCGCTCATCGTCACGGTCCGGAGGACACTCCCAGAACCCGAGCCAGAGATCCACGTCAAGGATACGATTCGCCAACAGCCCATGAGTTGGCGGTGATGACCATTTGACGTGGGCCCATCGAGTTCAGCAGCACCAACAACAGGAGCGATAAGAACAGCAGCACCAACAGCAGGCTGCCAGCCAGGTGAGTCTGACGGCACAGCCAGAGCAAGTAGAAATAGGAAATACGATTAAAAGACTAGAACACGAAAACAAAGAGTTAAGGCAAAAATTCACACAACTTGTCGAGGAAATCGGACAACTCAAAACGCCTTCACCGAAACCACACCAGTACCCATGGTAGTGTAAGTACCGATCAAGGAAACCATGCGCATTCTGCATAAGAGAAAAGCCATGACAAACACACATCCCTCGAGCTCGAACAGCGACATTAAGGAAATCAAGGAACTGCTCGGCGGGCTTGAAACCATCATTGCATCACTGAAGGAAGGGCAAGACAAACTTGCGATGACTGTAGGGACCCTCAAGGAAGGTTAAGACATGATAACACTACAAATCAACCACATGATGGAAATGATCAACAGCCACGGGGCAAAGCTCAATGCTCTAGAAATGGCAAACCACCCGTCTGTGATGTTATAGTCTACTTATCGCCAAGCTCCCTCGGGCGTTATCGCTCGATAGACAAAGCAACAACGTGGCCTCACAAAGGCCACCCAACGCCAACAACAAAGATGGCTGTGCAAACTGATCTGTTTTGCCTTTGGCAATAGAATTGTAGGGGCTACGTCTGCAAAAAGGCCCCCCTGCAACAAACCCCAAGTCATTCTCCTACAATAGACAAATACCGCTACACCCTTGCTATCTGGCTATGATGTGGCTGCTACGACACCGCAACACAAATGCAGAGGTATCACCACGTTAGTCAGCAACAAGCTAGCCCACACGACACACAGCATTAATCACGACCGCAGAAATTGCGAATTCATTCTCACGGAAGTCTTCCCTGGAGCCAAGAGTATATTCATCCTAAATGTTTACAGCAGCCCCAAGCACAGAGCACAAAAATTTAGGCAAATATTCCAGCTCGCCCGCAACCGTGTCGGCGACAACCCCATTATCATGGCCGGGTACTTCAACGCCCCCAACACGGCCTGGTGATACGTCGCCAGCAGAGTCAAGGGCAAAGACTTATTAAATGACGCCGATGAAGTTGGCCTAACGCTCATCACGAACGGCACATACCCTGCAAGAACGGGTAACTCGGTCAACCAGACCTCACTTTCGTCCACAACGTTCCAAACTATCGTAGTATGCGACGCCGTGGACGGCTGCATCAACAGCGGGACGACGTGGCACCTCCTCAAACATCTTTTAGACAGAACCAGAACCAAAGCGTACCAAGGTCGCATGCTGAACAGGATCTTGCACGAGGAACTCAGGATTACCACAGAAAATGAGCTCATTGACTGTCTCGCCGACAAGTACCTCCCGCTGGCCAAAAATGCTAGAGGCACGACCGCCGAAGCATATCGCGACAAAGCCAACCCAGAGCTAGATTGAGACTTCTCAACCGAAGAGATACGCACGGCGCTTCAGAACCTAAACAGCAAGTCAGTGCCGGGCCGGACAGTGTAACTAACAAGGCACTTAGAAACCTAGACGAAACCTCCATCGAAACCCTCACGGAGGAAATCAACAAAATCTGGAGGAATGGAGCACTACCCAAAGACTGGAAAACGGCCCTCATCGTGCTCATCCCAAAGCCTGGCAAGGCGCCCAACATTAATAACCTCGGACCTGTCTCGCTTACGTCTTGCATCGGCAAGGTGGCCGAGCATGCGGTGCTAAACAGGCTCTCGAAACTTCTCGAAGAAAAAGATATCTACCCCGCAACAATTATCGGCTTTAGACCCTGGCTGTCCACCCAAGACGCCATGAAGCTCCTCAGACACGAGATCATTGACGCAGACACGAGAGACGCAAGAGTAATCCTAGGGCTTGACCTCGAAAAGGCCTTCGATGACTTATCACATGACTGCATACTAGACCTTATCACTGTCTCCAACCTCGACCTCGGCACAAGACTCTACGCTTATACAAAATCGTTCCTGAGTGACAGAACGGCCACCCTCCGTCTAGGGGAAATCAAGTCCCAGAAATACAAACTCGGCGGCAGGGGCACCCCGCAAGGTTGTCATCTCTCCGACGCTTTATAACCTTGCGCTAGCCGGCCTAGGCAAATACACTATATACGCAGATGACATAATGCTCTGGATCCCCGGAGGTAGCCTATGATCAATTGAGAACGCTCTACAGCAAGCGATCGAGAAATACCTTGCTCCGACGGGCCTGCGATGTTCGCCTGCGAAGGCGGAGCTCCTCGTCTACTAACCACCGAGAAGCGGTCCCAAGCCAAAGAGCGAAATCAGAGACACACACACCATTACTCTCAGAACAAAAGACGGAGAAACCATTCCACACATCAGCAAAATCAGAGTCCTCGGGAAGCTCATTGAGAGCAACGGCTCTAACGCCGCGACAGTGGAGAAGATCGTGACAAAGTCGAATAATGCCTTAAATCTCATATGACGCGTAGCAAACAGACATCATGGCCTTACCTGCCGTGGTTGCTCGGTGGCTATGGTGTTGGGCTGCTGAGCACGAGGTCACGGGATCGAATCCCAGCCACGGCGGCCGCATTTCGATGGGGGCGAAATGCGAAAACACCCATGTACTTAGATTTAGGTGCACGTTAAAGAACCCCAGGTGGTCGAAATTTCTGGAGTGCTCCACTACGGCGTGCCTCATAATCAGAAAGTGGTTTTGGCACGTAAAGCCCCATAATTTACAACACGGCCTTAAGGAAGAAAATCTTCTCAAGCTAACACACTCCTTTGCGCTATGCCACTTCACGTACAAGGTGGCCATGCACAGATGGAAGGTAGCAGAGAAGGACAAACTCAATGTACAACTGAAGAAGCTAGTCAAACTAACACTGGGAATCCCCAAGAACACCGAGACAGAGCTCCTGCTGCAACTGGGTGTACACAATACACTTGAACAAATCGCTGAAGCTCAAGAATGGGCTCAATGGACAAGACTCTCTGGAACCAAACCGGGTAGAGAAATCCTAGCCAAACTAGGTCATGACACCACAGTAATCGAGAATCTATATCAAAGCGTTCCGACAGACACACGCAACACCGACACAGTTCGCCCACTCCTGCGGAACATGAGCCCTGCACACCATCAACCCAGAAGGCTGGCACGCGGATCGTTCATCTTGCGCGAAATACGTGATAAGAAGATCCTAGCCTGTTTCGTGGACGCGGCACAGTACCCGTCCAGGAAGGCCTTCGTTGCCATCATGGTCAATAAGCAAGGTCGAGTCACAAACGCTCTCACAGTCAAGACCCACAAGTCCGAGATAGCAGAACAGGTCGCCATCGCACTCGCGCTCACAGACCCGACCACCACCCACGTCTGCAGCGATTCATTGCAAGCCAAGCACTACAAATAATCAATAGATCCGCACCGCTGCAGCATCACACCATCTGCTGGTTCCCGGCACATCTTGGAGAGATTGAGGACACCCCTCCCAATCTCAATGAGATGGCTCACAGGAGCGAGCGAGACCTAACCCTCCGCGACGCCACCTATTCTAGTCGTGACCATCCCAGCGAGAATTGGAGCCCTCCCTCCATATATAAAGAGATCACAAAGCACTTTTATCTAGACCGCAGAATATACAGCACACCTCACAATAAACTCACCAGGCCTCAAGCCCTCACGTTCAGAATGCTTTAAACACACACACGTACTCCAGACAGAACAGACTGCATCACTACATGCCTGACCTATACACAACATCATATTGCGAAAATTGCCATAGCAGACTAGACGTATATCACTTGCTCTGGCCGTGTGGTCAGACCCAGGCAAACAAGAATCAAGGCTCCGCCAGGCTACAAGAAGCATTACGCAGCACGGACCTGGTGGAGCACCTCTGGGCCGTCCAGCGAGCCCACGATGCGGCCAGGTAGTAGCAACTCCCGGTCCCAACGTGGGAGTAGCCCGCTCTTAGGGGCCTTGCGCCCCGTAGCTCGCAGGACCTTTCATTAAAGTTATTCCATCCATCCATCCATCCATCCTCCAGATTGACGTCAAAAGAGAAGACCACGATGCATTGGTTTCCTTTGGTTTGTGCGTACATCTACTGAAGACCATAACAATGCTGACTTCGAGCTGTGACGCAGGACACGAGTTCCATTTGGTACCACACGTAGCCCTTTCGTGCTAGCAGTTGCGGTGAAGCGTCACCTTGTTAACATGCCCGAGGAATTGCAGGACATGCCACGGGTGCTGTCTATTTGCCTCAACGATACTTGATCACCGGATGGGTGTACATAGAAGAAGCAGCGAGTGATGCCTTTGCCAGGAATGAAGCTAAGATAATGGAGTTCCAGCAGTGAAATTCAACAGCAATGCTTTGACACTGACAGCGTTGTAAACCTCAGTGCTGATATCAGGGTGACATCAGCAATGATGTGCGTTTTAGGGCTTGAATACAGTACAGAGAGCGGTAAATCAAGTACCGCTCAAAAACTGTTTAGGAGTTGCTCACCATAAACCGAAACACGCAGTGATTCATCCTACAAGTTTGCTACAGGCATCGGCAAGAACTTTGGATCCACTTGGTCTTCTGAGCCCTGTGATAATAACAGCGAAAAAGCTGTTTTAAGAGCTGTGTAGTGCTACAGAGAAGTGCTACTGAGCCAGTTGCGCCTTTACTATGAGATAGGGTGTCCGAGGCAGCGCTGTTCGAGGTCACGGGACTAGACTTGGTGGGACCAGTCTACACCCGTACGGAGGGCAAGACCTGTGCTCTTAAATAATCTGCAATCAACCAGGGATACCACAGTTTCTAGGGAAGGCAGTCACCGCCCTGCGCATGTTCTTGTGCAAGTTTAGGCTCTACTTCAACCTCGCAAGGCAGGTGTGCCAGAGGTACCAGAGACTGATCACGTAGCGAGCATGCCTCCGGTTGCTTACCTTGCCACTATTGAATTATGTTTCTCTTGATAAACCCAGTTAACAGAGATCGTGAGAGGTAGCACTACAGCAGCCGCTGTAGTGCTACCTCTCTACCACCTACCACTACCTCGCTGTAGTGCTACCTGAATGCAGCAGGTAGCATTCACAGCAGCCGCTGCAGACAGACCTCTGCTCTTGCAGTGCTTTGTTTCCATATGTCTGACACTTGCTACTATGTTGCCGTCTCATAGCTATCATTGCCCCAGAGGCCGTCTTGCGCGGCGCTATGCTTTTCTTCTCACGCTTTTGCCATACTATCCATACCCTCTTCGTCTGCTTTTTGCCTCATGATTCTTCTGCACCCTCCTCCACTCTCCTCCTCACACTCTCTTTGCTATTGTTGCCTTTCATGAGCCCCCGGCCTCCGCACTTGCTCTTTCATCTTTCACTGTGCTTGTTCGCTCTGTTACGAGGGACACCGAGGCACGTCGACACTCAATGCAGGAATGGAGAGCTGCGCTCAAATAGGTGACTTCACGCTCCGCTTGAAAGCACCTCGCATAGCACACCACTGCAAAATTTAATTGGGATGCTCACAACAGCGTATGCTATCTGCGGATTGTTTTTTCTCCAAGCCCAAAGGGGGGTTCAGGATACCCTCCCCCCCCCCTGCGATGCCAAAGCCTACTGTCCCCCCCCCCCCCCCTACCTTGGGTATTTATGCTTACGAGGTCTAGCCATAGGAGTGTTAGCCAGCACCACTCAGAGCCATGGTGGTGGTTGGATGTGGAACATCCTTTTTTGCCCGATGGCATCATGTAACACGTGATCTTAGGAGAGCGGGCACATGGCAAATAAACCCTTGCATGATACCTAATGACATCAAGGCTGCCAGATTTTGCAATGAATAAACGAGAGAAGAAGGAGAATCAAGGGGCTCGATTTTCATAATCGTGGCCATATAAAGCCAACAGACAAAATCAAGCCCCTCGGTCCCCCCTCTTCTCTTGTTTATTCATTGCGAGGATCTTGAATTCAGCAGCCTTCTTTTTTTACTGTTGGCTCGAGTATAAGCGTTGTTGCGCATGAATCCTTTTGATTCTGATTTTGTGTGAAGCCTGCTTGGGTTACTGAGTGAATTATATATATTTATGACCTCGGCATGCAAGTGGTGATGTTTCCATCCCTAATAAAGTTGTAATTTATTATAACTTTTTTTTTCATGAGTTGGAAGCATTGCTTACTGGAAAGAGAAGCAATACTGCGACACATATTCATCTGCATTTCACACATTGATGAAAGACTGTGCCGAAGGGGTCGCTGAAGTCTGCAGGTTTTCTTTCAGTGTCAAAAAAGCACACAGCAATTCAAAGTGAGTTGAACATACAGCAACCTGTTCATTCTCTAGGTATAGGATATCCATGCCATTGGAAATTATTGTTAGTTGGCTCCCTCTTTCTTTCTTAAAAAATTTAATAAACCTTGCCCTGTGTATATATTTTGATATATTGTGTCTGTGCATGGTGTCCATAGTGAAAGCTGAAAATAAGGAAGTGAAAAAATAAGAATGCGGGAGCCGCCGCTGGTGCGTCTAATGCGCCTGTCCTTCTATTGTCAGAATTATCAGAAATAAAGCAAAAGCATGAATTAAAAGCCATGCATGTCCACTATAACAATTATTCAGTAAGCTTCTAGCCACAATAAAATTTTAAGTGAGAAGGTAGAGGCTATTCAGAAGGAACCTCGAATGATGTGAGTGACAGAACTCTGGTACGCATATCATGAGAAGCCATCAAACAAAGACACCAAGGAAAACGTAGGGGAAATTACTTGTATTCACTAATTGAATTTAAGAAATGATAAATTAATGGCAGTGAAAGTGGATGAAAAAACAACTTGCTGCAGGTGGGGAGCGATCCCACGTCTTCACATTACGCATGCGATGCTCTAACCAAACGAGCTACCACGACGTCGTTTCCCCATCTACTCTCTTAGGTATTTATGTGTTGCCACTAGAAATAGCCTTGGGAGTGTTAGCCAGCATCGTCACTCACAAACCTTGGCGGCAGATTTGGAACATCCTTTCTGGCACAGGCGTGATGAGTAAGTGTATGTACAGTCGCGGACAGAATAAAATGGACCACGGGATCTCCGAAAACGTTCAATTCCCGAGCAGCCTGTAGCAATAACCAGTAAAACTGCCCACGACAATGTTGTTAGCACATTCTAGTCGAGGTCCAAAATGCAAATACAAGATTGCGTCGTGAGGTTGCGGAGATATTCAGCTTTTTCTTAGATTTCATGGTCCATAATATTCTGTCCGCGACTGTACATGGTTTAACCCAAGAGCCTTGTAACGCATGCTCAGCCGTCCTACTCCATTTTTGTGCGCATATATTTGTTTCCTTGCAATAAAATTTTTCAGTTGTGTGTAAGCGATTCGTCCTTTCCACTCTCTTCATTTCTCGTGCTTGTGCGCTTGTGCAGTTTCAAGATGTGAGTACTTGATCATCCTGGGTGAAGGCAGCTGGTCAATAAGCCTGCACATGCTACCTGAAGGCATCAATGTTGCCGGATTCGAGACCCTCGTTATGTGAGAACTAAAATAAGGGGCGTTAACCGTGGGGCCGGGCTTTTATTAATCATGAGAAGCCAACAAGCAATGACACCAATGAAATCGTAGGGGAAACTACTTGTACTTACTAATTGAACTTAAGAAATGATAAATTAATGGCCATTCTGGTAATGACACTTCTGGGGGGGAGGGGGGCTCTGCCCTTCTGCCCCAGGAAACTTTGTAGGGGCTCGGGCTCTGAACATGCGGCCCGGCCCCCCTGTAGTCGGTGCTTGTGACGTAACTTGTCCAACAGGACGCTTGTAGTCCATATATATGTATTTCTTCATGAATGCCGAAGGACTGAAAACACACAGACGGTTGGTAAATTACGCAAACGAAGTGCAGAGCCGGACCGTAATTCATTTACTGGCAAAGGGCATGCAGCTAGCATAAATATCCTAATAAATGTCACGAAATGACCAGTGTAAATTTTTATTCCTTCTTTTTCATCAGAAAATGTTGCTTTTTGAGGCTTTTGAAACAGCATACAAATATGCAACATTTTTTAGTACAACTTACTCTATCGCTGCAGCTTTATATATAGACATGCGGCTACATTTGAGGGCACAATTACTGTAGCATGTCAATAAAATTTGATGTGGCCTGCCATGGTGCCAGTTATGCTTAAAATTCAAAAGGCATCATATATTTTATGCGTATGGTATAATTACTTTTGCATAATATTTTAGGGTTCAGCATTTTCTGGCTTTTGTTTTCTCATAATTCGTCATTCTTTCATTTTTTTGTAATTTCTACCTGAGAATTCGTTTTCTTTACAGTGGATAAATATTTATAGGCAAGCCAGAGTGTCTATCAACCGGAAAAACCAGGAATTCTCAGGGATATTGAGTAGTCTGGAAAAACTCAGCGAAAACTCAGAGAATTTGTGCCTCTGTCAGGGAAAATTAGCTGTAATTTTATTGAAAGGGTCGAAAGTCGCGGTCATGCTGGCTCTAGTAACAGACAGGAATCGTAATGAATCGTCTTTGATGCCCTATCGTCGGCTGGAGGAGTTGCCAGAGTATAGTCAACGGCTGACTTTCCGGATGCCCGATAATTTGGACGGCTTCACGGAACCACCACGTACCCCACAGAGTCAATGTATCAGAACGTCTGAAATTTCGGACGCAAGAACCCTTCGCCGTCCAATTTTCCTTTTTGCCCTGACCGCAGCTCCGAAACGACATTAATCAAAGCCACCACTGCTGCTGTTTGATTACCTCACTGCCTCGAAACAGCACTCTCGCTCGCAGATCTGCTGGCAGCCGGAGCCACCACCGTGGTAACGCCAGACTGGCTGCTTCGACGTTCGCTGTTAAGCTTCTTGCGGTTGGGTGCCTTGTTTTTCTTTGAAAGAATTCGCTGGTGTCAGCAATGGCACCGACTCCGCCTTTGTGGTCCTCGTGATTGGCACGGTGCATTGCATAATGCTGGTTCCCAAAAGTCAGCTTTGCCTTTGTACAGATATCTTACTTAATTTTTTTGAAGATATTTTATTTGATGTGCATTTTACTAACCCCTCCCCCTCTATTCTCTTTTTGAATAGCGTAAGAACTACTCCTTAGTATTCAAATGGGATTAAATCGTCTTTTTTAAAAATTTTTTTCATATGTTTACTAGAGGGTGACAGTATCGGGGGATATGGTTTCAGCCCATCTTGACATAAAACATAGTTCTGCATCACTCAGGGAATGTTACAAAGGCACTCGGGGAAAACCTGGAAAACTCAGGGAATTCGGAAATGTCAACTTGGTAGACACCTTGCAAGCTTTCATTGATGATTCTTGGTAGAATTTTTTCGGGTTGAGCTTACGGTATTTCGAATATTTGGTTAACTAGATGCTGATACGTGTTGTATGACTACAGATACTGCTCCTGGACACTATATAGTTGCACCTAATTCACAGATTAAGAAAGACTTCGGAAAGTAGCTGTAGAAAAGGTACGATGCTATACGGCTGTGTTACTATGCAAGAACTGAACGAGTGCGTTTGATGTTCGAGCTCAAATAGAATGAGACTATTTGTAACATCATGTCGGCACAGAAATGCAATGAAAAGTGCAAATGAAATGGCAATATGTAGGTGTGATCCCACATTAGCCTCACTGAATTTGCCCACTTCATCCGCCGTTGTGGCCGCAGCGTGAAGACTGCGAGGACCCTGTGTTCATTCTCATTGCTGCTTCTCATCACCAGCAATAGGCAACATGGTAATAACTAAGAAAGACATAAGTAAACAATAACTCCATGGGCATGAGCTTCATCTTGCCAGGCCCCTATGAGGCTCCTTGCATCGCAGCATATATGTACGGGCTCGCAGCTGCGTGGCAATCGCTGTCTTAGTGCTCTAAATTTTGGTTTCAACCAAAAAGACTGAACCCTATTTTTAGTCAAGATTTAAATGCCGTATTTTTTTTCCTTTTTAATCTGTCCCTCGTTCCGAATAACAATAATAATAATAATATCTTTGGACTGGAATAGCCGACACAAGTTTATTTATTTTATTTATTAACATACCTACATTCGCCCTGAGGCATTGTTGTAGGGGGCATTATACATGAGTAAATGTAAAAAAGTTACAAGCACGACATAAAAAAAATGTTTGGCGTGATTACAGCAGTGGACACAGATTACAGTGGAACCAGCAGGTGACAGCGACACACTCAATGAAAACAATTGAACTCATGTTGCACTCATGTGCAAATACTGCCAGAGCGCAGCAGAAAACATTTCAGTAGGGGCGGTGACAAGTGACGCTTGGAACGCAGATGTACGGCATTAATATTCGCCAATTTTTTTGCTGTTGTCCCTTCATCTGGATGTGTACGTGGGGGGCTGAAGGTACGCATGTCGATTTATTTCCGCCTCTTCACACACAATCTGTTTAAAAATTAAACACCTAAAAAAGGTGCGCCGGAGTTTTAGAGTGTCCCACTAGACAGTGTGCTTTAGACCTGTAACGCTAACTTCATGACTGTACATGTTAGTAACAAACTGCCCAGAACGATTCTGTATTGCCTCCAACTTGTTCAAAAGAATTTTAGTGTTCGGGTTCCAAACCACTGAAGCATACTCTAGAATTGACTGAACATTAGAAAAGTACAGAAAATATTTGAGATCTTGAGGGGCTTTTTTGAAATTTCTTATAACGAAATTAAGAACACGTCCGGCTTTTAAGGTGATGTAGTCCACATGTTTATTCCTCGACAGTTCTGAAGAAAAGAAAACACCAAGATATTTTGCCTGATCTACTTTTTTGATTAAAACGTCTAAATTATAGTTCTGGAGAATGTTAGCCCGCTTTCTGCTAAAGTTAATGTAACTACATTTACTGGGATTGAAGTTCATGTTCCATTTACGGCACCAAGCAAGTATTCGATCAAGGTCACCCTGCAGGGACAGAGCATCAATGTGACTCTCTATTTTCCTATAAACCATGCAATCATCCGCGTATAACCGTATTTTTGATGTAATATTCGAAGTGATGTCGTTGATGTATAGGAGAAATAAAAGCGGTCCTAAAACAGACGGTTGCACCTTCTCTTAAAGGGCCCCTCACCAGGCCCCATAGCAAATTTTGGTTATACGCTGGAAGTTGTTAGGTGTCCTCTAGGGAGCGTTCTGCCATAAACATTTCAAGTCGGCTCATTAATAGCCGGAATAGAAGTATTTCAGTGCCACGAACCCATGATTTCAGCGGGCAGGCTCCACTGCATAGAGACATTCTCTCTCCACTTGCCCCGTCTAGCCTTCGCAAGCGAAATTCCTTCCCTGCATTCTCCCATGCCGGACCTCAAGGATTGCTGGACACATACGTCATGGGCCCTGCCTTGACTTTTTTTTTCTTCTCCCTTCTTTTTTTTTTTTCGGTGATGCGCATTTTCGCTGGCGGCATTGCGCACGAGCTGTTATCGTATCGGGCAGTGCACGATTTTGCACGCTGTGCAAAGGGCTCATGACTAGCGGTATATAGTTCAGTGCTACACGAATACTGAGGAAGAACAAGTGGATTGCAGAGCATGATCACGCGCTGGAACACGGTAAAAGGTGGCATAGTTTCGGTACCTGCGCACGTGACCGTACAATCTTGGGAACAAGCAGACGAAGTGGAAGTACATCTCTCTTGCTTCGGTGCGAAGTAAAGCAAAAAACATGCAGACATTCCGTTTGTGTGTTTTATTATTTCTCTAAACTCCAATTTACCTTCAAGTATTCACAGATGCATCTCTACAGATCGACGGTCAAGGCGCCTCTGCAGCTTTTTTTTCCCCTTTGACACAAGTACGGCGTATCTTTCAAATACCTCATCCAACTTCATCAACAACTGCGGAGCTAGCAGCGATTAATGTTGTACTGCAATATGTGCAAGAGGAGTTAACTACATCGAAGATTGCCATCTTTACGGATTCCCGAGCTGCCCTTGGCAGGTTACAATGCAGTGAGACTGATTGCCCAGTTGTGTGCAGTATTACTGACTCTGCAAGCAAAATTTTTCATCGTATGGGGTGTCTCTCGTTGCTCAATGGGTACCTTCACACGTAGGAATCGCCGGAAATTATGAGGCTGATCGACTGGCTTAAATTTGCACTCATAACATCTGTGACTGCCCAGAAATTTTGTGCAAGCTTGATGATGCTCGTCTGCTGATTCGTCACCACCTACTCAAGCAGCATCCAGACCAGTGCGTCGCGAACGGAACATTCCCGCCCCGTGTTAGCTGTTGAGGCTTGCCTCACTGCGCTAGAGCACAACTACTCAAGCTGAGGGTTGGCTGTGTGAGCCCGCACGAATGTTTATACAGACAAGGACGTGTGGCCAGCCCATAGTGTACATCTTGTGGCTGCTGCGAGACACTTCAGCACCTTATATTTGAGTGTCTCGCTTTCAGTGCGCAGCGCATGTCGTTAGTGAGAGACTATCATCTCCTTGGCCTGCGGTGTATGACACTCGACGAATGTTTGTACCCCGGTGGTTGGGCGTCTAAACGTGATCAGGCTCATCATGGTCTACTTACTTTTCTAGAGTTAACTAACTTAGGTTCGCGCTTGTAGTGTCGAAACTATTCTATTCAACATTTTGTAGTAGCATGACCTTCAGTGACTGGCCCTACTGTGTGTGATCTGTACTATGTGTTCCACTTTATTCTTTAGATTTGTCCTATTGCTCTTCCTTTCCTTTTTCCTCCCCTCCTTCCTATCTTCCATTCCTGTGTTGCAGTCACCTCCCTTCTGAAGAGCAGGCAGGCATTGTGCCCCTTCCGGTGGCAGTTGCCAGCCTGCTCCTCACTTTCCCTTTCCTTTTAATTGTACATATGTGTTCAAAACAAATAAATAATAATAATAATAATAATAATAAACTTCAATTTGTCAATTGAAGCAACAGATCATACAAATAACAGATGGTGCCTTGAACAGTTCTCGAAGTTATGTGTCATTACGAGCGACGTCACACTGCGGACACGACTACGTAGGCGCTGAGACGCAAGTGCGTCATCCTCTGGCTTGGAGCACAGCAGCCGCGAGGAGAAGGAAAAATGGTGTTCGGTTTGAAATTTCAGATCTTTCCGTGGCGCGCAGCTATGTAATAGCTTGCAGACACTATCGTTGTCATGCTATGTATGCTCTGCGCTTGTCAGCTCAAAATGGCCAGTCCTGGTGAGGGGCCCTTTAAGTTTAACCCGTAGAGGGAAACGTTGCTGTAACCTGCGCAAGGTTGCTCAGTGCTTTTCCCCAGTTAGCAGCGTGTCAATGCCTGATGTGCAACCATCTAATGCAGATGACTGCCGCAACCTGGCGCAGCTGGTCGGATGGCTGGCATCCCGTGGCCACCGGTTTGCGTGAGCCGGTGTTCGAGGAGGCAGAGCTGTCGCAGGAAGCCGCGGTTGGGCACGATCTCTCGCCGTGCGCGCACCAGTCGCACAGCCTCACGGGCACTCAGCCGCCGGCGCAGCATGAGGAAGGCAAGCACCAGCGTCGCCGAGCGGCTGATCCCCTGGTGACAGTGAACGAACACGCGGCCCCCAGGCTTGGCCAACGCACGCTCGATGAAGTCGGCTGCCTCATCGAAGAAGCGGTCGAGCCGGAACACGGACATGTCCAGCGCCTCGATGCCTAGGAAGGCTATGCCGGCTGTCCGGTACAGCGCGGGCCCAGTGTTCACCAGGCAGAGTGAGGCATCGCGGCCGCACGCCGCATTCAACACGTGCGTTACGCCCAGTCGCCGCAGCAGACCCACGCACAGCGCCGTTGTGCCGTCACCCAGCAGCACGCCCGGGTACACCTCGTTGTACGGTTCGCGTGGCAGCTCGAGGCGGCCGCGTGGACACAGCAGGCGGCAGAGCTCGTCCTCCTCGTCCACTCCTGCGCACATTTGCGGTCGGTGCTTGTTGGCACATGATTCTGTCGTCGTGGACAGGGTGAGGTTGTAAGTACATGGATGAGCCCGCAGAGGAAAGTACGGCTATCCGCGCACGCCATGCAGAGGTTGTGCGTTCCGCAACTTTCAAGTTGATTTCCATTTTTTATAAGATTATTGTCTACGATAGATTAGATAATAGTTCAATAATGAAACTTTATCTCCCATACGTTTTCACTTGTCTCATTGTCTGCTGGCTTTGGCCTTGGGCACGACTGTACCCAACAGACCTTCGGTACCCCTGATTCTTTGTACTGCCTGCTCAGCATTTCAAGAGGTTGCCATCCATCTTGTGGCCATGGATGCGACCTATTATACCCGAAGAAAGCGGTGAAAGACTGCAAACAAACGTCAGAATCTGCTCTGTCGCAGTCACCAATTCGGCCATTAAGTGGAGTAGTTAGTGCTTGTCCTTTGACACCAGCCCTTCTGAAAGCGATGCTGTCACGTGCACAAGATGTACATACCCGCCTTCACTTTGCATTCTACATTTTTCGCCTCTTCTAAGTGCGGAAAAATAACTGAATAAAATGTAGCGACTTTGTAGCGATTTGGAGCCGGCACGCTGGCTGACGCACAGCTAACACTACTGTTGGTTATGCAGGTCCTTATTGCAATCGGATCAGCGATCCTGCTCGGTGTGGATGGTGACCGGGCACTGCTCCCACTATCGCCGAAACCGTCTTCATCAAGCGAAATCGGATGGGCCACGACGACAAACAAGTTTGACAGCGGATTGCCAGTCATCACCGCCTTACATCATCGTTTAAATGAGCCACTCGTCGACGACGAACTACCAATCCCTGTTGAGCATCGAGGACCACGTGACACCAACCGAACCTACTTAACCGCGCAGCACTTTGGCTTCGTGGGATTTGGAGCCGGCACGCTGGCTGACGCACAGCTAACACTACTGTTGGTTATGCAGGTCCTTATTGCAATCGGATCAGCGATCCTGCTCGGTGTGGATGGTGACCGGGCACTGCTCCCACTATCGCCGAAACCGTCTTCATCAAGCGAAATCGGATGGGCCACGACGACAAACAAGTTTGACAGCGGATTGCCAGTCATCACCGCCTTACATCATCGTTTAAATGAGCCACTCGTCGACGACGAACTACCAATCCCTGTTGAGCATCGAGGACCACGTGACACCAACCGAACCTACTTAACCGCGCAGCACTTTGGCTTCGTGGGATTTGGAGCCGGCACGCTGGCTGACGCACAGCTAACACTACTGTTGGTTATGCAGGTTAGTACTTACTATCCATTGCAACTTCATGGTCCGCTATATGCGTTGCCGGCTCCTCCCACGATAATTGCTACTGCGCACCATCGCAGACGAATGTGCGCGCGAGTGTCTTGCCGAAATTGCCGCCTCTTTGTCAATAGAGTGTTGTACTTGATTCTTCTTTTGTTGCTATCGGGCGATGTCGAGCTTAATCCTGGACCTCTCACCGAAGCAGCAATGGAGGTACTTAAAAGTTTACAGACTGGTCAGGCAGCAATCATGAGCAAGCTAGATACCATCGATACCAAGTTAGCCAAACACGAGGCTATGCTGGCGGAAGTAAACAGTAGGCTTGGTGTAACTGAGGAACGGGTTGGAACGGTAAATAAATTAGTGTCGGACCAAGGAAATGCAATACGATCACTTGAACAACAAGTATCTGCCATGCGAAAAAAAAACGTTGATCTTGAAAACAGAAGTCGCAGGCTTAATCTTGTCTTCTATGGAATAAATGACGGAAACCATTCTGAAACGTGGATTCAATCCGAAAACTTGGTTAAAGATATTTGCAAAACTAACCTGGGGATCGAATTGAATTCGATACAAAGGGCACACCGAGTAGGTCGTTACAGTGATAGGTTCAAAAGGCCAGTCATAGTAAATTTTTCTTCATATAAGGAAAAACAGGACGTCTTGTCAAATGCTAATAAGTTCAAGGGGTCACCCTACAGTGTGGATCAGGATTATTCATCCGAGACCCGAGAAATACGGAAGCATCTGTGGGAATACGCAAAAGTTAAAAAAGCGGATAGCAATAACAAGGTAAAGCTAAACTTCGACAAACTTATTATTAACGGAAAGACCTTCACGTGGGACAAAGAAAAAAAAGAAGTTGTTCCATTCAGGGAACGGTGACGCAGTAGAAAGAAAATGAAACAAGTATGTCGTAACCTCGTTGCTGTTGTAGTAAACTGTAGGAGTATAATAAACAAAGTCGATGAATTCGCCGGTCTGATAGAGTCTGTCAAGGCTGACATCGTTTTTGGCACAGAATCGTGGCTGAACCCGTCTATCGCGGATAGCGAAGTATTCCCTAAAGAATTCATTGCTTATCGGAAGGACAGGCCCCGCCTCGGTGGAGGGGTGTTTTTGTTAATTCACTCTTCTCTTAAATCATTTATGCTAGATCTTGATACCCACGATGTCGAATCAATTTGGTGCTCAGTCACCCTACCTGATAACTCCTCATACGCTGTTGGATCATTCTACAGACCACCGAACTCAAACTTCAAACTGTTGCAATCTTTGTTTGACATCGTTTCGGAGGCATCCCGGCAGCCTATTTTGCTTGCGGGTGACTTTAACTTACCTGACTTGGAATGGCTTGAAGGTGAATGTGTATGCAAAGTTGACAGCCGTGTTAACTTAGAAATGAAAAATCTTGTAAACACCTTCGGACTATTACAGTATGTCAGTGCTCCAACTCGGAATAGTAACATTCTGGACCTTTTGTTCTGCAGTTCCCCTACCCTTATTAGCTCGGTTTATATAATACCAGGAATAAGTGACCATCACGCCGTCATTGCAAACATTAAAACAGATATTAACCGATCAACGTCACGCACTTCAAGGAGAGTTTTTTTCTTCGAAAAAGGTGATTATCCTAGTATCTCCCAGGAGCTCCTCGATTACTTGCCGGTTTTTGAATGTCTTGCTGAGGATTACGACATCCATGGTTTATGGCGGGTATTTAAAGATAAACTGCTTGAGCTTACGGACAAGTATGTTCCAAGCGTAGACTCCACCAGACTCAAAAAACGTAAGAAACCCTGGGTGAATTCGCGTATTCTCAGAATAATTAAAAAAAGAAAGAGAGCATTTAATAGATACAAAAGAACTAAAAGTATGAATCACATAAAAAAGTTATCTGAAGTAACACAGGAGTATAAGTTTGCTATAAAAAATACGAAGGAAGAGTACTTTAAGACACTCAACGACAGAATGAAAACTAATCCTAAACAATTTTGGAGGTTTTTAAAAGGATGCGGATCAGATTTTGTAGGAATAAATGAAATTGTTTGTAATCAACAAATAATTACAGACGATTTTGAAAAGGCAACGTGTTTGAATACATATTTTCAATCTGTCTTCCTACCTAAATCCAATCATAGCTCTACACCACATGCAAGCAGACTTCCTTTAATGGAACAAGTTGAATTAAGTATTAGAGGCATCGAGGCACTCCTAAAGGTGATAGATGAAACCAAAGCAAACGGTCCGGATGGTATATCTCCACGTATACTAAAGCGGTGTGCTACACCTATCTCGATGTACCTTTATTTAATCTATGAGAAATCGCTATCCACAGGACTCTTACCTAATGACTGGAAAACCGCTCAAGTTGTACCTATTCATAAAGGGGGTTCGAAAAGAGATGTCGCGAATTACAGGCCGATCTCACTAACATCCATCTCGTGCAAAATCATTGAGCATATTATATATTCCGAGATAATGCGTCACATAACAAATAATAATATACTAATCAAAGAACAACACGGGTTTCGGAAAGGTCTATCTTGCACAACACAATTAATTGAATTTTATCACGAATTGGCATTCGATGTTGACGAGGGAGGACAAACAGATTGTATCTTTTTAGACTTTCGCAAGGCATTCGATACAGTGTCACATCCACTTCTTCTTATTAAACTTAAAATGTTAAACATTCACTCAAGCGTACTCGCTTGGATTGAAAATTATCTGTCTCAGCGCCGACAATGTGTTGTTTTGAATGGAAAAAGCTCGGCATACGCTGATGTGACGTCAGGAGTCCCACAGGGCTCAGTCTTAGGGCCACTTTTGTTTCTACTTTATATAAATGATATTTCTGTTGGTATTTCTTCATGTATTCGGTTGTTTGCCGACGATTGTGTTGTTTATAGGAAGATTAAGAGTGAACAAGATGCTGCCATGTTACAATCTGACTTAGAATGTATTAATACTTGGTGTTCCACATGGAAGATGAATTTGAATTTAAAAAAGTGTGTTCATGTATGTTTTACAAGAAAGAAGAAGCGGATTGTAAATCTTTACCAGATAAATAATACCCTGATAAAAAACGAACCTATATACAAGTATCTAGGTGTGACGCTCTCATCCGACTGTTCATGGTCTGCTCATGTAGATGACGTCATTGTAAAAGCTGGTAGGGCACTCAATTTTATTCAGAGGAACTTGAAATGTTCACAGCCGAACCTAAAGAAAACTGCTTACCTAACATGTGTTAGACCAATTTTGCAATACGCCTGTGCCGTCTGGGACCCCGTGCAGAAAAACTTGATTGATAAGCTGGAAAGAATTCAAAACCGAGCTGCTAGGTTCGTCCTGGGGCGGTATGGGCGGAGAGAAAGTTGTACTGAAATGAAACTTGAATTGAATTGGGAGCTGCTTTCCTCTCGGCGGAAAAAGTTGAGACTGAAGTTTTTATACCTCATATTTAATAATAAGACTGGAATTAGCAGTAAAAGCTACTTGAAAGAACCACATTATATTTCTAGGCGTAATGACCATTCACTTAAAATTCGCGAATACCGTGCCAGGACGCACTTGTTTGCGGATTCCTTTTTTGTGAAAACTATTGTGGAGTGGAATCGGCTGTGTGAAGAGCAAGTGTGCTGTACGAATGAAGATTTGTTTTTTTCCCTCCTGTAACCCCCCTGCTATAACGCCTTCGGGCAATGCGGGGTAATTCTTGAATAAAGAATAAAGAAAGACTTGGAAACTGTTTAATATATTTGTTTTCGAATGGCGATGCACAATTCAACATTTGGGCATAATCAATTATGCATGTAATTATAAAGTTCGTTAAGTAATTTTGACTAATTTGCTAATCAATGATAAAAATTCACCAGCGTGCCCAAGACGACTGCTAATAATACACTGTCAATGCCATCATTGTATGTCGTGCCCCCCCCCCCCCCCCCCCCCATTTTTTTAAAACAGCAGGGTCCACACTTAGTATAGGGCTCCCAAGCTCAAGTTTGCCGATAGACTCCAGCGCCAGTCCTTCCCCTGGCGGAGAGCAGCGTCACTATGTATCAGGTCGACAGCACCGTGAGGTGCTCGCAATGCCCACAATCTTTGTAAAATATTGCTTCTCACGTCGGATGAACTGCCACAACAGTGACAACAACGCCTGAGGTCTGCAGCCTCCTGTAAAGTTCTACAGTTTCTTGGTTATGAAAAAAAGAACACAGGCAGGCATGACTTACCGCTGTCCCTTGAACTAAGTAGTTGATGAACCAGGTAGTTTGCCATTTTTTACTTATGATTATTTGTGGCAGCAATGTTACCTTGCCTTTGCCATTTTTTACTTATGATTATTTGTGGCAGCAATGTTACCTTGCCTTGCTGCTCAGGCATGATGACAAGAATATCGTAGTAGCTCTACTTCAACAAACTTTGAGGGGTGCATTGAGTGTCGGCTGATTTACGTGTGAGATGCACATTGTGCTTTCTCGTGTTTATTTGACTTCGCGCACTTGATCGGTAACATTTCTGTATTAGCAAGTTACAAGCAGTCGCTTTATCACAGGCGTATGATTAGATAGCCCGTTTCTGAAAACAATGCAGACTTTACTCCACGGCATCCTAACTCCGCGAGTTGTGTTGCGAGAGGAGTGCAATTCAGTTCGAATCGCTTTGGTTTTCAGTCGTTCTTTAATACCGGTGTAACGTGGGCACTTTCAATCGCGATCAAGCCCAATACAGTTTAAGTTTTTTCGTTGCGGTAAAGAATGGTGGCTGTTGCATAGTCCAGCCATCCGGATCGACTTGATTGAGCACACATAGCATAACGGTGGAGACGACAGCCTACGATACTGAATCTGGATCGTGGAAAACCAGAGTTGAAAGTGCCTGTGCCGAGTCCAACCCGATCTGGATAGGACTCGACAGCACTCCACAGTGCCTGAGTGACAGAGGTATAAATTCATCATAGGTTTAGACACCTCAGGGAGGTAACAGTCGTGTCATGCAACGCGATCATAAAATTGCCTCTTGGTGCCTGTGAGGGAGCTTTCCACACCTGACCCGCCGCGGTTGCTCAGTGGCTATGGTGTTAGGCTGCTGAGCACAAGGTCGCGGGATCGAATCCCGGCCACGGCGGCCGCATTTCGATGGGGGCGAAATGCGAAAACACCCGTGTACTTAGATTTAGGTGCACGTTAAAGAACCCCAGGTAGTCAAAATTTCCGGAGTCCCCCACTACGGCGTGCCTCATAATCAGAAAGTGGTTTTGGCACGTAAAACCCCATATATTATTATTATTTCCACACCTGCTTCTTGACACTTTTTTTAGTCTCTTTGACAAAGTCCTTGCCTCTTTCTTTGTTCTAGTTTTAAACATGCAGTGATATTACATCACATCACGTCACTCACTGCATGTGTCGGAAGCTGCCGCCAAGGCTACGAGCCTCGGTGTCCCCTTTATTAATGAATGCTACTTACATGCAAGAGCCCCCTCAACTGACTGCACAGCAAGGATAAAAAATTTGTTTTCGAAATCAGTAAATAGATTGGCATGCAAAAGTGAACAAATGCGACTTACTTTATGCTGCCAACAACAGCAGTGGTGCACTCAGAAATAAGAAGGATTTTACGGGTGGGTGTCAACATTTCGTGTTTTCGAGGCTGTTGTGGCACTGAACGGCAGGCTTAAGCGGATGCGGGAATCTCTCAGCCCGTACACGCCTACGTGACCGCGCTGCCTGGCGGTGCTGCTTAGCTGGCTCAGCAGCGTCTGTAGCGCCTCCTAGCCCAGACTGCAGGGACTACTATACTGTGTGTCCATAGTTGAACCAAACTTTAAAAACATAATGGTGCACATTAGGCGGACGAGACCAAAAGTATATATATATATGTAGTTTGCAGTCCACTTGAGTTATTCATACAATTTTTTAAAGTGTAATTAGATGATTAAATAAGCTTAATTATGCAAAATTAAAAATATTTGTTTCGGGCATCAGTCATATTTGAAAAGTTGTGAAGCGGCTCAGAAGCCCTTCTGTACAGTTATTTTTTGTCTGGTTCTTTCTTCCATGTTGCGAGAAAATTCGGTAAGTATGAAAAAAAGTGATGTCACTGCTCCTGGTTTGAATTGGACACGCAGTGCCACTGCGGGGAGTGCTGGCGAAAAAACTTGTGTTCGCTGTGTGCCGCCACGTAGGGCTGAAAATAGCCACTAGCGATGCAAACCTGTGTGAAGAAAAAGAAAAATAGGGGGGCAGTTTCGCTCAAAGCACTGACTGCAATAGGAAGGTCTGGCATTGCGCATGTGTCACGGTCTCAGGGTGGTAAACATGACGAAAGAAACAGTTGAGTCAGGAAAAGCCTTTATGGGGCATGAGCATAAGAAAAATACATATATCCAGAAAGCACACGTTGTCAACCTAATGGCAGAACCCTAACGTACGACAAACTATATACAAAGCTAGTTAATTGAAAATATTGTCTTAAGTCCTCGCACACGACATATTATGAAGTTGAAAATATTTACATAAAGTCTATCGACATGGCCACGTCACCTTGTCGTCACTGCTTTCGACGACACATCGTTGGGCCCGCCGATGCTTCGTAGACTCGACATCGCTGTGTCCGACGTTCGGTCCACGATTGGCCTGGTCAGGGGGTCAGGAGTGTGGAGAGACCTAGACGCCTGGATTGCCTGGTCGACTCCGCAAGCTGCGGATCATAGCCGCAGGGAATCTGGGTAGCGGCACCATCAGCCTGTAGCTGCGGCTTTCGGTGGGAGGTCCTCTCAGCTCGCGCGTTGTGGCTGTGGCAGCTGAAGAACTTCCACTGGGTTGCCGCCGTCCCCGCCATCCACCCGTCCTGTTCGGCCTCCAGCCCCTTCTCCTTGCCTTCATCCCAGAGCGTAGCTGGGCCGCTCTCTTCAACTACGTGTCCCTTCTCCCATGGGCCATGTAGCTGCGTGTGCACTTTTGCGCTTCTTCTGCTTTCATATTGTATTCTTTTTATTCGTACGCTCTTATTTCCTATCTTCTTTTTCTTTATTTCAGCCACCGACTCCTCATGTCTTCTTGTTTTCTTCTTTTCTTCTGCTTTTTCTTCTTTCTTTCTTCCTTTATTGGCTCATGACAGCGTGAACTTCTCTGATGGGATACTGATTATACATGGGGCTGACTAACGTGCATGTGACATACCCGGGTGAGCCAAAATATTTCGAATTCTTGAAACATGCCGTGTGGGGCCTGTAATGACACCGCACAGGTGCCACTATGCTGCATGTTAGGAACCGTGCCAGTAAAATTAAATCGTTTTCAGGATTGAGCTCTGATATTGTCTTGCACTCAATATTTAATAGTTTGAGAAGATTTTAGGTAAATGTACTGTGAATGTCATATTTCATGACATTTGTTTGTGGGCTGCCATTCATTCTCAAAATCCTGAGGAATGGCTTAGACAAGAACGTAAGACTTGGTATGAGCAACTTTACTGATTTAATAGTGCAGCAATATAACCCACATATAAGGCATGGATCAGGATAAGCATATAGCCTACATATACTGTATATGTATATAGCATGCAGATACAGTGCTCACGGAATGAAACGCGGCAGCGGGTATTTCGTAGAACCCAACATATGTGCAGAGAACTCGAGAGTACCATATCATGCCGCTTTGAATCTGGTCACTAACGGTGACTCTGACTCAGCTCTAAGTGTACACACCAAAGTTACGTCGATGTAACACGAACTGCAGCCGGTGGAAACGAAAGTATGGGCATTAGTTAGCCCTAAATTGACGCGTTTCATTCTGTGAGCACTGTACATATACTGTGTATGTTCTTGTTTTGAATGTTGCCACCGGTGCCTCCTTGAAACCAAAACTAGCCACATTTGTTGGTCGCCATCAGCCGCTCTCAAACCACGGGACAAACTAGACCTTCTCTCTCCACCTTTATGTATATATACATTGAAAATTACTATTGCCAAAACAGAAAGAGCCTGGAATTGTGTCTATCAATTAATTTTGTTATTACACGCCATGTAATTGACTATCAATCACACATTGTGAACCATGGTGGATAAAAAAATTATTTGAATATATTCCCTGAAATTAAATAAAATGTCAAGGTGATGCAGTGACAAAAGCAATGAGTGCCTGACAGGAGTCCCTGACACCGCACAGTATTAGCAGTTCAGCGCATATAAAACTAGACATTTGCTACAATTCTAATAATTCAACAAATGATAATACTTGGTGTATAAGTCCACGGCATAAATTTATCCCGTGGTGAAAAAAAGTCTTGTTGAGATTAACGCAACAAAGTTCAGTCAACAAAAAAGATGCAATATTCACAAGAGGGAAAAAAGAAAATGTCAGCTGATGCTTGTGACCTTGCAGAATTACAAAGCAATTTCAAAGTTGTTTCTTTTGAGCAGTTGAAACAAGAGTTTGAGTTTCCTGTAATTAAACCTTAAAAGCTGCCAGTGTTTGTTTGTTTCATTAGAAACCTTGCCTGCATGTAAGGCTTTCGAGCATTTATTGTACGGAATTTTTAAAGGCTAGCAAAGATCAACATACATTTTACTTTGCCAGAACATTAATCATAGCATCCCCGCTTCTCCCCCCTTATGTTTGCTAGATTCAATCTCGGTTTCTCACTCTGTCTCTCTTGTTCTTTAAAAAGCTGCATATACGAAATGCACGGTGTACGAGGCATGGTGCTAGCGGGCCTTACCACATGTTAGTGCCGGGGACATAAGGGTAGTATGCACGAGTTGTCAACACGAGGTGGTGTCCTGATGGCAGAGAAACAAGGAGACCAACAATACGAGCGCTGCCTAGACAAAGAGTATACGTTTGGAATTATGTGGCATCTTACAATTAATTAATACGGACTCTAGAGAATCAACGCTTGGTTGAAAGAAGGATGGGACCCTATATTCCTGTACGAGGCACAATGGGAATCAGTTCTTTGTACGGGCCTCTTGACCGGAAATAGCATCTCCTCCCCTCCCCACTTATGTTTGCTAGATTTGACATCGGTTTGGTTCCCAGTTCTCCCAAGGCAACAAGCTAAATTCTGCTTTGTTCGTAAAACATATTGACAAAGCTCCAGATCACTTGCATGCGTAATTTATTGCCAGTGTTATAATTTGTCCCCTCAATTTGAACTTAGCCTACACATTACCTGTAATGGGCCCCTTATTTTTGCCGAATATGCCCAAGGTGACTTGGTTAGTTCACCGAAGACCTTGGATATACCAACTGCGCATGTCTTATTTCGCATGAAAATAAAAATGGGAGGATAAAAATGGGAGGGCAGGAAACGAAGGCTCAGTAATTATTTGCAATGGTTATAACTGAACCAGCAATGTGAACATAATGTCAGGCATTGCACTTACCATGACCACGTCTCCCATTTCCACAAAATATAGATGCGTTGTAACCTACAGCTATGTAGGTGAAATGGGAAGCAGCTGATGGCAGCAGTGTCAGACATTCTAAAACTTGGCTAAGACATTTTTTTTTTTTACAAAATTAGGCTGTGTTTAATCCAACTCATTTACCTTCGCTCAGAGGTTTTTCATAGTGTTCCCCCCAAGTTTTACTAAAGTTTATTTCGGTGGCATGTGTACTTCGGCCAGGGCAATGGCCTAAGTTTGCCCCGTTCGTTAGACACACTCACAACTCTGCAGAGCGCCTGTATGCGCAATTTATTGCCACAGCCACAAATACCTACCCACTTTGAACTTTCCCTTCACATCACCCATTACTTTGACTTTACTGTCAGGAAACATAAAGAAGCTGCCTCGTTTAGTTCACTGAGGACACCAGGCAAATCTAATATACGTATCAGCCCTAAAGAAAACGATGGTTCATGATTATAAGTAACTTATTATATATAAGCCAGAAACATTAAACCGGCACGACAAATTGCAATTAAGCTGCAGCCATTCCAACTAAGTATAAAGTTTGTAAAGTACTGAGCTCTCTTAAAAATTTTGGAAACCTAGCTGATAAGGGCAGCTTGACACTTTTGAACACTTGCTTAAGATCTTCAAAATTTTTTTTAATCGTTTGCAACAACTATATTTGATCAATGCGTATTTAACATCGCACACAAACTCGGTGTAGTGCTGCCTCTATGTTCGCAGAATTTGACCTTGGTTGAAATTGTAATTATGCTGGGGCAGCAGTGTGATCGAGTTTTGCACTGGTCATAAAACACACCGATAACGCGTTAAACCACTTGCATACGTAAATAGGCATATTTAACCTACTTATTTGGAACATTCCTACACATTACACATACTGTAGCCCTAATTTTCCCCAAATATGAACAAGGTGCTTTCTTTAGTTCACAAAGGAAGGAAACTTCGAGCCTTGTATATGACGAACAAAAATAGGGAAAAAGCTAGGGTTCAGTTATTATTTACGTTACAGTTAAACCAAGGAAGTGATAGTTTCGCAACGCATCACAATAAAAAGTCACCCTATTTGCACGGAGCTTGAAGCTCGTATTTCGTGCAGTTGTTTTAGGAGTCTCGCAAGCATTTTGAATAACTACAGTATGATACCTTGAAACACTTGTATACGTAACTTTTTACAAAGACTGCAATGGACCTACATAGATTAAACATTTATCACTTGTCACTCAGGACATGGTTCCTTCTTCAACGAAATATAAACATCATGCCTGGCATAGTTTATTGAGGAAACCGGGAAAAGCAGCTAAATGCCTTGTGTCATTTATAAGGGTTGGGGAAAAGTAGGTATATAGTAAATATTTTCAAAGCGCATAAGTAACCTACACTGCTCAAACTTTCAATATATGCCACCTAGAAAATGGCCCCCATTTCCTCAAAATATATATACATTTTCTTTTGTTCCTGTGAGGGAATGTGTGCTAGTGTAACTCTTATGTTGAAACAGCCTGAAAATAAAATGGACAGACAATGTCGGAAGTGACACATGCCAATAGAAAAAATTTAAAGCATTGTAGCAGCTGTATTGGAATGGCTGTCCACATTGCACAGTGTTGTTTTCTTCTGAACATTTAAAGCAAAAAACAAAAACATGACAGAAGAAAGCAGAAAGACTGCACAGGACAACTGCCAAAATGGTTGGTCACCAACCCGCCCAACTGCCGACATTCCTGAGGGTCGTTCTCACCAACATATGTAGGGTAAGTGGTGATTACACAATAAAATTCAACAGCCTCTCGACACACCCACGTGCATGCACGCACGCTTTTATGAACGGCCTGCAAGGGTATCTACCTACACAATTTTCCCAGCCAGCTGCAGCTGCAAGGGTGGCAAGCTTCCCAGAAGCAACCATGGAAGCCTTCCCCACCTGCCGCGGCGACTCGTTTTGTAGGGACGACAATGTGCCGCACAACACCCCACCGGCGCCGCTATGACTAAACGTGGTTGGTGCACCAAGTATTGTTAATGAAATCGCCAATGCCTTCACAATTTGACTGAAGCAGGGGGAATTCCTGGAAGGAGATGCTTTGTGGTGCCTTGTCGCAGGCCTTTGAAGACGCCAGACAATGGACGGCCACGGTGGTCATTGTCTGCGGAGTCAACATTGGGATGAAGAGGCACCTGCTCGGGGCAAGACAAATGTCTGCGAGAACCCGCTCACCTCGGCGTTGTCAGTGAAACCTGCGCGGAAGTGTGTGTTACCGCTCCCGCTCAAAGACTAGTCGGCTACGATAACTTTGAATGCTCCGAATTGGTAGCAGGTTGAACGGCCGTTTTTTCCCTCATCTAGGGATCTAGGGAGGACATAGTGTTTATAAGCAGCCGTTGCAATGCGCGGCTGCTCAGTGTGCATTCCTTTTCCAGTCATGTTAGACTCATGAACTGTAACGTTCTCATCTAGATACTTTAAATAAATCCCACATTCTTCGTTCTCGATGAAAACAAGTCTCTCCCTTCAACAACGTCCTCAGCGTGGATAAGTTGACCGCGCGGGCCAGCTGCCATCTATTTCATGCGCGACTCCTAACATTACAACTGGCTGACAGCAGTGACTTTGCGACGTGGTGCTGTGTTTGCGGTGAGTGCTTGGTTCTTGCTTTGACTCTCTAGGCTTCATTTTGTGGTTGTTCTGTTTAGAACAGTAGGGAAGCTAGATTGTTGATTGTTAGCTTGGTTGTGTTTTCCCAGGTAGGTTTAGCGAGAAGGATGAAAGGCGTAGAGCAGGAATCGTGGAGTTAAGGATGCTGCTGAGAGACGAATTGTTGATTGTTGGTGTGGAGCCGAGTTGAAAGGTACACAAGGAAATGCTAAAATTGGAATTTTGCCGATGATTTCCTAACAGGCCAGTGATGAGGACATTGAAATGGGGTTGGAACTTCTTAAAAAGAGAGAAAAACAGGAGAGAGAGAGAGGGAAAATGAGACAGGTAGGAATGCGAGGAAGATCGCGAGTTAAGAAAAATTTAACTTGAAAGCAAACGTTTGGAGTTGTCTCAAGGAAGTGAAGGGGCTCTGGGATGATCAAGTGAGGCAGAATCATACCGCATGGACAGGCTGTTAAAGCCATTTGAGGTCGGGAATGACATAGGCTTGTTCCTAGGAAATTTTAAAAAGACTTGCGAGAAGATGAACTTCGGTCTGATTAGATGGCCACAGCGGTTGCTGTCTATGTTACAGTGTGAGGCTGCAGAAGTAATAGCCAGACTCAGTGCGCAGGATGCATATGATTATGCAAAGGTTAATGCAAGTCTTTTGAAAAAGTACCGCCTTTCAGCCAAAGCTTTTCGGCAGAGGTTTAGAAGCACAGGCAAGAAGGGGGCGAGGGATATCCGGAGTGTGCATATAGCTTAAAGGCCACCCTAGTCAAATGGTTGAAAAGCACGGAAGCGTACGAGAGCAGAGACATGATTGTTGAATGCATGTGTCTAGAGCAGTTTTACAAAAGCATGCCTCAATCTTTGTATCTGTGGGTGCAAGACAGCGGAAATTTTTTGTAAACACTGTGGAAAGGGGGGCTGAATCAGCCGAAGAGTATGCAACACGTAGAAAGCAGAACACTGAGGACGGAAATTTGGACGATCGAAATGAACCGGGGAAACCATTTTCGTTCAAAAAGAGGTTCGCAGACTAGACGACCAGAGCCTGTAGGCATGAAGGAAAAGCCCTCAGAAAAGAGCGAGGAGAAATCAAACGGGGAAACCGTACAAAAAAAGCAGAAAAGAAAATTCGATTTTTTTTAGACCAATCCGCTGCTATAAGTGCCACAAGCTCGGACATATCGCTGTAAACTACGAGAAACCTAGCATAGTTTCCTCTTATGTGGAGGAAAATGACGAGAATATGCAACTTTTAAGCCCATATCTTCACGACCTGCAAGTTAATGCCAAGGTAGTGACTACAGTGACGGGGCCCGTCACTTTAACATCTGCACTACAGTGACGGGGCCCGGTACTTTAACATCTGCACTACAGTGACGGGGCCCGGTACTTTAACATCCTCACTACGGTGACGGGGCCCGTCGCTTTAACAACAACACTACACCGACGGGGCCGTCACTATGTCGGTATTGGGGGCGAGGTCGACTTACGGAGTCGCCATCTGTCGGAAGCGCCTCATATGCGTCGGCGTTAAATAAAGGTTAAATAAACATACTACGCGGCAGCCCTCCTGAACAATTTTGCAAGTACTCTCGAAATGGCAGTATTTTACCTTTAAAATAATCATGTTGGACAAACAGAAAGCACATAATGGTTTACAAACGCTATCTCTTTGCCTACTACGTACAGTAAGCTGGGACTGCGAGCGGTCGCCGCAATCGATTCCACCGAACCGGTTTGCGTGAAACGTAAGCAATCGCTGAGAAAACTATGTGAAATATGTTCTTATAGTGGGATGGCTGTCTGTGTAAATAAATGTAGCATAACAGAATGAAGTTGCAATGCAGCGATCGCACGGGTTCGCGGTGACAGACTTCGCGTCTGCATGATGCATGTCCTCGCGCAATGTTTCGCTTTCGCTCCGAGCACGTTTTCGCACCGTGCCGTGAGCTTTATGCCGCAGCATATGAGCATTTGACAGTACGCAAGCTACCATTGTTGCATGGACACTATCGGAGCTGTTCAAAAATAATTTCGTTATAGCCAGGGGTCTTCGACGCCTACAGCGACTTGTGATGTTCCGTCGCGATGATTCAGTCTTAATTTTCTTTTTCTTTTCTTCTAAAGTCTTGGAAGCTTCAATATCATTATTTCTCAAATTTCATCGAACTGCATGTTTATCGGTCTTCTAAGCGAGCAATTACCCGCTGCTTCTTTTTCTTAATTCAGTAGAATAATGATTGTCAGGTGCTCACAAGCAGGAACATGGGCCGTGACTTTTTAAATGTGTTTTTACCGTTCCCCTTCCATTAGAGTGAACTTTCTTTATTATAATCATCATACGTGTTACAGTGCATACGCAAAAGATTGTACATTCGTGGACAAGTACCCATTGCGGTCGTTCGATCCGTATGTGTGCAATCATGTATTCGATTACTGCACGGAAGTTGCTGACATCGTGAAATTCACGTGGTGTTGTGGACAGTACTGGAATAAAATACCGCGGTCCGTAAAGTGCTTGGCATCCCCATAGGCGCCAGCACCGAGAAGCTCATGCAGCTGGGGGTCCACAACACTTTCGATGAGGTTGGGTCACAGAAGTTAGTCCGCTGGACTTTAACCCGTCAGGGAAAGGCAGTGCGTGCTCGACGCGTGGTCGCGGGAGGCCGTCACGGTCTCGCCGTTCCCGCGCAACGTGCACCCGCAACGCAATGTAGGCACACGCCGGGCCCGGGCCGCACTTCTCGGATCCGTCGCCGACGAACCACGATCGGTCGCGTTCGTCGACGTCGCCCAATACGGTTCGTCCGACCGGTTCGCGGCGGCCGTGGTGGATCACAGGGGCAACCTAATGCCGCGTCCGTGCGGGGCAGGTGTCCGGATTGCGGAGATCCATTCTGCACTTTAGAACACATGCTCTGGCGGTGACGGGGACCACGGTCATCTCACCACGGATGAAGAGTGGGAGGAGGCGGTCAGGCACGGCCTGCCCGTCCCAACGTCGGAACGGCTCGCGGCGGCCCCCTCCCTCATAAGGGGGTTTCGGAGTCGCTCCTCAGGACCTTAATAAAGTTCACTGCCTGCCGTGAAGTGCTCGAAGTTGTTTGCATAGAATGTTTGAAAGAAGTGCGGCCATTGACGTCGCTACAGTGTCGACGTAAAGTGCCGGTCCCGTCTGTGGTTAAAGGGGTGGAGACATCACAATTTTCGTTCATGCGTTTGTTGATTCAAACGTTGCGTCATGCTTCAGGGAGCACGATACACACAGCGGGATTCATATATATCCGATAAATAATTTAATAATAGCATTATTATACCGAGCGATTTCGGTTTCGGTTTCTGGGCTCCGGGGGATGCTATGACGTCACAGAGGAGGAAACGCAACATGGCTTGGTCACGTGGGCCACAAAAAATAGTGACGTAAAACTATGCTGCGTCGTCTGCTCGCGCATACGCGGGCTCTGCCAGAGGTAAACAATTGGCGATTCAAAGTGCATGTCGCGATTATTATAATTATTGCGAAGAGCGACAACAACGGTAAGGAAATATTGCGGCTTGTGGGAGTCGGTGATTCATTCCGAAGCGCCGTAAGCGTTAGCTTCGAAGTGAACCGGAAAAGGCCTAGCCACGATATCGGCGGCGCCGAACGATCAGAGGCGGTGAAGCTGCCGTCGGTGCACAGAGTGACCACTCCTCGGAAGCTGATTGGCCGCTTCGCCGTAAGGCTGCTGAACAAATGGGTCCCGGGCCCGTGCTCTCTACAGCTAGGAAATCTGGCCGTTCGCGAGCAAAACCGCCGTCGCACGGGGGCCCGCGAACGGCAAACGGCGTGCGGCGAGTTTCCGTGCCGGTAACGTGGACGGGCCTTCACATTGAGAAAGGCCAAGCGAAGGAGAGACCGCTCCGAGCTGCCGAACTATGCGACTATGCGAGGAGAGAAGCGGACAACACGAACGCCGCATATCCTGGTCCCTTTCGGAGTCGGCCGGCTACTGTTGTACCCTCAAACGTGCAAAGGCCCGTCGGCACGGCAACTCGCTGCACGCAGTATGCCATTCGCGGGCCGCCGTGCGGCGTTCGTGTTGTCCACTTCTCTCCTCCTGTGTCTGTGTCTGCACGCCTTACCCCTTCTTTGCATTAAGAAAGGATTTCTATATGCCTGCAGCTCGGTCATAGTGGAGGTTATGCTCGGTAGCTCGGCTCAGCAGGCTCCGTAATCGGCATTTCATCGCTACTCATCATACGTCACGTTTTTGTGCTGGTGTGCTATGACGTCAATATTTTCGTTCCTCCTCTGTGACGTAGTAGCTGCCGCGCTAGCGATGGGTCTCGACTACGAGAAGGAGTTTTTAATGACTTTTTGGAGCTGAATTAAAATTATTTTGAAATATTTGCAGCGTCCGATACCTCGTTCTGGGTGTCCTTGCATACGGAAGCAGCCTGCAACATGCTTTTTATAGCCTCAAAATTTGGTGTCCCAACCCCTTTAAGGAGACGGGCCCCGTCACTGTAGTGTGTATGTTAAAGTGCCGGGCCCCGTCACTGTAGTACAGATGTTAAAGTGCCGGGCCCCGTCACTGTAGTGCACGATTATGTTAAAGTACCGGGCCCCGTCACTGTAGTACAGATCTTAAAGTGCCGGGCCCCGTCACTGTAGTCACTACCGCTAAGGGCAAACCATGCAGTGTGCTGCAAGACATTGCCGTCAGGATGGACATTCCATCCGTCTTACGTGACAGTAAATGACTTTCTTTCTTTCTTTCTTTCTTTCTTTATTAATACTGTTAACCTTCGCTTGAGGGTTGTTACAGGGAGGGAAAATAGTACAACACAAGCAAATTTGACACTTCATAGCATCAGGTTGGGTGTTCACGATACAAAATATCAATCAAGCATTCAAATTTGTGCACATCCGTCTGATCGACAACAACATCAGGTAAGGCATTCCACATTTCAATTGCATCCGGGAAAAAAGAATAACGAAAAAGATCAACACGTGTGTTATAAGGCTTGACGGCTCTGCTGTGGTTAATTCTCTCGCTACAATTTGCAGGGAACTGGACATATATTTCCTTTTTTTGTCTTCAGAACCCTTTGAAGTATCTGAAAAAAAAATCTTCAGTCTGGCTTCAGTCTTTCACTGGAGAAGTAGCATGGATTAAACAGGTTGTAGAAAAACGCAGCGTGTGTCTGCCCATGACCAAAGTTAAAATCAGTGGACCGTTCGGTGAGCTATATAGTGACCGAAGCTGCAGTTTCCAAATTCTTGTCGCTGCAGTACCATTACATTTTTTCGTATCGGTCGGATCAATTGCTGCGTGACAAAGGGCTCAAACTGGGAGAGGGTGTACTACAGGTGTTGACGCAAGGCCAAGCTCATAAAATCACGTTGCTTTCGGCTGAAAAGGCAAAAGCTGCTCCAGCGGAAGTAGCAAACAAAGGTAACTTCAGCAACCAAATCCGAGCTAGGCTCGAGGGACAAAAGAAAAAACGGTTGAGGAAAGCCTTCCAGCTGACCAGCTCATTGAGAGTGGATCACTAGGGTGTCAAAGATCATACCTGCAGGAAGAGCCGGCTGACGCACTCGCAAGCGAGGCAGTGTTGTTACTATCACCGGCCTCAAAGAACTTTGATCGGCTCTTACGTACGTGTGGACAGAGAGTCACTGGCAGCCGAGCAAAAGAATGATGACAGCTTAGCTAAACTGCATCACACAGCTAAAGAAGGCATTGCTAGGCACAATGTGATGATAAAAAAGAGAGGAGGATTGTTGTATCAGCACTACAGAGACCGAAAGGGTAGGATTCTAGATCAGTTAGTTGTACCTACTAAGTACAGGGAGGACCTTTTGAGTCTCTGTCATGGAAATGGGTGGTATGTCCACCTAGACATAAACAAATCAAAGGAAAGATTGCATATGGAATACTACTGGCCTGGCTGTTTCGAAGACGTAGAAAACTTCGTAAGTTCATGCGACGCCTGCCAGTGCTCAGGTAAACCAGGAGAAACCTGGAAAGCTCCACTAAAGGTAGTGCCCTTAATAACAGAACCTTTCAGACGACTTGTGATAGATATGCTAGGGCCTCTACCAAAGACAAAGTCGGGTTACAGGTACTTGTTTACCATGCATTGTCCGGCTACAAAGTTTCCAGAAGCGATCCCTCTGAAATAGCTAAGCTCCACCGAAGTAGTAGACGTGCTTTTGACAGTATTCGTATGAGTTGGGTTTTGAGCCGAAATGTGGGCGGATCAAGGGTCAGTATTCACCAGCGCACTGACTTCCACATTCTTACAAAAGTGCGGGGTAAAGTTGATACACAGTTCCGCCTATCACCCTCAGTCAAATAGTGTAGAGAGGTGGCATTAATGCTTAAGCGAGTTTCGTGGGCGCTCTGTTACGAGCACAACGAGGACTGGGAGAATTGCCTTCTGGCCACTTTGTTTGCTTTGCGAACGGTTCCTCATGAGGCTACAGGGTTCTCGCCAGCAGAACTAGCGTATGGCAGGACACTCCGTTCTCCACTGAGAATGTTAAGAGAGATGTGGGAGGACAGAGGAGAGAGTCCAACAGGGGTATAATGCGTGCTAAATCTGCTGGAACAGCTAAGTGCAGCCCAAGAACTAGTCGAAAAGAACATGGGAGTAGCTCAAAAGAACGACAAGTTCTATTACGACAAGAATGCGGGGCTTCATACGTTTAACGCCGGAGACCAGATCAGGATCCTCAAACCTCCAAGAAAGAACAAGCTTGAAGTTCACTGGGACCGACCCAGTGAACTTCAAGTGTTGCACAAACATTCAGATATTAACTATGCTCTGAAAATGCCCGGTCACAGGAAGGAGGTGAGGATATACCACTGCAATTTGACAAAGCCGTATGTAGAGCAGAGCGGAGTCGTTAACTGTACCATCAAAGAGCAGGATGACACTAGTACCAAGTTTAATGAGTATAAGGTGACCTCCCACTCTGAAATCAGCCTAAAAAAAGTAGTAAAACATTCGGTAAGCTCGCACCCTCTTACACCCGAGCAGCTAGATGAGCTAAAAGGGATGTTAGAGGAATATCTCGACAGATTCAGCGATCAGCCAGGTAGAACCGAACCAATAACGTATGAAATAGAGCTGACATCCACTGAACCCATAAGATCAAAGCCTTACAGGGTGTCTCCACGACAGAGAGAAATTATGGAGGCAGAGATACAGCGCATGCTAGAGTTGGGAGTTATTGAGCCCGCTGAGAGTGACTACATGTCACCGCTAATACTTGTAGAAACCCCTAATAAGGACCCTTGCCTGTGTGTGGACTACAGGAAGTTAAATGCCATCACTAGGGATCAGCTGTACCCGATACGAAACATTGAGGAACGAATCGAAAAAGTTAGCGCTGGTAAATACATTTCAACTATAGATCTTGTGCGGGGATACTGCCAAGTTCCCCTTTCAGGAAGTACCAGCCACTGTGTTGCATTTCTCTCACCTGTAGGCACTTTTCGCCCTCTCACCCTCAGCTTTGGGCTGAAGAATGCCCCGTTTAGCTTCTCGAAGTTAATGGATAATGTCCTAAAAGACTTGCGGGAGTTCGCCTTGCCATATCTTGATGATGTAGGAATTCTTTTGGACTGCTGGGAACAGCACATATTGCACCTCAAACAGGTAGGGAAGCCGGCTTAACGATCAAAGCAGAAAAGTATAGATTTGGTTGTTCGCAGGTTACTTATCTGGGCCATGTATAGGAAGGGAAAATTGCATAGCAATGCGGATGGTCTGAGCAGGCTAATTTGAATTCTGCGTTTAAGGATCCCGCCTAAATTTTGGGGTTGTTGTTGTTAATCTTGTTATGCCAAGAAGATCCCCTCTCATTTAGCAGGACTCCATCCATGATTGTTTAATTTGTCAGCACTAAATTGCTTCAAAAATTGGTGTAGGTAAATGCAGCACTTTTTGTTTCTGCACTTTTGTTTTCTTTGAAGCCTAGCGGGTTTAAAGTGAGATCCAAGATGTGTCATCTCGGCTCAGAGCCGTCACTGCGGCTGTGCGGTTCGCTTTGCAGTCAATTGCCTGACCTTGTTGGATGTTTTGGGGCAGTGTCTTCATTTCACAGCTGGTCGCTGCAAGCCAAACCATTCCCCCCTTGCCACTAGCCATTCTCTTCCTGCTGAGCGGTTATTGGCACTGGCCAGTCGAGATTTTCCGGGCCATGGAGGAGCTGTTACGAACGGCCTGCAAGGGTACCGACCTACAAAATTTTCCCAGCCAGCTGCAGCTGTGGAGGTGGCGAGCTTCCGAGAAGCGACCAAGGAACCCTTCCCCACCTGTGGCGGCGACTCGTATTGTAGGGGCGATGAAGTGCCGCATCAGCACCCCCTCGGCGCCTCTATGACTAAACGTGGTCGGCGGACCAAGTACTGTTAGTGGATTCGCCGTCGCCGTCACGGCTTGTTAGAAGCGGTGGAAATCCTGGGAGATGATGTCCCGCAGCCGTCTCACGGTGCTTAGAAATCATAGACAGACACGGCGGCCATTGTCTGCATGGTCAACACTGGCATGAAGAGGCGCCTGCTCGGGGCAGGACCAGTGTCTGTGAGAACCCTCTCTCCTCGGTGTGGTCAGTGAAACCTGTGCAGGAGTGCGTAAACCCTCCCCCTCAAAGGCGGGTCAGCTACGATGACTTTGGACGCTCCGTTTGGTCGAAGGGCTGTTTTCCCTCACCTAGAGATATAGGGATGACAGAGTTTATTTATGGAGCCGTTGGCAGCTCCTCGGGGTGCATTCCTCTTTCAGTCATGTTAGACTGATGAACTGTAACGTTCTCGTGTAAATTAATCCCATATTCCTCATTCTCGATGAGAAGCAGTCCTTCCCTTCAACAACTTCCTCAACGTGGATGGGCGTCTTGCGCTGGAGTTTGAGGTATAGTAGCGGCGCCTGGTGGCGGCGCGGGAAATGACATCTGGGTCGTACCAGCTTGGGTCGTATTGAGCCCTGGCTGTGGCGAAGCACGTTTCTAGGCCGAGTTTTGCGTCGATTCGCACTTATTTCTGCCCTGTTGCGAGTGCGAAAAGGCTCGTCACTTCTCACAGACCATGCTGACCACGCTGCGAGCTCGCCGCAGCCTATAGTTTAACGAAAATGGACTCTCCGTGTGCCGTGGGACGTAATGCTGGGAGCAGAAGGAATCGGTGACGCCGATCCGGAGAGACTTAGCCCAGCCTCGAAAAGGCGTCACCGTCATTACTTCTGCGTCGTGGGCTGCCATGAACAAGAAGGCCTGAATCCCAACACCAGATACCGTTTTCCTTCAAGGTGTCACGAAGTGGAGCGACGGGCGCGCGCTGCATAGCTGCAGTTCGTCGCGCTGAGTAAGCGAAACTTCGCGCCATGCTGACTGCTTCGCCTGTCTTGAAGCTTGCTTGATTATCTGCGTTCTTAATAATTCGGTCTTTTGCACCTACAGTCCCGACAGCAGATCGACATATATAGCAGCAGGCATGGCTTGTGATTCACGATTAGAGACCCGGCCACAGCGACAACTAACAATTCGACAGATGCGAAGTGGTGAAGTGACCAGGTGTGTGCAAATGACCACAAATGGCCGGGCCGATTCGGTGACGATTCACTACCCCACTACGAGCAGCACAGGTTACAGAGTTAAATGTGCTCATACTTGACCTCAAACCAGCATGTTGAGGCGGCGCAGCAAGGTAGTATTGATGAAATCAGATCGATGTTCGAGCGCTATAATTAAAAGCTACATCAAGCCAGCAGCGCACGAACTCGCGCTGCAGCGCGATTCACACGTACGTGCGAGCTCATATGCATAGCATCAGTTATTACCAGTTACTAAAAGGGACAGATGGCCGCTACTACGACGCAGGCATAACTACTTGTTTAGCGGCATGTAGTCAACAAAGGTTGCAGGAGGCCCGCCGTTTCGCGGCATGTCGAAAGACCGCTGCAGTCGCGGCGCGTACGATCGTGCGCTCGAGCAGTTCGTACATCGCGGCGCGTACCGTCGTGTGCTCGAGCAGTTCCGTACACATGATGTCTGCTTATCGCTGCTGTGGATTCATTTATAGCGAGCATTTCCTCGCGTTTGTGCGCCTGAATCTAGCAGCGTGCAAACCTTACCTGAAGTTCTACTTCGTACGCGACTCGCTTCAGTTGCCATTGACACCGCGCTAAAACTTCCCCGCTTAATTCTTGAACGGCGTACACGTAATCGGCACTGCATAATTTCTTGCCTTTACGCAGCGTGTCATCCCTGAAAAAATCTTCGGCGCCCCATATTCGCTGCAGGCCGTGACACAACACGTGCACAACACAAACGAAAGTGGGGGGTCCGTATTGTAAACGTGCTTTCCGAAGCAGACGACCGAGCTTGGTACGACCCATAGAGTTTCTAAATAGACAAGAACGGCACCGAGAGCGGCGCTGCTGCGCCGGCGTTGAGAGCGCCGCATGCGAAGCAAAATTCTATTAGCGGGTGGTACCCCTCTCCCATCTCTCGTTCGCGCCGCCTTGATTTCCTCCTGCACTGCGCGTGTTTGGGCACGTTTCGTGCCGCGCGCGGTGTGTGCCTACGTGTGTGCGCGTGCACATTTCCTTCGAAGGGCGGTGTACAGTCTGTTCCACATTTAGGGGAAAACTCGAAGCGCATTGCATCGCGATGCGGCGAGCGCTTGAGTCAGGCGGCGGCAGCAGCTCGCGCAGGTGCTCAAGGGGCGGGATCTTGAACGGCGTCGTATGCTACGGCGGCGCGCGCTGGCCGCATTGTCGGGAAACGTTCTACTGTCAGGTGCGGGGCGCCGATCACATCGTTACTGCGTGAAATGAGCCGGTATTCTTTGCTAAGCGTTGCGCGACGCCTACTGATACGCCTCGAATGTAAGTTCATCGCTGCAGGGCGATCGTAGACGACGTACTGATTCCATACATTCTTGACGGCCCGTTTCTGGAAGGCGACTATATATTCTAACGCGATAGGACGCCGATCCACATAGCTCGGGCTGTGCAAGAACTGCTAGAAGAGCGCGCAGTCACTCTCTTGGAGCGGCCGCCTCAATCCCCGGGCGCCAACATCATTTAAAATGTCTGGGGCTCGTTGAAAGTATCGCTGGCGCAACATCCCCAACAGCGCTCATCCTTCCAGGATGAGCGCTGTCATCGCTGCCGCTGGGGACATGACGAGATACTAACTGAAGTTCCGAGCGTGACGTGTCCAATTCCCCACCGGCGGGCAGGGTCTGTCTGGTGTAGCGAATGATTGTCGAGAAAAATCACTTCCAGCTCATTGTCTGAACCTAAAACTTTCATTTAATCGTATCCGTTTGTTTCATCGTGTTCGACTCCCATTGTTGAGTGCTGTTTTCCTTTCGAGCCAAACAAAGACTAAGCACGTTGCGCGCACATCTTGGTGCGTTTTGTCGCTGCTCATTACGGTAGCACACACAGTGAAGAAATATACGTGCACACGCGCAGTACTCCGGCCTTTCGAAATTAAGAACAAATGAATCATGCTGTCAAAAGAAGTTTGTGGAACTCCATTATCGCCAATGAAGGATCAGAGTTTGGCGACGCACAACGTTTAGTAAAGAATATCAGCTCAGTTCCCGCAGTACCGATAAAATCGGTGCACTGCCCCTGACAGTACCACGCTTCCCGAGAATGCGGCCAGCGCCCGCCGCCGTAGCACACGACGCAGATCACGACACCGCCCCTCAAGCGTGTGCGCCTGATCGAGCTGCTGCCGCCGCGCGACTCCATTGCTTGCCGCATCGCGATGCAATACGTTCCGAGTTTTCCCCTTAGTGTGAAACAAACTGCACGAGCTATATTTGCCTTTAAGAAGATCGGTACGCTTGACGATTATTTTTATGGCTGCAATGCGGCGAAAGGGCAGCGTCTGCTTAACCATGCAAGTGACGCTGAGCAGGTAATTGGAAACGATATCGTATGTGCCGCCGGAAAAATCGTCAGCACATACGATGCGGCACATACATACGGCACCTACGAGCTAAAGTTATTTTTGCAGTTTCTCACATTATGTTTGCTACAAATCCGTGTTGTATCTGATGGCGACAACGGACTTCTATCGACACTGTGCGGAAATAAACAAGATATATCGCTGCATAGCACAAGTACGACATGCGCACACAACTTTAACTAGTACGTCTCCTACAATATGGAATAGAGGCAGCAATGTAGACAGCTTGGCCATTTTTTTAACAGTACTCAAGAGACGGAAGTTGAAAGTATTATTAATCATTCCTGCTTCAGCAATGCCGGCGCGACCAAGACGCGGGTGTGTACCGTCCAGTAACCCGATCGATCGGTGCAGTGGTGAAGCGGGAATGAACTCCGGTCATGTTCAATGCATCATGCACATATTCAATTTCTCGGCACGCGTGAACTTCGGCCACTGCTAGCGCATACAACAGACGTGGTTTCCATTCTTGGGCAGCGCACACACAAACGAAACACGAGAAAGAAGACAGGACAAGCGCTCGTTGAACTTAAAGTTTTTATATGAATAAAAGGATTATGTACCGAGTAATTATTAAATTCACGTGGGTTACATATAGAAACCGTCATACACTCAGGAGTGATCAATGAACGAGCTCGCTTCGTTTGCCAGTTGTTTACTTCGCTCGGCGCACCGCAGTAATCCATGTCTGTCGTCTGCTTCTTTCGTACCATTTTCTTGTGAGTCGGCAGAATTTCACTGGTGGCATCAACCATTTCATGTTTACATTGCTGTCGTGACAGTTAACAACACAATAATAATTTCCGGTCATCCGAAGAGGCGCCGTCGCAAACAAGAGACGTTTCGCGCGCAGCGCGAACTGAACGCGGGCGCGACCGCGAAGGGAAACGGCGACGGAAACCTACACCCGTTGGAGATGAAATCGCTCCGCCAGGGGAGAAACGAGCGCTGGCGTCTAGGATGAAACTTGGGGCTCTATTCTGGGGCCGAATCTTATAACGGTTCGGTTGGGGAACCGTTTCTTTGGCCTCACCTGATTGGCCAAAATTTTGATTACGTCACAGGTCGTCAGAGGCAGCGGGGCGGTATCGCAATTTTCGAATACGTCACGCATCTGTCAATCATCTTCAAAGCGAACTGGTGGTAGGAACCGGCTAAGGGGTAGTCCGCTTTGGGTTCCGTTGCTGTGGCTTGGCTTTGGCTTGTGACCCTGGCCGCGCGCGCCGGTCGCGCGACCCCGGAGACACGCGGGCGTCGCGCGCGCGTGCGTTGGTTGCTTCGGAGGCTATTACTTGCCTTCGTCGTCTGCTTGGCGTTCCTCTTTCTGTGTCGACCACGGCTGGAAGCGCGATACGCGTTCGAAGAAGTGACGGATAATGAGTTGCACCGCCCTTGCTGGCTTTCTAAGTAAACCTTTTGCAGGCTACGCTATCAAATGTAGGGGACTCAGGTGCAAACGTACGAGTGGCCAGTCCACGCGGAGGAAGGAATATTGCGCGCTGCGGTTCATCGCCACTGGCCTGCAGCTCCCAGAGGTCGGTCGGACGTGAAGCATTCATCGGAATGACCTAGATCTCTGCTGCCGACACCGTCCACAAAGTTGCTCTCGCAATAACTGTGTTGGCCGGTTGAAGGGCTGGGTCAGCTTTCCCGTGACCTCAGCTTCAAAGCCAATGCCAATTAAGGAGATATTTGCATGGTGAGATCGAATTCTCAGTGCTATCGCCAGCGTGAATATAGCTTGCAGATCGCCGTTCAGCAGTCAGAAGGGTTCAACCTAGACTGGTTCAGCACTTCCATCGTTCGGCTGATAAAACTATACAGTCAGGACGGGAAGATATTGTGGAGATCTCTTATTTGCCTGCCTTTTTTTCTCTGGTTCGGGAGTGCCGCACTTTGTTACTCAATTTTACGGCACAGCGCGCACCGTCAGCACCACACTATTCGATTTGACTTCGCGCAGGCAATGCAGGGCCCGTGTATCGTAATGTTCGATTTCAAGTTCCATTGCTTTTATCACGCGACGCGCCGTGGGGCTTATCGCAGGAACAGCGGCAGCGCGGCGGCGAGCGAGTCATGTCCGAGCCGATGACGTAGGGCGAAAAAAGATGGAAAATTGATATAGTCGGCTAGTAAAGGTGTCCCTAAGAACCAGTTCGCGGTTTTGTCGCGCTCGCTACTTGAGAAGTGCCGGCAGTGCGTTCCTGTTGCGTGCATCCTGCGAGCTCCTGGTAGCAGACGACATAGCGCTGCGCTCTGCCAACTCATTTACGCTTGCGATACCGCCTGTCGGCTGAGAATAAAAAAGAATGACATTAATAAATTACTTCTGCATTGCGTAAACGCCCGGCACCACACGTTTATACTTCAGAACTTGGCGTATAATATTAAATTTATATTTTACATTTATTTAGCAAGCGGAAACATTCTGCAATTCCTCGATTAACTCGTCATATAATGACGTACACTTCAGAGGTGGCACCCTCTCATCTATTGGTCGCGTCCTCCCCTTCTTCCACCGCCGGCTTGGGAGTGGCACATCTAGTGACGTAAGCGGCGAAGCGAACGGTTCGTATTCCGAACCGTTATAAGATTCGGCCCCTGGACACGCATGGCTGCTGCACGGCCGCCATTATCCGCCATGTTTACTCTCTGATTGGCTGTCGAGAGGTCACGTGTTTTGAAATTTGTGCCGGGAAGCGGAAGTTTTGCGAAATGTCATTTTGCGTTTTCATCAAGATGACGAAACGTGACGTGGAGCTGCAAATTTTATGGACTAATACATTTTTTTGCTCCTTGGCAGATATATGGTGATGTTAGCGCTTCAAAAAGAATGTGAGCGGTAGCGTGCAAAAGCCAGTGCAATGCATCTGCAATTGCGCGAATATGTGGTGGCGATTCAAGATATGCGCCATGCCAGCTTGCTGATTGGCTGAAGGAATATCTCGTAGGGAGCGTCACAGGAAGGGCTGTTTCGTAAACGTCATTTTGACGATGCGTGACGTTGCGCAGGGCCGCCATTGCTGAGATTTTCCGCCATAATTTTTGCTGCGGCGAGCCGCGCGAATTATGCTAATGGGCAGCCATATGCAATAGCAGCCAAGAGGAATGCGTATCGCCACATTTTCCCCGTCGTTTGGCACCACGAAAATCTTTTGTTCATAACGCGTGCTCATTGTATTTGCATCGCTCTCGGGTGGTGCTGGCATTTGTGTTTTGGGCCATCGTTTTTTAAAAGAACGCGTTTATACGAAATAATATTGGTTGAATATAGCAAACTTTCAGCAATGTTGTCCACTTTTCACTGCTGCATTTGTATTGTAATCGAGATTAATGCCTTTTCGCACAATCAAAAGTTATGACAACGGCCTCTTTCTAATTTATAAAAAGAAATGTACGCAAGGCGGCGCCTTGAAGTTTCCTCCTGTAGAGTGACTCTATCCTCCTGCGGTGCGAGTAACCAGCGAAATGAACAAGAGATGGCAGCGCCGGCGCTTGCGTCGCTCTAGTGGATATCTCTGGCGCGCGCAACGCTATCGGTGATATTCGGCCGTTTCTCATCCAGCCGAGTCGGGCTGAGTCACTTGCGTTTCACGAAATAGCGATAACGTGGCCTAGAACGTGCGCGCATCACCACTGGTAGGTCGCGTATGTTGTCTCAAGAAAGAAAACAAGCGCGTTGGCTCCAACATGCGATGACTCATTCCATTTTCCAGGGACACGCATCCGAGCTACTGAAGCAGACGACGGCTTGTACGCAGCAGACGACGGAAGCGAGAGCCGTTTTCGACAGAATAATCATACGCTTTGAGATAGCTGCTTTATTTTTACTGCGGAGGAAAACTGTTTTGCCTTACCGATAACGCTACATTGAGTGCCTTCATTTCAGTTTCTTAGGCGAAACGTCAAGTTGGCGTCACGTTATGTAAGCAAAACCGGGCCACCAGCGCCATTTTGTTTGCGTCGCGCCTACGTCACGCATCGAAGAAAATGGCGGAATGTCCAGAATAGCACCCTTGGCGTGCGGTCGTCTATAAGTACCCTAGAGGGAAATGTGCCGCTAGTGTCTACGGGGGTTCTCAAGAGCGTTGCCTCAATTAGGGTGGCAATTCTAGCCACCCTACCTCAACTATAGTGCCTAGAATATACTGGCTAGTGTGCCGTGCACCAACTCTTTTCAATGATAACAAAAACGGCGCCGAATAAAACAACACACGAAGAAGGGAAAAACACGAGACAGCACGTAGGCGCACTAACAACTGAGTGTTTTACTTCTTGACATAGTAATATATAGCTGCTGTCAAAAAACAACAAGAACTAAACAGGGCAGTCATGATGTCATCATGATGTCATCATGAGTCATCATGATCAAGATGCGCCTACGTGCTGTCTCGTGTTTTCCCTTCTTCGTGTGTTGTTTTATTCGGCGCCGTTTTTGTAATCATGCTTAACCAACTAGCCCACCAACACATGCTCAGTCTTTTCAATGGACGAGCGTGGCGCCGCCTGCAATGAATGCCCACGATGGCCGGCAGAGGTCACTGCCACATATGGGTGGGTGCACAGTTCGCAATAGGGTATCAGAAAATTTGGACGTGGTAGTTCATAGTGTTTTTGTTTTTCATTGGTTAACCTAGGTAGGATATTAGGCAGCATAGTAGCAAGAGCTTGGTGGCGCAAGCCACCGCTCCGTTCCAAAGGGGACGCTCATAACATCCATCCATCCATGCAGACTGCGCGTGTCGTCTGCTTCGCATATCAGTTTTGCAGTTGCGTCGGTTTCTGTGTTTGCGTTTTCAGTGTTATTACAGCGTTGCGTGTTTGTGCTTGGTGTTGTCAAAGAGTGAGGGCGTGGCTGTTATGTTCGTGTGCCTGTCATTGCGAGAACTATGCGGCGGCGGTGAAAAAATGCCGAAGCTGAGACAGTGCAAGGAGAGGACCTGCTTTGTGCCGTTGTGTGGAAGCGGTTACCGCTAGAACAAAGGGCGTGTATCCTTGTTCACTCTACCATCTGATACGAAGCGGCAGCAGAATGGGCAAGAATGATCGGGAGAACGAACAGAAGGCCGGCACCAACTGCTGCGGTTTGTGAACAACAGTTCGAAAACAGCTTAGTCGAGCGCGCGTTCTCTATCACCGTGAATGACGTTGTCCACGAGATTCCCCGCGATAAAACACGCCCACGGTGGAAGTATTCTTCCATCGTGACCACGCCTTAAACCCTAAGCTATACCTACGATATTTACTGAGTTTGCTAAGCATTCAGCTTACTTTTCCTGAGTACCAAGGAAAAAAAAAGAAAAAACGAGCAGTAGTGCTTTGATCTAGTATACTGCAGGTTATGTTGCACGATAGATTACTGCCCAAAATTCTTGACCACATTGTGCAGGCTTCCTTTGCGTAAGTAAAGCTGAAGCTAGTACAGACGCTGCTTCATTATTGCACTTCCCATTTTGACAATGGAGGCCTTGCTTGTCTATCTTAGCCAGACGTCAACCGCTGTGATGGCCGGGGAAGATGCTTTTACTGTGTTCTTCAGCAAAAACAAGTTACATGTAGCGAGTATAGCTGATTTTTCAGGTCAGCTGTAGACAGTTGGCCTTTAACTCAACCAGGGTGCCCAGAGCATGAAAAACCAGCTTTTGACAGCAGTTGCAATGTTATTTGTTTTCTTGAGGTTTTTTTTTTGTAAAAGGCATCAACAAAGAGAGGGAAGCGCGGCAACGGCAGAAGCTCCTAAAACTGCGTCACTGCGCGATCTATTCACGTATGTGTGCATTATATCTCATCTAGGGCTGTCTTATATATGCCTGCGATTGACTGTTGTTACGCATGAATAAAATCTTTGTTACGCTTAAATGAAATATCTGTTTCCTATTTTTGTTCACGTATACCAGACATAAAAAGAAATCTGCACGTATTTACCAGGTATAAAAAGAATGTATAGTACACGGAACACCACGTGCAGTCCATTTTACAGACTTTTCTTTTTTTTGCTTATTATCCTATCCTCCGGGCCCAATGGGAATTATGAGGAGATGGGTACATTGTTTACAAACCATCAAAAACATTCATACCTATGAGATCAACAATAAGATAGTAGGCAGAAATAGCAGCAAATAAAATAAAAAGAAAGAACACAGAAATTCAAGTCATTTCAAAAGATGATCGGTTACAGCGGTTTTGAATGGCTATGCATTAATATAACATCAATGGAACAGTAACGTAACCTTAGAATTCCTTTACTTTATTAGAATGAGAAATTGAAGAAGTAAAACCAAGGACAACCAAGGACATGAGAAATGTAACCTGAAACGTACCCTTAAAAAATTACGCTGCCATCATCGCTAGAATAAAAAGAGAAGTGTCCTTAGCTATCGCCGAAGATATACACGTACAAAGGCGAAAGCCTTGTAAAGCCTACTCTAATCCTTAATTAATACACGTTAATCCCTCTAATTCAGCCTTATCCCATTAATCCAATCACTATAATGAATAATTAAATTTGCTAATCATTTAGCATCTCTTATACACGGCTGAACATGCTTTGGTTCGTTTCTGGCCTTCCTTGGATCGTGTGATATGTTCTGTACCTCGCAACACGGCCTTGGAACATTGAGATCAAGGCATTTGCCTTAGAAATTACGTTTTCTCTTCGCCAGCACAGAAACACATCAGGTTCCCCGCTCGAAGCCTAGCTGAGCTAGCACACGCTTTTCACGCAAGCGACAAGCGCTAGAGAAGCCTGTTGTAACCGAAACAAACCCTGATTTATAAATCAGCTGCCCACATTTGAACTGTGCTGCTGCTACAGCTTAATAAAAACAAAAAGCGCAGCAGCCCGCTTGCCGATGCTGTGGAAACACGGCGGGCTACGAAGACCGGATGGTGCCGCGGCACCCACCTGCACTGCAGCGCCCCTTGTGGCAGCCGCCGGCATTCATTGCATTTGGTGCCACCCGAGAGGCCGCGGACGGCACACTAGCCAGTATATTCTAGGCACTATACCTCAACCCATAGGGTTTCCTACAATTTTGTAGAAATATTGCCTCAACCCATAGGGAATGAACGAGAATGATGGGAAGTACAGGCTTCGGATTGACTTCGGTCTTTAAACTAGTGGCGTTTGCTTCTGGCGCAGTAAACGAAGTTATACTGAAATATTATCGCGTAAAATCTAATTCTATTTCTGCAGTATGTTATGTAATGTACAACACGCTACATAAACTTTGTATGAATTTGAGATGAAAGTATGGTTTACTATGGTTTGTCACCAGGACACACCAGGGTATGCATACTTGTGCGATTTTGTTCTTAATTTAACGCCAAAGAATAATTATTTATTCATTTCTGTAACAGCAAAACAACCGTGCATGTACTTATACAAAAATACTCACCAAGTATTTGTGGAAATACAAATGTTGTATTGTGACAAAGCGTTGCGCCCTTGAGCGGAATGCTACAAGTGTCGTCTGCTACGACGCCTGCTCGCTGCAAACGCGTGACTTTTCTCGCAGACGACAGGCACTTGCGAACTCTCTCGCTCTTTCGAAAGGTTGCGTCGGCTGTCACGATTGCTGAACGTCTTCAAGTACTTTTAAGCACATCTGCTGCAGTGCTAGCTAGGACGCTAGTGGCCTCCTACGAGTATGCTTCATCATATTTTATATTGGCGTACCGCTTCCGTTACAGCGTGGCTTTGTGGGCACCCATTGTGCAACACTAGACTACAGCTCGGAAGCAGCTATCTTTCCTACCACAAGTAGGTTTGTGTTCTCAAAGTCCTAAAACACGCATGTCAATGAGCACATAAACGAGCACATAATGAGGCCCTCAATAAAATTTGATTTTCAAGCCACTAGAAGTACAACTGTATATGTCTTGTTTCAGTAGTGCCTTCTTTGTCCTATTCTGAAGTTTCATGAAGCACCTAACGCTACAGTGTCAACCTAACACACTTAACCACATGTTCCAAACGCTCAAAACATGTTCTTTCAACGTTTATGATGCCGCCGCTTTCGCGTCACGGTTTCGACGCCACACCGCGACACAAGCATCGTCCCAGTCGCTGGCCCAGCGCGCTATCGCCACTCCGAGCAACATAACAAAGGCAGAGAGCTTTGCGTTGCACTGTCCCACTGCAGGTTATGGCAATTGCGCTTGGAGCGAAACCAAAACTGCCAAAAAAATACTTGTAGACTAGTTCGCCAGTCAATAGAATGCCAATCCGAAGCCTGTACTTCCCACCATTCCCATGATGGTTGAACGATCGCAGCGCCAGATTTGCCTCTTACTCGCGCTTGCGCACAAATGGCTGGCGATCCCTCAAATGAATGTCTCGTGACTTTGCACGACATAGAGTTGCACGTGCTTTCGGCAGCGCTGCCCCTAGCAACTCTGTGCTCTCTAGGCTATCATCTAAGCGCCTGCCACTTCTGAACCCGTTCTGAAGTTCTCCGAGTATTCTATTACGTTCTACCCTTGACTTCATTTTCAATTTCACCGCCTGCATTTGCACCGCCGACGTCGCCGCAAGCAGCTATCGTCGTCTTGACTGGTTGCCGTTGCCGCCCAAGCTGTCAAGGTAGTGTTGCTGCTTATCCTTTATGAGAGCATGAGCATGTTGTATGTTCATATTATTCTCTTTAACAAAGTTATTCTACACGTCTCGCCGACGATGACTTGCACAACAGTTGGAGCGGGCGTCACTTTCGTGGCGTTAGTGAATATACGAAAATTGACAGCGTTCGACGCCCGTGTTATCACAATTTTTGCGTTTTCCGCGAGATAAGAGGATAGGACGGAGCATCACTGATGCCGATGGTCTCTTCGCCTCGTGTGTATTTGAAGAATTCTGCGCTAGGTTTTATGTGCGCATCTGCAGAGGAGTATTTGATCGCATTTCGGGTACGAACAGAAGCTCGTTTGCTGTCCAGAGGACGGCGCAGCACCCACATTTTGGTGCACTGACTATTCGGCTCGCGAAAATGCCGAACTGGTGTGCTGCGTAGCAATGAAAGCGGCATTTGAGTTCTAAAGCAGTGCCTGAGAGCCAACGCATGTGCGCCACATGGACACCAACTTAGTAGTTGCTGTCAAATTCCCTGCCTCGTTCTCTGCAACAGAGATCGTTGCCAAAGAGGGCCGTGCAATTCTGCCACCTGAATATGTCGTAGGGTAGGGGCTGACACATACGATTTGCGTCGAAACCTTTGCGTCGGCAAAGGTTTCCCAGTATAGGCACAATTTCAATTACGAGCGACCCGCTTCCGTAATCCGCACAGTGATACCAATGAGTGCTCCCTGGGTATCGCACTTTTGTGAACACACCCGAGCCCCACTCTAAAACCCTGCAGAAGCTACAGGATGTGCCCTTGCCCAGTATCTTCTACTGTATTTTGCCATGCGCAATTCCTCTCCTGAAGTAGCTGATGCAGCATCGGCATGTGTCTTGCATTAACCTATACCCATCGTGTGATATGCACCATTTTACTTTAATTCTTAATGTTTTTAGCCTTCAATGCTTGCAGAGCAGAGTGGCTACTTTCTTGAATGCAAGCTTTTTCATTTTCCATATTCCTAGTCTCATTGATGATTGCTCTTCTTCCTCGATAGCCTGAGTCTTTGCGCAAGCTACACTGAAGTGATTTGATTGCAGAATCTGGTTTTCCTGCCCGACTTGGCAGTGGTCGCCGTGTTATGTTTCTCGGATGTGGGGGCCTGGTCAGTTGCATTGTTAAGCAGTCTCTGTAGGTAAGCATTTGCTCCTGCAGTCCGCACAGCGACATAGACTCCCAGTATACACGCACCGTAACTGGTGCTCCCCGTTCATTAGATCTTTCCTGCTGCAGTCATTGACCAATTGTGCTTGTGGCCTTCCTCGGCCATGATTTGCTGAGAATGGAGACCAGCATATATGTGCTTACATGGTTCGAAGTGTACGAAGTTGATAGCCACATGCGTGAAAAGGCCCACAAAAGTGGCTGCCGAAGGTGATGCCCACGGAACCAATTTGTCCATACTGAGACAAAATGGGGCACCAAGTGCGAGCCACACGTTAGTGGCCCCCAAAAGAAAAGAAACGTACAGCTTGGAAAGGAGTTAACACTAAAATACCGGATGTCCATGTCGCTGTGTTGGTTGTGGCAGCAGATGCCTGCGTCACCCGACTGCTTCGCAATGGAAGTTGCTCATCTTCAACGGCAACTGTTGGTTCAAACAGGTGCGAGGCTCTGTCCAATCTGTTTGTACCGCTGGTTGCTGCTCGTTACCAGACCACCACGTGCGACAAAGGCAAGCATTATGCCTGTAAGATGGTTCGTAGCCAATGTATAATGTATTGTCTGAACCTCATGCGTTGATTGATTGCTGTTTAATTTTGCTGTTATGTCACGTGGTTACGGTCGCAGTTTTATGCTTTTTGGATATTGCGGCCTGGTCGATTGCACTGGGAAGCAGTCTCTCGAAGTAAGCATTTGCTCCTGCAGTCTGCACAGCGACGTAGACTCCCAATTTACACACACCGTGATTCGTGCTCCCCGTTCACCCTTTCCTGCTGCAGCCATGGGCAAATTGTGCCTGTGGCCTTTCCCGGCCGCGATTAAGCATGAACGGAGACCAGCATACGTGCTTACACGGTCCGATGTGTATGTATTTGATAGCCACATGGGTGGAAAGACCCGCAAAAGTGGCTGATGAAAATGATGCCCACTAAAAGTGACTTGTCCATATTCAGACAAGGTGGGACACCAAGTGTGAGCCACACGCTAGCGGTCCCCGAAAGAGAAGAAATGTGCAGGTTGGAAAGGAGTCAACGCTAAAATTCCGGGTAGTCCATGTCACTGTAGGCTGCAGCAGCAAATTCCTGCGTCACCCGATTGCTTCGCAATGCAAGTTGCTCATCTTTAACGGCGACTGTCGCTGCTAACAGGTGGGACACTCTGTCCAATCTGCTTGCTCCGCTGGTTGGCGCTCGTTACCAGACCGCCATGTGCGACGACGACGGTGAGCCGTTTACGAGCTCGCGTCAATGATTCCAGCATATCTTGACATGCAAATTTTATTTCTGCTCTTGCACGAGAATGTACACTGCTTGTCTTCTGCCAATAAAGCCGCACATTCTGTTCACTCACTTGTGGCTTGTTTGTATATATATGCACATCAGTACACTCTAAGGCAAAGTTACACCCTTTGGAGTGCCCCTTCTGCCACACAACAATAATCGTAATCTGCCTTGATGTGTTTCCTTTCTTTAACGCTGCGATCGAGCCCGGTACTTTCCAGTAACGAAAGGCACGCGCGTTATCAACATGATAGCATTGCCGACAGGAAATGCTATCATGCATTTCCTGTCGGTCATATCATTCATATCATATCATATCATTGATATCAAGTTTCAAGGCACGTGAGCTCTCCACAGCCAATCATAGAGTCAACATGGCGGGTAATGGCGGCCGTGCAGCCGCCATGCGTGTCGAGAATGGGCGTCTTGCGCTGGAGTTTGAGGTATAGTAGCGGCGCCTGGTCGCGGGAAACGACATCTGGGTCGTACCAGCTTGGGTCGTATTGAGCCCTGGCTATGGCGAAGCACGTTTCTAGGCCGAGTTTTGCGTCGATTCGCACTTTTTTTCTGCCCTGTTGCGAGTGCGAAAAGGCTCGTCACTTCTCACAGACCATGCCGACCACGCTGCGAGGTCGCCGCAGCCTATAGTTTAACGAAAATGGACTACTCCGTGTGCCGTGGGACGTAATGCTGGGAGCAGACGGAATCGGTGACGCCGATCCGGAGAGACCTAGCCCAGCCTCGAGAAGGCGTCACCGTCATTACTTCTGCGTCGTGGGCTGCCATGAACAAGAAGGCCTGAATCCCAACACCAGATACCGTTTTCCTTCAAGGTCTCACGAAGTGGAGCGACGGGCGCACGCTGCATAGCTGCAGTTAGTCGCGCTGAGTAAGCGAAACTTCGCGCCATGCTGACTGCTTCGCCTGTCTTGAAGCTTGCTTGATTATCTGCGTTCTTAATAATTCGGTCTTTTGCACCTACAGTCCCGACAGCAGATCGACATATATAGCAGCAGGCATGGCTTCTGATTCACGATTCGAGACCCGGCCACTGCGACAATTAACAATTCGACCGATGCGAAGTGGTTAAGTGACCAGGTGTGTGCAAATGACCACAAATGGCCGGGCTGATTCGGTGACAATTCACTACCCCACTACGAGCAGCACAGGTTAGAGAGTTAAATGTGCTCATACTGACCTCAAGTCAGCATGTTGAGGCAGCACAGCAAGGTAGTATTGATTACAGCAGATCGATGTTCGAGCGCTTTCATTAAAAGCTACGTCAAGCCAGCAGCGCACGAGCTCGCGCTGCAGCGCGATTCGCACGTACGTGCGAGCTCATATGCATTGCATCAGTTATTACCAGTTACTAAAAGGGGCAGATGGCCGCTACGACAACGCAGGCATAACTACTTGTTTAGCGGCATGCAGCCAACAAAGATTGCAGGAGGCCCGCCGTTTCGCGGCATGTCGAGACCGCTGCCTTCGCGGCGCGTACGATCGTGTGTTCGAGCAGTTCCGTACACATGATGTCTGCTTATCGCTGCGGTGGATTCATTTATATCAAGCATTTCCTCGAGTTTGTGCGCCTGAATCTAGCAGCGTGCAAACCTAACCTGAAGTTCCACTTCGTACGCGACTCGCTTCACTTGCGATTGACACCGCGCTAAAACTTCGCCGCCTAATTCTTGAACGGCATACAGGCATTCGGCACTGCATAATTTCTTGCCTTTACGCAGCGTGCCACCCCTGAAAAAATCTTCGGCACCGGATATTCGCTGCAGGCCGTGATACAACACAACCGAAAGTGGCGGGTCCATATTGTAAACGTGCTTTCCGAAGCAGACGACCGAGCTTGGCACGACCCATTTTAGGACAGAGGGCGCTTTTTAGCACCTTTTTCGCAGCGCCCCCTGGGCAATGCAAGAGCCCCATAGCGCCCTAAGAGGAGAAATGGGTACTGCGCACACATGGGTAGTTATCCGTTTTTCGCACACGACCTACAGCGCCATCATGAGCTGCAACGACGCATTCGTTCACGCGGGAACATTCTAAAATTTATCTTATACCTATCCTGAGCGTGGAAACAAGCTTGCGTTCGCAGGGACATATGTTATGCAGTGAACACGATATCATCATCAACAGGGCGAAGGCTTCTCCCTGCAATCTCCAATTACCCCTTACCTACGCCAACCGATTCCAACTAGCGCCCGCGAATTTCCTAATTTCATCGCTCCACCTATATAGTATTCTGTCGTCCTCGATTGCGTTTCCTCTTTCTTGGTATCTATTCTGTAACCCTAATGGTCTAACGGTTATCTAACCTGCGCATTACATGACCTGCCCAGCTCTATTCTTTTCTGTTAATGTCTATACCCGTTTGCTCCCTGATCCGAACCGCTCTCTGACTCTTAACGTCACGCCTAACATTCTCATTCTTCGTTCCATCGCTCTTTGCGCGGTCCTTAACTTGTTCTCGAGCTTCTTTATCAGTCTCCAAGTATCTGCCTCATATATCAGCATAGGGTAAAAGGCACTGATCGTACACCTTTCTTTTTAATGATAATGGTAAGCTTCCAGTCAAGAGCTGACAATGTCTGCCGTATGCAATCCAACACATTTTTATTCTTCTGTGAATTTCCTTCTCATGGTCAGGGTTCCCTGTGATTAATTGACCTAGGTAAACGTACTCCTTCACAGACTCTAGAGGCCGACTGGCGATCCTGAACTCTTGTTCTTCTGCCCGGCTATTTGTCATTATTTTTGTCTTCTGCATATTAATCTTCAATCGCACTCTTACACTCTCTCTGTTACACTCTCCCAATTTGTTGTAACTCGTCTGCATTGTTGCTGAATAGAACAACGTCATCGGCAAACCGAAGGTTGCTGAGATATTCGCCGTTGATATTTACGCCTTAGCCTTCCCAGTTTATACGTCTTCCAAGCACGCAGTGAATAGCATTGGAGAGATTGTGTCTCCCTGTCTGATCCCTTTCTTTATAAATATCTTCCTGCTTTTCTTGTGTAGAATGAAGCTAGCTGTAGAACCTCTGTAGATATTTTTCAAGGTATATAAGTAAGCGTTCTGTACTCCTTGATTACGTAATGCCGCTATGACTGTTGGTATCTCTACTGAATCAAATGCTTTTTCGTAATCTATGAAATGCATGTAGAGAGGATTATTGTACTCTGCGAATTTCTCGATAGCCTGATTAATGGCATGGATGTGATCCATTGTAGAACATCCTTCCTGAAACCAGCCTGTTCCCTTGGTTGATTAAAGTCCAGTGTTGCCCTCAATCTATTGGAGATTATTTTGGTAAATATTTTGTATAATACTGGGAGTAAACTAATAGGCCTATAATTTTTCAGTTCTTTTGCGTCTCCCTTTTTGTAAATTAGTATAATTTTTGCATTCTTCCAGTTTTCTGGGACCCTTGCAGTCGATAGACACTTCGTATAGGGAGCCGCCAGTTTTCCTAGCACTATGTCTCCTCCATCTTTGATTAAATCGACTGTTATTCCATCCTCTTCTGCCACTTATCCCTGTTTCATGCCTTGCAAGGCCCTTCTGACCTCATCTCTAGTTATAGGAGGAGTTTCTGTATACTGTTCATTACTGTTTCCACTTGAGGTATCCTGACTCATCTGGGTACTGTACAGGTCAGTATAGAATTCTTCCGCTGCTTTTACTATATCTTCAAGATTGTTGATGATATTACCCTGCTTATATTTTAGTGCATACATCTTGGTTTGGCCTATGCCAAGTGTTTTTCTCTCTGATTTCAGGCTGCGTCCATTTTTTACGGCTGCAGTCTTTCTCACGTTATAGTTTCAAATATCACTTATTTTCACCTTGTTATGCACATGCGTGTGTCAGAACACCGCAGCGAACTCAATGAGACCTGTGGCAGAGCTCACGCGGCCGGTCAAGAAACTTCCTAGACACGTCCTTCGCTCACCCGTACGAATAAATGCGCGGGAATGTGTGGGGAATAGCAGCGCTGACGAGAAAAGCGCTGGTAGCGCTGTGGTCTGTGTTCCCTCTCTGCGTCCTGTCGTTTAGCGCTGTTTTCTGCTAGTAAGATGGAGTATGCGACGATTAGGTTGAACACATGAGTAAATGGTGCTACACTCCGAGGGCGTACTCACGGCTGTTGTAGACATGCAGCAGCAACAACGCATACCTGCATACACCCCCATGGTGCTTCAGCGTGTGTGTGTGTGTCACTCTTCGCTGCGCGCGGCGCCTATTTCGAGACGCGCGGCGGCCTTGCCTCTGGCATCGGACCCACGGTGCTCGACCCCCGAGGAATCTGGCTCGGATCCCGCGTTGCTCTGTGGGTCACTGTTGCGTGCGAGACTGACGCAGCGAGCAACGCTGTTGCAGCGTCTGCTACCAAATGCGTTCTACAAGTGCGCGTTAAGCGTAGAAACGGCATTAGCTGCCACCGAAATCGTATTTGGTAAAAATCAGCATGACGGGGGCATGTCATTCTGATGTGCATGCGAACTTAGATACGTTCGGTTTCTCCAGAAAAAAAAAGTCTCCAATCCACGCTGTGAAGGTGGTTGAATAGCGAAGCTATAAACGACACGATTACCTATGTCGACGTAACGTGAAATTATTCACATGGCGACATTCACATCCACTTGACCAAATTATTATTATTATTATTATTTTATTATTATTATTATTATTATTATTATTATTATTATTATTATTATTATTATTATTATTATTATTATTATTATTATTATTATTATCCTAACACGTTTAAACGGCCTGCAACTTGGCTTGCGCCGCTACTTCGTGCACGTACACAAAGTGAATCAAAGAGAAATGCACTTAATCGCAATTTCGCCGCGCTTCGAATGTACGCTGTTCTTCAGGAGTCCTCACTATACGTAGTCTTCCCATAGCATTGTCACAACACAAATCAGTTGTTAGGCGGGTTCTTTTATATACTCAAAGTGTAGTAACGTCACTCCCTGCTTCGTACGCTGCACTTGCCACTTCCCGGCAACTGCAGCTTATGTAATTTTTCCTGGGAAACGCTTGCGGCGAATGCTACCCGCAGGGGCGCGCTTTCCTTCATGCAGCCAGCGCCGCCGCTACTGCGGAGGCGAGCGCCATCTGGGGCTGCAAGGAACCGAGCGGCGCTCGCCTTCCGCTGATTGGTTCAGTTCTTGCCTACTGACACGACAGCCCCATTGGGAAGTAGAACCATGCAGTTTCGCTGTAAAAAATTCACGCAGAAACTCCACAGGAGTTTATTTATTTTATTTATTTAAAAAATACTGCAGGCCTTGTAGTGGCCCTTGCAGGAGAGCCAGAAGTACAGGAAAAAGCAAGGAAATGCAAGAGTACGTGAGTAGCAAAACAGAAATCACAAATAATTACATCGGAATGATTGCAGGAAAATAAAAATAACAATTTCAGGAACACTGCAACAAAACAAGATAAAAAAGAAGCAACCAACATTTTTTCAACTGTCGCATGTTCAGCTGTCAACGCATTCAATGCTTTCAGTGTTAATAAGAAGCGATATGGGCAAGTTATTCCATTCGGTTATTGTGCGAGGAAACAAGGAATATTTAAAGGTGTTGGTCCTAGCAAAATACGGAGTTAATGACTTGACATGCCGGTGCCTTATTAATCGCCCTGTTAGTGGTTGTATGTATTGCAGCGGATTAAGAGATAGTTGAGGCAACGTTTAACGTTAGAACGTTATCTAGTGAGGCGAGTCTAGCAGTGTTATTGGAGAAATTAGAGGGTAGTAAATGGGATATAATAGGGCTCAGTCAGGTTAGGAGGACAAAAGAAGCATATACAGTGCTAAAAGGCGGGCACGTACTGTGCTACCGGGGCTTAGCGGAGAGACGAGAACTAGGAGTCGGATTGCTGATTAATAAGGAAATAGCTGGTAACATACAGGAATTCTATAGCATTAACGAGAGGGTGGCAGGTCTTGTTGTGAAACTTAATAAGAGGTACAAATTGAAGGTGGTACAAGTTATGCCCCTACATGTGCAGTCATGATGAACAGGAAGTCGAAAGCTTTTATGAAGACGTGGAATCGGCGATGGGTAAAGTCAAAACAAAATACACTATACTGATGGGCGACTTCAATGCCAGGGTAGGCAAGCAGCAGGCTGGAGACAAGTCAGTGAGGGAATATGGCATAGTCTCTAGGAATAGCAGAGGAGAGTTATTAGTAGAGTTTGCAGAACAGAATAATATGCGGATAATGAATACCTTTTTCCGCAAGCGGGTTAGCCGAAAGTCAACGTGGAGGAGCCCGAATGGTGAGTCTAGAAATGAAATCGACTTCATACTCTGCGCGAACCCTGGCATCATACAAGATGTAGACGTGCTCTGCAAGGTACGCTGCAGTGACCATAGGATGGTAAGAACTCGAATTAACCTAGACTTGAGGAGGGAACGGATAAAACTGGTACACAAGAAGCCAATCAATGAGTTAGCGGTAAGAGGGAAACTAGAGGAATTCCGGATCAAGCTACAGAACAGGTATTCGGCTTTAACTCAGGAAGAAGACCTTAGTGTTGAAGCAATGAACGACAATCTCATGGGCATCATTAAGGAGTGCGCAATAGAAGTCGGTGGTAACGCCGTTAGACAGGAAACCTGTAAGCTATCGCAGGAGACGAAAGGTCTGATCAAGAAACGCCAATGTATGAAAGCCTCTAACCCTACAGCTAGAATAGAACTGGCAGTACTTTCTAAGTTAATCAACAAGCGTAAGACAGCGGACATCAGGAACTATAATATGGATAGAATTGAACAGGCTCTCACGAACGGAGGAAGTCTAAAAACAGTAAAGGAGAAACTAGGAATAGGCAAGAATCGGATGCGTGCGTTAAGAGACAAAGCCGGCGATATCGTTACTAATATGGATGAGATAGTTCAAGTGGCTGTGGAGTTCTATAGATTTATACAGTACCAGTGGCACCCACGACGATAGTGGAAGTGAGAATAGCCTAGAGGAATTCGAAATCCCACAGGTAACGCCAGAAGAAGTAAAGAAAGCCTTAGGAGCTATGCAAAGGGGGGAGGCAGCTGGGGAGGATCAGGTAACAGCAGATTTGTTGAAAGATGGTGGTCAGATTGTTCTAGAGAAACTGGCCACCCTGTATACGCAATGCCTCATAACCTCGAGCGTACCGGAATCTTGGAAGAACGCTAACATAATCCTAATCCATAAGAAAGGGGACGCCAAAGACTTGAAAATTTATAGACCGATCAACTTATTGTCCGTCGCCTGCAAAGTATTTACTAAGGTAATCGCAAATAGAATCAGGAACACCTTAGACTTCTGTCAACCAAAGGACCAGGCAGGATTCCGTAAAGGCTACTCCCCCCCCCCTCTCCCCACCCACGCCACCACTCCTCACACATTCCTAAAGCGCCACCAGATCAATGTTGAGACTTGACAGCTGTTCATCGGTCAGCATTATGCTGCCTTTTTCACTCCTTTTAGACGGCGGTAGTTATCGGCACCTCTTGTAATGTGAAGGACAGGTTTCTGATAGATTCCGCACCCGCGCGATTAACTCGAGATGCGTTCAGCTGTCACCATCTATTCAACCGTCACGCGCATAGCTGTTGCTTTTGTTAGTTCAACCTTCTTTGTTTAGACTGATACTGGAACCAGGAGAGGGATGCGGCTGTTACTCAGCTGGTCTGTACTCTCATGGAACGAGTTGCGGCCGGAGAAAACGCCAATTGCGTTTAACTTTTCCCTTTGCTTCATTATTTTCTTGAGTTACGGCTCGCCGCGACGCTGGCGGATGCCCGGAACCATATACACGTGATATGGGTTAGATAAGGTGGGAAATAAAATAATGTGAAAGAGCGTCCGTCATGAAACCCTGCAATAACCCTTAAACCCATAAGCAAGATGACAGTCGCCCGTTACCTAGTCTGTTTTTCCCTAACTGTATAGCACTTTTCGTGCAAAATTGGCAATTGGAAACAAAAATCGCAAGGAGTTGAGAAATTAAGCGATTTAATACTAAGGGAGAGAGCCAAGGCAACAACCAAACTGCAAGCAAAAGCGAACAATAAAAAAGTTAAGCGTTGTTTATGAGACTATTTATGGATCAACATCTTTTTATTGAAAAAGGAAGTAGAGAAAACGCCGCCGGACGTGGAGAACAATTACTTGTTTTGAATGACGCTTCTACAGTTATCGGTCGAACCGCCTCACGTAGCCACTTCTGTACTGTGCTTATGTGGGTGTTTAACCTTTCGCGGTGAGCCCAGTACGTCTAGAATCGCAGAGTCCTGCGCTCTACGCGGTTGTATGGGACTGGCGGCCGCACAGCGTTACGCAATTCGCGGAACTGTCAAAACTGATCAACAAGGCGAAAATAACTGATATTTGAAACTATAACATTACAAACACTGAAGAAGCCGTAAAAAATGAACGCAGCCTGAAATCAGTAAAAAAGAAACCTGGCATAGGACAAACCATGATGTATGCACTAAAAGATAAAAAGGGGGATATCATCAGCAATCTCGAAGATATAGTAAAAGCAGCGGGAAAATTCTAAGCTGACCTGTATACAGTACCAAGAGGAGTCACGATACCTCACTTAGAAACAGTAATGAACAGGATACAGAAACTCCTATTTGACAGAAACCACATTTGAAACCCACAGAAACCCAGAAACCCACATTTGACAGCTTCTCCAGAGTATAAACACCTGGCATTTCCTTGGCATAGCGAATCTTGTTACACAAAGATGCTTGAGGTTTGCCTCACCAAATTACGCTGCCGCATTCCCTCCCTAAATTTTTTTGGTTCCCTCTCCCCTTAGTTCTTTTTGTGAGGAGGAGGAGACGATACAGCACTTTCTTCTGTCTTGCCACCGCTTTGCTGCGTTAAGAAAAAGATTGTTGGAGATACCTTTTCGAAGAATTGGCTTGGACTTGACAGAACCTGCAATTCTTTCGTTCGGGGCGTCCACTTTGGGATTCAGCCACAGGGATGCATGCTTCGCTGTCCAAACATTCCTTACAGAATCTAAACGAATGCCCTGCTAAATTCTATTTTTTTAGTACTTTTAAATTATTTATTCCTCATTCAACAGCACCTTTCTGATTTTATTTTAGCCGGTAATTCAACCCTATTCAATGCTATTCGCATAGATATTAGGAAATTTATGCTCTATATTATTTTGGAATAATCCACCCATTGGCCAATCCCCCATCGTGGGTAGGAGCCACACGTGCCACAGGCTACAACAACAACAACAAAGGAACAAGACATCAGGATCGCCAGTCGGCCACTAGAGACTGTGAAGGAGCACGTTTACCTAGGTCAATTAATCACAGGCAACCCTGATCATGAGAAGGAAATTCACAGAAGAATAAAAATAGGTCGGATCGCATACGGCAGACATTGCCAGCTTCTGACTGGAGGCTTACCATTATTATTGAAAAGTAAGGTGTGCAATCAGTGCATTTTGCCAGTGCTGACATATGGGGCAGAGACTTGAGAGCAAGTTAAGGACCGCGCAAAGAGCGATCGAACGAAGATTGCTAGGCATAACGTTAAGAGAGAGAAATAGCGGTTTGGATCAGAGAGCGAACGGGTATAGACGATATTCTAATTGACATCAAGAGGAAAAAATGTAGCTGGGCAGGTCATGTAATGCGCCGGTTAGATAACCGTTGGACCATTAGGGTTACAGAATGGTTACCAAGAAAAGGAAAAGGCAATCGAGGACGACAAAAGACTAGACGGAGCGATGAAATTAGGAAATTCGCGGGCGCTAGTTGGAATCGGTTGGCGCAGGACAGGGGTAATTGGAGATCGCATTGCAGGAAGAGGCCTTCGTACTGCAGTGGACATAAAACAGGCTGATGATTATGATTATGATGATGATGATCGAGGTGGAGCCCCCCTCCCCCCGAAAAAAAATTCTGGGTACGTGCCTGCATGGAGGCATTACGGAATCAGGGTGTAGATGAGCCATATGTAAAAATACTGGAAGATATATATTGCGGCTCCACAGCCACCGTAGTCCTCCACAAAGAAAGCAACAAAATCCCAATAAAGAAAGGCGTCAGACAGGGAGATACGATCTCTCGAATGCTATTCACAGCATGTTTACAGGAGGTATTCAGAGACCTGGAGTGGGAAGAATTGGGCATAAAAGTTGATGGAGAATACCTTAGCAACTTGCGATTCGCTGATGATATTGCCTTGCTTAGTAACTCAGGAAACCAATTGCAATGCATGCTCGCTGACCTGGAGAGGCAAAGCAGAAGGGTGTGTCTGAAAATTAATCTGCAGAAAATTAAAGTAATGTTTAACAGTCTCGGAAGAGAACAGCAGTTTACGATAGGTAGCGAGGCACTGGAAGTGGTAAGGGAATACATCTACTTAGGGCAGGTAGTGACCACGGTGGATCCGGATCATGAGACTGAAATAACGAGAAGAATAAGAATGGGCTGGAATGCGTTTGGCAGGCATTCTCAAATCGTGAACAGCAGGTTGCCACTATCCCTCAAAAGGAAAGTGTATAACAGCTTTGTGTTACCAGTACTCACATATGGGGCAGAAACCTGGAGGCTTAGGAAAAGGGTTCTGCTGAAATTGAGGACGACGCAACGAGCTATGGAAAGAAGAATGATGGGTGTAACGTTAAGGGATAAGAAAAGAGCAGATTGGGTGAGGCAACAAACGCGGGTAAATGACATCTTAGTTGAAATCAAGAAGGAGAAATGGGCATGGGCCGGACATGTAATGAGGAGGGAAGATAACCGATGGTCATTAAGGGTTACGGACTGGATTCCAAGGGAAGTGAAGCGTAGCAGGGGGCGGCAGAAAGTTAGGTGGGCGGATGACATTAAGACGTTTGCAGGGACAACATGGCCACAATTAGGACATGACCGGGGTAGTTGGAGAAGTATGGGGGAGGCCTTTGCCCTGCAGTGGGCGTAACTAGGCTGCTGCTGCTGCTGCTGCTGCTGATGATGATGATGATCACTCTGAAGCAGATAGAGGAACTTAATCCTCTAAATTTTCCTTCGCAATTTTAGTGTTTGTATACTATTAATTTTCAATTAGTTTGAGGAAGATTCAATTGGACGGTATTTAGAAAATATAAATCGGGCAGCTTTTCGGTGTTTTTTTTTTCTAATGCATCGTGGTTACGTTTCGTGTACGGGTCCCAAACAATTGCCGCATATTCGAGTGTAGGTCTTGTAATACAGTTGTAAGCCAACAGCTTGGTTTCCGGAGGTGCCATCTTTAATTTATGCCTGAGCAGACCAAGTTTTCTTAAAGCTGAAGCACATGTAGTAGAGATATGTTTGTTCCAGGAAAGATCATGCGTTATGATAACCTCCAGGTACCTATATTCCTCGACTTCGGATAACGGTTGAGATGCAAGATCATAAGTAAACGGTAAAGGGCGCTTTTTTTTTTAGTAATTCTCATAGAAACTGTTTTATTAATGTTGAGTTCTATGTTCCACTGCTGGCACCAGGAATGAATGCTATGAAGGGTAGAATTTAAGAGGACTTGATCTTCGTGGCATTTAATTTCATTACATAAAACACAATAATCAGCAAACAATCGTAATTGAACGGGATGAGCGATTACTTCTACAATATATATTAAAAATAACAAGGGGCCTAGCACGCTGCCTTGAGGAACACCAGAAGTAACTGGCACTTCATCTGAAGGGCATTCGCTTATGCTGACGAATTGTGTGCGCTTAGTTGCAGATATCCAGCTAATTAAGTATGGCGGCAGTTTTATGATTTCGAACTTCTCAATTAGTTTACGGTGACAAACAAGATCAAATGCTTTTCTGTAATCCAGTTGTCTAAGTATGCGTAAGCATTGTGCAACTTATTCATCTCCACGCAGCCCGGTTCATTATGAATCTTATCAAACTTGAACCGACCATTATAAACACTTATCGACCCGTATCAGTCGTTATAAACAATATCGAACTAAAACACACCATCATCAACCCTTATTGAACTCGGTACGACCCTTATCAACCTTTATCGATCGTTATCAATCTTATCGAAATCGATCTGTACTTTGTCAACCTTATCGGACATGCTAGGCTGGCACCCGCCGTGGTTGCTTAGTGGCTATGGTGTTGGACTGCTGAGCACGAGGTCGTGGGATCGAACCCCGGCCGCATCGGCCGCGTTTCAATGGGGGCGAAATGCGATAACACCCGTGTACTTAGATTTAGGTGCACGTTAAAGGACCCCTGGTGGTCAAAATTATTCCGGAGTCCCCCGCTACGGCATGCCTCATGATCAGATCGTGGTTTTGGCACGTAAAACCCCATAAATTAATTTTTTAATGCTAGGCTGGCGTCAGAGAGGTTCTTTTAAGAGCGGCACAGACGCAGTGACCATATATATGTTTACGTCGAGGAGGCTCACTGAACCGGACTTTGTGTTGTGTTTCTGAGTTGACTTTTAAGTTTTCGTGTGTAACATTGGTGTACTTATGTGACTGGACTTTGTGCTATTGCAATTTGGAGTTCATTTTTAGTTTTAATGCGTTTAATTTTTCTTTATATCTTTATGTGAAAGACAGTTGCCGGCGCCTATTAAAGGCGACAACGTCTCCAAAGTACCATATCATCATAATCATCATCAACCTACTTTATGTCCACTACAAGACGAAGACCTCTCCCTGCAATTTCTATTTACCCCTGTCCTCTGCCAACCGATTCCAACTAGCACCCGCGAATTTCCTACTTTCATCGCCCCAGATACTCTTCTTCGTCCTTGACTGCGCTTCCCTTGGCACTCATTCTGTACCCTTAATGGTCCACCAGTTATATAACATACGCATTGCATGACCTGCCCAGCTCCATTTTTTTTTTTTCTAATTAGAATATCGTCTATGCCCCTTTGGTCTCTGATCAACACCGCTTTCTTTCTGTCTCTTAACGTCACGCCTAACATTCTTCGTTTCATCGGTCTTTGCGCGGTCCTTAATTTGTTCTCGAGCTTCTTTATCAGTCTCCAAGTTTCTGCATCATATATCAGCATACGGTAAAAGGCACTGATTGTACACCTTTATTTTCAATGATAGTGGTAAGCTTCCAGTGAGGAGCTGGCAATGTCTGCCGTATGCGATCCAACCCATTTTTATTCTTCTATGAATTTCCATCTCATGAACAGGGCTCCTTGTGATTAATTGACCTAGGTAAACGTATTCCTTCAGAGATTCTAGAGGCTGACTGGCGATCCTGAACTGTTGTTTCCTTGCCAGGCTGTTATCTTTGTCTTCTGCATATTAATCTTTAGCCACACTCTTACACCCTCTGAGTTAAGGTCCTCAATCATTTGTTGCAACTGGTCCCCAGTGTTGCTGAACAGGACAATATTCATCTGCAAACCGAAGGTTGCTGAGATATTCGACGTCCATCCTTACTTCTAAGCCCGGGATACATGGTGCGAACCTTAATGGCGATTTTCGCCCGGCACGAATGGACGCGGCGGGACTACGCCGATGGTTCGTCGGCGTCGCTTACATTCAGCGAAAAACAGGTGGACGGCGCCGCGCGCTTATGGTGTACTGGAATAGGGTGGTGTGTCGTCCGGCGGCGAAGACGTGCCTCTTCTTTTGCGATGACGGCCGGGGGTGCTGGAGCACGAATGGATGGATGGATGGATGTTATGAGAATCCCCTTTGGAACGGGGCGGTGGTTGCGCCACCAAGCTCTTGCTATTTATACTGCCTAATGTCATCAAATCCCTAGGTTAAACAATAAAAAAAAAGGTTTTAAAAAACGCTATGAACTACCACACCCAAATTTTCTGATCCCCTATTGCGAACTGTGCTTTTGTACGTCTCCGTCTTCTGTCGTTTCCCTACTTTTCTTCCACCAATCCTCCAATCGCCTCCTACTAATGCCTATTGCGGACATGTTCACTTTACCACTGCTCCCGCTGAACCGAAAGGCTTCAAGGAGGCCAGTGGTGCCTAAATCGACCGCTGGGTAGACGTCTTCACATTCTAATAAAACATGCTCCATAGTTTCTCTAGCTTTACCGCAGCAAGCACATGCTTCTTTTTCCTTCTTATATCTCGCTTTTTAGATGCGTGTTCTAAGGCATCCAGATCTCGCTTCGGAAAGTAATTAGCTTCCCTTTGAGTTTTTATAAATTGTTTCTTTGCTAATTTCGTTTTTTCCTCTCAAGTAGTTATACTCATGGCAGGTTTCTTCTCCATTGCCGCCACCCATGAGATTATTTCAGCCTCTCTGACTTTCCGCTTGACCTTCTTTGTTGCTGTGTTGCCCACCCTACAGGCCGCATACTTGCTGGTAAGCTTCCTAGTTCTTTTGCTCCACTGTGAATCAATGTTTTGCCTGTACAGATACCTGAACACTCTCCCAGCCCATTTACTTTCTTCCATATTCCTCAGCCGTTCTCATGCTCAATTTTACTGCGAGCTTCCCTCACTTCAAAACTAGTCCAGCCCATATCCCCCTGCACAGCTTCATTTGTAGTCTTCCCGTGAGCGCCCAATGCGAGGTGACCCACTGACCTTTGGTTCCCGTCAAGCCCTGATTGTACCCCTGATTTAAAGCAAACAACCGCATTTCCAAAAGTAAGTCCTGGAACCATTACACCTTTCCGCATATCTCGGAGGACCTCGTACCTATTGTATCCCCATAGCGCCCTGTGCTTCGTTGTGGCTGCATTTCCTGCATTTTCCTGTGTTTCTAAATATCTATTGCCTTCGTTTATCCGTATACCAAGGTATTTATATTCTGTTACCCGAGGTATTTCCTGGGCCTGTATCTCCACTGTCTGTTGAACTCTGTTCACTGTTTTCATTGACTATCATAACAGCTGATTTTCTAACACTAAATTTCAAACCTAAATTGTTGCCTTCCTGTCCGCAGATATTAGCCAGACGTTGCAAATCACTTTGCTTGTTAGCTAGCAACACAATGTCGTCCGCAGAAAATTAACCTGGTAGCTGCTGCTCCACTACTGTTACCGCCTGTTTGTATGAGAGATTCAACCCGATATTACCTCCTTCTAGCGTTATCCCCATCCTCACCATGTACATCACAAACAGCAGCGGGGATAAAGGGCACCCCTGCCTCAGTCCCTTGTTGATATGAACTTCCTCCTCGCTCCTCATACCTTCCATAGGTAGGACATTAAGCAGTTTAATAGGAAGTATAGTGTACACTATAATAGGAAGAGCTTGGTGGCGCAACCCACCGACCCGTTCCAAAGGGGACGCTCATAACATTCATCCATCCATATATCCACCGTTGCATGCGCGTTCATCACGGAGGAAGGAAACTGAGGAGAGGCCTGTTAAGAATGGCGAGCTGCAAGGCAAGATTGCCACCCAGTTACGACTGGGGGACAAGACGCGCATCCCCCACTCTCCGTCGCTGCAGCTAGGAGGCGTTCGAAGAAGCGGCCTTTGTGCTGAAAACCGCCTCCATCCACCAGCCCCATCGTCATTGTGACGGAACGAGTTCGGTGGGCGAACAGTGGTTCCGGAGCTCTCCAGCGCGGACCTGATCTGATACGCATGAACAAGCTGCCGCGGGAAAGCCGTTTTTTGGTGCTTCCCATGCCTCGACCAGACGCAAGACAACGAGCTACCCACCATTGGCGCCGATACTTCCCTGAACGGCACCCCTCCAACGCCGGCGTCGGAATGTGTGTGCCTTTGTGTACGTAAACTGTTCTGCGGGGCGGCGGCAAGTTGGCGATGAGTAATCGAACAGTCGCCGCCTCGTATGGCCGGCGGACCGAGTGTATAAAAACTGCTGTTGTGCGAATGCTGGACACTTCTCTTGAGCAGTCATGTTAGACTGATTCACTTCTCTCGTGCAGTCATGTTGGACTGACACTCTTTTTCTCAAGCAGTCATGTTAGACTGATTTAATTTCTGTAAATAAACCCATATTCCTCGTTCTCGATGAGAAGCAGTTCTTCCCTTCATCAACGTCCTCAGCGTGGATAAGTTGGACGACGGCATGGGCCAGCTACCTTCGAATTCATGCCGGACTCCAATCTTGGCAACGGATCTCGTGCGATGGGATTGAGCCCCCAATCCTGACAGGCCCTACCCCTTCCGCGCGCTAGGAGAGAAGTGTGGAGAAAATTACGTAGTAGGTTCTCCTCTTTTTTGCTTTTTTTATTTCTTTGCTGTAGCGGCCACGCCTTTCGGGCCACAATGGTGGCTTTGTTATGGTTCTGTGCGCTCACACGTATTGCTCCGTAGGTTTCGAACCGTGGCAAAGGCGCCGTGCGGGCAGGTTTGCGTTGGTCCCCGTGTTTTGTTGCGCTGCGTTATCTGGACCGTGCTCTACCAGATGTTGCTGTGGCCAGGTGGGACAGGAGGAACTAAGTTCGTGAAATGAACGCGCATGCAACGCTGTACGCAATGTACCGCGCCACGGCAATGGCTACGGACGAAGGAGTATCCGCGGGAAATTTTGCTCTCTTTCGCGGAATCGTGCTAACGATTGCTTAGTATTGCTGTGGAGCGCGCGGGTCCGAGCAGCACGGTTGCGCGCAGCGCGGCGTGGTTTCGCGAGAAATGTAAACAAGAGAGGAGAGCTGGCCCGATAGGCGGAGCAACGCCACGAGCAACGCCAACTTCCGGTTTCACTTTAGCTTCACAAAGAGTGACGTCAGGGCCTGTCCTTAGTTTCCTTCCTCCGTGCCCCGACGTCACTTTTTGTGAAGCGAAAGTGAAGCCGGAGATTGGCGTTGCTCCGCCTATCGGGCCAGCTCTCCTCTCTCGTTTACATTTCTCTCGAAACCACGCCGCGCTGCGCGCAACCGTGCTGCTCGGACCCGCGCGTTCCGCAGCAATACTAAACTATCGTTAGCACGTTAGCATGATTCCGCCAAAGAGAGCAACATTTCCCGCGGATATTCCTTCGTCCGTTGCCATTGCCGTGACATTGCGTACAGCGTTGCATGCGCGTTCATTTCACGAACTTTAGTTGCTTTAGTTCCTCCTGTCCCACCTGGCCACAGCAACATCCGGTAGAGCACGGTCCAGATAACGCAGCGCAACAAAACACGGAGACCAACGCAAACCTGCCCGCACGGCGCCTTTGCCACGGTACGAAACCACGGAGCAACACGTGTGAGCGCACAGAACAACAAAGCCGCCATTGTGGCCCGAAAGGCGGGGCCACTACAGCAAAGAAAAAAAACAACAGCAAAACAAAGAACCTACTACGTCATTTCGTCCACACTTTTCTCCTAGCGCGCGGAGGGGGTGGGCCTTTCCTCAGTTTCCTTCCTCCATGGCGTTCATTTATAGAGTTTCTCACTATGCGTTCATTTCACGAACTTTAGTTCCTCCTGTCCCACCTAGCCACAGCAACATCCGGGAGAGCGCGGTCCAGATAACGCAGCGCAACAAAACAGGGAGACCAACGCAAACCTGCCCACACGGCGTCCCGCCAACGGAGCAACGCGTGTGAGCGCACGGAACCATAACCATAACCATAACAAAGCCACCATTGTGGCCCGAAAGGCGTGGCTGCTACAGCAAAGAAATAAAAATAGAGCAAAAAAGAGAACCTACAACGTCATCTCCTCCACATTTTTCTCTTAGCGCGCGGAGGGGGGCGGGGGGGTGTAGGGCTAGTCATAGAGTTTCCTACAAATTTTTGTAGGAAACTCTATGGGGTTAGTAGGGCTTCTCCTCCATTTCCTTCCGCCATAGAGTTTCATATGGGCGCCTCGCGCTGGAGTTTGAGGCATAGTAGCGGCGCCTGGTGGCGGCGCGCGAAACGTTATCTGGGTAGTACCGGCTTGTGTAGTATTGAGCAGTATTGAGCCCTGGCTGTGGCGAAGCACGTTTCTAGCCCGAGTTTTGCGTCGATTCGCACTTTTTTCTGCCCTGTCGCAAGTGCGAAAAGGCTCGATCGTCACTTCTCACAGACCACGCCTTAATCCTTTGTGTACCTCGACAGTTGTACTCTTAATTCCTTCTCATGTTATTTCAACACTATTTTCTCGATATATTTCCTGTAGAAAATCGATTACGTCATGACTGATACCTTCATCTTTTAACATGTTCCACAGGAGTTCCCTGTTCACGTTGTCGTATGCACCGCTCAAGTCCAGGAAGGCTAAATACAGAGGTCTATTTTCCGCCTTAGCTATTTCTATGCACTGGGAAACCACGAACAGGCTATAGTCACCTAAGCGCCTGCCAATTCTGAACCCGTTCTGAAGTTCTCCGAGTATTCCATGACTTTCTACCCATGACTGCATTTTTAATTTCACCGCCTGCATCGCCAGCCTATATATAACTGATGTTATCGTAATTGGTCGGAAAGATTTTATGTTCTTCTTATCACCTCTCCCTTTAAAGATCAAATTAATTTTACTCTGTTTCCAGCTGTGCGGAATTTGCTTATTTGTTATGACTGCCTCCAATGCTTTTATCAGCGTTTCCTTGCTTTTTGGGCCAAGTTCATTAACTAACTTGATTGGAATTTCGTCTATCTTTGCGGACGTGCATTTTGAAATATTTGCTTCCGCCTTTTTCCAGTTAAGATGGGTCAATTCTAAGCTGTTTTCTATTATGCTATTCTGTGTTGCTCCCTCACTTGGGGCGATTACCCTATCGTCTTTCCTAAATGACTCTGCTTTAACTGAACCAATGTAGTTCACAGCGTCATCTCCCTCTAAACAATTTCCCTCGGCATCTTGAATCTGTTCCTGCTTTCTGTGATTCGCTTTACCCAGCCAGTTTATATGGTTCCAGAATTTTCTTGACCCCCCTTTAGTTGCATAGCGAACTTAAGCCAGCCAGCGATCAGAGGACTGCTTTAGTTTAGCCTGGACGAGGACCTGCACTTGTTTCTTTTGTCGATAAGATTCCCATTTTTGGCCTATTTCCTCTACAGATAACTGCGCCCTCTTTGCTTCTCTGTGTTCCCGTGATGCCAACCGTCGATGTTCGATGGATGGCCTCTCTAATTTTCTTATTCCACCAACTTCGTGGCTTCCTCTTTCCTCTCCAGCAGTTTATTCCTTCTTAACTTCATACCACATCGCAGCAACCCAGATTTCCCTCTAGGTAATGTCATAGAGGTAATATCATATCATGTTGGTATTTATTTAGAAACTCTGAGGTAATATAGCGAGAAACTCTATGGCAAAAGGATTTTCTCCATAGAGTTTCATATTAGGTATACCTAGAGGCAAATCTGGCGCTGCGATCGTTCAACCATCATGGGAATGGTGGGAAGTACAGGCTTCGGATTGGCATTCTATTGACTGGCAAACTAGTCTACAAGTATTTTTTTGGCAGTTTTGGTTTCGCTCCAAGCGCAATTGCTATAACCTGCAGTGGGACAGTGCAACGCAAAGCTCTCTGCCTTTGTTATGTTGCTCGGAGTGGCGATAGCGCGCTGGGCCAGCGACTGGGACGATGCTTGTGTCGCGGTGTGGCGTCGAAACCGTGACGCGAAAGCGGCGGCATCATAAACGTTGAAAGAACATGTTTTGAGCGTTTGGAACATGTGGTTAAGTGTGTTAGGTTGACACTGTAGCGTTAGGTGCTTTATGAAACTTCAGAATAGGACAAAGAAGGCACTACTGAAACAAGACATATACAGTTGTACTTCTAGTGGCTTGAAAATCAAATTTTATTGAGGGCTTCATTATGTGCTCGTTTATGTGCTCATTGACATGCGTGTTTTAGGACTTTGAGAACACAAACCTACTTGTGGTAGGAAAGATAGCTGCTTCCGAGCTGTAGTCTAGTGTTGCACGATGGGTGCTGTTAGATATGGCGCCGTTTCCTGAGGCTACTTCGAGTTCCCCAAACCACTTCGAAACGCAGCACAGCTAATTGAGGAATGCAGAAGCAGGAAAGCACATTCCAGAGGAGCGGCCGAGCAAACAAGTTGAAGGCAACAAGTTCACGTGCCAACAAGTTCGTACGCCGCCGGGATTAGCAGGTGGGCCTCGGACAATGGAGCATGAGCAGCCCTCCCCTTCTCCTCGTTAGAAGAAGTGCATTGCCAGTCTGCGAGACAAGACCGCAGAGAGCCGCCAGGTGTGACACCGCGACACGGGCGCCTACCATTGGCTGAAAATGGCGTCATCTGAGCGGACTCTCCTATTGGTCAAACATGACGTGACTTACAGTACTCGAAGGGTTTATAAGAAGCCTTCCAGAGAGACCAGGACATTCCCTGATTCCCTGATTCACCTCTCTCGAACTTCTTGCCGCGGGCCGCAGCGTCCGAGTTGCTGCCGGCCCGTAATGACTGTACTACTGTTAATTGACGCTCACCTCTCTGTACATAATGTAGAATAAATCCCTCCCAAGTTTTGGGTTTTCATCCCGAAGTCCCGTCCTCCAACCCCTACATCTGGTTGGCAGCGGTAGGATCGCCTCCGAATACATCAGCTGGTGGCAGCGCTACGAATCAACCTTCGTCGAGAGAGATCCTAAGGAACCGGGAAGAGCGAAGAAGAGAGAGCCTTCGTCGAAAGAGGTCCGAAGAAACTGGGAGTAGCGAAGAAGGAGCGAGCCTTCGACCCAGGGAGTCCGGAGGAACCGGGAACAGCGGACGAACGAACCGGATGGCAGGGTGCTGCAACCGTAAGTGAGCGCGTGGTTTTTTTCCTTATGATTCGCCAGACTCAAAGGTTGTGTGTTCAATTTTGATAGTTCTGGGAATCGGGAGTTTGTTGCATTGTGTGTTTGCACAAATTAATAAGGAAAACAGTTCTAACCACCTGTCGGGGCAGCTGCCATGGATCTTAGAAGGTTGACGAGGTTAGACTTGTTGTTGGTATGCGACGATTTGGGAGTTGAGGCGGACGAACGGATGGAAACGCCAGCTATCATAAAGGCGATTCAAGATAGTGGCAATGATGATGAAAGCATTAAGCTTGCTTGGGAGGTGATACAGGAGCCTCGGCAGCGTGAGCGTCGTGTACGTTTGCGAGAGCGTCGTGAGCTTAGGAGTAAGCATAAGCGTGAAGAACGCGAGAATGAACGGAAGCATGAGCTTCAAGAACTTACTCTTAGGTGTGAGCTTCACGATCGTGAGAATCAACGTAAGCTTGAGCGTGAGCAAAAGTATGAGAGAGAGAAGGCAGCACTGATCAAAGAGATACAGTATTGTGATCAGTTATTGGCACAGAGACAACGGCTGTCTGAGAATTCTGTAGGTATAGTACAGAGCGAAAGAATGAGGAAGCATCTAGCAGATTTTCGCCAGAAGCCGACGAAAAGAGTAGTGCCTGTGAGATTAGCTGCAGATTCATAGGAAAAGGGAAAAGGCTAGCTGCTAACGATGCCTTAGTGGCAACAGAGGCCGTTAAAGGCCACAAGGAGAGCGACGAGGTGCTGTGCCAACAGATGACTGTGGAGACAGCTAGGCCAGCTGCGAACAAATTGGCACAGTTACCGCGTGTGTGCGTCGCTGGTAATGTTAGCGAGGTTGCTAGCGGGGAAAAGGGTACTTCTGACCCGACAGAAGCGAGCACCCATGTAGAGCCAGATGTGCGTGCAGAAGTGAAGTGCGAGCTGAGCGATGCAGTTGAGGGTAATTATCAGGATTGCGAGCTGCGTAGCTCAAGAGAATACAGCTGCATTGTTCAGGGATCGGTGCGGCTCTCCGCCAGTCTAGATAGCCTTGAGAGGGATGATTCAGTTGTTAATCATTCGGACTGTGCGCGTGAGACAGCGGTCGATACCGACGGGCTGTGTGCCGATGCACAGCGTGAGCTGGGCAATGTAGTAGAGGGCAGTTCGCAAGAGTGCGAGTTGTCTAACTCGAGTAAAGCCTGCTGCATTGTGCCAGAGTCGGTTGAGCTGTCCGCCAGTCGAGGCAGAGCGAGTGTTGATTTAAGTGAGAATCACTCAGACTGTGCGGGTAAGAGACCGATCCGGGCCGACGAAATGTGTACCGGCCAGCACGAGGCACGAGAAGGCGACATGAAAGCGAGTGCAAGGAGAAGGCGCCGTAAAAAGAAGCGCGGTAAAGACCGAAAGACGTTAACTTATGTAGCGCCGCCAAAGATGGCCAGAAACCCAAAAGGGCAAGGCGCGAGGAAAAAGGTGCGGTCGTCAAGGACGATGTTGACGCATCCTAAACGTTCGAGCCACAGGTCAAAGGGGGACCGCGAAGCATGTTCTGCACGGACGCGGACAAAGGGCACGAGGCAGTTAGACTCCTCGTCGTTCCGTAGTTCTTTTCAAAGCTCAGCGTGCAGTTCGAAGAAACGCAAGGTGGCAGGACGAGACCAGGTGGGGTAGAGTTACTGTATATGCTATCGCAGGTACCTGTGGTAGCATATACAGTAACTCTAAGGTGGGGAGTAGCGACGCGGTCAATCGAGTTTGTGTTGAAAGCGGGGCGCGAGGACGCAAATTGGCAGGAGACCGTAGCGTCTTGGGGGAGCTGATAGTGAGTCAGCCCTTTTGTTGTTCCTCCGTAGCCAGAGTAGCTTTCGGTACGCGACCACCCCGCGTTCGACTCAAAATATGAGTCAGACGTAAGCGTTTGGAAAGGGAGGCCAGCGCCTCCCTGGAAATGAAGTGATTTGTTTTTTATTTTTGAACATCGGAAAGTTTTCGCGAATTGAGACTAGGATTTCTTTCAATGTGCAAGGTTTGAGCTTTGTTTATGTTTTGGTTTGAGCAAGCTCCGAGATTTGAAAGATGAGGTTTATGTAATCATGTAGTCTCGCGAGATGTTCATTAATAAGTATATAGGCTTTCTTTTTTTGTGTGTGTGAGTAACCTGAGGGTCAAGGTTATTGTTGAGAGGCCTATCGTAACGCGCGTGTGTGTTATTTAACCCTCTTTATTTTTAAGTTTTGAATTTTCTAAGGTTAAGCGCGTAGATTTTCAGTGAGTGCATGATTTGCACGGACAAGCGTTCTTAGTTCCATTAGCGCGTGTCCTGCGTGGACGGAAGGAAGCAGACTTTATGACTGGGTTGCTAGTGTGTGTGGAGGGCAGCCGTATTCTGACTTCTTTAGTGAGCGTGCGTGGAACGAGTTATTAAAAGACGCATTAGTTTAAGGGTTCTGCGGAGTGTGTAAGTCCCGCAAGTTTAATTGTTCGTTTAAGTCACGTGTCCTAGAGGGACTAAAGGAAGAAACGTGAGTAAGCGTAATGAAGAGTTTGCCTACAACGCAAGTACGCGTTCTGTTTAGCGACCACAAGGCTAGTGCGCTTGTGATTACGTACTTGTGAGGTTGAAATACGTGCGATAAGTACGCCACTGCGATAGAGTGGAAACATGCTGTTCGTGTAGCCAGGCCACTTAAGTATGTTCGGCTGTTTTCATTTGTTGTTTGCATCGTCAACGACCCTTTTGTTTTGCAACAACAATAGTACTCTGGTCTTGTCGGCATTCGAGGAGAAATGGATAGCTGTTTGGAAGGGTGGTTGGAACTGCTTTGTCAAAATTGGGGAAATAAAAGAGGGTTCATTTTGACTCAGTAATAGCCTGGCGAGTCAGGGGTGAAGAGCCTGCGCTTACACGTGGGGCAGCGCTGTGTTGTTTTGTTTGTTTGACGTCTGTTCTCCCGGGCCAAGGATCCCGAAGTTCGTCAAACGTGGCTCGACCCCAGTACCCTGCAGCTTCTATCAGCGTTCCTCATGGCCAGCGAATTGAGTTCACCGGCCATTCAGAACTACCGGGGCGAGGACGAGCTGTTAGATATGGCGCCGTTTCCTGAGGCTACTTCGAGTTCCCCAAACCACTTCGAAACGCAGCACAGCTAATTGAGGAATGCAGAAGCAGGAAAGCACATTCCAGAGGAGCGGCCGAGCAAACAAGTTGAAGGCAACAAGTTCACGTGCCAACAAGTTCGTACGCCGCCGGGATTAGCAGGTGGGCCTCGGACAATGGAGCATGAGCGGCCCTCCCCTTCTCCTCGTTAGAAGAAGTGCATTGCCAGTCTGCGAGACAAGACCGCAGAGAGCCGCCAGGTGTGACACCGCGACACGGGCGCCTACCATTGGCTGAAAATGGCGTCATCTGAGCGGACTCTCCTATTGGTCAAACATGACGTGACTTACAGTGCTCGAAGGGTTTATAAGAAGCCTTCCAGAGAGACCAGGACATTCCCTGATTCCCTGATTCACCTCTCTCGAACTTCTTGCCGCGGGCCGCAGCGTCCGAGTTGCTGCCGGCCCGTAATGACTGTACTACTGTTAATTGACGCTCACCTCTCTGTACATAATGTAGAATAAATACTCCGAAGTTTGTTTTTCATCCCGACGTCCGTCCCTCAACCCCTACAGTGCCCACAAAGCCACGCTGTAACGCTTCGGAAGCGGTACGCCAATATAAAATATGATGAAGCATACTCGTAGGAGGCCACTAGCGTCCTAGCTAGCACTGCAGCAGATGTGCTTAAAAGTACTTGAAGACGTTCAGCAATCGTGACAGCCGACGCAACCTTTCGAAAGAGCGAGAGAGTTCGCAAGTGCCTGTCGTCTGCGAGAAAAGTCTCGCGTTTGCAGCGAACAGGCGTCGTAGCAGACGACACTTGTAGCATTCCTCTCAGGGGCGCAACGCTTTGTCACAATACAACATTTGTATTTCCAGAAATACTTGATGAGTATTTTTATATAAGTACATGCACGGTTGCAAAAATGAACAAATAATTATTCTTAGGCGTTAAATTGAGAACAGAATCGCACAAGTATGCATACCCTGGTGTGTCCTGGTGACAAACCATAGTAAATCATGCTTTCATCTCAAAGTCGTACAAAGTTTATGTCGCGCGTTGTACATTATATAACATACTGCAGAAATAGAATTAGATTTTACGCGATAATATTTGAGTATAGCTTTGTTTACTGCGCCAGAAGCAAACGCCACTAGTCTAAAGACCGAAGTCAATCCGAAGCCTGTACTTTCCATCATTCCCATGTAGGTTGAGGCAACGCCTCCTTTAAAAAGATGCCTGCCGCGTGCGCCGAAAACCTGCTGCCCTTACCTTTCCCTCCTTCCTCCGTTCCGCGTGAGGCGGTAGCGAGCGATCCTTGCGGTGGTCGCTTGCAACACATGCGCGCATGCGCACATCACCCCATGAAAGCGCGGCCGCCGCGACACCACACCGCCCCAGCCCCCTTGGCGGAGATAGGGCTGTAGGTAGCGCCATCTCTTGACAACCGACCGCAACTCAAGGCGCGACGGCTACAATGGATAAGCGAGCGACGCCGCAGGCATCTTTCTAGAGGAGGCGTTGGTTGAGGCAACGCTCATGCGCTCATGATAACCCCCTTAGACACTAGCGCCACATTTCCCTCTATGATTTTCTCTCTCGCGCCCGCTCTTACTCGCGCTTGCGCACACACGGCTGGCGATCCCTCAAATGAACGTCTCGTGACTTTGCACGTGCTTTCAGCCATAAAGTTTCCTACAAAATTTTTGTAGGAAACTCTATGCTTTCGGCAGCGCTGCCACTAGCCACACTGTGCGACACTGTGACGTCGCCGCAAGCCGCGATCGTCGTCTTGACTGGTTGCCGTTGCCGCCCAAGCTGTCAAGGTAGTGTTGCTGCTTATCCTTTATGAGAGCATGAGCATTTTGTATGTTCATATTATTCTCTTTAACAAATAAAGTTATTCTACACGTCTCGCCGACGATGACTTAAGCTGTGTTCACACTACGGTCGTAACGCGCGTAACTGCTCTTTCGGCGTATCGAACGTAACGGCTGTAAAAAACGTTACGGCAGTTAAGCCGGCACCTTTGTTCACATTTACTGCTGCGTAAATTACGGCTTTTACAACAGGCCAATCAAATTTGGAGCTGCAGAATCGACGTCACCAGCGGTCTAATATGGCTTCTGTCAACATGCGAGCGCTGGCCAAGATCGAAGAAATTCACGCTGAAAACAAACTTTAGAAGAGTTAACTGCTGGGCTAGTTGGTGATCTTGCATATTGAAAATATTTTGCGCCAAAAAACACAACACACACAAGAAAGACGACAACACCACGAGCGCCCGTGGTGTTGTCGTCTTTCTTGTGTGTGTTGTGTTTTTTGGCGCAAAATATTTTCAAAAACAAACTTATAGTGATGTATTCAATCGCCCAAACACGACGAAGGCGACGCAGAGGGTTTGGGTACGGCAAGTATTTCTCGACAGGGCCGTGGACGGCGATTTTCACAACCTTTTCGCCAAGCTCCGAGTTGGTGACGCTGCGATGTTTCATAACTTCATGCGCATGTCGCCCCAGCAGTTCCGCTTCCTTGAAAACCTACTGAGACCAGTCATCGAAGTTTGGAGCACGCATCTGCGGCCATCGATTTCCTCGGCAGATAAACCACATTAACTGAAAACAGTCTCGCAAGGCGCACTGCACAAATTTGCACGAACACAGCCAACCTAATAGTGCGCACGGAATGGCGGAATGGCACTTCCCGCGCCCGGAGCTGTCTGCAGACGGGAGGACGGAAGTGTCGTCACCGGTTGTTGAAAACCGAAAGCTTATCGGTCATTGGCTGTGTCGCAACGGTCGTAATATCACAGTCGTAAATGTTGCCGACCCTTTAAAGGGCCCCTGAAACGGTTCGGACAAATTTTGTAGGCGCGTAGGGTACAGCTTAAGTAGAACATTCGCACCACAATTTAAGTGAAGCGTTACGTATTAATGGAGCTGCAAGCGATTAGAAGTTACCCTCCTCCCTAGCTATGCTTTTCCTCCTCAACTCGCTCGCCGAGCGAGCGGCGCTAAGCTCCGCCTTCACTGGTTCAGCGTCACGACGCGACGTCACATCGCTCACTTCCGGTTGTTTAGGAGCACGCCCCCTCCCGCGCGAGACCTCGCCGCTAGCCGCTTGGCCGTCGACCGAGAGCTATCGAAGCAGCGTGCGTTGCGAGCATTCTGTCGTAGCGCCGAACGTGTCCGTGACTCCGCTAAAAACAGGCAAGCTGGTCATTTCGGCAAATGACTGGAAGCATAAACTCAAGCTGATGAAGGAACTTTAGCGTAGACGTACGTGAGCAGCCTGATCGGTCTGCACGGTCCAGACACTTGCTGGCGCAGCGCTTAACCAGTCAAACAAAGCGCTAATATTGCTCTAACCAAGTGTAAAGCATTTTAAACATTTATAAATCAACGTGTTGATGATTACACTCCTGCGAAAAATACACACCAGCAGCAAAGAATACACTTCGTTGCTGCTACTGTGTATGGTTGAGCTCTGTGCCACCAGGTGGCTGCACCGTGCAGACCGTTCACATTTGCCCTTCTGCTCATCTCGTGGCTCATCCCGGCACAGTCAAGCGGCCAGACCCTGTCCCCTTGCGCTTGCGTTTGCCCTAATACTGGACTCGCGGTTTGCAGGTCGCTAGGTTTGCAGTCCACAAGGCAACAAAGTCGAATCATAGTGCTCGCGAAAAGACTGAGACCGACTCTGACCGCGGAGCTCTCGTCAAAATGGAGTACGTTGTAACACAAGCAGACGACACTTGCTGTGTGCCGGAAGTGCTGAAGTGTACTAAAAAACTATTCGCAAGTATTCTCTTTAAGTTATTTTCTTTTTACAAAAACAAAGTAACTAACATTCCAACTATTACGAGCATCATTTGTTCACCATAAAGTTGGAAAAATTATCGACCACGCGCCCTGGTCAGCCAATCAGATAGCTCGCCCATGTGACGTAATATGGGTTATTTGCATCATATGGGGAGGGGCAGCTCAAAATTCCGCCGAGCAGTGCGCTGCGATCGGCAGCGATGTGTATTTTTAAAACCTTATAATAAATTACACGCTTTACGCAGAGCACTTAGATGCATCAATTAATGATCAGAAGAACCTACTCTAACGACTCAGTACGTTTGTAGAAAATCGCCAAAATCGTTTCAGGGTCCCTTTAACGCTCACACCCACGATTTTCGCGTGAATTTCGCACGTTCGTACCTTTACGTTCGCAGTCTGAACTAGACGCATATGCTTGTTGCGCTTCCGCTTACGCATGTTACGAAAAATCGGCGCCATACGAACGTAGTCTGAACATAGCATTACACAACAGTTGGAGCGGGCGTCACTTTTGTGGCGTTAGTGAATATCCGAAAAGTGACAGCGCTCTACGACCGCGTTATCACAATTTTTGGCGTTTTCCGCGAGATAAGGGGATAGGACGGAGCGTCACTGGTGCCGATGGTCTCTTCACATCGTGTGTATTCGAAGAATTCTGCGCTCGGTTTTATGTGCGCATCTGCAGAGGAGTATTAGGTCGCATTTCGGCTACGAACAGAAGCTCGTTTGCTGTCCAGGGTGTAGAGGTCGCCACAGTTCAGCCCCATTTGTTAGGCTGGATGGATGGATGTTATGAGCGTCCCCTTTGGAACGGGGCGGTGGGTTGCGCCACCAAGCTCTTGCTACTAACCAATGAAAAAAGAAAAGAAAAAAAAACACTATGAACTACCACGTCCAAATTTTCTGATCCCCTATTGCGAACTGTGTTTTTGTACGTCTCCGTCTTTTGTCGTTTCCCTACTTTTCTTCCACCAATCCTCCAATCGCGTCTTACTAATGTCTATTGCGGACCTGTTTGCTTTACCACTGCTCCCGCTGAACCCAAGGGCTTCAAGGAGGCCAGTGGTGCCTAAATCGACCGCTGGGTAGATGTCTTCACATTCTAATAAAACATGCTCCATAGTTTCTCTAGCTTTACCGCAGCAAGCACATGCTTCTTTTTCCTTCTTATATCTCGCTTTTTAGATGCGTGTTCTAAGGCATCCAGATCTCGCTTCGGAAAGTAATGAGCTTCCCTTTGAGTTTTTATAAATTGTTTCTTTGCTAATTTCGTTTTTTCCTCCTAAGTAGTTATACTCATGGCAGGTTTCTTCTCCATTGCCGCCACCCATGAGATTATTTCAGCCTCTCTGACTTTCTGCTTGACCTTCTTTGTTGCTGTGTTGCCCACCCTACAGGCTGCATACTTGCTGGTAAGCTTCCTAGTTCTTTTGCTCCACGGTGAATCAATGTTTTGCCTGTACAGATACCTGAACACTCTCCCAGCCCATTTACTTTCTTCCATATTCCTCAGCCGTTCTCATACTCAATTTTACTGCGAGCTTCCCTCACTTCAAAACTAGTCCAGCCCATATCCCCCTGCACAGCTTCATTTGTAGTCTTCCCGTGAGCGCCCAATGCGAGGCGACCCACTGACCTTTGGTTCCCGTCGAACCCTGATTGTACCATAGAGTTTCCTACAAAAAATACTAGAGGGAACTCTGGCGCTAGTGTCTACGGGAGCTGCAATGGAAGCGGTTGTCCCAGCATGGGAATTATGGGAAGTACACGGATTTGCCTAAACTTCGTACTTTCGGCTTCAAACGGCTTTTTGACTTTGTAAACTCGTCATTTTCAACAGCATATTGCGTAATAAATAATTAAATAAACATCATTAAAATTGCCCGAAGGCAGGATTCGAACACAGGGACTCTAGCACAAAAGCCTGATATTGAAATCATTAAGCTACGGACGCATGTATCGACAAGCGAATGAAACGCCCTTATGAATTTATCGCGGGCATGCCAGTGCCTTGAGACGCTTGGCGCGTTTCGATTTGGCCACCTGGACAAGCTCAATCGTTGCAATTAATAGCAATTTTACGCGTTCCCGGCGTCCTCTGCACTTTGAAGAATATAGATTGCGTTGAAATATACGACAATAAGATTTATATAGCGTAATATACAAAGCCCCAAAAACGTCTGAATCCACAAGCACGAAGATCAGACAAATCCATGTACTTCCCATCATTCCCATGGTAGGGCAACGACTGCAGCGCCAGAGTTCCCTCTAGTAATTTTGTAGGAAACTCTATGGATTGTACCCCTGATTTATAGCAAACAACCGCATTTCCAAAAGGCTGCCACCAAAGTGTGGCGCCCCCTGTGATCTGTGTGTGTCTATGTATGTTCGGGCCCAATAAAGAAGGAGCATTCCCTTTTCGTCCAAGCAAGTGGCACGTTTCGGTCCGTCCCTGCGTGCTTGTGCCCCGCGCGGCACCAACCACGCGACATGGTGCAACGTTACTAGGTTACTGGACAAGGACAAGCGCTTGTCCTTGTCTGTCTTCCTTGTGTCCGTAGTTTTATTTGCGCTAAGCTACTACTTCAAATATGCATATTCTAACTTAAGGCGAACATGTGGTGTAAGCTAAGAATTTTACTGATGGGGGAGCGAGTCTTAGGTTCCGGCATCGAAAACTGAGAGTTGGTTTGCGGCATTGGCTATGTTAAAGACATGATGTGACCTATTTAGGGTAGTTGAAAAGGTTATGCCGAGGTATTTATTATTCAGTGGGAGCTATTTTGGAACCGTATATGGTCTATTTCCTTGGTTCGTGATGCTGTCTGCGGTGAAAAAAAACTAGTGTTTCTTTTAGTATTTAATGTCACCAGCCATTCATTACAGCATAACTCAATATGTTTTAAGTCATCTTGAAGCAAGTCCGTATCTGAAATGCTAGTTACTCGTCGATGAATTGCACAGTCTGTGAACAATCGAATATTTAAAAGATATCTTAATAGGAAGGTCGTTCGTGTAAATTAGAAAAAGTAGTAGTCCAACTGTGCCTTGGGGTATGCCCGATAGTATGGGCGACGGTTTTGATGAGTGTGTGTTAACCAATACAAACTGCTGCTGGTTAGTGAGAAAGCTATGTATCCAGTCTAGTTCAAATAGATTAATGTTGAGACGAGAAAGTTGGAGTAGCCGTTGGTGTGGAATCTTGTCGAATGCCTTTTCCAAGTCTAAGAAAAAGGCATGTACAGATACGTTACTTAGATCTTAGATTATACTCAGATCATGATCTTAGATACTTAGATTACGAAAAAATAAAGCTAGTTGAGTGTCACATTAAAGACCACAGCGTAGTTACCGGTATGAAGTGAAGATGAAAAGTACAAAGTATACAGTTTGCGTTCATGCCAGCAAACAATGTAGTTAAAGAATTGTGTACTGGGGGGTATTCTGTAAGTTTCTACCTAGTGAATTGTCCGTTTCAGCTGCTGCTGAAGTCCAGATTGGCTGGGCTTATGAGAACGAGGCATGCTTCCTCTTCACTCATACAGCTGCAGCCAAATGGTGACGGCTTGAATGAACAGTCCACTATGTGGACACTTACAGAATGCCCCCTTGTACTTTGCAGTGAAATAAAAAGGCATTAAATTCCTGATGATGTCCACTCTTTGCATTCCTTTGATTAAGAAACGAGAGAGAGAGAAGCGTCAAGATAGATCGGTGAGAAAATTGACTAGGCAGATTTGGCAAGCAATATGCTTGCACAACTGGGCTGAGATAATGTAGTGAATCTACATTCCAACTCTTCGCCTTTTTTGCTTCCCCAACATGACTTTGTTCTCACCATGATTGGCTGATTGTGAACAGTGGATGATAAAATCTAGTGAAAGAAATTCTTACATTGATTAAACTGGCCCTGCTTTCGTTTTGACATAATAAGGCTTGTTATGAATTACATGCCCTATCTCAAAATAAAATCCACTCACCTAAATTAAGTGGTGGGGGGGGGGGGTGGCAGTATTGACCCTTTTTGGGAAGCAGTTTGTTCTAGAGAAACAAGGTGGTGCTTTCGGCGGTGTGAGCGAAAGCACACGAATACAAAACCATTACCTCTTCTGCCCTGCTTCTGTTCGCTCAGCTGTCGGAAATGCAACTGGGTTTTCGCTAACGCACTCTGCTCTATTCATGCTGCAAAATATGGAGCAGTGGAGTGAAGAAATGTGCAGTAGTTGGCTGCAAAAATTGTGACTCGCATATTAAGGAATGGAATGAATCTGTGTGTCCAAGTTCACAGACTGCTGTTACATAAGGACTGCATGTGCTGCCGGCTTCTTGAGAGGCATGGCTTCTCTTGAGGATAGAGTTCAGCAGAGACGTTTAAGAGCGCTTACGTGGGGGAATGTAAAAGCATTGTAATCGCTTAGTTGAAATGTTTTTGATGTTTTCGACATGCATTAAAGTTCTTTCTTGTGAATCGGTACACGTGTTTGCGTATACGTTGGCCACAGGCTGGAAACATTTGGACCATTTTGCTGCACAACGATTGAATTTTATTTTATGCCTAGTGGTAGATCTGTCGTGACTATCTTGTCTTCTTTTGTGTCCCCTTGCTTCGTCTTCTGAGGCATGCTGCCGAGGGCCACTACATTTCACAGCTGCTGCTGAGGTAGATGCTTTGGAGTGCATCACAGTGGACACAGCACCGATGCAATCCAAAGAGCAAGTGATACGTACATGAGAGGCAGCGACATGACGTGTACAATGATACACGCACTAGGCACAGCTTCAGTGAACCATAGCCATGGAGCCACCATGGCGTCAGGGAAGCGTGCTTGTCCCGCACCCCGGAGGCCTGGGTTCGATTCCCATCCAGACCCAATTTTCTTTTCGAAGGCATTAATTTAGTTTGTTTACAGAAACCGGATAAATTTGACGTCAATCCGAACATTTTTTTACGTGTTCTTACCCTTTGAGCCGTTGGCCATTTTTGGTACTATCTTTCGGTCACACTGCCGCCAACAACACCAGATTTTTGTGTAATGGGGCACATAATGCTTTCACATTAAGAATTCACTCATCCACCAGTGTTGTAGGGCTAACCTTTAAGGACTAACCTTTTAAGGCGGGGAACTGCTGCTGAAGTCGCCAGCTTCTTCGTCCACAACATCGTGCTTCGCCACAGTGCACCCGCTGTACTTATTACTGACCACGGTGCAACGTTTACAGCGGAGTTATTGCAACAAGTCGTCACACTGACGCACACCGACCACCGAAAGACCACAGCCTATCATCCCCAAACTTAACAGAGCGCCTTAACAGGCTTAACAGAGCGCCTAAACAGAACATTAGCCGACATGCTCTCCATGTACATTGATGTGGAACACAAAACATGGGATGAAATTTTGCCATACGTCACGTTTGCTTACAATACCGCTGTGCAGGAGACCACTGAGTTTACACCATTCGAGCTTGTTTATGGACATCGCATTACAACCCCCTTAAATGCCTTGCTCCCAGTAGACCACGGAACCGCAAGGAATGACACCACTGAAGATTTCATAGAGAAAGCCGAGGAAGCTCGCCAACTTGCTCGGAATCGCATCCGCACCCAGCAGAATACCGACGCCTACTGTTAGAACCGGACCCGACGGAATGTCCAGTACTTACGAGGCGACCGCGTGTGGGTGTGGATGCCGACACCGTGGGCTCTCAGAGAAATTGTTGCGCCGCTATTTCAGCCCCTATGAAGTTGTACGTCACCTCAGTGATGTGAACTATGAGGTGGTGCCTCAAAGCTCTGACCCTGGTTCGAACCGACGCCATCCCTGTGCTGAAGTCGTCCACGTAGTACGGATGAAGCCGTACTACGCATGCGAGGGATAAGCAACCCTCACAAACCGCTTCAGCATTGTGTACATTCCTGTACTTTTTTTTTTTTGTCTTTTCATGATGGCACTCTTGCCCATAGTGCGCGCCTGCTGCCCTTGAAGCGACCGGGCCGGTCACTTTTGAGAGGGGAGCAATGACGCGAAATAACTTTGCACATGATGACACGGTACCCTTAAGGTGAGAACGACGAAGTTCGTGGTTACGCCCGCGCTCTCCGAGGACCAGCCATTGCTAAAGGCAGACGTCTTTTTGCCAACCTGTCAGTGATAAACTGTTCTGGTTGTAATAGCTGGGTGACAATATATTGTGCAAAAATTTTAATCTGAATGTCTTTCTACGATGTTGAAGTGAATTCCAGATTAAGTTTTCCTTTGTTTGGGATGCGCTAAAATACTGAGTATAATTTTGAACCACAGTACGGGCTGCTAAGCTTTGTACTCTTTCCAGTTTCATTATGTCTGTCACAGTCCAGGGGTCCTAAATAGTACAAGCATATTGCAGTGTTGGCCTTATGTTAGCCTTATAAAGTAAGTTCCTTGTTTCTAAAGCCTGTTTCACATGCAAGCGAAAATGCTCGTGAATCCTGCTGCCGCGCCGCAGAAATCTGTTTCGAGCGGCGGCGGGTGCGGCGAGGTTCGGGCAAGTTGGAATTTCGTCGCAGCGGCAGAGCGGCAGCACCGCTTCCGAACGGCCCGTCTCGACATGTGACCAATGGAGGACTAGTGCGGGAAAGCGTGCGCATAGGAGGATGTTTATTTACTTGCTTCACGTGGTACGGGCAACATGCCAAGAGAGCTTTTCAACGAATTGCTAATTGCTAAGCGCAGGATATGTATTTATAAAATAAAGATTTCAGCGGCAGGGACAAAGCAATGCTTATGTTGGTAGTCGCAAACTACCAAAACCGGCTGAAAGTCCAGTGTTTTTTGCCAGCAACATTGATATTCGCAGCGGTGGAAAACGCGCAGTGGCAATGCATGTGAAACGAAACCTCGTGAAAAGCTTCGCAGCTCCGCACCGCTGTTCGCTCCATTCGCTCAATCGCTTGCATGTGAAACAGGCTTAAAGGAAAGCATTTCGCATTTATACGTAACATACCAAGGGCTTACACACCTTAGCAATTATATAGTTAACATGACGGTGCCAGCATAGTTGAGGGGTCAAATACACACCAAGGTATTCGTATTCGCACACGGATGCAAGATTTGTCTCGTGATGCTATACGCATATACGTGTGGTGACCTTTGTCTCATAAAGCACATCTGCACAGTTTTATCAAGCTTTATACCCATGCCCCATTTACCACACCACTCTGTAACCTTGTCTAAATCCTTCTGTAGTTAATTGTAATCATCGGGACCTTTCATAACACGATACAAAACGCAGTCATCCACAAACAAGCGGATAAAAGATATGCCAATTGCAATGTCATGCATGTATAACAAAAACAATAATGGACCCAAAACCGAACCTTGAGGCACCCCCGATGACACACCAACACCATGCGACCGTTTACCGCCAACGACTACGCGTGGTGTCCTACAACTTAGGTATTCTTTTATCCATTCAACAACCATTTTATTTATGTTGTACCACGACAATTTTTCAAGCAGGAAAGAGTGGGGAACTACATCAAAAGCCTTCCTTAAATCTAAAGAGATGCAATTTACACAACCCCCTTTGTCAAGGTGGGATGCTAAGTTGTGCATTACTTCTGTAAGCTGAGTAATACAGGAAAAACCACTTCGAAATCCGTGTTGCTGAGGGATCAGTAAGGAAAACAAATTTAAGTGGCTCATGGTGTTGCTGAAAAGTACATGCTCAGATATCTTGCAACGTACACTAGTCAAGGACACTGGCCAATAATTAAACACAGATTTTTGTGGTCCTGACTTCGGAATAGGAACCACGTTAGCAATTTTCTATTCTGCAGGCAATATTCTGCATGTCAAGGACTCAGTAAAGAGCACATAAAGCTATTTAGACAACGGGCCTGTACGAGCGGAAAGCAGAAAGTTTGGCAAGTGATCGGGACCACTGGCACTAGCGGTACTTGAATGCTCAAGTTGTAATTGAATGCCCCTCCTATAAAAGACAATGTCATTCATGGGTTCCCTTCCTATAAGCCCGTAGTGAAACATTGAATCAGTGTTAGTTGTGCGCGCAGAAATAACAGAACTGAAGAAGGAGCTAAAACATTCTGCCTTATCGAGGCTATCAAGAACAGGAGACCCGTTGTGTTCGAGCACAGGAAATGACACTTCGTCCTTGATGAAATGAGCGCTACGAATACGCGGACGAAAGAACACATGTACGACAGACATTTCTTTCGTCCGCATATTCGTAGCGCTCATTTCATCAAGTATGCATAACCAACTCACCCACATCAAGCTTCTGACACTTCGTCTTTTCTATTCCTCTTGATAAATTGCCTAGGGTTACTTTTTAACCTAGAATGAAAAGAAGCGTAAAATATACCTTTCGCGTGCGACATTGTGGACTTCGCGTCATTTGAAGCTTGTTGCAATGGTTGCTTTTTTCTGGGGTGTCGGTTCCTTTCTGTACGCCGTGTATACTCAATTTCTTTTTCCCAGTGCCCTACGAACTTCCTTCGTGAACCATGGCTTACTTCTACCCCGCCTTGTCGTCATTATCCACGACAGGACGAATTGCTCACCCAACTCCAAAATCTTATTTTTAAGTAAACGCCACACTTCGTCTACATTCAGCGACTCTGACAATGTTTCAAATACGTCGTAATACGAATCAGCTGCCAAAAAAATTTCATTGACTTGAGCCTTTCGGTAGCTGTATGTTCGTCTACCTGTGCTATTAGCAACAATAATGTACTCCAATTTCAGTTTGCACAAAACAGCGTTATGGTCACTTATGCCTAGCAAGATGAGCGCAGGTTTCGTATGCACAGGTGAATTAGTAAAAAGTAAGTCTAACACATTATTTCTACGCGTGGGTTGCCATACCAATTGCGATAGCACAAATGAGTTGTACAATTTCATCAATTCCTATAATACGGTATTTATTTATTTATTTATTTTATTTTAAATACTTTCAAGGCCCGTAGGCGCTACAGAAAGGAGTGGTACATATACATAGAAAAAATGCAGATGAATGAATAACACATTTGTTAGATGGCTTGGAGAACAGCAGTCTTGAACCCCGATGAGTCTATAATAGTAGCGACCGATGCGGGGAGGTGGTTCCAGCCATTGCAGGTGCGAGGTAAAAAAGAGTAATAGTACGCGTTCGTGCGACAAGATGGCATGAAAACTTTATAAAGGTGATCGCTGCGGGATGAAAAGTAGGAAGGACGAGTAAGAAGTTTTGCTTTTAATACCGGGTTGTGGTAAATCTTGTGGAAAAGGCAGAGGCGACTGTATGCACGACGTACTGAAAGTTCCGGTATGTTAAGGGTTTGCTTCATGAGTGTTACGCTAGCATGACGAGAGTAATTAGATAGAATAAAGCGGCACGCGCGGTTCTGAATGGCTTCGAGGGAGAGGGTTAGTGATATTTGAGGGGGATCCCAGATGGCCGAGGCATACTCTAATTTTGATCGAACGAGTGTTTTGTAAAGCGTCAGTTTTAAAGATGAAGGAACCGCGTAAAAGTTTCTGCGTAGGTAGCCTAGTGTGCGATTAGCGTTAGAAGTTATAAATTCAACATGCTTGTGCCATGATAGATCGTGAGTGATGTAAAGGCCGAGATACTTGTAAAAATTAACTTGACTGAGAGGAGCGCTATTCAGAAAGTACATGCGTGTGTCAGTATTGTTAGAGCGGCGTGATATGCGCATATATTTACATTTATTTACGTTTAGTTTCATGTTCCACGCATTGCACCATTTAGATAAATTGTTAAGGTCTTCTTGCAGTTTAGTGGAATCGGCGGGGTCACTAATCCTATGATATATTACGCAGTCATCAGCAAAAAGGTTAATTGAAGACAATTTCACGCAATCGGGGAGATCGTTAATATAAATTAGAAAGAGCAGAGGCCCGAGGACGGATCCCTGCGGGACCCCTGATGTAACTGATGAAAAAGCAGAGGAAGCGTTATTGGCAGTTACGTACTGAGTTCGATTGGAAAGGAAGTCCTTAATCCAGGCTAATACTAAAGGATCAATGTTAAGCTGATCGAGTTTAAGGTTTAGTAGATCGTGTGTTACGGTATCAAAGGCCTTAGCATAGTCCAAGAAAATACAGTCAACGTCAAAGTTATTGTCAGATGCAGCAAAAAGATCATTAGTAAAGCAAGTTAGTTGGGTTTCGCACGAGTACAATTTTCTGAAGCCATGTTGACAGGAATGAAAAAATGAATTGGTTTCCAAAAATTCAACAAGATGAGAGTAAATGATGTGTTCCAAAAGTTTGCATGAGATGCTTGTCAATGAAATGGGACGGTAGTTCTCGGGAGCATGCGCATTGCCTGATTTTGGGACTGGAACCACCTTTCCTTTCTTCCAGTCACGCGGGAGCGAAGAATACTGCAACGACTGCGTAAAAATTTTAGAAAGAATAACAGATGAAAACACCTCAGTGCATTTCAATATTTTTGAATTAATATTATCACGCCCACTGGCAGACAAAATCTGCAGATTATTGATTAGCCGGCTAATGCCAACCCAGTCAATTATTATGGGATCCATCACAGGGAAGTTTGAACTTTGTGCACTCGGTAAATCGACGATGATATTGGCATTAAGGAAAGAGACAAACGCCTCATTCAAAACGCTGCAACATTGATCAGATGGAACACTGGTGCCGTCAGGGTAAGTTAAGAGTACAATGTTTGTTTTAGTGCCATTAACAACACTCCAAAACTTGCGCGGACTCGTTTGAAGAAAGGAGGGCAGTGTAACATTCAAGAAGGTAGTTTTAGCGTTACTAGACATTTCGATGTACTCAGTTTCCACTTGACGGTACGTTGACCAATGAGCGGGGAGGTTTGATTGCTTAGCCCGGCGGAATAACCGTTTCTTTTTGTTGCGCAGGCGTTTAAGAGAGTTGTTAAACCATGGTGATCTAGTGTTTGAGGATATCTTTCGTTGAGGTATATAACTGTCAATTAAAGATAGTAGTTTATTTTTGAAAAGTTGCCAGTTATCCTCAACTGAGCGTTCGTCAAAACCGAGGATGTAAGCGGCTGTGAATGATTCCATTTCTGCCGTGATAGAAGTCGTATCGGCGTGCTTGTAATCGCGAACAACCTTAAAGCTCTTTTTAGTAGAAACATGGGCACGCAAAGTGAAATGAATAATCAAGTGGTCACTTAAACCAGGGATATATGTAAGTTTAGAAACCAGATCAGGTGTAGTCGTGAAAACGAGATCAAGGATATTAGCGGAAACTGCAGTAGTACGAGTAGGTTCATCAACAAGTTGTGAGAGGTTGAAATCCGAACAAACACCAAGAAACTGTGCGCATTCCGAAGAATTTTTTGTGATAGTGGCGTTACCACTGTGCCATGATATGTTTGGAAGATTGAAATCTCCTAACAGAAAAAGAGGCAACGTGGGGTATCGCGTAACTATATTATTTAAGACGTCATTGTGGCCTTTTGCGTTCAGTTAATTTCGGGTAAATTGAAATCACCACCGATTACTAAGCAGTCATAATTTCTCACTTCTACATCTTCCACTAGATTAGTTAAAACCTGTACCTTACTGCCAGGATGCCTGTAAAAGAAACAGACTGCCAGCGATTTTCCATTTTTCAAATGAAGTTGCACCCAGACAGCCTCAGTAGAATCATCTGACTTGCTTAACATCAACAATGCCAAAGCGGAAAGTTGGGATAGCTTGGAGTACCATTTTAGCTCCGCCTTTAACACAAGCTCCACATTGGCTGCTCACGCCATTTGGACAGCGTAATAAGCTCCAAAAGTGCTTACATGTCCTTTGAAGCTGTAGCCAAAGCTTCGTGTGTTCTCGACCTAGTCACCGTCTACGATATCTGCCAAAACAGGTTTGCAAAGCCACAACGGAGGCAGCTGAGGCAAGCAATGGACGTGTCATCACGTGGTCAAACATGGCAGCACCCACGGGATTGCCATGAAAGGAGTCAATATAAACTTTCACACCGTTCTTCAATGAAAAAAACAAAGATGCTTTAAAATTTATTTGGGGTAGGGAGAATCAAACCCGCGCCACATGGATTCCTCAAGAATAGCAGCCCAATATTTCAGCAACACAACAAGAGTGTGCATGGGCTGCCAGGGAACAATTCTTGGCAGTCATGCACATCGAGATGCCATGCATCTTGGAGGCCACAAGATGGTGCGCGTCCAGAGGGATGCACAAAAGAAGAGCACGGCTGCAGTACATGCCTCATAGTATGCGCCAAATTTCAGGGGTGGCAGTACGTTGCATCGCTACATTGCCGATAATTGCATTAATGTTGGCATTTATTGTGAGATGAGTTTTGCTAGAACTTTCTAGTTAGTTGTTGACTCAATAAACTACGGTATAAAGATTTAATTCTTCGAGAGTGCAACAGATAGTTATCTACAGCACCTCTTATGCAGCCCATTAAAAACGTCCCATTTTCACGTCCAAATCTGCACTGCACTTGGCTAACACCAAGTGCAGTGCAGCTGCAGGCATGAAAATGGAGACTTTGTTACATGATATCACAAACATGAGTTACATGATATCACAAACCACTCAAGAGCACACCAGTTATCCCAGTGCAGTGATTGACGTCCATTCACTGAATGCGCGACTGAAAGCTGCGAAGTTGACCCTTCCACGTCTGCGCTTATCTTGGAAACGCAAGGGGGATCCTGCTCTCCCCTCTTGTCTCGAGGAATGTTGAATTGACTTCGCTTTCAGGAGCACGGTCATAACGTGTGACACAACGCTGTGTGTGTCAGTGGTGTCTGGTACCATGAGACCAGCACAACAGGTTTCAGTGACATGATGAGTCTCCTTTTTCGTGCCAGAAGCCATGCTGGCCCTTGGTGCGCACTTTCAACTGGTTACATTAAGAGGCGGTGTAATTACTTGCACTCAAAAGAAATAGAGGCTCTACAGCGTAATAACTAGGTTGAGAGCAATTTGATGAAGAAATAAAAAGACAAAATTTTAAGTCAGTAGTTAGAGGGGCCCTTAACCACTTTTTATCGAAGTTGAGAAATATGTTTGAAGTTAAAACAGACTATTTCAGAAACGCCTTGCCGCAGAAAGTACTTAAATGCGTTCAGCAGAAGACGAGTTATTGGCAATCAAACATCCCTTATACGGTGCTTGCACCGCTCCTTTAATGACTTGCACTGTGAAAGCTACGGTGGAGCGAGGCGTCCCCACAACGCTTTGCCTACTAAACGTCGCTGTGGTGTGCAGTTCAAATTTGAATTTGGCACCTATGATGCGCCAAATGCAGTTGTCCTAAGTGAGCTGCAGTGCTATAGTCCCTAGTTGTGCGCTAAGCCAGCAGACTCGTCATGGCACCCTGTGGCCGTCATGGTATCTACGCTATGTAGCAGACCGCAGCTACATGTAACTGTAGTATGTATGCACAGCGTTTGCTTTGTGCACGACGAGGCTTGAGTGCGCGCTCGCGCTCATATGCTCCAGTGTGGTCATGCATGCTACATGGTACAGACCGGCTTACAGTAGCCACATCCAACTTCTGCATTTTGAATAGCCATCACCAAGCTTATTAAGAAGCGAAGTCTGCCAAGGTGTCTAACCAGTAGTGGCCATGAGTGAGCACGTGCTGGCAAGCGTGCATGTGGTCTGACATTAAGTTTCGGTTGGTTTGAGGCTAGTTGAGTGTTCAAAGCAAGCCAGCCTGATGCATACGACAAAAGATAAGCAGGGTGGCCAAAGTTTGTCATACACGGGCGGGCGTGGCCAAGCGGCAGTAGACAATAGTCTGATTATTTCAGAAGTATATAATTATTATTGAAATTCGAAAGCAGATATTAGCTTTTTTCAGCCTGTTTATTAAACTGCATCAATAAATATATACAGTAACAGGAGGAAGAAGCACCCTGATCAAACCCCTTTCTTAACTGATGTTAGCTATTGGCCAATAGCAGGTGCTTACGGGAATCTGCTATATTACGAAATAAAGTGTTCAGAAAAGCCCCAGGAGCAGGCTTCTGTTGTGAAAAGAGAGCGCTTGAGAGAAAGGTAACTTCACGTTCCGCTTGTGAGCTCCACGTGGTGCGCATGACTGCAAAATTTAGCTCAGATGTTCACAGCTGCGTATGCTATGTGGCGACCGTTTTCTCACCAAGGAGTGGTTCCGAACCCCTTTGAAAATAATCGAGGGCTTTACATTGTGCATGAATAATTGCTTGAGTATAATGAGCTAACCTTTAGTTAGTTTATAAATGACCAATAGCAGCATTTAAAGCAACTTATTTCCTGTGTGATCTTTTTTTTTTTTGACAAAAAGCAGCATATGACAATGCACCCACACACCAGTGATTGCACTGCAGCAGTCTTGAACATAAACAAACCTTGTCATCTAGCACACTGCGTATATTTGAAGCCAAGCCTTTGTGTTTTATGAGCACCAAAGATGCACACTGAAAGTTGCTGACGTGATTAGATTTATGTTTGAGACCACTACAGTCACTGGCATGCAAATGCAGTGCCACATGTCTTTCTTTTTTTAAATGTTAGCTTTTCTTCGCTCATTCATCAGTTTCACACTGTCGGCATTGGCGTAGCTGTCGGCACTGCAGACCTTGGCAGCGCGCAGAAGTTGCTTTTATTGGTGGAAGTGCACATGGGATGTGTGCTTCTACCAATGAGAGAGGAGAGTCCCGTCACGTGAAGCAAAGCTTGGTTTCCTGCAACATGACCAGATGGTGTTGCCTTCTATGCATAATGGGCAGTGGAACCCTCTGACTGTGCCCACAGTACTGTGGAATTTTTGCCGCAAAGAAGTCATGCATTGACTTTCTTTTCATGAGTCTGTAGCCATGCAGTTGTTTGCGGCTGCGTTGCATTTACTAGATGGCTTTCAAGGGAATGCCGGTGGCAGTGGCTTGCTCATTGTGCTGCTGTGTGCCCTGTTATACCAGTGTCTGCTTCGAATGCTGGCGAGCACTCGAGCGTCAGAAGAAGCGTAGAAGTTAAAATCAGAACGCTGTAAAACATCCTTTACACTGACTTGTCCTGGAGGTAGAAGAACCCTCAGACTCCTAATCAATTCGGCGAGCCTGAGATCAGGAGCAAGAATGCCTAGCCCACACCACAGCTAATGCTTGCATTCGTGTTACACTCGTAACTGTTCTGCCTGCAAGTTTTGGTTTCTTTATGTGCCTTCTTTTTGCAATAGGGAAAAAATGACACACAAATGTTCTCAGCACTCATTTCTTGACATCCTCCACAGCTTTTACAACATGTGTTATCAATTAGATAACTTAAGTTAGTTAGTTCAACTTAACTATTTGTGTCCAATAAAAAAAAGACTTATGACTAGCACAATCAATTACCATCAACAAAAAGTGGGCATTGTGAAGGGGCCCAGAAAACTTTTCTAATCATAGAATGACCTCACTATTAAAGTATGTCCTCTCACAGATCTCGTGCTGCAAACATTTTTCGAGTTATCGCACCAATACCTGACTTCCTCTTTCTTTTGTATTGGCTAGCGTGCTGAAAGCTACGTAGTGAAGACGCCATGAGGGCAATGCTCTGACCGAATGTTGCGCGTCACGGTGGCACCCTGTGTTGGCTGCAGTAATCTACACTACGCAACACACCACTGCCATTTCGGAGGCTATGCACAGCAGGTGCACCTACGTGCAGTGCAAAGATGAAATGATTTTGCTGTCTTTTTGAGATCGCAGACATATATAATTTTCATTTATTTACCTCAAAATTAGCAATTATATATTATTGAGAATGCTCTCGCTATCACAAAATCAGCCAGTAGCATTGGTGGGCAAGCTGCTTTCACTGACGCAGCTTGATGGCATTACAGAAGCGAGAGAAAGCAATTTTTTGCTATTGCAGACATTATATTGTAAATTCCCTCCTTCATGCAGTGCAGCAATATTTGGCTCACATTTTCACAGCAGCCTCTACGACAGACCGGCAACATTTTCTTACTTTGTTCAAAATGTGTTTCAGGGCCCTTTTAACAAAAAGTACTCTATTATTTGTTTGATCCTTGGTGATGTTTAGTTGTGACAGTCAGTATATGCACAAATACATGCACATGCTGTCCCCTCACTTCCCACCACCTTAAGCCTGCCTCAGGCTATGGTGTCCTTGAGCATTCAGCCAAGCACAGCGGCCCAGAGGGCAGCTGAAGTTGGAGGTTAGGAAAGAGGGAGAGTTGCATTCACACTCTCTTATGCTCTTGCTGCATTCAATGTGTAGGAGGTCGCATGATCTGCTGGGTTTCGGAGGCATGGCAAAGTGAAATGGTAAAGTGGTCTGCATCATGGGTGGTTGCGTGGTGTCATGCTTCTTAGCTTCCTTGACAGCATGTGTTTTGTTGGCAAGCAAATGCCTACTACGATTTATAGTGCCCATAAAACTGCCTGTGTTACTTTGTGTAATATTCCAACACCTTTCTACCACTACCAATGATTAGCTTTCTTTGTGGAACTGAAAAAAAATTTTTTTTTCAAGAGTGTGTTATAGTTATGTTCTGTCTAAATAATGCATTAGCAAGCATTAAGTGTCACTCAAATGGTATTTTTGAGCAATATATCTTGCTGAACCTAGACAGTTCATTGATATGAGTATTCAAGCAAAAATTAAGGAATATGCTTGGAATTAATAATTTGCCGTCTTCATGGTTGTGACTGTCATGCAAAAACGCTTCATAGTTAATATCTTAGTCCTTTCAATTGGACTAATTTTCAATAAAAAGTTCTTGAACTTGCGTATCATTCAGAAACGTTTTTTAGCGCTAGTCTACCAAATCGAAAAACAAGAAACAAGAGCTTCGAGATGGACGACAGCAGCACCAATAGAACTGCCACTTACAAGCAATAGCTGCCACGCAATTTCTGTTTAACCAACTTTTGTGTAGATGGCACAACCAGTACACGAAGGTTCTATGATGTCAGTTAAGGCAGGGAGTGAGCTGAATTTGTAACACAGCAAGGTACCCATACAAGATATGGCACATAAAGGGTTAAGAGCAAGTAGCTTTGTTGCCGATGATGCTAATGTCCACTTCAAACAGCTCTGATTTTGTATGTTGCAGACATGGTGGACATCAAGGCCTGGGCTGACTCCATTGTCGAGTGGGCCGCCAAGAGCCCTGGTGAATTCATCTACTATGTGCTTCTCTGCCTGTCCCCGTTCTTCCTCATTAGTGCGTTCCTTTCCTGGAAACTTGCTAAGCACATTGAGGCCGAGGAGAAACGCAAAAAGCAGAGGTCCAAGAAGAAAGCCAATGTGGCCGAGACGAGGCGTACCAAGACTGACTGATGGCATTGTGTCACTTCTTGCAATTATATGATCACAGCCAGTGGGTTGCATAAAGGCATCAACATTTCACTCACAAAGTTTGAAGGCGAAGTTACCTTTCTGGTGCCACTGAAAGGGCCAAAGGCAGCCTACCACAGGCTGCAGTGATAACTGCAACTGTGCAGACCATTGCCCCTTTTTTTCATGGACAAAGCCAGAAGCACATGCAGTGGCTTTATAAAAGCTTGAAATTGACCATGCTCCATCTTGCCAAGGTCCAAGGTGAAGAACCAGACCATCAAATTTAAGCTGCAGGTTGCAGTGAGCACACAAAAAACACTGTACAGCTGCTATGTTTTACAACTGTAGGGATATCCAAGTCTTTATGCATTTCTGGCTTTTTTGTTTGTGGTTTCCACATCGAGCATGTGCTTGAGAGGAGTGTTCTGGCAAAGTGTTACACCATTTGTCTGTCTGCTCTGCAGGCTCCGAACTGTTTGAATTATGCAAGTGCACCTACATATTTCATTTCAAGGTTCCTTTGAACTGTGCTAACATAAATCAGCAAAAGAACACAAGGAAAATGTAAAACTAAGGGGCACTTGCGTTAAAGCTCATGTCTAAGATAAACTTGAAAGTGCAGTTCCATATGTGCTTTGCTTGGTCTTTTTCATCTGCTGATCGTTTAATAATAAAGTGCAAACAGCAGAGAGTATTCAGTGCCCAGAATTTCATGAAAAGCCTTTACCTTAAAGGAAGAACTGGTGTTTGTGTTGGAATGCAGGCCTTACGTGAACTGCAAGCACATATACATACAAGGCTAATGCAAAAATTTAGTGGTTTTGCCTGCAATAGCAAGGTTTAGCATTGTGCGTTGAAGCTCCTCAGATTGCTTTTAACAATACACGGTGCAAGTGCTGCTGCATAGCAGAAATAGCACCCAGCATCTTCCAGGCATCTAAATGCTGGCTTGATGAGGACATGAGGAGCGCTACGAAGACGCGGACTAAAAGAGGAACGTGTACGACAGACAAGGCGCTTGTCCATGGCGCCTTGTCCGTCATGTATGTTCCTCTTTTAGTGCGTGTCTTCGTAGTGCCCTTTTCTTCAAATATGCAAAACCAACTCGCCCACATCAAGCTTCTGGTACTTCAGATTGGTGAGGATCACTGCCAGCGGCATTGTACCTTGATAAAGCATGAGATGAGAATGAAGAATACCACAAGTGTTTGTAGCCTGAAGTTTATTGTTCATTCCATTTAGACCACCTGTATGCACTCGATGGTGTGGTGTGCACTCAGCTGTTGAGCAAGAACTGTAGTGTGCACAACACTCATGCCACCAGTGGAAGGCAGAATGCTGCCTTGGCTCCAACACAGGGCTGATCGGTGCATCCACATGATTTTATAATTTCTTGTAGCGAAATGCACTGCTGCACATTGCTCGCATCTCTGCAGACCTTCTAACACGTGAGCCATGCATGTGTTGTCAAACCATTACAGCACAACAGCAGTGGCATGAACGCGCCTTAAATGTCCGCATAAATGCTATTGCAATAAAATGTGTTCTGCACAATGCAGAAGCATGACACGTCTCCATTATGGATCTGCCCTTAGCATTCCTATGGCAGTTCGACCCTTCAAGTAAGACTTGTGGTGGCATGAGTGAGAAGAATGCTACAGTCCAGCGATAAAAAAATGCTTGCCTCAAGGCTTTGGTTTTTGAAGGGGCCCTGCACTGCATTTCAGAATGCTGCTTAAGTGGCACTGATAGCACTGTCGCAATGCAGCAGTTTCATGCATTCACATTACCACTCTGTGCTGCTATTATGATTGGATAAGAATCTAGTGTGCTGACTGTGTACATGTGGCATTGCGTGTAGTGTGCAAAAGCCATGAAGTTTTATAGCCACTTTAATTATGACCAACATCAGAAATCAACTGACACGAAACAACTTTTACAGAGAGACATATTTCGCCTCAACAATGGCATATGGCACCACCACTCTGTTTCTGCAAATACAGGGTGTACCATAAATACTGTCGCAAGGGTTATGCGTAATATTTTGGTTGAGGATTAAAAAAACCTCTGGAAATATATCTCTTGTGAGGCAATTACTCAAGATATTGAGAATGCAACGCAACATGTTTTATTGACTATGCTCTTGGTCCTGATCATGGCCTTTAAATGTTCTGGGTACGCTTCAATCATGGCCCGCAAGGTATTCCCAGGGGAATGTGTCACCATGCTTACTCCAGCAATGCTCTTTTAGGGTGTGCTGATAGGCACGGGCCCTCTCTTCAAGAATAGCCTACAAACAGAAGTCCATTGGGTCAGGGGAGTTTGCTGGCCACTCTTCGGCTTAAATGAAGTCGGGCGTTAGAGCATGATACCAGTGCTGAGGAGTCAATTCGCTTTTTGATTGTTTGGCTGGGCACCATCCTGGTGCAAAGTCCAAAGCAGCTCGCCAAAGTAGGACTGGGACCAGGGCCAGGGAATGAAGGTCTAAAATATGTTTAAGGTATGTCAGTGTTGGTCTTTGCACCTTTTGGCACAAAAACGAGGAATCTGGGCTGTGATGGTTACCCCAGCTCCAGACCATGGCAGACGCCGGAAGGGAGTTTTGAAAAACTTTAACTAGCTACATCAGCAAGCACATGTCGGAGCAAGCACATGAGAGCTCCAGAGGTTGAGAGGGGCTTCTATTCTGAAATGTTTCCCATCAGTGAAGACAGTTGCCAAGTGCTCCCCCTTCGCAGAGCATGTCAATATTAGCCGAGATTTTTCCTACCTTCCCTTTCTATGCACCTCCATGAGTCAGTCTTCTATGGAGCTTGTGGGTTGTGGGGGAACATCTTTAGGTCCCTTCAAAAGGCCTTCACAGGCATTGTTGCAGCTAACACATTCAGCTCCAAGGCCAGCCTTCTGACAGTCCTCCATGGCTGGAATTTTATTCCCTCACAATTTTCTTAAAGTGACCACAGAGACAGGATGACTGTTGTGGAGAAAGTTCTTAAGTATGCAAGCTTGGGAGCTTAGTGGACAATCTAGCGACAACTTTTTACAGTTTTCACGAACTTGTAAGGAGTGTGTTCAGCCTCGCTCAGTGTCAAGATTACGGGTTGGTGTGGTCTAAGGTGTGCCATTTTCCTAAAAATAATGAAACCAGCCTGAAACGTGGTAAAAATACAGAAGAAAGATTGAAAATATGTTTGAAGAATGATGTGGAGAAATATTTAGAAGGCATAATAAACCATTGAAGTGTGTGACAGTAATTATGGTGTGCCCTGTATATTGTGTCATTGCCACAGACAATGCTAATCCAATAGGGGCAACTAGTGCTTGCATTAGCCAGCCTTATGTTGGACCACAATTGGTGGCTGAGTACAGTGGTGCAGAAAGAGTTGAAAAATGCAGTCTTTGCGGAAGTAGTATGGTTATCACAGTACCCACAGGGTTCAGAATGGCAGTTTTTGTATGAGGGAAAATATGTTTTCTGAAATATTCAAATTATGACAGTGCACTACCAGCTCTACAGCTCAAGCGTCAACAACATCTTGTGCAATTGATTTTAGCCATTGCAAACCTTGATTTATCACACTTCAACACTGAGGACATGTGGTAGTTAAATAGATGTATAATTGTACTCCTATGATCAACATACAGTATATGTTTCTGTTCCTCCTGAGGTGTCAGCTGGAGCATGGAGTTAAATTAAAATGCTATGGTTATCTGCTGTAAAAGTGCCACACAAAAAATAAATGTATGTTGTGGTGTTTCGTGCCCATGCTAGGACTAAATGCCTATCAAAATAACATGTCTAGCACATTTCTTTTGATTACGGACAACCCAGCACCTGCCCAAGAATTTGTCAAGCCATGGACGGCACAACATTGGCCAGTGGTCAGCATCATATTTATAAATGATCTTCCAAATAATCTCTCCTCTACTATATGACTTTTAGCAGATGACTGCGTTCTTTATCGAAGAATTGCTTTCAGCAGTGATCAGTCTAGACTTCACCCTAACTTGCATAAAATTGAGAATTGGTGCACATTATGGCAAATGTCTTTAAACGTTTCTAAATGTAAATTCATGCAGATTTCTCGGAAAAGGGTTAACTATACCTATCATTATTCCCTCAAATCAGTTAGTATTGAGCAAGTTGATTCATATCATTATAAAATATGAAGACGCCAAATCAACAGACACTCACAAGAGAAGAGAACGGGACAGGGCGCCACTCGCAACAGTCTGCGTTCTGTAAATAAAACAGTTGCGAATGGCGCCCTGTCCCGTTCTCTTCTCTTGTGTGTGTCTGTTTATTTGGCGTCTTCATACTTTATAATGAACAGCTACCAACTAGCCCAACAAGAAGTGCTTTTTGATTCTTATCGCTATCTTGGAGTAACAATCACTAACAACTTATCCTGGTCAGAACACATACTCAAGCTCGCTGCTGATACCTCCAAGACTCTCGGCTTCATCAGATGAGCCCTCACTCTTTCTCCCCCTTTCATCTGCGGCTAGCCTGCAAAACTTTTATCCGCACCAGGCTTGAGTATGCATCCTCCATCTAGAGTCCCCATCAAGCTTATTTAATCGACACGTTAAAAGTAATTTGGAGCCAAGCCTCATGGTTTTTCACTTCTAAATATGACAGGAATATTAGTATTACCAATATCAAGTCATCCCTAGGTCTTCCATTTTTAGCAGTGCGCCGCAGGATCACTCGTTTTTCTCTTCTCCACAAAACATACTATAATTTTCCGGATATTCATGGTGTTCTCCTGCTGCCTCCTAATCGTACTTCCCACCGTACTTTCAGTTCTTGTAGTTTACAATGACTCCACGGATCTACCAAATCCTTTAATCAATCTTTTCTACCATGTTCCATTGAAGACTGGAACAAACTTCCCGAGTCTGTTGTTAATGTGAGAAATCCCTTAAAATTCAAAGATAGCCTTACGACCATTTTTATTACTTCAATGTTTTCTTGTGCTTTTTGTCTTTCCCTCAGGAAGAAAAGAGAGAACTTCATTGAATTACCAGTCAATGAACGTCAGGAGAGAAATCTTTTCCCCGTCACCCCTTAACAATATCTTTTCTGTATGTGGTTCTTGTTATATATAGTTGGTCTTTAATTTGGTCTTTATTTCTTGTTCACTGTATCTTTTATGTCATAACATGCCCTGTAATGTTTCCTGCTGCCACCCCTCCCCCCCTATGTAATGCCCCATCAGGGTCTTTAAGGGAAATAGATGATAATGTAGTCACCATAATGCCCTAATGGTGAACATAAGGCTGAGGTCATTGCCCAAGTTGTTTTCCCATGTCTTGGTTGGCCACAAAACACCTAGCCCAAATTGGCCTAGAACAGTTTTTCCTTTTGGGTTAGCATATAAAGCATTTAAGTATTAGATACAACAGAAAATTTAAATGATAATATTGCCAATATTTTGGAGGGACATGGTGTCGGTTGAGCTGATCTCTGTAGATTGGATATGTGAAATGATTAGCCTAGCTCTCAAGAGAGGCGGAGATGCAGGGCTCTTGTGAGGCTACAGAGTGCTTACAGTGACAAGTGTGCTGTGCCAAGTCTTTGCAGAGGTTGTGAAAGTTGTCAAGCAAGACTGTGTTCTGATGGAGCTGCAGAATGGTTTTGGCAGTAATTGGCACCTCAAAGACCAACACCAACGCAGAGAATCCAGAGGTCTGTACTGCTGCTCTCCCATTGTTGCCGAAGCAGTTGACTATTTTGTGCCACATGTCCCATTGTTTCATCTTGCAACACATGGGAATGCTCGCGGTCTTGATTGGATTTTTGCACAAACTTTCTATGGGAAATACGATAGTGGCTTGCAATGGCAATGCCCAATTTACCTAGGTTGCCACTGCTTTGCATGCTGTACACACTTCTAGACATTTTTCTTTTTTGCACGCATGTAGTGGAATACAGGTAAAATGAAAGCTGCCTGGGCTGGCATGCACAGAAAATATTGTCCTGATGGCGGATCCAGAGGACCTCCATTACCTTGTTGCATTGTATCTGAACAACTTACAGCAATTTGGACTTAACTTCAATGCCAGTAAATCAGCTATGCTGGTGATTTCAGGACCAGGCACTTGCATGTAAGTGCCACTGCCTGGAGGTGAGCAGGTATGCCACAGGAAACTGGATATATCAATACCTCAAAGTAGTATTGAGCATCTCATGTGCTTGTAATGCATAAGGAGAATGAGAATGACTGACATCGCCTAGGGCAGTGAGTATGCTTGGCCACAAGAGCCTGTGGGGATGCAACAGCTTCCTGCTTATTCACAACATATGGAGGTATGTGCTTGTCTCCAGCATTATGTTTGCAAATGCAGTCATCTGACAGCAAAAACTAGGCACTGGCTAGAATGAGAGCCTGAAGTGGGCTATTTAGGGGAAGAAGCCATTGAAGCTATTCAGGGAGACAGACTTGCCCACTTATGAAGCTTTTCAAGCAAGCTGGCCCACAAGGGATACCTGCATTTGATTGAATGATATACGTGAAGTGGGTGTGAGCAGGTATACCAACATAATTCCAGCACAACAGCAAAGTGGAGGGCACAAATACACTTTGCCAAAATATGTTTTTTTTGCAACAGTGCCTGTTCTGAATGGTAAGACATATGTACAAATGGGTGCAGTACAAGCCCATGTGTACAAGGAAAAGACCGTAGTGGTACAACACGACGCACCCTTTTTGTTAACTGCACTAAGTATTCCAGCATCGTGTAATGCCTGTATGACAACAGCTTCAGCAGTAGGTTGTTGTTTGAGGGCTGCGCAGGAGCACTGCATACACTTTTGTTTTGCTGCCAAGTTGAGTGTTCATCGGATGTCATGACTACCAGGTGTACACTTAGGAGGAGGAGAGCATTGGCTACATCATGCTCCACTCATGGCAGGACTAGAGCAATGCACATGTGTTTGCAGTCTGGCCGTGTTCCACTGTGAGAGCTTGAGCTCCCGGCAAGAAGAGGGCACCACACTACCGCTAGCAGTAGTGTTTGCAGATGTGAATATGCAATAGAATGCTGCCATCAACACAGAGGTTTCCACAGTGATCTGTACAAAAAATGTGAAGGCTAGCGCCATGGTGGTATGCAAAACGAAGACGGATGGCACTACTGTGACTGGTGCAGTGCAGTTTGCATTGGTTGAACATTGGTAGTGCACACACTGTGGATAGATGAGTATTTTAATGTTTCTTTTCTAGTGTATGTGCTAGTTTCTTTAATGCATTCTTAGTGAACTTTGGGCATTTTGAGTGTGTCTATCTGTCCAGCCTTCTACACTGGTGGGGCTGGCAGTGCCTACCAACTTGAGCTGCTGGGTATATGCTCATGTTCGAGTTGCCAACGTGGTCACGGCATTGTTTTCATTCGAGCTCTGCCATCTGACTCTCGCCTCCGATTCTTGTGTTCACTGAGACAGCTGGCGCGAGATCCCAGTGTGTTGGCTGTGGAACACCGGGTGGTGGTTGTCTCCGTACATACAGCGATTCAGAAGCGAGTTTCCCACTCCATGCATGCCAACCGGCTCCTGACACTCACAAAGAAGCTCTTGGATGACCCCAGCTTCATCAAGAAATGCGTCAACTCAGACAAAGAGTTCCCCAGAGGTTTACTTGAACAGCTCGAGGATGGTGTACTAGAGGGGTGCTACTGAGCGCAGAGGAAGGGGAACGTGTTCACAATGATCGAGCAGCTAAGAAAGTCCACATTCTTTCTGACACTCATCATGTCCAAGCTCCACAATGAGTCATCGAGACAGTCAAAGAGCCAACCATGATGCCCCACCACAGGGTTGGTGCCATAGAAACGTTTCGCATAACATAAATCCCCAGAGCAACTGAGAGCTACATAATTTTACCATTTTTTCCATTACCTAGGCCGCTAGATCATTCCCAAATGTATATGTCTTTTACGAAGGGCTTAGCCAAGTTACATCATCCATTATCTCAGAGTCCAAAGGGCATGGACAATTATTTTGAGTATAGACATTTGATCGTACTGACTTTTGATGTTATCTGCATTGTGGAGGTGGACCATGCAGGTTGCAGAAGGAGCTTTTGTGGCCAATATTCCGACCAACCACACATGATGTTGACATCGACTACAGCCCAGGTCAGGTGCTTCTGGAGCTGTTCTATCGCGAGCAAGGTATCACTGCATGCTGTCTATCACACAGCTGTCTCTGTGTTGATGCTGTAGCAGATAACGTTGCCACAGTCAAGGAGCACTTATGCAGCTGTGTACCGCTAAGCAGCAAGTCCAGGGACAATCACTGTGGTGGTATAATGGCTTTGGCATTGCACTGCTAAGCCAAAAAGCACAGATCCTGGCCTCAGCGGGTGCATTTCCATGGGGGCAAAATGCAAAAATGCCCGTGTAATATGCACTGGGTGCACAATAAGGAAGCCATGGTGGGCAAAATTATTCCCAAGTCCTCCAGTACGGTGTGCCTCATAATGATATAGCGGTTTTGGTACATAAAAGCCCACAGTGCACTTGTTTTCAAGTCCAGCGGTCTATAAGTTTAGGTAAAGACAGTGTGAAAATAAAGTAGGTGGGCCAAGGTCAACAGCTGAAGCTGGAAATGCCACAGGGGATGAGTGTGCAGCAGTGTTGCATGAGGTATGGGAAGAAGGCAACCGCATTTGTTCTTAACTTGGACAGGTCAAACTTGTCGTTTCAATGGTGGAAAAGACATGCCGTACATAGGCCTAACCTTTGTACTTGTGTGGAGACTATTGTAGAGATAACTGTGACAAACCATGCCCATTCCTACAGGTTGTTAGCATTTCCATCTGCCTTACAGGAATGATACCACATTGGCAATGTCTACATGCTCTACAGCATGCATTTCCACAAGCTGAGCCACACCTGTGGTCGTGCCACGTTTAGAGGCCATGGGCTTGAGTGGCACACCCTCCACACATGCAGTGGCATCGGAAGGTCAAGTTGTGTCATGAAGGTAGTGTCGGATGACTGATCCTGTTGATCAGTGAGCCCAAGGTCTCGGTGCTCGATCTTGTATGCAGAAATTTCCATACTTGATAGTGGTGTTCGATTACTTGTTCTAATGCTGCACTTGAAGTATGCATAGGAGACACGGCTCAGCTAGTCAACCTACAGACATTCACAAGACAGATGAACGTGTAAAGTACACAGTAGCCTTCAAGAGATAATCATTGTGCTGACACCATATGCATATAGTCTCTGGTTGCTGTGCTCAGTGTTGACATTACACATACAAGGAGATATATACACAAACTGCAGTGCTGGCAGCGACATCTTGTGACAGCGTCAACAACCATATTCTAATCATAGAAATATTCTTGTCTCGCACAACTCTTCTCTGAAAAAGGGAAGGTGCATTTCAGTGTCTCATGTGCTGCCTGCACATTCGAATAGTCACATCTGAATTGAGTGTTTGACGTCATGAAATAACTTATATACAGTTAAACCTCGATATAACGAACTTCAATATAACACAATTCTCAATATAATGAAGTATTTAACTTTTCATGTCCCTAGAACAATATGTAATTAGAACTTCAATATAACGAATTGTGTTTGTGATTTCAATATAACGAAATTTTGCTTCCGCAGCAAAGGAATGCCTAGACAAATGGAAACTTCCGTGGATGCAGACGGTCAAATGGTTGAATTATAAGCGACTGCTTGCAAGCCGCCACATGTTACGTATAAAGTCCAAGTGCAATAAGATCCTATTGCACCCTGTGCACTTTGTACTTTAGGTGCGAGTGAAAGTGTGCGAGGGTGAGACAAGAAAGATGGTGGCTTCTAAAGTGCCGCCTCCCCGTGCGAGCGAAGAGAAAGAGAGGGAGAGGAGCGAGCTGGTTGTAACGCAATAAGCGTGTGCGAGGAGGGGGGGTAAGTTGGCCCGTGTCGTAATTTCTGGCACGTGTCGTAATTTCTGGCACGTGTCGTGGCGGCTGTGGCTGCACATGGCTGTAAGCACGGTTGTGCGCATACGCAGTCGCACACCCTACTTTAAAGCTTATCTGCCGTGTGTGCAAAGAGTGGGCGTGCCAAGATAGGTGGCATCATGCAAGCTGTCTTCCAACGCGTTTAGTACTGAAGGGCGCATTATCTCCGAGTTTCAGTGACCCGTTGGAGGAGGCAGACAAAGCATGCGCTCCCCGCTGCCGGTGCTTTTCATGATAGCGTCGTCCCATTGCGGGCAAATCAGCCGCAAGGGCGGAGTGCACACGAAAGTGTGGCTGGCTTTGCTTAATTCGTACCGCCTATGCGAAGAAATTGTCAACGTGGTATAAAAACCTATCATTCGTCGCCAACTCCCAAATTCATCGAAATGAATTGTTTTCTCAAACTTGCTTTTTTCGATTGCCTGATATTTCGGAAAATTCTGCGGCCCCTTTCTGTCTAATAAAAATCGATCGGCGACGGTACTTATTTGCATAAAAGGTCGAATTTCAATACAACAAAATTTCGACATAACAAAGCAAATTGCCGATTTTACATATTTCATTGTATCGAGGTTTAACTGTACATGTTGGGACTGCAGAGCAAGCCTGATTTATCTTATTTTCATATTAATGAGGGCTTAGTTAACGAGTATCTATTTTTTCTATGACTGTCATCACACACGACCTAATTTTCATGCTGAACTAAATAAACCAATTTGTAAAGTGTGAATTTGAAAAAACTGAAGTAGTATATTGAATGTTTATCTTGTGTAGCTTGTGTTTTAACACAGTTGAAGCTCAATATAACGAAAACACATCTAACAAATTATTGGGTATGACCTAAGTAAATCTTAAAATTTCTTGGTATCGGCATGTAATGAATATTAGATATAACGAAGGTATTTCCATGTTGAATGTAACATTGTTATAACGAGGTACAACTGTATTTACCAGAGGTGCTATAAAAATAAACTGCACTCTATGCACCATCAGTGAACCACTCAAATGTGGCTTCTTGTTTCGAGCTTCACCTGCATTTGTAAAGGTGGCTAAATTCAAACTCCAGAACGTATGCACCGGGGCTACTGCATGCTACAAGAAACCGGCTACAGAGCAAGTACATGCCACAACAATACCTTGATTTGGGCGAGTTGGTTCATCTTGACAGTTTTCATAAAAAAAGCACTAAAGACGAAGACAAAATCGAAGGAACATATACGACAGGACTGTCGTATGTGTTCCTTCGACTTCGTCTTCAGCGCTTTTTTATAAAACCTCGATATAATGAACGTCAATATAATGAAATTATTGATTTTCTATTTATTTATTTAGACATACTGCAATCACCTTTCGGTGATTTTAGCAAGGTGGTATATAATGATATTATTAAAAAGAAAAAAAAATGGTGCATACATGAACATATAGTAGATACAGGTTATACAATAGATACAAGTTACCAAGGACACGAGAAATATCGATACAATAAAAGCATCAATATTTACGTTATGAGTTCTGGAGTACCTGACACCTTTGTTCAGAGGAAACTAATGACAATAGGATACAAGTAGGTACAGTTCACTTCGACACAATTAGCAAGTTCATATTCTAACTGTGAGGAAAACAATGACAACGATGGTGCTAAAACAACTGCATTAGTTAGCTTACTCCAGTCGACTAAGGTGCGTGGAGAGATCGAATACTGAAAGCAATTATTGCGCATGCGAAAAGGGGTTATAGTATGGTCATGTTTTTGTCTAGTTGAGTAGCCAGAAGAAAATGAAAAAATATCAGCTATTTAATTTTATAATGGCTATTAATCAACTGATATAAGAACTTAAGCCTTGAACAATGGTACCTTAAAAGTAAGGGTGCAAGTTGAGCTCTGTTGAAGAGCTCTGTAACTGAGGTCCTTGAAAAAGTGTTGTATATAAAACGCGCCGCTCATCTTTGCATTTTTTCTAGTTTGTTAGTATTAAATATAGTAAAAGGGTCCTATATGATCGCAGCGTAATCTAAGGTTGGTAATACAATTGATTTGTACGCTAAAAGGCGGACAGAAGGAGTCGAAAGCTTGAGAGCATGCCGAAGAAAAATAAGTTTATAATTTGCATTTGTTATGTGCTTGTTCCAGCATCGATCATTCGACATATAAAGCCTGAGGTACTTATGATTAGTTACTTACGAAAGAAATATATCTTTAACGTTGTACCTAAAATGCAAAGGAATTTTCTTATGAATAATCTTCATGAAGACAGTTTTATCAAAACTAATAACCATTTGCCATTCTTCGCACCAGCAGGCTACCTTATGAAATGCCTGATTCAACAGCAACTGATTGGATGTACTACTCAGGGTATAAAATACAATCCTCTGCACAAAGCTTGAACTTAACAGGAATTTGTGTCATGATATCATTAATAAACAAAAGAAACATCAAAGGACCAAGTACTGAGCGCTGGGGAACACCAGAATCAACCTTCACGTGTTTTGAATAACAATCACGAAAAGAAATAAATTTTTCTATTTTAGTTAGGTATGAAGAAAGCCAACCCATCAACATTTTATTGTTAACCACCTTGTCTAAATGAAGAGTAATTTTTGTGCGAGACCTTATCAAAGGCTCTGGGGAAGTGCATAAATGTAGCATGTATTTTTTTGCCATGGTTAATGGGTTTGCAAAATCATGCATGGTTTTAACAAGCTGTGTTCAGATTGAAAAACCTTTTATGAATCTGTGCTGATACCTAGTTAGGAAGTGGTGTTCATCAAGAAATTCAAGGATATGATTGTGTATTATAAGTTCCATTATTTTGCAAGATGTCAAAGTTAATGAAATTAGTCTATAGTTCGCAACATGGTTTTTGTTTCCTTTTTTATGTATTGGTTTAATTCTGGCAGTTACCAAATTGTGTGGCAGAGTTCACTCTCGCATAATAATTTATGAAATAAAACACAAATACTTAGAGGCCCATTCTGCATATCTTTTTAAAAACGCATTAAGGATGCCATCAGGCCCAGGCAATCTTTTTGTATCAAGTTTTAGGCCCGGATTCTGAAACGCTCCTTTCCTAACTAAGGATGCCTCACACGCTGTGAGGCGACCTGGCGTCAATTCTGGAACGTACCTTACTAAGGGGCACTAAGTTAGGGCCTCCTTGGTGCTTCCCCGCGCTTAGGGAGCCGGCATGCTACCTTCATGCGTCCTAACCGTGCTCCTCTACCTGAACGCATGCTTCTCCGCACGCGGTACGCTCGGCTAGGGTAGGTGCCGTGCGCAGCCAAGGCCGCGGTAGCCAGCCGCCGTGTACTGACGTCCAGTTTGGTTACGCGGACCGCGTTTTGTGCCATATCTTTTTTTCACTGTGATCTTGTGGAAAGCGAGCAGCGAGAATGACGGCCTTGCGATGTTTATCCGAAGACGATAGCTTCGAAAGCTATGCACGGTTTCTTCGACGAGCAAATGAACTTCTTTACGGGACTGTGCACAAGCCTCCACCTTTGACTCCAGCCCGCCGCCTGACTGACAGGCAGAATCCACTGGAATACTACGACGAAGTTTTCTTGCTTTCAATCACATTGCTGTACCTTTGTAGAAGTTCCGTGAACAAGTCTTTTTCTTCCTCCGTAAAATATGCTTTGCCCGGCATGGCAAATACACATACACACACACACGAAAGAAAACGCACGCAAAGAAAGAAAAAAAGCGACGCCTGACCAAACGAACTCAGATGCTGCCATAGTTGCTAGACTGAGATTGCTTCCTTGCCACGCGCATCATTTTCGAACCATTTTTACGTTATTAACCAAAGAAATGTAATTTATGCCCCAGTATAAAAGTAGAAATGCAATTTTAAGAGTCCCGGCACTTTGTCTCGGCAACTCATTACAAATATTTCGCATTTTTTGTGGGTAATCTCGAAACCAGAAGCCTCTAACGTAACACTTCCTTTGGCGAGGCGCTCCTTCCGCAAGGAAGGCGAAAGGAAGCTTTTAGAATTCGCGGTGGCCTTCCGAGGGTGCCTAACGTTTAGGTAGCATGGAGGGCTCCTTGCGGAAGGTAAGGAAACGGTCTAAGGTTAGGAGGATTTCAGAATCTGGCCCTTAGTAACATGTTTAATATGTTGCTCTCCGAGATAACAACATCTGACATAGAGGGTATGGAGACACTGAGAATTGGCAAGATACCATTTCTCTTGTGTAAACAGATTTAAAGTGTTCATTAAAAAGGTTCGCAATGGACTCTGGATCACTGATCTCTTTACCATTATCATCAAAGATTTCACATTCAATGGACCTTGGGGAAATCATTCTCCAAAACTTGTCTGGTGAGGTAGTTATGAAATTGGGTAATGACTCGCCAAAGTAATGGCTTTTGTCTGAAGTCACCTGCATTTTAATTTGAGATGTTAATTTTTAAATTTTTTCTTGATAGCTAATCAGTAGAACAAGTCTTCCTTTTCTTTTTTAACCTTTTCACCTGCCTTCACTATTTTAAAGTCTTTCTAGATATCCATGAGTTCTTAGTTTTAGGTCTCTTAAATACAGTTGGCACAAAACATGCAATGCTTTCATTTACAATAACTTTAAACTTGGTCCACAGAACAGACGCACTATCAGTGCTATTAGCGCTGATTAAAAAGTAAAAGAAATTAAAAGAAAGCGTATCAACTATTGATTCGTCATCAGCTATACAAAAGTAACGAAAAGTAGGCACTTTGGGTTTTTCATTGACAGAAACGTCTGATAGGGTTACCAGCAAAGTGATCGAAAGTACTGGGGACCACGTCACAAAAACATTTATGTGTAATATTTCATGAAATCGAAAAGAGATCTAGAATTGATTTGGAACTGCCAAGGATCCTTGCTGTAACTTTCAACTGCCTGCGATAGGTCGTAAAGCATCACACTGGCTAATGTGCCACATCATTGACCAATTAACAGTTGGCAGATTAAAGTCTCCTGCCAGTATATAATCCGATCACCCGGCTTCACATCTGTTGCCATTTAATTTTTTAATTCATCAATTATATCGACGGATGAACCAGGAAGTTTGTACATAGTTCCCAAAACATGTCTTATGTTATCACGGTTGACCTTGCAAAAGATGCATGCAGCGTTAGGCACATCGGGCATGTTTATTAGGTTTATTGTTTTCTTAAACAGAATAGACACGCCGCCTCCCTTTGAGCTGTGGTCTTTTCTATACGCACTGAAGCCAGCTGGAACGTATTCACTGTTATAGATTGAATCTGTTAACCAGGTCTCTGTCAGGACAGCTATATCAGGATTCTGTGACAGTAGAAGCCCCTGCAATTCAACAGCCTTGTTTACAAGTCTTCGACAATTGATACTGAGGATCTTCAGCGAGGAATGGAGTGGCTTGTTTTGTCAATCCCTCTTTTTGTTCCTAATGCGGCAACGGGGATGCATTGGTGTGATTCCACATGTACATGATTCCATATATGATTAGTTTGTCAAATGAGTGCTTGACTTTCACGCCTTTGGCCCTGTCAGTGCATCAGTTGACATTTGCCACAATTGCCTTCTAATATTTCGAATTGACTTTAAAAGTCTTCAGATATAGGTAGGTCAGTGTTCTTCCGTTTATAGGTGGCCTTCAGAACAGATACTTTTTCTCAATGGTCCAAAATTTTTATTCTAATAAGTTGCACTTTATATTCAATCTTTTGACCCAGTCTGTGAATCCTTTCAACACATTTTGCTGATACGCCCAATTTGTGTTGAAATACTTTATCACTTACTATCCTTGCAGGCATTTCCATAGTCTCGGTGCGTCACTCTGTTAGACCGTATATTATTAAGTTACTCCTTCGTCCTCTGTTTTCAAGATTGTCCATTTTTTTCTGCAAGTGATGTAAGCTGTTTTGTCAACTTTGCTTTAGTTGCCTCAATTTCTTTTATTGTGCTTGTCAGCGTAGTCGCTGCTTGTCAGCGTGGTTTTGATGCCATCAATTTGATCTTTAAAGGAGATATTTTTCACTCAATGTCTGTTTGGGAGACCGTGATCACATCAATAGCAGACTGCATTTTACTTTGGCCTGCAAGCAAGTCACGCAACATTTCCTTTTCTGCAGGGCTTGGATTTGAGTTGTCTCCGCAAATTAGAAGATTTTTCTTCAACTCACTCACGCAACTAAGAAAGCACCTGATACACAATGGGCAGGGCAGCAGCAGCAGAAAGTGGTCATCGCTACAGTAGCAGTTATCAGGAAGATAAAGACCAACCTGAAGCATAAATCAGTCCACGTGCATCGATGTGCATCTTGAAACTGCGTGGCAGCCCGAAATGCGGTCCTCCTCAGAAGCAGAGCATTGATGGAAGAACATGGCCCAGAAGGATAGCTGTCACCTGAAGCATAAATTGAAATGGGTTTTTCAGCATGATGCCGCCACTACTGCTGCAAGGCCCACTGTCGAAGCACGCTCCGGTGGCTCCTTTTATGCAGGCTCCCTCAGCCACGTGGAATGACATCACTGACGTCGGTCTGCAAGTCGGTGCAGTGACAAAGGAATCATTCAACCGATCGATATCCAGGAGCAGCCCACATACATCGATGTGCGGCTCGAAACTGTGCAGCAACCCGAAATGTGGTCCTTCTCGGAAGCAGAACGTTGATGCAAGAACATGGCCCAGAAGAATAGCTGTCACCTGAAGCATAAATCAAAATGGGGTTTTTAGCATGATGTTACCACTGCTGCTACAAGGCCCACATGTTATATAATGAAGTATATAATGTTTCATAACCTCTTGTTAATAGTACACGATGTATTTAGAACCTCAATTTAATGAGGTGTGTTTTCAATTTCAATATAACGAAATTTCGCCGCCGCCGCTGCCGCAAAGGAATGCCAAAACAATGAATGGGAATTTCTGTGGACGCAGATAGCCAAATGGTTTAATTATAAGCGGCTGCTTGCAAGCGCACCTCTAAAGTCGCGTACAGCGTGACAAGAACTATCGTCGAAGTGGATCCGCATCATGTTCTGTATAAAGGCCAAGTGCGATAAGATCTTATCGCGCCTTGTGCACTTTGTGCTTTAGGTGCGAGTAAAAGTGTGCAAGCGTGAGACAAGAAAGATGGTGGATTCTAGAGTGCCGCCATCCCACGCGAACAAAGGGAAAGATGGGGAGGGGAGCGAGCTTGTGGTAACGTGTCTCAGTCGTGGCTGCGCATGCATGGCTATAAGCGTGGCTGAGCGTGGATGCGTATGCACGCATCCCTGCACCCTAATTTAGAAGTAATCTGCCTCCTGTGCAAAGGGTGGGCATGCTGAAACAGCATGGCATCATGTAAGCTGTCTTACCGCACGTTTAGTATTGGAGGTTGCGTAATCTCGAGTTTTGGCAATCCATTGGAGCAAGAGGCAGACAAAGCATTCGCTCTCCTTATTCGACATTGCCAAGGTATTCAAGAATGGTGTTGCAGAGATAGCATGATTCCAAGCTCACAACTGCACAACGCAGTGAGAGCTGTATCTGTTCTTAACATGAGCAGTTTACGTAATTTTCATGCATGCTCTTATTATTAACATATGATGCTGTAACTTCTAAATGCAACACATTGTCACCAAGCCAGAGAATCCTTTCCCCAATGAGAGCATTTATGCATTATTCATGTATTCAAATAAGGATTTCAGTTGCATCCACATTAATTACAAACAATATTTGCTTAACCGTGCACTCTTAATATTAAATGCAAGTAAAATAAAATATCTCTGCACTATTAAATAATTTTAGATATCTTCCAGATGTCCTCTAGCAGCACATTCTCCTCCTACACTATTGTAACACAGTGAGAGAGCAAGGGGTATATTTAGGTGTGCCTGCATGCACCGCAAGTTGGGTTACTTGGGTGGGATTCTCCCAAGGGGTTCCTCGGAGCCAGGAGTTCCTTCTGTGTCGAACTGCTTGTAGTCGTCGTATGTGGGAAAGCCAGCTGCAAGCATGAGAGCCAGCATCAGCTGTACTGCACAGCGAGTATAACATGTGCCATGACAAATAGCTTCTACAACCAATTATACCCTTAAATGGGCCGGTAGCATATCTAAAATAAATATATAGAAAAAAGTTAGGTGCCTTGGCTCCTTCAAATGTGCCAAGCTAGCAAAAACAATGTGAGCCTAGACCATGATAACCATGGCGCTCTAAGCAATAATCCACGCCGTTACGGCTTATGCATTGTCATTCTTGTTTTGTTGCTGCTGGCATGTTTCAACAACTTTGTCCACACACAAATGGACAGAGAAACATGGTCACCTGCCAAGTGGTTTTCCAGTGCTCTAAAGCACGCTGTATGACATACGGCTTCTTTAATCGCACCAGGCTGTGCGTCAATGACTATGCATGAGCTCTTATGCATGGAGGAAGGAAACAAAGTAGGACAGGCCCTGACACCACCCAGATATGAACGCTCTGCCACACTGGTGTGCCATGCTCCTTCTCATCCTCTATTTTCCATTCCTTTCACTTCTCCCAGCCCTCGCCCAATCTTGTTTCTCCACAGCGTTGGCTTGCTGTGCAACCAAAGTCGCATTAAAATGATTGGAGGACACAGTATCAAAGGAAAAGTTATGTGAAGTGCCGCGAACGCTGCCAGTGCCACATGTGCCAGTGTGGTGCAAGAGGCGGAAATGCAGATGTGCTAACAGCTGCCAATGATCGCAAACACAGCATGCAGTTGCTATGACAACACTGCTGTTTAGACTACCAGTGACAGTGCTCCTTTGTAAAAAAAGACACGACTTCCACCACACTTTCTCCAATGCAGTGGAGCTCGCCAGGGCCTCTCCTAAGCTTTCCTTCCTCCATGCTCAGCGGTGATTTTAATGTGAAGCATTCGTTGTAAACACCACACAATTTGAGTGTATCTATCTGTCTATCTCTATCTATACCTATCTATCCACCTAGCCTCCTACGTCGGGATGCTGCCGTGGTGATTTTTTCAACGAGATATATACTACAATAGGCACGGGGCGGCATGACATGCATGTGTACGTAACATGAATAATGTCATGGCAAATGGTATGAATGACATGATGCCGTCGTGATCATTCCTTTAACTCAATATACAGTAAAACCTCGTTAATTCAAACTTGGTTCATTCGAAATCCTGGATAATTCAAAGGTTTTCTGCAGTCCTGTATTTTCCAATCTAAATTTGAGCAGATGATTCGAACCGGCGGCCAAGGCCAACCCAGTTAAGTTGAAGATATGGGGTGCTATGCAGCAATTCCCAGTCCCCCATTTCACCGCAAACCCGACGAAATGACAGCCATTCAGAGCCGCGAGGCGACGCCACATAGCAATCGTGATTATTTACAGATGAAGTACCCAACCCGAAGCACTGCTAGCACAAAAATCAGTCCACGGTATACCCCGCGCACCGCCAAAAGGCGCGCCTGCAGAGGAGAAGACGTACTTCACTGCAACGCAGCGGGTATACCGGTTTTTGTCACGTGCTCTCGTGCCCCACTCTGCATGCTTTTCGCAGTCGCAGCAGTCCCAGCGTGTTCCGTGCCGCTGCCACTGGCTGCCGTTCGCCCATTCTCTCTCCGTGCCTGCGGTGATGTGCGTGTGCGCAACGCCGGTCTGCGCCGTTTCTTTGTGCGTGGTGGTTAGGGGTGTTGCAGCTAGCGTGGTGTTCTTTTTTCCTTTTTTTTTTCTGAACTGTCCAGAAATGCCAGTGAAGATGAAAGTATGAAAGTTTAACGCTGCAGCAGAAGTTCTGCTTGATCCAAGAAGCAGGTAAGAACATGTGTTCCAAGATCGAGTTGGCTGAAAGGCACAGCATGCCCCTCTCAACATTGTCCACAATATTGAAGAACAAGCCAAAGGTACTGGAGGCCCACAGCAAGGCATATTCTTCAAAGCGGTCGCGAGTACAGGCTCCAACGTACCAAAATGTGGAATCGGCTTTACTTCGCTGGCTGCAGAAAGCAAGCGCAGCCCACCTTCCCATCGATGGAACGATACTGTGGGAGAAGGCCAACGGCTTGGCTCTACAACTTGGGCACAAAGACTTTAAGTGTAGCAATGGATGGTTCAGCCATTTAAAACAGCGCAAAAGAGAGCATCGTCGACGACTGGAAGAAGCACATGTTCGCTCCGTTGCTTAGCGAGTACAGTGCAAACGATGCGTACAACCTTGACGAAGCAGCTCTTTTTTACAAGATGCTGCCCACTAAAACATTCACAGCGAAGGACACCATGGTCAAGGGTTGAAAGCAGGACAAGAAAAGAATTACCGTTCTGTTCGGCGCTAACATGTGCGGTAAACACAAGCTGCCACTACTCTTAGTTGGAAAGAGTGGAAAGCCTCGCTGCCTTACAAATGCATGGCTGCTGCCAAGGGATGAGCTTATCTACCAGCACAACAAGACAGCCTGTGTCACAGGCACAATATTTGAAGATTACGTTCGGCAGCTTCACCGCAAGTTCGCGGCCACAGGCAGGAATGTACTCTTTGTTGTTAACGGCCCGGCGCATGGTGACGTCCCACATCTGAAAGCTATCAGGATGGTATTACTTCCTCCGAACACCACCTCAGAGTGTCTACTAACCGGGAATTCTCAGGGATTTTTAGTAGTCTAGAAAAAGTCAGGGAAAACTCAGGTAATTTGGGCCTCTATCAGGGAAAATTAGCGGCAATTTTACTGAAAGGGTCGAAAGTCGCAGTAATGCTGGCTCAAGTAACAGACGGGAATCGTAATTAATCGTCTTTGACGCCCTTTTGTCGGCTGGAGGAGTTGCCAGTGCACAGTCAACGACCGACTTTCCGGATTCCCCATAATTTGGACGACTTCGTGGCACCACCGCGTACCCCATAGAGTCAACGTATCAGAAGGTGTGAAATTTCCGATGCAAGAACTCTTCGCCGCCTGATTTTCCGGACGTTCTGCCGTGATGGCAGGTCCAAAACGGCATTAATCAAAGGCACCACGGCTGCCGTTTTGATTACTTCACCTCGAACCGGCACTCCCGCACACAGATCAGCTGGCAGCCGTTGCCACGACTGCGGCAACACTAGGCCTAGCTGCTTCGACGTTCGCTATGAAACTTCTTGCCGTTAGATGCCGAGCTTTTTATTGAAAGAATTAGCTGCTGTCAGCAATGGCATGGACTCCGCCTTTGTGATCCTCGCGATTGACATAGAAAATGCCGGTTCCTGAAAGTCAGCTTCGCCTCTGTAAAGAAATGTTACTTGGTGAAGCATACACAAAAGTATTGCAGTGAAGCATAACAAGCGTGGGAAGGGGCTATTGCCACGGAACACAGTATGTATTCCTCCAAATTATACACGCGTGCACCCTGTATTTCCTGTCACATTACAAGCACCGATATGCCTAATATGTGTACCGACAGGCCTTCAGAGCGTTTTCGAACGTGCCTGTGGCGGTTTTAGTTCCTAAGGGCAGTAAATGACACGCATTTATTTTTTGGCAACTGGCCGATTTTTCGGACGTTTTCGCGGCCCCTAGGGAGTTCTAAAAATCGGTCAAGGACTGTGCAACTGACCAAGATGCTTCAACTAGTCCTTGGGGCGAACGAGTGGCGGAAGGAGGACAAGAACAGAAATGAACTACGCATATAGGAATAAACGGGAAAGGAAGCTTGCTGCCGCCGTTTTGAAGGAGCTTGAGCTCAAAAAATAAAGTTTTGGCTGATGCCGAAATGCAGGTGTCCCTCATTCAAACCAAAATAAACTCTTTAAAGCAGTGAAACACAACACTCGGGCGTCGTGCGCGGGCTGAGAGTATTTCAGAACAGTTTAGGTTGACTTACAAGCTGTTGAGAGAGAATCTCAATTGTGACAGAATTTGGGCCATCACACCACTGAGCTTGCAATCAGTTGATAGAAATAGCTCATATTCGAAAATATTTGCTTCTATATGCATCTCCTTTTTATTCGTATGTGAGAATGTCTGACTCCATTGCGATGTTTTTCGAAGACACTTTATTTGCTGTGCATTTTACTAACCCCTGCCTTCTATTCTCTTCTTGAATAACATAAACACTACTCCTTAGTATTCAAATTGGATTAGGTCGCTTTCTTTATTTTTTTCATGTGCTTACTAGGGAGTGACAGCATCAGGCGATATGTTTTCAGCCCGTCCTGACATAAAACATAGTTCTGCATCACTCAAAGAAATTTGCAATGGCACTCAGGGAAAACCTGGAAAACTCAGGGAATTTGGATATGTCAACTTGGTAGACACCCTGCACTTCGATCTCGCAGCCAATGGACCAAGGTGTCCTTCACAACACGAGGACGATTTACTGCCACCACCTGCTCAAGCGCATGCTCCTTTGCTACAACGGCAAGGAGTACTCCATCGACCTCCTCGGGGCCATATGTCTTATTTTGTATACATGGAAGCAAGTGGAACCCACTTTGATCATGCGGTGTTTTGAACACGCTGACTTCTCGAAGGAAAGCACCGTCAATGCTGATGCTGACTATTTATGTGCACTTGATGAAGAAGCCGAGTATTGCGACCGCATCAATGCACTCTGCGCAGAGGATAGCGAATCCGGTGCAGTCGGCTTTGCCAAGTATCTGAACTTTGAAAATGATCAACAAACGTGCTACTCAGACTTGGAGAGTGAAGCTACCACTGATGCGACCATGTGCAATGACATCGATGACGACGACGCTAACGAGCACTCCCGAGCACCCGCTCTAGGGTAAGTTATCGGATCGCTAAACGTTATCCACAGTTTTATAGAGTGCCATGGTGAAAATTCTCAAATACCGCACGTAGTTGGCCAACTAGAAAACATGACCCTTGGAGCCTCAAACTACAGGACGCAGCAAACCAGCATCTCTGATTACTTTAAGTAATCCAAAGATCGCCGAATAGAGGTAGCGCATTCCTGCAGCGAAATTTTTTGCCTGGGTCGCGTTTTTTTTGTGTGGTCAGTTAATTCGAAAACCCGCTTAATTTGAAGATTTTTTGCAGTCCCGATGACTTCGAATTAATGAGGTTTTACTGTATATAATAGGATATGAAAGAAATGCATGCATGACCTGATATGGATGACAGGCCATAAAAGTCATCGATTTCCTGTCAGGTCATCAACGGAATCTCGTGCTTGTCATGGCATGTATGTCATGACATAAATGGTATGAATGACATGATGCTGTCATGTTCGTTTAACTTGATATATATCTGAATATGAATGACATAACATGCGTGCATGACCTGACATACATGTCATCATGTGTGTCATGACATGAATGCCTTGATTTGCATAATGTGACATTAATGACAAGGCATACATGATCATGTCGTCATTCTTGTCATGTCATGCACACGTCTTACTGCACATATCCTGTTACATATCCAGCTAAAGACATAACCATGACGCCATAGCCTCATGAGATGCATTTTTCGTTCATGTCATGGATATCCTGGCACATATCTTGGGCGTGTTCAGATAAGCAATGACTAAAGGGGCTCCCGACTATCTTGACTTTTCAGCGGAATGTTTATATGAGCGGGAAAATGTTTCTGTGGAAAGGAATCAACCTTCGTTTTGTGAAACTTAGGATGGATTTTTTGACAAATTCTTATTTCACTAAAGGTAAAAAAAATGACATTTTAATGACATACAGATTTTACAAATTTGAAAACCTGTCACACTAAAATTAACACATTGTACCCAGCCAAATCCTTTGTAGTTAATCTATACCGCAAGTGCTACTGTTTCACGGCAAGTTAAATTTACGTCAGCCACAGTGTGCTCTTGAAAAATTGCTGAACTTTGGTTTTTGAGCTACTGCCTCTGACTAGCTCTAAAATCAGGGGTTGTCTTGGGCCATTTCAGCTAAGACAACGAAGCTGGAAAATACTTCTGACAAATCTTCAAAAGCTCTCTCGCAAATTAAAAAAAGAAGTATGCAACTACAGTGCATATTTATTTTGTTATAAGTTCCTCAAATTTCAAAAATAGTGGAAATTGGCACATTTAAAAATTTTTTTTTTAAATTGTCATTGCCGATCTTCATGAGAACCTTACAGAATATCCACTCAGGACTGGTAAATCTAATATTGCAAAAACACGTTGCATTATTTCATTTTAAGTGAGAAAATTGAGCCTATTTAAAGACCCATGCAAGGTCATCCCAACAATGTCTTGTTTTAATAATAAAATAAATATCACACTCATTGAATGCTGAACTCATTCTTTTTGTTGTAGTGAAGAAGAGTGACTCAGATTGTGGCTTTCTTGCCTGTTTTTAGCCATGAAATGAGTTGAACTTGAGTGTTCAGGGCTCCTGAATATGTATTACTACTACAGTACATTTAGGTAGCAAGCATGCGAGAGTGCAGACAGCAAGTTTTTTAAGATTAATCGGAGAACCAATTTCTGGCATTGATCTTGTGAGGTCTCACACGTGCTCTTGAGAGACAGGAACGATGACACACTAGTGCAAGCAATCACAACAGCATTTACTGCACCTTACATACACTAGTGCCTGCTAGCCAATTTACTATCCACAGAACATGCCGATGGGCACGTGACAAATCAAGGAAGTCCGATTCACCTTGACTGGATAGTGAGCAAATATGTTCGCTCCCATGCTGAACACCAATGCCTAATCGGTCACGTATGGTCACACAAGCGATGGCGCGTCCGAACGATCGTGCTCATCTATTCCGGTGTTGTGCTCCTAAGCCTTTCTCGGGAATGTCCAACAAAGTGTGGGCACACGTGCAGAGCGTCCGTGTTGCTCACCGACCCCAAGTCAGAGGAAGAGCCTACTCCCTGTCGTGCCCGAGTAACCTCGCCGTTACGTGGTGTTAGCAGCACAACACTTGCACCATCTCTTGTAATATGCTGCAACCACGTCGATTGCCACTGATGCTTAGCTACAAGGAGAAGCCAGATTACAGGAGACGCAAGAGCCATGTGGGGGAAAACAACATCAGGGGACGCGTGAGAGTCAAGCATCCCCACAACCTCTAATTACATCTGCTAAAATGCTCCCTATGTACATTAACGATGCACCAGCCTAGAGGGAAATACTATGACGCCACTGCAGTGGATGAGCCAGCTGGCATGCTCAGATGAGGACAGTCGCAAAATGGGTCCCGAATGTTTTCCACTTTCACTTAACTTTCTTAAATTAGCCATAAAAATTTTTCCACATTGCGGGACTGCGACCGCTTTACCAACAGACACATTTTTTTTTTTACACAAGAAATTTTAGCTGAGACAAGGTGCGAAAATCTTGTTATCAAGTTGCAAAATGTCGCAAACTTTAAAAGCGCGTGGTAAAAAAAACACAGTTTTTTATATGCTAATTCTCTACTCCACATCTATACCACCTCTCACATAAAATTACGGCAATTTGAACTTTTAGCATGGTGCAGAAAAAGCACCCAATGTTCTTTAGAAGACAGGGTATAAAAAAATTTAGGGTTTTAAAACCAATTTTGATGGTAGCTTAAGAATTAAGATGCAACTCTAAGTATTTTACGAGCTTGTATAAATTGGGTCTGACAATATGGCTTCTCTGGACAGGACTGCAATATTCGAGAGTGTAGCCTTAGGTGATCCCAGCAACATAAATAAAGACTACATTTTAGCTTAAGATCAACAAGAAAACAATGATGCTTGTCATTCGAGCATTCGTGAGAGCATTTTTCGGCACATCAAATGAGACACACTGCCATAGCACTACGATAAGAAAGCCAACATGGAACTGCACCCTGCTTTGCAACATCTGCCATGACTATGTACATGCTTGCTTGGCTCAGAAAAATCAAGGCACAATTGAGGATTATGCTCCAATTTAGACATGAGCGATGGAGCAGTCGCCCATTTTAAGAATTGCTTCCAACTGCACGAGTTGCAGCGCAGTGAGCCTAAGACAACCAAGTGGCTTTTCACGGCTACAGGGTACGGAGAAAAATGCCTGCGACCGTGTCAGTGGTCTTGTCAAACACCAAGCCACACTACATAGCTTGTGATCGCCAGCCACAGAGGTAATTCAGTGGGCAAATGATTTTGTGAACATTGTAGCTGGTAAACTTAAAAACTATTTCTTACAGCACATAACGAGCCTTGAGAGAATGGAAGAATGAAGAGCGGAAAGGTGCCAGGTTGGTGCAAGGAATTCAGATGACCCCCAAGTGGAAGAACGTAAAATCTGACCGAAGAAATTCCTCGTACCTAACGTGGTCCGCAATCGTAGAATGGAAGAAGCTGTGAATCTGCAGTTTGCAAAACATGTTTGCCCAGCTGATTATTGCTGGTTATGAATAATGCCAACTCTTTCAGCAATCCTAAACATGAACCTGTGGTTCTTGCAATTTAATATGACTTCCTCACACACTCCCTTTCAACCCATGTCGCAAATGATAAATTAGCCAACCTCTATGAGCCTCGTGATAGCTTCTAAATAATTCTGTATTACGATAAAGCTTGGTCTGTCTGTCCATTACTGTAATGTAGTACAGCCACCGTGACGTTTGTTGCTTTATAAACAAATTCAGGATAAAAACGCCATTGACCATGATAATTACATACACCTTTTAACAGCGAAGCGGATCAAATTCCTAGTCTACATTAAATACTTTTATTATTAATAGAATATAGCAACACATTTTTGCAGGAAGTTTATCAAGACATAGTCCTCAAGTAATTTTACAGAAGTTGGAAATTTCTTTATTTTATATATATAAAAAAGGTGCAAACCTTACTTTCTTTACTCCCTTTTTCTAATTTGCCATCCAATTTCAAGCTAAAGCAAGAAGTTGGTGAACACACTATTTTGTAAACGGTGTAGCACTTGGCAAACAACAGAGCAAAGAAAACTTCAAATTGTACCCTTAATCCAAGGCGCCTTTAAAATATGTGCAAGTAAGCCTCCATGTTTTTTGCATATTGTCAGGAGAAAGTTAATTAAATTATGTTTGCCTTAATTCACATTGAGGGGTGGTATAGATGTGGAGTAAAAGAGCTAACATGTAGAAAACTGTCTTCTACATACCACATGCTTTAAAATTTGCAATGTATTGCAACTCGATAATGAGATTTTTGCACCTTGTCTCAGTTAAGATTTTTTGTTTGTGAAAAAGAAATGTGCTCTGGACTAGTGTGCACACTTCCGCGGTGAGGAAGGATTTTTATGCCTAATATGAATATTTAAATGAAAATTAAAAATATTTGGCACCCGTTTTGCAGCTGTCCTCATTTGAACATACCCAGCTGATTCATCTACTACAGTGGTGTCATCGTGCTTTCCTGCTAGGCTGGTCCATTGTTCATGTACACGACGAGCATTTCAGAGAACGAATGTAATTATAGATCAATGCCAGAAATAGGTTCCTCCGACTAGTCTTAAAAAACTTGCTGTACGCACTTCCATGTACTCGCCACCTTAATGCACTGTAGTAGAAATACAGATGCAGGAGCCCTGAAAACTCAAGCTCGGCTCATTTTATGGCTAAAAGGAGGAAGAAAGACAGAATCCGAGTTGCTCTTCTTTACTACAACAAGAGGAATGAGTTCGGAATTTAATACGAGTGTGATTTTTATTTTATTATTAGAATGAGACACATCAGTGGGATGACCATCTTATTATAGGGTCAATTTTCTCACTTATAGTAATGCAATGTTTTTGCAGTACTATATTTAGCAGTCCTGGATGAGTATATTCTATGAAAGTTTCATAAAAGTCAGCCATGATTAACATTTTGCGAAAATTTGTAAAATTTAGCAGTACATACTTGTAGCTGGCCTTGTTGATGCATATTCACTAAATATGATGGAGCACAAATTGAAACACTGGCATTGGAAGAGGACAGTGTCTGTCCAGTCCTCTTTCTTCATCCATGTTCCAGATTAAACTTCTATATTTGTACTGAACTTCCAAAATCTTCCAATTCTTGCTATTTTTGCAATTCTGGCATTTTTGGGATTTTATAACAAAGTAAATACGTGGTGCAGTTGCACACTTCTTTTTCTTGGTTTGCGAGAAATCTTTTGAAGATTTGTCAGAAATATTCTTCAGCTTTATCGCCATAGCTAAAATGATCCCAAAAGCCCCTTGAATTTGGGATCAGTCAGACGCAGTTGCTCAAAAACCAAAGTTTGGCAATTTTTCAAAAACTAATGGTGCGTGACATAAATTTACCTTCCCGTGAGCCAATAGTAGTTGTGGTTTAGATTTACTGAAAAAAATTTGTTGGGGAACAATGTGTTAATTTCAGACTGATAGGCCTTTAAATCTGTCAAATCCGCAAGTAATAAAACACTCTTTTCCATGTTTAGTGAAATAAGTATTTTTTTCATCAAATCTGTGCTACATTTTTCAGAACGAAGGTTGACTACTTTCTACAGAGACATTTTCCCACCTCCATATAAATACTTCGCTGCAAACTAAAAATAGTCGGGACCCGCCTTAGTCTGTACTCATCTGAAAATACCTTCTTGTTAGAAAATGGAACCGACATGAATGACAGTCACGTCATGACATAAATGACAAGCCATGCATGTTATGACATAAATGAGATGAGAATTATAGATTTAATGACATGACATGCATGCAAGACATTATGATGACATGTCATGCCATGTATGTCATAATATGATTGGCACAAATGCCATGGTCTGTATGTCAAGCCATGACATGATTCCCATGAATGTATAAAAACTAATGAATGTGATGACATGCACGACATAACATTACCATGACAAGAACTATGTCGACCCAGAAGACCAAGTTGTCTACTAATTTGAGGGAGATGACTACATGCTCGTGTTTGTGGTGCTGTGATTTGTTGCTTTGTCATTCTAGTTTTGTAACCTGACCTTCGCCTCTGATTTTTGCATGCCATCTGTGCTCGAGACAGGCGACACACATAAGATCTTGGCAGCAGAACACCGGGTGGTGGTTGAGTCCGCTCAAACAGCGATAGCAAACCAGCTCTCTAAGGACATTGATTTCGGAGCGCCGGATGGCAACACGCCACCTCCTCATTCCTCCCAAAGCTCGTACCAGACTTTCACAGCCCTTTTCCTCGGTACCTCTTTCCTGGTGCACATAGTATTCAAGTATGACAACAATGCATTGAATTCCGCTATGGCAGCGTAATCACGGCTGGCCAAGACGAGAAGCTGCACCAAGCCGCTAATGCGAATGGCTATAAAAGTACACAAGCTTTCATTTGTGCTGTAGTAATGACGATAAGTCACCAGTTTGTCTTCTAAATGATACCACATGCTGTCATCACTGAGCATTTATTTTCTGCATTTCTTACACATCTTGGCACCTCCATGCCACTCGTTTACAGTCAAACCCCGTTACAACGAACACCACATTAACGAACATTTCAGATTAACGAACTTTCAAGAAATCCCATGCCGACTGCTTATAGTTTCAATGTAAAAATATTTCACTACTACGAACTTCAGAATAACGAACATTTCAGAATAACGATCGTTATTTAATTTCCGTGTCATCTTAACAACACCTCAGTACTACGAACTCATATCCCGAAATGCGAGGATTCTTAGATTTCAGTGTATACGTCACGGCAGTCGGAGCTCTAAGCTAGCAGACGACGCAGCGCGAAGAGCGGGCGCCTTGAAACTTGCTTCCCGCAAAAACCTGAGATGGCGCGAGAGGAGAAAAATGCGGGCGGGGACTTTTTTTTTTTTCCTTCTCCGTTGCGGAGGCAACGACGCACCAGGTTTTGAGAGTGGAAAGGCGGGAGCATGGGCTCGTAAAACCTGAGACGGTGCGGCAGAAGGAAAAAAAAAGTTGTAGTTAACGCTGAAGTGGGCCTTTTCTCTTTTTCCTGTTGCGGAGCCAACGCCGCATCACGTTTTTCTTGCTTGTTTTCTCAGTTGTTCGCGCGCTGTCACCCGTATCAGGCCTGTCCATCTTGTTTTTCTTCTGTTGTGTTAGAAGTGCGTGCCGGCGTTCGCGTTGCCATGAGCTCAACAACTCTAACCACGGCGAAGAAGCGAAAACAGTTTTCTTTGAGCGAGAAAGTAAACATTCTTCGCGAGATAGAAGACGGGAAGAAGCAATCCGAAGTGGCTAAAGAACGTGGAGTGGCGCGGTCGACGATCGCCACGATGCTCAAAGATAAAGAGAAAATCTTGAAGCACCAGCAAGAATCTCAGCTTGCCCCATCAAGGAAGCGACTGCGGCTCGGCGATTACCAGAATATTGACGCAGCAGTGCTAACTTGGTTTAAAGACGTGAGAGCACAGAATGTGCCCGTGTCAGGCCCAATGCTGCAGGAGAAGGCGCGGCAGTTCGCTGCAATTCTTGAGGTCACCTAGGGTGCCTCGATGCGCGCGCCCCCGCTTAGGGTGAGGACATCTGCGTCGTCTGCTACGGCGGCCGCCATTCTCGCTCCCACTGCATGCTCGTTCTCGCGGAGAACGGACTCCTCCGCTTTCCGGCTCCCTATCTCACGCTCGGCAGCGACTGGGGCTAACCCCCTTTCTCCCGCGCTGTTATGCGGAGGGCGTTAAAAGGCTGAATGGGCATTTTTCTTCGTGAACGGAGGCGCGGTAAACAGGATTGCATGGGAAACCTCACTGATGTCCCAATGCAAGTGAGTGAATTTGATCGGTAAGAAAATTCAGCCGACGCGGTCAATGCAACAACGTCTTGGTTCTGCACGCTTTGAAGAAACAGCATCAGCAACGGTAATAAAATATAAAGTCCCCTTTTCGTCTGGTAACAGCCAGATGAATACAAAAGCTGTTACCCAAGCAAACATGAAATCATTTATTCAGTGCTTATGAAAACACACAAAGTTAGAGATTTGTGTTTAATGGGAACGTGAACACTGAACATTATTGCACTTTTTAAAAGTTGACATTTATGTTAAATAGACCGTAATTGATAAAATAGTTGTGATCACTATATATATAGATGCAGACTTCAGACTTTGAAGGAAAAGGCTCGCAGAACTGCAGATTCCAGCTTGCTTACGCAAGGCTGACCCCTGCACAAGTCTTGCTTCCGTGGCCACTAGGATGAGTGCTCGGAATTTGTCGGAGATGAATTCGGAGCCTCACTCTGGCATATGCAGCAGTCAGCATTTTGCTTATTCGTTCTTTGTGAGCCATGCATGTGTTCACTGAGGGTTTGTCTATGCCTTCGAGATAGGCTATCAGAGAACGAAGTGGCGACTTCATGGTGAAAAATTTGCCTGTGCACCATGAGTTGACAGCGGTGAAATGTTCCTCGTAGTTTTTTAAAGTTTTCATGACATCAGCGCTTGGATATACGAGGTTTTGCCCATCCCTGACGTATTCCTTGAGTGCAGTCAGGGAAGCATACTGATCGTCAGGCTTGCCAAGGAGAGCAGCCTTGCACTGCGGACAAGTTATAGATTTCAAAATAAAACCGCCAAGGTAAAACAAGATGCGGCACTCGGTTGACGTGAGCTCTTCAATGAACAGAATTTCCGTGTCGTTGATTTCATCGACTTCGCTTTCTGCACATTCCTTCTTGCTATGTGCAAGCAGATCGACAAGGTATTCGCGGTCGTCAAGTTCGTAGCTTGTTGATCTCGGAGTGTGAAGAAAGTGGCTGACGCTGACGAGTCGGAGTGCACACTTCAAGTCATACGCAGTGGGCACTGGCTTCATGAGCCGCACCACAGAAAAAAGGTTTTCTAGGCAGTCTTGCAACAGCCTGCTCGTGAGGAGGAATTCATACCCTTCACTGCCAAGAAGCACTTCTTGAAGGCGAAGGACAGCCGTTGTCGCAATTAGGACCCCTGCTTGCGATGGCTTCCACTGAGATCCAGTGCCCATTTTCAGTTCTCTGATGGTGTCTGTTGCCGTGCGTAGTGTGTCCAAGGCGGCATGATATTTAGTAATGTTCCTGCGGCTTAGCGCCATGGTGGGATGACGCGATGACATGAGGGCATACCACCTAGAAACGAGGTCCATAAACCACGCTGTTGTTTCGGCCTCTGGCTCAATCACTCCTTCTTTTATTAGGAACCGAATAGCTGGTGGGGCTTCACGGAAGAGCTGGACAGCGACTCCTACTTTCATTTTGGTGAAGTGCCCACAACTAATGTGGGTTTCTGACAAATTTGGTGCTACCTTAAGTTCGTTGGCTGCGTCATAATCCAAGACGGCCTGTACATGCTCCAATTTCACCTTCGAGGCCGTCAGTCCGTTCCTGCTTACTGTAGTATCACTGAGTGTGAAAACTTTTGAGCTTAGAAGCTGTCCTTTCAGGTTCTTAAGGACATGTGCCGGGTCCGAGATGAAAAAAAGTTCCTTCCCTTTTAAGGTTGGGTGAGGTATTGAGCACGAAGTTGTCGAATGGCGGTGGCTCGAAAAGCCAAATTCTCCCCACATAGCGCGGTTTGCTGCACCCATGTCACATGTGATAACACGGACTCTTAGAGAAATCTGGCTGCATATCTGCACTATTTCCAGGACATATGCCTTGAGTACAGAGCCGTCCACGTGCCTACCAGTGAATTCATAGGCTATCACTTGCTTCCATCTCTGGTTTACCCCACCTAGCATAAACACCAAAGCATGATTGGCTGGCTCTTCAGGCTTTGAGGGCAACGTCGTTCCTCCCAGAAGCACGTCTTCGCCACGGTCGAGTTCAAATCCGGGTGCTATCTCCATTTCATCTAAAAAGAGAACGCAGTCTTTCTCCACGTCCTCCATTCCCTCTGCTTTCGACCTCATGACGTCGATCACTTCATGCAGGATACCTGGCAGAAACTTCAGGCCCTGAATTCTTCTTGCTAACGTTCTGCTGGATGGAAGAGGGTAGCCAATCTTTCTGAGTGTTTCATACCCGGTGGTTCCACAAGCAAATTTAATTTTTAGACCTTGCTTTACTGTTTGCGCTGACCACGAATTACCATGATTGTTGTTCCGAGAAAGAGCACGAATTTGGTCTTCATTTAAAAACTTCGTATTTCGTGAGAAATTAGTTGCCTCTTTCTGCAGCTTGCGTACCTGCATCTGTAGTTTTTTGACAGTGTTCTTAGATTCGTTATGATGTTGTCTAAGCTTATTATTGGCTGCTGTGAGATCTGCAATCTTCTTCCTAAGCTCAGCTGCCTCAGAATCGAGGGGTTGGGTCGCAGTAACTATTGCAGTTTCTTGAAGCCGTGCATCCCTGGGGGTCGAAGTAAGTTGCCCATTAGCATTGTTGGTTTCCGTAGCCGCCAATCTCTCATTTATCTCCCCGTCTGACGAAGAATCTGCGGGAGAAAATTCCTGCGTAGTTGAGGGAAGAACGTTTCTCACTTCTCGTGAAGAATTGTGTGCGGCTGCGTCGTCACTGAATAATGCAGGCACGTGTGCATTTCGTTCCCTTGGTGGCCTTCGCTCTTTAGGAAGTTCTGGAAACAGATAAATAAGAAAAAATGCCCATTACATATATTTAAGATTGTGTTAACTAAAAGCAGAATAGAAGGCGCGCCAGAAAATTTAATATGTATGCGCATGAATCGTTTCCTCACATAACTTTTTCAAATGTAGATAATGAGCCGATAAGCAACGTGGTAACAAATACCAGGGTCAGGAGGCATCTCACCTTTGAATGGGAACACCGTTGGTACAGCATTAGGCTTGAGCTTCTTCCACCCATCCGCGCGGTTCTGTTCGAAGCTGCTGGCTTCGAAATGAGCCTGCAGATGAATTTGATATTGAAATTAGCGGCGCATTTCCGGCTCGATAATGAAAACAATGAAGGCAGCACGCAAGAGAACACAGTAGTCCAAATATCAGTCGAATTACTCGAATGAGAGCCTCAATCTGCACATAACATATCCTGTCTATCTCATTCACTGACTTAATCCGCCATCGCAGAACGAAGCGTCGGGTTAACAGGCCAAAGAACAAATTAGTCGAAATATCAGGCGAATTACTCGAATGAGCGCCTCAATCTGCACATAACAACGATCTCTGTTAATCTCATTTACTGACATAATGCGGCGTCGTAGGACGAAGCGTCCGGTTAATAGGCAGCGGAAGCTACCCAACGCCGCACACATGTCAAAAACAACTTCAGAAATCGTGAGTGAATTAATCAAAATTGGTTCCTGGACCATCCATTTGCACAGTAATTGCCACAGCTTATGTGCCCTTGCTTGTCCTCATGCTCTGTGCCTTGATGCAATGTTTGGGCCCAGACCGCAATTCGCTGGCAAGCGCCTAGTAAAGGCAATTACCTTTGAATGAAAAGAAGCGGCGAAAGCACGCGTGGTACGTATTCCCCAGCGGACACGTGTCGTGCAATTTCGGATGCGAACAAGCAAGCGGCAGACAATGGCCTGTACCGCGCTGTAGTGAAACTCATTTACTTTGTTTTAGTGTTTCACGCAGCTTTTTTAAGCCGAGCAAGAAGAATATTGAACGACACTTAGCTGCCCAAACGCAACAAAATACAAATAAATCGCAATAAAAACAGCACTGAACCAACATGTGGCACTTACGCTGCAGACACACGAGGAGTTCGTCGGTTGCCACTTGTCACGCTTGACTCGCACCAGCCACAGAAGCCGCCTTTTTGGGTCCCTTGGAAAATGGAACATCCTCCAACCATTTCTCGAATGGTTGGAGCACTGAGGAACACAACATCCAGGCATTCTACGCCGATGAAAGCCGCGCGAACGCAGCAGCGTTTCGAGGACGCCCGCACAGCAGCGCGGCGAAGTCGACGCGGGCAACGCAATGGCGGAGGGAGCGCGCGAAAACAGGTTTAGGCGGCGCCGGCTGGTTCAAAGGGTGACCTCACCCTAAGCGGGGGCGCGCGCATCGAGGCACCCTAAGGTCACCGGCTTCGAAGCGTCTTCTGGCTGGCTCCACCGTTTTCGCCAACGAAACGGCGTAACCTGGCAGTCTGTGTCCGGCGAGGAGAAGGCAGCAGATGAAGCAGCAGCAGCCACGTGGAGGGAGGAAAGCTTCCACGAAATGGTCAAGTCTTACGCAGCAGCTGATGTTTTTAATGCAGACGAGACGGCCTGCTTTTATCAGCTGCTCCCAGACAAGACAATGCATTTTAAAGGAGAACAATGCAGAGGCAGCAAAAAGTCGAAGCTTCGCGTCACCATGCTGTATTGCTGCAATGCAGATGGCACTGAAAAGTTGAAGCCTCTGGTGATCGGGAGGTTTTCGAAGCCGCGCTGCATGAAAAACGTAGTGTCGCTGCCGTGCCAGTATAGGGCGAATCAGCGTGCCTGGATGACCCGCGAGCTCTTTTCCGAGTGGCTGCTGACGGTAAACGAGAAGATGAGGAAGGAGGGGCGGCACATTTTGATGATTGTGGACAATTGCTCGGCGCACATTGTCAACATACGCCTCACGAATGTGCGGCTCGAGTATCTGCCGCCGAACTGCACATCAGTACTTCAGCCACTGGACCAAGGAATAATAAGGAGCGTGAAGTCGCACTTCCGGAAGCGCCTTGTTCAGCGGCTGCTCATCAACCTGCGCCTGCAGCACTCGACAGCCATCAACGTCCGACAGGCTGCGGAAATGCTGACAGGCGCATGGTGGAGCGTCACGTCCACCACCATCCAAAACTGCTGGAAGAAGGCCGGCCTGACTATCACAGATGGCCAACCACAAACCGATGAACCAGCAGCGGAGGACAGTTCGAGCGAGGTTTGGAGCGAGGTGGCCGAGCAGCTAGCCGTCGATCCTTCAGTCACATTTGACGACTATGTCCAGTGTGACGACGCGACGTGGACCTCAGCGGAGCTTACCACTGATGACATCCTGCAGAGCGTCAATGGTACGGCGACTCAAGATGAGGAATGCAGCGACGACATGGACGATGACGTTGCGGCAGCACCCGAAGACCGCGACGAGTTCGTGTCTGCCGCAGATGCGTTGGACTACTTGCGAAAACTCCGCATATTTATAGGCAAAAGCGGCACAGCGACCGAAGGCGTGCATAAGAATGCGGACGGTCTGGAGTCGTTCGTGCTGCAGAGCCTGTGCTGCGCCCGTCAGAAGACGATCACGGACTATTTCAAATAAATGTGCCTTGTCTAAGATCACGTGTGCATTGTGTGAGAAATGAGTTGAAGGAGGTACCGTTTCAAAGGTAGGATGTTTACGTTACTGAAATGCTATTGTTACGGCTAATTTTTGGGCTTTCACTATAACGATCTTTCAGAATAACGAACATTTTCCCGCGGTCCCCTGAAGTTCGTTATACCGAAATTTCACTGTACATCAATATGATCATTCGTAGAAATGAAGCAATTGTCATTACTGCTGTCTTGCTGCTGTCGTCAAACACATGCATTCTCGCATTAATTCTAGTTCACTGTACTCGCATCACACACACATATAATGGATTTACACAAGCACATTGATCAACCTGGTAACGCTTTGCGAAATACCAGATGATGCTACACAGCCAGCTGCCGCCTGCAACATGCTTCGCATAACGACGATTTCCACAGTGCGTGAGATCAGCAAAATTTTTTTCTAAAAATTTATCTCGCCAAATGTAATCATGATGTGAATGATTATTCACATCATTATGCTGACTCTAACTACAGCCACTCTTGGACGACTGCTAACTTCTCATTGTGCATTAACTAAGCAGGACCATGTAGGCCGCATGTGCACGAGCCACGAAGGAAAGAACTTGACTCTTTGGGATTCGTTTCGAGACTGGTTTATTGTGCAGTAAGCGACTAGAGTGGGGAAAGCAAAGTGGGAAGAGAGAAGTATAAATAATAAGAAGCGTGAGACAGGCACTAAAAGAGGGTGCAGTGGCTACTGTTGGGTTGGCAACATGGAGGCGTGGTGGAAGAGGCAGTCGGGAGCCGGAGCCAGACGGACGGATGCCGTCAGCTAAGTTCTATTTCTATTTTTATTTCTAATCGCAGCGGCGGCAAATCTAAATGGGGATAGGGCCAGCATAGTAACGTAGGTTGCAGAGAATTGGAGCACTGCGAAGCCAGGAGAACAGGGCGATAAAGTAGGTCGTGGCCAACACATAACAATTAGGGCTAAAGGGTTAATAGTTAGGACTAAAAGTGTGCTTTTTTTTTGTGTGTGTGTGTGTTGTCTTTCTTTCTTTTTTTTTCCCCTTTGGTTATTGATTTGGTTATTTTACTAGCTCCCTTTATTCTTCTAGAGATTCCCAGTGGTCTTTACTATAGTTATTTTTTCCCTCGTTTTCACACTGTTAAATAACAGTAGGACAAGAGATTCCATGGGACGGCCGGCTAGAAAAGCCAAAGAGGAAGGTGGAGACCTCGTCCAGTGTGAGAGGTGTGAACGATGGTGTTATTTGGATGAAACGACATTCAAAACCGTGGCGGAGGCGGAAGGGAACGGCTTCGTGTGCAGGCTGTGTCAGATGATTGGGAATTTGGAGAAGCAACTAAAGAATGAAATGGCGAGGACAAAGGAGGAACTCGAGAAAGAAAAAACGAAACGCGCAGAGTTTGAGGAAAGGGTCGAGAGGGAGTGGGCCTCAAGAATGGAGGCTGCAGAACGGAAATGGAGTGAGGAGCGAGAGAAAAGGCAGCAATTGGAAAAACAATTGAAAGAGATGAGAGCGAGAGAAGCGGAGAGGGAGACACAGCAGGAACGGAAGGAAAAGGTAGCAGGAGGATCATCCAGTGGAGCAGAATCGGGGGCGGTCACGTTAACGTGGGGACCGCGGGCGACACAGGTGCAGAGGGATGAGACGACAGGAGGCAGAGAAGGCGAGGAGGCAGGGAAGACCCAGCCGACAGAGACAGGAGGGAGGCAAGATTTGCTTGAAGACCGAAAGGTCTGGGTCGTTGGAAGCTCCAACGTATCGCGAATACAAACAGCACTCCTCAGAACAGTGCAGTATGACAGACGAGTGAAGGTCGAGTGTATGCCGGGGGCTCGATTCGAAGCTGTGGCGGAGAGAGCCAAAAGCAAACTGAAGGAAAACAGTGAGGGAAGAAACCTAGTAATTTTGCATGCTGGGGTGAATGACGTCCTACAGAATAGGGGGCGAATGCTGGGCAGGCAGATTCAAGAGGGAGTCGCAAAATTAAGGGCGACCTCTGAGGCGGTGCACATTGCCCTGTGTACTGTCCCAGAGATCAGGGGACAGGGCCCTTTCATTGAAGAGCAGGTAGTGGCGGCAAATGTAGTGATTAGGGAGTTGGGGCGAGCCCTGAAGTGTGATGTGGTGGAGGTGAACCGAATGATTGGAGGGAAAAACTTCCCCCCTTTCGGCCCGGATGGCATCCACTACACTACACCAGCGGGATGGCAGGTAGGAACGAGGGTGGGTCGTAGGGCTCAGGCTTTTTTGCAGGCGCGCAGGGCGACCCTGCAAGCCAAAACGTAAACAATGAAGGACAGGGGAAGGGGGGCAGGACAGGAGCACGGAGGAGGAAGAGGAAGAAGGCAGTAAATGTAGGGTTCATCAACATGCAGGGGGGAAGAAATCGCATTAAGTGGGACGAAATAGCAGAACAGTTACAAACGGAACATTTTCAGGTATATGGAGTTGCCGAAACCCATTTAAGAGATGAGGAGGAGCCACCATTCATTGCGGGATACACCTGGGTTGGTTGCAACAGAAAAGGGGAAGAACGCAGAGGAGGAGGCCTTGGGGCGCTAGTGAAGGGACAGGACTGGGAAAGAGTAAGAGAGAGCTGCAGTGAGCACATGTGGCTCAAGGGCACCGTAGGGAAAGTTGAGACAATCCTGGGAGTTGTGTATCTGAAAACGGGGAATGGGTCTAAAGAGGAGAATGCAGAACATTTCAAATGTATGGCCAAGGACATCAGGGAGGTAGCTATGAAACGGGAGATAATCATCCTAGGGGACATGAATGCACATTTGGAATACTTTGACGGGGCGACAGATGCAACAGGGCAGATGTTAGCAGATTTTTGTGAGGCTCATGATTTTGTGATAGTTAATACTGAAATTAAATGTGATGGGAAAATAACATGGGAAAGAAATAACACCCACTCGACAATCGACTACTGCCTAATGTCCCACAAGCTGTATGAACGGTTGGGATGTATGGAAATTGATGAGGAAGGTACAAAAAGCCTGGGGAGTGATCACAAACGAATCAAAATCAGTTTTGGAAGGACAGTACCACTGGTAGAAACTAAAGAAAGGAAAGGTATGAGCAAATTGAATGACAGGCAGCTACAAGAAGTGGCGAAAAACATTGAAAGCATGGTATCCAAGCAACCACAAAGGGCATGGACATACGACGAGTTAATAGGTATTTTTAAACGAGAGCTGGAGAAGGGACAGATTAGGAAACTAGGAAGTAAGCAGGGTAAATATAAACCGAAAAGCTGGTGGGACCGAGAAGTTAAGGAAGCTGTAGAGCAACGCAAAGATGCGTGCAGAAAACACAGAGCAGCGAAGAAAAGGGGAGCCACACCAGAAGAGGTGGAGACTAAATGGGAGGAATACCTTGCAATGAAAAGAGAAGCAATGGCATTAATTCAAGCCAAGATAGCAAAAGTTGGGGTACAGTGGATGTTAGAGATACGAAAAAAAGACAGGAATGCCTCTAAGAAATTTTGGGAACACATTAGGCAACAGAATAAGAAGACAGAGGTGGTTCAGCACTCACTGACCACGCCAGATGGAACAAAGGTAGAGGGAGAGGAAGCTCAGGAATATATTAGGTTAACAATAGAGGCAGCATTTGCAGAGCCAGTGGGTAACGAAATGGAAAATAATGACAACAGCAGGACAGAATTAGAGGAGGAGTACAGAAGGATGACAAGTAAGGAATGGGACAGAATTGAACACAAGGTCCCAGTGGGAACAGCGACAGGACCTGACGGCATACCTATGAAATTGATAAGCATATTAGGCCAGAAAAGTAAACTAAAATTACGACAACTTATTGAACAAATAGTAGTAGGGGGAGAGGTTCCACAGGACTGGAAATCAAGCAGAATGTTATTAGTTTACAAAGGTAAGGGAAGCAAGGACAACATTAAATCCTACAGGCCAATAACTATCACATCAGTCATATACAGAGTAGCAATGCAGATGGCGAAGGAGAGAATGGAGGAATGGGCAGAACGAGAAGAAATCTTGGGAGAACTGCAGAATGGATTTAGAAGGAACAGAAGGCTAGATGATAATTTATTTGTTATAACACAGTGCATAGAGATAGCGACAGCCAGGCAGAAACCACTATGGATAGCCTTTTTAGACATTAGAGGAGCTTATGATAATGTAAACCGAGAAAAGTTATGGAGCCAGTTGAGGGAATATGGTCTAGAGAGAAAGATGATAGAGTTTCTACAACAAGTTTATACAGATAATGAGGTAGAGATAACATGGGAGGAGGAAACTACAAAGCCAGCTAAAATAAGAAGCGGTCTCAGACAGGGCTGTCCATTGTCACCTCTGCTTTTTATGATCTACATGAGCCAAATGGAAAAGAGACTAGAACAGAGCACAATAGGAACCGACATAAGCTATATGCTGGAAGGGCAGAAGGTAGTTCAAGTACTAGCAGGACTGATGTATGCAGATGATATAGTACTGCTTGCTAACACCCGAGAAGGACTACAGGAACTAATGAGCATATGTGGAGAGGAGGGAGAAAAATTGGGACTCCAATTCAGTAGAGAGAAGTCTGGGGTAATAGTATACAATGCAGAAAGGGGGGAACCATTGGAAATACAAAGCACTAAGATTGATCATGTTCAAAAATACAAGTATTTGGGCATATGGCTAAACGAGGGCAAAAAGTACTTGGAAGAACAGGAAAAAACTATGATTGAAAAAGTGAAAAGGAACTCGGCTGTAATGAAACACAAGGCACTTTGGAACTATAATAGGTACGAGGTGGTTAGGGGCGTATGGAAAGGGGTTATGGTACCTGGCCTCATTTCGGAAATTCAGTACTGTGCATGAAATCGGAAGTTCAGGCATGCATGGAAACGAGACAGAGAAGTGTAGGCAGGTTGGCCTTAGGAGCACACGGGAACACCCCTAATGAGGGAGTGCAGGGGGACATGGGATGGACGTCATTTGAAGGTAGAGAGGCAATAAGTAAAATAAAATTTGAACAGAGACTCTCAGCACTGGAGGAAAAAAGGTGGGCAGGAAAAGTGTACAAATATCTGTACATGAAAAGTTTGAACACAAAGTGGACACTCCGAACGAGGAAGCTGAGGAATAGATACCTACAGCCGAGGGAGGGGATCCAAAGTGGTTCTAGTGTGGGAAAGGAGGTGAAGGAGACGGAAAGAAAAATGTGGGAAGAAAGAATGCTCGGAAAGCCATCGCTATCAATGTATAGGTCACAAAAACAGGAGATTAAGAGAGAGCTCTTATTTGATAACTCGCGGGGCAGCTCACTATTATTCGAGGCTAGGACGGGGGTTTTGAGGACGAAAACATACAGGGATAAATTTGAAGACGTGGACCTTCGGTGCGCAGCTTGCGGAGCCGAAATGGAGACCACTGAACATATAGTGCTGAGATGTACAGCCCTTCGCCCGACCCTGGCAGAGGGAACAGAGGCAGATATGGAAGGGGCATTAGGTTTTCCCGGGGAACGAGGGCAAATAGACGAGAAAAGAGTGGCAGTAACGAAGGGGAGGCTAGAGGATTGGTGGAGGAAGTCAAGGGATAGATAATAACATAAATCGGGGACAAAATGTTTCCTCTACTGTTTTAGATAGTTATCTTGGGGGGGGAGTAAAAACTAAGTTGAAAAAAAAGAGGATATAAAGATAGGAAAAAAAGAATAATAATAAAATAGGAGGGGGGAGCAAAAGGCTAGGTGGCGCCAGCCGCCGCCCGTTACAAAGGGTATAGCCGCCATCCATCCATCCATCCATCCAACCCTTGTTTGAACGGTTTGGTCAGGCGTCCCCCTCGGCACTCACTGTGACCACATGGCACATTCTCTCTCTCTTCTTCGTAGTAGCATCTTTGCGATCTAATGTGTGTCTCGCTGTCCTCAACGGTCTCAACACATGGTTTTGTGGAAAACATTTCTAAGAGGCAGTATTAGCTCAAGTTCAATTGCAATTTCACTAACATACAAAACCATGTTGTTGCTTTGCTTAACAGCCCACCAATGTGCCAAGCGGGGAGCAACTGTGGCAGCAAACCCCAAGTCTTGTGTTTGTGCACACCATTTTCTCCACCACCTTGAATGGCACTATGTTTAATCATCCACACAAATGCCCAAAGACAGAGGGACAGCCACTGCCCTAGCTCAGTTGGTGCCTACCGGTGGTCAGTTGCTTTTTCTTCCACTTTCATTTCTCTTCACTTTCATTAAGAACATGAAATTCATCAGAAATTTAACTGTCATATAAGTATGTTACAACTAAAAAACTCATCAACCCTAAGCTTTCCTTGATTCTAAATGGTAGGAGCAATACTTGGGGCTCAAGAAAAAATTTGCAGCCAGGATTAGAGGCATATAAAATCTCCATTAGTATTTAAGGCATGGTATAAAACACACCTAATTATTGCTTTTGTGTGTCTTGTTGCATATGACTACACTGAGCTCTCTTTTGATTTTCATCTTACTGGCTGCAGTACATTATTTCTTATGAAGAAACTTTAGGTTAAGGCCAACTATGTGTTCTGTTACGACTGCAAGCCAGGGTAACGGAACTGCTGACAGGCCAAGCATTCCAGTGGGAGGGCGCGTCAACTCTGTGAAGCGGTCAAGAGCCTCTGTTCATACAACTATGGGTTTGCTGAGCGGCTTTTAAGTGGTGATGTTCATCTGAAACAGCAATCGCCGCAAGCAGCCAAAGCTGACCATCACGGAGAGCCAGTAATTACTGCAAGAAGCCAATGTCTGATGACTTCCATAGGAACAGTGTTGACCTGTTTCCCGATTGCCTTGCAATTGCATTGAAGGCAGGTGTGAAGGTGAGCCATAATGGGTGGATTTGTGTGAAAATATGCAACCATATAAGTGGAGCGTGGCACAAAGTTCAACACTCTGATTGGGTCATCATATTTCCTTGCCTAGGGAAGAGAGATGGTATTTATGCAGACATCTTGTGCGTTTAGGGTGTGCTACAACATGTAGTGTGCTTCGATTCAGTCATGTGGACTGCTTAGACATAATGGATTTAGTGTGCTTCCAAAATGATGGAGCTGTGCGCTGTAATGCCAGCTGTAAATGTAATTAAACCCGTTTCTCAACTTCTGAACTCCTGAACTCATCTCACCACCAAGTAACTCTTGGTGACAGAGCTGGATGATGATGCGGGTCCACTTAGTCAGCTTAGTGCGACACCCCGGTAGTAGAGGCCAGCTATTGCATTTCAGTTGCTCCGGCAGCAGAGGCAAATGACCCTCTGCATGACACAAAACTCCGAACCACGAACCCAGAACCAGAGCCCTAACAATTCCAATACATGCAAAATGTAGAAATGCTCTCATCATAGGCAACTGCTGAGCCAATTTTAATTAAACTGGTTCTGTTAAATAGAGAAAGCTGAATTCTACCTAGTACTGGCAGTTTCATTTTGATGTAGGTCTCAAATGAAAATTACTGAAAACTGGTTAAAAAACAAAACAAAGCATGACGTTTACACCAATACCCCAAAAATAGGAAATATTTGTCTAAAAGTTAAACAGTAGTTGAATGAGGGATGTCTCAGGAGATGTTTTGACAAGGACAAAAACAGCTTTTCTTGGCAGCACTTAACACACTTCAGCGTGGAAGAAGAATAAGCAAATAGCATAAGGGAAGAAATTTTGTAAAAAGTGGATGTTGCAATGAAGTTATCCATAGAAAGCATCAGTACACAGTCCTTGTTGATACACCTGTAAACATCACATTTACGTATACCATTTGGTGAACAGGGTGAACAGTTTCTACAACTCTTGAGAGGACATCATGGGCAATGCCTACATGCCCACCACAGCGCTTTTGAGGAATGCTTGAAAGGTGCATCTGATATTTCCATTTCTTCTTGAAAGGTGCATTTCATAAACTTGAAATGTGTGGTTGATATTAAATTATTCTAGCACTTTGCATCTGTAAATGTATGCTGTTATAATTACTCAATGCCAGTCAATTTAGGAAATGTGTGCAATGAGTGCCAAGTTCTGGCTATATTCAGTTGAAATTGAAGCCATACTCACTGGGTAATTGTGGGCTGGTGATACCACCCTGTCTCCTTTCACAGTCCTGCAGTCCAAACATGCCAAAATGTTTAATAAAACAAAACATGCCAAACTGGCACGACATAAATGCTACACTGGCACACAAGATGGTGAACACTGCTTGAATGAGAACAATATTGTTTTAGGTGGACTTAAGCCTTGCATATGCATTTCCATATAGCAAAAATATGGCTCCGAGTAGCATAAGAGAGACAAGACGTTTAATAGCACATCTGATATATTAGAGCACATTGTTGTGTGCTTGTGTGTGCGTGCATGTGCGTGTGGCACAGCCGCTAAACCCCAACCGCGTAGAAAACCCCAGCAGCCCTGCGTCCATGACACTCCGAAGTGGAAGCATACTCTCAGACTCACCGCCACTGCCATCCACGGCATCCAAGCCTTCACAACGGCTCCGCGGCAGGACTGCAGCATCGCCATTTCACAAGCCTTGTCCCTGCTGACTCAACAGCTCAAAACAACTAGATTTGGGTGCGCCACACTCACATTGCTCTCTGAGAACAAAATTCCATGTTCTCATGGTCTTACAGATGACCCAACCACATGGCTCACCATCGCAACTCTGCTGCTCTCAAGCACTCCTAGGCAGAGACTATTAAAAAATCCGTTGGCGATGGCCGTCTTCGAGGATTTGCCCTAGCATGGCAACAACTCCAAGGCAGCACATATACGACATGGCCGATTAGCAGCACGGCCCTGACGGCTGCATTTGCTCCGCTTCCGAGCGCTTATGACGCGCGTTTCATGACAATGTGGTCACACCGTCAAGGCTCCAGCGCGGGCACTGCAACCTACATTTACGACAAGCTGTCCCTATTACAAGCTTGTGACATAACCTGGTCCTCCCTGCCAGCCAGGCAATACATTATTGATAGGATACATGACTCGATGCATGCGGCAGTCCTGTCCCTGCACACACACCACGCCAACATCTCCACTTTTGTACTTCAGGCGGTGGAGTTACAAGACACTTCTATTCGGCGCTTGTCACAGGAGGTGGCTACACCGAGATATGGCTGCTATACGTGTGGGCAATCTGGCCGTGGATATAACTGCCCCCAACACCAACATCCATCCATGCAATATCAAACACGCCCACTTCCAACACTCATGGTCCACGTCAACGGCATCGGAGAACTGACGACACTTGTCGATACTGGAGCACAGCGTACGGCGCTGCTTCGACGCCACACCCCAGAAACTCTCCAGCCTTGGAATGAGGCTCCCCTAAGGGGCTTCAGTGGTGACATACTACCGGTCAGTGCCCTGAACCTCCAGCTCCAAACTGAAGCCAGCACCAAGTTCTTGGACTCGGTGCCTGTCTTCAAAGACCTGCTCGCAGATATAATTTTAGGAGCCGACCACTTTGTTTCAGGAGGAATGCGGCTCAGTGTGGAAGGAAGCAGCATCAGCCTCCGTTCCATGGCTCTGAGTACGCCTCCAGCTCCAGCTTCACAGGGTGAGCTGACAACGCTACTTACACTCTTCGCTACACTATATATATATATATATATAAAGGATGTTAGAGCCACTTACAACATCCACATATCCTCCACTTGTGATACAGAATGCAAAATTGTGAGAAGTTTGTTCTTTTCACTTCCTTCAAAAGAATGTTTAGTGATGGCCTTTTGAGCATGTACACCATATCGGCCATCTCAGGTAATGTGTCTGCAAATACATGTAAGACTACAGCGCGCTCATACTTTAACATCAAAATACTTGCAGCAACAAGGCCTGCAACATGTTAATGGCAGAATGTGCTGCCCTTGCACCTACAAGGAAAACAATGAGGCAATACACCATCCTCACTGATGGATCCCAACTGTCACACACCACTGCGTGGCACCTAGGTGGCGTTATTGGCTGGCAGCCTTATCGAAGTCCATATACGAAGCATTCCCATTTCATACATGTTCTATGTGTTGTAGTTGAATCAACATGGGGCCCTTTAAAATAGTCTTCTCTAGCTATCCCAGGCAATATGTTGGGGAGTACACCATAGCATGCCAATGCTTCCAAGTATGCATGCTCGACTTGCCTGGTATTATTTGACAGCCTTCATGCTTAAGTAAGATTAATGACAGCAGCTGTTTATGCTTAATAAAGGTATTATCTAAATGTCATAAGTTTTGTAAGTAAAAAAGGTATTGCAGACTTCACCTCTCTGGCTGTCCTTTCAAGAAGTTCACCTTTTCGTTGCTTTGATTTCTTAATGGCTTCGTTGCGGGCAATTTCCTGAAAAAAAAAAAATGGTTCTGGTCAGTACACATTAGTGAAGATGTTGCTCTTACTTAAAGCCAGCAAGGGGTACCCTCAGAAATAGAGGAAACAACGACCATCACTCACTGTGCTAGTCTTGATCCACTCGCACGAGTATCCGAAGTGATAATGAACTTCCATGCTTTAGTGTTTTCCATGCAAGTGCATCTCGTATAGATGAACACTGGCTACAGCAGAGGCTGGTTAAAATTGTACCTACACAGCTAGGCATAACTTCTTTAAACTCTTTAGTCTCAATTTAAAGGCAGAACATATGAAGAACAAAAGCATTCTCCACTACTTATACACGAGGAAGATCTAAATGCAAAGTGACTACATCAGAAAATTTTTTTCACTGTTTTTTTTCAAGCCCACAAGCACACTTTTAAATTCTGAACGAATCGATACAGATAAACGAATCTGCATGTTGAAAGAAATGCTAAGGCATAAGCTTAAAATGTGACATGCATGCTAATTATTTAAGACTAATTATGTAATTACGTGGAATGCAAAAATTATCTGTGTATCTCCAAGTGACGGCAAACATTACATTGGTTCTTTCCTGCTACATAGCATTTGCATATTTTTACATTTTGGTATGTGATAGCTGGACACCTTGTATACAGTACCTTGTATACGGTAGTTCCAGCAAAGAGAGCACAAACATGGTTGAGGGTCTAATGCATTTATTTCATTTCATTTCCTTCATTGATACTGTCAGTCCCAGAGGGATTACAACAGGAGTGGGATAGCACAAATTTGAACATAATACAAAGTACAAAATGCAAAGATAGGCAGATATTCAACTGAAAATAAATGTACGTACAGACGTTGGAAAGTACAATCTCTAGGCACAAAACAACAGAACATCATAAAGGCTAAAAAATGTCAGTTCATACAGGCAATACAGTCCTAATGCTCAGTCTCAGTAGCAAATACAATATTCTCAATATTACGAAGGTATTCGGTCAATGTGGAAGATGAAACAGCGGAGTCTGGGAGAGTGTTCTGTAGGAATTGGAGGCGATCCTACCGCTGTCACCAGTTGTAGGAGTTGAGGAGGACGTCGGGATGAAACACTTGGGAAGGTTTATTTTACATTATATACAGTGAGATGTCAATGAACAGTCTTAGAGTCATTACGGGCCGGCAGCAACTCGGACGCTGCGGCCCATCGCAAGAAGTTCGAGAGAGGTGAATCGGGGAATGCTCTAGGAATGCTCCTTGCTGCTCCCGATCTCTCTTTTAAGCCCTTCGATGTCTGGAAGACGCGTCATGTTCGGCCAATGGGAGAGTCCGTTCAGATGACGCCATTTTCGGCCAATGATAGGCGCCCGTGTGGTGGTGTCACACCCGGCGGCTCCCTGCGGTCTTGCCTTGCTGACTTGCAATGCACTCTTCAAAGGAGGACGGGGGCGACGCTTGGGCCCCAATTGTCCGAGGGCCCCCTACTCCCGGCGGTATGGCCTCGCTGGCTTGCAAATGCCTTCAGACTGGGATACATAGCGCAAAAAAATTACACAGGGACAAGCAGAACACAGGACGAGCGCTAACTTTCAACAAATGATTTATTGCAGCTGGTGAGTATATATATACTCACTGGGACGCCACTACAATAGAGCAGACTGAAGGGAAGGAGGAAAAGACAGTCATGTGACTACTATGCCCAAAAATTCAAGCTCTTTCCTTGATAAAAATATAGACGGCGTGCTAACGCACTCTTCACCTGCTCTGGCTATCTCAGCTGCTTCCACAATTTCCCTCGTAATCTTATTCCTGTGGCGATAGACAACAACGGTTCGTTCGAAAAGCGGGAAGCATGGAGCGTTCGCGTCACACTTTCTACAATGGGCAGCTAGATGCCCATCTATTGCAATGCTCTCCACTTTGTTGCTATGCTCCGCCAGACGCACGTTTAAACATCTGCCCGTCTGGCCCACGTAGTACTTCCCACACGAGAGTGGGATCTTATACACAACATTGCGGGTGCATGCAACAAAAGGATCTTTGTGCGCGGTAGCGCAACCAGGCTTTGGTTTCCTCATGGGACAGCTCATCACACTCAACCTCAAGAGTTTGTTAGGTGCTGTAAACACAACGTTTACACCAGAACGTTGCCCGACCTTTTTTAGGTTGTGGGAAACCTTATGAAAGTAGGGAATTACCGCCACTTTACGTTTTTCCCTTTCTTCTTTCCTTTCTCTTACGTAGTCCGCTCTCTGCTCATCGCTCATGCGTGAAGTTAGTTTCTTTTGACGATGCAGGCCTTCAGCAACCGAGATAATGATATGTTTCGGATAGTTCGCTGCTTCCAGACGAGCCACCTGCTTACCAAGGCCTTCATCTAGTAAGTGAGCACATGACTTAGATAGAGCGCATGACAGGAAAGAACGTACAATGCTTCTTTTTACGAGTTTAGAGTGTGCAGAACTGTACCTCAAGGGCGGCTTGTTAGCTCTGGGCTCATATACCCAGAGCTAACACGTGGGCCAGACGGGCAGATGTTTAAACGTGCGTCTGGCGGAGCATAGCAACAAAGTGGAGAGCATTGCAATAGATGGGCATCTAGCTGCCCATTGTAGAAAGTGTGACGCGAACGCTCCATGCTTCCCGCTTTTCGAACGAACCGTTGTTGTCTATCGCCACAGGAATAAGATTACGAGGGAAATTGTGGAAGCAGCTGAGATAGCCAGAGCAGGTGAAGAGTGCGTTAGCACGCCGTCTATATTTTTATCAAGGAAAGAGCTTGAATTTTTGGGCATAGTAGTCACATGACTGTCTTTTCCTCCTTCCCTTCAGTCTGCTCTATTGTAGTGGCGTCCCAGTGAGTATATATATACTCACCAGCTGCAATAAATCATTTGTTGAAAGTTAGCGCTCGTCCTGTGTTCTGCTTGTCCCTGTGTAATTTTTTTTTTGCGCTATGTATCCCAGTCTGAATGCATACCACCAACACGCCCAAACTTCTTCCCTGCTAAAATTGCAAATGCCCTCTTCAAAGGCGGCCGGGGCGACGCTGCCAGGCCTTCCCGGTACATCACAGCCGTCTGGCTTCGGGACTCGCGTTACCTGGAACAGTGCCGGGCTATCCCCTCGCTTTCTGGAAGAGTCAAGCAGTGAATAGCTCCACCGGCTGTGGGGCCCGCCAACTTGTTTGCACGTGTCGTGCCTCAGGAATGTGGCATCCGTGCTCCTGCATTCCTTACTTAGTAGTGGTGCGATTCGATGTGGTCTGGGGAACTCGAAGTAGCCTCAGGAAAGGGTTCCGTATCTAACAGTTCCAATCTTTCCGAAGTAGCAGGGAAAATAACTGAACTTAAAGTAGTCAGTTCTTAAAACCGGTAATGGAATAAACTTACTGTGGCGATGTCTAGATGTTTCGTTAGTTTTGATTTTGAAATACTCCGATTTGTCTATCTTGATGTAGTTGTAGATAATAGGGTAAAGAAATTTCAATCTTTTACACCTGCTTCTTGCTTCAAGAGCTGGTAGTTGAGCTTGTTCGCACAGATGGGTTGGGGAATAGATGTGGCAATATTTATTGAATATAAATCTTGAGGCAAGGCATTGAATCTTTTCAAGCTTAAGGCAGTTAATAGCTGTGTAAGGGTCCCATACTATTTTTGCATATTCTATTACTGACCTTACAAGAGATTTGTATGCGAGCCTCTTTACATCGGGAGTAGCACTGTGCATGGTGGGTCTCAAGCACCTCAGAGATTTGGAAGCTTTCGAGACTACCGTATCTATATGGGTATTCCATCATAGGTCTGATGTAAATATTACTCGTAGATATTTATATTGATTCACTCGTTCAAGTGCATGCCCATTAATTTGATAATTATAATTAAGAATATTTGTCTTCCTATTATGGTCATGAACACCGACTTTTTAAGGTTTAACTCCATCTTCCATTCCTGACACCATTTCATTATTTCTTGAAGGTTAGTATTTAATTCACTCTGATCTTGGATTGAATTTATTTTATTGTAGATCACGCAGTCATCCGTGAAGAGTCTTAATGTCACAGAAATAGTTTTTTGTGTATCATTAATAAAGATTAAAAATCAAAGCGGACCTACAACACTACCTTGTGGTACCCCAGAGACGACGGGTAGAGTGCTAAACTGGTAACCCCCAAAATCTACATATTGTTCACAAAAATAAATGTACGAGAAGAACCATTTCGTAAGATTTTGATTTTTGAAGACAGTATTAAACTTATGTACCAGTTTCACAGGGTGTCTACCAAGTTGACATTTCCAAATTCCATGAGTTTTCCAGGTTTTCCCTGAGCACTTTTGCGAAATTCCCTGAATGAGTCAGATCTTTGTTTTATGTCAAGACAGGCTGACACCACGTTGCCCGATGCTGTCACTTTCTAGTAAGCATGCTGAAACAAAAAAAATGACTTAATCCAGTTTGAATAGTAAGGAGTAATATATGTTTTATTTAAAAAGAAAACGGAAGGTGTTAGTAAAATGCACAGCGAAAGAAATGGTAAAGCCCATTCCAAATTGAGTCGAACATTTTCAAATACGAATGAAAAGGAGATGCATACATAAGTAAATATTTTTTTAATATCAGCTATTTCTATCAACTGATAGCAAGCTCATCTGTATGAGGTCCTGAACTTTGTCACAACTAAGGTTCTCTCTCAGCAGCTGGGAAGTCAACCTCAACTGTCCTGACATACTCTCAGCCCGTACACAACATCTCAGTGTTGGGTTTCACTGCGTAAACAATTTATTTTGGTTTGGATGAGGGACACCTGTGTCTCAGCATCAGCCATCACTTAGTTTTTTTAGCTCAAGCTCCTTCAAAAGGTGACGGCACCCTTCCTTTCCCGTTAATTCCTCAGTGCGTCGGTCCTTTCTGTTCTCATCCTCCTTCTACCACGCTTTCACCACATGGATCATCTGAAGCATCCTCTTGGTGAGTTGTACAGTCAACATTTGATTTCTTGGACTTCCGAGGGGCCGCAAAAAAAAAAATTGAAAAAAACGGGCAGTCTGAAAAAAATTAATGCATGTCTTTAACTGCCTTTAAGGGCTAAAATTACCACAGGCACGTCTCAAAAAGCTCTGAAGGCCTGCCAGTACGCTTTTTAGGCATATCAGGGCTTGTACTGTGACAGAAGACGACGTGCACGCATGTGTAATTAAGTAATGTATACTGTGTCCCGCGACAATTGCCCCCTTCCCAAGCTTGTTATGCTTCACCGCCTAACACTACGGTACCGAGGCGAAGCTAACTTTCGCAAACTGGCATTACGCAACGCGCTGTGCTCTGCGAGCTTCAAAGCCAATCGCTAGGATTACAAAGGCGGAGTCGGTGCCATTGGTTATAGCGGCGAATTCTTTCAATGAAAAACACGGCACCGGACGGCAAGAAGCTTAATAGCGAACATAGAAGCAGCTAGGCCTGACGTTGCCGCGGTGGTGGTTACGGATTTGCGGATTTGCCTGCGAGAGTGCCGGTTCGAGGCGGCGAGATAATCAAAATAGCGGCGGTGGCGGCTTTGATTAATGCCCTTTCAGACCTGCAGTCGGGGCAATATACATTGACTATATGGAGTACGTGGTGGTGCCGCAAAACCGTGCAAATTATCGGGCATGTCCGAAAAATCGGGCGTCTAGAAAATCGGTCGTTAACTACTCTGGCAATACATCGTGCCGATGACACGGCGTCAATAATGATTCGTTGCGATTCCTCTGTTACTGGAGCCAGCATTAACACGACTTTCGTTCCCTTTCAATAAAGTTACAGCTAATTTTCCCTGATGGAAGCACAAATTCCCTGAGTTTTCCCTGAGTTTTTTCAGACTGTTCAAATTCCCTGAGAATTCCCGGTTTTCCCGGTTGGTAGACACCCTGATTTCAGGTGCGACACCTAATCAAACGCTTTTGCGAAATCCAGATATATAATGTCGGTTTGACCATGTGAAGTTATTGTTTCAGAAAGATTGTAAACTATTTCTAAAAGTTGGGTAACTGCAGAAAGCCCCTTTCGAAATCCATGGTGATGACAGTAAAGAAGGTTATGCTGATCCAGGTAGTGCAGAAGATGTTTTGATATGATGTGTTGAAGTAATTAACTTAGAAGTTTGACTGGTGAGGGAAATTGGTCTGTAATTGTTAATAGATTTTTTACTGCTTTTGTGAACAGGTATGACTTTTGCTCGCTTCCAAGCACCAGGAAAACATCCACTACTAATAGATGACTGAAATATTTTTATCAGATATTTAGAAACCCATTCAGCGTACCTGTACAAAAACTTGTTTGGGATGCCGTCCGGGCCTAGGCTCTTTTTGATGTCAACATACGTTCAGAACACCTTGTTCATCAATTTCTAAATCGAGGATAGGCAGTTTTGGATTTTCATCAATAAAAGGTGGTAATACACCATCGTCATGTGTGAACACAGATGAAAAATAAGAGATAAAATTTTGAGCAAGTTATTCTTCTCCAGCAAAGTGCAGAACAGTTGACGGATTAATGTAACGCCAAAATTTAGCAGGGGTCTCACGAAGGAACTTTTTTAGTGTTACGTTATAAAACCTTTCCTTGTGCCCTTGAATTCCTGTAGCTTCAATTCCGTGCTCATACAGGCAATGCAGATTTTCTTTTCAGGATCAGGGTTTAGTGAAGCCACCTTCCTTTTACGTTTTAGTCTCCGTTTAACATGAAGTATATCTCCAGTGATCCAAGGACTTCATTTATTAATATGTTTAGTTTTTTTGGAATAAACTGGTTAATGCACTGTGCTGTCAGTTCAGAACAAAAGTTCCATAATCGGTCTGTACTCGCACCAGAGTCGTAAAGCTGCATAAAACCAGACAGCGAATACTTAAGACAGTCTATTACCACAACATCATCAGCAGCTCTAAAACTAGGGAAAGTTGTGAGGGAATTAGTATTCTTTATTTCTGGTGATGCGTCCAACGACAATAAAACCATTATGTGATCCTACAATCTGTCTAATTTCGCACACTCAGTTGGATGACTTTAGGCACTCAGATACAAAGATCAAATCGAGAATGGATGATGTCGTAGGACATATCCTTGTGTAGTCGGTTACAACGTGAAATAACTTCTGATGAAAGGCAAGATCTAGCAACTGTTCGCAACTAGGCACCTCTCGTGTGCCAGGCAATTTTGAAGGCCAGTCAATCCCAAGCAGATTAAAATCCCCAAGCAGGATAATCTTACTGTCATGAGGTAGATGCGCATCTATAAAATATCGCAACTTTGCCAGTATGTCCACCGGTGATTTTGGGGCTCTGTAGGCAGCACCAATAAAAACTTAGTGGTTACATAACTTTGTCTTAATCAACAGTACTTTAGTGCCATATACGCCTGGCAAAGTAGACAATGCTAGGTTATTATGCGAAGCATATTAACGTAGGTTTCGGGCCTTCGCGCGACGCCCGGCGGTGGCCACCATTGACCCTGAAGTGGGGTCACGTGACATGACGTCACGTGATGACGTCACACAGGCTGGCTGCAGATGGGGCCTCATATTGCCCCGTCGGTCGCCTCCCGGCGGTGGCCACCATTGACCTTCAAGTGACCTTCAAGTAGGTCACGTGACATGACGTCATGTGATGACGTCATGATGTGAGATCACATGATGTGACGTCACACCGGCTGCAGATGGGGCCTCATATCGCGCTGTCGGACGTCGCCCGGCGGAGGCCTCCACGCTTCGGTTCGCGCCGTCACGCGCGACGTGGCGGCAGCACCACCATCGCTGCATCACGTGATATGTGACGTCACGCCAGGGATGAAGCGGCGCGCGCCGGCCGTCGCGTCAGTCTCTGTGCCCGCAACCGCGCCAGCGTCTTTGCGCCGGGCGTGTATGTGGTCAAGATGCCTCCAAACGCTAACGATACGCTAAGGTTAAGCCCAGTGGATGCTTCGCATCCACTGGGCTTAACCTTGATAAGCCTCCAATTTTTTTTTTTATTATAATCACAAAGTCCTCCACCTTTATCTTCTCGATCTTTTCTGACTATTCTATAGTTGGGAGGAGTAATTTCGGTATATAAGATATTATCCTTATGAAGCCACGTTTCAGTGAATACCAATATGTCAGGTTCGTGTTCTAAGAGTATGCTTTCTAACTCAACCCATTTATTTAGTTCACTTCTGACGTTCACGTTTATAATCTTAAATTGTTGAGAAGGGGGTTTTTCAAGTATAATTGATTTTCTCAGAATAGGCATGGCACCTGTAACTTGCATTAGTAGTTCCATTCCAGGCATACATGACATTATTCATCTTCAGCTTATCAAGCACAAGCTTCACCTTCACTGCCCCTTGTCTTTTGTCTGCTCTGTTGAATTTCAGAGGTGTTTCCATATTTGAAGCACTCTTTTAGAGTAATCCTCTGAAATACTGATTTCCTGTCCTTTCAATTTGAAGCAATTTTCCAAGATACTCATTTTCTCCCTTTAAAACTTCTTTCTGGGCGAGTTGGTGCATACTTGACATAAAAACTGTTTACAGCGCAAACACATGCAACCACAAAGTAAGGGACAGGACACAAGCCCTTCTATATCGCTTTTTGCGGCAGAGCTTCATTTTTTGGAAGCGGCTGCTTTCTGATTTTACTTGTATCTTAGTATCCCTCGTCTTTTGTTAGTTTGTCTAGTTTTTTTCGTTTTCTTGTTTCTTCGCGCCTGAATGCGTTGACTGCTGGCACGTTCGTTTATCGATGCGCATCGTCATTTTTTCCCCGATTGTATCACTCCCTTCCCCTTTCACTTCTGCCTTTCCCCTTATATAAGGCACCCGTCTTCCGTTAATAAAAGTTAGTTGACAGTCCAGCGCTTGTGTCCTGTCCCTTACTTTGTGGTTGCATGTGTTTGCGCTGTAAACAGTTTTTATGTCATTTTCTCCCTGAAGCCTCCAATCTTAATGGTAAGTGGGCAAGCTTTATCGTGAGACTTCTTACCTAGGCAGTGTATTCTTCCTATCATTATTTTCTGTCCCAGCACTGCCCCAAAAATATCATTGTTGACCTTTCTTAATAGAAGTTTTTAATTTCCACTTTATTCTTCCTGTATTCCTCGTACGATCAGATTGTTACGCCGGGACTGATTTTCCAAATTATCAAGTTGTTTAGACAGCGTAACAATTTCTGACTTGTAGTCATTCACAGAAGTTTCAGTCTTTGGAAGCCTTATTTGACTTTCATCTAAGACCTCAAGCTTGTTTTCAATGGCTGCCAACCTGGTCTGCATTTGCAACATACCCGCTTCAGACGATGTCTGTTTTTGTATTAGAATAATTTTTTCCAAGATATCTTTCTGGGTTTGAAGAATTTCATTTAGCACCGTTTCCGTAAGGGGTCCTGGGTTTTCCTCAACATCTCCCGAAAGCAACAGGTATGCCATTGAAAACACTTCAGCAGTATATGTGGACACAGCAACACTACAATACATAGGTAGTCACCATAAAATCTGTCTTTTATCACTAACCTGCACATACTAAGGTATATGAGGCATCATCATCACGGCAGGGTTGCCGTGTCTACTGAAGCTCGATGATGTTGCCTGTAGATTTCTATCCGGCAGGCTTGGTGTGATAGCATGACATCATCATGCCCGATGAAGGTGCGTAGAGATGTCCACGAGGTGCTGATATGTCAGGTAAGGGGCATATTTGGTGGCGTTGATAGTTAATCCAGGATGCTGCCACTGCAGTGTGCCGATTTCGGATGGAAAACATAGCATCCGTCATTTTCCATAGCCAACGGTGTGCCCGACACAAGAAGCAGGATCTTTGCGTAGACCCACACATACAAAGGTATATGAGGCATCATCATCATGGCAGGGTTGCCGTGTCCACACAGAGAATTAGGCAAAGATGTCATGGTATCCATCAGTGCTAGAGTGGAGACAGATGTGACCATCCCACCATCCCAGCTTCAAGAATGCAGGAGAGGCTGTACCACGAAAAACATGTTGCACCTTCTTTCCGCAGATCTTTTATGCAGGCACTTCAGTCAAGATCGACAGGTGCCAAAGACAGCAGCTCACAGCACACACAACTCCACACACCAATCAAGCACGCTGCTGCCATGACTCAAAAAGCACAGTAAGGCCAAGTTTAGAAAAGCCAAGGAATACAATATCAGAGTGCAGAAGCAATGCAGTACAAAAGGCAAAACATATTGTCAGGTGGCCATTTGCGTCTATTACATCTAAATGATGTTTATTCATTTTGGTGTCTACTTCAACAATGTGCTTTTAACAAAATGATGAGTGCAACTTAATTATAAAATGGATGGAAGTAATAATTATGAAATATGGGTACATAATCTCTTAAATGGAAGCAGTCAGCAAAGCTTTCCAGCCTTAGGTCAATATGTATTTTTTGTGCTGTTGTACTTTGTCTATTTTTTGTGCTGTTGTCTTTATTGTCCCAAAGCAATACAGGGGCTAAATGCGTGTACATATACATCCCTGGAAGTAAATAAACGAAATGAGAGAGACAGATGGAATAATTGTTACGTTCAGCCAGCAGAGGCAGTGACCTTCTAGCCTCTCCTGCACCACGGTGATGAATCACTTCTTGAAGCTAACAATGTGTCACCTTGGATAGACCTGCATTGACAACAAGGTTTGACACATCTTGTGGATCGAGTTTTCATTGATGGTTCACTGTCGCCATCGCCGACAATAGGAGCAAGAAACTGCTGGAAAAGGGTGTTCTACGCCATTCCCTCATGGACTCCGGTAACCGCTACGGTCAACCAAGACGCGCCAGTTTGAGTCAAACGTGACAATACCTGTCTACGAAGCTCGCCTCCTTTCTTCGTGTTTAGGGGAAAAAATGTGCAGGAGTGTTTATGCGCACCCTCGGTCTCAAGGCGGACCCATCGGCGACTCTGGACACTCCAGTTGGAGGAAGGTGTGACGGCAGAATTCCCTAACCCAAGGATCTAGGGAGGACCAAAGGGATTTCAGCGGACTGTTAAAGGGACCCTGAAACGCTTTTGTCGATTTTCTACAAACGTACTGAGTCGTTAGAGTAGGTCCTTCTGATCATTAATTGACACATCTAAGTGCTCTGCGTAAAGCGTGTAATTTATTATAAGGTTTTAAAAATGCACATTGCTGCCGATCGCAGCGCACTGCTCGGCGGAATTATAAGCCGCCCCTACCCATATGACCGAAATCACCCATATTACGTCAGTGGGGCGAGCTATCTGATTGGCTGACCAGGGCGCGTGATCGATAATTTTTCCAACTTTATGGTAAACAAATGATCTTCGTAATAGTTGGAATGTTAGTTAATTTGTTTTTATGAAAAGAAAGTAACATAAAGCGAATGCACAAGAACAATTTTTCAGTACACTTAAGCACTTCCGGCACAGAGCTAGTGTCGTCTGCTTGTGTTACAACGTACTCCATTTTGACAAGAGCTCTGCGGTCAGAGTCGGTCTGTCTTTTTGTGAGCACTATGATTCGACTTTGTTGCCTTGTGGACTGCAAACGTAGCGACTGGCAATATGTCAAGCTGCGACATCGTGTCCCTCTGCAAGGCAGCGTACGAGCGAACTGGCTGCTGCGCATCGGGCTGCCGCTATTCGATCGGCGCCAGGACTCCCGCGTTTGTGGCCGTCACTTTACACCGGAAGATTACTAACGCAATAGCGTTTCGCGAGTCCGGTATTAGGGCAAACGCAAGCGCAAGGGGACAGGGTCTGGCCGGTTGACTGTGCCGTAACGGGATGAGCCACGAGATGAGCAGAAGGGAAAATGTGAATGCCTGCACGGTGCAGCCACCTGGTGGCATGGAGCTCAACCATACGCAGTAGCAGCAACGAAGCGTATTCTTTGCTGCTGGTGCGTATTTCTCGCAGGAGTGTAATCATCAACACGTTCTTTTTTTCATTTTTCATTTATTTACCCTAAAGGCCCAGCTTGGGCATTACATAGGGGGGGAGAACAATTGATATACAATATAGATTGTAAGTCGACTATCCTTATATGAAGTAGTACATGCTATACAACCTTTACATCACTTCTAATTCGACAACATCATAAGCCAATAATTATTAAATTATACAAACAATAATATGACATCTGAAGAAAGGCTGGAAGAAATGTTAATGTTATTAATTCACGAATGTTTCATTAAGTGCTTGTTTGAATATAATATGGTCAGTTATTTCAGCTATATTACTTGGGAGATGATTCCATTCCGAAATGGCTAAGTGGAGACACGAAAACTGCAGTAGTTTAGTACGTGCAAATGGTTGTTCGACCTTAAATTCGTGATCAATTCGTGAGAATTTTCTTTTGGCTGGTAAGATGTGTGCCTAGGAAAATATATTTGGGTTATGAAAAAGCTGGTGGAAGAATGTTAGCCGAGATATCTTTCTTCTAGTCTGCAATGGGATGAGTCCTAGGTCATGTTTTATTTTGGTGATACTTGAATGTTGTGAATAGTTACCTGTAATAAATCGCGCTGCCTTGTTCTGAAAAGATTCTAATTTGTTAATAAGATGCGTTTGGTGCGGGTTCCATATAAATGAGGCATACTCAATCTTTGAACGAAGTACGGTGGTATATGCAAGAAGTTTAGTATCACTATTAGCCTGACGAAGCATTCGACGAATGAAGCCAAGAGATTTGCATGCAGCGAAAACAATACAACCCACGTGATTATGCCAAGACAAAGTCGGAGAAAGATGAACACCTAGATATTTAAATGATTCTGTAGTTTCTAGAGCCTTAGGATTAAGAAAGTATGTGTGTTTCGTAATTTCACTGCAAGTAGTAAATCTCATAAGTTTAGTTTTCGAGGTATTTACGCTCATTTGCCAGTCTGAGCACCATCTTTCAATCCTGTTCAAGTCATTTTGTAATTTATCACAATCACCCTTACATTTTAATGGCCGATACAGAACGCAATCGTCGGCATATAACCGGATTTCTGAGTCTATACCCTGATGAATATCATTTATATAAATTAAAAATAGAGTGTGTCCCAAAACGGAACCTTGAGGCACACCGGACTGAACAGGTTGAAATGAAGAACGGACATTATTGATTACGACAGCTTGTCGTCTGTTACTTAAATATTCTTTAACCCAGTTTGTTACTTTTTCGTCAACATTAATCAGTTTCATTTTATATATGAGGCGGTTATGAGCCGCACGGTCAAAGGCTTTAGCAAAATCTATAAATATGGCGTCAGTTTGTGTAAGTTCGTGAAGGTTAAGGTGAATGTCTGTAGTTAGTTCAAGAAGCTGGGATTCACATGACCGGCCTCGTTGAAAACCATGCTGGTTTGCAAAAAGAATGTGGTTGCTAGCCATGTACTGCATAATTTGAGAAGATAATACGTGTTCAAATAGTTTGCATACAACAGACGTAAGGGATATAGGCCTATAGTTTGTTAGCTTGTTTTTGTCGCCGGTTTTATATATTGGTATGACATGTGCCAATTTCCAGTCGTCTGGAATTTCGGCGGTGTCGAGAGACTGTTGAAACAATAGTGTAAGTACAAGAGCAGAATAGTGCCTTGTCATTTTTAGTAGCTTAGTACAAATACCGTCAGGACCTGGACTAGAAAACGAAGGTAAACGCTCAATAGCTTTCACAATACCGTCACTTGTCACAGTTACACATTCCATAAATGGAGAACTATCAGAAAAATGTCTTGACTTATCTAGGGGCTTTTCGTCACTAAATACACTACAAAAGAATAAATTAAACCATTCAGCAACATCCATGACATCAATTGCAGCACCAGACTCAGTGTCAAAAACAGGTAACTCTTTTGTAGGTGCGGGAGAAATGACTCTCCAAAATTTTTTTGGATCTGTTTTTAGAAATTGCGAAACATCCTGGTTGAAAAACTTATATTTGGCAGCCTCAATATGTAATTCACATTCTTTAGAAAACGATAAATATTCTGACCTAGCTTCAACAGATTTTGCGCTTCTTGCCTTTCGAAACAAACGTTTCTTTTTATTCAGATATCGCTTAATCTCGCGAGTAAACCATGGCTTGTCTGCTGTTTCATAGATCCATTTTTTTGGAATGTATTTCTCCCGGAGTCTTAACAACTCGTCACGAAAGCGAATCCAGTTATCTTGCAGCGAACAGTTTTCATACGTTTGCACGAATGACAGGTAAAATTGAAAAAGCTCAGAGTTGAAGCTTTCGGGATCTGCTTTAGAATAGTCATAAATCTTCTTTTTTTGTCGCGGTGTCTTCACGGTCTGCATTTTAAAGGTACAATGTATGACACGATGGTCACTGATATACTCTAGTACATCCACGGTAGCACGTTCGGGGTGTGTTGTTAGAAGCAGATCAAGAATAGCATTGTTCCGCGTAGGGATTTCGACAAGTTGAGACAACTGAAAATATTCTAAAAGGTCAACAAAATCTGCACAATCGCGTATCTGGCGCGTGCTAGGGAATTTTAAAGCAGACCACTCTATGCTTGGAAAGTTAAAATCGCCAGCCAAAATTATGGGAGAGTTATTGTATTCGGATTGGATGGAGCCTAATACAGATTGCAGTTCCTCAGAAAAATGTTGTAGAAAGTCAGGTGGCCTGTAGCATGCTCCAATAACCAAAGTTACAGCTGGTAAATAGCATGCAACCCAAATAATTTCAAGAATGCTGTCAGTAGGTATGTGTTTTACCTTTATATGCTTTCTGATGGCTATTACGACACTGCCTCCTTTTCTATCCACACGGTCTTTACGAAAAACAGTGAATGAATTTGAAATTTGTAACTCAGAATTGCTAACTTCAGGAGTTAACCACGTTTCCGTTCCGATTATAACATCTGCATTACAAGCGTGAATCAGGGAAGTAAGCTGATCTTGTTTGTTAAGGATGCTACGAAAGTTGGCGGAAATTATAGAGAATGTAGGTGTCCCACTGTCTTTCTGCACGTGGCGACTGCGTCATGGGTTTGCATTTCGCTGGACACATTCCACGACCCTGCCCTCGGAATGCTGGTACCGATATAATCTCCTGCCTATCTTTAGCTTATCGAAAGATAGCTTGAACCTTTCATCGGGTTGACAATTCGCTTGAGCAAAGTCGCGAAGCTGTTTGCGCACTAATTGTATTCGAGGTGAAAAGTCCTCATCGACCCAAACGTTTAATTTCAAATTTTTTAGCTTGAACGAATTAGCCAGAATGCTGCATTTTGTCTTGTAGTGCAGAAACTTCACTATTATTGACCGGTGCTGCCCTTGCCTGCGAGATCCAATGCGATGTGCACGTTCAATATCCGTTATCTCGAGGCCAAGGTGTTCTCTGCAGAAGCTTTCAATGACAACTTGAGAAGCCTCGTAGCGTTCTTTCTCTGCCTCGGGCAAGCCTTTGAATATCAAATTTTTTCTGCGCATCCGATTGTTGATGTCATCAACGATTTCAACTATGTTAGGTTCAGAATTCCGCCTATCAGAAAAGGATGAAAGATCGCTTTTGATGTCATCGACACTTTTTTTTACTTCGGATAACGCTGTGGCATTTCCCAGAGAATCGTCTAGCGAAGCTTCCACTTTTGAAAGGCGTTTCTTAAGGTCAGTTATACCTGATAAAATGTCCTTTATCTTACTGCTAATTTCCTTTTGAAATTTTTCACGCGCAGACTCGGCATCCTTTAGCGCATCAAGAACCTTGTCTATCTTGTCAGGGCCGGGATTGACTTCAATGTCACCGCAGCAGATTAGGAGGTGAGCCGCAGAAAACATAAGAACGATCAGTCGCCCTCTCGGGCACCATGTAGCAAACAAACCGGCAGTGGCATGAAAACGAAGCCCTTCACTGCGGCTACACTGTAGTCGTTGGCTATGGCTACCTATCCGCGCTCGATATGTGACAATGTCAACACCCATACTGTACACATATAATCATAGGCACTGGGCTTGGGATTTGCGGCGTGCACTGAGGTATGGTTTACAACGCTATGAACCTGCACTCACCTATAAAAGGCAGAAGAACGATGTTTAGCGCTTTTCACAAACGCCGCAAATCCCAACGATGCACAATCCGCAGGGTCCTTTTATAGCTGATCGCCGCCAGCAGGTACCAAATCAGGTATCACGTGAGCCAGAAGTCGACGCAAGTGCCGTCCGTAGCGGTGACAGTAAACAGCTGCGTCGATGCACCGTGGTTTACGATGCGCTGATCACAGCCGCAGTACGAAGCTCGTGGCCCGAGATCCCAACAGGTCAAGCAGCGACGTCGACGGTATCACTATAAAAGGCAGAAGAACGATGTTTAGCGCTTTTCACAAACGCCGCAAATCCCAACGATGCACAATCCGCAGGGTCCTTTTATAGCTGATCGCCGCCAGCAGGTACCGAATCAGGTATCACGTGAGCCAGAAGTCGACGCAAGCGCCGTCCGTAGCGGTGACAGTAAACAGCTGCGTCGATGCACCGTGGTTTACGATGCGCTGATCACAGCCGCAGTACGAAGCTCGTGGCCCGAGATCCCAACAGGTCAAGCAGCGACGTCGACGGTATCACTATAAAAGGCAGAAGAACGATGTTTAGCGCTTTTCACAAACGGCGTTTCTTGTTTAAAATGTTTGAAGTCAATGTTAAATGTTAAATCAAATCAATGTTTAAATGTTTAAAATCAATGTTTAAAATGTTTAACACTTGGTTAGAGCAATATTAGCGCTTTGTTTGGCCGGTTAAGCGCTGCGCCAACAAGTGTCTAGACCGTGCAGACCGATCAGGCCGCTCACGTACGTCTACGCCAAAGTTCCTTCATCAGCTTCAGTTTATGCCTCCAGTCATTTGCCGAAATGACCAGCTTGCCTGTGGTTACCGGAATACCAGACACGTTCGGAGCTATGACAGAATGCTCGCAACGCACGCTGCTTCGATAGCTCTCGCTTGGGGTCGACGGCCAAGCGGCTAGCGGAGAGGTTTCGCGCGGGCAGGCTCCAAACAACCGGAAGTGGACGATGTGACGTCGCATCGTGACGCAGGACCAGTAAAGGCGGAGCTTAGCCCCGCTCGCTCGGCGAACGAGTTGAGGAGGAAAAGCATGGCTGGGGAGGAGGGTAATTTCTAATCGCTTGTAGCTCCATTAATATGTAACGCTTCACTTAAATTGTGGTGCGAATGTTCCACTTAAGCTGTACCCTACGCGTCTACAAAATTTGTCCGAACCGTTTCAGGGGCCCTTTAAGTGTGTGTGGGTGTGCTCTGATGTCTGTTCACCATGATCCAGACCAAGATGTGTAACGGTAAGCACGAGATGCGAGCACATGGTTCAAAAGTGAACACTAGGAAGAAGCGCCGGAAGAAGAAGCGTTGCGAAGGTCGGCATGCGGTGAATAATGTAGAGCAGCCAAAGATGGCAGCAGACGCAAAAGGGCAGGGCGCAAAGAAAGAAAAGGTGTAGTCGTCGTTGACGATGTTTGCGTATCAAGCGCATTCGAGTCGCCAGTCGATCAGGGACCGACAAGCATGTTCTGTGTGAATGCGGACAAAGGGCACGGGGCAATTATGTTCCTTGTCATTCCATCATCCTTTTCGAGGTGCATCATGCAGTGTGAAAGGTGGCAGGATGAGACGAGGTGGTAGGCATTCGCAATGCAGTCAGGCGAGATTATGATGAAAGCCTGTCACCAGGATGCAAACTGGCAAGTGATTGTAACGTCTTGAAAGAGCCGACAGAATGTCAGGCTTTTTGTTGTTCCTGGATAGTCAGAATAGCTTTCGAACCATGACCACCTCGAGTACGGCTCAAAAATAGTCTTTTTGTGGCATTCTCGGAACAAATGGAAAAAAGACGGGTTCCGTTGAGGCATCAGCTTTGTTTGTTTATTTTTGAGCATTTCGGAATTTTCACATTTATAGACTAGTTTCTTTCAGTAAGTGAGGTATGAGCTTTGTTTAGGTTTTAGTTTGAGACGCTCCGAGGTATGAAAGACTTGTTTTATGTAAAATTTTAGTTTTGCGAAGTGGCTGTTAATGAGTAGTTAAGGTTTCTTTTTTTTTGTGAGTGACCTGAAGCATCAAACTTATTTGTTAGAGGCCTATGGTAACACATGTGTGTATTATTTAACCTTTTTAAAGGGATGTTGAAGTATTTATTTTAAGGTTAAACATGCAGGTTTTAAGTGCATAATTTGCACTGAGAAGCGTTGTTAGCTCCATTAGCGCGTGTCCTGTGTGAACGGAAGGAAACAGAATTTTTCTGGATAGGTTGCTCGTGTATGTTGAGGGCGGCAGTGTTTTGACTTTTCTAGCAAGTGTGCATGGAACTAGTTAATAGAAGACACTTTTTCTTTTTTTAGTTCTTGTGAGTGTGTAAGTTAAACAAGTTTAGTTCTTTTAAGGTACGTGTCCTGTGGGGACTAGAGGAAGAAACATCAGTAAGCATTAGAAAACGTCTGTATGAGATGCAAGTATGTGTTGAGTTGTGACCACAAAGCTAGTGCGATTCTGATTACGTACCTCTATAGTTGATGAGGCTCTTCAGTGGCCACAGTATGGGCGATATGTAGTCCACTGTGATAGAGCATCAACAGGCTGTTCGTGAAGTGAGGCTGCATAATGTGTTTTGAAGCATTGGTTATTTAGAGCCTTCGGTTTAGTTGTACGTATACCTTGGCACTCATGCAGCGCGACAGCTCTGGTTTGGTTGAACTCAAAAGGAACGTGAACACTCGCTTTGGCCGCACAAAATTTCGGGATCGAAATTTGCGATTCCCGTTAAGCTTTTATTAAAATTTTGATATGAAGCCTGGTGGGTTGACAGCCCATTCCGGACATTCGCGAGGCTGGGTGGTATGTTGCCAGGATCGACTCTTCCGTGCCGTTTGTTGTGAGATGGTTGGAGGCATCCTGAGTTTGTAGTTGTTGCAGAGCCAAGCCATTTTCTTGCTCCCCAGCCATTCTCATCCGGACCAATGGTTGTCAGCACTGGCCACTCGAGATTTTCCGGGCCGTGGAGGAACTGTTATGAGCGGCCAGCGGGGGCAGTGACCTTCTAGCCTCTCCTGCATCGCTGCGATGAACCACTTCGTGAAGCTAACAATGCGTCCCTTTGGACAGACCTACAGCGACAAGGAGAGACATGTTTGGCATATCGAGTGTTGATTGATGGTTCACTGTCACTGTCATCGATGATGGGAGCAAGAAACTCCTGAAAAAGGGTGTTCTATGCCATTCCCTCATGGACTCCTGTAGCTGTCACGGTCAACCAAGATGCGCCAGTGTGGGTCAACCATGCTAATCCCTGTTTACGAAGCTCCCCTCCTTTCTTGGTGTTCAGGGAACAAAAGTGCCATAGTGCTTAAGCGCACCCTTGGTCTCAAGGAGGAGCCATTGGCGACTCTGGACGCTCTAGTTGGTGGAAAGTGTGACTGCAGATTTCCCTGACCTAAGGATCTATGGAGGATCAAAGGCATTTAGCGGACTGCTGAAGCGTGTGCGGGTGTGCTCCGATATGTACTTGCCAGAAAGGTGTAGCCTTCTGACCTGTAGCTCATGCTACAAGAACGAACTACTGTGCACCGTGCTCTGGCCAGTACGATACCCCTTGTTCTATGTAAATAAGTTTGCAATTCCAGTATAAATAAACCCTCTGTTCCGTTCCTCATCCTCTAGACCTCGCAATCTTCAAGAATGAAGCAACCTTCGTCAAGGAAACTTGGATGATGGCATGGGCCCACCTAGCCTCCATGCGACACCCTGGTAGCGTAGGCCAGCTAGCCGTTTCAAGACGCACCGACGGCGTAGGCTAGAGAGCAATCCTCTGTGTGACGCCAGAGCCCAAGGCCACGACGCCCAGCACCTACAGCACCCAAAGCTACACACGAGTGTCTTGCTTTCTACCGTGGCAGTGATTTGAATGACTTGCTGCAGTTGCCTGGCTGATATTTCAGTTACTGGCAACATTGTCGATACAGCTCAGGCTACAACCACGAGATAGTTCCATACCAAAGATACATTATCAAGGTTTGTACAGAACATCTGACCCAAATTTGAGGAATATTCTAAGATACTAAAGGCCAAAATTTAAGGAGTCAATAACAAACTTTGTTCGCACACATACACTGAATAATAGTAAGATCTCTTTTTTCTTGCAGCTAAGCATCTGCCGAGTTGGACACACGCTTCAAGCCCTTCAAGCCACTTTTTTAATTTAACTTTCCCACTGTGTTTATGCCAATCGCTTTCTGGCATGATTGCGAGTAGTGTTCAACTTCAGCCAGAGAGACTGGCCATGTTAAAGCCAAATGGAAGAAACTTACTTTCTGCCAAGCACTTCCAAAGCCTAGAGCTCAAAAATGGAGCCATGATGCCTGCAGTGTGGACCAACCAGCAAAACAACAAAATATAGCGGCACAGATGGTTGCTTCATCTGACTTTGCTTAGCTCCATGGTGGCAACGGTAATACAAGCGTGTCGTTGGTCGTGTGGACACGCCACATTGCTATAATTTAGCGACATTCTCAAAAGATCAAGGATTGTTTGCTAGTAGACAGCGTTCGTGGCATAGCACTTTGTTTGTTACTTTGAATGTTCAAAAGTTGCCCCCAAGCACAGTTTTTAAGGGATTCAAGGCGCACACATCTTTTCAATTCTTATCGGCATAGCCAGGGCATTTTCGATCGCGATTGGCTCCCTTGCGCAAGCTGCGGGTCCCACCCTCAGCTTGCGCAAAGGATCCAATCGCGATCGAAAGTGCCCCCTGTAGGGACCCTCAGCTTACGCAAAGGAGTCAATCACGATCGAAAGTGCCCCGTGCATGCAACTATCAATGAACTAGATATCCGACACGGGAGGGAAAAAAAAAACGGTAAGGTAAAAAGCGTAATTTTCAGGTGTAAGTGAATACCGATAAATGTCCATCAACTACAAGTTATACGCACCTCTTCAGTTGGAGGGGAGACACGCCGAGTCCGCAGCCAAGCTAGAAAGAAACGAACCAGCCATTAAGAAACCAGAAGACGCCGACTGGTACTCAACGGTAGCTCGGCTCACCTTCCCACTCGGGGGGCATATCCGCGCTGAAGTTGTCCTTGATGCGCGGCTCAAACCACCGCCTTGGCTTTCGCTTGCCTCTGCTGGGATCTGAAACGCCAATGTGCGCCTATAGCCGTGGCTCGTGCAACTATTTACTGAAGCATAACAGAAAACTAGCTTACCGGCCGCAATTTCAAAGTATTTGTTGCCGAAATGATCACGACCGACTTCTCGGTGCGGACTCTGTTTGGTTGTAATGGACGACAGGAAATTATTCCAGATCCGCACGATGATACCTCTGCCTCCACTGGACATGGTGTGCGCAACTGAAGAATACACGGGCTCAAAGGAAACAAATCACGTATCAGCTGCGGCACCGCAGTCGGTGAACGTGAATTCTAGTGAAAGCGAAATTGAAATGAAAACGCCATGACGAGCAACGTGACTATTTAACAAGACCTTCATTTGAGGGATCACCAGCCGTTAGCGCGCAGGCGCGAGTAAGCGGGCGCGAGAGGGAAAATCTGGGGGCTTTTGCTTCTTGAATATGACCCTGCCTAGGTACTACGAAGGAAGTGCGTGTGTCCCTAGGCGTGACGGCATTGCGGAGCGGAGTACTGTAGTGATGACAGGCGGCGCGTCGGTGGATGGATAAATGGATAGATGGATGGATGTTATAAGCGTCCTCTTTGGAACGGGGCGGTGGGTTGCGCCACCAAGCTCTTGCTACTATGCTGCCTAATATCCTACCTAGGTTAACCAATAAAAAAAAAAGAAAAAAAACACTATGAACTACCACGTCCAAATTTTCTGATCCCCTATTGCGAACTGTGTTTTTGTGCGTCTCCGTCTTTTGTCGTTTCCCTACTTTTCTTCCACCAATCCTCCAATCGCCTCTTACTAATGTCTATTGCGGACCTGTTTGCTTAACCCATAGAGTTTCTCACTACATAGTGAGAAACTCTATGGCTTAACCACTGCTCCCGCCGAACCCAAGGGCTTCAAGGAGGCCAGTGGTGCCTAAATCGACCGCTGGGTAGACGTCTTCACATTCTAATAAAGTATGCTACGTCGTTTTCCTAGCTTTACCGCAGCAAGCACATGTTTCTTCTTCCTTCTTATATCTCGCTTTATAGGTGCGTGTTCTATAAGGCATCCCGATCTCGCTTCGAAAAGTAATGAGCTTCCCTTTGAGTTATCATAAATGGTTTCTTTCCTGATTTCGTTTTTTCCTCTTAAGTAGTTACTCATGGCAGGTTTCTTTCCCATTGCCGCCACCCCTGAGATTAATTCAGCCTCTCTGACTTTCCGCTTGACCTTCTTTGTTGCTGAGTTGCCCACTCCACAGGCCGCATACCTGCTGGTAAGCTTCCTAGTTCTTTTCCTCCACTGAATCAATGTTTTGCCTGTACAGATACCTGAACACTCTCCCAGCCCATTTACTTTCTTCCATATTCCTCAGCCGTTCTTCATGCTCAATTTTACTGCGAGCTTCCCTCACTTCAAAACTAGTCCAGCCCATATCCCCCTGCACAGCTTCATTTGTAGTTTTCCCGTGAGCGCCCAATGCGAGGCGACCCACTGACCTTTGGTTCCCGTCGAGCCCTGATTGTACCCCTGATTTAATGCAAACAACCGCATTTCCAAAAGTAAGTCCTGGAACCATTACCCCTTTCCACATACCTCGGAGGACCTACGTACCTATTGTATCGCCCCATAGCGCTCTGTGCTTCATTATGGCTGCATTTCTCTTCCCCTTGACTGTTATGGTTTTTTCCTGTGTTTCCATATATTCATTGCCTTCGTTTATCCATATACCAAGGTATTTATATTCTGTTACCCGAGGTATTTCATGGCCCTGTATCTCCACTGTCTGTTCACTGTTTTCATTGAATACCATAACCCCTGATTTTCTAACAGTAAATTTCAAACCTAAATTGTTGCCTTCCTGTCCACAGATATTAGCCAGACGTTGCAAATCACTTTGCTTGTTAGCGAGCAACACAATGTCGTCCGCATAAAATAAACCTGGGAGTTGCTGCTCTCTGTACCTGCCTTTTGTATGAGAGATTAAACCCGATATTACTTCCTTCTAGCGCCCTCTCCATCCTCACCATGTACATCATAAACAGCAGCGGGGATAAAGGGCACGCCTGCCTCAGTCCCTTGTTGATTTGAACTTTCTCCGCGCTTCTCATCCCTTCCCATTCAACGCAAACGGTATTTTCTAGGTAACTCTCTCTGAAAAGCTGTAGACAATATCAAAAGCAGAAAGCAGACCGTTGTATGTGGCCTTTTTGGACATTACAGGAGCATACGATAACGTAGACCGCAACATTTTGTGGGATATTCTGGAAGGGGAAGGCTTAGGTAACGATATCGTTACCTAAGCCTTCCCCTTCCAGAATATCCCACAAAATGTTGCGGTCTACGTACGTTATCGTATGCTCCTGTAATGTCCAAAAAGGCCACATACAACGGTCTGCTTTCTGCTTTTGATATTTCTATACACTGAGTAAGAACAAACAAGTTATCATCCAAACGTCTACCTATTCTAAAGCCATTCTGAAGCTCTCCCAAAATGCCATTTTCCTCTGCCCATGCTTGAAGCTTTAATTTGATTGCCTGCATTGGTAGCCTGTATATGACCGATGTAATGGTCAACGGTCTATGCGAGTGAATTCTGTCTTTCTCCCCCTTACCTTTATAAATTAAATTCATTCTACTCTGTCGCCAACTGTCTGGTATTCGTCTATCTCTTAGTTTTTTCCACTGCTTTCACCAGAGCTTCCTTACTTTTTGGTCCGAGTTCATTTATCAGCCTAACGGGAACCGCGTCTAGGCCTGTGGCTGTGCGCTTACGAATTTTCTCTTCCGCTTTCTTCCAGTTTAAATTTGTCAGCACCAGCTCCTTTTCCACTTGGGTCTCTTTCATGCTCTTTTTTTCCTCAAGTACAACCTCGTCATTGCCTTGGAAGGATTCGGCTGTTGCGTTTCGGATGTAATTTATTGCCGCTTCTCCTTCCAGTCTGTTTTCATCTTCGTCTAGGATATGTTGTATTGTTGCTGACTTCCTGCCTAAAAGAGTGCGTTGCAGGTTCCCCATAGTGAGAAATTCCATGGTCGCGGCAACAGCTCGCATCCCCATAAGTGAAGGCAAATGAACACTTTTTTCTTAAAAAAAAAAACCAGGCAATTAACTATGATAACTGTTACACTGAACGGCGAAGACTCTAAAATGCGATCCTTCTGCAAAACTTCAGCAAGAACAGTGCAGCGGTAAGCGCAAAATCTTTTTTTCGCAAGGCTGCATGCCCCCCCCCCCCCCCCTCCTCGCCCCCAGGTGTGTTTACACAACCTTAGGGATATTTTGGGGAAGTTGGGTGATCGACCCATGGGCCTCGGACCACTTGTTGATCGCGGCCATGGCTCCTCCTGTGTCCTGCTGTCTCAGCGAGGAGGCCAAGCTCCAGCGGCGGGTGAACGAAGAGATCGAGCGGCAGCTGAGCCGCGAACGCGTCGAGGCCGGCCGCGAATCCAAATTTCTGCTGCTAGGGCCCGAAGAGGCGGGAAAGACGACGTTTCTCAAGCAGATCCGCCTCATTCAGGAGGGAGATGCGCGAGAGGACCGCGCCGAGCACGTGCGCAGCGTCTACCAGGCTCTGCTAGGCGCCATGCAGCGCATCGTGCGCGCCATGGACGCGCTGGGAATCGCGTACAGTAACCCGTCAAACGCCGAGAGCGCCATGATGTTGGCCAGCGTGCGCTGCGAGACGCTCGAGCCGCCGCTCACGGAGCCCGTGTCGGAGGCGCTGAGGCGCCTCTGGGAGGACGCAGGTGTGCGCGAGTGTTACGCGCGCCGTGCCGAGTACGGTGGCCTGCCTCCGTTCCTGCCAGACGTGCAGCGCGTCACGCGACCTGGTTACGTGCCGTCGCGCGAAGACTACCTGCGCGTGCGCGCACCGTCGCGCGGGGTGCTCGAGTACGCGTTCCAGCTGGACGATCACCCCGTGCGGCTGGTCGATGTAGGAGAGCAGCGCTCAGAGCCCAAGAAGTGGATCCACTGCTTCGAGGATGTGAGTGCCGTGATATTCGTGGCTCCACTGTCTGACTACGATGACCCGGACAAGATGAACCGCGCGCGCGCTCTCTTCAGCACGATCGCGTCCAGCCCGTGGTTCGCCGAGTCGCATCTACTGCTGTTGCTGAATAAGAAGGACTTGCTCGAGCAGAAGATCAGGCGCTCGCCGCTGGGCGCCTATTTCTCGGCTTACCGGGGCCCACCGGGCGACGCCAAGGCGGCGCGCGAGTTCCTGCGCCGCTCGTTCGCCGAGCTCAAGCCCGAGCGGCCCGTCTACTACTTTTTCACGTGCGCGATCGACACGGACGACGTCAAGTACGTGTTGCCCACGCTGCGCGAGATCGCCTGCCTTCGCTCATGCCCCACGAGGGGCCGGCAGCCATCGGACGCGTCCACGGCCAGCAACGCGGCGGCAACCGCCGCTTTCCAGTTGCCCGCCTGACAAGAGACCTCCCTGGAGTCATCGCCGGCTTGATTCAGCGCGCCAGTGGAAGGATCGACCGTTCAGGTGTGCGCTCGTTGACGGCGCTCATAATCGAGGGCGTCACGGCGCGTTTCGACACGCGGCCGCGTCGGCGTTCTTCCCGAGAGTGCACTGTCCTTAGAAAAACGACGACAACCTTGAGATTTCTGTTTTCCTGTTTCTCGTTACAACCAACAGTGTGCACTAGACATTCACTGCGTCATAAAGACTTCACTCTGTTTAGTGCGTTCCGCGCCCATCTCCATGATTTTCAACACTTGACTAGGATGTGGTGCTTTTTGAGGGAAGCTGAGAATGCCAGCTGTGAAATCTTTCTCATCTCTCAGTTTCATTTGCCACGTTGATTAGTAAAGACCGTCTGTCATCTGCCGCATTTTGATGTAGGATATGTCAATGTCTTGAGTGATCAACCTAAACGTGTTCTTTAACTTGTCCGGCGTGTTTATGTTGTCTTCTCCAATGCCTAAACACCAGAATGCACGTGCCCTTCAACTGATATCACTTTTGACGTACCATATTTCTGGCATAGACACTACCGGTGGAAAATTTTTTGTGTGCTACAGTTTATCTTGAGACAGTTTTTGCATGTTTGATTTATTTATTTCGCTTGTGATCCCACTGTAGAATGTGTGCGCTGCTGTGCCACTGGCATGGCCACTGTATGTGTGTGTGTGTGTTGTCAGCACCTTGTGTCGCTGTCCAAAAGGACGGGCGAGTGCCATTGAAAATTTATACCAGTAGCATATCTCGAGCCCAACTCCGATACGGCCTATTCAAATACATGTAAAACACAGAAATGCCTTTCAGAGATAACCCCTGGAGCAACTTTAATGAAATGTGTTGCATTTGAGAGAGAAAGTTAAATTCTAGTGACTGTTGGTAGCAGAGTATTGATTTAGGGCCTGAAAATAACTTTCAAATATATGAAAGTTCAAACAAAATAGAAGCACGAAATTGAAAAATTAATAGCTCTGCATCAAGAAAAGATCGCGGTTATGTAAACGGCACCCATTAGATTATTCAAAGCGGACAAATTCGTTATGTCAATTGATACCTTACGGGAATTCGTTATGTTGTGTACAAGGGTTTTGCAAAAGGTGTATTTCCATATCACTAAATTTTTTCAGACTCATGTGTAACATATCCATTTTGTCTGCTTTAGTGTACGATTAATGCAATTCACATAATTGCGATATCATTTTTCATGAATTATGGAGTTATAAACTTGATAGTGTCATTTTCTAAAAATTTGCGCTTTTTGCCAATTTGTAACAAAAAATTGACGACCTAAATAAAATATTCGAAACCAACAGTCACTAGATTTTAAGTTATTCTTTTAAATGCACCAAACCTCGTCAGATTTGGTGCAGTGGTTGCCGAGAAAATGAATTCTCCTTTTACATGCACTTAGGAGCACCCGAGCTAAAGCTTCCTCCTAAATACTGTATTATTAGCTGTGTTTGTCTGGTTAGTAAGTAAGAAGTTCCTAGTCTCTTTTAACGCAGGGCAGGTGTTTCAATGCCACAGTCAAATGTATATAGTTTTTGCTGTCTCACACAGTTCATGTCGGTTTTCTGTTCATGCACCGTCGCATTTCACCACAGTTACGCAAAAAGAGCACCCGGTTCCACTAGACTGTACACCGTGGTTTGCAAGAAACATTGTGCCAGGACTAGCCAAACCAAGTTTGGTGTCACTAACTGAGCCATAGAGTTTCATGCGATATACTAAACGAGAAGAAAGGGGGTTAACCAAGTGGCCTGATTTTTGTTAATCATATCATTATTTTTGATATATCATTATGCATGCGATGTTCGCATGCGTAATGCAAAGACGTGGGATCGTTCCCCATCTGCAGCAAGTTGTCTATTCATCCACTTTCATTGCCATTAATTTATCATTTCTTTAATTCAATTAGTAAGTACAAGTAATTTCCCCTATGTTGTCCTTGGTGTCTTTGTTTGTTGGCTTCATATGATATGATATACAATATACTAAATAACATAATTGTTGTATGAATGTCTATAAACTGAGCAGCATCATTGCATTATCTTCGCATCTCGTAGCCTGCGAGCAAGCTTTGGTCTCTGCCAGTGTTTCCCACAGTGTGCGACTCACTGAATAAGGGTTGTACAAACATCAGGATATAGATGCCATACTCAACCTTTTAGATGGTTCAATATATTTTGGTCATCAATTCAGTTTGTTTATGAAAATGGTCTTTTTTGTGTGATATTTCAATCACAAATGAGAAGAAAGGGGGTTAACCGAGGGTCCCGATTTTTATTAGTCATATCATATGCAGCCAACAAACACCGACACCAAGGAGAACATAGGGGAAATTACTTGTGCTTAATAAATGAAATAAAGTAAATAAATCAACCTTAATTTTCATTAATTCATTGTTTCTTTATTTCATTTATTAAGCACAAGTAATTTCCCCTATTTTCTCCTTGGTGTCAGTGTTTGTTGGCTTCTTATGATCTGACTAATAAAAATCGGGACCCTCGGTTAACCCCCTTCCTTCTCGTTTATTACATAACGAGGGTCTTGAATCCGGCTACATTGATGCCTGCAGGTAGCATATGTGGGTTTATTGACCAGTTGCGATCACCCAAAAAGATCACGTTCTCGTGACGCCTGCGGCAAAAAGAACGTTCCACGTCCGCCGCCAAGGTCTGTAAGTGGTGGCACTGGCTAACACTCCCAGGGTTCTACTAGGACACACAAGTACCGAAGAAAGTGGATGGGAAAACAGCGCTGTGGTAGCTCAATGGGTAGAGCATCGCACGCAAAATGCGAAGGTTGTGGGTTCGGTTCCCACCTGCGGCAAGTTGTTTTTTCATCCACTTTAATTTCCATTAATTCATGTTTATTTATTTCATTTATTAAGCAGAAGTAATTTCCCGTATGTTCTCCTTGGTGTCAGTGTTTGTTGGCTTCTTATGATATTTCAATCACAAGGTATTTATAATTTGCTGTCTTTGTTTTAGAATTATCTAGTGTCACATTTTGTGTTTAGGCTCAACCATTGTTTTTTTTTTTCTGTGTTGAACTTAGGTAGTCCTCAGCCACAACTCAGGGAACAGATATCTACAACATCCTGTAAGTCTGCTGCCGATTCAGCCAGAAGCACAACATTGTCTTCAATGCCAAGCACGAGATTTTTGTGTACACCTCTTGATGGTCTGTTCTTATGGTGGAGAGTCTCAATCCAGGCCCTTTGTCGTTTAGTTAGATAGATAGATAGATATCCGATAAGGTCGATGATAAAGGACATCCCTGTTTCAATCCAGCTTCTAGGTTCACTTTTTGAGATTTAAGTCCGCGGACTTCATATACTGCTGCGCATTCTTTATAAAGTGCTTTCAGTAATCCAATAAATTCCTGGTGCAATGTCATGTTTTGAAGCTCTTCCCATAGCTTGGGATATGGTATAGAGTCGTAGGCTTTTTCTAGATCTAGGAAGGCCAGATTGAGTTGCGAATTTTCTTTGTACTTCTTCTCGATTGTTTGGGTGAGCGTAAAAATGTGATCACTTGTCCTTCTTTGTGGGCAGAAATCACTTTATGATTCGCTGTATAATAGTTTTTTTCACAATAGTTTTGTAATCTGTGGTTTAATTGTATTCAAGAGCTTTAAGATGTTGCTGAGCACACCTATTGGGTGATATGCATCGATATCGTTTTCTGCTTTGCCTTTGTGAATTAGTTGTATTTGGGTATCTTTCCATGCTTCTGGTATATCACGTATCGCAAAGATGTCATTCAAACAGTTGAGTAGCATTTCTCTTACTTTTGCTTGTAAAGCTTTGAGAAATTGAAATGGAATATCATCAGGGGGGGGTGGTGCTGATGCTTTCTGGTTCTTTAAGTCTTCGATGCATTGTTTTAATTCTGCCAATGAATTCTCCCAGCATATAATCTCACTTAGTGGTGGCGTGTTTCATTGTGTTGTTTGAAGGCTGGTGCAGTGGTGTCATGTAGTTGGCTTGTATGGTTTCAAAGTGGTCCGTTATGTATTGTTATATATCTTCTTTTATGTGGAAAGTACATCCCTCACTTGTCATGAATGTAACAGCCTTGTGTAGGTCATCCCATGGTTACAGGATCTGTATATGGGCCCAGAACTACTGGCTGTAGTGCTGTAACCCCTTTGTTACATGTTCTTGCTGCTTAAATACTTTGTCCATGCTTTTTGTAGCTAATATTTTGACTCGTTCTTTTCGTGTCAGATATTGTTCCCAGATGCCATCTTTTAAGGTAGTGCTCTTTTGGGTGTTTGGCAATGTTGTCTGGAGAGTGTCTTTTAGTTTTATATCACAGTTCTCAGCTCCTTACTGAGCATGTGTTGGTGGGCTAGTTGGTTTAACATGATTACAAAGACGGCGCCGAATAAAACAACACACGAAGAAGGGGAACACGAGACAGCACGTAGGCGCAAATAGTTGTTATTGCGCCTACGTGCTGTCTCGTGTTCCCCTTCTTCGTGTGTTGTTTTATTCGGCGCCGTCTTTGTACTCAGCTCCTTGTCGAACAACGGTGGTGTCCTAGATAATTTCCTTCCAGTCATTCTTCTAATGATTTCATGAGCTATTGATGCACACATTTCTGTGAATTCTTTATAAGTCAGTGATGCTTCTATTGGTAGCTCGAAATATCTAGCAAATGCTTCAAGGTGTTGGTCTTCTTTCACTTTCCATTGAAAACAGGGGAAGGTGGGAGATGGAAATTCAACACGATTAGCAAAACGAGAATAAGGTGAAAGCAGGAGCCATTTCGACCAGTGGACTTGTCTTCTTCAAGGTGACATATGCTTTCCTTGCCACAGTATATATAGGTGGGGTTCTTCTGAAGGAGAGAGGGCATAAAGCGGGTAGGTGCGGCAACGAACGAAGGTATGTTAGCGGCGAGGGTGACGAATTGAGAATAAAGGAGTGCTGGGCACAAGGCCAGGGACACAGCCGTCTGTCAATCACGTGTCAACGGCCGTGTGTCAGCCTCCGTGTCTCTATCGTGTCTCTGAAAGAGATAATAGAAGGAGCGGCGGAAAATATTGAAATCGAATAAATAGATAAAAGAAAAAAAAAGAAGTAAAAAGCACTAAGCAACCAAACTAAGTGTTGTTGCTTATAGCTTGAAATTTAGCATAGCGAATAGATTCTAAAGCTTCCTTTGAAACATTTATGTCTATTGGTTGCAATGTCTTGAACTTATGGATAAGGTATGATTCTCTGCATTTTCTTTCTCGTTCAAAATGGAAATTTGTCTGTAAGATGTTCATCAAAGTTATGACCTGGTTGGTTGCAAAGCTCAGCGATGGCTTAGTCAAGCTTTTTAGCTGGGTCCGCGCGATGTCCGTTTAATCTGGCATTTGTTGATTGTCCCGTTTCACTGGTATATTGCTTCTTTTCTTTTTTTTCCCCTGTGTTTTTCTCCTTTTTTTCTTTTATTTAATAATTCCATTTCAATATTTTCTTTTATTTTTTTTTATAGAGACGTGATAGCCCATGACCACCAGACATGCTGGCTGACACGGCCGTTGACACATGATTGACAGACGGCCGTGTCTCTGGCCTTGTGCACAGCACTCAATTCTCAATTTGACACCCTCGCTGCTAACACACCTTCGCTCGTCGCCGCACCAGCCCGCCTTACGCCCTCTCCCCTTTAGAAGAGCCCCACCTATATATACAGTGGCGAGGAAACCATATGTCGCCTTGAAGAAGACAAGTCCACTTGTCGAAACGTTGGCTCCTGCTTTCACCTTGTTCTTGTTTTGCTCATCATCTTCACTTTCCATTGTGTTTTCGTGGGCATAGTCACAGTGTCCTTATGAGGTTGATTCCCCCTTAAGTGTGTTATAATTCTATTACGGTCACTTCCACAGTTATTTTTATTCATCTATGTGTTTGCATGTGTTGTTGTGTTGCCTTGTCATTGTACAGAACAATGACCATGTGTATGTTTCGTTGCAAGTAGGGTGCAGATTGACTATGTGTAGGTTGCACTGTTTATAACTAGCTTGCAGAGGAAAGTTGAATTCTTTTCGTAGCCATCTAGCTCAGTTATGTGGCAGTTGAAATAACTTATAAGGACTGGCCTGTTCTTGTAGGTTAGTTCTATATATATATATATATTGTGATTCCATGCTTGTTGTTCTGAGCTGGTAGGTATGTGTGTAACAAATGTGTTGAGGGGGCATTTATCAATTTTCACTGTGGTGCACATATGTTTTTGGCAGTGGCTCTGCACCACCAGGTGGCGGCACCATGTAGGCCATTCATGTTTGCATCTCCACTCACCTGGTAAAACGAGTAAAATGCCCAGTCCGCTTGTTTTTACTCGGGTACCGAACACGCTATAACTCTCTTATGTCGCTGCATGACAACGTGACCCACGAGTCATCACAGCCTGTGTGACGGGCTTTCATGCCGCCGTCACCAACAAAACTTGGTATTGCGATTGGTTGTTGAGCAAAAATATCGCCACTTGACGACCCTACTTGTATTCGCTTGAGCCGGCCGAGTAGTTCGTATGCCTGCTAGCTGCTAGCTGGCTTGAACTGAACAGTGGCATAGCGAGTGGGCGGCGCACCAGGCAATGGCCACATGCCTGCCTCCCTCTCCTCCCCGCTTGGAGAAAGTTTCTGGCTACGTGTGCCACTGGAACTGAATGTTAAGCAATTCGAATGAATGAAACTGCTTCTGTGGTTTAGTTTTGGCCATAACCACATGAATCCACCTCATCGTATGATGCGCACAAGCTGATGGAAGAAGCGTTTCCATCGACTGGTACGTCACCATTTCCGAATAACGAGGGATGCTGGTCACACTGGTCGGCGCATCCCTGAACGAAATGTAGTACTAGCAGAGATTGGTGGATGTCTATATATATTTTGCCTGTTATGCCAAGCAGGCAAATCAACAGCGTTACTCAAGTGCTGTATTGCACTATACCAAACCACCACGATGTTGTCTGTCTGTCGCACTCACGAGTCGAACTGTTTCTCATGTATAATAAAACATGTTTAATTACGGATGGTTTCCCCACTCATTTATCTTGCATTGCATATGGACAGAAACAAAAGTATATATTTTAAGGGCTAGTTCAGTCATATTTCTTCTGATCAAGGAGTATCGATCGATAGTTTTGCTCCTCATCATTCATATTGTGCAATGTTTTCCTGGTTGCACCTTAACAGGCAAAAGAAAGAAATTATTGGCACAAACAGATAAAAAAATTGTCTCTGTCGCTCATATCATGCATCGTTTTATGTCAGTGCACAGCTTATGGCCAAATCGTTGCGTACGATCACTATATGTGGGCTGCACAATAACTACTTGGCCCCTATGGCCTCCCCGGCCGTTGATTTTCTCTGTGCCGCAACAATGAATAATACTCTGATCAAAGTGGATCAGTGTTGGGAATTAATTGAGGTCGCATTGCTGTTCACACGGATGAGAAAGACAGGAGATGTGCTAACTATCAACCGATTTTATTTTGGAAGAGCACGGTACTTATACTAACAGAACAAGTAGAAATCATTGCATGCGCAATCCAGCATTTTCCAGCTAGGCCGTTTCTCTTCTGCTCAGGGTAATCGATGGGATGATGGCACAGTTAGCACCTTCTTCTGCAATCCAGCTCGCTTCTACAATTTCTCGCATATTATCTGTATTTCTAAACATGGTGCAACATTTCTTAAACAGTGGTTTACATCCTCAATCACCATAGTGTATGGATACATGCCCATCCAGACAACACAATTTTGCTTATATTCCCTTAACCTGTCATTGAGGCATCTGCCTGTCTTCCCTATGTACACTCTCATAAGAAGCTAACAAACACTGACACCAAGGATAACATAGGGGAAATTACTTGTGCTTAATAAATGAAATAAGCAAATGAAAAATTAACTTGCTGCAGATGGGGGAACGATACCACAACCTTCGCATTACAAATGCAATGCTCTACCAATTGAGCTATCGCCGTGCGATTTCCCCATTCACTTTCTTGGGTACTTATGTTTCCTAGTACCCTGGGACTGTTAGCCAGCACCACCACTCACATACCTTGGTGGTGGATGTGAAACATCCTTTCTGCCACAGGCGTTGCGAGAACGTGATCTTTCTGGGTGAAGGCAACCGGTCAGTAAACCCACATATGCTACCTGAAGGCATCAACTTTGCCGTATTCGAGACCCTCGCTGTGTAAAAAACGAGAAGAAAGAGGGTTATCCGAGGGGCCCGATTTTTATTAGTCATATCAAAAGAAGCCAACAAACACTGACACCAAGGACAACACAGGGGAAATTACTTGTGCTTAATAAATGAAATAAACAATAAATTAATGGAAATGAAAGTGGGTGAAAAAACAACTTGCCGCAGGTGGGGAAATCTCGCATCCTCGGCGAGTCTTTCTAAACAGATTGGTGGCCTTATATAAACTTGATAGGTTTTGTGGAGCAGAAAATACAACGTCCACTTCCACTTTTCAGGCTACCTTCCTTAAACCATGTGATATCACATGTATGTACGGTACAACCACCTTCTTTCTCCTTTTGTGAATGCGCTCACATGTACCACACGGTTCCCTTAGTTTTTCCAGCGCATTTTCTGCCGCTGATAAAAGTACATGGATAGGGTAGCCTGCTTCCAGTAGCCGCTCTTTTTGCTTAAAAAACTCATGGGCATCCAGTGGGGGCATGATTAGCGGAGCGAATTCACAAAACAGGTTTGCGATTGCTCGCTTCATCAGCTTCGAATGTGACAAGGCATGCGGAAGCAGCATCTTTTCTTTAATTTGATACCTAAAAACTGGCTGGCATTATTGTTAGGTAGCTCATGCATAATTACCAAATTGGCAAAACATTAATTGAACACGGCAAGCTGATCATTCACTGTTTCGGTGTTATTTGAATTGAATTTATACAGTACGAGGTAGTCGTCCACATACCTAAAGGTTTTTAAAATTTTTAGCGTCGCAAGTTTTTCTTTTAGGCGTCTTGGGAATTGCACCACTCAAGCAGCCGATTGCGATGGTGAGAGAAATAGCATGCTCTGCTGTTGGCCATCACATTCAGCTGTGCAGATCTTGCATTTGTATTTGTGATCGCGGCGTTGACAGATATTTGTATCGTGGCTTTTTTTTTCATATATGTGTGTGTTGCATGCTTTACAGCATGGTTTCTGTGGGATAATGGTTGCTGATGCTATTTCAAGTTCACTCTACTGATGCGCAGAACATCTGACAGCTGGCCCTCAGAGGTGGTGCCTCAATATGCGTGCATGAAGACGTGAAGTGGACATGTCGTATATATGTTACCGGCAAAAAAAAAAATTAAATTATGGGGTTTTACGTGCCAAAACCACTTTCTGATTATGAGGCACGCCGTAGTGGGGGACTCCGGAAATTTCGACCACCTGGGGTTCTTTAACGTGCACCTAAATCTAAGTACACGGGTGTTTTCGCATTTCGCCCCCATCGAAATGCGGCCGCCGTGGCCGGGATTCGATCCCGCGACCTCGTGCTCAGCAGCCTAACACCATAGCCACTGAGCAACCACGGCGGGTTATGTTACCGGCAGATAAGCATATAAGAAATGAGTTTTATACGCTATCCGACTGTTCATCAATCTAAGGTAGTGGTCCTTGCTGTTCACGTTGTCTTTGGAAGCCTGCTGTATCTCATACACTGCAATACATATATTGCTTCCCTGTTTCTTTTTTTTTATGCGAAAACATTATATAGCTCATGAGGCGGGAAATCCAGCGTAATTGGCGGCACCGGTGTGACCACATGATGATCCAAAGAGCTACAAAACCTTGACCTTTTGATATCTATTTAACTACAATGTGTGTCAGCAGCTTAACTATTATTAGGATCACAAAGGAGAACATTTGTGCACTCATTTATACACCAGAAGAGATCACACTGCTGATTCCACAAGCAAATACATGAAAGACATGAAGCTATTAAAAATGATGAATTATTTTTCTGCTGAAACATGATGCACTGCTTCACTACTGCGAAACTAAATACCTAAGGTAAACCAAACTGAACAACAAGAACATCTGGAACCAACAGTTATGAAAAATGGGTGAATTATCATGTATGTAACTGCTTAAAAATTTGGAGGATGCTTAAGCTTCGCCTTTAAGAGTTGAACGCAAAAGCGTTAAAAGACCCCTTACTGCTTGTCATGCTTCGCGGCAGCTGCAGCTTATGTAACCATAACACTTACCGGGAAATGCTGGCTGCGAACGCTATGCACAAAGGCAAGCTTTCTGGTAGAAACATGACCTCTTGCATATGTCAATCTCCCGTTATTGTTTCGCACTTTTAATATTTCAGTCTGAGAAGAGCTAGCATAAAGGACATGCGCTGTTGGTTTCCATTACATTTGTTTGTGGGCTGCCGTTCTCAAAATTGCAAGGAATAACTTTGTAAAGAACTAAAGACAAGGTGTGAGCAACTTTGGTGGTAGAGGAGTGGTTGGGTATCTGCGGTTTGGAATTTGGTTCGAAATTTTTTTTGCCAAAACGATGTCCAACGCCAACGTTGGACGCTGACCCCGACGCTGGACTTTCTGCGACACAGGCTCCTTAACGCTATTGCGTTAATACATTCAATTCAGTACTTTCACTTCAGTTTGCCAAAGGGTTATTCGTTTTTGTGGTCTAAAGACTCGACGTGGACTAGAAAAAAATATACATATTTATAAGGTTACTCAGTTGCCCATGGCCATGTCTACAGCAAGATGAAAAAACGTGACATGCATTCTGATATCACTCTTTCTTTCATTAATGATGGCCTTGCAACTGAAGGTTTATTTTGGAAACAGTAATCGAGGGTCCCGACTACCTATATGTAATGCAGGATCTAGTTCAATAAATTGTCTCTGCCTGTAAGTTAACAAGGTGAATATTACATAACAATTCAAACAACGATTTTAAACGACTCACCAGTAATGCCATCCTTAGTTGCAGCAAAATCTGGCTCCTGATTAGATTCAGATGTGTTCCACACACGGTTTAACGTATCCCTTCAATGGAGGGGTCCCCTTCATAGGGTGGTGACCAGTATTATAGTGCACGCACACACACACACACAAACGAGTGGATGCTACGAACGAGTGGATGTCTGATTTTCCCTTTATTCATTACTTCTCTCCACCTTGCGGGTTTCCGCAGAACTACTACGTCAAACACTTGCCTTTGCTTCGTGTTGTCGACAAATTCGGCTTTGCCCTGCCATCTGCTAGCCGCCTGGTTTGCGCAGATGGTAGAGTGGCTGCCCCGGAAAGGCGGTGGTCCTGGGTTCGAGTTGTGGACCAGGACAAATTTTTCTTCAATTATGAGGCTTTTCTTTCGAGGAACCCGTATGGGTTTCCTTTGTAGCAATTGCTGCGAACGAGTGGATGTCTGATTTTCCCTTTATTCATTACTTCTCTCCACCTTGCGGGTTTCCGCAGAACTACTACGTCAAACATATATATATATATATATATATATATATGTAATGTTTCCAGTAATGGAACAGTGACTGAGAAAATATCCAGCTTTATTGACAGTCTCATTAAGGACATCCCATCTTCATTTCCCTCGTACATTAAAGACACAAATCATTTCCTTCGGGAGGTATCAAACCTGACGGTACCGGCGGGGGGTTACTTGGTCACTATGGATGTCGCATCTTTGTACACCAACATACCTCACGCCGAGGGCATAGCATCCGCAGTTTCAGCTTACGCTGACTCCAGCCAATCTAGGCAATTAGATAAAGACACAGTTGAAATTAAATACTTGTTCTGTTTACCTTGTAGCACCACTCAAGTTCTATATATATATATATATATATATATATATATATATATATATATATATATATATATATATGCACACACATACACAAGGTGTCCCAGGTAATTTAGCCATACATTAGAAATATGCAAATGTCACGTAGCTGGACAGAACAAAGGTAATGTTTGCCATTGCTTGGAGATACCTAAATTATATTCTTAATTCCACCTAATTAAATGATTAGTCTTACTTAATTAATCAACTTCTCAAATATTATAAGTAGATTAAAGGTGTCCTTGAGAAAATTGTAGAGTGACACGAAAAACTCCCTATGCTGCTTTCTGTTGCTTAATACATGCTACATAAAAGTGTTTTACGAGTGTGAAAGAAGCCCGCAATTGCATGCAAAACTGTTGTGTGACTGGCCGTTTGAGGCACTTTGCGTCTATTCGTGGGCTTCTTTCATGCTCAGCAAAACACTTTTGTGTAGCACGTATTGAGCAACAGAAAGCTGTATTGGGAGTTCATGTTGCTCTACAATTTTTTCATTGACACCTTTAATCTAACTACAACATTTGAGAAGCTGATTAATTAATTAGGACTAATTATGTATATAGGTAGAACGAAAAAGGAGTAATGTGAGTATCTCCAAGTGTCGGCAAACAACATTACCTTGGTTCTGTTCAGCTGTGTGGCATTCGCATATATTTAAACTCTGTCCAAAGTTAGCTGGGACACCCTGTATATCAGTGAAGGGTCCAATCACAGAATTCAGCAGTGAATTGCAAATACAATAATTGGAGAGTTAGAATTGCCCCACGCAAGGCATACTGATATAATAAATTCGGCAGGGACATTTATGACTGCTTATGTGTGGGAATGCGAAAGCATTAGTCCTTTTGCTGAAATGTTTTTTTTTTCTCTCCACATTCCTTGTCTGTGCAAGCTCTCGCCCGCTTTTCTGTGCCTGGGTGAGGCCAAACGAAAATGTGCCAAGCATCTCAGTGTCTTCATATGCCCACAAGGAGTTCATAATTCAATAGACCACTCAGCGACAATGCACTCACTTTATACACTCGTGACGTGCGTGGCGTCACCTCCTAGCCTTTGGCTACACTGCCACGTGCACAATGACGCACGCACTAGCGCTGCGACGTGACGTGCACAAGGATGCACACACTGGGCGCACATCAGAACGGGTGCGACTGTTTTCACAACAAATCCGTGCAGGGGCGGAGCCTCGCCTCGATGACGTATCACCATTTTCTTTTTTTTCTCCCTCTGTTTGGCGGCGCGGTCGATGTGCGGCGCTTCAGTGGAGTGAAATAGGCCCCGTACACTCAAGTTCAACTAATGGCCACAGAGGGCGAAAAAATCGACCGCGCGCCGCTGCTAACAAAGCCGACCTAGTAGCATCACCTCGGGATGCGTTCGTTAGTTCCAACATTTCCCGGTAGAGGCGTCGTAATAAGCGCAATTTTATCTTACAAACTTTCTCTTACAATTACCGAAGCATTTTCTTTTACATAAAAACAGGGCAAAATTATCATTGCTAATTAGATATTGTACTCTTTGTTAGTAAGTTTATTGTTTCTTCGCCATTATGAACGCAAATAGCGTTCAGCATCATCGATCTTTCACGTGACCTCTGGCCTGGATTTAAAATTTTTACCGGTATTTCCGAGTGCACGGCGGCACGGATTCATTCGTTCGTACACTCAAGACTGGTTGCTTCTTTGTTTCTAAAACTAGTTTCTTGCGCTTCTATGTAACTTGGGGTGAAGTTACGTGTTTGCAAGCGGACATGTAAGCCCGGCAGTTGGGTTTCGGTCGTGAGCCATTCGGAACAGGTCTGCATCGAAACGGGAGCTGGATTTTGCTGCGGCTGACAACGGCAATAACGGTGAGTCGTTTAACACCGCTGCTTCAATCGTTATATAATATCCGTCTCATTACCTTCCAGGCGGGCACAAGTTAACGAACTAGATCCTGCATTACATATGGGCAGTGAGGATCTCAGTTGCTGTTTCCTAAATAAACCTTTACTTGCGAGGCTGTCGTTTGGTTTACACACACAATCAGGAAAGAAAGAGCGATATCGGAACGCGCGTCTCATTTTTCATGTTATTGTAGCCGTGGTTGTAGGTGACTGAGTAGCCTTATCAATATACATATTAAACTTTTTTTTCGAGTCGGCCGGCAACGTCTTTCGTCCACAAAACCGAATAATCCTTTGGTAAAATGAAGTGAAAGTACAGAATTTAATGTATTAAACAGTTGCAAGCATGATAATTCACCCATATTTCGTACTTGTTGGTTCCAAATGTTCTTGCTGTTCAGATTGGTTTACCGTAGGGCATTTATTTTTGCAGTAGTGAAGCGGTGCATCACGTTCGTGGAGAAAAATAATGCATCAGTTCTAATAGCTTCATGACTTTCATGCATTTGCTTGAGTAACTAGCAGTGTGATCACTTCTAGAGCATAAATGAACCCACAAATGTTCTCATTTGTGATCTTAATAGTACTTGCGCTGTTGACATGCATTGTAGTTAGGCAGACATCAATTTTATGGGCAATAGCAATATTTATTTAACATGCTGCTTAAGCACCCTAGAATAGACAGTGTACATTTGCATGTGTTCTGTAGTCGCAAATCATTACAACATATATGTCACACCTTTTTGCATTTCATATTGCAAAACTTTGCTTTTTCAATTTCTGATTCAGTCAAAAAATTTCTGTTCCAGACATGCAGTAATGAGGACGGCACCAGTATAAAGCAACACACTCCACGCACTAAACAGAAGCTGCTGCCTGCTACGACAAGGTCATTGTGTGGACATTGGCTACTACTACAAGGTAAACAACATATGGTACACCCGTGTGCTTAGATTTAGGTGCACGTTAAAGAACCCCAGGTGGTCAAAATTTCCGGAGTCCTCCACTACGGCGTGCCTCATAATCAGAAAGTGGTTTTGGCACGTAAAACCCCAAATATTATTATTAACAACATATGGTTCAGAAATAAATATGTTTGATCTATGCTGTATTGGCTTGCTGTTTGCAGCAGATATGAATGTTTGTTCATATATATGGTTCAGTATAATTGGTTCGAACATATAAAACCCACATAAATTTGGCTAATCTGTGCTGTATCTCACGTGTCACCGTTTTGCCCCAACAGAGTCTATGCCAAGCACATCTTGGTCATCACAGGAGCTCCTATCTGCACCAACAGGAAGGGGCTGGAGCCGAATTTGCAAGGCTTTTACACCAAGAACAAAGAAGCACATGCACAAGAATATGGATGAGATATCAAGTCTGCAAAGGACTGTGTTAAGACTGCAAAGAGCTTCAGCCACCATTCCACCAGCACGGACATTTGGCTGAGTCATCCAAGTAACTCAAAAAGGACTTTCTAGAAATTCTTCGTCTTCAGATGCACCTGCAACATCTGACCAAGCACGGACGACGCTGGCCAAAAGATTGAGTTTCATCAGTTCGTCCTTAATCAGCTTCCAAGCCATGTTAATTCCGTTTGTGCGAAGTGCAATTTTTCTTCTATAAATGCAAGCTTTCTCATTGCCCATTTTTGTTAGAGGTTATTCATCCTCATCCAAATATAAAGGTCAACCTTTATATTTGGATATTTCGCTGATACTTAATACCAGTCACTGTCTAGCAGCCTAACATATCTGTAGCAGTATCTTCTAGTGTATGTTGTCATGCGCAATTACTCTCCTGAAATAGCTGATGCAGCATCGGCATGCGTCTTGCATTAACCTATGCACATGTGCTATGCACCATTTTACTTTTCTTGGTGTTTTTAGCCTTCAATGCTTGCAGAGCAGAGTGGCTTCTCTCTTGAATGCAAGCTTTCTCATTTTCCATATTCCTAGTCTCGTTGATGATTGCTCCTCTTCCTTGATAGCCTGGGTCTTTGTGCAAGCTACAGTGAAGTGATTGATTGCAGAATCTGGTTTTGCTGCCACACTTGGTTGTGGTAACTGTGTTACAGATGTAGGGGCCTGGTCAGTTGCATTGGTAAGCAGTCCCTCGAGGTAAGCATTTGCTCCTGCAGTCCGCAAAGCGACATAGGCTCCCAGTATACACACACCGTAACTGGTGCGCCCCGTTCGTTCTGGCCTGCTGCAGCCATGGGCAAATTGTGCTTGTGGCCTACCTCGGCCATGATTTGCTCAAAACGGAGACCAGCATATGTGCTTACATGGTTCGAAGTGTATGAAGTTGATAGCCGTATGGGTGGAAAGGCCCGCAAGAATGGCTGCCGAAGGTGATGCCCACAAAAGCGACTTGTCCACATTGCGACAAAGTGGGACACAAAGTGTGAGCCACACATGGCGGCCCCCGAAAGAAAATAAATGTGCAGGTTGGAAAGGAGTTAACGCTAAAATGCCGGGTAGTCCATGTCGCTGTGTTGGTTGCGGCAGCAGATGCCTGCGTCACCTGATTGCTTCGCAATGGAAGTTGCTCATCTTCAACGGCAACTGTTTGTTCAAACAGGTGCAAGGCTCTGTCCAATCTGTTTGTACCGCAGGTTGTCGCTCGTTACCAGACCACCACATGTGACAAAGGCAAGCATTATGCCTGTAAGATGGTTCGTAGCCAATGTATAATGTATTGTCTGAACCTCAAGCGGTGACTGATTGCCGTTTAATTTTGCTGTTATGTCACTTGGTTACGGTCGCAGTTTTATGTTTTTCGAATATTGCTGCCTGGTCGGTTGCACTGGGAAGCAGCCTCTCGAAGTAAGAATTTGATCCTGCAGTCTGCACAGCGACATAGACTCCCAATTTACGCACACCGTGATTCGTTCTCCCCGTTCACCCTTTCCTGCTGCAGCCATGGGCAAATTGTGCCTCTAGCCTTTCTCGGCCGCGATTAGGCATGAACGGTGACCAGCATAAGTGCTTACATGGTCGGACGTGTATGAAGTTGGGTGGAAAGGCCCGCAAAAGTGGCCGATGAAGGTGATGCCCACGAAAGCGACTTGTCCATATTGAGACAATGTGGAACACCAAGTGTGAGCCACACATTAGCGGCCTCCAAAAGAAAAGAAACATGCAGGCTGGAAAGGAGTCAATGCTAAAATGATGGGTAGTCCATGTCGCTGTGTAGGCTGCGGCAGCAGATGCCTGCGTCACCCGACTGCTTTGCACTGCAAGTTGCTCATCTTTAACAGCGACTGTCGCCGCAAACAGGTGGGACACTCTGTCCAATCTGTTTCTGCTGCTGGTTGTTGCTCGTTAGTAGACCACCACGTGCGACGAAGTCGGGCACTACGCCTGTAGGTAGGCAGCTCAATGTACCCTAAGAGACCCGTGTATGTGAATGCTCACTGTTGCCATATGGTTCGTCGCCAATGTATGATGTATTGTCTGAACCTCATGCGGTGACTGATTGCTGTTTAATTTTGCTGTTATGTCACTTGATTATGGTCGCAGTGTTATGTTTTTCGAATATTGCGGCCTGGTCGGTTGAACTGGGAAGCAGCCTCTCGAAGTAAGAATTTGATCCTGCAGTCTGCACAGCGACATAGACTCCCAATTTACGCACACCGTGATTCGTGCTCCCCATTCACCCTTTCCTGCTGCAGCCATGGGCAAATTGTGCCTCTGGCCTTTCTCGGCCGCGATTAGGCATGAACGGAGACCAGCATAAGTGCTTACATGGTCGGACCTGTATGAAGTTGGGTGGAAAGGCCCGCAAAAGTGGCTGATGAAGGTGATGCCCACGAAAGCGACTTGTCCATATTGAGACAATGTGGGACACCAAGTGTGAGCCACACATTAGCGGCCTCCAAAAGAAAGAAACATGCAGGCTGGAAAGGTGTCAATGCTAAAATGATGGGTAGTCCATGTCACTGTGTAGGCTGCGGCAGCAGATGCCTGCGTCACCCGACTGCTTTGCACTGCAAATTGCTCATCTTTAACAGCGACCGTCGCCGCAAACAGGTGGGACACTCTGTCCAATCTGTTTCTGCTGCTGGTTGTTGCTCGTTAGTAGACCACCACGTGCGACGAAGTCGGGCACTACGCCTGTAGGTAGGCAGCTCAATGTACCCTAAGAGACCCGTGTATGTGAATGCTCACTGTTGCCATATAGTTCGTCGCCAATGTATAACGTATTGTCTGAACCTCATGCGGTGACTGATTGCTGTTTAATTTTGCTGTTATGTCACTTGGTTATGGTCGCAGTGTTATGTTTTTAGAATATTGCGGCCTGGTCGGTTGCACTGGGAAGCAGTCTCTCGAAGTAAGCATTCGCTCCTGCAGCCTGCACAGCGACATAGACTCCCAATTTTCATGCACCGTGATTCGTGCTCCCCGTTCGCGCTTTCCTGCTGCAGTAATGGGCATATTGTGCCTCTGGCCTTTCTCGGCCGCGATTAGGCATGAACGGAGACCAGCATACGTGCTTACATAGTCCGATGCGTATGAAGTTGATAGCTACATGGGTGGAAAGGCCCGCAAAAGTAGCTGATGGAGGCGATGCCCACGAAAGCGACTTGTCCATAGCGAGACAATGTGAGACACCAAGTGTGAGCCACACATTAGCGGCCCCCGAAAGAAAAGAAACGTGCAGGTTGGAAAGGAGTGAACGGCTAAAATCTGGGGTAGCCCATGTCGCTGTGTAGGCTGCGGCAGCAGATGCCTGCGTCTCCCGATTGCTTCGCAATGCAATTTGGGCATTTTTAACGGCGACTGTCGCTGCAAATAAGTGGCACACTCTGTCCAATATGTTTCCGCTGCTGGTTCTTGCTCGTTAACCTGACCACCACGTGCGACGACGACGGTGAGCCGTTTACGAGCTCGCGTCAATGATTCCAGCGTATCTCGACATGCAAATTTTATTTCTGCTATTGCACGAGAATGTACACTGCTTGTCTTCTGCCAATAAAGTCGCGCGTTCTGTTCACTCACTTGTGGCTTGTTTGTATGGGCGTCAGTAGAGGCTCTTGGCAATTAGAACGCACCAGCTAAGCGGCAGCGAAGGCATTGAGGCATGCCGCATAGCCTGCAGGGCAAGCGCGGCACGTACCAGCGTACGCGACCGGCAAAAAACGGCCATATTGAATTTTGCGCTAAAAAAAAAAAGTTTGCACTTCCGCTTCCGGATTGAGCAACGTCATCTGGCGTCCCCGAAAGTTAGTTCCATGCGCTGCCGCTGCTTATTTTCGAACCACTGCCAAAGGTAGTTTCCCTTCCCTAAAGTTGTTCTTTATTCTATGGTGAAATGTCGGCGCGCGTACGATAATCGCGGCGCGCGTTTTGTTTCGCCGGTGAATGCGCGGAATGCAACGATGAGCGAGCCTCTCTCCCATGGCTACCTGAAGTCAGACGATAAGCTTTTTGAGAAGTCCTTGGCTGCCGTCAACGAGAGGTACGCTCTGCGGACATCAGACCTGAACAAGTCGTCTAAATGTAAGGATGTATCGACTGCTTCTTAATGTTTCGCCCTGCGTGTAGATTTAACATTGTAAAACGCAGTAGTAATTTTAACCAGGGACTCAACCTGGCAGAACGACTTGTTTTCGGTTGCGGTTAGTGCGCAACGCTAGACAATTGATTCATCTTGATTCGCCTTTTTGAAGATGAGGTTATATATTGTTCTGGTTACCGGTTCAGAGTTCCCCTAGCACCGTTTTAATTCGGTTTGAGTGGAGTATTGTTCTGGTTACCGCGACATGACCTTATCTTCAGAAATTCCGATAAACGTAAAATTAACAACTGTTATTTTTCGGTTTTCAGTCATGATTACAACCGCGCACGCAAGGTAACCACGAATACAAAAAATGAAAGGCCTGCCCCTGTGCTCTTTACATATTTGATTTGAATTCAAGACAGAGCTGCGCTTGGGCGTTTGTTTTGCATGCATCTGCGCTTTTTTTTAATACTGAGAAAGCAATCGTGCGCAACACGGGACACGAATTTCGGTGGGGCTGTACTGTGTGGCTAGAACGGCCGCCATAGCTGTACTCCATGTCGTGACACGGCCGTCTGTGCCATCCGTGGTCCTGCTACAAGGCATAGGCCTGATGTTGAACTCTGTATACGAGAAGCTGAATCGTCAGCGTCGAGCTTTCTTGTCGTGTTATATTAAGATCCCAAGGCCCATCCAAACTGTAACATGTTGGTTTTTTGGCGCTGCTTGCAAGTTGTTACTTAAGACCACAGAAAAAAGTCTGGGTTATTAATAATAATAATTATTATTATTATGACTGAGGAGAGCCAGAATTTCTAGTCAGAGGCATGCAGAGCTTAAGGTTTATTTGGTGCCCATAATCAAAAACAAAAGCCAGATTCGATATTGCCTCTGCCATGCATAAAACTAGGCGTCGTCATTAAATCGACTTTATTGTTTATTTTCAGCCAATGTCGTCTTCTCCACAATCCACTGCGGATGTCAAATCTCTCTGGGGAATGTGCCATTTCGAGTTGTGAAGGAAACAGTCAGTCTGCAAGTTCGGAATGGAATAATACAACAAGACTCAGGGAGAAAAAGACCAGTGTTACATGGATGCGCTTGCAAACACTTCACTCTCATGCAGATATCCAGCAGCCTTCCAACTCAGATTGTGTGCAAGCAGTGTAAAGAGGATACTTCGCGACAGCTGTTTTTAACTTATTTTCCCTTATACAATGCCCCTTTCAGGGCCCTCAGGTTGTTCCTAGTAAATGAATAGATTTAGGAAAAGACCATTAATTATGGCTGTGTACCAGGCACATAGCCAGTGGTTGGAGTGGCCCAGTCCCCCAGGAAATCTTCAGTTTTGCTGGGACATCCTTTACCACCTCTCCCACCTGTGGCGTTTTCCCCTTCACCCCCCACCCCCCTCTTTCAGTAGTTGCGAGCCAAACAAAATCCTGGCTACATGCCTGTTGTGAACTATGGAAGCATGTCACTGTTGTTGTTTGTACTTACCAAAGCCGCATGATATGTTACAGTTGACCTGTGTGTCTCTTAATATGCATGTAAAAACACCAGAAAGAAATATACTTTATTTAATTTACAGGATTCAAGCACCACTAACTCCTAAATCTCATGGGCATCATTAAGGAGTGCGCAATAGAAGTCGGTGGTAACGCCGTTAGACAGGAAACCAGTAAGCTATCGCAGGAGACGAAAGATCTGATCAAGAAACGCCAATGTGTGAAAGCCTCTAACCCTACAGCTAGAATAGAACTGGCAGAACTTTCTAAGTTAATCAACAAGTGTAACACAGCGGACATCAGGAACTATAATATGGATAGAATTGAACAGGCTCTCAAGAACGGAGGAAGTCTAAAAACAGTGAAGGAGAAACTAGGAATAGGCAAGAATCAGATGTGTGCGTTAAGAGACAAAGCTGGCAATATCGTTACTAATATGGATGAGATAGTTCAAGTGGCTGAGGAGTTCTATAGAGATTTATACAGTACCAGTGGCACCCACGACGATTGTGGAAGAGAGAATAGCCTAGAGGAATTCGAAATTCCACAGGTAACGCCAGAAGAAGTAAAGAAAGCCTTAGGCGCTATGCAAAGGGGGAAGGCAGCTGGGGAGGATCAGGTAACAGCAGATTTGTTGAAGGATGGTGGTTACATTGTTCTAGAGAAACTGGCCACCCTGTATACGCAATGCCTCATAACCTCGAGCGTACCGGAATCTTGGAAGAACGCTAACATAATCCTAATCCATAAGAAAGGGGACGCCAAAGACTTGAAAAATTATAGACCGATCAGCTTACTGTCCGTTGCCTACAAAGTATTTACTAAGGTAATTGCAAATAGAATCAGGAACACCTTAGACTTCTGTCAACCAAAGGGCCAGGCAGGAATCCGTAAAGGCTACTCAACAATAGACCATATTCACACTATCAATCATGTGATAGAGAAATGTGCAGAATATAACCAACCCTTATATATAGCTTTCATTGATTACGAGGAAGCGTTTGATTCAGTCGAAACCTCAGCAGTCGTGGAGGCATTACGGAATCAGGGTGTAGATGAGCCATATGTAAAAATACTGGAAGATATCTATAGCGGCTCCACAGCCACTGTAGTACTCCACAAAGAAAGCAACAAAATCCCAATAAAGAAAGGCGACAGACAGGGAGATACGATCTCTCCAATGCTATTCACAGCATGTTTACAGGAGGTATTCAGACACCTGGAGTGGGAAGAATTGGGGATAAAAGTTGATGGAGAATCTTGTGATTCGCTGATGATATTGCCTTGCTTAGTAACTCAGGGGCCAATTGCAATGCATGCTCACTGACCTGGAGAGGCAAAGCAGAAGGGTGGGTCTGAAAATTAATCTGCAGAAAACTAAAGTAATGTTTAACAGTCTCGGAAGAGAACATCAGTTTACAATAGGTAGCGAGGCACTGGAAGTGGTAAGGGAATACATCTACTTAGGGCAGGTAGTGACCACGGATCCGGATCATGAGACTGAAATAACCAGAAGAATAAGATCGGGCTGGGGTGCGTTTGGCAGGCATTCTCAAATCATGAACAGCAGGTTGCCACTATCCCTGAAAAGGAAAGTGTATAACAGCTGTGTGTTACCAGTACTCGCATTAGGGCAGAAACCTGGAGGCTTACGAAAAGGGTTCTGCTGAAATTGAGGACGACGCAACGAGCTATGGAAAGAAGAATGATGGATGTAACGTTAAGGGATAAGAAAAGAGCAGATTGGGTGAGGCAACAAACGCGGGTAAATGACATCTTAGTTGAAATCAAGAAAAAGAAATGGGCATGGGCCGGACATGTAATGAGGAGGGAAGATAACCGATGGTGATTAAGGGTTACGGACTGGATTCCAAGGGAAGGGAAGCGTAGCAGGGGGCAGCAGAAAGTTAGGTGGGCGGATGATATTAAGACGTTTGCAGGGACAACATGGCCACAATTAGTACATGACCGGGGTAGTTGGAGAAGTATGGGAGAGGCCTTTGCCCTGCAGTGGGCGTAACTAGGCTGATGATGATAAAATGCAGCGAGCAGGCGTCGTAGCAGACGACACTTGTAGCATTCCGCCCAAGGGCGCAACGCTTTGTCACAATACAACATTTTTATTTCCAGAAATACTTGATGAGTATTCTTATATAAGCACATGTACGGTTGTTTTGCTGTTGCAAAAATAATTATTCTTTGGCGTTAAATTGGGAACAGAATCGCACAAGTATGCATACCCTGGTGTGTCCTAGTGACAAACCATAGTAACCCATGCTTCCATCTCAAAGTCACACAAAGTTTACGTAGCGTAGCGTGTTGTACATTATATAACATACTGCAGAAATAGAGTTAGATTTTACTCGATAATCTTTGAGTATAGCTTTTTTTACTGCGCCAGAAGCAAACGCCACTAGTCTAAAGACCGAAGTCAATCCGAAGGCTGTAGTTCCCATCATTCCCATGTAGGTTGAGGCATAGAGTTTCTTAGGGTTAAAGCATAGAGTTTCCTACACTCTAAGAACAGTTTACACCCTTCTGCTTGCCCCTTCTGCCACACAAAAATAATCGTCATCTGCCTTGATGCGTTTCCTTTCTTTATCGCTGCAAGCCCGGAACTTTCCAGTGACGAACGGCACGCGCGTTATCAGAAGAGGCACTCCAAAGGGTGTAAACTGTTCTATGCTGATAACGCGCGTGCCGTTCGTTACTGGAAAGTTCCGGGCTTTCAGCGATAAAGAAAGGAAACGCATCAAGGCAGATGACGATTATTTTTGTGTGGCAGAAGGGGCAAGCCAAAGGGTGTAAACTGTTCTTAGAGTGTAGGTTGAGGCATAGAGTTTCCTGGGTTGAGGCAACGCTCATGAGAACCCCCGTAGACACTAGCGCCACATTTCCCTCTAGGGTATTTATTTAGAAACTCTATGGTGCATAGCATAGAGTTTCCTACAAAATTACTAGAGGGAACTCTGGCGCTGCAGTCGTTGCCCTACCATGGGAATGAACGAGAGAACGATGGGAAGTACATGGATTTGTCTGATCTTCGTGCTTGTGGATTCAGACGTTCTTGGGGCTTTGTATATTACGCTATATAAATCTTATTGTCGTATATTCCAACGCAATCTATATTCTTCGAAGTGCAGAGGATGCCGGGAACGCGTACAATTGCTATTAATCGCAACGATTGAGCTTGTCCAAGTGGCCAAATTGAAACGCGCCAAGCGTCTCAAGGCACTGGCATGCCCGCGATAAATTCATAAGGGCGTTTCATTCGCTTGTCGATATGATACGATCCCATGCTGGGACAACGTTGGGGACAACCGCTTCCATTGCAGCTCCCGTAGACACTAGCGCCACATTTCCCTCTAGGGTATTTATTTAGAAACTCTATGGTGCATGGGGTTAATATGCGTAGAGTGGTGAGTGTTCCGTGGCCACGCGAATGCTTGTGGCGGTGGTGACGTGACGGCGGCGCAGGTGGTTTCCGCTCATGAGCGCGCGTCGGCACGGAGGCGCGGGCGGCTTTCAAAGGTCGGTATGCATTCGTCCCCGTCGTGGTCGCCGTTGATTGCGGATTTATGTGCGCGCAGACGGACTCGAAGCGCGATGCTCCTGCGTGACGGTGCGTGTTGGACATCGGCGGCCTCTCCGTGTTTTGTACTACGATCCCGCCGTAGGGATTTGCGCCTGCTTCTTTCAGCCGATTGTCACCGCGCCACGAGCAATCGAAGACGCCTACAATGTGTGCCATTTGCGCTGCTGCTAGTGTTGTGTAGCCTTCAGCCTGCCCGTGCTGCCTCCGAACTCAAGGATATCGCAAAACTTGCCGAGCTCGCCTTACGGCGGTATGAACCGTCTTTTAAGCTCACTGGAAATGTTAGCGAGACGCTGGTGTCGTTGCTGAGCAGTCTGCGATCGTCGAGACTGTCGCACCGCTTGGAAGCGGTAAACTGCTCGCCTCCTTTCAACGGTAGTGCTCTTTGCAAAGAGGGTGCCGAGGTGAGTTTGTCTGATGACCCGCGGCGGGTCTTGCCGCTCGCATGAGTATACCCCTCAATCGCTGATGTGCCTATAAGTGACGAGCTGACGGCCTACAATAAGTGTGCTCTGTGGGTGTGCGCGCTATGGTGCCGTGAATGCTTTGTGTCACAGTGTTCGTTGTTTGCAAAGTGGAATACAAGTGACGGAAGCTTGACTTCCTTTTGCTTGAGCAACATAACTGCGACCTGTTTCGGTTCCCGTCGCTAGCGCAGCAAGCTGCCTGAATGCAAGCCAATGCACTGAATGAACATTGACGTGTAGCTTGCTCCCGTGACAAAGGAAATGGTTTCGTGCTGCCTCATGTTGCGTTGTTTGTTTCCCGTTTCTGAGCCGCGGCGACGAGAGCGCGCAGGCTCGGCTTTCTTTCGGGGCCTATTTTTAGAGCTGGCTTTACTGAGCGATGTTGCTTTCATGTTCCTCATGAATATCGCACTTGTTCGGCGTCTGCTAGCAAGTAGTGATGGTTGACCAGTAATAATCCTGGAATGTCCCTGGAATTTTACTGGTAAAGGACGTAAATATCTGAAAAAGAAGCAGAACGTGTAAGGCATGTAAAGGAAATATTTTTTTGGTTATGCCTTTGGTGTAAAATTGCACATCGTGTATTACATGTGCAGCCTGCACTTTGTAAATTTAAGTCACTAAAAAAAGCAATTTTGTATCTTTGAGCAAACTTAATTTATGCTAGCTGGCACCTCTCGTTTTGCAAAATATTATTTCAATGCAAAAGTGTAATACATTGACATAGTATGCACTTTATAACTGAGTATTGCTGATAATTGATTCCGGAATCCTCAATATGTAGGGACCGTGAAACGTCATTATTAGTCTTTAGTTTGTCTGCTCCTTTGTAGGCATCTGCAGCAGTGTTTCCACATTGATTATGGCTGGCTAAGTGGTTTCCTAATCTCCATTCTGTTTGCAAAATCACGAGAGTCCCTTATCTTTGTTTTCAGGTGGCACCAGCATAGATGATGTGTTGAGTTTACGCAGACGCTGCTATCAGCTATGGGCAGGGAAGGCACACCCCTGTGTCCATGGCTCCTGATAAGTGACATTGTGCCAGCGACACAGTTCTTGACTTTTGTACTTGTAGCAGAGAGCTTGTCCCATAGTGGACTCGAATTATGCTCTGTAATTTCTGTCAACAATTATCCGGTCATATCTATTTCTTCAACTAGTACCTCTGTAAAATCCATGGGCACATCATTTATACTGAATGTTGCATTTCTAGAAACTAAGCCATTCTTCTCATTGCAGCATTTTGTAAATATTTCTAAAGTACCTCATTTTTTCTTTCATGCACAACCCTGTCTCAGCATCATATGACCAAATCTTCATCGTCTGCAGTACAGATGCTTCTGCTAGCTATCTCCAATTACCCATATATGAGTCAGTGCATTCCATCTTAGTGTATATGCCTGCAGATTTCCTAATCTCAACGCTAATCCACTGTTGTCACTGAGCTCTCAGTTTGATAGACCACTTGTTTTACATGATTTGTCCAACTCCATTTCTTTCTCTTAGATTTGAGCTAGACTATCCCATGTTTGCTTACTAAGCCATACTGCTGTCTTTCTTCCTCATAATGTTAGAGCTATCATTTTTCATTCCATCGCTCGTTGTGTGGCCTTGCATTTGCGTAAACTGAAAATTTTTATTTCTAATAGAACTTGCCAGCTTTTATATTTTGTGTGCCATAAGTCCAGGCACCATTGCTGCTGCGATGGTAGTTGACAGCTCGAAACAGAGTCTGCTTGTTTGTGTCCTTTCTGTTACACTGTCATTATAGCGTCATCAGCTCCTTATCTTCAGGCTTCCCCCCGACTGTGCGACAAAGAAAAGCAAAACTTTGCCTGCCACTGCCACTGGAGATCAAACTCCTGCCCAGGTGGCATGAATGGTAATTCTTGCCGTGCAGACTCCAGACGGCGTGATGAGGTGTCCTCCAGCGGTTCGAATTTGAGGGCCTTCCCACGTAGTCTTAACTTTCTTCAACTGGGCGGCGATGTGTCCACTCATGACGGAGTAATCAGCCCCTGTGTCGACTAAGGCAGTGACTGCGTGGCCGTCGAGAAGCACGTCGAGGTCGGTGGTTCTTTGTCTGGCGTTGCAGTTAGGTCGTGGCGTCGGATCACGGCTGCGTCGTGTTGAACTGAAGTTGGAACGTCGCGTCGTGGAGTCGTCGTTCGTCGGTGTAGTCTTGCCTTCCTGACTTCGTCGGGACGGCGGCGTGTCGTTGTTATGTCGTCGAGATCGTTTCGTCGTCGTCTTCGGCGGCGGCGGAGGATCTTCGTCAGTTCGACGAACAGCAACCGCACCTCCATCGGTTGCTGCTTTTAGTTTTCCGGATATGGGCTCGCTGACCGGCCCCGGGCTGGGCCAGTGTATGGTCGGCGCTGCGGCGACAGGTAGCGGCCTGGTGATGGCGAACGGGATGGCCGTCGAGGGCTCACTCTGAAGCCAGAAAAATGCCGCTTCGCTTACGACGAGCTTCTGTTCCTAGGCCACGTCATCAGTAAATCCGGAGTACGCCCCGACCCGCAGAAAACAGCTGCCATCGCAAAGTTCCCGCAGCCCACCGACAAGAAGGCAGTGCGTAGATTCCTTGGCATGTGTGCCTACTACAGGCGCTTTGTCAAGGACTTTTCACGCATCGCCGAGCCGTTGACACGTCTAACTAAATGTGATGTTGATTTCAAGTGGGAAACGCCGCAGGCCGACGCATTTGAAGAACTCAAACGACGCATGCAGTCGCCGCCGGTACTTGCGCACTTCGACGAGTACGCCGATACAGAAATCCATACTGACGCCAGTAGCCTAGGCCTCGGTGCCGTTCTAGTCCAGATGAAAAACGGAGTCGAACAGGTGATATCTTACGCTAGCCGGTCGCTGTCAAAAGCGGAAGGCAACTATTCTACGACCGAAAAGGAATGCCTCGCCATCGTTTGGGCTACAGCTAAATTTCGCCCTTATCTTTATGGCAGGCCATTCAAAGTCGTCAGTGACCATCACGCTTTGTGTTGGCTAGCGAGTATAAAGGATCCTTCAGGACGACTGGCGCGGTGGAGCCTCAGACTACAAGAATACGATATCACTGTAACCTACAAGTCCGGACGAAAACACTCCGATGCCGATGGCCTGTCGCGCGCCCCCATTGACCCGCAAGAAGATGACGATGCCTTCCTTGGCATGATAAGCGCGGAAGACTTCGCTGAACAGCAACGGGCAGACCCGGAGCTAAAAGGCCTGGTGATATATTTGGAAGGGCACACCGACGTTGTCCCCAGGGCATTTAAGCGCGGACTATCTTCCTTCACGCTTCAAAACAGTCTCCTCGTGAAGAAGAACTTTTCACCAGTCCGCGCCAACTACCTTCTTGTTGTCCCGTCAGGACTTCGTCCAGAAGTATTGCGCGCCCTACATGACGATCCGACCGCTGGACACCTCGGTTTTTCCCGGACACTCTCGAGGATACAACAAAAGTATTATTGGCCGCGCCTGACCGCCGACGTCGCCCATTATGTCAGAACATGCCGAGACTCTCAGCGACGTAAGACACCGCCGACAAGGCCAGCCGGATTACTACAGCCAATCGAGCCTCCTTGCCGACCATTCCAGCAGATCGGGATGGACTTGCTGGGACCCTTTCCGACGTCAACAACCGGAAATAAGTGGATCGTCGTGGCGACAGACTACCTCACCCGCTTCGCTGAAACTAAAGCACTGCCGAAAGGTAGCGCAGCCGAAGTGGCGAAATTTTTTGTCGAAAACATCCTGCTTCGACATGGCGCCCCAGAAGTCCTCATCACCGACAGAGGAACGGCCTTTACAGCGGAGCTCACCCAAGCCATTCTGAAATACAGTCAGACAAGGCACAGGAGGACCACGGCCTACCACCCGCAGACGAATGGTCTTACGGAGCGGCTGAATAAGACCCTCGCCGACATGCTAGCGATGTACGTCGACGTCGAACACAAGACCTGGGATGCCGTCCTGCCGTACGTGACATTTGCTTACAACACGGCGGTGCAAGAAACAACACAGATCACGCCGTTTAAGCTGGTTTACGGCAGGAACCCGACGACGACGCTCGACGCCATGCTGCCCCACGTCACTGACGAAGAGAATGTTGACGTCGCTAGCTACCTCGAGCGCGCCGAAGAAGCCCGACAGCTCGCCCGCCTACGGATCAAGAACCAACAGAGGACCGACAGCCGACACTACAACCTCCGACGACGCTTTGTTGAGTACCAGCCCGGCGACCGTGTTTGGGTTTGGACACCGATACGCCGACGAGGACTCAGTGAGAAACTACTCCGACGCTATTTCGGACCCTACAAGGTCATCCGACGTATTGGCGCTCTGGACTATGAGGTCGTGCCAGACGGCATTTCGCATTCACAGCGGCGCCGCGCACGATCTGAAGTGGTCCACGTGGTGCGCCTTAAACCCTTTTACGGACGCTGACGAAATTCTTTATTTTTTGTTGTTGTTTTCTTTGCTACGGGTGTTTTTATTTCGCTTGTATGTAGCATCGGGTCGATGCTTTTTAAGAGGGGGGTATTGACACGTGTACTTATCTTTATCGGGCGACCACGTTTCGCCGCTTGACAACTGTAATCGCACAGCGAGGGACGCGCCTGAATGTATCCGATGTTTCTGGAAAGTTATCGATGCTTCTACCCGGCTGTCTGTTGTCGCCGAACCTTGTGGTATCAGATTTCATCGCGTGACACGAATGGTGTAGAACTTTGTGGAAGACACGCGGGTTCCATCAGTTAATCTGGAACATTCGACGACTGATCTATAAAAGGCGACGCGCTTGAGCCGCTGATCAGATTTTCGACGATCGCCGACTGTGTTCGCCGCTATCGTTGTGCTTTAAGTGTAGCCTGTTTTGTGGGCACAGGTTCGCCCAATAAAAGCTAGTTTTGCCTTTCACAGTACTGCTACTGTGTTCTCTCTTCACCGTCACTACCACGTGACAATATGCAGTAGTGAGCTGGATCTGCTCGCCACTGGGCTATCGTGCATCACTTGCACGTGCTAATTTGTGTGGTGCTTTGTGTACCACGCAGACTTTGAGGGTAGTAGCGTCTGCGCATGTGTTTTGGACACAACAGCAGGTAGTACTGTAGCAGACGAAGACATGGCCATTGCAAAAAAGTGAGGGTGTTAGAATAGTGATATTTGTTAATTGAATACAAATATTTTAGAAATATGATCTTCTAACATTGAATAGAGCATTGCATATTCTTGAAGTTTTATACAAGGTGAGGTATTAAGCTTGCATGGAGCCCATTTAGTAAAAAAAAAGGCTAGCCTAAATTATTTGATACATGCGTACAGTGCTGTTTACTACTGGACATCCGGTCCCTTTGTGGAGTTTGCAAAAAAAGAAGCGATCACTTTCAGTTACCTGTGCACCGTGACAATGACGGTACTGGAACAAGGGGGCATGGCTGCTATTTTGCAGCGATGCCTTTTTGTGTACCTGAGTTCCCACATTCGACGCCAACCATTGCTCTGACCACTCATGAACGCAAAAAGTGCAAAAGCCTTAGGCATAAGCATAGAAAAAGGCATCGCTGCAAAGTAGCAGCCCTGTTCGTTGCCAGATTAACATAGTTTGGTGTGCTCATTTTAGGAGATAAGTGGTGCTACAGAGCTGTACATTGTTTCAATGGAATACAAGAATGGTCACACTGCACAACTAATAAATTGAATTGCTTAAATGGTGACAAATTTGTAGGCTTCATAAGAGTAAAGCAATCGTATTCACAGTGTTTTTTTTTTTTGCAGGAAAGGAAGGAGCAGCCAATAGAAGCTACTAGATTAAATAGCTTGACAGGCGTACATTGAAGATATTAGTCATTGTGTGTCCCATTTGAACATACGTGACAAGTTATGGTGCTCAGTTTGTTATTGAGTGGTTTGTAGCACTATATGGTGAGGGTTGCAATGTGGGCTTGTTGGTAATGCATATTCAAGGGGAGTATGGTAGCGCGATTCAAAGATAGGACAAAAGAAGACACAAAGGTACACACACAGCGCTGTGTGTACCTTTGTGTCTTCTTTTGTCCCGTCTTTGAATCGCGCTACCATACTCCCCTTGAAGCTACATGGTGAGTCAGAATTTGTTGGTATACATTAATAATGATATAGTATGTACACCTTTGCACCTTTGTAATTTTTTAGTAATATTGCGAGTGTTGACTGCACACTGTGTCAGCGGCCTTGTAGCAGCAAGAAGCACTCCTGAAGTGAACAGCGCTGCAGAATTCTGTCGAACTGGAAATTACCTTGCGCACATGCTCATACTGTTACCGATCCCTCCGTCCCTAGCCACTACAAGACCGCTGATACGCTGGGTGGTTGACGATCAGTGCAGTCTGAATGAGCAGCTCGTGCATGGGCACGCATGCAGCTGTATGAAGTATTGCCTACGTTATCTGCATGCCAAATGAAACCTGCCCCGACTCAGTTCTGATCTGTTGTGCTTATCTGTGTGTGTCCAAACTTGGGGAATAGTTTCTCCAGCTTGGAGGTAGGGCCCGCATATTTCTTTGACAACACATGTTTGAGGACACACTCTGGGCAGCTGTATTTGCCATTTAGGTCATCACTGCAGTCTTGCTGGCAGCAAAGTCTTGAATATTACACGGGCAGATTCTGTCTCATCCAAGCTCTCATCCATTTTCTCGCTGTTAACATAGCATCTTTGAGCAACCACTTTACATGGTGTCACATTTTGCAGTGTTCCGTGGAGGGATGTGGGGACAGATCAGCAGTAATGAACAAGAGTTTATAGGAAATACGAAAATAGTTAGCAAGAATGGCAAATTACAAGAACCATGAGTTTACAACTACACGTGAAGGTCATACTAAACAAACAAGCCTAGCATGTCAAAGTAGAAAAAATCTGGCCATCACATGTATATTGCAGACAGGCAATGGTGGTCAACGTAACAAATGATGTCGCTGGCAGAGTATTTGTGGACTGCAGGCTTCCTGGTAAACCTTGATAGTGCGTGACAGAGTTGGAGGTGTTGAGTTAGGTCATCGGCCTCTGCAGCTGCTGATGATCGTGGTGCGCTGCAACACCTGAACGGCAGGTTAGCGGGTGGAAGGCATACATCGCAGTGCACATCCAGTAGAGCCTCACATTGTTGCAAGTCATCACGCCTTCTTGAAGATACCCTCAGTGATCATCCGAAAAAAAAGTCTTCACCCTTCCAAGGCAGCGTTAGCTCGCCTCCACCAGCTCGGCAATCTGTTCTTTTCGTTTTTTCTTACCTCTTTTCGTGTGCCATATATAATATTTTCGGGTGTATAAGTCAATCTTCTTCTGAATTTTTCGTTGGTGCATCTTATAGAATGGTGCGACTTATATACGTTTTTTTTCCCCAAAAGAACTGCTCTCAAGATCTGATTGGATGCTATGGCCACGCGAAGTGCATTGGGTTGACCTCTGGCAGTTGCTAACGGTTATGTGTGCACTATAAATATAAATAAATAAATTGTGAAAATAAAAAAAACTATGGAGGTACTGGGTTCTTCTCGTGATCTAGTTGCCGAGCGCCGGCTGACCACGAGTCGACCTACTCCGAAGTCATTGTGTCTGCAGATTGCTTTCAAGATACGGCGATCCGTTGTGCAAACTACACAGTTACTACCAGAGTAGAAGTTTGATTGATAGTTTGATTGGAGAGGCATTGTAATAGTAAACTTCACCTCACACCTTATTTTAAACCATCACTTTTATGCTAAAAAAGGGCTTAAGAAGGGAAGTTGGTTTTAAAGCATTCTTTAAAGCCTCCTTTAGCAAATTTAATAAAACTGCACTATATTGTTGGTTTTTTGGTGCTGATTATACATATGCAATCATTTTTATAATAGGCTAACTAGTTCTAAAGCTAATTCGAAGTAAATTATTATTGTTTCCAGGAGCAGTGTAGCGATGACTACACACTGAAATATTCCTATAGGCACACAGCTCGATACCAGGAAGCAAAAGGTTCATAATGGTAGGAATACTTTTTTGGTGTAACAAAGCATTAACGCTTATACAGTACTTCAAAGTCTCGTGTTGAAAGTGTAGCTAGCTCATTACTCATGTACAGCCAAGAAAACAAAAAAAAGGGAGAATCTGTCTCTACCCCTGTGTGCATTATGCATTTAGCTACATGCTGTAAATATTTGATTATAGGTGTCCTAATGGCCATACATCACTTCTGATAGATTGCACGAAGCCCAAAATTTGTGTTTTGTGAAAATGCAAAAAAAAGAAACAAAGCAAATTTGAATTGAATACTACAAGAAAAAATATTCAAATATAGGGTCCTGCATATTTTGCCTAACGTGTTATAAAAATGATTTTGCTCTTAAATTTTGCAGAAAGATGGAATTTTGGTGTCTACATCGTTCAGTGCAGCAGTGGCCACAGTTAATTGCCTGGTTAGAGGAAAAAGTGCAAATTTGCATATGGAGATTTGAGCTGCTGCCGCAATGTTGCAAGCATAAACTTATGTTGTCTCCGCAGAAAGCAGCATTTTTTTAAGGGTTTGCCGCATGTTCCAGGAGCAGGCAACGTGTCACCAGTCAACATGTGAAGAATTCAAAACTAGTCAAAATTTGCAAGTTCCCTGCTCAATATGATACATCATCATCATCATTATTTATTGTTCCTTAAGGACCCCTTTCAGGGTACTACATAAGGGGGGGGGGGGGGGGGGCAAAAGCATGAAGAAACACTGTGGTCATTTTGTACAACGGTAAACAAAACTTAGTGTACATGCTAGTAGACGATGGGCAAGAAAAAAAAGAAAACAGAGTAAGGTACAAGCCGGCAGTAGAAATGGCAACACAACAGGTAATATAACAGAAAAGTAAAAAAAAAGTTAGACTTTGGAGTAACAGCATAGTAGTGGTAGGTTAAGGGTTTAAAAACATGACAATAGGTGTCTAAATTTATCGGGATTACTTTCATTCACTATGCTGTTGGGTAGAGCATTCCACAATTCAATAGCACTAGGTAAGAAAGAGTTGGTGAAGGCATTAGAGGAACCATGGAGACATTGTAGACTCGGGTTGTTAAAGAGACGCTTAGAAAAGCGGTAGTAAAAGAGTGTTCTTGAGATGGGGTGGGAAATTATAATATAGTTTGTGGAAAAGGGAAAGTTGTGAAATCTGCCTACGAAGTGTTAGGCTAGAAATGCTGAGGGATGATTTAATGCTGCTTATACTTGTATGCCAGTCATAGTTTGAAGCGATAAAACGAGCTGCGCGATTCTGCATTGCTTCGAGTGAGTTAATAAGATAAGACTGGTAAGGGTTCCAAATTGCTGAGGCATACTCAAGTTTAGTCCGAATGAATGCTTCATAGGCGAGCTTGCGTACGGGAACAGGAGACAGAAAAATTGATCGTTTGAGTAGGCCAAGTGATTTAGAACAGTCGTTAATAAGTTATGTGTGCAGACCACGTAAGCTGATTAGTGATAGTAACGCCTAGATAATGGTAAGAGTCAACTTTAGTCAGGGCTGTGGAATTAAGATAGTACTGGTGGTTAATTATGTCCTGCTTGCGAGTTACACACATGTACTTGCACTTGGAAACGTTAAGGGACATGAGCCAAGCAGAGCACCAATTTGCTATTTTGCTTAGGTCTTCCTGGAGTATTAGGTGGTCATTATGGGAGGATATGTGCCGATACAAGATGCAGTCAACAGCTAATAACCGAATTGATGAAATAATGCTATTAGGGAGGTCATTTATAAAAATTAGAAACAAAAGAGGTCCGAGCACAGAGCCCTGTGGTACACCTGAGAAGACTGGACTACTTGACGACTTGAGGTTATCGATAACAGTGTGTTGTGAGTGATTTGTGAGAAAACATTCAATCCAGGACAATACAAGTAGGTCGAGATTAAGACAAGCAAGTTTTGTGTTAAGACGTAGATGGTCGACACGATCAAACGCCTTTGCAAAGTCCAGATAGATAACATCGATTTGGAAACGGGAGTCAAGGTGGAGGTGAAGGTCTGTGGTGAATTCGAACAGCTGCGTTTCACGTGAGTGGCCTCATCTAAATCCATGTTGATTGGGAAAGAAAAAAGAGTGTTTGTCTAAATGAGATGCAATGCTGGAGTACAATATATGCTTAGTATTTTGCAAGGTATGCAAGTTAGGGAAATAGGGTGGTAATTACATGGACTGGAACGACTACCAGATTTTTGCACAGGTACAATACTGCTAATTTTCCAATCATTCGGAATAGTGGAAGAGGCAATAGATTGAGTGAAAAATCAATTTCAAGAAGCGGCTAGATTGAGATTTGGTGCCCTTTAAAGCTTTGGCCGTTATGCCATCTGGGCCTGGCACACTGGAAAGTTTAAGGTTATCGATTAAATTAGAGATTCCTTGAGTATCTATAATAACAGCCGGCATTTCTGAAAAGTGAGTAGATGGCAACGTAGGAATATCAGTGGGAGGTTCATTAGTGAAAACTTAGCAAAAATAAGAGTTCATGACATCGGGACGCTGATTCACTGAAACAGGAGACCCATCTGAGTTGATTAATGCGATACTATGACATGAAGTATGTTTAAGTGATAATGAGTTCCAGAATTTGCGATGGTTGACACGCAGAATGCTCAGCAGGTCCTGGTGGAAATATTTGCGTTTAGATTGTCTCAGCAAATGTGTGTATTCCCGCAATACCGCAAAGTATTTTCCCCATTTTTGCGGATTGTTGCGTCGTTTGAGTTCGCGGAAAATGCGCTTTTTTTTTCCTAGGTAGTTTTTTAAGGTTTGAATACCAGGGTCTGCTGGCATCCCCGCGAATTCGTACAAGAGGAACATGAGCATCAAGAAGAGACAAAAGTTTGTTTATATAGTAACCAGTTTTGCTCAACTGTTCTGGAAGGGGCTGATTGATGGAAGTCTACAGAAAACGATTCTAGCTGATTGTTAATTTCTGCAAAGTTTGCTTTATTGTAATCTCGGATGTATTTAGTAGACGGCTGGCGGGTAGGAAGTTCTATAGCTATGTTAAAAAACAACATGTTGTGATCACTAACACCTCTAACTTATTGTAATGAATTCATTAGTTCATTATTGGTAGTAAGTACTAAATCAAGAATGTTATTGCTGTGAGTAGGCCTGGTAACTACATGGCTAAGATTGTACATAAGAACTGCTTCGAGGAAACCTTTGGACGCGTGGATTGAAGCGATGCAGTTTTCCCAGTCAATATCCGGAAAGTTGAAGTCGCCGCATGGCACAAGATTAGCACGACGAAAACGGGAGATTAGATTGAATATGATGGAATTAAGTTCATTTGTAAATGTAATGTCAGAATCAGGGGGTACGTAACAAGAAATCAGTATGGTCGTGCTTGTCGGCAGTGCTATCTTGAGACAAAGGGTCTCGTGGTGACTTTCTGTAGATAAGCGAGAAGAGACCAGCCATTGTGTGACAAATACCAAGACCCCACCCCCCCCCGACGACTGATCCTATCTTGTTTATAAACGGTATGCGATGGGTTGTTCAGAAGTTCGTGGTCCTCGATATCAGAGTTTAGCCAAGACTCTGTGATAACAACAATGTCAGTGTCATCATCCGTGATGATCGTTTCCAGCGTTTCTTTTTTCGGCATTAAGCTTCGAGCATTGGTTAACATAACTTTCATGGTATGAAACATTATGAAAACTGTATGAAAAACGTATGAGAACCGATAAACAGGGTGCCAAAGTTTTAATTCCTACACAGGTGGCCGAACGTGAGCAGACGATAGTCTGCTTCTTTTGGAAGCACATAATTATTGTACTAATTCAGGAGCAAATATTTGCTTACTTCAGCCTGTTTATAAACTTTGTTAATAAATATGCACACTAACAGTAGGAAGAAGTGCACTGATCCAAACACCTTTTTTGATTGGTGTCTGCTATTGGCCAATACCAGCTGTGTATTGGAATCTGCTATATTACGATACAAAGCGTCCGGAAAAGAGTGAGGAGCAGGCTTCTATTGAAAAGAGAGTGTTTGAGAGAAAGGTCACTTTGCACTTAACTTGCGAGATTTACACGCCACGCACAACTGCAAAATTTGGCTGTGATGTTCACAGCAGCGTGTGCTATCCACAGACTGTGTTTTTTCACCATGCCCGAGGGGTGGTCTGGGGCCCCCTTTAAGTGATGCTTTGTGCTAGCCTGTCTTGGTGCAGTTATTTGACACTTGCTTTGGGCTCCAACCGTCAGTTCAGATTTCCTGTTGGTTGAAAAGAGCTGAACTAACAATGCTAGAGTGAGCTGCATGCAAAAGAAGAAAATGCCATTGCTGTCACATGTGTCAGAATAGGCATCCGCTCACGTCGAGCTTGTGTAGTGAAGGACAGCAGAATATTTCTTTTCTGCATGTCACCTCTGTGAAGTGCACAGTGAATTCTGGTATATGTTCCTACTGTAGACTGTTCAGAAGCATATGAATGTGTACGTTTACTGTAGGTAGACAATGACGCATTCCTGAATGCTTTATTTGCTTCTGAAAAAAGCAAGCACTCCATGTTACTCAAGACAGTTGAGCATGTGTAATGGAGGGGACAGGTACATTTGAACAATTATTAACCTTACTTTTTATATTGCTTGACAGCTGTTAGCTTGTGGGGCCTTTCAGCGTGAGAGTCAATGCATGAATAGGACACAGAAAATTATAGAAAGGAATAGGGAAGAAAGGCCATCAGTGTAATATATGTTTTGCTGAATATACCATTGGCATATGTTTTTTTCTGTACATTCCTCTGGTCGCTTTCTAGCACTATAGAGCACTCTTATGGTGCATTCTTGCATTTGGCTGGTCAAAATTGAGTTCATGGAACAAATTCTTTTAGTCCATTCAGGGCACTGCACTCCATCCAGGTCAGGGCACTTGGAGGTTTGTCACTTTCATCTTAGAAGTGTGTCCAAGACTTGACTGACTTCTGGTCACATAGCTGCTACAAGTTTTGTTGTTGGCATGGCATCTGGGACAGCCATGGTGGGAGCTCTGTGTGTGAGCGCTTTGTGTTTTTAGGGGCACGTCAGTGATATTGTGTATTGCACTATAACATACCTAACCAATTTTAAGGCTATTTCTTGTGCATCTCTTTTCTTTTGTACTTGTATTTCACATGTACCCTCACCTACTACAGCTCTGAATAGGGTGGCAGTATTTGGAAAAAAAAAAGATTATATATGCCACGTCTCTTCTATGTCAATGATAAAGACAGCGGTGGGAGCTTTAGTAGGCTTAATCTCGTCTGTCGGCCTAGTGGAGATTAGAAGACGAAGAAGTCGTCTCTACGCTTGACTACTAAAACAAGCTGTTTTGTTATATGTGTCCTTGTCTCCTGTCTTCATTGCACCGTGACATTGGTGGAGGTGCGGGATATGACAACACGATGCTTCGGACCCCTCCTGGGAACTGTTCATCCAGCCAGGACACACTGTTGCCCATTGCAATGCTTCTGCATTGTTTCAGTCGTCGGTTGCAAGGCCTTGCTCTGGAGCTCATCCCCCTGTAGGAACCTTCGTCCACTCGCTGCCCATGGCCAATGCCAACCCGCCACTTGATCCTGAAAGCGACCGTTCATCCAGCCCACCACAGGTAACCCTTGTTCAACCACGGATTCTGGATCGCTTTCACAGTGGTGCCTTTAAAGACGTCAAAGACTGGCTTGACCAGTTTGAGTGCTTTGCCAAGATCCATGAGTGGAGTTCTAAACAAAAGCTCACCAATGTCTATTTTTTTCTTGGCAGTAGCGCTCGTACGTGGTATGAAAACTGAGAAGGCAGTCTATAAACATGAAGTGACTTCTGCCAGCAGCTCCTTGACACTTTTGCGGGTGTCGACCGACGGGACCGTGCCCAGCAGCTAATTGAGTTGTGGGTTCAGAAACCTAACAAAACCATCGCAATGTTCGCCGATGACATGACCCATCTGTGTCGTAGAGCCGACCCAAACATGACAGATAAGAACTTATGCTACCTCATGCGTGGCATGAAAGAGCAGTTGTTTGCCAGACTGTTATGCAATCCACCAAGTACCATGGCTGATTTTATCAAGGAAGCTACTGCTATTGAGCGAGCACTTTATCAACGGTGCAGGCAGTACAATCGCTTGTCCAGCAGCAATGAGGTCAACGCTGCCACGATAACTGTTGACCCTCAGAGCTCTGTGCGATCTGATAAGGGAGATCGTTCACAAAGAAATTCAGAAGCTTGCGAGTCGGACAACAGGAATAAGCAGTGGCATGTGTTGCCAAAGTTGTGCGTAACGAAATCAGCCAAGTGTTCTTGTCTCCGAACCTTAGTCCTGAACCGCATCCCATGAACTATGACGCCGCTACCCGATGTCCACACTGCTCACCAGCTGTTATGTCGATACCGCCGTACCACCAGCCGTAGACTGCTGCACCTTGGTCACCTCAGGAAGAGCCTCCGCGACGTCTGCAGTTTCGCAAAACAAACATATGGCGGACTGCAGATCAGCGCTCACTCTGTTTCAGCTGCAGTGATGTCGGCCACATTTCCTGCCATTGCTGGCATCACGGCATACCATTTCGCCCTCTCCGCCCATAATTTGACGGTTGATGTGCCAGTGACGACTAGTCGCTACACCACCAAGCTCCTTTTCAAGGGCCTGCAGCCACCCGCTGTCATTTTGATGATTGCCGAGCCAATGACAAGCAGTTGCTGCCGAATCACCAGGTCAACACGGGCTAACGGTCGTGATGTCCATCTCCTACACATTCGCCTGCAGCAATACTTGTTACTCTTACTGACCTCAGGGGCAGGAGGTCACGTTACCCACGCCGGGGAAACTAAAGGCGGCGACCTCCGAGGGTAAGGTTGTGAGCTGTCATGAAGATGAAAAGCCCTCGTTGCTTCCACTTCAGGATGCTATGAAGCCAATGAGCCATAACAGTGACACAGTTGTAAGCGCAAACCTTATTATTTTTGTTGACGGGCAGCAAGTGACAGCTTTGGTCGGCATTGGTGCTGACTTCTCCATAATAAGTTGAGACCCCACAGTTCATCTCAAGAAAGTAAAGACGCCGTGGACAGGGCCCCATATAATGACTGCAATAGGCCAGTTACTGATGCCTGCCGGATGATGTACGGTGAGAGTCAACATAGGAGGTGCATCTTTCATCGCCACTTTCGTCTTTCTCATCTCATGCTGTAAAGCTTTGATTATCAGAATGGACTGAGGGAGTATGGTGCGGTCATCAGCATCCCTGACCGTTTGGTAATATTTTACCATAACCCTCAACCAGTTGAGTGCTTAGAACCACCAGGCAACTCATTACACCTTAGTGGTGATGACGATGTCATTCCACCTCGGTCACGCACCCTTGTTCCTGTGGCATGCGACTTGCCATTCGACGGGGAAGGAGTTGCAGACCAAATAACCCCACTGTTATTTACTCACAATACTTCGGTTGCATGAGTCTGTGTCATTAATGGGCAGAGGGATTTGTTTCTGGCAAATTTTAGCATGGAGCATCGGCACCTTCCAAGGGGGCACGGCTTTGGCCTATTCCAACGGTGTTGCAGATGTTCAAGGCTGCTTTTCAATGCTTGAAGAAGCATCTGCACAAGATCTGGTTCCCGTCCCTGACGTCAGCACTACCTTGCCGGAGGAAGAATGACAAAAAACTCGCATTACTAGCCGAGTTCCAGGATTGCTTTGGGTTGACATCAGGAGTCGGTCGTACGCCCTTAACCAAGCACCGTATAATCACTTAAGATATGGCCAGACCAATTCACCAGAATCCTTATTGTGCGGCTTTAAATGAATGTGAGGTGATACAGGACCAAGTAACTAGTATGCTCGAAGACTACATAACTCAGCTGTCAAAGAGCCCCTGGGCATTGCCTGTAGATTTAGTCAAGAAGAAGCATGGTAGCTTGCATTTTTGTATCGGCTACCACAAATTAAATCAGGTTACAAAGAAAGCTGTCTACCCACTCTCGTTACTTCTCCTCAATAGACTTGAAAAGTCGTCTCATCATCACCACCACCATAACCACCAACACAACCACCACCACCACCACCACCATTATCAGCCCGTTTCATGTCCCCTGCAGGACGAAGGCCTCTACCTGCGATTTCCATTAACCCCTGGACTGTGGCAACCGATTCCAACTAGCACCCACGAATTTCCTAATTTCATCACCCCACCTCGTCTTCTGCCGTCTTTAACTGGGCTTCCCTTCTCTTGGTACCCATTCGGTAACCCTAATAGTTGAACGGTTATCTAACCCTGCGCATTACATGACCTGCCCAGCTCCATTTCTTTCTCTTAATTAATGTCAATTAGAATATCGGCTATACCCGTTTGCTCTCTGATCCAAACCGCTCTCTTTCTGTCTCTTAATGTTATGCCTAGCATTCTTCATTCCATCGCTCTCTACGCAGTCCTTAACTTGTTCTCAAGCTTCTTTGTCAATCTCCAAGACTCTGCCCCATATGTCAGCACTGGTAAAATGCACTAATTGTACACCTTCCTTTTAAATGATAATGGTAAGCTTCCAGTCAGGAGCTAACAATGTCTGCCGTATGAGCTCCAACCCATTTTTAGTCTTCTGTGAATTCCCTTTTCATGATCAGGGTTCCCTGTTATTAATTGACCTAGGTAAGCATACTCCTTCGCACACCCTAGAGGCTGACTTGCGATCCTGAACTCTTGTTCCCTTGTCCGGTTGTTCATCATTATCTTTGTTTTCTGCATATTAATCTTCAACCCCACTCTTGCACTCTCTCTGTTAAGATCCTCAATAATTTGTTGTGACTCATCTCCAGTGTTTCTGAACAGAACAACGTCATCGGCAAACCGAAAGCTGCTCAGATATTCGCGGTCGATCCTTACTCTTAAGCCTTCCCAGTTTAAGAGCTTGAATACTTCTTCCAAGCACGCAGTGGATAGCATTGGAGAGAGTGTGTCTCCTTGTCTGACCCCTTTCTTTATAGGTATCTTCCTACTTTTCTTGCGTAGAATTAAGGTGGCTGTGGAATCTCTGTAGACATTTTCCAAGATATTTACTTAAGCGGCCGGTACGCCTTGTTTACGTAATGCCTCTATAACTGCTGGTATCTCTACTGAATCAAATTTTACGTAATGCCTCTATAACTGCTGGTATCTCTACTGAATCAAATGCCTTTTCGTAATCTATGAAAGCCCTATAGAGAGGCTGATTGTACTCTGCAGATTTCTCGATTACCTGCTTGATGACAAGAATGTGATCCATTGTGGAGTATCCCCTCCTGAAACCTGCCTGTTCCCTTGGTTGACTAAATTCCAGTGTTGCCCTTATTATATTGAAGAAGCATCTTGAAAAGTGGATATTGGCAAATCGAGGTAGACCTGAGAGACCGTAAGAAAACTGCTTTTGTGACGCCAGATGGACTGTGTGAATTTAAAAGTTTTGCCTTTCGGTTCGTGCTCTGCGCCTGCAACTTTTCAAACACTCATGGGCACTGGACTATCAGGGCTGAAGTGGAAAGCCTGCTTGGTATGTCTCGACAATGCCATTGTGTTTTCTGCAACATCTGACGAGCACTTGCAATGACTCAGAATGGTTCTGCAAGCCATCCAGTCGTCAGTCACTCTATTGTTCATCCTGATCATGAAAAAATTGCGCCATCGCACAGTTCTCCATACCGTCTTATAAAAAAGTGGTCAGGCGCTTTCTCGGCCTCTGTGCATAATATTGTTGGTTTATCGCAGATTTTCCACGCATTGTGTCACCATTAACTTGCCTCATGAGAGATGACATGGCATTTGTGTAGGGCAAAGCACAGAAAACTGCATTCAATGGGCTGAGGCAGCGCCTACAAACCCTTCCAGTACTTGCCTACTCTGAAGAAGCAGCCCCTATGATGCTTTACACTAATGCCGGCAATGTTGGTCTGGGACCAGTGCTCGTGCAGTTGCAGGTCGACGCTGAAAGGGCGATTGCCTATGCAAGCAGGATGCTCTTGCGCCCAGAAGCCAATTACTCAACAACTGAGAAGGAATGCCTTGATGTGGCATCAGCGGTTATGAAATTACCATCGCGCTTTTAAAGTTATCAGTGATCATCATTCACTATGCTGGCTGACAAACCTGAAAGATCTTTCCGGGCAGCTAGCGTGCTGGAGCGTCAGGCTGCAAGAGTTCGACATGATGGTCATCTTCAAGTTGGGGAAAGGGCATACCGACGCTCTCTCTCTCTCTATATAGAGTCACTTCACCCGCTGTGGTTGCTCAGTGGCTATGGTGTTGGGCTGCTGAGCACGAGGTCGCGGGATCGAATCCCGGCTTCGGTGGCCACATTTCGATGGAGGCGAAATGTGAAAGCACCCGTGTACTTAGATTTAGGTGCACGTTAAAGAACCCCAGGTGGTCAAAATTTCCAGAGTCCTCCACTACGGCGTGCCTCATAATCAGAAAGTGGTTTTGGCACGTAAAACCCCATGATTTAATTTTTTTTTAATATAGAGTCACTTCTGCAAAGTACTTTTGTGAACACTATACAAGCTAAAGGAGTACTAACACAAAAGTTAAACAAATTTTTTATTTGTTGAGTAGCTGCTGACTCCATATTTATGTTGTAGGACCTCTATTCCGCCATGTTTGAATGCAGTAAGTTCAAAAAGTACGCATGGCTTTGGACTTGAAGCAGGACCCCTTGTTACGTGATGAAATCTGGGAGGGTGCGATTACATGGTATTTTAGACCGCTGACATGTTAGTGCAGTGGTTGTAGGCCGCATCAAGACTAAAGTCCCTTCTTTAGGAAAAATTTGCTGGCACAACACCGCTGCAGGAATGGCGCACTCACCCTTAATAATGTTTCAGGTGGCCATGCTGACGATTGTGCCCGTGGCTGCGTGCCCGGCAGCTTCAATGACTGCTACTGTATGCACTGCGGATGCATCAACAAGCTGGCCTCCCCCGGATCTTTTCGACGATTGGACGCCACCAGTGGTTTTTGGCCGGACTTCCCACGTCAGCTGGCAACCTGTATCTACATCTACCGCTTCCGCTATCAATCGTGGCCTCAGTCTACATAAGGATTCCTCTGCAACCACTTCACTGGGGCACAACACCGCTGCAGGAATGGCGCACTCACCCTTAATAATGTTTCAGGTGGCCATGCTGACGATTGTGCCCGTGGCTGCGTGCCCGGCAGCTTCAATGACTGCTACTGTATGCACTGCGGATGCATCAACAAGCTGGCCTCCCCCGGATCTTTTCGACGATTGGATGCCACCAGTGGTTTTTGGCCGGACTTCCCACGTCAGCTGGCAACCTGTATCTACATCTACTGCTTCCACTATCAATCGTGGCCTCAGTCTACATAAGGATTCCTCGGCAACCACTTCACTGGGGCACAACACCGCTGCAGGAATGGCGCACTCACCCTTAATAATGTTTCAGGTGGCCATGCTGACGATTGTGCCCGTGGCTGCGTGCCCGGCAGCTTCAATGACTGCTACTGTATGCACTGCGGATGCATCAACAAGCTGGCCTCCCCCGGATCTTTTCGACGATTGGACGCCACCAGTGGTTTTTGGCCGGACTTCCCACGTCAGCTGGCAACCTGTATCTACATCTACCGCTTCCGCTATCAATCGTGGCCTCAGTCTACATAAGGATTCCTCGGCAACCACTTCACTGGGGCACAACACCGCTGCAGGAATGGCGCACTCACCCTTAATAATGTTTCAGGTTAGATACCTTGATTGTTTTTCCGTTCGGAGTAGCAACCGTTGCCTATTCGTGGTGTTGTGCCCCACTGAGTTCTCTAACTTGTGTAAGCGTTGTAGCAGCTGTGTAGCAATGTGTGTTAAAATAATGGCTCTGCTTCTATCTGGCGATGTCGAGACAAATCCAGGACCTTCTACCGAAGAAATGTTAACTACTGTTTTGGAAACCGTAAAAAGGATTGAAAGCGGGCAGGCAGATATGCGTAGTGATTTACACGCACTTAAGCACTGGCAAGCATCTGTCAACGAGGAACTGCAACAGCTATCTTCAAGAATACGTGTTCTTGAGGTTGACACATCATCGCTGAAAAAAAAACCAAAGTACATTGCCACTCCGCTCGCCTGAAGCTATTAATTCAATATCTGAGCAAATTAAGACTATTGAATCAAGATGCGATGACACGGAAAATCGGCTAAGGCGATGTAATCTCCTCTTTTTTGGCATCCCCGACGATGCCAATGAAACATGGTCAGCGTCAGAAGGCAGAGTCATTGATATTTGTTCAAAAGAGCTTGGAGTTACAATCGAATCTTCGCAACTAGACCGTGCGCATAGTCTTGGCAAATACCAAGTGGGTAAATGTAGACCGATTATTACTAAATTCACCTTCTTCAAGGATAAGCAAAGAGTAATAGAAAAAGGTTATAAGTTCAAGAATACAAATTTTGCTGTGCGCGAAGACTTTTCATTGCAAACACGAGCAGCCAGAAGAAAGTTAATAGAATTTGCGAAGTCAAAAAATGTGCCGTTTAAACTAGCCGTGGATAAACTGCGCATAGAAAATACCGTGTTCACTTACTGCGCTGACACTGACAGTGTTATTCAATCATCTAGATAGCAGTTTCAAAGGCCGGCAGTCTCATCTGATTGTGATCCACCTCCTAATCCAAGTGTCCATAATGATGTAGCGCAGATTTCGATATCGTTCACGAATATACGCAGTTTACTCCCAAAACGTGTCGAAGTTTGCTCGCATCTAGAAAACAGCAATTGTGATATTCTATTAGTCACAGAAACATGGCTCCACTCCGATATCGCTGATGACGAAGTCCTACAACCATCAGCTGACTATAGCATCTATCGCAAAGACAGGGACGGAAGAAGGGGTGGCGGGGTATTGATAGCCGTAAAAAAAGACATTACTGCCTTTCCACTTGAAATTGCAAGCCCACTTGAAATAACCTGGGTCTGCATTCCATCTTCGTATTCAAAGAACGTATTTGGAATATGTTATCGACCACCAGACAGTTCAGAAATGTTCACGTCTTATTTGTATGAAAATCTTTGCGAAATTACTACGAAATTTCCTAAAGCTAACATATTCCTATTTGGCGATTTTAATTACCCAGAAATCGACTGGGCTAACCTAACGTCACCCTGCCAACACTCCAGCGATTTTGTAGCGCTTGCACTAGACTTTTCACTAGTGCAAATGATTCAGAAACCCACCCGCGGCAATAATGTTCTTGACCTCGTTTTCACATCCATCCCTGAAACAGTTGCATCAGTTTCTTTGATGCCTGGCTTTAGTGATCATCTACTCATTAACCTCACAATAGAACTACCCTTATACAAACGCACTGCGACACCTAAGCGCATATTTAATTATAAGAAGGCTGATTTCACTGCCATCAACATAGGTTTGGAGAATTTCTACAGCTCGTTCTTACGTAATTTTGTTTCCCGATCTGTCGAGGAAAACTGGAAGCTCTTTAAGGAAACACTAATGCAGCTTACACATGCTCATATTCCACTAGTTCACTTCCGGGTAAATAGTTCAAAACCATGGTATCACACGACGCTACGCTCATTAAAAAATAAAAAGAAATGCCTGTTCAGAATTGCTAAGCGGCAAGGAACCGCAGTGGCGTGGTTAAAACATAAAGAGTCCGAAAAAGAATATTGCTGTAGCATTCGTAGCGCTAAGCACAAATTCTTTTCACATGACCTCCAATCCATGATGCAAAATAACCCTAAAAAATTCTGGGCAGTGATTTCCCCTCGAAAAGACTCGAGCCGAATTTCACTCCAAGACAATACCGGAGCACCTATTTCAGAAGAATCTTCAGTTGCTTTTAATAACTTTTTTATCTCGATGTTTACACGTGAGGATTACTCTTCCATTCCCGCAATCGCAGACGTAAACTACAGGTATATGGCACCAATAAAGATTGATGCCTCCGGTATCTCATCCCTAATTAAGAAACTAAAGGTCTCTACCTCAGCCGGCGTTGATGGTATAAATAATAAAATTTTGAAGCATACATCCACATATACGGCCCCCATTCTATCACGCATTTTTGAGCAATCCTTATCCACAGGGGAACTACCATGTGACTGGAAAATCGGGAAAATCATTCCCGTCTTTAAGTCGGGCGATAAAAGTAAGATAAGTAATTACCGACCCATATCATTAACAAGCATTCCATGTAAATTACTAGAGCATGTGATAGCATCAAATATTATGCAGCACTTAGAAGCTAACAATTTCTTCTATCCGAAGCAATACGGTTTTAGGAAAGGACTTTCCTGTGAGACTCAACTAATCGAATTCACTAACGAGCTATTCACATACATAGACAATGGTTTCCAGATTGATAGTATCTTTATTGACTTTGCCAAAGCCTTTGATCGCGTTCCCCACTCTAGATTAATAGCCAAATTATCATCATTACATTTAGACAGCCGTACAATATCGTGGATAAGGAACTTTCTCACATCCCGCAAGCAGTTTACGTTCACTGACAATCATTCTTCTTCCTTGGCCGATGTGTCATCTGGTGTACCTCAAGGTAGCGTGCTGGGTCCGCTATTGTTTCTCATCTACATAAATGATTTGCCATCCAACATAACATCAGCAATCAGATTATTTGCTGACGATTGCGTAGTTTATCGACAAATTAAGACACCCGACGACCACATCGCTCTTCAAAAAGATCTAGATAAGATTACAAACTGGTGCACGCTATGGCAAATGTCACTCAATACAGAAAAATGCAAATTAATGACTGTCAGCCGAAAGAAAACTAACTCTCATTACACTTACTCACTTAATAACAGTGCTGTCACTGCCACCCCCTTGTACAAATATCTCGGTATTCATATTACAACAAACTTATCATGGAAGGCGCATATAAAACATGTTACAGCAAAAGCATCTAGCACACTTGGTTACCTAAAACGAAACCTACGTGAAGCCCCTCCAGCCACTCGTGAAATAGCGTACAGAACCTTTGTTCGTCCTCAGCTCGAATTCGCTTCCGCCATCTGGTCGCCACATCAGGAATATTTAATAAATTGTCTCGAATCTGTTCAAAACTGTGCTGCGCGTTTCATCGCGAAAGATTACAGTAGGCATTCTAGCGTAACTGCTATAAAGAAATCACTATCACTCCCATCTCTTGAATCTAGAAGGACGATAGCTCTGCTTTGCTTACTGCACAAGATCACTCACAGTCAACACGCAACTACATTACCCCTTTCCCGCCCATTTCGCACATCCCGCCGCTTATATAACGCACACAGCTTCACACGTGTTTTTGGCCACACAAATGCGTTTAACAAATCTGCATTGCCTCTGGCAATAGCAGCTTGGAACGATCTTCCAAGCCACATTGTTGAAATTAATAATCTGGACACGTTTAGAGAAACGTTAAAAAAATTGATTCCGTAGTTATGCGCACACGTTTCATTTTCACCATGTGACTTGACTGTCATTCTCTATTCATTCTCTATTCATGTCATTCTCTGACTGTCAAATATACATGCGTTTGCAGTTCTTTGCAGGAATTCGATGAGCCATGCGCGTTTTTGATCGTCCAGAGTGTTGTTCTTCTTCGTTTGCCTGATGTTGTTCGGCGTCTTTCTATTCAATTTTCTGTTTCTTTTGATTCTTTGATTTGTTGTTAGCTTTGTTTTTGCTCCTGTTTTCGCTATATGTTGTTTCTCTTACCTCCCTCACGCAATACTCCAGTTGGAGCCTGTGAGGTATGTGTATAAATAAATAAATAAATAAATAGATTGTGATTAAGCACAGTGTATGATGGGACACTAGACGAGAGATGTGCTCTGCACTTCTAGACAAGTGACAGTAGTGGACCAGGCCTATCTTGTGTTAATGTGGAGGAAGAAGAAAAGAATGGCCAGTCTGTGACAGCAAACATGACCAGCTTAGTCTACAGCACAATTACGGTCATGATGCAATAAGGAGCTCTGTTTCAAGCCTGAAGCATCACTACACTTCAAAGTAGTTGCATTAAAATTAGAGGTGTTCAGATAGTGACATTTTCAAATCGCATATGAATATTCGAAATAAACCACCTCCAAATATTGAGTCAGTTAACAAATATTTTCACATTTCTAAACAAAGTAAATGTTTCCGTGCATACTGTTTACTTTAGTAAAAAAAGAAGAAAGGCGATAACTTATTTAGATGATTTTATATATGTTATGCCATCCACAGCTGGACTCAACCGGGGAGCTTGGTAATGAGAAACTAAAACATATGTCGTGATACTATCTAATTACATGCAGGAACAGCACGTCAGCAGATGCTGAAGGAGCAAAATGAAATCCTACAGCGTTGGGCATCGTTTTTTCTGTAGGGGCGTCTGCGTCAGCAGGCATTTGGTGTGTTGCGACACCATGGACCCGAGCACATGGGCGACGGACCCTCCCGCACTTCACTATGCATGGCTTAGCCATGTCTGGGGAAAGGGGGATCCAGGGGGTTGAGCCGATGGCAAGTGTTCGAACCTTTGCGACCCTTTGGCGTAGGTAACACACCTCTTTGCCCTCGGCTTCACGTAGGCGGCACCCCCGGACTGACCCACCTGTGGGAAATCAGTCGGTCGACTTTTCTTATCTTTTCTCCTACATTTCACATTCCTATCTTCTTTCTACAATCTCTCCTGTCTACTCCTCTGCTTGCCACTTTCTTCATCTTCCTGGGCTTGCAAGCGCACAAGTCCATTGCATGCACATCACTCGCAAGAGCGTGTGTCCAGTGCCTTGCTGGGGGCGATGGACACAACACAGTCAGACGGCGCAGCTGGCACCTGAGGCACAGTGCGATTCCATCGACTGCTCAAAAAAAAAAAAAAAAGGCAAACCCCAAATCACAGGGTCCTAAACGAGCCCGCAAGTTAAACCGACTTTCTTCTGTTTGATAAACGCAGCACAAGATTTATTTTAGAGTGGATACACTGATAATTCAGTGGAACATCAGAGATCTACTCATAACCTGGATGATGTTCAAGAACTTCGTGAATTCAATCCAAAGTCGCTGTGTGTACAAAAAACACTTGAAATGTAGGCATAGAAATTTTCTCCGACAATATGTTACTTTCCGTAAAGACTGCGATGATGCTATCACGGCGCCTGGCATCATAGCAATTGCAGTAAATCAGTATACCGTATTTACTCGCGTAATGAACCCACCTTTTTTCCAGATAAGTTGACATAAATTTGGGGGGAGGGTTCATTACGCGGGGAAAAAAAATTTAGATATTTTTTAGGTCGAAATTTCATGTCACAATGAAGATAGGAAAATCGCAATCCCAACCTTACCTTTATAGTAAAAACACGTACGCGATGAATGTGAATTAAAAATTCATTTTTATTTTCATGCTGCTGGCTGCTTATGGTCTGTCTCACTCGGGCTCGCTATCTGAATCCACGCTTCCACTCATATCGCTTGCGACTTCGTCGGCGTCGTCGTCTTCCCACAGCGCGTCGTCTTCACTGCCGTCGAGGCTGTTGGAGATGCCAGTCTTTTTGAACCTGCGGACGACCATCGACAGAGCATGTCGATGGTGGGCCTTCTAATCTTACCTGCGGGAGTCAGGTCGTGGTTTCCCGCGGCCATCCACTCTGTATAGAGCCGGCGCACGTTGTCCTTAAAGGGCTTATTAATGGAAACATCAAGGGGCTGCAGCACTGATGTCAAGCCACCTGGGATGATAGCGAGGTCCGTGCGTAACTCGCTCATTCGGCAGCGGACATTTTTTTTCCAGATGGCCGCGGAAGCTGTCCATAACAAGCAGCGATGGCAGGAGAAGAGCCCCGGGCCGCCGTCCCCAGACTGTTTTCAGCCAGTCGGACACCAGCTCGGCCGACATCCACCCTTTCTCCTGGGCGCGAATGTGGATACCGGCAGGAAGAGTTCCCTTTGGCAGAGTCTTTCTTTTGAAGACGACGAACGGCGGCAGCTTCCTGCCGTCCGCTGTTACAGCTAACATCACGGTGCACCGCTGCTTCTCGGCGCCCGTCGTCTTAACCTGCACACTTTTCGCACCTTTCATATCGACAGTGCTGTTTCTTGGCATGTCAAAGTTTATAGGCGTCTGGTCCGCGTTCCCGATTTGCGACAGCAGGAACTTTTTGTCCTCACGGATCCGAATGACAAAGCGGTGGAAATCACGCACTTTGTCCCCACAGTCTGCCGGAAGCCGCTGGCATAACGTAGTACGCCTTCTGAGGCACAACACGTTCCGGCGCATGAAACGAGTCGTCCAACCACTGCTCGCCTTAAATTCACTCGCGGCAATGCCGTGACTTCTTGCAGTGGCCCGCGCGTGATTCTGTATCAGCTCGTGGGATACGGCACATCCTTCGTTGCGGAGCCTCTTCACATAGCTCAGAACTTCTTCCTCGACGCGAGGAAACTTGCCCTGCTTCGGCCCGCGAAAGGCCCGGCGATCTTTCTTCGTCGCTCTGAGTTCCTCTTGTTGATTCCTCCAGTAGCGCACACGCACGGGGTCTACACTAAAATGCCGTCCAGCCGCGCGATTGCCATGCTCCAAAGCATGCTCCACGACTTTGAGCTTAAAACCGGCCGTGTAGCTAGCGTTACGCCCCATCGCACAACGCGCAGAAAATGCACAGCACGCACGAAATAATGCAAAGGTCGTAGCGAAGCACTTAAACAGCAACAAAATAGGACTGGCGAAATGGCGACCGACGCTGTCCAAGTGCGTTGTCTTTACTTCGTTCTGCCGCCGCCGCGCATGCATGGCGCTATAAGCAGAGGTTTGCTTTGCATTTAATAGATGGCACTCGGCAACCTGCATCATCATCATCATCATTGTAAAAAAAAAGAATCTAGAGAAGTTTGACAAATTGGTTCGAGAAATACAAAGAAAATAGCCGAGCGTGGTGGAAACTGCCGTCACCCCATTTCAAAGAGGACGCCCCAGTAAAGCCCTTTGCGCATCCACCAACGAATCATGCAAGGTCAATGAACGATCAACGAAAGCGTGCAGTCGACGCCCGCGTCACCCGCGTTCGCGTCGCCGGTGTTCAGCATCGTTGGCTTCAAATGATGTTTATTTTATCACTGCGCGATCAGACAATTTTATGATCGTCGACAGTCGACAGCGCCGGCCAATTGAGCCGAGATAACGCGAACATGCTGAACACCGACCCTGCGGGCGGGTGCGCGTTATTTACGCGACGTAAAAAAAAAAAAAAAAAAAAAAAAACCAATTTTCGACGACAAAAGTGGGGGGTGGGTTCATTACCCGAGTGGGTTCATTACGCGAGTAAATACGGTACTACTGCTTGTCAGCACTTACAGCTCCAAACAGCCCACGAGGCAGTTGCAGTTCGAGCTGTACTGTTAAATAAACTTGTTACCATGTGCTCTTTTTATATACTATGTAATTATGAGCTCCATAGACAAGAATTCCAGGCTTTAGTAGATCAACTACCTGAACTTTACATGGTTCTTGGAGATTTAAATGCACACAGCACTCTGTGAGGGGGACTCTCGGTGCGATGCGAGAGGCCAATTAATTGAAAATTTTATTTTTTTTCCGCTGGGGCATGTCTGCTGAGTAGAAAAGGACTAACTTTTTATAGTAATGCTCGCGATCCATAAATCAGTGACTACTTTCCTATACTGCTGAAAACAACAAAACAGGAGAAATCCTCGCCACATGTTTCTCTTTGGAAGGTCGAATCAACCAACTGAAAGCTGTCCCGAGAGCTCACGGGTTTGTCATGGGATGGAATATGTGCTCTAAGCATAGACGATGCTGTTACATGCTTAACAGCCTTCATTGTTGATGGGGATTTTAAATGCATCTCACAAACAAATGGCCTCTCTACCGAACGTCGGGTTCCATGGTGGAATGAAGAGTGTAGAGGAGTGCACAAGAAACGAAACAAAGTATGGGGGCTCCTTCGCGACTCTTCCACGGCAGAAATTTCGTTAATTTTAAACACATTAAATCAGAGGAAAAAAGGACGCGCAGACAGGCTAAGCGGGAAAGGGGCAATAGTACCTAGCAGACATCAACTCATACACAGATGATAAAAAATTTCACCAACAATTACGACACCCTCTGATGCAAAATTTGAGCACATATGTGTTTTCATTTAGCGATATTTTGGTTGGTGCAGACAATGTGTCTTGTGCGGCACGTTGCAAACGGAGTGAAGTGTGATGCGACTGCCTTGCTAATCGGGAAATTATAATGGGCAGCACATGGGGGACACAAGGATGCGATTCACAGCAGCCACCGCAGACAGACCTCCGCTCACGCAGTGCATTGTTCCCATATATAGTATACACGACGCGTTCGCCGCATGCCTCTGCCTCGGTGAAGAGAGGACGGCGTGCTCCTCTGGCTGCATCTTGTAGTGGTCATCGCAAGTCTCACGTGGCATTACGCTTTTATTGTCATGCTGTGCTCCACATTCTTTTTCATCTTTCACTGGGCTCGTTTGCTTGGTTACCCCGAGGGTCAATGCCGACGCTTGCTGCAGGAATGGGCACCCAAGAACTGTTCTCTAAAAGCTTGGAACAGGGCTAGAATGGTGCATGATCAGCTGTCACACCCACTGCCATTAGCAAATAATAAAGGGCCTGCAAGGCTAGGCGAATTTCCTTGGGGCTCACTTTGAGGAGGTATCTAGTTCTGCAAATTACTTGCATGAATTCCTAAGACAAAAGATGCTGATGGAGAGCAAGGCTTTTGAGCATAAATGCAGGTCATCTGAAGGATATAATAACCAATTTAATATAGTTGAACTCCATGCAGCGCTTAACTCCTGCAGTATGTCTGTGCCGGCACCTGACCACGTCGTATGTGGAATGATAAAACACCTTCACCATGAATCCCTTATCACACTCCTTTTACTGTTTGATATTGTCACAAACAGTGAAGACAAAGACGTTATAGTGGGGCTGGGTCAGAGTCTTTCCTGTCGGACTAAAAGAGCTGCTAAAACCTGTGTGCCCTGTGCAGTATTGACTAGCCAAGTGCTAGCTATTGAGTGTTGAGTGAATTCTCCCCATAACATCTTTTTGGTGGAGGTGCAGGCTCTATTCCTCCTGATTTTGGATCTTCGGAGCGGACGCCATGTTTCTCTCGCCTCCATCGCTGAAGACAGTACGCCGTCGCTGCAGTCCACAGCTCTGGCAACCGTGCTTCTTTTGCATCCCCTCGATCCCGGCACATTTTGTGGTACAGACAACAGTGATGTCGACGATTGGCTCCTATTGTACGAGCGTTGAAGCAAGCACCACAGGTGGGATGAGATGTTAATGCTCGCCAACATCATTTTCTACCTACGGCGCACAGCTCGTGTGTGGTTTAATACGCACGAAGAGTGAAGCAGTGAAGAACGGAGCTAACCATGTGATAGCGTATGCTAGTCACCTCCTGTCACAGTTGGAAAAGAATTACACATTCTCGGTTGTGTACAAATCTGGCAAGTTATGCACTGACGCCGACTGCCTATTCCGGCACCCCGTTGAACCATCCAACTCCGCTGAAACAGACCGCGACATCTGCGTCTTAGCAATCACAGACTTCACCCATGTGGCTAACGAACAACGTAGAGATCCATTGTTGCTCTCTCTTATTGACCATCTGTAATCCGGCACCCTCAACTCCTTACTCAACATGCTCTTGCTTCAGGATAACAATCTTTACTGGCGCAACATGCATCGCGACGGCGCAGAGCTCCTGCTAGCTGTCTCGTGTCATTTACGCAGAGATGTCCTCGTCCAGTTTCATGACACCCCAACTTCCGGGCACTTGGGCGTCTCCAGAACTTGTAATTTACACTGGAGCTTTTAGTACTTCCTGTCTTGTGCGGTTGATGATCTACTTCAATCATGTGCTACTCATGACAACTTCACCATCTCATATCACCCTCAAACGAATGGACTCACCGAACGCCTTAACCGTACACTGACTGACATGCTTTCTATGTACATTTCTGATGACCGCCACGATTGGGACATTGCCCTTCCCTTCGTCACATTTGCATACAACTCATCGCGTCATGACACTGCTGGCTACTCACCCTGCTATCCTCTCTTTGGCCGCCATCCCTTATTATCCTTTGATAACTTGCTCCCTTCTGATCCAGCGTCCACGTCCACGACTTCCTATGCACAAGATGCCATCACACTTGCGCTTGCCATGTGCACAGTAGCCCGCACTTGGCTCTCGTCATCGCAGAGCACACAAAAGTCATTTTTTAATCGTTGGCACTGGGATACTGCTTTTCCACCGGGCTCTCTCGTCCTTCTCTGGCTCCCATCTCGTCATGTCGGCCGCTGTGAAAAGTTAATGTCGGGGTACGTTGGGCCATACCGTGTGCTGCGCCAGGTGACTCTTGTCACTTATGAGAACTCCCATGGCATCCACTTCATCGATGGCCACATCATGAAGCGGCATCGTACATGTTTCCTGCTTCAAGCGTTACAACTGTGACAACCCATTTTGAACACAACCAGCACTGGGACGGTGCTTCACTGGTCGAGAATAATGCCACGAACAGTGTTAAAGACAGTCATCGTAGTGGGGCTGGGTCAGAGTCTCTCCTGTCGGACTGAAAGAGCTGCTAAAACCTGTGTGCCCTGCGCAGTCTTGACTAGCCAAGTGCTAGCCGTTTACTGTTGAGTGAATACTCCCCGTAACAATGTTATTTGGGCATCTGCATAATTTCCCCCTCATGAAGGGAAGCGATTATAATTCCCCTTCTTAAGGAGGGAAAGGTCTCATCCTTGTTGGGCAGCTACAGACCAACACCACTGATCAGCCGTCCCTGTAAGGTCTTTGAAAAGATGATAAACAGACGCTCAATTCATTTCTTAGAAATAAATAATTTATTAGATCCTTACCGGTGTGGTTATAGGGAAGTTAGGTGCACAACAGACCACCTTGTCCCTATTGAGTCAAGATTAGAGATGCATTTGTACACAAACAATTTTTCCCTTTGGTGCTTTTAGACTTGGAAAAGGCCTGTGATACGACATGGTGCTATGCAATGCTGCAAGATTTGTCAGCCATGGGGATCCGGGAAACATGTTAAACGCAATTGAGAGCTACCTGTCAAATCGAACATTTCTTTAAGAATTGGCAATACTCTCTCCTGGACATTATTCAGAAGACTGGTGTGCCACAAGAAAGTATACTGTGCTGCACCCTCCTTGTGGTTAAAATGAATTCTCTGCGCATCTCCTTTCCACCTATGGTGTTTTACTGTGCCTGCTAGATGATGTACAGTTTTTAAGTCATGCAACCTCGTCATCTGCGAGAGACAGGTTCAGCTTGGTCTGAACCATGTGTCAAAGTGGGCTAAGGAGGATGGATTTAAGCTGCATCCAAGTAAAAGCTTCTGTGTTCTGTTTACATGAAAAAAAAAAAAAGGCCTGGTCCGGGATCCCAGTGCCAAGCTTTATAGACAACAGTTATCTCTGACTAGACAACTCAAATTTTTAGGCGCCATAGACTTGAAACTAACCTTTACTCCGCTTATAACACATCTCGAACATAAATGTTTAAAAATAATGAATGTTCTCAAAATTTTATTACACAACATGAGGCAGTGATAGGAAATGCTTAATGAACTTGGACAAGAGCCTCATATGCACACATTTTGACTATGGCGCTATAGAGTGTCAGTCTGCTACACGAAGTGACTTAAAGGTGCTTGATCCTGTTCACCACTTAGGTACCTGGCCAGCCACAGGTGCCTTTAGGACAACTCCTATAGTGAGCCTCTATGCAGAGTTTTACATACTTTCTGAAAGTAAATCTGAATTGTTCACATCCTTCATATTCTATCATAAACAATACCTCACATGCTGTTTTCTTTCAAAACCAACTTTCAGCACTAGAACCCTTCTCACTGCGGGTGAGTAAACGTGGTAAAGAAATGAGTGTCCCACTACTCGAATGCAATGAAATGGTTCCAGTTATGCTGCGTGGCAGCTTGTGGAAAATGACACATTGTTTGTTGAAGTCATTAAGCATGCTCCTGAGATGCATATTCGAATGCACTTTCTATAGTCTCAGTCGAAATATTCTTGCCTGGAGCTTTCTTTACACAGATGCATCAAAGTCACTTGCTGGCGTCTAATGCAGTGGCGTCTCTCGTGCAACAAGTGTAAGTAAGGCAAGTGCGTGCCTTTTCCTTGGTATGCTAGTGCATCATGGCTGGAGAGGCAGTTGTTATTTCTTCATTTCGAGGGCGTTTTGTATTGTATTCTTCATGCAACCTTCTCAATTCGACAGCGGGTCTTTGGTGAATTGATTGCTTGACTCACTCAGTGCTTTGAAAGAGATTTGGTGCTTCATTTGCAGTTCAGCATCAACTTTTCTTCTCGACTGCATTGTTGCCTGTGCATGTGCGCCTGTTCGGACCTGTATTCAAAAACAAATGTGTGATGGGTGTTTGCAATTTGCTGTACGTGCAATGTAAGCATGACATATGCTCATAACGACAAATTGCATTAGTGCGCTAGATGTTAGGCAAGCTTCTTGTGCATCTGCTATCTTGTTTGGCCAAACATATGCTGTTTTATGAACTTATCTAACATTGACTTCTAGTGCAGCAATTCTATATTCGTGTGACCATTTCCTGGTATCCAAAACAATGTGTGCCGAGATCGCCACCTATATATGCATGCAGTGTTCACTCTGGCGCAGGAGTGGAGAGCATGTTCTTGACAGGCAATGTCATGAGGGTGCAGCATATATTTTCTTTTGTATGTGTGTGTGTTGGGTACTGCAGTGCAAGTCATGTCAGTCAGGTGCCTCTTTCACCACTGTGCGCAGTGCCTTTCGGTGGGCGATCTGCTGCAGCTGTTCCCAGAAGCAGCTGAGAGCAGCGTGGGCGAGGCGCTGGTCCGTCTCTGTCCCGTACTGATTTTCCAGATGCAGCACCGATCATGTGATTTTACCCCATCAGTCGCATCGCGAGGCAAAACACGACCCACCCCAGCTCAGGGTGAGACATTTCTTGTCGCCTTGTGGTGTGACTGGGATATGTTACAGACCCCAAGAATTTGTCACTACTGTGACATGGTTCAAGGTTGTGACCGTTAAATGAACAGGCTCACAGCAACACAGCCTTATTTTGATATGTCATTGTGCCCTCTTTTGTGACTGTGCTGTTTTATTGAGCCATGCTTTTAAGCTGCCAATGAAGGAAAACTGCCGACAGTATAGCATGCTGCTCTTTTGCTGCTGTCTTGTGCAGAGTAACTGACTGCAGCAGCCTAAGAGGGCTGTTGTGTCGCTACTGAACTTGTTGTTTAGCATGAATGAGCTTTCTGGAATAAGGCTGTGTGAGTTGCATGCATTGAAGAGATGATCGTGACCCCAAATAATAGTGATTTTATAGCGGGCCTTGATGATTGCAGGTATGACCGCCTTTCTATATATTTTTATCTGAATTTAAACTGCTCATGAAGTACCTTGCTCATGTGTTTAGTTTTGTATTTTTGTAAATATAATAATTGTTTGGTTGATTACCATATGTTTGCAGTGTGATCAAAAGTGTTGTCTTTGTGGCACTACCACTGTTATTGTGTCCTTGAATTGAGTAAATTTCATTATTGTGGTCTTGTGAGTAGGTTTACAATAACAGTGGCCTCTTGCCCCCGTCCTTCTCTCTCTTACTCTTTTGTGGGGTAAAATGAGGTGTGGTATCAGTGGGAGAGCATGTGGCTGTACACAACAGACCAAGCACTCCCTTGTAAAGCCAGGACCATTTTGTTGTACCTCATTGAATGGGCCTCTAAAGCTGGATTGCACTGCCCTCGCTGTGCAGTGTGGGGCTTTGGCATGCTGGCCGTGTTTGTCATCAGCTGCTGCTCACTGGCGGGCCTAGTGATTGTGCCTTTCCTGAGCCATGTCCTCTACCACCGGCTGCTCATGGTGTTTGAGGGCCTGGCTGTGGGCTCCCTGCTGGGCAGTGCCGTCTTCCACCTCATCCCACAGGTGAGCTGCACTCCTTGTGACTCAGTTTTCATACAAGCTGGGCACTTTTGTCAGATTGACCTGTGACATGGCATCACTTGCCGCTCAAGCAAATGAAAGGTTTCTTGGGTTTGTCATCTTGGACTGTCCAAGGTGCTACTTTAAGCCAATAAGCATTGACGTATGCATTTTGGGCGTTGTTCCAGAATGGGTCCATGTGACATTTCACCTGCCAGCTGTGCCTTTGGAGGTCTATGGTTTAACTCCATGGCCACTGTAGGCATGAACCCTAAACACGCACATTGCAGCATTTTCTTGAGAGGGCACTTGCACTCGCTCTTGCTGCAGATGACCCAAATAAATTCTAGTCACCTTAGTGTTTATGGTTGGAGGCATAGCACGCCATTCAAGACTTGTGTGCTTGCATCATCTCATTGGGCAGCAATGGATATTTGGGTGATCGGTTGGCAATAGGTGCAGTGATATAATACAAACTGCAATTTGGACCACTAGGAAGCTAAGCCCGATTGCTGCATAGCCATGCTGGCGCTTGATTGTTGCTCAAGTATTATTGCGCAACAAAAAAATACATGGACGTAAGAGAAGACAAAGACACACTAATGCAAACTTTCAACTAAATTTATTGTGCCACTGAATCGGCTTATATATGTGAAGCAGTATAGACTGCGCATGTGCTTACATGAAGAAAACTGCACATTCATGTAACATACTTATGAGTCATGTGATGCCGCCTCCAAAAAACTTGGTTCTTTTTCTGTGAGAGCCAGTGAAGGGAAACTAACACACTTATCACCCAATTTTGCAATCATCTGCGCTTCAGTTATTTCACAGATGAGCTGCGTCGTGTCACAGGATGCAGTTGTGACAGCGCCTCCAGACAAACATAAACGGCGCCTTCAGACTGACCCACCTGAGAGAAATTGGCAGTTGCCTTTTCCTATCCTTCTCTTCAATCTTCATTTTTCACCCTCACTTTTAATCTTTCCTGTTCTCTTTTATTTCCAACATTCCTTGTGTGGTTAACCTTGTGTGTCGTAACCAGCCTTGGTTATATATATTTGGTTATAGCAGGAATATACAGCTGGCGTTTGTAGGGCTTGTGTTTACAGGTACTAGAGTGTCCCCTTGTTGGGCTCCATGGTGGGTGGCTGGCACTCCTGCCGAAACAATGTTATTTTGATGGCGTGTTTTTTCCCTGCGTTACCCGATCGCCCCCAGAAAAGGGGGCACACCAAAGAAGTTTTTCAATTTTTTGGTCACCACAGAAAAGTCTTTCCCCGCTACCAAGTCATTCACAGTGTAAAACCAGAAAAGGTAGTGAGAGCCACCTCTCCCTTTCATGTTGCAAAGTGTTTGACAGAGACAATAGGAGCTGGCTATAAAGCTACGAAGTTGGGTAGCGGTGAACTCTGAGATGTGAAGCAACATGAGAAACTGCAGACCCTAGCGTCAATTGGAGACTTTCCTGTCACAGTGACTTACATCCCAATATGACCAGTAGCTGTGGTGTAATTTCGAATGATGATTTGGTGGAGCTAAGTGAGACTGAACTATTAGAAGGCTGGAGGGACCAAAATGTTGTCAGTGTCAAAAGAATAAACATGAGGCATGATGGAAAAGAGATTCATACCAAGCACCTAATTCTAACATTCGGCTCAAGTGTGCTGCACGATATTATTGAGACAGGCTATGTAAAGATCTGAGTCAAGCCTTATATCCTGAATCCCCTTTGCTGTCTCAAATGCCAGAGGTTCGGCCGCAGTTCTTATAACTGCCGAGCCTGACTAACCTGTGCCAAATATGCCTATGACTGTCCGTCCAAACCTTGCGAGAATGCTGCACACTGTGTGAATTGTGATGGGGAGCGAGCCGCGTACTCGCAGTCCTGCACATCATGGAAGAAGGAGAAAGAGATCATAACAGTTAAAGTTAAAGGGAACATATCTTAGTTGTCCCTAAGAATTTGAGAATCCATGTGCTTCGTTCTATGCACAACGACTCGACCGCTGGGCACCTAGGTTTCACCAGAACATACCAGTGCATTCAGGGCCGATTCTACTGGGCTAGTATGTGACGGGATATAGAAAAGTATGTGGCCAGTTCTAACAAGTGCCAGCAATTCAAGCACCCTAATACTGCTCCGATCGGACTTCTTCACCCTGTGGCACCACCATCATCTCCTTTCGAAGTGGTTGGAGTGCACCTTTTCGGTCCATTCCTGTGCTCAACAAGCAACAACTGTTGGATTATAGTCTGCGTCGACCATATGACGCGTTATGCTAAAACCGCAGCGATGCCAATGGCCACGGCTCTTGATGTTTCGAGCTTCCTCCTGTCCTCCATTATACTGCGTCATGGACCCCCTCATGTTATTGTGAGCCATCGTGGTCGCCAGTTCATGGCCGATGTAGTCGAAGAGCTGTTGCGTCTCTGCGCTTGCCAGTTTCGCCACGCGACCCCCTTTCACCCGCAGACAAATGGTCTCGTCGAGCGCACTAACAGAACTTTGACGAACATGCTTTTGACGTACGTCGATTCCAGGCACAAAAAGTGGGATGATATCTTACCTTTTATCACATACGTCTACAACACTGCAAAGCATGAAACTACCGGCTACAGTCCTTTCTATCTTCTTTATGTCAGACCACCCCGCAGCTTCCTTGACACCATTTTACCTTTTACTCCTCATGCGGACTCTTCTATTACCCAGACTCTGCTGAGCTGAGGAAGTACACCACATAGCTCAGCTCCGTGCGTTGGCATCTCAGGACCGCTCCAAGATCAGCTGCGATTCACGCCATAAGAATGTGTAATACGATAAAGGGGACGTACAGTAAAAGCTCGTTAATTCGAACCGCAAGGGGAAGCCGCTTCAGTTCGAATTAACGAAAGTTCGAACTAACAAAAGTGAAGGAGAGCAAGAATACGCTGCGATTTGGAAGCAGTAGGGGATGTCAGAAATTTGGCGTGTCAGAAAGTGATGGCGTGTGCCGCGGGCACACGCCATCTTCAAGTCGAAGCTCTGGGTCCGACTGTGCCACACCACCGATGTCCACCGAAACGAACGTTAGCCGAGGCTTAACACCATCACAATGAATCGCGACGGCTGATACCTCCTAAGCTGAAAACAGAGGTGCACAACCGATGAAGACTGCCGAGACAAAGACGCTGAACATGTGAAGGTGGCGAAGGCCCTGATTCGTTGGTTCTTGACGTACTTGATTCGCTGTGTTTTGGCGCTTGCCGTGCCATCTTCGCACAACACTAGCAGCTGTACAAGATTTGCAAAGCCTCCGAGATTCGCAACAGGCAAGACGTCTCGGAGGTTACGTAGAACGGAGAAGCGGCAGCCGCCGCTGCCTTCTGGCTGACCCCGCGCCGGTTAGTAGATTTCTTTCCGATTTTGCCTTCTCTCGCCGTTCTCTCCGTTTCGGAGGCAATACAGCCTTGTGTGTAGGCAGTAGGAGCATTTCTCTGTCCGTGTGCCAGGCCAGCGTAGTTCGAATTATCCGTGAGGGAACCTTCTCGTGTTCGAATTAACGGACTTTTTAATACATAGACTTCTGTGGAGCTTGGCCGGACCAAATCGTACAGTTCGAATTATCCATAAATTCGAATTATTGAAGTTCGAATTAACGAGCTTTCACTGTAGTAGGGCTTTGGACACCACTTCGCAAGCACGGCCTGTGCCAGAAGTTTCTCGTTACACCAGGCCTTTCGTCATCACCAATTGCCTAAATGATGACCTATTTGATTGCTCGTCTAAGAAGTCTAAGAAAACGCAGCTTGTTCACGTCACCCGCCGGAAACACTGTCATCCCCGTGACTCCGAGTGGACTTTAACAGTTACTCGCCCAGCGGGCTTCATCTGTGAAGCTAAATCTGTGAAGCTTCATCTGTGTTACGCTAAAGCTACAAGAAGAACGGAGGAAGAGGAGAACAAAGTGCGCTTGTCTTTGCAGTGGCTTGGTGTCGGCGCAGCCCCTTTTCATCAATTCATCTTTAAATAAATGCGCCCCATCGTAACAGTTTCATACAAGGAAGGATGAAGGAGGGTGTCTAAAACTGCAGAATAAAAGCTTTGCTGAAGTGATGCGTCTAGGGCCAGAGCCACAATGGCCCCCAGCTGCTGTCCGGCTCACACACTGTGAGCCGGCGGTGATGCCATCTGTTGCCTTGGTTGCTGCGGCTAGTGCTGCTCTGCCATCCCAGAAGAAGGGGCCATTGACTTCCAAGTTGGTGGCCTCAAGGGTCTTGTCCCTTGAGAAGAGGCCCTCTCGTCAAACAAACTGCTCACAAGAGCAGGTGTCCTGCGCCCTACAGGAGGTGATGGACTGCCAGCCAACGGTGCCACCAGTGCCTAAGGAGCAGCGAGATTCTCTCTGTCACTCCATAAAAGAAATATCCCGCATCACAGAGCCGAACAAGAGCTCTGTGACCTAAATTTCATTTCCTTAGAGGGCCCCTGAAACAGTTCGGACTAATTTTGTAGATGCGTAAAGTACAGCTACAGCTAATCATTTGCACCTCAATTTGTGGGAAGTGTCTCATATTAAGAGAGTTAGGGACGATTACGAATTACCCTCCTTCATAGCCATGCATTTTCTCCTCAACTCGTTTGCCGACTGATTGGGGCTAAGCTCCGCCTTCACTGGCTCTGCGTCATGATGGCGTGTTGTGTCGTCCACTTCCGGTTGTCTCCAACCTCTCCACTAGCTGCCTGGCAGTTGACCCCAAGTGAGAGCTATCGAAGCAGCATGTGTTGCGAGCATTCTGTTGCAAGATAGTTCAGCACAATGTGTTGGCGGGCTAGTTCGTGCGGATCCATAAATACTTTGTTTAGCGCAAAACAACGGACACAAGAAAGGCGACAGGACAAGGAGCTTTGTAGCGCCTTGTCCTGTCGCCTTTCTTGTGTCTGTTGCTTTGCGCTAAATGAAGTATTCTGTTGCTACACTGAACGTGCCTGGTATTCCCGGTAACCACAGGCGACCTGGGCGTTTCGACGGATGGGTGGAGGCATAAACTCAAGCTGGTGAGGAACATTAGTGTAGACGTACGTGAGCGGCCTGATCAATCTGCAAGGTCCAGCCACCTGGTGGCACAGAGCTTAACCAGCCAAACAAGCTAATGTTTCTCTAACCAAGTGTAAAACATTTTAAACATTTACAAAAACAACATGTTAACAATTACAGTCCAGTCTTGCGAAAAATTTACGCCAGCAGCAAAGAAGAATAGACTTCGTTACTGCTACTGTGTTTGGTTGAGCTCAGTGCCACAAGGTCGCAGCACTGTGCAGTTTGCGCTTCTGCTCATCCCGTGAAATGGCACGATCAAAATGGCCAGGCTCGGTCCCCTTGCGCTTGCGTTTACCTGAATACTGGATTCGCGAAACGCTATTGCGGCAGTAATCCTCCGGTGTAAAGCGACGGCCGCAATTGCGCAAATCCTGGTGCCGATTGGATAGTGACATGCCAATGCGCTGCAGCCACTCCGGATGTTGCCGGATTCAAGACCCTCGTTATGTAATAAATGAGAAGAAAGGGGGTTAAGGGGGGACGCGGGTCTTGAAATCGCGAAAAATGGTCAAAAATGGCAATTTTCAAAAATTGCGTTTTTGAAGTCCTTAATGTCCCAACTATGCCTCTACAAAATATTATGGCGCAATTCCTACTCGAAGTATAAAATAAACGGTAATTTATAAACGTCGGTGAGCCGAAATTGAACGCCAAGCGCGAAGATTTGCCTCATTTTCAAGCTGCCGTAGCTCCGCGCGACGCGTACCGATCGGCGCCATCTTGGTCTCGTTTGAAAGCTGGTTTCCCGCTCTCCATTCTGGCGCCCCTCGGCACGCTGTAGACCCTCGTGCAGCGGAGGGATTGGCACCCGTTCTCAAGCGGGAAATCGTCGCGAGACAGCCGCTGATTGGGTGAACCGGGCGCCTCCTCGAGGCGCAGCCCTCTGATTGGCCGTGACGTATGCTTCGCCTTCCGCGGCCGCGTTGTCCGACTCCTTCACGTCGTCTGCTTTCGCCTGGACGCACGTCATTTTTCGAGCTCCTCTTTGTTTCCTAGTATTTTTCGTTCTGCCTTTTTCTTTATCGTTCTTCTAGATATTTTGGCTATTGGGTCGCTTCTTTTAACCACGAATTTCTTGCTTTTGCGTGCCTGGTGGCTTTGTTCCGCGTGTCACGATGGCGCGAGACGCGCGCTTGAAAGCAAGCACGCGAAAAGCAGTCGGCAAAAAGAGACGCGCATGGAATAAGAACAGCGCTACATCGTCGAGAACTACAGCTTCGGTGATGCCGCAAGCTGCTGTGCCCTTGGTGGATGCGGCAGGACTGAGCTCGCCAACAACAGCTTCGCCGGTGGACGCGGCTGAACAAACCCCGTCGACGCTAGCTTCGCCTGTGGACGCGGCTGGACAGTGCCGATCAGTGTCAACTTCGTTACCGCAAGTCTGTGCAGTGCCGGTGGATGCGCCTGGACTAAGCCCGTCGAAAATGCCAACTTTTGAGACGCTGCAAGTCGCTTCGGATTCCGTGTCGTCGGAAGCGGCCGAGCCGGCTGACCTAAGCCTAACGTTGACTTCGGCGTTTCCGCACGCCGCTTCGGTGCCGACGGACGCGGCTGAACCGAGCTTGCGTGCTCAACGCTTCGACACGGTGTTTTTCACGGAGGCGGAGTGCGCGGGGCGCGAAAATTACGCAGACAACGTTAAAACTTCATTGGCGAAGCAGTCCGCGACTTCCCGCAAGTTCGAGCTAATGAACGTCGGCACAGCAAGTGAAGATGACGATCGCGGCACAGAGTACATCATCGTTGATCTCTCAGTGCTAAAGAAGATGTTTGTGTCCACAAGCTGCAGCAAGTGTGGGATGACCACTCTCCAACTCGCAAAGTGCAGTGAGAGAGAATACGGCCTAGCAGTGAAGTTGGAGCTCACATGCTCAAATTGCGATTTCGCCGAGCGGCACTTCTCGTCGCCACGAGTGCCCGGGAAATCCAACATCACGCCCTTTGAAGTCAATTTGCGGGCAATGAAGGGAATTCAAAGTATAGGCAAGGGAGCGACTGCCCTAGCAGATTTTTGTGCCACCATGAACCTCTCTCACCGAGGACTTCACCACAAGACTTTCAGGGGGCATATGGACACCATGGTGAAAGCTTGCCAGGCAGTAGCTACTGCTACAGAAGCAGCAAGCGTCAAAGTGGTGAAGGACATGTACAAGAACTTCCTGAATCCACCAGGAAATGTAGATGTCATATTTGATGGCACATGGAAAACACGTGGTCACAATTCAAATATTGCAGTAGGCTGCATCATAGAGCTATACACTGGCCTAGTACTGGACCATGTTGTGCTCTCGAGGTACTGTCGTGGGTGCCAAGGGGCACCTGATCCCAGTGATGATGGGTACGGTGACTGGGCTATGAACCACAAGTGCATGAAAAACATCGACTGCAATGCCGGCCGGATGGAGACTGAAGCAGCTATCATTTTGTTCAACAGGTCTCTGGAAAAAAATGGGTTGCGGTACACAACTATACTTTCTGATGGTGATAGCCGCACCTTTCATGCATTGACCTCAGGAGAAGTGTATGGATATATATCCATTGAAAAGAAAGACTGCTTGAACCATGTCCACAAGCGGATGGGGACGGCTCTTCGCAACTTGGTGGAGAAGAAGAAGGCACAAGGAGAATCTCTTGGCGGAAAGGGCAACCTCACCCAAGATAAGATAAAGAAAATTACAAACTACTATGGGTATGCCTTGCGGAGCCACAGCCACGACGTTGCAGGCATGAAAAAGGCAGTGCATGCCACGCTGTTGCACATGACCTCGACAGATGAAGCCCCAGACCACAGTTGCTGTCCTCAAGGGGTTGATTCGTGGTGTGCCTTCAATCGTGCTTTGGCGAACCAAGTGGAGCCGTCACCACACAAAAACCCTCTGCCAGGCCACGTTCGCACTGCTCTTGAGCCAATCTTTGCAAGGCTGGGCGACGAGGCCCTCTTGGAGCGCTGCAAAGATGGCATGACACAGAACGCCATTGAGTGCCTACACTCTGTCATTTGGAGCCAAAGCTCCAAGAACACGCATGACTCTTTGCTGGCTGTTGAAAGAGCTGTTGCAGAAGCAGTTTCTCGCTTCAACCAAGGAATGGCAGCAACCAGCAGAGCTGTTGCAGCACAGCTTGGTTACAGTCCTGGGAGCTGCCTCATTCGTAGGAGCCTTGAGAAAGATAAGCAGAGGCTGTGCAGGTCTGATAAAAGTCACACCAACGCTGAAAAGGTGAAGAAGAGGATGGCCAAGAAACACAAGCCTGACAGAACCCAGGACTACTGCCCAGGACTTTTGTGAATGTGTGGCAGATTCATAGAAAATAGCAGGTGACTTTTTGAGCTTTTTTTTTTGTCAAAGGCCAACGCAATACAGAAGTTTTCACAATCTTTACATGAACAGATTTCTGTGAGTTTGGTGTTATTGTGTTCAGTAATGACTGGGCTGCATGCTAAAGCATTAAATTTTTCCATGTGATAGGTAAACAAAAGTGGCAGAGTAAGCAAAACTTTGAATGCAATTTTCTCAGCTTTGCTTTTTCGATCAAATGCCTTTGCCTTACGGAACTTTTCATAATGTTTGCATCAACTGATTTTATTGAATTAGGTATCATTTTTTTCAGTGAAACCTCAGCTGCATCCTAAAGCTTTCCATTTTTCATTAAACCAAATAGACTAGCAATTAGGTCAGGTGTAAGCTAATTACTCCTGCATTGTTTTTTTCTTCCTACTTTGATATTCATTCATGACCTATATGATGACTTTTAAAAAATTTCTTTAGCTTTAGGATGTGCAGTAGGTCCTTGGAAATGACAGCTATTCTTTAAAACTAGTTTTTTTAATTAAGAAATTACCATAATGGCCCGTAACAAAAGACCTATGTGGGATAAGTTATTTTGCGATATCTTCATTTCTAAATGAGATATATCAAATCTGAATATATATTTGGAATCAGCATTGAAAGATATATCTGCATGCGAATTTTCAGGAAGATACGTTAAGAAATAAAAAAAAAGTTTTCAAGACCCTCATCTTAACCGACAGGCCCGATATTTGTTAGTCATATTGTCACGTAGAGTTTTGTGCCGCTGTGGACGAGAGGACATTGTGAGGTGAAGAGGAAGTTGAAGTGTCACGACGATCTGTAGATGGTGGTACCCTGAGTACTGAGCTACAACCTCCTAACTGTATATATTGTAAATACATATATTTTATTCCGCCGTAACATTTTGGTGGAGGTGCTGGGTACTCTCGCCACAAGCCGGCCCTGGATCTTCGCAGTGGGCATCACATCAGTTCCGCTGTTATGGCTACTGACGCTGCCTCCGCCGCTGACGCTGCCTCCACCACTCAGACACCAGCGGAAGTGGTGCTAACCCAGCTACGTCACCCGGGAATATTCATTGGCACTGGCAAGGTCGATGTCGAAGGCTGGCTGACGTCGTATGCACGCATCGGTAAGCACAACAAGTGGGATGCCACACTTTTGCTGGCCGACGTGATCTTCTGCTTGGGAGAAACCACGAAGGTATGGTTCGAGACGCATGAAGCCGACATTAAAAGCTGGGACTCCTGCAAGGAAAAGCTACGCAATCTTTTCGGAAGACCTGTGGGACGTCAAATGGAGGCCAAGCAAGAGCTGCCGTCTCGTGCCCAGACATCAACCGAATCGTACATCGCATGTATTCAAGACGTTCTGGCTTTCTGCCGTAAAGTGGACACGGACATGCTGGAGGCCGATAAGGTCTGACACATCTTGAAGGGCATCGCGGAAGATGCGTTCAACCTCCTGCTTTGCAGGAACTGCTCAACGGTTGAGTCCATCATTAAGGAATGCCGGAATTTCTAGCAAGCGAAGAGTAAACGCATCGTACAACGCTTCGACTGACTTTCGAATATGGCTGCCACTTCCTCCTGCAACGACCCTCCGGCGTCACATAATGACCCTCCGGCGTCACATTAGCCTACAACGCCAAGCTTGACGCACGTCATCGACTGCGAACTTGAGGCTATGGCTCCGAATTCTCACTGCCCCCATAAGCATGACATCATGACCATCTCGCTTATTCAAGCTGTTGTCCCCCAAGAAATTGCAAACATGGACATCCAGTCTGCCATCCGCCCACGTCCCACCCCTACCGCTCCTGTCACTGCCTCTGCTGCACCTCGACAGTCGTTCCCCAATCACTATTGGAACCCTTTCTGAGCGGCTAACACTGGATGACAGGCCAATTTTCTTTACTTGCTCTCGGGTCGGTCACATCTCCCGCCACTGCCCTAGTAGCCGCTGGTACTCCTCGCCTCAACCATAAGCTGATCGCCGCTTCGACCGGGACCCCTGGCATCTGTCGCCCCTCTCTGAACCATATCACCTCGGGGAAACACCACTAGCCGCTCACCCTAGCCGAAACGCTGTAAGTCCCGTTCGCCCACACCTCGTCATCCATCGTCCCCGTCCTACACGGGCTGCTTCTCGGGAAACTAAGCAATGCAGGCCCCAAAGGCGTGGCTGCATTGACGACTCGGACTGCAAAACCTCTGCTGACCCCTACTGATTGACCAAACCTTGTTGAAATTTTTGTTGAAGATGTACCTGTTCAAGCCCTTATCGATACTGGCGCTCAGGTTTCGGCTATGCGATCACACCTTCGTGGCCGTCTCCGTAAAGTCCTGACACCTGCCGAATTGCCTGCCATCCGAGTAGCTAATGGAAGTACAACAGCCGTGATGAGAATGTGCACCGCCTGTGTTACCATTGCCGGCGGTCCAGTGTTAGTCCTGTTCACCGCATTGGCCAAGTGTCCCCACAAAGTGATTCTTAGAATTGACTTTCCGAGTGCCCGTTCAGCACTTATTGACTGTGCAACCGGCACCCTTCGCCTTGAGCTGCCCCATTACTCTCCTGACCTGACCGACGACCACGAGTCCTGACTTCGTTCTACTGAATTTGTTTGACTGCAACCTGCTGCTGTGACTTACGTCCTCATGTCGCCTTCTCCATCACTTCGAGATGGTCCTTACGTGGTGCACCCACTTTGCGACGTTCTCCTGGTTCATCAAATAGCGCTACCAAGCTCAATTGTAACTCTCGTCAATAATCAAGCATGGCTGCCTCCTCTGAACTTTGGCTTGTTTCTGCAAGTGCTTCCTGAAGGCGTATCTCTCACTGTGCTGTCCCCTTTGGAAGACTGTGGAGTAGCTGCTCTTACGCCCAAACCGCTATTCGACACTGCGCAGCTTCTGCCCCTCCTATTTCACGCAATGACAAGTTTACACCAATGATAGCTACTGACTTATGCTGGCGCTCTTCTCCGCATTCTGATGCCCTATGAAGACATCTTTGATTTTGGCAATTGCCCGCTAGGTCGAACCCGTGTCGTCACCCGTCCAATCCACACTGGTGACGTTCCTCCTATACGCCGGCGGCCCTACCGTGTGTCTGCGCCTGAATGCCAGGTGATCCAAACGGAGTTGGACAAAATGCTCTTCAAAGATATTATTGAGCCTTCCTGCAGTCTGTGGGCCTCACCTGTCGTTCTGGTTAAAAAGAAGGGCAACACCTGGAGATTTTGTATTGATTACCAACACCTTAATAAGATTACCAAAAAGGACATGTATCCGCTTTCGCGTATTGATGACGCGCTGGACTGCTTACACGATGCCAGTTATTTTTCGTTGATTTCTTTGCGCTCTGGCTACTGCCAAATTGCAGTGGATGAACAAGATTGCGAAAAGACCGCCTTCGTCACTCCAGATGGTCTCTGCCAATTTAAAGTGGCGCCTTTCGGACTGTGCAATGCCCCTGCTACCTTCGAGAGCATGATTGACTCTCTTCGGCGCGAATTCAAATAGCCCACATGCCTCTGCTACTTTGATGACATCATTGTTTTTTCACCGACGTTTGAGAGCCATTTCCACCGACTCTCAGCTATCCTTGCTTTTTGTCGACGAGCTGGCCTACAAATCAATTCTGCAAAGTGCCATTTCGGCCACCGCCAAATACGAGTACATGGTCACTTGGTTGACACTGCTGGCGTCCAGCCTGATCCTGATAAAGTCCGTGCTGTTGGTGAGTTTCCACTTCCACGTTCTTCTACCGATGTCCGAAGTTTCCTAGGGCTTTCTTCCTACTTTCGTTGATTTATCCAGAACTTCGCCGAAATCGCTCGTCCTCTCACAGACCTCCTCAAAAAAGGACGTCACTTTTTGTTGGGGATCCGACCAGGCTGCAGCATTTTCAACGCTTATCGGTCGCCTTATTAACCGACCCGTGTTTGGGTCATTTAGATTTGCATGCCTACACAGAAGTTCCCCGCAGGGGCATCTGCGTCAGCAGGCGTTTGGTGTGTTGCGACACCACAGACTTGAGCACACGAGGGTCGGACCCTCCCGCATGTAGCCGTGTGCGGCTTAGCCGTGTCTGGGGAAAGGGGGATCCTGGAGGTTGAGCGGATGCCGGGTGTTTGGACCTTTAAGGCCCCTCAGCGGAGGCAACACACCCCTTTGGCCTCTGCTTCACATAGACGGCACCCCTGGACTGATCCACCCAGGGGAAATCGGTAGTTACCTTTTCCCGTCTCTCTCTCCCTACAACCTTCGTCCTTTCCTTACTTTCCACCTTTCCTGTCTCCTTCTCATTTCTTTATTGCTTTCGACCTTCCTGGCAGCAAGGGTTAACCTTGTGTGAGTAACCAACCTTGGTTATGTCATATTGGGTTATAGTGGCAACGTACAGCTGGCGTTTTGCAGGCCCTGTTTTTCAGGCCCTGCAGTGTCCCCTTGTTGGACTCCATGGTGGGTGGCTAGCATTGCTGCCGAAAACTACACGTCCACATATGGCTACTTCCTTCCCCCCACTGCCTGATCGCCCTCAGAAAAGAGGGCGCACCGATGAGGTCTTCCAGTTTTTTGGCCGCCAAAAAGAATCCTTCCCACGTTTCCATGTTATTCATTCTGCAAAACCAGATAAACCAGCAAGAACTATCTCACCCTTCCTTGTTTCCAAGTCATTGACTGAAGTCTTTGGTCCTGGTTATAAGGCGTCGAGGATGGCAAGCGGTTATCTCCTCTTGGAGCTCCGCGATCAAAAACAATATGAAAAACTGTCAAAACTAGTGTCATTTGGGGAAACCCAAATAATTATAACCCCGCACCGCTCGATGAACACCACCCGTGGTGTTGTCTCTGACGATGACTTGATGGAGCTCACTGAGGCTGAACTCTTGGGGGGCTTCAGTGATCAGAATGTTATCAATGTTAAACGAATTAAGATGAGGCGAGATGGAAAAGAGATAAAGACGAAACACCTGATACTCACCTTCGGCTCAAGTGTCCTTCCCGAGTCCATCGAGGCCGGTTATATCAAACTTCGTGTTAGGCCATACGTGCCCAATCCTCTCAGATGCTTTAAGTGCCAACATTTCGGCCACAGTTCACAGAACTGTCGAGGCCGGCTGACTTGTGCCAAGTGCAGTGACAGTGAACATTCCTCTGAAACGTGCCCGAACACTCCACATTGTGTCAACTGTGATGGCGAGCATGCCGCATATTCGCGGTCCTGCCCGTCCTGGAAAAGAAAAAAGGAGATCGTGACGATCAAAGTCAAAGAAAACATATCTTTCAAAGAGGCACGTAGGCAGGTGTCATACCTGTCTAAGAGCAACTTTGCCGACGTGGCGCGTAAGGGGGCAGCGTCACAACGGCCTCCGGCGGCTGTCCGACCCACAGGCAGTGTGTCGGCAGTTACGCCATCTGCCCCCGCGGCGGTTGCAGCTAGCGCTGCTCCGTCAACCCAGAATGAGGGATCATCGACCCAGAAGGTTGGCGCAGCCGAGGCTGCCCCGGCCTCCCCAGCCCCCTCCTGCGCTGGCAGCAGCCGGCGCAGCCAAATCCCTCAGGGAGCCCCATCGACCTCCGGGCTGGTGGGCACAGGGGTCTTGCCCTCCAAGGCAGGACCCTCTCTAGTAACTTCTCGCTCGCAAGAGCACGTGTCCGGCGCCTCACAAGAGGCAGTGAACCCACCTACCCTCAAGGCGCACCAAGCGCCTAAGGAGCGGCGAGGCTCTGTCGAACGTTCCAGAAAGGGCAGAACCCCTGTTACAGGGCCTCGAAAGAGCTCTGTAACCTAAGGCATAACCTCCGTTTCCATACACACAGCACTTATTTACTTTCAATATGGATACACAAATTATTCAATGGAATGTTAGAGGTCTTCTTAGGAACCTTGATGATGTGCAAGAACTCATCCATAAACACAATCCAAAAGTGCTGTGTTTACAGGAAACACACTTAAAATCAAAATACACAAACTTCCTTCGACAGTATGTTACTTTTCACAAAGATCGAGATGATGCTCGCATCATCGGGCGGTGTCGAAGCAGTGGCGGTTCGAGTTGTCCTGCAAAACAAACTCATCACTATTTGTTCGCTTTACGTACCCCCCACATTTCAAATTAAACAAACCTGAATTTCAGTCCTTCATAGATGAATTGCCAGAACCGTATGTTGTTCTTGGCGATTTCAATGCACACAGCAGCTTGTGGGGAGACTATCGTATCGATGCGCGAGGTCGTCTCGTTGAACAGTTCCTTTTTTCTTCTGGAGCGTGCCTTCTCAATATGAAAAAACCTACATATTACTCTCTTGCAAACAGATCCTTTTCGTCAACAGATCTTAGTATAGTATCCGTGTCTATACTGGTCGAACTCGAATGGGAAGTTGCGAGCAATCCTTATGGGAGCGACCACTTCCCCATACTGATAAGAACACCTAAAGAAGACGAATATCTACCACAGGCTCCTAAGTGGAAGATTGATACAGCTGACTGGGAGAAATTCCGAACTCTCAGTAGCATTTCATGGGATGACATGTCCTTGTTAGGAATTGATGCTGCTGTGGAATATTTTACAGCCTTCATAATAGGTGCCGCAACTAAATGTATATCAGAAGTAAATGGATTGGCATGCAAACGGCGTGTCCCGTGGTGGAACGACGATTGTAGGATCGCTCGTAAGAAACAAAACAAAGCGTGGGGGCTGCTACGCGCCACCCCACTGCGGAGAATCTTATCAATTTTAAAAAAGTAAAATCCCAAGGCATGCGAACCCGCCGACAGGCCAGAAGAGAGAGTTGGCAGAAGTTTTTATCCGGTATCAACTCCTATACAGATGAGGCCAAAGCCTGGAACAGGGTTATTAGGATTAGAGGGCGGCAAACATATTCACTCCCTCTGGTAAACACACAGGGCGATACACTGCAAGACCAGGCAGACTCACTTGGGGAGTATTTTGAGAACATGTCAAGTTCAACAAATTATTCGCAATCCTTCTTGAAATATAAACAAGTAGAAGAATGCAAGCCACTCATCAGAAAATGTCGACAGAATGAGCCTTACAACCGCCCTTTTGGTATTGCGGAATTGAGAGTCGCCTTGAGCGCATGTAAGAGCTCCGCACCAGGATCAGACCGAATCATGTATGAAATGCTTAAAAACTTACACAATGATATGCAAGTTACACTACTCACACTTTTCAACACCATCTGGGATGCAGAGTACCTTCCAACCGCATAAAAGGAAGCCATTGTGGTCCCTGTTTTGAAACAAGGCAAAGACCCTTCCTCAGTGGCAAGTTACCGCCCGATAGCCCTCACAAGTTGCATTTGTAAGGTGTTCGAAAAAATGATAAATCGGCGACTCATTCATTTCCTTGAACAGAGCAAAATGCTTGATCCTTATCAGTGCGGCTTCCGAGAAGGGCGTTCCACAACCGATCATCTCGTGTGTGTTGAAGGGAATATCCGGGACGCATTTATACATAAACAGTTCTTCCTATCGATATTTCTCGATATGGAAAAGGCGTATGACACAACGTGGCGTTACGGAATCTTAAGAGACCTGTCAGAAATGGGCATCCACGGTAATATGCTTAACATAATAGAAAGCTATATGTCCACTCGTACCTTCCGGGTAAAAGTCCGCAATGCACACTCATGTCCTTTTACGCAAGAAACGGGTGTACCCCAAGGAGGCGTGCTCAGCTGCACGCTCTTTATCGTGAAGATGAACACGCTTCGTGCTTCATTACCACCGGCTATCTTTTACTCTGTCTACGTGGACGACATTCAAATAGCTTTCAAATCTTGTAACCTCGCAGTCTGCGAGAGACAGGTACAGCACGGCCTGAACAAAGTGTCAATGTGGGCAGACAGGAATGGATTTAAGATCAATCCTAACAAAAGCTCTTGTGTTCTTTTTACAAGAAAGAGAGGACTTATCCCAGATCCTTGCATTGAACTGCGTGGACAACAGATATCTGTAAACAAAGAACACAAATTTCTAGGTGTCATACTTGACTACAGATTCACTTTCGTCCCCCGCATTAAACATCTTAAAGAAAAATGTCTAAAAACAATGACCATAATGAAACTTCTATCCCAGACTATGTGGGGTAGTGACAGGAAGTGCCTAATGAATCTCTATAAGAGCCTAATTCGTTCACGATTAGATTATGGTGCCGTGATTTATCACTCTGCCGCCCCGAGTGCACTAAAGATGCTAGACCCAGTCCACCATCTAGGAATCCGACTGGCCACTGGCGCTTTCAGAACGAGCCCCATACAAAGTTTATATGTAGAATCAAATGAGTGGTCACTTCATCTGCAGAGAACATACATCAGCCAAACATATTTTCTGAAAGTCCACTCTAATCCTCAACATCCATGTCTTAATACCGTTAACGAGATGACATACGCTACACTGTTTCGTAATCGTCCCTCCGTAAGACAGCCTTTCTCGCTACGTGTGAGGGAGCTTAGTCATGAAATGCATGTCCCACTCCTTGAGCTTCGCCTAATGCGTCCAGCCAAGCAGCTACCTCCTTGGGAGTGGCAGCTGATACAATGCGACATATCTTTTTTGCAAGTTACAAAACATGCTTCAGAAATTGAAATCCAAATGCATTTCCGGGAACTCCCAACACAAACACTCCTGTACGGAGTTCTACACAGACGCATCGAAGTCGCACGACGGGGTGTCCTATGCAGCCGTCGGTCCATCCTTCTCGGAAACCGATGTACTGCATCCGGAAACTAGTATCTTTACGGCTGAGGCCTACGCACTGCTGTCGGTCGTAAAGCATATAAATAAATAAAAACTCCAGAAATCAGTTATATATACGGACTCCCTTAGTGTTGTGAAGGCCTTGATGTCTTTCTGTAACGACAAAAATCCGGTAAATAGTGAACTCTACTCCATACTGTGCAAAGCATATATATCTAACCAACGTGTGATTATATGCTGGGTGCCTGGACATAGGGGCATAGAGGGTAACGTTCTAGTGGACCAGATGGCCGCATCAATTTCATTGCATGCAGTTAATCTTACTGCTTCGGTCCCTGTCACAGACCTGAAGCCTTTCTTAAGAAGGAAACTGCGAAACCACTGGCAACGCACGTGGGACGCAGAAGTAAATAACAAACTCCACGTGATAAAGCCACAGTTAGGTTCTTGGCCCTCCGTAACCAAATCACGGCGAACAGATGTCCTATTCTGTCGCCTCAGAATAGGACACACATTTGGCACGCATAACTTCTTACTCACTGAAAATGATCCTCCAACCTGTGGTAGATGCGGGCAGAGGCTGACCGTCCTCCACGTCCTCCTGGAGTGTCGGGCAGCCGAATCTGAGAGAACGAAACATTTTTCTCTAGCATACCGGCAGCACATCCCCCTACATCCCGTAATGCTACTCGGCCCAGAACCTTTATTTGGCACCAACGCAGTCCTAAGTTTTCTGAAAGATGTTGTCTTGCATGTTTTTAGCCCCACATGTTCGTAGCGGGTCCTCTCTTCAGAGGATGCCTCTGTGATAGCTCTTTGGTATAGCACATGCCTCTAGGCCCTTGTGTTTCAAGGGCTCTGGCGAGGCAGCAGTGCTCCAAGTAATTTTACATCTTATATATTTTCTATTTTGCATCATTCTTTTACGATGGATTTTAATGTTCATAGTTTTCGTCAGTAGTCATCGCCATAATTTTATAGCACGTAGATTTTATGCACTTTACAGCGACTATTTTTAGGCCACTTTACAGCCAAGTCACACCTTTCATAATACATCGTCAACATTACCACTTGTCATGGCGCTCTTTGGCCAAACCTGGCCCTTGCACCATAAAACACCACACATCATCATCCTTACACAGAAGTTCGCACTGATGCAAGTGCCCATGGCATTGGCGCTATCTTGTCCCAAGGACAGTGGGACAACAATCTGATCGCGTATGTTAGCCGTCTTCTGTCAGCACCAGAGCGCAACTACTCCATAACAGAACGTGAATGCTTGGCCCTTGTTTGGTCCATTGCTAAGTTCTGCCCTTACTTGTTTGGTCGGCATTTCATCGTCGTGACAGATTGTTGTGACAGATCATCGTGCCTTATGTTGGCTATCCTCACTCAGGGATCCGACAGGTTGTCTTGGCTGCTGGGCTTTACGCCTGCAAGAGTACACCTTTTCCGTGTCCTACAAATATGGGCGGCTACGTAAGGACGCCGACTGCCTCTCCCGCTATCCTGTCGGCCCTCTCGATGGCACCGAAACCGATACAGATACCTGCGTTTTGTCGATCTCAGACTTCGCGCTCACGCATCGCCGACGAGCAGCGTTGTGACCCATATTCGCCATCCATCATCGAACGCATTACCTGGGAGCAACAGGATGTTTCCCTCCATATGTTTGTTCTCCAGGACGGGAGCTTATACTGACGCAATATGAGTCCACGTGGTGCTGAACTGCTTCTCATCATTCCCGAGCACTTGCGATCTACGATTCTCTCGCAGTTGCACGATGTCCCCACTGCTGGTCATTTGGGAGTCTCCCATACGTACGACCATGTCCGCAGGCGATTTTTCTGGCCTGGGCTATATCGCTCTGTTCGAAGTTACTTCGCAGCCTGCAAACTTTGCAAACGCCGCAAGAAGCCTCCATTGTCTCCCACTGGGCACCTTCAGCCTACAGATATCTCCAGTGAGCCATCTTACCGCGGTGGCCTGGACCTCCTTGGCCCATTTCCAACTTCATCCTCGGGCAACAAGTGGGTGGCCGTTGCAACGGACTATACCACGCATTATGCCACAACCCGGATCCTCCCTATGAGCTCCACAACTGATGTGGCTGATTTTCTCCATCATGAGGTGATCCTAATCCATGGTGCCCCATGTCAGCTACACACGGATAGGAGCTGCTGTTTTCTTTCTAAGGTTGTCGACGACCTTCTTCGCTCTTGCTCCACGTCCCACAAGTTCACGACGGCCTACCACCCACAGACTAACGGACTTACCGAGCGTCTCAACCGTACGCTCACAGACATGCTTTCCATGTACGTGTCGGATGATCACTGGGATTGCGACTGCACGATTCGTCACGTCACGATATAACAGGTTACTCTCCGTTCTATCTAGTATATGGCCGTGACCCACTCCTGCCTCTTGACTAGCTGCTCTCTTCGGATACTACCACTACCACATTCTATGCTCACAACGCCATTTTTTGCGCGGCCACAGCACATCGCATTGCCTGTAACTGTCTTCTGGCGTCTTGGACTAGCCAAAAGCACCGTTACGACAGTAATCATCGGGACGTTCATTTCAGCCTTGGGGCACTTGTCCTGCTTTGGTTACCCTCCCGTAGCGTCGGCTTTTGCAAAAAACTGCTACCGAAATACGTCGGGCCATACCGAGTTCTTCGTCAAGTCACCAGCCTCACACATGAGATATGTGAGGCTACCTCCCCCAAGAACTGATATCGTTAAAAGACATGTTTTTTGCCGCAATTGAACACTCACAAAAGGAAGACACATAAGGACAACACAGGCGGCAAAAAACATGTCTTTTAGCAAGCACCAACTAGGCCAAGAAGCAGTTCTGTTGCAACTGATATCGTGCACGTTTCGCGACTAAAGCCCTATAACCCGCACACTGATTCGACACCCTAGGAAGCATCGAGAAGATGCTTCTGCCACTGGGGTTAATGTCACGTATGAGTTTGCGTCGCTGTGGACGAAAAGACGTGAGGTGAAGAGGAAGTCGAAATGTCTCGATGTCATATGTAAGAGGCTAGGGAAACAAAAAGAAAAAAGGCCGATGTGCGCCGACCGGTCCGAACGGCACGAGCCCTCGAGGCACGTGACCCGAGGTGTGATCGGAGGAGAAGCGGTGCCAAGCTGAGATTATCGATGTGGCTTTGGGCCAAGAAAGTTGGAGCGTCAGCTTCGCACTGGCGACGGGAGCCATGGAGGTTCGGACTGGCCTGTGACGCTGGTGACCCAGGGTGTGGCTGTCGACCTTCGCGACGTTCGAGCGAGGCTCCCTGGACCTGCTGCAGCCTCCCATGGCAGTGCCGGGCACTCCAGGAATTGGATCCCCCTTCTTCGGCAGACCAGCATGGACAGTAGTCCCCGGGGCATCCCGCCGACACTCGGAGAAGAAGCGGCGGAGGGTAGTTCTGAACTTAGTGTCACACATTACCTCCCCCCTCTTCTTTGGATTCTGGATTGGATTGGCGCGGCTCGCTACGTGCTTGCGCGCGCTTTTCCTAGCGCAGATTGGTGTGCGCCTGGTTTCTGCACTAGGCTGTTATGCGATCGCTTTTTCGAGCGCAGATTGATGTGAGCCTGGTTTCTGCACTAGGTTTCTGCACTAGGCTTCTGCACGATCGCCTGCTTTTTGCACTGGGCTTTCAAAAGGCGAAGTGAGCGTCGCTTACTGCAGGCGGCAAGTGATTTGGCTCACGTACTGCGTGAGCAAAAACATAGGCACGTGGCTCATGAAGGAGATGACCGGCGACTTGCTTAATCTGTCGGACCATGTCATCGCCGACTGGAGGAACTACGCTCGTGAGGTCGTGCGGGACGAGCTGCTGGCGCGACCCCCACTCAGTGGCCCCGGGAGGATTGTGCAAATTGATGAATGCCCCCCTTCGCGGCAAGCGAAAATACAATCGAGGCCGCCTGATGACGGGCGACAACGTTCCGCCGAGCCGCCAAAATTACGGCGGCATTGCAGATGGTGGACCATGGGTATTCGGCATGATCTGCGTGACCACCGGGGAGCTCCGACTATTCAAGGTCGACCGACGAGACGCGGCGACGCTAGGCCCCATTATTGCAGCCAACGTTGAACCGGGAACCACCATCCACAGTGATGAATGGGCCCCATACAACTGCATCCCGAACTTGGTGGGGGCTAACGGAGCAAGACTGAATTTGCAATGGGATGCTGTTAACCACAGCATGAACTTTGTAGACCCAATCACGGGCGCTCACACCCAGAAAATCGAAAGCTACTGGCAGAAGGTGAAGCGCTACCTCGACTCCGCCGGCTACAGGGTGACTCTACAGCTTCTCGAGTCGCACCTGATATGGCTATGGTGGGCATCGATTAATAGGCACATGCGCTGCAAGGACTCGTTTCTGCGTTTATTAGAAGCGATCGCACGGCGCTACCCAGTGTGACATAGTAATGGAAATTAAAGCGCACTTTTCTGACCCTTTGCTTTTGTATGAATGTTTACCGGCATTGCTGCGCGCTTCCATACACGGTAGGCCCGCGGCGCTGCACTTCCGCAGTAAGCGACGCTCACTTCGCCGTTTGAAAACCCAGTGCAAAAAGCAGGCGATCGTGCAAAAGCCTAGTGCAGAAACCAGGCTCACATCAATCTGCGCTCGAAAAAGCGATCGCATAACAGCCTAGTGCAGAAACCAGGCGCACACCAATCTGCGCTCGGAAAAGCGCGCGCAAGCACGTAGCGAGCCGCGCCAATCCAATCCAGAAGCTAAAGAAGAGGGGGGGAAGTAATGTGTGACACTAAGTTCAGAACTACCGCGGCGGAGCCCGGTGTTGGGCCTAACCAGGCAAGCCGGTGTGCCACGTCACCGACATCCGAGACGGAGGAGCTGGCCGGCCAATACCAAGGAAGTGAAACTTGCAGAGTCGGCGGGAGCACTGACGGTGATCAAGAGCCGGCGCACCTCAGACTTGGGGTTACGTGCGACAACGGAACTTTGTAAGAGCGTTCCTTTTTGGTAGCGTGCAGTTATAGGTCAAGGTTGCCTGACTCTTGCACAAAACGTGCTAAGGACGCACGAGGGCGAGGATAAGGACATTATTTTGGCTGTGCAAGTGTGAAGTTCTATTTTTTGCCAATTGAGTTTTGACTTTGCCTTTTCGAGTTTTCACTTTTCTATTTCGTGTTTGGGTAAATTAAAATTCGTTTGCTGTGCTCGCCTGCGCCTCCCGACTCCATCTCTCCCAACATCCGCACGGCCCCGAGATCAGTGACACTTGACGATCTGTAGATGGTGGTACCCTGACTACTGAGCTACAACCTCGTAACTGTATATATTGTAAATACATATATTTTATTCTCCTGTAACATCATAAGAAGCCAACAAACACTGACACCAAGGACAACATAGGGGAAATTACTTGTGCTTGATAAATTAATAAAGAAACAATAAATTAATGGAAAATGAAAGTGGATGAAAAAGCTACTTGCCGCAGGTGGGGAACGGTCCCACTGCTTTGGATATACCAAAGCTGAGCTGCGGAAATATTTTGTTGAAATGTGATTTTATGTCCTTTATGTTTTGCTTGATTATTCCTATTTTATTCTGAACATTTGTATGACCATTTGAACGTCTTTATTTTCGATTTTATTGTTAATTTTTTTTGCAATAGATTGTTACACTCCGTATGTTTAATTGGTGAATTTTTTTCTCCTTATTGACTATAACTATTGTATTCAGGGTGTCTACCAACCGGGAAAACCGGGAATTCTCAGGGAATTTGAACAGTCTGGAAAAACTCAGGGAAAACTCAGGGAATTTGAGCTTCTATCAGGGAAAATTAGCTCTAACTTTATTGAAAGGGAACGAAAGTCGTGTTAATGCTGGCTCCAGTAACAGATGAATGGCAACGAATCGTCATTGACGCCGTGTCATCGGCACATGATCGGCACGATGTATTGCCAGAGTAGTTAACGACCGATTTTCTAGACGCCCGATTTTTCGGACATGCCCGATAATTTGCACGGTTTTGCGGCACCACCACGTACTCCATATAGTCAATGTATATTGCCCTGACTGCAGGTCTGAAATGGCATTAATCAAAGCCGCCACCGCCGCTATTTTGATTATCTCGCCGCCTCGAACCGGCACTCTCGCAGGCAGATCCGCTGGCAGCCGTAACCACGACCGCGGCAACGTTAGGCCTAGCTGCTTCTATGTTCGCTATTAAGCTTCTTGCCGAGCGGTGCCGTGTTTTTCATTGAAATAATTCGCCGCTGTCACCAATGGCACCGACTCCGCCTTTGTAATCCTCGCGATTGGCTTTGAAGCTCGCAGAGCACAGCGTGTTGCGTAATGCCAGTCTCCGAAAGTTAGCTTCGCCTCAGTACACTAGTGTTAGGCGGTGAAGCATAACAAGCGTGGGAAGGGGGTAATTGTCACGGGACACAGTATGTATTCCTTAATTACACATGCGTGCACCCCGTCTCCTGTCACAGTACAATACCTGATATGCCTAATAAGCGTACTGGCAGGCCTTCAGAGCTTTTTCAGACGTGCCTGTGGTAATTTTAGCCCTTAAAGGCAGTTAAAGACATGCATTAATTTTTTTCAGACTGTCCGTTTTTTTTTTCGTTTTTTTTGCGGCCCCTCGGAATTCTGAAAAATGAAATGTTGACTGTACAACTGACCAAGGGGATGCTTCAGATAATCCATGTGGTGAAAGCGTGGTAGTAGGAGGATGAGAACAGAAAGGACCGACGCACTGAGGAATTAACGGGAAAGGAAAGGTGCCGCCGCCTTTTTGAAGGAGCTTGAGCTAAAAAAAACTAAGTGTTGGCTGACGCTGAGACACAGGTGTCCCTCATCCAAACCAAAATAAATTGTTTAAGCAGTGAAACCCAACACTGAGATGTTGTGTACAGGCTGAGAGTATGTCAGGACAGTTGAGGTTGACTTCCCAGCTGCTGAGAGAGAACCTTAGTTGTGACAAAGTTCAGGTCCTCATACAGATTAACTTGCTATCAGTTGATAGAAATAGCTGATATTAAAAAAATATTTACTTATGTATGCATCTCCTTTTCATTCGTATTTGAAAATGTTCAACTCAATTTGGGAATGAGCTTTACCATTTCTTTCGCTGTGCATTTTACTAACACCTTCCTTCTGTTTTCTTTTTAAATAAAATAGATATTACTCCTTACTATTCAAACTGGATTAAGTCATTTTTTTGTTTCAGCATGCTTACTAGAGAGTGACAGCATCGGGCAATGTGGTGTCAGCCTGTCTTGACATAAAACAAAGTTCTGGCTCATTCAGGGAATTTCGCAAAGGTGCTCAGGGAAAACCTGGAAAACTCAGGGAATTTGGAAATGTCAACTTGGTAGACACCCTGTGTATGTGTGTCTGATTTCTGTACTACTTGTGTGCTACTGTTTGTAGGGGTTTTCTGGACATAGTCAAGCTGCTCATGCAGCTTTTTGCCAGAAAACCCTCCAGTTGAACCTGGAAAATAAACTTACTTACTTCCCCGCAGGGGCGTCTGCGTCAGCAGGCGTTTGGTGTGTTGCGACACCACGTACCCGAGCACACGAGGGTTGGACCCTCCTGCGTGTAGTCGTGCGCGGCTTAGCCGTGTCTGGGGAAAAGGGGATCCTGGGAGTTGAGTCAATGCCGGGTGCTTGGACCTTTACGGCCCCCCAGCGGCGGCAACACACTACTTTGGCCTCTGCTTCACGTAGACGGCACCCCCGGCCTGACCCGACCGGGGGAAATCGGCAGTCGCCTTTTCCTGTCCTCCCCTATATCTTTCACTTTCCTATCTCCTTTCTCACAACTCTCCTGTCTCCTCATCTCTTCTTGCGTTTTTCCCTTTTTTCCTTGGTGGCTAGGGTTAACCTTGTGTGGCGAGCTGTCCTGAGTTCAGCCATATTTGGTTATAGTTGGGTATACGAAAGTTGCAGTTCGCCCATACATACCGAACCCTCGACGTTGCTTCAACTGTCAGAGATTTGGCCACGGCTCCCAGAGTTGCTGTGGACGCAAAACCTGCGCGAAATGCGCATCCAAAGACCATACTTCTGAAATATGCGAAGCAGCACCTCGTTGTGCGAACTGTGAAGGAGAGCATGCTGCATACTCCAGATCTTGTCCCTCATGGAAGAGAGAAAAAGAAATCATTACATTGAAAACAATTGAGACCATTTCATTCAAAGATGCCAGAAACCGCATCCTAGCCCAACACAAGTTTTCACTTAAACCGAACATGAACTTCGCCGATGTGGTGCGACAGGGCGATCCACCACACCTGCCTCCGGCACCTGCCCAGACCACACGTAGTGAGGCTCGGGCGGAGCCATCCTCGCCCCCGGTGGTAGCAACTCACGCTGCCCCACTAGCCGCAAAGCAGGCTATGCCTCCCCTTGAGTTGGCAAGCCTCAAGGCCTCTGCCCACGAGGCGAGGTCTGAAAAAAGTGCCGATGTGCAGTCTGCAAGACCCTCCAGCGCCTCTGATGAGAGGTAATATAATATAATAAGGCTCTGATAAGAGCCAGGGTGGTTCCGTGCCGTCAACGTCACAGGGACGGCGGAACTCCTTGGATACTGCGTATAAAGAAAACCCCCGAATCACGGGGCGAAAACCTATTAAACGTATCCCGACTCCACACACATAAATCAATATGGCGTTCCTAGTGCACTGGAATTGCAGAGGACTCCTAAATAATTTTAGTGATATAAAAGACATCATAAATTCTTTCTCTCCTGTAGCAACGTGCCTACAGGAAACGAAGTTAGGTCCTCAGCATACAAGTGTACTAAAGAAATATAAAGTCTGTCGTCGTGACCGAGAGCAGGCAAGCAGGCTCTCGGGAGGGGTAGCCATCATTGTACAAAGTGGCATTGCAGCTCGTGAGGTTAAAATACAAACCAAATTTGAAGCTGTCGCAGCCACTCTGCTCTCTTACAAAACGATTACAGTGTGCTCTGTGTATTTAGAACCACACCTAAAAATAACCCTTCATGAGTTAGAGGACCTGTTCCAACAATTACCAGAGCCCTATCTGGTAGTTGGGGATTTTAATGCGCATTCCGGTTTTTGGGGAAGCGAGAAAACAGACATAAGAGGACAAATTATAGAAGATTTTATTTTGAGCATAATGTTTGCTTGCTGAATTCTGGCAAATCAACATACTGCTCCCCAAGCTCAGGAAAGATGAGCTGTATTGATTTATCTTTTAGTTCACCTTCTATTTTTAACGATTTTAAATGGGACGTCATAGATAACCTACATGGAAGCGATCATCTACCTGTCATAATCACTCTTCTATGCTCACCTGCAATCATCCCAAACAAACCACGACGATGGAAGCTCCAAGCAGCTGACTGGACACTGTTTAGAGAAAAGGCCAATCTATATGAAGTCTTTTCTGAAGACCTTAGTGTCGATGATCTTAATGAACAATTCACAACTTGTATTTTAGCGGCTGCCCGTTTAGCTATCCCCCAGACTTCAGGAGTGGTGAGACAAAATCACAAGGCGTGGGGGACTCGGGAGTGCAAAGAAGCAAAGCGAAAACAAAATAAAGCCTGGGGTGTCTTTCGCCGATATCCCACTCATGAAAACCTCCTAATCTTTAAAAAGGCACGAGCTAAAGCACAATACATCCGCCGTAATGCCGAAAAGATGTCATGGCAAGCATATGTGTCGTCAATAAATAGCACACTCACAACTAAAAAAATGTGGGAGCAGGTACGTAAGCTCCATGGTAGCTACTCCCCATTTACAGTTCCTCTCCTGACAACCCCTGGCATTCAAACAAGTATAGAGGAACAGGCCAACATATTAGTAAAACATTTCGCTGCAGTCTCTAGTTCTTCACACTACACTGAGTCATTTTTAAATATAAGAACACGGCTGAAAAGCAAAGGCTTCCGATTAGTGGCAGCATAAATGAGCCGTATAACAGTTTAATCACTCATCAAGAATTCACTAGAGTACTGTCTGCCGGAAAACAAACTGCACCAGGGCCCGACGAAATTCATTATGAAATGCTGGCACATCTTTCCGAATCCGCTATAAATGCACTTCTGAATTTTTTTAACAAGATACTGTTGCAAGAAAAAATACCGAAGGCCTGGAAAAAAGCTATTATTGTACCCTTCTTGAAAACTGGAAAGCCATCGACTTCTCCCGGTAGTTATAGGCCAATAGCCCTTACCAGCTGTCTGGCGAAGTCTTTCGAAAGCATTCTGAATATTAGATTGATGTTTATTCTGGACTCCCGTGAACTACTTGAAATCCATCAGTGTGGTTTAAAAAAAACGTGCTCTACAACTGATCACCTCATTCGACTTGAAAACACAATCCGAGAGGCATTCATCCATAGGCAACACTGCCTTGCCGTTTTCTTTGATCTAGACAAGGCTTATGATACTACCTGGAGGTATGGCATTCTCCGCGACCTAGTAGATCTGGGCATTCGCGGCAGGATATTAAACTGCCTGCGTGACTTTTTGTCCAACCGTTGTTTCCATGTACGCCTCGGTTCAACTCTCTCAAAGAAGTTCAGTCAGGAAAATGGGGTACCACAAGGGTGTATCTTAAGCACTACACTCTTTATTGTAAAAATGAATTCCCTAGCACAAATAATTCCGAAATCCATTATGTATTCAGTTTATGTTGATGATCTCCAGATAGCTTGCACATCATCAAGCGTATCAACATGCGAGAGGCAAGTACAGTTAACAATAAACAAACTAGCAGCATGGGCAGATAAAAATGGGTTCCAGTTTTCTCCACAGAAAACAGTGGCCGTTATGTTCTCGCTGAAACGAGGTTTACAGGCTGATCCCACCCTACACCTTAACGAAACCGAACACCCAGTAAAAAACGAGCACAAATTTCTTGGCATTACTTTTGACAAAAAGCTAACATTCCTACCTCACATAAACACAGTGAAAAACAAGGCCTCTAGAGCACTCAACATACTTAAAGTCCTTTCACGGAAACACTGGGGCTCTGATAGGGCATGCCTTCTACAAGTATACCGCTCCGTCATACGCTCCACCTTAGACTATGGGTGTATAGTGTATGGCTCTGCCAGATCATCATATTTGAAACGATTGGACCCAGTACACAGTTTAGGTTTACGCTTGTCAACTGGTGCCTACAGGACGTCGCCCATAACCAGTTTGTATGTAGAAACTAACGAACCCCCACTTGCCGACAGAAGAAGCATGCTGACGTGCTCATATGTTCTAAATATCCGTTCCTTGCCAAAACATATATGTTACCCAATATTTAACAAATGCCCATCTAGAATATTATTCACAAACAAACCCCAGGCTATCAGACCACTCCTTCTCCGTTTTGAAGAGAAATTACAAGAGGTACATGTAACGGACACACTGCCTAATATTGCCCAGAAACCCGATACACTGCCACCATGGTATTGCTTGCCTTCTGTTTGTGACTTCTCATTAACACGTTTTCAGAAAAAACTAACGCCGCAGGAACATATATTACAAGAATATTTAGCATTAAAAGAAAAATATGTGGAATATACAGCATTTTACACCGATAATTCCAAAGCTGCACACTACGTGGGATGTGCTGTTATACAGAATAGCTGGGAAGAAATAGTACGGCTGCCGCAATGTGCATCAATTCTCACTGCAGAGAGTCATGCAATTTCCATGGCTGTGGAAAGAATATTACATGAAAACATTGAAAACAGCATCATTTATACAGACTCGCTAAGCATACTTACAGCACTTCAGCCTAGGAATGCAGTTCTGCCAATAATCGGTGACATCCTACACAACATAACAGAAGCCGCGAGGCGAGGACAAATAATCAAATTTTGTTGGGTGCCGAGCCACGTAGGAATCTGTGGAAATGAGAAAGCAGACGAGAGTGCAGCGAAAGCTCGAAATAAGCAAATCAAAAACATAAGAATTCCTTACAGAGATTGCATGAAATTAGTGTGCCATAAACTGAAAGAAAAATAGCAGTCCGCATGGAACAATGAAACGAACAATAAGCTACGCCTTGTAAAACCCATCATCGAAGAGTGGAAGTCATGTTTACACCAAGAACGTTTTATTGAAGTTGTCTTATGTCGACTCCGCATTGGACACACACACCTCACCCATAATTACTTGCTGACAAAAAAAGACAAGCCTGTTTGTGACAAATGCGGAGAGGAACTTACAGTAACCCACATTTTACTCTCCTGCAGACAACTTGAGACATTGAGAAAAAAATATTTTACGCAATTTTACAGTGAACGCATTCCTTTTCATCCTTCATTGATTTTAAGTGAAGATGCACTGGTTGGCACAGTTCATGTATTTAGCTTTTTAAAAGAAACCGGTTTTTTGAAAAATTGTAAAGCCTGACCTTGTTCTCTTTCACATCCAGTGACACACCTCATACACCTTCTCATGTCTGAGAAGAACGTTGAGGTGTTCATTTAATTTGTTGGAACCCTCGGGGTCCTCTATCAGAAAAGCACCTTTAGAGGTTACCCAGCTTTTCCCTACATTATACCTTGCTATTGGCGCATGATGGCCTTAGTTGCTTATGCGCCATTAAACTCAACATCAACATCAACATCAAACTTACTTACTTACTTACCTTCGCATTCCGCGTGCGATGCTCTACCAATTGAGCTACCGTGGTGCCATTTCCCCATCCACTTTCTTGGGTATTTATGTTTCATAGTAAAACCCTGGGAGTGTTAGCCAGCGCCACCACTCACAGACCTTGGCAGGGGATGTGGAACATCCTTTCTGCCGCAGACGTCACGAGAACGTGATCTTTTTGGGCGAAGGCAACCGGTCAATAAATCCACATGCTACCTGAAGGCATCAATGTTGCCGGATTCGAGACCCTCATTATGTAATAGGCGGCAAGAAAGAGGGTTAACCGAGGGGCCCGATTTTTATTGTGGGTTGTGGGATCATTGCCCAGCTGGGGCAAGTAGTTTTTTCATCCACTTTCATTTTCCATTAATTTATCGTTTCTTTATTTCGTTTATTAAGCACAAGTAATTTCCCCCATGTTGTCCTTGGTGTCGGTGCTGGTTGGCTTCTTATGATATGACTAATAAAAACCAGGCCCCTCGGTTAACCCCCTTTCTCCCCGACCCCATATAGTCATAGGAGATTTCAATGCACATAGCACTCTGTGGGGAGACTCTCGTAGCGATATGAGAGGTCACCCAATAGAAAATTATCTATTTTCCTCCAGTACATGCCTTCTTAATAAGAACCAGCCTACGTTCTATAGCGCTGTACACAAAACATACTCTTCCATAGACATCAGCAAAGTGTCTAGCAACTCATGCCATACCAAGAGTGGAGTATCATTGGTGATCCCTACAGAAGTGACCATTTCCTGATAATCTTGAGACAAACAAAACAGGATGAATGCACCCCCACCTTCCCCAATGGAAAGTTGACTCAGCTAACTGGGAACTTTCTTTGAGAACAAACATATTTAAGCCGTGATGATATTGCCTCCTTTAATATAGACAATGCTGGGGCACATACTGCCACAAAATGCATCCGTCAAACTTACGGACTGGTGAATAAACGTCTTATCACGTGGTGGTAAGAAGAATGTCAAAAAGCATGGAAAAATCAAAGCAAAGCTTGGGGGCGAATTTGCAACTCTCCAACTGCCGAAAACTTGATTAATTTTAAACAAGTAAAGGCCTAAAGTATAAAGGTGCAAGATTGGGCTTGTTGGTAAAACATGCTTTAAAGTTTGATTAACAGCGCAAGGACATCAGAGGGGACAGAAGAGAGAACAGGGGAGAACACATCGACGTGCTAAGGGAGTGAGTTGGGAGAAGTACATCTCTGGTATAAATTCTCACACGAATAAGGCGAAAGTGTGGAATAGAGTAAATTAAAAGGCCTGGAGGTACACCCATTACTCTTAGTAAGTACTCGGTGTGAGAGCCTGGAAGATCAGGCTACCCGCCGTGGTTGCTCAGTGGCTATGGTGTTAGGCTGCTGAGCACGAGGTCGCGGGATCGAATCCCGGCTACGGTGGCCACATTTCGACGGGGGCGAAATGCGAAAACACTCGTGTACTTAGATTTAGGTGCACGTTATAGAAACCCAGGTGGTCGAAATTTCCGGAGCCTTCCACTACGGCGTGCCTCATAATCAGAAAGTGGTTTTGGCACGTAAAACCCCATAATTTTTTTTGGAAGATCAGGCAGATTGTCTGATTGAGCAGGTTCAATATATCTTCATTGTGTCCCATTACACAAAAACATTCCTGATGTTCAAAGAACACGTAAAGCGACAGCCCCTTAATTGAAAATATGCACGAAATGAACATTACAAGCTCTGATTCAGCCTAACTAAACCTATAGCTTCTCTCATTTGCTGCAACAACTCGGTGCCAGGCGGCGATGGTGTCCTGTATGAAATCATTGACCCTTTCAGGGTCAATGACGTAAATTCAAAACGTTCAAAAAGTTCAAAATGGCCGATGCTGTATATTTGCGGAGCCGTGTGTATGTTTAAAAAGCGCGCCAATTTCCTAACTTTTCTTTTCTGTGATGTGCTGCCACTATGTGGGAATACAGGGAATTTTTTTTGCACGCCTTCCTCTCTAGGTTTTAGTTGCATGGTTTGTTCTAGAGCTAGTTTGCTCCTGCGTGTCTATATACTACTGCTTCCGCATTGGCGCGCGGGCGGGTGGGCGAACGGCAGTTTGGGCTTTGCTCCGCAGGTGGTTTCGGCTTTTTGCACTTGCAAAACTGATGACTATCTCATTACTAATCGCTCAGAGGGCGACTGCTTGTTTCTCACTCGTTCAGTGCTCACAGGGGTGCACATAGGAAGGATGCCGCCGTGCATGCTTTCTGTTGCTTTCTTTGAGGTGGGGGGCAGAGTCTCACGAAAACTAATTGCCTCTGAGTGGCAATAAGATGATTAGCGGAAGTTTGTCACACATTTTGCTTTCTTTGATGGGCACACAACCACACAGTTTTCTCGAGTGAGTGCACCTACGCAGTTCGATTACGCTATGGATGTACATATTAGTGTAAGAGCAGGAACAGCCACGTACTATTGAATTGTGTAACTTAATTCCCGGAACACTTAGGTCACTGCCACTAAACAATTTCATGTTAAAAGTTAACTGCACCAGATTTTATGTATTTTCTTGTTGTTACAGTGTATTGACTCATTCCTGTTTTGTACTGGCTCTCAGTATTGCTGTTATTTTGAGTTTCATTTGTGTCATCTGCCTTATTTCTTTTGAATTTTTAATATGTTATTGTTTAGTTGTTTCTTGTATGACTTCTTTTTGTCTAAGCCACTCCTGCAATAGCCTCATAAAAGGGCTGCAGTATGTATAAATAAAAATAAATAAAACATTTGAGGCTTGTGAAATATTCTCGTGTGCGCATTTTCAAAGCCTTGGACTATTTGTATAACAACGCATCAAATTTTAAAAGTTTATTTCCTTTTTTATTGTTGTTATTCATGAATGAAAAGTACATATATACCAACGCAACATATTTCTTTTCTCACTTTACGGTCACCCTAGAAAAATTACGGTAAATTTTTTTCGAAATAAATCCCTAAGAAGAATTGGAATTTGCAATAAAAGAAAATCAACCCTGGGCGGTCGGATATGGTGAAAAAAATCGACCCTCAAAGGGTTAACATTACAGGGAAACTGAATAACAATCATTATTCTGAAAAGTTCGGTATTCTGAAGTTCGTAGTACTGAAATATTTTTACTTTGAAACTATGAGAAGTCAGCAGAGGATTTCCGAAAAGCTTGTTAATCTGAAAAGTTCATTAATGTGGTGTTCATTGTAACAAGGTTTCACTGTATTGTGTCTTGTTCTGTTATAATACAGCAAACACTTTCGTGGTTTGCAATTGCCATGCCACCCCCAGAACTATCGCAATCATATTGTAAAATCGAGTAACTTGGAGGGATTTGTTCAAAATCGTGAGTACTGAAATGTAGCGACACTTCAGTAATGACGATAAATTCAAGAGAGTACAAGAGCATTAGTTGGTCAAATTTTTTCAGTTTTGCTGACTATGCTGCATACATTAAAATATATCAAGGACAGTGAATGTGCACTTTTACATTGTCACGTTCGTCAAGCTTTAGGTTTCCCAGCATCTGCTTGATAGATTTCTTTGAGCAGTACTCTTGAATTTTTTGTCTCATCCCAAATATACAACTTGTCGTACAACTTGTCGTTTACTTTTTGCTGTAGACAAGGGTAACCTTATCTCCATTTTCCTTTTTGGCTTTGCATGACTGCCCAAGCTTACTCCATATAGCGCGAACAGGAGAAATCCTCCTCCAAAATAGATAAAGCACTGCCTTTCAGTTTGAAACAGTTTTGAAGCATGGAAATTTTCTCAGTGAAGCTATAAAAGCGCACAGCGACAAGTCGAACTCGGTGTTTCGTTATCTTATGTGTACTTTGAACACGCTCGATTGATTGAATGTCTGCACCAATCTTACCTTTTAGAATGTCGTTAACGACTACCTGCCTCAATGAGTAGTGATTTCAACAACTTGTTCTGTCACCCCATAAATGACAATGTTATTATGGTGGCTTCTATTTTCTAGCCTGTCGAGTTTGCTATTCAGATGTTCCATTTGTTCACACACAACATTCACTTTTTCTTGACACTTCATCAACTTTTCACTGTTGTTTGAAAGACGTGAAAGAGGTTTCAATTTCCACTGCCTGAGATTAAACAATATGAAGTTTTCTGTGAACTTTTAATTTTCTTAACATGTTCTAATATTTCTTCGATCGTGCTTGGGCCTGCGTTTTCCTCAACGTCACCACCAAGCAACAGAATCAAGTGGATCACGTCAGAGAAATCAAAGAAACAAGACAAGTTGCACCGGTGCAAGGTGCAACAAGAATGTTGCACACGACTACGCAAATGTTGCTTGGCACGAAGCTTGCAAACAATGGGACGCCCAAATACTTCCGTCATGTTAGTTTTGAAGGCCACCCACCTCGTAAGATCACGTTTGTGGTTTCGGCTCCACACATTGGCGACACCGCTCAAATAAAAGGACACGTAATTCGGTTTTTTGGTGTTGTCCCAGAGGTTGTGGATGCTCGACCGGTCGTCAGCGACCCATTCTTATACGTCATGGTCTTCTCTATTGCTGAAGATGAGTGGGTTGCGTTACGCAAGGGGCCAGGGAAAACCATGGCAACCACTGGGACAGCGGGTTGTCATTATCGTGGCCCTTCTTCCGGCATAATGAAGGCTGGCTGTTGTGTCCAATTGCGAAATTCCTGATTTCCTGTTATACCCAGCAGCTCCACTTATTGCAAAGGGGGCTTATTCAGGTCATAGAGTAGCAGCAACAAACACAGCGCCAGCAGGTAGGGCGCAGCCAGAGAGCGAACTGGGTAAGAGCCACATGGTGGGGCAATGGGGCTTTTCAGCGTGCCGATGTTCTTCCTCACAATATCAATGATTTTTTCACTTCAGATTCTGCATGGGCATACTTTGTGGCTTTCTGAACACAAAGGAAAACATATTTAGTTTCTCTCCTTGTCTAAACAAATCAATGCAACATTCTATTGAAGAAAACAAGCAGCCAATAACAAATGAACCTGGGAACATTGCATTGAAATTAGAGATTGTTTTTAATTTCTGAAAAAAAAAAACTATCATTTCTAATGTTTAGTTTTTTTCATCTTCAAGTTCTGTTGCCAGGCTTTATAGCAGCAGTGCATAAGTGAGATGAAATATGGTATATTGCTTTGCATTCAGAATGCAATCAAGTGTGCACATGCAATATTCCTAGGGAATGTTATTGCTCTAAGGAGTAATATTATAATCTTTAGAAACGGCCCATTCCGGGTGTCTTTGTGAAAAGCCAAATTTGTCATTTCTTGTTTGTGCTGTTGGTCTGTGCAATAAGCTGAATTCGTTTTATGTTGAATTACAAGTCTCCACTTACAGTATAAAAAGCATGGTGGCTTTGTAGGAAATTTTTTATATTTTTTTGCATTCTCTCATAGCGGGAATGTTGTGTAATTGCATAAGCCACATTTTGCACCTTGTGTCAGTTAAGATTCTTTAAAGCTGAAACAAGGCATGCACTGGCAGATAAGGTTTGTTTTCCAATGTATGGAGTGGTAGTACTGTGTTACTTAAACACCTTGTTGAAATCAAAGAACAGCTGGAACATTCCCTGTGACTGTTCTTATCTGAACAGACTTTTATAGGTGCGCCTTAAAGCAAACAGGTTCTGCACTAGAAGGCTTGTTTTTCTTCGAAGTATACATACGTGCTGTGATAGCTTTTTGTTTGCAAGATCTAGTAGAACTGTGCTTTGCGGCCTGGTTAAAATTAGAGATGCATCAGTACTACATGCATTCTGCTGCAGGTGCTCAGGACATGCACAACCTGTAACAGATGAACAGGGCATGTAGGCCACTTTTGACCATTTTGCGATGCCACCTTGAAAACCCAGATGGCTTCAATTAGCAGGCGTGATGCAGAATGCAAGTTTGAAACATCTGTCTTGGCCATTCATGACCATCGATGTGTCAAATTTGCATCCCCATGATGGCAAAAACATTTCATTTTTCCACGAATATAACAATAATCTTCATAATTTCCAGCTTCAGGAGGCGCATTGCGATATGTTCAGGACTGTGCACTGAAAATGAGTAAATTACATTTCATAATTGTTTTTCTTTTCTGCTTCTTTTTTTAAATCTCCAAAACTCTGTGAGCTAAATCCCTAAATGACCAGGCTATGCAGGAAAGCCAGCCTCTCAATAGCATAATGGAGACACTGGCATGCGTGTGTGGGACAGGTGTGCCTGCAAGGATGCGGAAGTGACTGGGAAGGTCAAAGTTTTCGACTGTGCAGAGCAGTCAGAAGTTGCATAACTTTTCTGCACAACTTGCTTGTCTGGTGGTTTAAGGGTGAAAAGGAAATCAAAATCTCTCATTATAGCCTGAATTGATGTTATAGCTCTGAATATCACATGAGTTGCTTTTTCATAATGGTAACTTTATTAAAATGTCTAACGTAATATTTGAGCAGATATGGAATTTTGTGTCAACAAAGTTGAAGTTTCTCTTTGCACACTGTGTTGTTTGGTCCTTAAATTTAAGAACTGTTTTTGCACTCACCATGCTCTCCTCTTCACTCTGATTTGGTTTGTTTCTTATGGGACCCTTAATGAGAGCCTTGGCCACATTACAGGCGTTCAATCTGCTTGGCCAAGACCAAGAGCACGACTACTTGTGGAAATCCCTCATAGTGTTCTTGGGCGTGTACCTGTTCTACCTCAGTGACAAAGTGATGCGATTCATTGCTGACTATCGCCAGGTGAGCAGTCCTCAGTTGTGTTTGCACAGTTGTTGGCCTAGTCTGTTCTTGAACTTGCAGACATGTTTTGCATTATCGACCATAAGAATTCCTGAAGGAGTATAGGAATATTAAGATGCATTGCTAAGTGGCCGCCTTTACCATAATATGAGGCCAGAAAAGAGGTGAATAGGGGCGGTGATGTTGCACCAGGGTTCTTGCACCAGCTCACTGTGATGTCGTGGAACTCGGGTCTAGTAAATTGGTTATCACTAATTGTAAAGAGAGCCCACGTGACTAGCCAAGCAGCACTTTTTCATGTCTGGTGGGTTTTCTTCCAGGCTTGGAAAAAGGTTTTATGTAGCATGTATTGAACAACAAAAAGCTGGACCGAACGTGTTTCAGGATGGTCTACAATTTTCTCGTTGACATTATTGCTCTTAATATAATACACTTAAACTTCAATATAATGAAGTCAGTAAAATTAGCAATTTGCTTCATTAACTTCAAATTTTCGTTATATTGAAATTCGATCATTTATGCAAGTAAGTGCAGTGACTGATGAATTTTTTTCTGCTAGGAAGGGGCCACAATATTCCTAATTATTGGGAAATTGGAAAAAGCAAATTTAAACAAAAATAAATATTGCTCTTTAGCACCTTATTCATCCGTGTTGAAGCACTGACCAAATGTAATTGGGTGGTGGTTTCATATGGCACTGCCGCACAGGTCGCACCTTGAAAGCAGTCTGCGGTGCTGCAAAGAGTGCCGATTGCTGATAGCTCCTCATGCTGTTTTTTCCTTGGTGTTGAAGAGAGACGTGCAGGCCCGTATCTTGAAAGCGATCTGTGAAAGTGGCAGAGTGAGGCATGTGCTGAGACCTCTGTAAGCACTGTGTTCCTGCTGCTTCATTGGCGTTAAAGCAAGGGGCTACACAAAGGCGAATCTGCTCACTGCTGCGGGCACTATCTGAAATGTGGCCGTCTAGCGGGACGAACGAAGGATGGTTTTCTTGCTGACACATTTAAAATCATTTCGTTGAACCTGAGAGTTGGCGAGAGAAAGATACGTTTTCATGTCGTGTTGGCGATATCTTCACATCACCAGTACAAAGGAAACCCAGTCACGCTTTCGCGTCCACTCTGCCCCTGCAGCTAACAGTGTTGCCCGCAGTGGGACGACGCTATCATGGAAAGTGCTGGCAGTGGGTAGCGAATGCTTTGTCCACCTCTCCCTTCAACGCATCTCCGAAAGTTGATGTTACACAACCTCCAGTGCACTGAAGACAGCGCACATGATGCCAAGCCATCTTGGCATGCATCTTGGCATGCACAAGCAGCAACTTACGTCTAATGCCAGGCCTGCGGGCTTCATATGTGCGCATCTGGGCCGACAGCCATGCATTGCCGTGACCCCCACTAGAAAAAAAAAGAACAACTGCCCCCCTTCCCTCCCCCATCAGGTGCACTTGATCACGTTACTGCACGCTGACACTCCTCTTCCCTTTCCCCTTGCTTGAGCACTCATCAAGCCGCCATCCTTGGCTGACTCTCGCGTCCAAAGAATACAGTGCGTGGGCTGTGATAGGATCTTATTGCACCTGGACTTTATACGGATCATGACGCTGCTGCGCTTTGACGGTTACTCTTGGTCGTGTGATTTCATAGGTGCGTTTGCAACCAGGCGCTTGCAATTCAACCATTTGACCACCTGGATCTTCGAAAGTTTCCATTTATTTTCTCGGTGTTCCCTCGCTGCGGCAGTGAAAATTTCATTATATTGAAATTGTGTATAAACAGTCTTTGTTATCTCGAGAATTTTGTTACATTGCAGTTCATTATATTGAGGTTTAGCTGTATTTGAAAAGTTAATAAATAATAAATATGTAATTAGGCAAAATACAAAAAAAGAAATTGTCTGACTTGCTCCAAGTGACGGCAGGAAACAACACCTTGGTCCTTGAATACATGATTTGTGTAGCAGCCCCTATGCAGATCGTAGCTGTCTATCTATGTGGCATTTGCATATTTTAAGATTTTGGCACAAGTCACTGTATTTACTCGAATCTAACCTAGGCTGACCCCAATTCTAAGCCGACCTCTGAATGTCCAAAGCTGGAAAAAATAAAAAAAACTTGCCTCAAATATAGGTCGAACAGAAAAGTGAGGGCAGCGTTCACAAAATGAAAACAGCATGCATTTAATATAAATGTGCCAAGCTCGCTCTATGTCATCGTCGTTGCTAGCCTCGTACGCTTGCGGATGTGTGAAAACTCGCGTCTGCATGCCCACGCATGCGTAGACAGTGTTGCACGGCTCTTACGCATTGAAATGCGGTGCGATCTTGGTGAACAACTCTTCTCTGTTATTGCGCTCTTGTCTTCCTCATCGCTGTCATCTCCTTGTTGCGGCAAACGCAAAAGGCATCTCCCATTGCCTTCTCCAACGACGGATGTTTTTCTCATCAATGCTGAAGTCCCGCCCAGCTCGAACGTTTGATGATGCCTATGCGGCTAGCATAACTTTTCGATTGAAAGTAGCACTGCAGTGGCATTGCCTGCTTGATGCCACTACGATAACGCCGTGCCGCACACCGATACGACATGGGTCAAAATGGCGACGTCACTCGTGTACATCAGTTGGATGTGTACATCAGTTGGATACTGGCGTGCCTAGTAGTGGCTGCGATACTGACTTTTCTAGATGGCGCAGGCTATGCACCACAGTTATAATTTTCAATTACAAACTGGCCCATTTTTTAAATCCTTGAATCTAAGCTGACCCTAGAGTTTGGTAAATGATTATTTGTAGAAAAAAAAAAAGAAAACTATTGGCCTAGATTGGAATAAATACGATGTGTGGGACACATTGTATCTGAACTGTGCAATGGGAAAAAAAAAAAACAGTGTTGTTATCAAGTCACGCTACAGTCAATCACTGATACTTCTACATCCCACAGGGATGGAAGTGCTGCACCAATTGCGCTATCTTGCGCCAAATTATTGAGCTGCACCAGCCTGTGCCAAAACACTAATTTCAAATGAAGTTGACAAATTGTGGCCAAATGGCAGCCATCAAAGTTCAGCGAAAATGCAAAATTGTGTTTACAGCATCAATGTTCATGATGCGATTTGTGCAGAGTGAGTGAAAATTTTAATACACCATCGTTCAGTATCCAAAATATCGGTCACAGTGTTACATTGGCTTTGTGGGGCCTGTGGTGGAACTGCGAAGAAAACTGAATAATTGAGCTTGTGCAAAATATTAGTCAATGATGCAGATTGGAAAGTCAGTGAACATTTTTATCTCTTTATTAGTTTCAAAAATATCAGTTTTCTTTTTTCTTGGCCGGTGATGTGAAATATTGGCGAACATGACCAGGGTGGTAACCTCACTTTTCTTCAATGGTATCCCAACTGAATGTCGCCAAGAATGAAAAATTCACAGAGGGCATCGCTAACAGCATTCACGATATGTTGATTGGGGTTGTTCATGGTGGTCACTGTCAGTATTTCTTGTTCATTATGCACAAATATATCTAATTAGCTAACTTCATAAACTTATCTGATCTTTGAGATGTCAATGAAAGAGTTGTGGAGGATATTGAAAAATGGCTGATAACAATATTTCACTGCACAAAGCCCAACATATCATTTTTGATTGGCTTAATTTGATGACTAAAAACTCTTGATTTAAGTGTGGATAACCAATATAGAGCCCATATTATTGCTTTTTTATATGCTGGAGGGAGTTTTCAGTTGTGGATATGTCATGAAAATATATACTATTCAATTGAATGGGGTGTTACATGCGAAAACCATGATCTGATTATGAGGCACACCGTAGTGGGGGACTCCGGAAATTTGGACCACCCGGGGTTCTATAATGTGCACCTAAATCGAAGTACACACGTGCTTTCGCGTTTCGCCCCCATCGAAATGCGGCCGCCATGGCTGGGATTCTATTCTGTGACCTCGTGCTTAGCAGCCCAACACCATAGCCAGTAAGCAACCGAGGTGGGTCTCAACGGGTTTTATAGATGTATGAATTATTAGGGTGACAGAATGGGTACCAAGAGAAGGGAAGCACAGTAGAGGACGGCAGAAGACTAGGTGGTACGATGAAATTAGGAAATTTGCGGGTGCTAGTTGGAATCGGTTGGCGCAGGACAGAGGTAATTGGAGATCGCAGGGAGAGGCCTTCGTCCTGCAGTGGACATAAATAGGCTGATGATGATGAGGATGGCAACACACAGGGTGATTCTTAATTGGCAAACCCTGGCAAACCGCCATAGTTCGGTGGTGTGGCAGACAAAGCTGTCGCAGTTCTAGTTGCAAAGATGGAATAAGTATGAATTCGTGGTCTTCTTTTTTTCGGCGTGCTTGAGCAAGTTCCCAAAATGTGGACAAATCTCGCAGTTCCAGTAGTTGCAGTTAATGGTAGTTTTATTTTTGACTGATGACACACTGTACGCAACCAGGCTGGGTGTCCTTCAGCCAATCAGTCCTGTTCCTTAACCTGCAAATGCAGCACAAAAATATGAACAAGCTGCATGCTTTCAGTATGATAGTAAATAAAAGCAAAAAGTCTAGCATGTGACAATAGCAGAGTGGAGGTGACAGTAGGTGAAGGATCAGGAAGACAGTGTCGGTAAACTAAGTTCAAGAATGTTTCTTGGTTTTTATTTTCCTCTCTGATAGTTATCCCCTTTCTACCAGACAAACGAAGATAGAGTTTTGAAAGAATACTAGTCCACTGCCATTATAGTTTTGTAATTCTGCAAAGCTTCCTTCTAAATCCATGCATGATTTCATACGCACATGAAGAATTGGCAATAAAATGAACCAATATGTAAGTCAAAATTATGCAAAAAGTAGCCAGGGAGGCTGAGGCAGCTAACCTCAAATTTTAGGCACCAAACAATTAGTCACCAAATTCAACAAGTTAGTCACCAGCGGCAGCACTGCAGTAAAGTTCTGTCAGTACATAGTAAGTAAAACTAAACATTTCCAGTGAGGACCTTCTTCACTTGCTCATTTCAGTTGCAAACTTTACTTCATGCTGATCGTTGAGGCTTAAAATGATCTCTATTTCAACAGCTCTGAGTGTGTGCTATGATGTCTTCCTTCAACAGAGAAGGAGTGATGAGAAATTGGAGACATCATTTGGGTGTGCGCTGGCCAATGGCGGTGTCCTTGAGCTGTCTTCAGGAGACTCGCCCGTTCGTAAGAACACCCTTGCCACAGCTGAACCGCAGCCTCTGCAGGTAGGGCTGCTCTGCGCAGTGCGCAGTCTTATATCTTAAAAGTGCTATGCTTAGGAAAAAAAAAAAAAGCATTCCAGTGAACTTGGTGGTGGCAGTTTCGTTTGCTTGAACGTGACACCTTGGCATATCCTTAAAGGGTCACTGAAACAGTATCAACTAATTTTGTGGACGTGTAGCGTACAGCTGCAGCAAATCATTTGCACCACAATTCATGTGAAGTGTCTCATATTAAGAGTGCTTCGGATGATTACAAGTTACCCTCCTTCATAGCCATGCATTTTTTCCTGAACTCGTTCGCCTAGCAATTGGGTCTAAGCTCTGCCTTCACTGGCTCTGCGTCATGATGGCACGTCCTGTCATCTACTTCCAGTTGTCTTGGAGCCAATGTGCAAAGCCTCTCAAACTTCTCCGCAAGTTGCCTGTCATTCGATCCTAAGTGAGAGCTGTCGAAGCAGTGTGCGTTGCGAGCATTCTGTTGCAGCGCCGAGCGTGTCCGGTATTCTGTAACCACAGGCGAGCTGGGCATTCCGACGGATGGGTGGAGGCGTAAAATAAAGCCCCTCTATACTACTATTGCTTTGATGAAGGAGCTTTAGTGTAGACATATGTGAGCGGCTTGATCGGTCTGCACAGTTTAGCCACCTGGTGGCGCAGAGCTTAACCAGCCATACGTACAGCTAATATTGCTCTAACCAAGTGTCATCATCATCAGCCTGGTTACGCCCACTGCAGGGCAAAGGCCTCTCCCATATTTCTCCAACAACCCCGGTCATGTACTAATTGTGGCCATGCTGTCCCTGCAAACTTCTTAATCTCATCCGCCCACCTAACTTTCTGCCGCCCCCTGCTACGCTTCCCTTCCCTTGGGATCCAGTCCGTAACCCTTAATGACCATCGGTTATCTTCCCTCCTCATTACATGTCCTGCCCAAGTGTAAAACATTTTAAACATTTAGAAAAACATCATGTTCATGATTGCACTCCTGCCAAAAATTTACATTAGCAGCAAAGTAGAATACACTTCGTTACTGCTGTATTAGTTCTGTGTTTGGTTGAGCTCTGTGCTACCAGGAGGCTGCACCATGCAGACCATTCATGTTTGCGCCTCTGCTCACCCCATAAAACGGTACGATAAAACGACCAGGCCCAGTCCGCTTGTGCTTGTGTTTACCCGAGTACTAGACACGCGGAACACTTACATATGTGGTAGTAACCCTCCGGTGTAAATTGACGGACGCAAATGCGCAAGTCCTGGCGCCCATTGGATACTGACAATCCGATGCTCTGAAGCCACTCCACTCATCTGCTGTCTTTCAGAGGGACATGATGTCCCAGCTTGACATATTGCCAGTTGCTATGTTTGCAGCCCACAATGTGACATGGATGAACCATAGTGCTCTCAAATAGAAAGATTGAGACCAACGCTGACCGCGGAGCCCTCGTCAACACTGAGCATTTGGTAACAAGCATACGGCACTTGCCGTGTGCCGGAAGTCTTGAGTGCAGTGATAAAATATCCTCGTGCATGCTCTTTTTGTTACTTTCTTTTTTATGGAAACGAATTAACTAGCATTTCAACTATTACGAACAACATTTGTTCGCCATAAAGTTGGCAAAATTATTGATGACGCGTCCTGGGCAGTGAATCGGATTGCTCGCCATATTGGCGTCATATTGTCACCTCGCGTCACCTGATCAGGGGCGGCTGAAAACTCAGCCGAGTAGCGTGCTGCAATCGGTAGCTAAGTACAGTTTTAAAACCTTATAATCAATTAAATGCTTTAAGCAGATCATTTAGATGTGTGAATTAATGATCAGAAGGACCTACCCTAATGACTCGGTATGTTTGTACAAAATCGTAAAAATCATTTCAGGGTCCCTTTTAAGCGACACCAACGAAGAATCTGAAATTGTGTAATATATTAGTGCATTATGCTTGTGCAATAGCAAAACAACTTTTGCCGTGAGAGGATACTTTGGGAGCCAGGAAAAACACAAACATCTGGTCAGCGATGCTGCCTTGATTTTCGCACACAGCCTATTGACAGAATTTGTTTGTTTGCAGTTTGAATTTTAATTCAATTTATTCAGTCAAGAATATTTTCAGACATTTATTTATTGGTAAAGAGGAACTGCGTTGTACTTTAAATAGGGGTGCCCTGCCAGGGCATCTGCGTCAGCAGGTGTTTGGTGTGTTGCGACACAACGTGCCTGAGCACGCGAGGGTTGGACCTTCCCGCTTCTAACTGTGAGTGGCTTAGCCGTGTCTGTGGAAAAGGGGTTCCTGGGGGTTGAGCCAGTGCCGGGTGTTCGGATCTTTATGGCCCCTTGGTAGCGGCAACACAAACCTTTGGCCTTGGCTTCACGTAGGTAGCATCCCCCGGACTGACCCACCCAGGGGAAATCGGTAGTTGCCTTTCCCCGTCTTTCTGTCTCCCTCCAACCTTCATCTTCATCTCACTTTACATCTTGCCTGTCTTGTTTTCACTTCTCATTACTTCCGAATTTTCTGGCGGCAAGTGTTAACCGATTGGAATATATCCAGTCTTGGGTACATATATATATTAGGTTAGGTATTATATATATATACATATATTATTATATTATTATATTATATACGTATTATATATATAGTACATGTATATATTATATCAGGTATTTTTTCAACCTTGTAGCGTCCCCTTGTAGGGCTCGGTCGTGGGTGGCCACCATTGCCGCTGAACTTTCCATTGATTAGATGGCAAACGCTATTCCCTTCCTTCAAGATCACCCTCTGAAAAGAAGGCGCACCGAAGCAACATTCCTGTTCTTTTTGAAGTGAAACGACGAGACCTTCCCAATGTACCACGTTTTCACAGTGAAGGCAGCACAACTGTTAGAAAATTGTCGCCTTTCCGAGTATCCAAAGGCCTAGTAAACACGAGTGGACCTAACTACAAAGCCTCAAAGATGGCAAGCGGAGACCTCCTCCTCGAATATACATAGAAAGGTCAACTTGAAAAGCTCGCTGAACTCACCAGCATCGATGACATTAACATGACAATCTCTGCACGTCGCTCGCTCAACACACGCAGGAGAGTAATCTCAAGAAGATTTCCTGAACCTTAGTGATGAAGAGCTCCTTGAAGGATTGCAAGAACAAAACGTCATTAAGGTACAAAGAATAACAGTCTGGCAAAATGACCAACAGATCCCCACGAAACACATGATACTCACGTTTGGTACGAGTACTGTCCCTAGTTCACTTGATGCAGGATATCTGAAAATCAACGTGAGACCATACATACCGAACCGGAGGTGGTGCTTCAAGTGCCAGTGGTTTGGCGATGCATCACAGTCATGTAGAGGCAAAGAAACATACGTGAAGTGCAGTGCCAACAACCATCTGTCTGAAAACTGTAATGCTCCCCCACGCTGTGTAAACTGCAAAGAGGATCATTCAGCATATTCACAATCATGTCCCTGTTGGAAGATGGAGAAGGAGGTGATTGCCCTAACAGTAAAAGAGAAGATTTAATTTTTCGAAGCGAGGAAGAGGCTTTCATTCTTACCTCAAACAAGTTATGCCAATGTGGTGCGGCAGGGGACAGCACCACATCAGTCTCAGGAGTCTATGGGGATCACAGTCAGTGGTCCCGTAGCAACTCCATCCGCCCCCTTGGTGGAAGCAGCTAGTGCTGCTCCACCATCATACAAGACGGCCCTGCAAGCAGCTGTTCCACAGGTTCCAATACTAAAGTGAATGCCAAGGCTCGAGACGTGTGTCTCGGCACCTGGCTCACGATCATCCAGCGCCTCAGAGGAGGCGATGGAGGTCGATACCAAAACCCCGGCGTCATCGACGCCAGAGGAGCAGCATTCTTCTGAGCGCTCTAAGAAGGACAGCATCATCATCCAACTTCTCTGTATTAGTTCTCTGTATTAGTTCTGTGTTTGGTTGAGCTCTGTGCTACCAGGAGGCTGCACCATGCAGACCATTCATGTTCGCGCCTCTGCTCATCCCATAAAACGGTACGATAAAACGACCAGGCCCAGTCCGCTTGTGCTTGTGTTTACCCGAGTAGTAGACACGCGGAACACTTATGTGGTAGTAACCCTCCGGCGTAAATTGACGGACGCAAATGCGCAAGTCCTGGCGCCCATTGGATACTGACAATCCGATGCTCTGAAGCCACTCCACTCATCTGCTGTCTTTCAGAGGGACATGATGTCCCAGCTTGACATATTGCCAGTTGCTATGTTTGCAGCCCACAATGTGACCTGGGCGAACCATAGTGCTCTCGAAAAGAAAGATTGAGACCAACACAGACCTTGGAGCTCTTGTCAACACTGAGGACGTTGTAACACAAGCATACGGCACTTGCTGTGTGCCGGAAGTCTTGAGTGCAATGGTAAAATATCCTCGTGGATGCACTTTTTGTTACTTTCTCTTTTATAGAAACGAATTAACTAGCATTCCAACTATTACGCACAACAACAACACTGCAGGACCAGGCCAACTTATTAAGTGAACACTTTTACAGCGTCTCCAGCTCAGCAATCTACTAAAATACATTCTTAAAATATAAAGAGTCGGTGGAGAAACAGAGACTGCCCACCAGTAGGGCTTCAAATGAACTTTATAATAGCGTCCTCGCAATACAAGAATTGAACATAGTTCTTTCTGTTGGTAAAAAAACGGCAACATGTCTTGACTGTGTCCACTAAACAATGCTAGCACACCTATCTCAAGCATCGGTAGAGGCACTTCTTAAATTTTTCAACAAAATATGGGAGTCTTGGAAAAATGCGGTAGTAGTGCCTTTTCTGTAAACCTGTAACATCCCCAAGCAGCTACAGACCCACTACATTGTCGAGCCAAATCTTGTGGGAGCGTCATAAACAAAAGACTCACATTCATCCTTGAATCAAGAAGCATAATAGACATGTACCAGTGCGGTTACAGAAAGGGCTGCTCCACCACTGACCATCTCGTGCGACTAGAACATGAAATATGTGACACGTTTCTACACAAACAACACTGTCTCGTGGTTTTCTTCGATTTAGAAAAGGCGTATTTAGAAAAGGTGAAAAGGTGTACCTGGTTTGTAATCCACGTCGTGATGGCGGTGGCCGTAATGGCACTTCTGGTGTGTCTGTGAAGTAGAAAGACGAATGCGGGCAAGCTGGCATGCTTGGGTCGCTGTGGCTATAATATCCCGAGTGCACTCTGACGGCGAGTAGAGTGTGGTCGAAAGGCCACCAAGGTTGCCCCCATGGTGTAATTTTAAACAGCTATATGACTGGACACTAACACACCTAAAGAAAAAAGACATTCCACAAGAACGCATAATACGAGAGTTTCGAACTATTCAAGAAAAATATAAAAATACACGCAATTTTTACACTGACAGCTCTAAAACGCAAGAATACATGGGTATAGGAATTATAACTAAAAATTTGGAAAATAGAATTCGGATAATTTTTCTTTCTTCAGTCTTTACTGCCAAAGTTTATGCGATACGGATGGCAGTAAAAAAGTTACCACCGACAAACAGAAAAATGCTATCATTTATACTGACTCGTTAAGTGCACTTAGAGCTCTAAACTTAAAAACTCCACGTGTGAACCTCTGCTTGGCGATATCCTAAGCATGGCGGCCTATACACCAGAACACCGTGAATTCAAAGCGCGCCGCCATATTGATGAGCGCCGGTCGCGCCATCTATCCCAAGTGCCGTGAAGTAGCAGGCCTGGGCTGCCACGCCGGGTGATGTGACTCGGCGCGAAAGCGAAACTTGGGCTTTTTAGCTGGGGCGGAAGGCGTGTTTTGCGTTTTTTCTAGCCTGTCATTTTCGCTGTCTCGATTCAATCAAACTTCAAGACCTCATGCAAGTCCGCAATGGCCACACTGAGTGATGTGCAGACTGCAGAAGCGAATACATCGGGTAACGACGTAAGCACGTAACCTGTGAAGGATTTTACAGCACTGTGTTGGTGCCATATATTATTAAAGCACGCAGAACATTGTCCTCTGCACTTTCAGTTTGGTCTTGTTTGTCATGGTCACTACTGGTTTGGCCGTGTTTGGCAACCAACTGGCGAGGTTGTTTGACTGCCTGATTTGACCACCTGCACATTGAAAACAAAATAGATGTTATAGTAAAAAGGGCTGTAGTTCTTTCCCGTGCCATCACTGTTGCGAAGATATAAAGTCCTCTCAGCATGAAATAGAAAATGCACCAGGCCAGTTGTATCCTGCAACCACTTAAGAGTACAACATTCAGAACACAAGCCTACAGCACTCGAACAAGCAGCATATGATGCTTAACCTGCACTCATTGGAAAATGAGGAACTATAGTAGTTATAATGTTCAATTACATGTGCAGTCAAAGCCTGTATAACAGGGCGAGCATGACGAATGCAGGTGTTGTACAGTTGCACAAACCATGACAGGGCACATAAAATTACCATCCCTACTTAAAGCTGCAATCATCAGGGAAGCCTTTGGTACAAGACAACAACCGCACCTGCATTCCAAAAAATTAGCCCCACCAACTGCAGCTACCTGGTATCAGACCTGTTTCGCTTGTGCGAGGCCATTTCGGATTGTTAGCGCTCCCTTAGAAACGAAAACAGTAAAAAAACTAGTGAGAACGAGCGAAATTTTGTTACAAAATACAACAGTAATTAAGCACCTTATTTTCCTCGCCTTATGAACGGAAAAATTTTGTGCTTTGCCCCGCGTAACAGCCCGCACGCAGTTTAGAGCTCAGGAGGCTCAAATGAATTAATTATGAATGACACCTGCAACACCAGCTCGTAAAGACAGGCGCGCTGCAAGAACGCCTTCGGCGACGAGCAGTCGTCGTTTACATTTTTGTGGACGCATGCTACGTGACGAGCAGACTTCGGTTTACTTTCATTAGCAATAACGCTCACCAGCAGGGCAACATACTATCGCCTACAACTTGTCGTTCACGCTTATTGGTCATGCCGTGCACCAGCTGCAAGGATCGCTAGCCGCAAACTCAACTGTTCCGCTTAACCGTCGAGAGCTTTGCCTGAATGAAAACAAGAAAAGGCTTGCCTTCTTGTTATAGCCAAAGCGAAGCACCGGCGCGAGATTCTGCTCTGTGGGCTTGTCCAGAAAGTGCTCAGAGCAAACCTGCGTGTTACACATATTACGTTCGTAGGGCGCAAAGTTGAACGTGGCACCAAAATATACACAGATCGAATACTCACTCGTGCATTTTCTCTGGGTTGGTAGTTCTTCCTATTCACTGCAGCTATCCGCCAGTGGCGCAGCTTGTCATTCTTCGTTGCGGATGGAAATCGGTGCAGGCTGAAAACACCGCACCGGCACGATTCCCTACGTGTATTGTGCTCTTCGCAAACAGCGCTAAGCAACCTGCTCCTTTTCTGCTGGTTATTTTGGCATCCAAACATGACGCAACGATGCCCAGATGACTTCTTGTACTTTGGATCCGCGTGAACGGGCACATTTCCGCACTTTGGAGTCCTAGAGCTAGCGCTAGCCATGTCTGCTGGTCGCCGGCGAACACACTTTGGTAGCCCAGAACAAAATGGCGCTGGTCGACCGGGCAATCCGGGTGCGAGAGTATGCGTTCGATTAGTCTGGGTGCGAGGCTAGCGTATTCTGGTCTATAATAAATATGGAAGAACCATACGATTCTGCTGGGTCTCAGGCCATGTTGGGATACCAGGACATGAAGTAGCAGATAGATGCGCGTTCATGGCAGTGCACAAAGGCATAATGCACACAACACTTCCATCTAAAGACAGTATCCGAGCGATTCATAAGGCCTTGGCATCAAAGTGGCAACTAGAATGGGACTCTTGTATAAATAACAAGTTACACGCAACAAAACCCCTTCTTGGTGAGTGGAAGTTGTGCATCACCAGCCACGCTTCTATGTGGTGATCCTATGTTGACTTCGAATAGGGCATACACACCTGATACACAGTTTTCTACTTCAAAACGAAAACTCGCCAACTTGCGAGAAGTGCCATGAACCACTTACAATAATGCACATTATTATGACATGTCCACATGCTGAAACACAGAGGCGGAAGCTTTTACAGAATCTCTATTACTTACACATACCTTTGCACCCCGCCTCAATACTGGGAGATGATCTGCTAGTGCCTTTCACTGACTTGCTGAACATTTTAGAAGAAACTGGTTTTTTGCAAAGACTACAAAGTAATATAGCTTTCGCTGCTTTAACATCAGATTTCTTAATATCTTGTGGCTGGTGCAGCATGGCCTAAATCGCTATTGCGCCATTAAACCCGAATTAACTAAATTTAAATAGGGGTGTGCGAATATTAGAAAATTTCGAATATTATTGAATATGATGTTTTTAATATTTTCGATTCGAAAAACAGGTATTTGAGAACTTTCAAATATTCAATTAGATATGAATATTTGAAACAAATCGAATATATTGCTGGTTGTGCGGGAGCAAACGTGGTTCTTGGCATTCATTTCTACCCAATCTAAGAAAGTGTGTCTGATTTTGTGCTGAATTTCATGATAATTTCATGCTGCTGGCCAAATTTTGCCTAAAAAGCAGGCTTAGACACTGAATGTGTAAGCTGTGCAACAAAGGGCGCGGATTTGTGAAATGCTTTTGCAGGTTCTGCCCCCCACTCCTGAGCTTATTGCTTGACAGCAAATGCGATGGATGATGACTGGTACAAGGTCAAATGCCTCTTGCATTTATGGGAAATGTCCATAATCTGGTATAATAAAGCACAGGTTGGCTAAAACAGACAACTATAGTCGGATACAACATATGTAGTGAAGCCCCGCCCACACCCTTATAACCGCCAGCCAGTGTACCTCTGCGAGGCTGCAAATAGTTCGTACTTCAAACTATCCCTGTTACCTAAATAACGGAGTAACCACAAAAATAAAATTATTAGCACGTAATTTTATACATTTTCACTTGTATATTACAGTGGAATGGTGAAAGTCTGATTTTTTATTGAACTGGAATAACACGCTTGCTTTGCTGCAACGATTTATTATCATGTTTCACTTTAGTTGGCAGTAAAGTTTCATGAGTAAAATGGGCTCAGCAATAAAATGGACTGTACCACGGACTTTTGAAGAGTGAAATGCTCAGACTCCATACACTTTGTCCATGCCTGCTGCACACCTCATCGCTTCCGCCGATGAAAAGACTGAAAAGCAGACGCTGTCGCATGACAATGATTTTGTTTTTATTTATTTATTTTTATTTATACAATACTGCAGGCCTCATTGAGGCCCAGGCAGGAGGGGCATACAAAATACAGAATAATTGCATTTGCAGACGTAAGAACAAAAGGACCAAATTAGTGTGCGCAATAGCAATGGAGTCCACCAGCTGCGAGAACCAAATGGGTAAAAAGAACACTCGGTCTTGTAACCAAACGATTCCCAAAACAAAAGTGAAGAGTAAATGTACAAATGAACCGTCAGTACAATTTTAAGCAATGAGAAGGAATGTAACACAAAGATCAATTTCAGTTATTACTATGAAATCAGTAGTTCAAATGGTCAATGGAATCAGTACTGTTTAGTAGCGACTGAGGTAAATTATTCCAATCGGTTATAGTGTGTGGGAAAAAAGAATATTTAAAAATGTTAGTTCTGGCATTATAGGGAGTTAGAGAGTCAGCATGACGATGACGTGTTCGGCGTGCTGTCATTGGCGTTACATAAGGCTCAGGAGTGAGGGCGAGGAGATTATTTTTAAGAAGAAAATGAAATTTCAGCCGTTGTATTTTTCTTCGTATTTCCAGTGTCTGAATGCCATGTTGTCTCATTATTGCTGTCGGGGAATCAGTCATACGGTATTTCGAAAAAATAAATCTGATTGCTTTACGCTGTACTCTTTCTAGTGCATCAATGTTCGTTTTCGTGTAAGGGTCCCACACTATGCAGGCATACTCCAGTTTTGGCCTTATTATTGACGTGTAGGCTAAAAGTTTAGTTTCAGCGGGAGCTTGTTTTAGTTTATGACGTAGAAGACAGAGTTTACGAAAGGCTGAGTCACATACGTTAGAAATATGAATGTTCCAGTGCAGGTTATGAGTTATTGTGACGCCAAGATATTTGTATTCCCTAACCTCGGTTAATGGTTCAGATCCGAGAGCGTAAGGAAAAGATAGGCTATTTATTTTTTTAGTTATCTTCATGTAAACTGTTTTGTTAGCATTTACCTCCATGTTCCAACGATCGCACCAAGAAAGAAGGTTTTGAAGATTATTGTTCAGGGTTATCTGATCATCGCAACCGGTTACCTCACTGAACAGAACACAATCGTCAGCGAACAGTTTTATTTGAACTGGTGCTGTGACAACGCTGGCAATGTCATTAATATAAATTAAGAATAATAAAGGCCCTAAAACACTACCCTGAGGGACGCCTGAGGTAACTGGAAGTTCATGGGAATGGTAAGTATCGATACTAACAAACTGTTTTCGGTTAGTGAGGTATGCTGAAACCCAATTAACAATGAAACAAGGAATGTTAATTAATCGGTTTTTCAATTAACTTGGAGTGTGAAACAAGGTCAAATGCTTTCCTGAAATCTAAAAATATTACATCTACCTGGCTGGATTTGTCTAGAATATTCGCAAAATAATGAATAACCGATGTTAATTGGGTGACAGTAGAAAAACCTTTTCGAAAACCATGTTGCTCAGGTGAGAGTACACTGTTATCACTTAAGAATTTAGTAATGTAGTTAGCTATGATGTGTTCTAGCATCTTACAGCATGATGACGTTAGCGATATTGGGCGATAGTTACTTATCAGCGTTAGGTCCCCTTTTTTCGGTACAGGTACTACGCGTGCAGTTAGCCAGTCAATAGGAAGAGTTGCTGTGGATAATGAAGCACGAAAAATGATCACAAGAAACTTGGACACCATTTCTGCGTATCGGCGCAGAAAAACATTCGATATATTGTCAGGACCAGGCGTTGATTTGGTTTTTAAGTTAAGAAGCATAGAAACTACGCCAGGTACAGATACAAGGTCCGAGTTTGCAACGGACAAAGAAAAAATGGGAATCGATATATCACTTGTATTTGCAAAGACACTATGGAAGTATGTGTTGAAATGCTCTGCAATACTTTGCTTTTCGACAATAAGAACGCCGCCATCCACTATTTGTTCAATTGGTTTGTTTTTTTTACTCAAATATGTCCAAAATTTTTGTGGCGCGGTACGAATAAAATTGGGCAGAGTGTGGTTAAAATATCGCCGTTTAGCATGCCCAATAGACGAGCTTAATTTAGCTCTTGCGGTTTGAATTTGCGTTATAGGGGCGTTCTTTCGTCTCCAGCGTTTAATCTTTCTTTTCAAGTGAATGACTTCCCGCGTAACCCAAGGGTTAACTTTCGCTGTTTTCTTTGTCTTGTTTGGTACAAAATTTTGAACACAATATGTGCAAAGTTCTTTAAACCTGTCCCAAAGTTCTATAACATTGTTTCCTTTAAAGTTGCTGAGGTGAAAATCTAGATAATCTAAAATAGTTTCGTCCCTGGCACGTGAAAAGTCCTTCACTACAACACTTTTTGCATTACTGCGATTGCATTTTTCCAAGCAGCATGAAAAACATACCATTTCATGATCAGATATGCCGCGTTCAACAGACACTGATAACTTTTCGACATTTCTGTTCACAAACACGAGGTCAAGTATTGACGACGAAGATCCGTATACTCGCGTGGGTAAAGTTACAACTTGATGTAAATTGTGGCATAGAATTATATCACGCATATAATTGACATGGGGAGTAAGTTCAGTGCAAGAAGTATTATCCTCCTAATTAACTCCTGGAAGATTGAAGTCTCCTAACAAATATTTTTTTTGTGTGTGTGAACGAAGTGATATGCGTACGCAAATCACTCATGAATTGAAGCGGTGAACCGGGTGCTCGATAAACGGCAAACAACAGGAAAGATTGTCCCCAACAAGAAATTTTTAGGCTAATAGTTTCTATATCGTCAGCCTGACGCACAAGAGTGGACGGCATATTTTTCTTTACCAGTACAGCTACCCCACCTCCTCTCGTTGGTCTGTCGCGTCAAAAAACACGATAAGAAGGCGGGAACACGACTTCATCTTCTATTCCGCTGTGTAGCCATGTTTCAGTTAGAACAACTATATGCGGACTATAACCTATAATAATAGCCTCAAGTTGATCACATTTATTAATGATACTACGGGCATTGATGTTTATAATACGGAGTTCTTTATTATCTGCGTAGTGAAGTCAGGCTTTCTTAGAATTGTTGTACTTTCCAATTTTTACTCGAGCGTTTTCCGTATCATCCCAAACAAAGACGTTATTATCAATGCGTAGTTTTTCGTGAATTAAGTTTACTTTCCTTTTTTGTTGCCTTTCCTCTGAAGCACTGTGCCACAGAAGTTTACGCTTCCTGAGCGTATCTTGCGAGTAGTCATTTTGTACAGATGTATTGGAACCTTTTAGTTTGTAAGCATTTTTCATAATCTGGTTTTTTTCTTCGTAATCTTGAAAGTACAAGATGACTGGTCTGGAACTGCCAGACCGACCAAAACGGTGAATTCTGCCAACTGATTTACATGTGACTTCAAGTTTAGTAGAAAAAATTTCAGTTAGAATTTTGTTCCGCAAATCAGCCTCTGTTTCATTTTCGTCCTCAGGCACGCCAAAGACCACTAGATTTGAGCGTCTGCTCCTGTCCTCTAAGTCAGTAATCTTGGCCTCCAAGGATTTTACCGTTCGTTCAAGGCTGTCCACGCGCTCAGTTTGCTTTTCTATTTCTAGGAAGCGGGAATCCCACTCCGCAAGACGTTTTTCCATATTTGTTTGCTGTGTTCGGAGGGCTGCCACATCCTCAGCTAGCTTATTCTGACCTAAAAGCAACTTTTCCAGCAACTCGCGAGTGCTAGACTCCTCTGGATTAGGGCCTGGATTTACTTCAACGTCTCCGCACAAGAGAAGCAAGCACATACAGTACACATCATAAGCCATTGAGACACAGTGCTGTGGGCACGGTAGGACCAAAAGATAACGGCAGTCACTTTTTATGGAGCTGTAGTAGGGACTAACCTGCACAAGGCAGAAGAATGGCTTGTTAGGCCACATGCTCGTTCCAAGTCCACCGTGCCCACTGAAGTTGAATGCTTGTAGCTGCTGGTTTATAGCTCGATGCGGTGAAGTCACGTGAGGGCTAGATGGCGCTGTTGGAACGCCACGAGGCAGTGAAGATATGATGCCAGGGAATCGAGGCGCTGAGCACTGCGACGATTGTGACGCAGCTGTAGACTGGGATTTCGTGGTGGTGATAAGCTCGATGAACTGTTCGTCTTCTTTCGCTGATCCGGCAAGCCCAAGAACAAGCACCTGCACAAGGCAGAAGAATGGCTTGTTAGGCCACATGCTCGTTCCAAGTCCACCGTGCCCACTGAAGTTGAATGCTTGTAGCTGCTGGTTTATAGCTCGATGCGGTGAAGTCACGTGAGGGCTAGATGGCGCTGTTGGAACGCCACGAGGCAGTGAAGATATGATGCCAGGGAATCGAGGCGCTGAGCACTGCGACGATTGTGACGCAGCTGTAGACTGGGATTTCATGGTGGTGATAAGCTCGATGAACTGTTCGTCTTCTTTCGCTGATCCGGCAAGCCCAAGAACAAGCACCTGCACAAGGCAGAAGAATGGCTTGTTAGGCCACATGCTCGTTCCAAGTCCACCGTGCCCACCGTGTGATTGGCTGGTGGACTAACACAACCCTGCACGGTTTGTGGGCCTTGGTTGCCAATGCTGTTTTTTTAAATTGTATCCTACAATAGCAGAAATGATTAAGTTTTCCAAAGCTAACATGAGCCAAATGCACAATATTTTAGTATAACGGCTTACTACTTCAATTTTCTTTACGAATGACAATGTAATTGCACTATTACAACATGTTAGAATAAACCAACTTGCTTATAAATCCACGTGCGTATCATTATCCGATATTCACTTCGATATTCAACTCTAAGTATTCATATTCGATTTGTATCTGAAAATTTTGATATTCGCACACCCCTAAATTTAAAGGAACAAAGGTATTGGCTAGTTTGCAGAATATAATGTAAAAATCTCCTGGCACCCTAATGGCTTAAATATCAGAGAGTGCTTTGAAATGTATGATGCCTCACTTATGTACCAGCATAAAGATATTTGCCCAAAATTCAAGAATGTCTTGTTGGCCTTTATTTTCCCCATAATAAATATCCCCTTTCTACCAAATGGATGAAAATAGAGTTTTGAAATAATACTTTATATTAGACCCTTGTCCATTGGCAGCATCGTTTTGTAATGCTGCAAAGCTTCCTTCTAAATATAAATCTAGAAAATGGTATAACTGCTTAAGTATTTTTGGTTCTCTCTTCCAACAACAAATTTGCATAAGTAGATTATTATGAATTGCAGAGCTAAACAAGGTCCATAGTCAAAATGGGACCACTCGCAAGCTACTTTTCCCTCCTTCAGTAGATGGTATATTACTATCCACCCTATTGTATATGTTTGAATGTGTCATTGAAAAGTATGCCACCTGCCGTGGTGGCGTAGTGGCTATGGCATTGTGCTACTAAGCCCGGGGGTGCAGGATCGAATCCTGGCCACTGTGGCCGCATTTCGTTGGGGGTTGAATGCAAAGATGCCCGTGTACCGTGCACAGGGTGCACATTGAAGTGGTCTGAATTAATTGGGAGTCTCTCACTGCACTGTGCCTCATAATCAAATTGTGGTTTTGGCACGTAAAACCCCAGAATTTAATTTCCATTTTCTGTGTCACAGGCCCACAACCATGAGCATAGAATCAAGGCAGGCGACGGCATTGCAGCTGTTGCCTGGATGATCATCTTTGGCGACGGCATGCACAACTTCATCGATGGCCTTTCCATCGGGGCAGCATTCTCCGAGAGCCTTCTGGCTGGAGCCAGTATTTCAGTTGCCGTGGTGTGCGAGGAGTTCCCACATGAACTGGGTATGTGCTGGTACTTATGCCACTGACAACTCTGGCACAGCCGAGTTAAGCTTAGCTGTGCCACTGTTGCATAGCTAAGGTGAACTGTTGCACATCAACGTGGCACATCATGGCACTACGTGCCATTATTACCGTTCAGATGGCTTGCAGAATGCAGGCTGTTTATAGCGAGCAGTGAAACAGCTGGGCATTCCATTGTTCTATTTGCCTCCTCTGTAGCCGTGCAGCCATGTTCAGCTTGTCTTCATGGCTGTAGTTGTAAGACTCTGTGGCCACTGCTGATATTATCGCTGCATACTGCACCCACTGCTATATTTTATTCGGTTCCATATTATGCTTTAAACTCGTCCTTTTCACCTTATTAGCAAACTACATTCCTTACAAAACAAGAGGGCCCAAATTATTGTAGAAAATTATTTGTGATACTCAAGCATATATTACAGATATGAGTGACATTGTCATATCCCATTGTGGACAAGATAAAAAGCGCCACATAAAATTTTGAGGAACTCTTTGAGGAACTATCACACATTGTTTGGTATATTATCGGCTTTAGTGAGATTAGAAGATTAGAATAACAGCCATGCCCTCTGGTATAGAGGTCTCCCTGATAAGAAGCAATACGGGTAGGGTTCCTACTTTATAAGGACATAGCGGGCAACATTGATGAATTCTACAGCATTATTGAGGGCGTAGCTGTAGTCGCAATGAAACTTAATAAGAGGTATAGATTAAAGGTAGTACAAGCCTACGCTCCAACATCCAGTCACGACAATGAGGAAGTAGATCAGTTTTATGAAGATGTTGAATTAGCGATGAGAAAAGTGCAAACTCGATATACAGTAGCAATAGGTGACTTCAGTGCAAAAGTGGAGGAAAAGCAGGTGGGTGAACAGGCAATTGGCAACTATGGCATTTATTCTTGAAACGCTAGAGGAAAGATGCTGGTAGAATTCGCAGAAAGGAATAAGCTGAGAATAATGAACACCGTTTTCAGGAAATGTAGCAACAGAAAGTGGGCCTGGAAAAGCCCTAATGGTGAAACAAGAAATGAAATTGATTTCATACTTTCTGCTGGTCCCAGCATAGTGCAGGATGTAGAAGTGATAGGTAGGGTAAAGTGCAGTGATCATAGGTTAGTGAGGGTTAGGATTCACCTCAATTTGAACAGAGAAAGAGTAGAATTGGTCAAGGAAAAGCAGGTCAGCTTAGAGGCAGTAAGGGTATAAGCAGACAAATTTAGACTGGTACTTACAAACAAATATGCAGCCTTAAAACAAATAGATGATGATGATGACATAGAGCTAATGAATGAAACTGTAACGAGGCTGGCTTCAGAGGCAGCAATTGAAGTGGGAGGCAAGGCACCAAGGCAACCAGTAGGCAAGCTCTCCCAAGTATCAAAGGACCTAGTAAAGAAATGACAAAGAGTGAAAGTTTCCAACTCAGGAAATAAGATAGAACGTATAATGGTTTCCAGCAAGTACGGACGCGAGCACAAGAAGTAGAAATAGACAGGACAATGCTGGACTTACAACTGAAGTTTATTGTGAAAACATTCCACAAATCTCCCAAATCGTCTTACTCCAAATTAATAAAACGTGGCATAGTCTACTTGTGCTTGACGAATGCTCTAAGAAGAGTTGCACCCACTCAATGCAGCAGAGTTTTGAAGCCAAGAAGGCAAGATTAATGTCAGCAGGGTACCCGGTCTCACTTTTGATGGCTGTGTCAGAATTCTTGTTTAAAAAGTACACAAAAAAGAAAACCGTGGAAACCGCGGACGACAATGATTCTTCAAAAGGAAAAAAAGGTCGTAGTGATGCCGTATTTGCATTGTCTTGTCTCATAATCTTAAGAGGGTGGCCACTGGGAAGGGCGTCACACTCGTGTATTTGGCGCCGAGCAAACTGGTTAGGCTGTGTAAAAGCATCACAGGAGAGAAGAAAGATGCGACTAATGGCTGTAGAAAAAAAGCACACCACTTTTTTTCACAAAAACTGTGCATGTTCAGTTGTGTATCGCATACCTCTCCCATGCAGGCTGTCCTATATCGGCCAGACAGGTCGTTGCATTAATGACCGCATGCGTGAGCATCTCTATTTGCTACCTACAGGTACAGGAGGGAACTTGCCATTGCATTGCAAAAAGCACGAATGCCGACCAGTTTTTGATAGTGTATCGATTGTGGGGAGAGAGCGCAGCAAACTAGAAGGAGAAATTAGCAGAGCGTTCCAAATGAAAAAGTTGGGCGCGTATACATGTGTGAGTGAACCTTCGGTTCATATCAACGATAAAGAACTGCAATTTCTAAATTTATCATGTTAATCCACGTGTTGTTGCCTTTGTCAAGAAGGGGTGTGACTACGCTTTTGTGTACGTGTAGAACTTTTGCTGATAATTGACTACAAACCTTCTTATTGTTCTTGGTTGTATGCGCATGCATGGCGGAGATTTGTGGAATGCTTTCACAATAAACTTCAGTTGTAAGTCGAGCGTTGTCCTGTCTGTTTCTACTTCTTGTGCTCGTGTCCGTACTTGCTGGAAACCATTATACGTTCACCATGCACCAACTGGCCCAGCAAACTACCCTACTAAAGATAAGATAGAATTTGCAGAATTGTCAAAACTGATCAACAAGGCGAAAATAAGTGATATTCGAAACTATTTAACATGAGAAAGACTGAAAAAGCCGTAAAAATGGATGCAGCCTGAAAACAGTGTGAAGGAAACTTGGCATAGGACAAACTAAGGTGTATGCACTGAAAGATAAGCAGAGTAATATCATCAGCAATCTCGAAGGTATTATAAAAGTAGCGGAAGAATTCTATACTGCCCTGTACAGTACCCAGAAGACTCAGGAATACTCCATTTGAAACAATAATGAACAGTATACAGAAACTCCTCCTATAACTAGAGATGAGGTCAGAAAGGCCTTGCAAAACATGAAACGGGGAAAAGCGACAGGAGAAGATGGAAAAACAGTCCATTTAATCAAAGATGGAGGAGACATAATACTAGAAAAACTGGCTGCTCTCTATACAAAGTGTCTATCGACTGCAAAGGTCCCAGAAAACTGGAAGAATGCAAACATTATACTATGCCAAAAAAAGGGAGACGTTAAAGAAGCGAGAAATTATAGGCCCATTAGTTTACTCCCAGTATTATATAAAATATTTACCAAAATAATCTCCAATAGAATAAGGGCAACACAGCACGAACCGAAAGGCAAAACTTTTAAATTCACACAGTCCATCTGGCGTCACAAAAGCAGTTTTCATACGGTCTCTCAGGTCTACCTCGATTTGCCAATATCCACTTTTCAAGATGCTTCTTCAATATAATAAGGGAACACTGGAATTTAGTCAACCAAGGGAACAGGCTGGTTTCAGCAAGGGATGCTCTGCAATGGATCGCATTCATGCCAATAATCAGGTTTTCGAGAAATCCGCATAGTACAATAAGTCTCTCTATATGGCTTTCATAGATTACAAAAAAGCATTTGATTCAGTAGAAATACCAGCAGTCATAGAGGCATTGCGTAATCAAGGAGTACAGACCGCTTATGTAAATACCCTGGAAAATATCTACAGAGATTCCACTACACACATTAATTCTACCCTTAATTCCCTCAAGAAAATTAATTAATTCTACACAAGACACAATTCTACACAATCCCTTAATTCTGCACAAGAAAAATAGGAAGATACCTATAAAGAAAGGGGTCAGACAGGGAGACACCAACTAGTTCCGTACTGTTACGTTTCGCCTACGACGCGCGTTAAAGCCAGCGCGGATGCAACGTACGCCGGAGCTTCGTTCAAAGCGGCGGACATTTTGGCCCGTTCGGAGCGGCCGCGACGCATCCCCGCCGAGCGCGTCCCGGCATGTTCAGTGCCACGTGTCTGTGTGTGTGCGTGTGTGTGTGTGTGCCCACGCTTGTCAAAGCGCGGCAGCCGGGGAGAGGAGCTCCCCCAGTGTGAAGCGAGGAGGTCTGACCGGCGCCGGCCCGGCTGATGCGTCACCTCCTTGTCTCTACATGTCTCTCAGTCCGTCCGTGCCTTGCTGTCACGTGGTGTCATCTCGTGACCTTCCTTCTTGCCCGCGACGCCAAGAGTATAAGAGCAGCTGCCCCCGGACGCCAGGAGAGAGGCCCTGATTTCTTCTGTTGAGTAACGTGCTCTCCCGTCTCTCTACTTCGGTCGACCTGACCGCCCGCTCTTTGCGATGCTAGAATAAACAAGTTGTTCTGTTAGCAGTCGACTCATGCTTTGCTGGGACCTTCGGATGCTTCCAGTGTGCCCCAGGCCGCCAGGCCAACGCTACCCTTGGGGCTTGCGACCCATTTGCAACAACGGGTGTCAGCACTGAGGTTCCAACAGCTGGTGGCAGCGCTGAGGTTCTAACAGCCGGTGCCATCGGTGCGGTTCAAATAGTACCAACTAGCTCGCACCCAAACCCTCCTGAGTCAGACAGGGAGACACAATCTCTCCATTGCTATTCACTGTGTGCTTAGAAGAAGTATTCAAGCTATTAAACTGGGAAGACTTGGTAAGGATCGATGGTGAATATCTCGGCAACCTTCGGTTTGTCGATTACAATGTTCTATATAGCAAAAATGCAGAAGAGTTACAAAAATCATTGAGGACCTTAACAGAGTGTAAGAGGGGGGTTGAAGAATAATATGCAGAAGACAAGGATAATGATGAAAGCCGGGCAGGGGAACAAGAGTTCAGTGTCGCCAGTCAGCCTGTAGAATCTGTAAAGGAATACGTTTACCTAGGTCAATTAATCACAGGGAACACTGACCATGAGAAGGAAATTCATAGAAGAATAAAAATGTGTTGGATTGCATACGGCAGACATTGTGAGCTCCTGACTGGAAGCTTGCCATTGTAATGAAGAAGAAGAGTAGAATAACAAGGCCAGCCAGATTGTCTCTTCCATGACTGCTGTGCAACCAGTAGGCCAGCCGAATCGCCAGTGCTTAGCACGAGTGTGAGCCGTTCGGACAACCAGCTGTTTCTGCTCTGCGTCACCTGCCTTCTCGGCTACGAACAGACATTACTCTCGGAAATGTTCAGTACACTCATTACAATTGGTGGAGGTGCGGGGTATTCAAGAACATCTACATCCTGGAACTCCGGTCTCGGACTCTGCCTCCCGTCCTGACTCTTCCCAGCCGACGTCGCCGCCACCCCCCATTGCCTGCTCTGGCGCTGTCCTACAATGCCATCCAGCGGTTTTCAGCGGTACGGATGAACAGGACGTCAATGAGTGGCTGCCTACGTACGAACGGGTGAGCTTGCAGAATCGATGGGATGATACCGCCAAGTTAGATGCCGTCATATTCTACCTTGCGGGAGTGGCTCACCTGTGGTTCAAAAATCACGAAGACGACTTTCAGTCCTGGTCCGCGTGCAAGACCAGTTTTGCTGCAGTTTTCAGTCGCCCTGCCGTCCACAAGTTGCGCGCCGAGCAGCGGTTACGAGAGTGAGCGCAACAACCCGGTGAAACATACATCTGTTATATCGAAGAGGTTCACGACCTATGCAAACGTGTGGATGCTTCTATGCCCGAAAATAACAAATTGAAGCACATATTGAAGGGCATTGCCGATGACATTTTTCAAATGTTGATCGCCAAGAGTCCGCGCACCGTAGCAGAGCTCATAAACTTGTGCCAAAGCTACGACGAGTTGAGGCAGCGTGAGTTGACCAGGCGCCCCTCAGTGGCTGATGAGGCCCTCTCTTCCATGACAGCCTTCTCTGATCGCTCCCCCTTGCTCACACAAATCCAAGCTTTCGTGCGGGCGGAAGTTGCACGTCAGCTTTCTCTGCTACCCTTCGCTGAGCTACCCCAACAGCAGCCACTGCCGCAACAGCCTCCTACACAGCTCACTCCTACACTCCAAGTTGGAGGCTCGCTCCTATGCACCAAGTTGCTGAGGCTCTACCAATGCAGCATCAGCAGTACCCTGTCGCCATGCCACTTACTTACGCATCCGTTGCCGCGCAGCCTCCTCATCAACCACTCGTTGCGCTACATCCTCGGCCGCTACCACCCGTTCATCGACCTGTTCGTGCCTTTACTAATCCTTGGCGCATGCAAGGCAACAGGCCCATATGTTATGGCTGCGGTATTCCCGGCCATGTGGTACGACTCTGTCGCCGCCGCATGCTGCACTCTGATGAGTTTGTGCAGTCGCCTCCCTACGCCGACGTGCAGCCTTTTCACGACACTTATTTTAGTCGGCAGTCCAACAGGCCACCAGCCGAGCGCCCGGTTCTTATACGTCGTTCACCTTCGCTGCGTCGCCGCTCGTTGTCCCCCATGCGTCGGCGCCCTTCACCCACAGTATATTTTCTTTACCTTCTTCTTTTTACTTTCGTGAGCACCGAGTGCCTCCAAGCTGGCGTAACCAGCTTACTTGGTAGAGAAAACTTTGCTTCAGCTGTCGTCGTTTCTCCTCTTCCATCAGAGATGGGACGCCATAGACGTTGCACTTGGAGAATAGACTTTATGTACACATTATATACATTGACAGCTATTTACAGTGGGTCTGACGTATCAACTCGACATAGCCGATAGTACATAGCACCGTTCGTACGTCAAGACCCTTGGGTTACACTGGGACCGGCGCCTTAACTCGGCAGAGCCGAAAGTGCAGAGCACCTTTCTTGCGCCCGGAACCCCCGTGAGAGGTCGGGAGCCAGGTTTTAAACCTTCGGTTGCCCCTCCCGAATCCCCTCACGGCAAATCACGACACCCCAGTGACCTGATTGGGTCAACTGGGCTGTCACTCATTGGGCACTCTCTCTCTCACCCTCTTTCTGCGTTCCTCAGAACATTCAGAGAGATAGAGGGAGAGAAAGTAACCACCAAACAACAAATAAACAAATAACATCCCAACCGTTTCACCTCCGCGACATATATGGAAAAGTCTCCCGACACTTTGAAAAACACTTACGGGGAACGGCCATCTGCGTCGCCCCGTCCTCGCGCCTTAACTAATGCCATCGCGCACTGCGTGCCGCAAAGGACACCCCCGCCGACGTGCGCCCGCCGATTCACAATGCCGTCTTGTGCATTGTTCGTCTCGTCCGGCGGGCCCGTAAAGCTAAGTGCACCGATGGATTTGTCTCGGTGGCGCCAGCCTACCTTCCAAGAGACTGCGCGTCGGGTCACCGATCCCTCGGGTTTTAAGCTGCCGCTTTGTACCCCCCCGGCATGACCATTGACGCCCTAACAACGCTTTGCCCGCACGCGTGACAGGTTAAAATGTCCCGACGCGTCGGCGCGGGCTATCTGCCGTCAAAGAGCGTCTCCCGACTCATTACCAAAGCGCCCGGCTGGCTTTACTCTCGGCTAAGCCCGAAAACGGCGACCCCCCCACAATTCTAGGAAGGGAAATGACCTCTCAGCGTCCATGCGGTTTGGCAACATCCTTTACACCCACGCATGAGGAAAACTAAGTGCCGCAGTTCAGGAGGCAAGAACTGCATCGCCATCGATCTGTGCAAGTCCTTCATTGTCGCCTTCGAACGTTGTCGACCTTACCGTTGACGGCGTCCCTATCGTTGCGCTAATTGATACTAAAGCAGCCGTGTCTGTCCTAAACGAACGCCTCTCTCGTGCTTTACGAAAAGTTACGACGCCACTTTCTGGGTTTTCTCTTCGCACAGCAAGCGCCCAGCCAGTTCAGCCTTCAGCAGCATGCACAGCTAGAGTTGTTATTCAGGGCGTTCTCTATATTGTGGAGTTTGTGGTTCTGCAGTCCTGTTCTCACGACGTGATACTTGGGTGGGACTTTCTTTCGCGAAATAACGCCGTCATCAATTGTGCACGTGCTGAAGTCAAATTATTGCCTCTGTGTGACCTGCCCCTCGTAGGCGCCACTTCTCTTCCCGCTAAGCTAGTTCTTCGGGAAGACATGGCCATACCGCTGTACTCGTCTGCCGTTGTTCCCGTCTTCTGTAGTGCTGTCTCTGAAGGCGCTGTCCTCTTCACTCCTTCAGAACTCTTCATGACCCGCAAAGATGTTCCCCTCCGTTTCGCCACGCTTGACATTTCAGCCGGTTTCAGCGCCACTGTTGTCTGCACTCCGCTTCCTACAGCCCTGATAGCTCCTTGCGACGAAGCACTTGGCCATGTTCAGCCTCTTGATGACATGTTTATAACCGACGTGCTGGATGCATCGTATGCAGAGCTCACTGACTTCTGTGCACTTTCCACTTCTGCTTCGCCATCACCTGACTTATTCACACCTTTCATTGCCGATGACCTTACTTCCGAGCAGCGCTCCCAGCTTCTTCACCTACTTGCCCAGTTGCACTCTTCTTTTAATGTCGCTCAGCCTACTCTGGGTCGCTCTTCAACTGTCAGTTACCACATCGACACTGGCTTCAATGCGCCATTGCGGCAGCGCCCGTACCGCATATCCGCCAAGGAGCGTCAGGTGATCAGTGAGCACGTGGACGACATGCTTCAGCGCGGCGTCATTCGACCTTCCAATATCCTGTGGGCATCACCGGTGGTTCTCGTCACAAAAAAAGATGGTTCCACTCAGTTCTGCGTCGATTATCGCCGTCTTAATAAGATAATGCGCAAAGACGTCTACCCTCTACCGCGCATTGACGACGCTATGGAAAGCTTGCAAGGTGCTAAATTCTTCTCTTCGTTGGATTTGCGCTCGGGCTACTGGCAGGTTCCGGTGTCGCAGTTGATCGCCCTAAAACTGCATTCATTGCGCCAGATGATTTATACGAATTTAATGGGGTGCCATTTGGCCTATGCAATGTGCCTGCTACATTTGAACGAATGATAGACAATATCTTGCGTGGCCTAAAATGGAGCACGTGTTTGTGCTACCTTGACGACATCGTTGTGTTCGCCCCTGATTTCAGCACGCATCTTCTTCGCCTTAGGCAAGTGCTTACATCCTTGACCAATGCAGGCTTGCAACTGAACCTGAAAAAGTGCCAGTTCGCCGCGCGCAAGCTCATGATTCTAGGTCACATCGTATCGCAAGACGGCATTTGCCCCGACCCATAAAAACTTCGCGCTTTGGCAGAGTTTCCGAAACCTAAGACACCCAAAAAACTCCGTGCCTTCATCGGCCTCTGTTCTTACTTCAGACGCTTTGTTCGCAATTTTGCCTCTATAATATCACCTCTGACATAACTCTTAAGTGGCGCCAACGACCTATCCTCCTGGTCTCCTGCATGCGACACCGCGTTCGTGATTTTACGCCGTCTCCTGACATGTCCGCCTATACTGCGACACTACGACCCCACCGCCTCAACTCAAGTGCATACCGATGCCAGTGGTATTGGCCTTGGCGCTGTCCTTGCACAGCGCAAGTCGGGCTACTCCAAGTACGTCGTTGCTTATGCCAGTCGTGCGCTGACGAAAGCGGAACGCAATTACAGCATCACAGAAAAAGAATGCCTGGCCATCGTTTGGGCACTTGGGAAGTTTTGCCCTTATTTATATGGTAGGCCTTTCGATGTGGTTACTTACCATCACGCCCTTTGTTGGTTATCCTCTTTAAAAGACCTGTCTGGACGCCTTGCCCGCTGGGCTCTGCGCATTCAAGAATACGACATACACGTCATATACCGCTCAGGTCGCAAGCACACTGACGATGACGCTCTGTCCTGCTCTCCGCTGCCAGCTGACACGGCCTCCCTCTCCACCATTAAGGCAGTATCTTCGGTCGACATCAACACCTTTGCATCAGGACAGCGCAAGGATACTTGGGTGGCCTAACTTTTGGATCTCTTTTCTGGCTCACCTGCATCTCCCATCTCACGCTCCCTGCGTCGCCAGGCTGTCCATTTTGCTGTCCGGGATAATCTCTTGTATCGACGCAACTACCAGCCCGATGGTCACAAGTGGCTCCTGGTTATCCCTAGAACTTTGTGTTCCGACATGTGCGCGTCTTTCCATACTGACCCACAATGTGTACACACAGGCATTTTAGAGACGTATGAGCGCCTGCGGTAACGTTACTACTGGCGAGGAATGTTTACTTTTGTCCAAAAGTTTGTCCGCTCGTGCCCGCAGTGCCAACGCCGCAAATCTCTGCCTCATCCGGCCCACGGTTTATTACAGCCGCTTCCGTGCCCTGCTCGTGCCTTCAACCGTGTGGGAATCGACCTGTACGGGCTGCTTCCGCTAACACCCGCTGGAAAATGATGGATTATTGTCGCAGTTGATCACCTTACACGCTATGCTGAAACCGCTGCTCTACCTGCAGCAACCGCTAGTGACGTTGCATCCTTTCTGCTCCATCGTTTCATTCTTTGTCATGGCCCACCTCAGAAGCTGCTGAGTGATTGAGGCCGTGTGTTTCTGTCGCAGGTGATTGAAGCTCTGCTTGCTCAATGCCGCATAGTGCACCGGACCACCACAGCGTACCATCCTCAAACTAACGAGCTTACAGAGTGTTTCAATCGCACCCTTGGTGATATGCTCGCCATGTACGTTTCATCGGAGCATACAAACTGAGACGTCATCCTCCCATTTGTCACATACGCACATAATACAGCTACACAAATTACTATGGGATTTTCTCCATACTTTATTCTCTACGGTCGCGATCCTTCCCATACCATCGATATGGTTTCGCCTTATACACCAGACACGTCAGAGTGTGCTCCTGTTTCAGCCGTCGCCCGATACGCCGAGGAATGCTGTCAATTAGCCCGAAAGTTCACCTCTGCCGACCAACAACGACAAAAAGCCAATTGTGATGGTGACGCTACGAATCCGAACTTCGCTCCAGGCACACTTGTCTTGTTGTCCGTGCCTTCTACCACGCCTGGACTTTCGACAAAACTTCTCTCGCAGTATCATGGACCATACCGCACCGTCGAACGCACCTCTCTGGTCAACTATGTCATAGAGCCGCTTACATTGACATCCGACAAGCACCGCCATGGACGGGATGTTGTTCGCGTTCGCCGCCTAAAACAATTTTATGACCCGCTCATCTCCACGTCATAAGTCGCCAGGATGGCTTCGCTTTTGCACCGGGGGTAATTGTTATGAAGAAGAAGAGCACAAGAACAAGGCCAGCCAGATCGTCTCTTCCATGCCTGTTGTGCAAGCAGTGGGCCAGCCGGATCGCCAGTGCTTAGCACGAGTGTGAGCCGTTCGGGCAACCAGCTGTTCCTGCTCTGCGTCACCTGCCTTCTCGACTACGAACAGACATTACTCTCGGAACTGTTCAGCACACCCATTACACCATTATCATTGAAAAGGAAGCTGTACAATCAGTGCATTTTACCAGTGCTGACATATGGGGCAGAAACTTGGAGACTGACAAAGAAGCTTGAGAACAAGTTAAGGACCACGCAAAGAGCGATGCAACGAAGATTGCTAGGCATAACGTTAAGAGACAGAAAGAGGGTGGTTTGGATCAGAGAGCAAACGAGTGTAGACGAGAGTGTTCTAATTGACATTAAGAGAAAGAAATGGTGCTGGGCAAGTCATGTAATGCACAGATTAGATAATCGTTGGACCAGTAGGGTGGTGGCAGAATGGGTATTAAAAGAAGGGAAGCGCAGTAGAGGACGGCAGAAGACTACTTGGTGTGACGAAATGAGGAAATCTACGAGTGCTAGTTGGAATTGGTTGGCGCAGGACAGGGGTAATTCGAGATCGCAGGGAGAGCTCTTCGTCATGCAGTGGACATAAATATGATGATGATGATGATGAATATTTTTGATATGACATACCAAAACCTTACAAGGTATACACAGAAGCGCTAATCACACCTGCCAAGCATTTATTTATAATATTAATTTCTATAACTAAGCTCACTTAGCGTTCACTTGACCTATCACAGCCTTTTGTTTCTTCAATTGGCGGTTGATCTATGAACTGAGTAACCTTACCAAACATATGACATAAATTACTTGCGACAATAGGTTTGCAAATTTTCTTTAATGCAACATGAATAAAAAAGTAGGGATGCAGTAGCTTTGTGTAAGGTATTGAATATTGCAGTTTTGCATATGTGTGTAATTTGCCTTGTGTTATCTTTTTTCCTGTAGTACAGGATTTCATGCACTTCATTATTATACCTTGTCTTTTTTTCTGTCTGTGTTTCTTCGTTCCTTCCTTCGTGATGGCATTTGTTTAGTTGACTTTTCTATGCTTCACTGAATTTATGGCTCGTTTAAATGAGCAATTGCTTTGTTCTTATTCACTGGTTATCGCCAAGTTTCTTTTACCGTGGCAACAGTTGAAGCTACAAGCTGCCATGTAGGTCTGTCCATCTTCTCTGTTGTCAGCGTCAACTTTTGGTGGCCGCTTTCAATGGGGTGGGAATGCCATGTTTTTCTTTTTGTGCATTAAAGAACCCCGTGCAGCGTACAGTGGTAACCCTCCACTGTGGCCTCAGAAGCCCACTGTGCAGCATCTCCCCAGCAGCGGTGGGAACCATTGTCACTGTGTATTGAAAAAATCATGGCCTTGTAGCAGTATGCTCTTGGGAGCCACATTGCACAATTTTGGCACAAGACCTCACGCAAGTTTGTGTTGGGTTCTCTGAGAGTGATGGTGTCTGTGCATGTGTATTTTGGAGGCCACAGAGACGATACTGCAGTAAACGAAGACAATGTGTGCATTGAAGAGAGGTTGTTTTTAGCTAGAGTTGATGATTACTCGCTCTCCCGCTGCCGCTTCTTCTGTTGCAAAATCAAATTTCCATCACACCTAGGCTTTACTTTATTGACCTCCAACCTCTTGTTGTTTTAATAAAACATGTTGTTGGGCTAGTTGGCACATGCTTTATACACCAAAAAGACGCGAAATACCAAGGAAAGAACAGGAAAAAGGAAGGGGTAACTATTCTTTATTGTTAGAAAACAGCCTGATATATAGCCAGCCACACATATGTGAGAAGGTTCTGTGCATAATACCACGGTAGATCGGTCAATTTCAAAACGTGCTAGTTTAGAAAGCATCTAAAAAATTCAAACTTGGCCAGGTGCAACACCACAGACGTAATGCTAATACAGATATTTTTCTTTCTTCTTATGTAATATGCCTCCAACATTTATCGTGCCAGCACCTTGTTGTTTTTTGCGTTTCAGTTGGTTGTCAGTGCATCCTGTCAGCACCCCACAAGTTCACATTCATGCAAAGGTTCTGCTGCTAGTGGTGCTGATTGTGGTGTGCTCTTTTCGTGCTGCACATTCTATGCACTTTGTGTCTCCTAGCGTTTACTTCCTTCTTTCTTTCTATGCGAGTGTGTTATACCTCTTCCTGGGTGGTTACTCATGATGAGTATGACTATGTTCTGAGGCCTCAACTGTGAGAGCCTGCTGTGTTCACAGTAAATGAGTTCAGAACTGGCTGAATTGCTGCAACCTGCTGATTGTTTATGTTGTTTTGCTTTCCTATGCAGTGTCGTGAGCAAAGATAAACAAGAACATGAGAAAGGCTCACTATGCTCTTTGATTTCAGCTGCGCTTGATGTGACAAACCTTGATCTAGCTGAGCATTCGGTTCAGGTGTTATTGGTTAGTACAGTGCAGTTGGTGCAGTGAACCATGAGTCAATTGCACTGGCCTTATTATGTTTTATTTGATAGCTTAATTTCACACAGCACTGTCAGCTTACTGATGTGGTACAGGTAAAGCCCCTTAAACTTTGTAAAGTAGCGACACTCTCCTCTTCCGCCTTCGCTCATTCTCGTTTCTCCTCTCTTTTACACTCCCTCCCCGACCGTGGCGCCGCCTACACCGCTCAAGCATAGCGGATAGCCTTTTGCAGAATGAATGCACGCATAGCAAGGTAGTGCTCTTTTAGCATTCGCATTGGCTTTCTAGCTCCAAGTAACTTCATGTACAGTATAGAATTTCTATACGGACGGTTATACAAATTCAGTGACGGCAGCTTTTTTTCCCTGTTCTGATAATTAATTTTTGAAAAATATCTGATTGAGTGCTAATGCTGTGCCATGACGACTCCGAACGTATCGCATGCGCTACAATTAGATACGCAACATTTGTCTAGTGAGTGTTGCAAGATGCTGTTGCAAATGGTTCTAAATAGCACATTTAAAATAGCACATTTACATAGCACATTTACGATAGAATGCCAACATCCTGACCTCCAGCAAGCCCTCAGTAGCCTAAATAATCCGCGACACTCTTACCATGTGGGTTCGCGGTACATACGAGCTATGATGTACAAAGGCCGACAGAGGCACGAACGATCGCTGCTCTGAAGGTTCGAAAGAGTATTACAAGCTACAGCGCCACCAACGTGTGTGCTTGCCAATCTTCCAAGTAAGCGCAAAGGCTCAGAGGTGGGCGATGGTGCTATTATGTTTCTCGTGCCTCAAAGTCTACAGAAATGTGCGCAGCCGATCATCGAGTCGGGATTCTGCATATATGGAAAATGAAATCTGTTTTTGAGTATTCATTTGCGAAGCGTTAATGCGATAACAGTGCTTCATTCAGGCTTAAACAAGTGCGTTATTTTTTTTTTCAGGTTAGGGAATCGTCACAAATTACATTTCATCGTGCCTCAGCTCATCCGTTCACAAAGTGACTTACTTGTTGCAAACTGAGTTGCACTAAGGTGCATGCATTGAGGACGGTTGCACTCATTCCGAAATTGCATTTGCGAGATACGACTTTAGTGAAGTGATGCTCGTGCAAAGAATTGCCACGCTATGACGTGGCCGAAATTGTGGTAAGTGCAATTATGCAGTCATTCAATTGAGGCACCATATGTTGTCTCATTACGTGTGTCTCTGAGACATAGTGGTAGAACGAGCTAATAGTTGAACAAACGAGTAAGCGAACGACTAAACGATTGAGCAAACTACGACTAAACCAGCCAGTGAACGAGCGGGCGATCGCACGTTTTGTTTGCGAGTGCTCCACCTCTGCATCTTAGCCTACACATGCTTTAAAGCTCACACGAATTTATATGTGCATCTCAAAGACTTGTGATGCTGTCGTTCGGTGACGAACGTGGTTTCGGGAGAGCACACACACTTTTCCTTTGTATCGCAAATCAACCAGGCGATTGCCAATGAACACGAACAAAAGAGGCAAACAAAGCTATTCACTCTAAAGAAGGCTAGTTAGTAACCACAAAATGCATAGAGTTGCTTTCCTAAGATGAGTTTTCACGCTTGAGCCTCAAATTTTGTCAAAAGGAATGCGCAGAATCCTAAAAGTTCGTAATAATGTTTTTGCACGCAGTCTAGTGTTCCCGCGAATTCAAGCCTGTTGGCATACAATATGATTAAGCGCACCAAATATGACCGTACTATTTATATAAACAAAGTGCATGTCGCGTGGGACTATACTATGAGAGGCTGGTAACCACCTCATATAGTCGTGTGGAGAATGTTGGTCTGAAGTTCTCTCTCCCAATTCGATGAAACCATGTTTTTCTTCCTAACCCGTAGCACATACTCGATGGTATCGAGAAGAGCTTCTTGTCTTTGCTGAAACTATTTTGGCATATGAAGACGCAGCAGGTTATGATGATAGAAAATGCCATGAAGTGCCATTGCACTTGCCATAAAAGTTTAAGGCAATCGCAAACCAAAACAACATAGCAGAGCAACGGCACCAACATGTGCTCCTCACCAATCCGTAGACACTTGTCAAGCGAAAATGGCGCTGAAGCACGACTAAACAAACGAAGCAAACTCGAAGGCCCACGTGATGCCATTAGGCCAATGGCGACGCGGCTTCGGCCTCGACCAGAGCGCGCGAGGAGGGGGCGGAATTCTTCAAAGCGTGGCGCTACCTTACGAAGTTTAAGGGGCTTTAGGTACAGACAATACTACCTTCTCCACTTGGCAGCTGAAAGAAAGCAAAAGGGTGGTTTTGCAGGAGTTGTTCATGGGAAACAGCCTTGTTTACAACACTCCTTGCAATCAACATGATCTGATATGATAGGTGGGAGCTGGCTAGCGGCATCTCCCACTGCTCCTTGGAGGGGGGGGCGGGGGCAACTAAGCTTGCCTGCGGATTTTGCTTGCCCAATTTGACCTGCTGGCTGCCTGCATGTGTTGTCATTGTAAAACTCTTGTTAGAAGTACTGTTCTGTCATCACATTATGGGAATAATATACCTGTCATAGTAAATGCTTTGTATCCCAGCAACAACATATGTTGGCATAACCAAGTGCTGTACCACAGCTCTTGCTACATTGGCGCTTTGATAAAGCTCATACACATGGCAGAGCCTAGAGACGTGTCATGAAACCAGAGGGGGGGGGGGGAATCTGCCATGAAACACATATCCCAGCGTGATGATATTTTTTTCGTCTTACTTTTCACTCATTCAACAAATGTTTGTCTACTGTGCCCATTTCTCCAAGAAAGTAGCTTTCAAGGATGCTTTTGCACTGCAAGATAAATGTGTGGCAGCAGTTTTTTGTAGCGTACTGAACCAAGGAGGTCAAAGATATGATGCCGCTAGGAAGCTCGGCGTATCTCAGGATTGAAGGGAAAAACCAGTCGCACAAGACAAAGGACAAGAAGAGATGTTCACACCACAATGACTGGACTATCAACCGAGCTTTATTAGAAATGGCCTAGTCCCAGCAAGGCCAGCAGAGCATGTGCAACAGCAGCATCGCAAATCACAGAGCATTGAAAAGACAATATATCACGTCTAATGTGACCGACCTAAAATAGCTAATTCTTTTTCAAGTAAGCGCACTAAAGTTGTCCTAATGCAGTCGTCACCTAATAACCTGATGTAGTACACTTCCAGGATTTCTCGCTTTTCTTTGCCCTTGCCTCTACCGATAAATGCCCCTACGATAGATGTGATATCTGGTCTTTTCAATGCTCTGTGATTAGCGATGTTGCTGTTGCACATGCTCTGCTGGCCTTGCTGGGACTATGCCGCTTCTAATAAAGCTCAGTTGATAGTCCAGTCGTTGTGGTGTGAACATCTCTTCTTGTCCTTTGTCTTGTGTGATAGGTTTTTTCCTTCAACTATGTACCAACTGGCCTGGATGTCAACCCTTTTATGTCCCAGAACTCACAATTGTGATATAGCTTGTCCTGTTGTGCAAAATAAAAATAAACTAAGAACAACAAATGCCGGAAATTGAAATGGCAAGGATCTTCTATCTATCAATGGAAAAATGACACTGCCATAGTCGTACACTTATGGTATGACAATACAAACATTTGGGTAGGGTCCAACGCAGATATTGCAGAACAGTCTGAAAGTGTAGTCACTATGACTGAAGAAAAAAAAAATTTTCATCCGTGAGCCTAGACATGTTTAGTCATGGTCTACAACAACAGTGTAGATAGGGTGGTCCAAGTAGGCCGACTCTGTTTTTTTTTACAGCAGTGGCTTGAAGAGGGCCATCTTGTATACAACGTAACTTGTGGGGATTGAGGTGCCTTCCCACCCCTCATCTCCCAGCTCGTCCATGTTGCTTAGCTCAATCTCCGGGAACCGCCGCTGCAGTGGCAACATGGTGGACATGACTAGAGTGCCAGAGCTAATTTTCTGCATAAGCAGAGCTTGTCCCTCTTGGTGTCCTCCGCAGGAGCGTCTGCGTCAGCAGGCGTTTGGTGTGTTGTGACACCACGTACCCGAGCACACAAGGGTGGACCCTCCCATGTGTAGCCGTGCACGGCTTAGCTGTGTCTGGGGAAAGGGGGATCCTGGGGATTGAGCCGATGCTGGGTGTTTGGACCTTCAAGGCCCCCCGGCGAAGGCAACACACCTCTCCGGCCTCTGCTTCGCATAGACAGCACCTCCAGACTGACCCATCTGGAGGAATGGCAGTTGCCTTTTCCTGTCCCTCTATTCAATCTTTTGCTTTCTCTCTCGCTGTTTCTTCTTTCCTGTCTTCTCACCACTTCTTCTCACTTCCGAATTTCTAGGTGGCAAGGGTTAACCTGGTGTATGTATCCAACCTTGGGTATTTTATATTAGGTTATAATACGACAGAAAGCTGAGCTAATTGGTAAGGATTCACTATGCAAAAAAGAGGTGAGGCGTGCAGACAGGACACAAGAGCATAGAAGTGGACAACACGAACGCCGACTATCAACTGAAGGGAGCACAGGGGCGAAAAAAGAAAGAAGACACAAAACTCATCTGCGCAAGCTCAGGAATGGTAACACCACGTGTCAGTCGGGTACACGCAAGGAGGTTAAAGAAAAACTTTTCTTTAAAGAAAAACAGTTTTTCTTTAACCTCTTTGGGTGCACGTGCCAGTCTACGTGAGAGATAACTGTTAAGGCGCTTGATCTCTTCATTATGTAAAGTAATTGAAAGCTGACTCACGCATGCACTTCCACCATTATAGATATGCCATGCCTCTACCATAAGATGCGTATCTTCATTCTTATGCCTGTACAATATCGCGCATTCATCTAACTCTGGCGTGCAGTTACAATCTTGGCAATGTAGGGAAAGATTAGATGATCCACCGGTTAACAACCTTTTATGTTGCATTAGCCTCTGATTGATACACCGTCCCGTTTGCCCTACGTAGAACTGGCCACAGCTAAGGGGAACTGATCACAGCTGCATGGCCTGCTGTGTGCACCGAGCGGAGTAGGACCACCTCACAGAGCTGACGTCTCCTCGCGGCTGCCTGTTTTGCGGCCATTTTGGGTGTTGTTTGTTGGATGCCGGTTGTCAGAGTAGCGACGCTTTAGGCCGAAGGCTTTACGAAGCTGCCTGTCGCACGTGGAGGGACACAACCCGGTGGACCGTGGCGTTGAGGTGTTGCACTTTGCGTCCCTCATTCTAGTTAGCCTCGCACGAATTGAAATTACTCGTTCGACTCAAGAAAGCGAGCTTCGTTCACGTGAACTTAGCATCTGAGTAGCTGCCCGATCTTTTGCTAGCCGAGTTGAACATCGAACCACGTGGGCGATGCACATGCAGAATTCCTCTCCCTTGCACTACTTTAGTGTTTGCCGAGTGTGTTGAGTTTACGCAGCGTGATTGGAGTCGCCCCTGGTTTGCCGTCACCTGCACATCGTCTGCGCTGCTGCCCCGGACTACGATCGAGCCACCCCGGGCGATGGTGATGCTGTGGCCAGTTCGGCGCAGCGACTTCGGCAGCCTCCTGCATCCAGCTCACAACCCTCGGCGGCGGACAAAAGAGCCGGCGGTCACCGACAGCTACGGTGGCTCTTGCCAGCAGGGCGCGTCGGCGCGAGCGACACTTGCTCGTACCGACTACTGCGTCGTCGTCTCCGGAGTCCTGGCCTGGGATCGTGTTGCCGAGTCTGCAAAGCTGCTGCTGTGACCGGCGGACGCCAGCGTTGTACCAGGGACAATGTCGGCTCGCATGCTATGGACACCGTGTGGACATTTCCTCAGTGCGGCCACTGTTGCGTGTACTATATTGTTCGCGAAGCACGGGTTAATGTTAGACCGTGTCACATGTTTCGCCGAAGAGAGAACGGGCACGATTATCGTCGCGGTTGTACGAATACGACGCGATTTTCACTGACCGTCTGGGCCGCACTACGCTAGTCAGGCACAGGATATACACGGGTGACGCTGCGCCATGGAAATGTAATCTTCGGCCGCAGACGAACTCATCGACACAGGCGTGGTGGAAAGGTCGAACAGCCCATGGGGCTTCCCGGTAGTTCTAGTCCCGAAGAAGGACGATACCTATCGCCTTTGTGTAGACTACCGCAGGCTGAATGAGGTTACGAAGAAGGAAGAAGAAGGATACGTACCCTCTACCCTCCATTTCCTCTTTAGTGTCTAACCTAGGCGGGGCGAAGTACTTTACAACGCTCGATGCTAGTCGTGGATACTTTCAGGTCGAAATGGACGAGCGTGACAAAGAGAAAACGGCTTTCACTTGTCACCGGGGCCTCTTTCAATTTAAGAGAATGTCTTTTGGTTTGGTCGGAGCTCCCGCTACATATCAAAGGTTGATGGACCGAGTGCTAGGAGACGCGAAGTGGCAACATGCCCTCGCATATCTGGACGACATAGTGGTTTATTCGAAAACATTCGAGGTGCACTTGCGCCACTTGAGAGACGTCCTAGACAGGCTGAGATCTGCGGGTGTCACGCTGAACCCGAACAAAGCTCAGATAGCTGCGAGCAGAATAGCGCTGTTGGGATTCGCGCTGTACAACGGCCGCATCCTGCCGACTAAGGATAAGCTCGAGGCTATACTGAGGTACCCGTCGCCGAAAGATATCGGCGAACTAAGGCGCTTTCTGGGATTGGTGAACTTTTATCGCCAATTCATTCCAGACTGCGCGGCAGTGCAAGCGCCTTTGACGAAGCTCTTGAGGAAAGACGAACGGTGGACTTGGGGACAAGAGCAGGAGGCGGCACTGCGGGGCCTCACGAAGGTGCTCGCTGACACGGCCGAATTGCAGCTGCCCGATTTGAATAGGGAGTTTGTGATTCAAACAGACGCAAGCGACCTAGGCTTAGGTGCAATTTTGCTTCAGGAGCACGGAGGCACTCTCCGACCAGTTGCGTTCGCGAGTCGTTCGCTGACCCTGACCGAAAGGAACTACTCGGTGACAGAGAAGGAGTGCCTCGCGATAGTTTTCGCTCTGCGAAAGTTCGACTATTACGTCCATGGAGTGGCATTCAAGATTGAGACTGACCACATGGCTCTCACTTGGTTGAGGCGCTTGAGCGAGCCGAGTGGCCGCCTGGCGCGTTGGGCACTGCTGCTGCAGCGTTACGACTTCACCGTGCGCTACCGCAAAGAAAAAAGCAATGCTGCAGCTGACGCACTTTCGCGAGCGCCAGTCCGAGGTGATGGAGAGGCCCAAGTAAGGGACGCGGAAAAACCGTCGATCCTGGGCGAGAGCGTGAACCATGTAGATGTCGGTTCCGCAGGAGTCGTCTTCAGCAGAGAGGAGCTGTTCGAGGCTCAGCAGAAGGACCCGTTTTGTCGAAAAGTGCTCGACGAGCTCTGGGAGCACGGTGGCGGGCCGCCGCACACATAGAGGCAGCTGGTATTGCTGTCGGTGCTAAGCGCTCGGGAACAGTTGGTAATGCTGTGAGCGCGCTCGATTCTTATCTGCTGAATTCCGACGGCGTCCTGCTGAGGTATATTCGCACCGAAGACGACACTAGTGAGGCGTTTAAGGTGGTGATACCGCGCGCGTTGCGAGGAGTACTGCTATGCTACTTTCACGACTCGTGCATCGCTGGGCATGCGAGCGGCCCCAAGACTTACGTTAAGTTGTGTCGTCTCGCTACGTGGCCAGGCATGAAACGGGACGTGATGCGCTACGCCCGCTCATGTCATGTGTGCCAAAGTGTGAAGCCCCGAGGTGGAGGACCACCCGGCCTCATGCAGCCTATCGACAGCCAGACTCCCTGGCAAATCGCGGCGTGTGACGTCATGGGACCGTATCCCACCACATTGAGCAGGAACAAATTCTTGCTCGTAGTCACAGATCACTTCAGTAAATAGGTCGAACTTTTCCCTTTGCGAAAACTGATGGCACGAGTGATCATGGATAAGTTGATCGAGGTTTTCACTAGATTTGGCTTTCCGGAGCAGTTGATAACGGACAATGCGTCCTACTTCACCGCGAAGGTTTTCGTCGAGTCGTGCGCTGCACTTGGCATTAAGCACAAGAAAACGACAACTTACCATGCTCATTCGAACCCCACTGAACAGGTCAATCGCAACATTAAGCACATGCTTGTCGCGTTCTCTGAAAGACATAAGGACTGGGATACCTACCTTCCAGAGATCGGGTTTGCATTACGATCGACAGTGAACCGCTCGACTGGGTATTCGCCTTCTTCTCTCAACCTGGGGAGAGAGCTGCCGAATCCAATGGATAGAGTTCTCGCGGATCGCAGTGGAATATCGGTCGCGCCGGCGGCACGAGCTGAATACGCGACGCACCTACGTGCCAAGATGACAGAAGCTTTACGCAAAGCACGCAGTAATCTTCGCACTGCTAGGGTGCAACAGAAGGCGCAGGACGACCGCTCGCATCGGAACGTCCGCTACGAAGTGGGCGATCTGGTGCTTCGACGCCAGCACGTTCTCAGCGATTCTAGCAAACAGTTCGCTGCCTTGCTGGCGCAGATGTGGACTGGGCCGTATCAAGTGTGAGAGAAGGTTTCATCGCTCGTTTACCGGCTCGAGAACATGAAAGGAAAGCCGATCGGCGGGCCGGTACATGTATGCGACCTGAAACGCTACGTGCCGCGTGATGAGCAGTGGGATAAAACCAGACCCTCCTTCAACGACGCTCGGTGAGAGAGAGCAGCCAGAACCGAACGACGAGCCCTCCGCCGCGCTACAACTTGCGTAGCAAGAGGAAACACTCCGGCACTGCCGGGCCCGTTTGATGTTTCCGGCGCAGTACAAGGCGTTACGCGCAATGCGAGTGTTAACCTTATCTGTGCCGACTTTCACCACGCAGATGGACCACAACGCCAACTCGTGAAGCGCCACCGAGACGACTCGGCGGCGGGACACCCACGGTTTGAGGTGTCCCCTCGAGGGCCCTCGACCCACCAGGGGCGTCGCCAGGCCTCACCCCGGACGCCCGCAGGGCCAGCCCATCGCGGACGACGTCACCGTTTCCTCAGGGGCCCATCACCTCGCCGCCTCACCTCTCCGTCCAAGGCCCAATCAGGGCCACCAAGGGAACCCGACGCAACGAACCCCAGGCAGCCAAGCCGCGGCACCCGGGACGTGGCTACCTGGACATCACAGGATGGCGTTGACCCGCCAGCCGCTTATGTATCAGACCGACCCTGGCGCTGGCAGGAGAGGGCCCGAATCGGAACGCCTCCGAAACGACTGTTCCGGCTCTTCCAGGGCCGGACCCTACGAGATGCCGACCGGAGGGCGAAGGGCACCTGCCTGCCTCTGCCGGCGGGTACAAGGCTGTGCGGCTGTGGCATGGTCCGCCTCCACAAGAGCCACGACCGAGGGGCCCTACACCGGCTCCGGACGAGAGCAACCAATACGCCACCGCCGCAGCCACGACCACCAAACGGAGTGGTCCAGGCCATGCTGGCCCGAGCGGCCCGCAAGAACGAGTTCGCGGAATGGCTGCTCCACGTGGCGACCGGACACCCAGGCACCTCTGCTGGGACGGCAAATCAGCCAGCAGCAGAGTCACCTACAGCGGAGCAGCCAGCCGCGAAGACGACGGCTTGCACAGCGAGCGAAGATGCTGCGGCGGTGGCCGACAGCAACAACAAGGAGGCGGCGGAGGAGCTCCAGGAGATGGAGACCGGTTTCTGGGCCATCCTTGACCAATAAAGCTGCGTCCGACTCTTTGCGTCCGAGGGCCTTCTTAAGGGGAGGAGGATGTGGGGAGCACCCGCCTCCATTTCCTCCCGCGTACCCGCGGCGACCCGTTCGCACGTGGCGACGGGTCGTGCCGGCGTAGACAGGGGAGAGAGGCACTATGCGCCCTCCCTTTCTTCGTCACTCTGATGACGCCCGTACTCCTCTTCTCCTACGCGGCTCACGGGAAAGGGAAACGTATCCGGGGGGGCGAGGAGGACTTTCCCTCGCAAAAAGGTAAAAAGGCATAAAAGCACGCTACCGGGGGAGACTCGCTCTCTTGGGACGCCGACACCTTGAACCGCCTGGATAGTACCTGCCGCATCCCGTGAGTGACCTCGTTTGTCTGACCCACCCAGACAACGAGGCAAGCCTTTTACTACTTTTACTGAGAGGACGTCCCTCTGCGAGTGTTCGATATTGCTTATAGCAATGAACGTTGTTACCGTTGACACCGCTGGTTGCCTTATTCGTCCGAACCCGACGTAGCCGCGATTCCCGCGCTACGGGTTGGGAGTACCACGAAGCGACTGCGTGGGGCTAGATCCGGAGCCCGCCTTCAGCCCTAGCCACACGCAGAGTGGAACCCCCACAAACATTCACCATAATTCATATTCTTCAGTAGACCTGTCGATTGGCTCTGCTTCGATTTTCCTTGACTTGCAATGGCATGTAACCAAAAATCCCTATGGAAGTGACCACTTCCCTGTAATGTTAAACTCTATACGTCAACACGAATGCCCCCCACATAGCCCCCGGTGGAAACGCCTTCGCCAGAGCGAATCATTTTAAGGAATCAACTTACTTATTGATATGTTTTTACTGATTTTAGCATAGATGAAGCAGTAGCATATTTTACATGTGTTATACTTGACGCAGTAGAAAAATTTATTCCTCAAACACAAGGACTCTCATGTAAAAGACGGGTCCCCTGGTGGAATGAACACTGCAGGCTTGCACGAAAGAAACAAAACGACGCTTGGGATTTGCTGCGCCACTCCCCGACTGCAGAGAACCTCATAGAATTTAAACTGGCAAAATCGCAAGGAAGGCGCACGTGGAGGCATGCAAGGAGGGCTAGCTGGGAGAGGTTTCTCTCGGGCATCAGTTCCTACATCCAAGAGTCTAAAGCATGGAATGGCGTAAGAAAGCTAAAGGGGCAGCAAATTCACCCTTTGCCCGTAGTGTACGACCAAGGGACTACCTTGGAAGACAAGGCCAATGCTTTTGGTGAACACTCATGCATACATTGAAGTGCAACCTGATGACATTGGAGTCACCAGATTGGTTATAAAATAAACATCAGGCATACCTCATTCTGTTGGGTACACTGGCATAAACCATAACTGTGAGTCTTCCCCAGAACAGTTTCCCCAGCTGTAAGTTACCAACATGTATGCAAGGAATGAGTTTACAATTAAACATGGTGTAAAGTGTGTAGTGCACGGCAGTACCACTGGATGGCAGCACAGCATCCACGACTATATCAGGGCAGAATAAACCCTGTGTCTTTTGCTTGGTCGACATGGTGTCAGAAGGGGGTGGGATCCGTCTCTGCTGATCCCGTGGTTGCGGGTTCGACACGCGGCCTGGCCCCGGTGCCGCCGCTCTCCGTTCAAGAAGTCATCTTCCCTCTGTCAGGGCCACCGGGGAAGGCTCTGCCGGTACATCCGCTGCTTCATCTGCCACTCCATTCCTACCAGGCAAGGCCTTGCTGCGTCCACCGGTGTTTGACTTTGACAACGCCCGCTCCTGGCCCTCATGGCTGCTGCAGTACGAGGACTACGTGTTCGCCACCGGACTCTACACCGCCCCCGTGGAGGTCCAACTGCGCCACCTTGCTCTACTGCATGTGCCCACAAACCAGGGTTGTCCTCATGTCCACTACATGAGAGGTGGACCTGAAGGACGTTGCTGCCATGAAGAAGGCGTTCACTGACTACTTCATTCACCCACCGAATGGACTGTACGAGTCAGCGCGCTTTCATCGCCGTGTGCAGCAACTGGGTGAGACGGCCGACGCGTTTTTCACTGCGCTTCGGACAATGGTCAAGCGCTACAACTACTCCTCGCCTGACATCAAAGAGTGGCCGTTAGAGACCGTTTTCTCGTGGGCTTGTTTGACCACGAGCTCTCGGACCAGCTTTGTCAGAACTCAAGAATGATGTTGCACGAAGTGCTCACGCACATTCGCGAACACAAAGACGCTGATAATGAGCGCAAGGCTTGTGACTCGGATGATTCATCGTCGCTCGCCGTCGACGCCGCTCGCCTTGCAAGGGAAAGCTAGTGCCATCTGATAAGACAACCAAGCAGCTGTGCCCATTCTGAGGGTGCGCATCACACCCTCACGCCGACTGTCCGGCTCTCAGAGCGTCCTGCAACTTGTGGGGATGCGTGAATCTCACGTGTCCCCTGATATCTTGTTTTCCTGCATAGCTCCCGTCTCCTGCGATGCGGCTTCGCCGCGTGGCCTGGGGCCTGGGGCCCGCGGCGGTCGGTGTGATTGACGCACAGTACGAGAGATGGCAAGAGTGTTGCGCTGCCAGCGCCGCCTACAGGCGGGGTTACTTGGGCGCTAAGAGGGGAAAGCTCTTCCTCTTTGAAGCACTTCTTGTTGGGCTAGTTGGTAGCTGTTCATTATAAAATATGAAGATGCCAAATAAACCGACACACACAAGAGAAGAAAACGGGACAGGGCGTCACTCGCAAAAACAGTTGCGAGTGGCGCCCTGTCCCGTTCTCTTCTCTTGTGTGTGTCGGTTTATTTGGCGTCTTCATATTTTATAATGTTCCTCTTTGGTTTGGGGACGGCAAGCAGCACGGAAATGTCGCGCTGCTTGCCATAGGAGACGTATTACGTTCTCAGGCAGGGGCCCTTCTGTCTCCTGCAGAAGGGCCCGAAATATGGATTGGAGCCTGGTGTCTCAGCCCATGAGCTGATTGCAACGAACAGGAAATTGGCCACGAAAGCAAGAAATGAAGAGGACTGGGACCGCTGCCTTCTTGAGAGTGTAGACTGTCTACGCAAGTGCTCACCAAACGTTCTTGACACGCTGGATTATAGAAGACTGTTAAGTGGCGTGGTTTCTTTGTTTAAAAGAAACAACCTTATGCTTGTTCAAGCATACAAAGAGACTGGGTTTGTTGTTCTACCAAAGGGAATGTACAATGAAAAAGCGCAACTGGCCATCAATAAGAATTTTGAGCCTGTTAAGAAGAGTGCTGTTAGGGTCAAGACCAAGTTTATTAACTTCTGTAAGAAAGTAAATCTTGACAAACTTGCGAGGGATATTGGTAATAGCAGAGGCAGCAGCCCAAACGCATTTTTTACTGCCAAGACCCACAAACCAGATATTCCTTTCCGGACTATCGTTAGTGAAGAGGGTTCGTTGCAAATAAACGTTAGTCAGTTTTTGCAAAAGCATCTCAAAGCGCTTGCTTCAGATGATCCGTTCCTAACAAAGAAATCTAGGGATGTCACGCTGTTTCTTGAGAGCACAGATAACATTGGCTTTGGTTTCTCCGTAGATGTACAAGACTTGCTTTATTCTGTGCCTCAAGATCAGCTTTTGTTGGCTCTTAGGGAATGCATAGAAGCAAACGGCGAAGTGTCATTTCAGAATTCAGCAGGCTTGTCAGTAGATAATTTTATATCGTTATTGCAGTTTTACCTGAGATCTACTTTTATTGTTTATGACAACCTACCTTTTTTGCTGCGCAACGGTATCTGCATTGGGTCCTGCTTGGCCCCAATTCTTTGCGATATATTTTTAGCAAAAGTAGATAAACTTTTAGATAGGTCTTTTTCGGGGGGGTTTGTTTTAAAGGTTTTTAGGTACGTCGATGATTTTTTAGTGCTTTTAAAAAAGCAGACGGCCTTCACCTACCTCTCTACAGTAGGTGAAGTTTTAAATGCATTTGACAAGCATGGACTTGGGCTCAATTTTACCCATGACCTACCTGACGCAGATGTTTTACAGTTTTTAGACCTTTGACTAACCTTTCATGAAAAGCATGTTTGCTGGGGCTATTTCCCTCGCACAGAAAAAGATCTGTTATCATATGATTCAGTGCATTCCAAAACTGTAAAGAGAGCTATAGCGTCGCACTGTTTGGAATCGTCTCTTCAGAAGTCGTGCCCGCATCTAATGCAGAAAAGTTTTGAGAATCAGGCCAGCCGACTTTTGGCGGCGGGGTTCCCCCATTCGGTCTTGATTGCTGTGTCTGAGACCCTCCTTCAGAAGCTAAAACTAGGAACACGAAGAAAAGATGACCGTCGGAAGACGGACAAGCCTTTGGTTGTGCCGTACCTGCACAAGACTTCACACAGTCTCAAGAAGGTAGCCAACAGGCATTGGGTGTCCGTTGTTTTTTCGGCACCCAGCAAGCTGGCACAGTTATGCGCACGCATCTGCAACTTGAAAGAAAGAGGTTGTCAGTCAAAACATGAGAAGCCATTCATCAAGTGTTCCACAGGAGTGGTATACGCCATTCCCTTGAAGTGTGAAAAGGCTTATGTCAGCCAAACCGGCCGTTGCATTAATGAACGCTTGGGGAAACATGCCCGAAATTTAAGTAACTTAAAGGACAAGTACGCACATTTGGTTGCGCACGTAATTGCATGCATAGGTTGCAAGGCTCGATTGGGAGAGACGAAGATTCTCGGTAAGAGTGCATACCCGACGGCGCGGGTCAGTTTGGAAGCGTTTCACATACAGAAATATCGCAGCAAGTGTGTAAGCACCCCCTCTGTATCGCTTTTTGCTGCAGAGCTTCAGTTTTTGAAAGCGACCGCTTACTGATTTGATTGTATGTTTGTATCTATCACTTTTTTTTTCTACTTTTTACTTTTTTCTAATTTTTTCTAGTTTTCTTGTTTCCTTGCGCCTGATTCCGTTGTCTGCCAGCGCGTTTGTTCATCGATGCGCAATGTCATTTTCCCCGATTGTATCACTCCCTCCCCCTTTCACTTCTGCCTTTCCCCTTATATAAGGTATCCATATTCCGTCAATAAAATTTAGTTGACAGTCAGCGCTTGTGTCTCGTCCTTGGTACTTTGTGGTTGCATGTGTTTGTGCTGTTACAATTTTTATGTCAAGTATGCACCAACTCGCCCAGAAGGAAGCTTTAATGTACAGAAGACATGCAGCTTGCACACTGTGGTCATTCAGACCGGGGAGTGGGTCAGGGTATGTGACGTCAACTCCCTCGCGGCCGGGATGGGACCAGCTCAACACCCCTACTCCTATGAGGTGGAGACTCCAATGGGTGTACTCCAGTGCAACCAGATGCACCTGATTCCAACGACGGGACATTTTGCGGAATGCACTACCAGCCCACCTGGAACTCCCGCGGCGGCACAGAGCACCATGTACACAACAATGCCTGGAGCTGCTCGAGCAGCCCAAGACCACACAACCGCATCGCCTTGGGAGAGCACCTCTACTGAAGAAACAACCTGCAGTTCTACGCCACGCGTCTCAAGGTATTGCAGAAAGATCTGCAAGCCGAGAAGGCTCGACCTGTGAATGTTTTCTTTCGGAGTAAGAGTTCCTCTGTTTTGTTTGGTTTTACCGAAGGGAGGATGTAGTGTATGGCAGTACCACTGGATGGCAGCACAGCATTCACGACTATATAAGGGCAGAATTAACCCTGTTGGGAACTTTCCTGCCCAAAGAGTTGGCTGCTGTGTCATTCACTCGCTCGACAGAGTGCATCTCTGTACTCTTCATTTTTAAGTAAAGAGCATATATATTTATTTTGGCACTCTAGAGGATGCACTGTAAAATTGTGTTGAGTGTCCATGTGGAGGAATTCGATGTTCCAGATATACACAAATATGTGCGAAAGGTTCTTTAATGAAAAAAAAAATGTAGTAGAACAGTTGGTGTTTATCTCATTTAGAACATTGCGGTAATTAACGTTTATGCTAATCATATTGTTGTGGGGTACGAAAGATTAGGTGCAAGATATTGACTATGAATGCCAGTAAAATGTGTAAAAGAAAATTGTATGCTACCACAACTCTGCATTCAAAACAGCATCAATGACAAGTGAGTGTCATTGCCATGAACACACTTCTTTGTGACCTAATGAAGGATGTTTGGAATAAACAAACCATGGTGCCACATAAGTATAAAGGAATATTAATGCCTTTCTATGCCTACTTTACTGGGTTTTGTGTGGCTGTCTGGCTGCTGTGTGCTGTTGGGTCGGTCGCTATGTTGGTAGGTATATTTGTGGATGTATATGCAAAGGTTATGTGAAACTACCAATGAAGTGACTTATATGACCTTTGCACGCTGACCAAGTATGCGGAGAATAATATATTTATTATAATATTAACTTCCTGCATAACACTTGGAACATATAATGTCGGCTTACAGGCACCTCTAAAGTACTCCGATCTGTTAATATAATGGCGAATTATACTTAAAGGATGCTTGGATGTACATCATTTCCTTTAATTTAGCCATTCTGGATGTTCATATGCCTGTTCTTCACCAATCCTCCTGAATGGGCATGTGCCACTTTGATTCCTACATAAACATTTCATGTTGGCTCACAGGCATCCCTAAAGCACACCGATCTGTTAATAGAATGATGAATTATATTTCATTTTATCTAGCCATTTGCTGTGTGTCATTGGGAATGTGCCCATTCTTGGGCAATCCTCCAGAGTCGTTATGTTCCACTGTGACAGGACAGGAACAGAATCTCTGAATGTTGCTTTTCCTGTGCGTACACCTCTGATAACCATTCTTCCCTCAGTGAGGGAAAAATGGTGACTTGTGACAGCCCTTGTGACATCGCTGCATATACGAGGGGGGACCTAAAAGGAAACCCAACTTTCGTTTTCATGCCTCTCATGGGTGTGCTCCCATAGGTGTGCTCCCATGTACCGCCACTAGGGGTAGCTAGCTATAGTCCTCCGATATCAGTGCCTTGACAGAACCAATTGTAGAGGCATTCTGCATGTCAATTTTTTTTAAAGTTAAACACTACTCATCTGCGAAACCATCATGTGCGATCGCAAGGAGCAGTGTGGTTGGATCAAATTTTGTTTTATTTCGGAAAGCATGTTCACGAAAACTTGTGGAATGCTTCAAGAAGCCTACAAAAAACAAGCCTTGAACTGTACGCAAGTCTACGACTGGTATCCTCGATTCAAGGATGGCAGACTGAGCATTCAAGATGGACCTCATTCAGATTGCTCTTCAACCAGTCGGAAAGACAAAAATGCTGATTTGACTTGTGAAACAATCAACCAAGATCACCAAATTACAATTGATTAGTTATTAGACAACACAGGCATTAGTTAGAGTGTATGATGAGTTCCGACTGAGGAATTGCAAGTGAGGCAAAAAAATTTGAAGGGACAGCATTTCGAAGATGTACTGGTCGTAAACACAACCTTGCAGGTGCCCCGCCCCTTAACAGCATCACAAGTGAAGAGTTCCTAGAATGCATCGAACAGTGGGAAAAATGAATTGACAAGTGCATTGCAGCTCAAGGAGGTTACTTTGAAGGGCACTAATTTGTTTTTTCTTTAACAGTGAATAAAAATGTTCATTTTGAAATAGTTTGGTTATTTTTGGGTTTCCCTTTGTACGTTTCACACTGTGCATTCATGTGAATTGGAGTCATTTAGCATTTTGGCATAGCTTGTGAACGATGTAGTGCATAAACATATTGATTGACAATAAAGTTGTGACCTTTAGGCGGATAAACAAAAACATTCTATGATATCGCTTGTTACATAGAATGAAAGTAAACAAATATATATGCGTCACCATTAGTTGTGAGGCATTTAATTAACAACTTTACATAGGCATTGGATCTGTGTTGAATTAACCGCTTCACATAGGCATTGATCTGCATAATTTGTATGACATTATATCAAACAAATGAAATAGTGGCATAAAGCCCAGGCCGCATTTACACTTGCCGACGCATGCCTTGTGTTTGCCGCACATCGCAAGGAATGGTGATTTGCATCCACAAGAGATGTGCGCCATTATGCGCCCACTTGGCTCAAACATAGACTTTTTGTGGACATTCTTTTATACTTTGTTACTGACAGTGCTTCAAAATGCTGAAATATAGATAAGTGCGATTGTTTTATTTTTAGTCGTTATATTGGGGGGGAAAGTAAAGAAATAGGTGAAGCAGTGCACTTGGATCATGTGGGGATTGAGGAATGCGCCAGCGCCATAGCGCGGGCATTCACTTGTTCTGCCAACCCCCCTACATCTCTCCCCCTTTCCACTTGCAACGGTTGTTGGCGGTGGCGTTCTACTTACAATGGTTTGCGGTGGGGGTGCTCATGTCGTGGGCTAGCCGCTGTCGGCTGTGCACGGCGGGAGTGGGGTCTTCACCTCTAGGACAGCACCGGGTAGGTACATGCTTTCTTCTTGTCCGCCGACACCTTTGTGTCTAGGATTTGAGCTCGTGCACAGTGGCTTTGCCTATGCAGTGAGCACATGCTTTGTGTTGATCCTTTCCGCACACTAGGCCGAAGAGCGGTGCCTAGTGCTCGCACGAGGTTGTACCACGCTGAGCCGCACTTATCGGAGGCCCAAGCCAAAGGAGATTGCCTGAGCTCTCACGAGTTTGCCCCTTGATTATTGCGAGAGCAAATAGCATAGCCTCCAGGACTTTTCCTAGCGTAATGTCCCAGTAGGAGCCTTTGCTCTACCAACGACATGCTATGGGGAACCAGCGCTGGAGTTTTCACGACACCTACAGCGCCGCCCTGGCGGTCAGAACGTTCACAACTCAGCCGCTCCCGCGGATGAAAATTGTTACTGGTGGTGGCGTCACGTGCGCTGAAAGTCGAAGGAAAACAAAAGGACGCTGTGTTGCGTATACAAGTGCCGCAACTACGTTGGGATGAGGGAGGATGTATCCTTCTGCGTCTTTCCATCTAAACCCTACGAACAAGAACGGAGGCAGCGTTGGATACAAGCAGTCAGGCGAGCGGAGTAAGTTCCTGTCTTGTCGCCCTGTCAAGCGGTGTCGGGCTGGTTTCTAAATCGAATTTCGCGTGTGTGCTTGGTTTATTCGATAGTGAAGACGGTTAGCCGTGGCAGCCAGTACCAAATAGCAAAATGTGCAGTCGGCATTTCGTTGGAAACAAAATGAGCAATAGCATGCACCATCCGGCATATGTACCAACCATTTTTCCTTCGCAATACCACCGCCAAGCCCCTTCCAATGCCACCGCACGAAGCGAACGATACGAAAAGTAAATATTATCCATTCATTGCCAAGAACTATGTGGGAGGGAAGCTGCCTTGTAATACGAGTTTTGTGCGCATACTGCCGGCGCACGCGCGACTAAGCCGCTTATGTGTTTTTTAAAATGCGCATGCGGATGAGGACTCGGCGCTGAGATGCATCCGGTAAATTTATGTAATTAGTGCTAAATGTAGCCAGCGTTGTTACGGATCCAGCAGGGGAGCAATCAAATCCTTGCTTGCGCGAGTCAGCTGATGCGACAAAAGCTTTCTTCTCCATTGACTTCTGTGGCGAAGTAACATCTGAATTTTTTATGTCTAGCCAAAGAAATATGGAAAGTCTTCAGGCCAACTAATACTTCCGAAACCATAGCGCAGCACAACCGGAGCCATAGCTGCTAGATTTGCGAGGCAGGCTGCCCCGCACGCAAGGCAACGGCACACACTCAACCATTAAAGAAAAAAACGTGCTCGCCGTGACACACTGTGAAAAATATATGAAGCTTAAAAAGCTTCTTTCGTCATTTCTTCACTTGATGGCGCTAGCTTCTTTACGAAAACTGTCCACTTGAAGTGGCGCGAAAGCGGAAACATACGAACTATAATACGGCCGCGCACGGGTGTGTCGTCTGGTCGAGCGGCTGCGATATGCCGCGTTTCGTCGCCAGGGCAGCGTGCAACGCACTCTTTTCGATGCTTTTCGACGTGCCGCCTATCCAGCGCTGGTTTCCCATAGGTGCCCTTGGCGTGGGAGCCCTTTGGTTCTTGCGAACCCTTGGGACCGGTCGTTAGTGCAGTGTTGGGTGCCACTGGAGACAATAAATGGTTTCCGCCATCTCGGGGCATTGCTGTATTCTCTTGCGTGCTTAGCGCTAGGTAGCCCCTGGAGGACTGAGCACTTGGGCAAAGGTGCACTAGAGGCGACTGCTGATGCAGCCCTGTGGCTCGCTAAGCTTGAGCCCGCAGTGGTTGTTACGCCTGTGAGACCCTAAGACCTCATAATACACAGGTGCTGAGTGGTGCCTGTGTTTGTTCTCATAATTCGTGTTTGTGTGAACATCTTTTTTCCAAGTCATGAATAACCAACTAGCTTGTCAATAACTATTAAGTAAGAAAAAAGAACATTCTCGCATGACATAACTCTGCTGCACTGAGTATTGATTCCAGAAACATGGGGCAGCCAGAGAACCGATATCTTTCTGGAATAGATATTCGTGCTTGTACTGTACTTGGGCGCATACGATCTGTCCCGCACCATCTGCACATCTGTAAGCGCGCTGGCGCAAGCTTGCACGTGAAGGCAAGCGTATGTGTGGTTTGGCCTTAAAACAGCGAGTGAATAGTATGAACAATATGCGACTCCTGGAAATATTGCTTCGGGTCATTACCAGATAAACAGATCCCAAACATGCAGCCATTGTGCCTCAAATGTGCCTCCGTGATGTAGCCTTGTGCTACTTACATGATGCCACTGGGCTAAATTTGTTGGATGCCCAAGGAGCTCTTGCCTTCTGCAAAATGGTGCGAGGCACTGTAGAGTTGGGACTGTTATGTAGCCTTCTGGGATAGGTGCCCCCTTTTCATTAGTGGTGACAAACTCAGTTGCTGCAGAGTTTCTGCATGTTTCGTCTGAAAACTGGGTTTCTCATGACTGCTGATATCGTAACCCAAACTTTTAAATTCCATCATAGTTGGCAGAATTATTATTACATTCTCACTGAGAATTGAGGAAGTGCCGATCCTTGACATGTTAACCAATGAGACAACTATTATATTAGGCATGTGTGGCTAAATTACAGTAGCTATGATAAAATGGATGAAAGGAAGTTTTTAGCTGCTAGTAAAGCATCTTAAAATGAAGTTTTGGCTGTGGTATTCCCATAGGTTGTTTTCATGTCCAGAGAATAGGCCATCAATGTTACTGAGTTGCACTATGGTCACTCTGAATACAGGGGACTTTGCAGTGTTGCTGAGTGCGGGCATGAGCACCCGCCAGGCTGTGGTGTACAACTTCTTGTCGGCGCTGACCTGCTTCTTAGGCCTAGGCGTTGGCATCCTGGTGGGCGACCTCACTGAGGGGGCTCCCCACATCTTTGCCCTGGCTGCTGGCATGTTCCTCTACATTTCCCTCGTTGCCATGGTAAGGGCCAAACTTTGTTAAAAAAAAGTTTCTTAAAAATAGAACAAAAAACTTTCTGCAATGTACCATCAACAAAATTTCATCTACAGCTCAGACCACTTATAATTTAACTGCTTATAGTGCTGCAGGGCCAGCTATTACGCACTCTTTTCTGACTTTGGTATACCCTTCCACAGAACTCCATGTATATGCTTACTGCTTATGGTGTAGCCGTGCGAGATGAAATACCAGTTATAATGTGGCTGCTGAAAAATCCCATACATATCTTGAGGCAGCAAGTGCGTTTCTCAACAAGGTGCATACACAGAAAGCGACAAGGGCGATGCCGAGGAGAAGGAGATGCGGAGCGAATCAAAAAGGAACAAAGAAAAAAAAAGTGGTAACAGCGCATTGTAGATGTGGGGTGGGGAAAGGGGTTGCCTAGGGGACCGAGAAGCCTTTGCTCTAGCCAACTGTCAGCTCCTCACCAAATGCATCCGATGCTCTCTGGCTGTTCAGTTTGCGTGCAGTAAGCAAATGCAGATTGTGATGCGAATCCACTTTTTGCGATGCTGAACTTCGCATGTGCAGTGCCCTAGTGGCTGAGGACTGAAGCGATTTGGCAGGCGCACAGCCAGACTCTCTTCTCCAAGTGAGTCAAGTCTGGCCATGGCAGATGCTGCACTTCTCAGTTGAATCGGGCACAAGCTGTTTCTCTTAGACTCTTACAGTCTGGCACATGTCTTTGTCTGGCCGTTCTACACAAGTTTATCCCGATGTGTATAGCGACAATGCCTGCCCGTTCTGCGGGCAGACCTCCACTCTAGCACACATGCTCTGGGAATGGCGGTCGAGATACCTGAAGTTTAGCAAGGAAGAGTGGGACCTGCTTCTGCGTGGCCCCGCTCTAGACAAACAAATCCTGACTGTCCGGCATGCCCAGCATCGGGCCGGTGGGCTAGACCTGCCGGTCCCTATGCAGGACTCGCCGGGTGCGTGACGAGTTCGCAACTTTGCCGGACTTCCAATAAAGTTCTTTCACTTGCTTGTAAGCCTTGCCATTCTCACTGCCGCGCTCGCAGAACGCCTTTCGAACATTATTGCCATCAAAAGTTGGTGCGATGCCAATGTCCTGTGTTGCTTACGGCTCCACCTCCTGTGATTGTCCCAGCAAGACAGTAGGCTTTTCCGATTTCTGTTGATAAAACGTCATCGGCAGTGCCGTGAAGCGGCAAGATGCGCAAGGGTGTCCATGGCAGCCATCAGCAGCATCTCGACTGTGCAGGAAGCACTTTATGACAGGTATGTATTGACATATGTAGTTTACCCTTCAGTTTTTGTCGTTACTGACTCATATGAATAATCTTGACAAAGATGCAAATGTATGTTTGAGCTAGTGAAACAAACAATCTCTGAGCTCGTGTGAGCTGGCTGAGTGAAGCGCGAAGTGTGTGTGTGTGTGTGTGTGGTCTTCTTTTTTTGCTATCGTCTCTGTGCTGCTACCGCTAGAACACCATCATTTCGCAACTTAACAACGACTTGGGCTTTATAAACGCTCAGCGATCGCTTGTGATGTCGATGTACTAGTTATCTGTTAGAGCCAAGCACGCCTGCAATGTCGGCCTGATGTGGGAAACTGAGTGCACTGTGGAAGTAGCTGATGGTGCTAGTTAGCAATCGTTGCTAGTTGTCGTTTAGTCATTCTTGTCAGCACTAAGTAACATTTACTTGCAGAAGGCTTATGTTCGTTTAGCGAATTGTGATGCAGTACCTTATGTACTAAGGCTAATTTTCCAGTGCGGCGTCTTCTGGAGTCGAGTGGCTCGTCTTATTGTGTAACTGACACATTTCTGAGGTGTCTTCGCTGTCGCCCAGACATATCTGAATTCATACCGATACTGTTTATGTAACGGACCAGCTAAAAAAAAAAAAAGGACGAGGTCGACCGCTATGTTCGTACCGTGGCGCATTCTAAGAGGAAGACAGTTGCTCTACAAACAGGAGGTATCACCGAAAATGGGCATTCTGACAATTTTTTGGCATTGTTGTATATGTACACACTTTATGTGAGTAAATAACGTACGCAAATTGGCATTCTGTTGGCCCGCCCACTGCCTGTGTATGTATGTACGTCTGGCACTATGACACACCATGAAGCAAGACATGCAGTGGTGAAACGTGATATTTGCCCTAAAAATTACAACTCATACCCTATTCGAGTCATGCATTTTCGTGCGTGCTCATACTGTTTTATTACTTATTCACTTTACTCCACCGGTGCAGCGGTTTCAGGTCAAGGAGGAGCTTGCAAAGCGCTGCCGAAGTGCTTCTTCCAGCAGTTTGTCATGCCGAAGAAACCTCCGGGTACAAAGCTTCCACCAGCGGGCTCCATGGCTAGCTGATGATGAAAAAATATGACGGCGCATGCACATCGTTTTGGTCTTGTCTCACACACAGCTTGTTTGATCACGAGTCTTGCGTGGAGCGGTTGTTGCGGCTCACAACGGCACCTGCCAAATTGTTCCTCATGGCCACCCCGCGATAGCGCCACCATGCATCGCAAAAGGGGGATTGCTTTTGGTCATTTCATCCATTTTTGTGGTAGGCACAATGGTAGTTTGTGGACAGTGGTCAGACTTGGGGGAGGGAGGGCAAGGAAATGCACTGAAGGAAAAGACGCCTGCTCATGGGCTGCCAAATTATGAAAAGGGGTGCGAGAGGAGAGGGAGACCGTTGTGCGTGAGGTCTCACTTAGTCGAATGAGAAATGGGAAAGATGGGAGGGGGCAGTGTCACTCATTAGCTCAGTTGCTCATTCTTTTGTGGGAAGGTCAAGGAAAGGGCGCCTGCTCTCTGGCAAGCAAGTTGCGAAGAGAGACCAGAGGGAGGAGGAGTTGGGAACTGTTGCTCGCTAGTTTGTCCTGGCTATTCGTTTACTTGACAATTATTGTCGATGGTTTCTGTGTAATTTTTCTTTGCTCATTTGTCTGCTTCATGTGAAGACCACGGGTTATCACACGTTAACCTTTCAACGTTTGCAAATTTAAATGGATGCAAACGTTGCAAATGGATGCAAATGGATGCCTTGATTTTCAAATAAGCACGGCTGCTTAGTCTATATATCTTGCATGTATGCAGCCTTTGAAAAATATTGTTTTGGTTATATATTGTGGTACCGATTATAGTGTGAATATTCGTGACTCCGGTGACTTACATTATAAGCAGTCTATGCTGTAGCACAAAGTTATGTATTCAATTAGCTGTTGCTTGGGACCAGGCACGATTGTGTAGGGTAGGCAACTAAAGAGGCACTCTGACAAAAATTGTGTTGGTGGTTTACGAATGCTGGGTGTACGGAGTTGAGGTACTCTTTGGAGATGCTCAGAGCATTCATTCGAGCACTGACCTGCAAGTATCTGTGTGAGAAATCAAGAATGTAGTGCTGGCTGACCTTGTGAAATTATTTAGCAGTCTGACAGCATGGGATATTTCCTTGCTTGACAACACATTAACATGCTTTGAACATTTCCATGCAACGGTGTGACACATGTGAAGTATGGTCTGTTGGGCAATGTTTGGGCTTCGTACCAGAACTAGGAAAGTGTTGTGAAATAGCTTACATTGACAACAGATTGAAAATAAGCTCTAAAATAATTTTCCTACCTTGTTATTTAAAGTCGAAATATTTAATCTCAACTATTATTACGGATAAGTATAATTATTGAGTAATATCATTATTTGTTTTCTAACATGCACATGACAAGAATTGCTGCAAATTATTTTATATTCAGAATATTTGCATTCTACATACCCTTGTGCATGTGCATGTCCATGCAAAATTCAGCTGAGATTGAATCAGATTAAGCACAATTATTTTTGTCCACAAGCAGTGAAAATGCACAATATTGAAAACAGAGAAGAAAGAAATTGAAAGTTTGTAAACAGGCTTATTACTGTTGCAGTTGATCAATTTGCATAAAATTTGGCCAGAATGCAATCGAGTCTTTCTAGAAGAAGCGTAAAATTTTAAAATTCTTATGCTGCGTAGGCAGTACTGGTAATAACTGTAGTCAAGCATCAAACGGAAATCCGTCTGGTCAGGAAACATGTTAGACAAAATAAAATGCAGTCACTGACCACATAAAAAAATGCAAATATGACGTTTCGGAATCCCTACGGTTTCCTTGTACACATCTTTACATTTTTTGACATGGTTGATGATTCTGTCTAGCATATTTCCTGACGAGAAACATATTGCCATCCAACGCTTGACAACGATTACTGCCGTAGTGTTTCTGGACAATGTGAGCAAGGATTCTGTATGAGTTCCAAAATGTCATCTTTGCATTTCTTTGAGATGTTCCATGACTGTCTCTTATGTTGTCTACCCTCAGTACTCTTGCATGCAGGCATTCTTCTCCAAGCGGGCTTTCTTTGCTTCACTGTGGCGACGAGATTTAGCTACGGTTGTCTGTTTTTCAGGAATCATTTCAATTCTATGCTCTCTCAGGTTGCTCAGAGTAATCAGTCTATTTTATTTATTTAGGAAATACTGTTGTCACTGAAGACCAGGTAGATGGGGAGGGGAACAAATAATCAATAATGCACACATCAAAATAAAAGTTGAAGTTGGAGTGGAGAGATGGCACCTACTCTTGTAGATCCTCCTCGAAACCTTTGTAGCTTTTGTTGTCACTGTATGGCTGTAAAAGTGGTCATTTCTACAAGAGTGCCATGCATAATATTGGGGGTGAGGACTTGCGGAGTAAGTTTCTGTAAGTACTCTCAAAACGAGGGAAGTTTCTTACTGTCGAAATAATAATCTTGGGCAAACTGAAAGCACAGAATCGTTTACAGATTCTATGTGTTTACCGAATACGTACAGTGAACGCCACTGCGCGCGGTCACCATGATGGAGTCTCCCGAACCAGCTTTTTGCATGAAAGGTAGGCAAACGCTGACAGCAAACTATGTGAAATATCTTCTTATAGTGGGCTGTCTGTATAACCGAATGGAGCATAATAGAATGAAGCCTCAATGCAGTGATCGCACAGGTCCACAGCAACCGACTGCGTGTCTGCATGCATGTCTGTGCACAATGTTTTGCTTTTGCGGCGAGCGCATTTTCACACTGTGCCGTGAGCTTTAGGCCACAGAATATGAGCATTTGACAGTACACAAGCAACCATTGTTGCGTGGACGCTATCAGAGCTGTTCGAAAATAATTTCGTTATAGACACTTTGATGGCTACGGCGACTGTGATGTGTCGTCGCGACAATTCAATCTTTTTTTTCTAAATTCTTGGATGTTTCAATATTGTTGCTGAAGTTGCGTCGCACTGTACGTTTACTGGTATTCTCAGCTTGCGATTTCCCGCTGTTTCCTTTTCGCAATCCAGTGCGTTAATTCATAACACAAACATGACCATATGCCATGCCTTTCTTTAATGTGCTTCTTACCCCACCCTTTCCACTCCAGGGAACTTGCCAGTATCTAGCATCCACAAGTCCTTAGTCGAAATAAAGCGTCATGACATTAGCCGGCCAGTGGGCGCGAGCGAACGTCTCAGTGCGTGTTTTCTGCTACTCACCGAACATCACAGTCTCGACGCCATAACCGAAACCTTCCTCGCGTCTGGGCTTGCTGCGTACCCGAGTTGTAGCCGATGGCTGTTTGCCGGTTCTAAGTTTCACGAGCCAAGCTTCACGCGGCTTTTTGTCCTGCGGCTACGTGGGAATAAGGCTGACACCAGGCTCTGTTGCATACGTCCGGCACTGCGGCACCAAACAGTAGCCTACCATACTGCACGCCTCCAAAGGCAGCCACTACCTATTATAGTGTTTTCAAATGTTGTCGAGCAGACACCCAAGGCGGCAAAGCCTCACTGCTTAATCAAAACCGCAGCAAAGGTAGGACTTCAAACATTCGTTTTCAGCTCGCTTCGGCGCTTCCGAAGCAGCTGACGCGGCCGCTGTGTCCACGTGATCCCTCCTGCCACGTCATGCCGATGGTGGCGCCAGCTTTTATAGTGGTGGCGCTTGCCCCCAATAGTGTTGATGTACATATATAAATTGTAAGTCCAATAATGAAAAAGTTAATGAATCATTAGAAACAAATTGTGAGGAGTACAAAAATTGTGGGCACTTCATGTTGCTGTAACAACATGCAGTTTATTTAATATGAGAAGGTTTTGCTTTTTTTTAAAACTTGGAGCATGATAGCGAGATTACCCTATGTATCGAGACTCTCTAACACCCCCTAACTGCTCTGTTTTGTTCATAGATAGCATTTGTGATGCAGCTTAGTGCTGAAAACATTGCAGATCTTCCTTGCTTACTTCGCAATAACATATAAAGTTTTTTGAAGGGGGATAATGCAAAAAAGGCAGGACAACAAAGTGACGCCACAGTGTCACTCTTTCTTGTCTTACCTTTTTTTTGCCTTTCTTTGTCTTCCTCAGTATTCACGTAGCACTGGCTTATACAGCTAGTCAGGTGTTTTCGTGTGCTGAACAAAACGAGACAAACGCAACAGCTAGCGCGCAATACCATCGGCAGAAGTGCACCGCGCAGCAAAAAAGCGAGGAGAAAGAAAATGAAGACGGGGCCCGTGAAGTATGGGTCACGCAATCTTCGAGGTCTGGTATGAAAGAACGCAGGGAAGGAATTTCACTTACAAAGGCTAGACGGGGCGAGTGGAGAGATCATCTTTGTTTGCAGTGAAGCTCGCCTCCTGAAGACATGCGTTCGTGGCACTGAAATTTTTCTATCTCAGCTATTAATGAACTGATTTGAAAAATTCTTGCGGCAGCACAGAGGACAAAATTCGCTATGGGGCATGGTGAGGGGCCTTTTAAAGGGCCCCTCACCAGGTCTGGTCATATTGAGCTGACAAGAGCAGAGCATTCATTGTGCGATAACGATCTTGCCTGCAAAGTATTACATCGATACGTGCCGCAGAAAGGCCTGAAATTTCAAACCGAATGCCATTCTTCTCCTCACGGCCGCCGCGCTCCAAACCAGATGGGGACGTAGTCGTGCCCCTGTGCCTACGTAGTCATGTCCGCAGTGTGACGTTGCTCATGGTGGCACGTTACTTCGAGAATTATTCAAGACAACATCTGTTATCTATGCGATCTGTTGCTTGAATTGACGAATCGAAGTTTAGAGAAATAATAAAACACACAAATGGAATGTCTGCGCGTTTTTTGTTTTACTTCACACCGAACCAAGAGAGATTTGCATGCTGTGCAAAAGGAAACATGACTAGCAGTATAATTCAGTGCTACACAAATACTGAGGCAGAACAAGCGGATCGCAGAGCATGATCGCGCGCTGGACCACAGGAGAAAATGGCACAGTTTCGTTACCTGCGCATGTGACCGCACGACCGTAGGAACAAGCAGACAAAGCGGACGTACATATACGTCCGCTTTGTCTGCTTGTTCCTACGGTCGTGCGGTCACATGCGCAGGTAACGAAACTGTGCCATTTTCTCCTGTGGTCCAGCGCGCGATCATGCTCTGCGATCCGCTTGTTCTGCCTCAGTATTTGTGTAGCACTGAATTATACTGCTAGTCATGTTTCCTTTTGCACAGCATGCAAAATCGTGCACTGTGCGAACAAGACAACAGCTCGTGCGCGACGCCGTCGGCGAAAGTGCATAACGCCGGTAAAAAAAAAAGGGGGAGAGAAAGAGAGAAGAAGAAGGCGGGGCCTGCGACGTATGCATCACGCGATCTGCGAGGTCCTGTATGGGAGAGTGCAGGGAAGGAATTTCACTTGCGTAGGCTAGACGGGGCAAGTGGAGAGAGCGTCTTGCTTGGCAGTGGAGCCCGCCTGCTGAAATCATGGGTTCATGGCACCGAAATATTTCTATCTTGGCTATTAATGAGCAGATTTGAAAATTTTTTTCAGCAGAACGCTCCCTAGAGGATACGTAACAACTTCGAGCATATAACCAAAATTTGCTATGGGGCCTGGTAAGGGGCCCTTTAAAGTAATGACAAGCAAGCTGCCCAAGCATAACTTTAGTTCACCATTTTGACAAGTATCAGTGTGAGTTTGTTTCGTGAGCCTGCTGCTTGCCTGTTTCTTTTTTTTTAAAGGGAAGCTTTTTTTAGTGTCTTCCAGTAGTTTGGTAGTACCTAACTGCTATCGACTGGCACAGTCATGCACCGACATCAAAATGCCGTGCCCACGCAACTCATGGAAATAGTTCCACAAGATAAACACACACATGCACTGTGGGGATGCGCGACCCTCGCGCCTCCCCTGATGTTTTTCCCGCATAGCGCGACTCCTGTAGTGCGGCTTCGCCGCGCACGCGGTGTCGGAGTGGTACAAGCGTGGTGCGAGAGATGGGTGCGGGAGAGACAAGGCGCTCTCTCTTGGGGTTCGAGACAGGAAGCGGGACGGTCGTGCCGCACGTGCAGCAACCCTCCTCCCCGGCGGGTCGCCGGACAGCGCGGACATTCCGCGCGCGCGGCGACCGATGCATCTGCGAGAGCGCCTCGCGTGGCCGCCTTCGAACGCGCCACGCTTCGCGTGACTATACACGCGAACGACCAGGCGTTGGGATCCAGCATGGAGCGAACATATTCGCTCGCGAGGACGCGGTGAGTCGGACTTCTAGATTTGTCGCGCGCCCATCGGCATGTTTTGTGGATAGCAACTCGGCTAGCAGGCAGTGATCTATGAAAGGTGCAATAAATGCCCTTGTGATTGTTTGCACTACTGTGTTGTCGTTCCTTTGTCCCAAGAGTACGGGGTGGGATATCCCATATCAGACCCCACATCTGGCTGCCCAACGTGGACCTCTTGGGGCATCGGACGATAGTTTTAACAGTTTTGCTTCGTTCGAGACCTTTGTTTGAACCGAAGCGTAGGCCTAGCATGGATTTTGATCGCTAGCGTCGGCGGCGTGCTTTCTTGAGCGAGGCGACGGTGGCTGTAGTGTGTTTGAACATGTCAACATGCTAAAGCCTTTTCGCAAGTGTTTTTTTTTTTTAATGACATTCGTCGGGATGAGAGCCACGTGGTCTGCATCCTGGGAGAGCGAGGCTGAGCGCCCGCGGAGCGTGGCAAGCCTGAAGCGAGTGAGTACGGAAGCTTCGTGGGTGGTCCGAATTATGTAAATAGCTTCTTCTATCTCTTTGACTCTGATGAAGTCGCGGCTCTGGGAGCCGGGTGGCCGCGGGCCACGGGTGCCACTACGGGCTGATTGGTATTGCGGCCTGGCACCGGGCGCTCCGACACTGTCTGGGACGGTGGGCGCCGTCAACTCGGATGCTGTGTGCACCGAGTGGAGTAGGACCACCTCACAGAGCTGACGTCTCCTCGCGGCTGCCTGTTTTGCGCTCATTTTGGGTGTTGTTTTTGGATGCCGGTTGTTGTCAGAGTAGCGACGCTTTAGGCCTAAGGCTTTACGAAGCTGCCTGTCGCACGTGGATGGACACAACCTGGTGGACCGTGGCGTTGAGGTGTTGCACTTTGCTTACCTCATTCTAGTTAGCCTCGCACAAATTGAAATTACTCGTTTGACTCAAGAAAGCGAGCTTCGTTCACGTGAACTTAGCATCCGAGTAGCTGCCCGATCTTTTGCTGGCCGAGTTGAACATCGTACCACGTGGGCGATGCGCATGCAGAATTCCTCTCCCTTGCACTACTTTAGTGTTCGCCGAGTGTGTTGAGTTTACGCAGTGTGATTGGAGTCGCCCCTGGTTTGCCGTCACCTGCACATCGTCTGCGCTGCTGCCCCAGACTATGATCGAGCCACCCCGGGCGATGGTGATGCTGTGGCCAGTTCGGCGCGGCGACTTCGGCGGCCTCCTGCATCCAGCTCACAACCCTCGGCGGCGGACAAAGGAGCCGGCGGTCACCGACAGCTACTGCGGCTCTTGCCAGCAGGGCGCGTCGGCGCGAGCGACGCTTGCTCGTACCGACTACTGCGTCGTCGTCTCTGGAGTCCTGGCCTGGAATCGTGCCGTCGAGTCTACAAAGCTGCTGCTGTGACTGGCAGACGCCAGCGGTGTACCCAAGGACAGTCGGCTCGCATGTTATGGACAGCGTGTTGACATTTCCTCAGCGCGACCACTGTTGCATGTACCACCCTGTTCGCGAAGCACGGGTTAATGTTAGACCGTGTCACATGCTTCGCCGGTATAAGAAGTGATTTAAGGTTGGGGGGATTTGGGGATGCGCGACCCTCGCGCCTCCCCTGATGTTTTTCCCGCATAGCGCGTCTCCTGTAGTGCGGCTTCGCCGCGCACGCGGCGTCGGAGTGGTACAAGCGTGGTGCGAGAGATGGCGTGAGCATCGCGCCGCTGCGCGGTTACTTGGGTGCGGGAGAGACAAGGCGCTCTCTCTTGGGGTTCGAGACAGGAAGCGGGACGGTCGTGCCGCACGTGCAGCAACCCTCCTCCCCGGCGGGGCGCCGGACAGCGCGGACATTCCGCGCGCAGCGACCGATGCATCTGCGAGACCGCCTCGTGTGGCCGCCTTCGAACGCGCCACGATTCGCGTGACTATACACGCGAACGACCAGGCGTTGGGATCCAGCATGGAGCGAACATATTCGCTCGCGAGGACGCGGTGAGTCGGACTTCTAGATTTGTCGCGCGCCCATCGGCATGTTTTGTGGATAGCAACTCGGCTAGCAGGCAGTGATCTATGAAAGGTGCAATAAATGCCCTTGTGATTGTTTGCACTACTGTGTTGTTGTTCCTTTGTCCCAAGAGTACGGGGTGAGAATCCCACATCAGACCCCACAGCACGTACAGAGACCGACCGAATTAGCTTGAAATCAGGTATCTAAAAATATTGGATGAGTTTTTTTTTCCAGTCGCGGTGTCAACCCATGTGTTTTTCACCTCTTGAAAAGTTTCTTGCACCACATAGTCTGTGCTGGCTGCTTCTTTCTGTCTATCACCACTCGCGCGCGCTTCCTTCGCTGCCACTTCGTTGTGGCCTCACGTAGAAGCGGGTAGCTGGGAGTTGAAGTTCCCCCACCCCCTTCATTTTGAACACTCTCAGTGACGCATCAATGTAGTCGCAGCATATTAATCGTGACCTTGAGCACGGTGATTGGCACTTTTCAGAAGGTGTCATTAGCCCTCACGCTGCACCCAAAAAGAAGCCAGCATGTGAGTAAGGCCATAGTCTTTCAGCGAGATTGTGGCATTCAGCAAGAAACAAGCATTCTTATCAATGCCTGCTTCATGCTCGCGTGTTAGTGAGGCATAAATATATTGTCACTCGTGGGCATCTGCCAATGGCAGCTGTGCTCTTCCGTAGTTCAGTTTCAACTTTCAAAGTGAAATCATCTGGAATTTATTTCAATGCAGAAAGTAGCAGCGCCAACTTTTTTGTATGTCTGGAGCTGGTTATGCCCGGATGACTGGCTTCGAATATTAGGATCAATCCTCTTGACTCTGTGCCCAGCACAGTGTGTTGGCATAATGCTAGTAACGCCGTTGAAGGTTGATGCCGACGTGTCCATTGCCGATACCTGTGAGAGTGACCGTGAATATTATTGGCGGCATTTTGTTAAGGCTCCATGTGGTACATGCATGGCCCGCGGGCTTACATTTTTCTGATTTGGCTCTTGAAACTCCTCTTATCTCGAATTTCTTTTTTGGTTTTTACAGCTTCAAGTTAACAAGATCTTGCACTGTATATATGTATAGTTGTGGCGGCGAGAAAAGCACACTAGCTCCGTTGGTATAGCAAAAGAATAAACACGACGCACATGAAAACACATTCTTTTTTACTGTCGAACATATTGAGTGAGGGAGCAGCCTTCGTCAATGACATGTAACAAGACGTTGGCAGCCTTTTTAACCCTTTGAAAATCGATATTTTTCGCCATATGCAACCGCCCAGGGTCGATTTTTTTTATTGCAGATTCCAATTATTCTTAGGGACTTATTTCGAACAAAATCTACCCTAATTATTCTAGGGTGACCGTAAAGTGAGAAAAAATATTTTGCGTTGGTACGTATGTATTCTTCTTTCATGAATAACAACAATAAAAAAGAAATAAGCTTATAAGAATTAAAAATTTGATGCATTGTTATACACATAGTTCAAGGCTTTGAAAATGCGCATACGAGAATATTTCGCAAGACTCAAATGTTCCTGCTCTTACACTAATATGTACATCCATAGCGTAATCAAACTGTGTAGGTGCATTCACTCATGAAAACTGTGTGGTTGTGGGCCTGCCAAGAAGTCAAAATGTGCGACAAACTTCCGCCAATCTTCATCTTATCACTAACCAGAGGCATTTAGTTTTCGCAAGTCTAAAAAAAAAAGAAAAAGAAAAAAAATGGAAACCATGCACAGCGGCATCCTTCCTATGCTTACTCCTGTGAGCACTAAATGAGCAAGAAATAAGTGGTCGCCCTTCGCGCTATTAGTAACTAGAGAGGCATCAGTTTTGCAAATGCGAGAAGCCAAAACCGCCGCCCGCCCGCCCGCGCACCAATGCGCGAGCGGTAGTGTATAGACGCGTGGGAGCAAACTTGCTCTAAAACAAACCCTGCAACAAAAACCGAGAGAGAGCAAATAAAGAGACTTGCACATTGTGCATACCATGTGTTGTGTTTCAATGCACCATTCTCCAAATCTAAGAAAGCTTACCTTACATGGATAGACAACACAGATGGGTTCTGCATAATTTTGTCGTAGTCATTTGCTTTTCAGCTACTACTACTCCAACTACTACTACTACTACTACTACTACTCCAACTTAGCAATCCGACACCATGGCGGGTAACAGCATTCTTTAGGTACAGGCTGTTTCACTTCAGTAGTCTTGCTGTCAGAGTTCAGGGATGCAAAGTAAAGACATTTATTTGCAGAGGGAGATTATTAGAGCGGTTTAGCTTGTCTGTCTTTACGGTAAACACAGGCGGACTGGGCATTTTACCAGATGGGCAGGAGTCGTAAACGTGAGCAGCTTGACAGGTGCTGTCAGCTCGTGGAGAGAGCTGAACCCCACAAACACAGAGCTAACATTGCATCAACCAACTATATTCTACTTTACTGCTGATGTAAATTTTCGGCAGAGGCAAATATTCACACAATTGTGCCCCAAAAAATTTAGACCAGCAAAGAAAAAGAATACACTTGGTTACTGCAATTTATTAGCTCTCTGTTTGTCTGGTTGAGCTCTGCGCCACCAGGCAGCTGGCATCAGCCCTTAGGCTGCTCATGTTATTGCCTGCGCCACTCCAGAGAAACGCCCAGTCCATTGACATCGACCAGAGTACCGGACAAGCTAAAACTCTGTATTCATATGCATTTGTTTGTAATCGGAAAAACGCAGCAAGCTCTGGGTTTGTTTCCCACTGGTGCCTTTCACTTTAGAAAAGAGGCGTGCATCTATAACATTTTCCTTGGGACAGTTGTTGTTGAGAGCTTAAGCTGAATGAAGGTTAACTCTCTTCCTTCTCCTTTTCCGCAGATGGGTGAGCTCAACGAAGCTCTGGATGCAGCCAGCAAGGAGGGCCTTGTGGCCTCTGTAAGTTCCTATGCAATATCTCCAGTTTAGTGCAGCCGCTTAAGCTGTGTGGTTGCAGCTGTGTGTGTGTTTAGGGCTAATGGACTGATTAACTTCTCTTTCTGCTTGTTGCTCTCTGGCAATCCTAATGAGACTCTGTGAACTTTGTTCTTGACAGAAGGCTATGTATAATGAGTGACATCACTCGGGTGAGTGAGTAATCTCATTGATATTCCATCTCTGATTCTCTGAAATACAGTGGACTTCACATACTGCATTTACCCAAATCTAAAGTGCACCTTTTTTCAAAGAAAATGGGTAAGAAAATTGGCAGCACGTTACAATCAGATATAAAACCAAAACTGCTTTCCCAGTGTTGGCAACAGCATACTGTCAGTGCTGTCAGATGCAGCATTATTGCCATCAGAAAATCGCGACATAGCATGTTTTTGCAAATGTTGCTGCTGATCCATTTTGTGCTGGACTATGATCTAGAATGGTATTCTTGGCATATAACTTGCGGAGATAGCATAACTTTCATGAGGTTCTGCTCGACTTGACACCAAATGCGTTGGTGTGATCGGCCGCCAGCATTTATGATGCCATGTCAAGCATGCTATCTATGCACAGTTCCAGGTGTGCTGTCAGCAGCATACTTCGACTAGTTCAATGCAGAGTTTCACGAATGTGATCACTCGAGCATACCGCCCCTGTGCGCTTAATATTTGCAACCGCTGAAGTGCATCGCCATTCTGTAGCGTCGCACCCAAAGCCGGCCGATGGAGGGGCCTAGCGTCTGGGAGGATGACACAGTGAGGTCGGCGGAGACGCTTCTTCAAAGTGAGAGGGTCTGGCCAATGTGGCATTTATTCGACTTATATAGCATTTCAAGGACAGGTTGCATCATGCCATTGGCTGTTACATAAGTGGCGTGATCACACTTGATTGGCAGTACACAGGTGGCATGATCACAACTGATTGGCTTAATGAATTTGTACAAATGCCCAGACATGGAGGTTGTGGCTCCATCATGGGGACATTGCAGATAACAGTGGTAGCGAGTGCTAATTATGACACCAGAGGAAAGCACGACACAACAGCAATGATGATGTGCCGCTTTCCTTATGAAAGCCCACTAAAAAATATTGCAATCTATGAAGATCATCATCATCAGTCTGGTTACGCCCACTGCAGGGCAAAGGCCTCTCCCATACTTTTCCAACCACCCCGGACATGTACTAATTGTGGCCATGTTGTCCCTGCAAACTTCTTATTCCCATCCGCCCACCTAACTTTCTGCAGCCCCCTGCTATGCTTCCCTTCCCTTGGAATCCAGTCCGTAACCCTTAATGGCCATCAGTTATCTTCCCTCCTCATTACATGTCCTGCCCGCGCCCATTTCTTTTTCTTGATTTCAACCAAGATGTCATTAACTCGCGTTTCTTCCCTAACCCAATCTGCTCTTTTCTTACCCCTAATGTTACACCCATCATTCTTCTTTCCATAGTTCGTTGCGTCGTCCTCAATTGAAGTAGAACCCTTTTCATAAGCCTCCAGGTTTCTGCCCCGTATGTGAGTACTGGTAAGACACAGCTGTCATACACTTTTCTCTTGAGGGATAATGGCAACCTGCTGTTCATGATCTGAGAATGCCTGCCTAACGCACCCCAGCCCATTCTTATTCTTCTGATTATTTCTGTCTCATGATTTGGATCTGCCGTCACTACCTGCCCCAAGTAGATGTATTCCCTTACTACTTCAAGTGCCTCGCTGCCTATTGTAAATTGCTGTTCTCTTCCGAGACTGTTAAACATTACTTTAGTTTTCTGCAGATTAATTTTTAGACCAACTCTTCTGCTTCGCCTCTCCAGGTCAGTGAACATGCATTGCAATTGGTCCCCTGAGTTACTAAGCAAGGCAATATCATCAGCGAATCGCAAGTTACTGAGGTATTCGAATTTAACTTTTATCCCCAATTATTCCCAATCCAGGTCTCTGAACACCTCCTGTAAACACCCTGTGAATAGCATTGGAGAAATCGTATCTCCCTGCCTGATGCCTTTCTTTATTGGGATTTTGTTGCTTGCTTTATGGAGGACTACGGTGGCTGTGGAGCCGCTATAGATATCTTTCAGTATTTTTACATACGGCTCGTCTACACCCTGATTCCGTAATGCCTCCATGACTGCTGAGGTTTCGACAGAATCAAACGCTTTCTCGTAATCAATGAAAGCTATATATAAGGGTTGGTTATATTCCGCACATTTCTCTATCACCTGATTGATAGTGTGAATATGATCTATTGTTAAGTAGCCTTTACGGAATCCTGTCTGATCCTTTGCTTGACAGAAGTCTAAGGTGTTCCTGATTCTATTTGCGATTACCTTAGTAAATAGTTTGTAGGCAACTGACAGTAAGCTGATCGGTCTATAATTTTTCAAGTCTTTAGCGTCCCCTTTCTTATGGATTAGGATTAGGATTAGGATTCCGGTACGCTAGAGGTCATGAGGCATTGCGTATACAGGGTGGCCAGTTTCTCTAGAACAATCTGCCCACCATCCTTCAACAAATCTGCTGTTACCTGATCCTCCCCAGCTGCCTTCCCCCTTTGCATAGCTCCCAAGGCTTTCTTTACTTCTTCTGGCGTTACCTGTGGGATTTCGAATTATGCTAGACTATTCTCTCTTTCATTCTAGTCGTGGGTGCCACTGGTACTGTATAAATCTCTATAGAACTCCTCAGCCACTTGAACTATCTCATCCATATTAGTAATGATATTGCCGGCTTTGTCTCTTAACGCATACATCTGATTGTTGCCAATTCCTAGTTTCTACTTCACTGCTTTTAGGCTTCCTCCGTTCCTGAGAGCATGTTCAATTCTATCCATATTATACTTCCTTATGTCAGCTGTCATATGCTTGTTGATTAACTTGGAAAGTTCTGCCAGTTCTATTCTAGCTGTAGGGTTAGAGGCTTTCATACATTGGCGTTTCTTGATCAGATCTTTCGTCTCCTGCGATAGCTTACTGGTATCCTGTCTAATGGAGTTACCACCGACTTCGATTGCACACTCCTTGATGACGCCCATAAGGTTGTTGTTCATTGCTTCAACACTAAGGTCCTCTTCCTGAGTTAAAGCCAAATGCCTGTTCTGTAGCTTGATCTGGAAATACTCCATTTTCCCTCTTACCGCTAAATCATTGATCGGCTTTTTATGTACCAGTTTCTTCCGTTCCCTCCTCAGGTCTAGGCTAATTCGAGTTCTTACCATCTTATGGTCACTGCAGCGCACCTTGCTGAGCACATCCACATCTTGTATGATGCCACGGTTAGCGCAGAGTATGAAATCTATTTCATTTCTAGTCTCGCTGTTCGGGCTCCTCCACGTCCACTTTCGGCTATCCCGCTTGCGGAAGAAGGTATTCATTATCCGCATATTATTCTGTTCCGCAAACTCTACTAATAACTCTCCCCTGCTATTCCTAGTGCCTATGCCATATTCCCCCACTGCCTTGTCTCCAGCTTGCTTCTTGCCTACCTTGGCATTGAAGTCGCCCATCAGTATAGTGTATTTTGTTTTCACTCTACCAATCGCCGATTCCACGTCTTCATAGAAGCTTTCGACTTCCTGGTCATCATGACTGGATGTAGGGGCGTAGACCTGTACAACCTTCATTTTGTACCTATTATTAAGTTTCACAACAAGACCTGCCACCCTCTCGTTAATGCTATAGAATTCCTGTATGTTACCAGCTATATTCTTATTAATCTGGAATCGGACTCCTAGTTCTCGTCTCTCCACTAAGCCCCGGTAGCACAGGACGTGCCCGCTTTTTAGAACTGTATATGCTTCTTGAGCCCTGCTAGACTCGCCTCACTAGATAACGTTTTAGCGTTAAACGTTGCCAAGTTCATATTCCAATGGCGGCCTGTCCACCATTACTCCATTTATGAGAGGCAATGTCTCGCGCTCGTATGGGCGATCGCGAAATTTTGACCGTACTTTTTTGGTCGGAGCTTCTGTGTTGTAACTGATCGTCACGCATTCTGCTGGCTCTCTTCTTTGAAGGACCCAACTGGAGGACTTGAACGTTGGGCATTGCGTTTACAAGAATATATATTTTCCATTATGTATAAGTCAGGGCGCCTGCATAAAGACGCTGCCTACCTGTCCCGCAATCCTGTGGATCAACCGGACGATACCGATGCAGACTCGCACATCAGTATTCTGTCCCTCTCTGGCTTCCTCTATATTGGTGATGAGCAACGCCAAGATCCTGTTCTTCGAACACTTATGGAACGTGTAAGCTCCTCGCCCAATGACCCGTTCTGGATGTTCACCTTGCATGATGGAACTTTATACTGTCGTAGTGTTCGTCCTGATGGCCCGGAGCTCCTCCTGGTTGTTCCCAAGCACCTACTGCTGGACATCTGGGCATCACTCGTATTTATGACCACCTGCGGTGGCGCTTCTTCTGGCCCCGTATTTATCACTCTGTGTGCCGTTATGTCGCTTCTTGTGACCTGTGTCAGTGCCAGAAGACGCTTGCTATGTCTACTGCTGGTTTGCTGCAACCAATTGATATCCCTACAGAGCCCTTCTTCCGTGTGGGCCTCGACCTCCACGGCCCCTTTCCAATCTATTTCCAATAAAGGAAACAAATGAATTGCTGTAGCAACAGATTATGCCATGAGCTATGCCTTCACTCGAGCAATGCCAACCAGGTGTGCTAAAGATGTTGCCGACTTCTTACTATACGACGTCATCCTGCAGCACGGCGCCCCTCGCCAGTTACTCATGGATTGCGGCCCCTACTTTCTATCGAAGGTCGTCGATGATCTGCTGCGCTCCTGTTTGTGGAATTCTCACCCGTGCTCTTGGGACAAAGGAACGACAACACAATAGTGCAAACAATCACAAGGGCATTTATTGCACCTTTCATAGACTAATGCCTGCTAGCCGAGTTGCTATCCACAAAACATGCCGATGGGCACGCGCCAAATCGCGGAAGACCGACTCACTGCAACCGGATAATTAGCAAATATTTTTGCCCCATGCTAGACACCAACGCCTGGTCGTTCGTGTGTATGGGAACGTGAACGGTGGCGCGTCCGAACGAGGCCACGCGAGACGGTCTTGCAAAAGCATAGATCGGCGCACGCGTGGGACGTCCGCGCCATTTGCCGACCCAGAGCCAAAGAGGAAGAGCCTTCTCCTTTTTGTGGCCAAGGAACCCCGCCATTAGCTGGCATTAGCAGCGCAACACTCGCGCCATTTCTCGTACTGCGCTTCAACCATACCGACTGTCGCGGGCACCAGGTCACTTGGCGAAGCTGCATTACAGGAAACAAGAGCTGTGTGAAAAAACAACATATCAGGGGACGTGTGAGAGTTGCGCCTCCCCACATGTTCTACAGAACACCAGATTGCTACCGTGTACCACCCTCAAACGAACGGCCTCACAGAGCGACTCAACCGCACCCTAGTTGAAATGCTGGCCATGCACGTTGCCGACGCTCTTCGTGACTGAGACGTCGCTTTACCACACACTTTTGCATACAACTCGTCGCGTCACGACACTGCAGGATTTTCACCATTTTAACATTTGTATGGCCGCGACCCCACCTTGCCCTTCGACACGTTGCTACCTTCTGCAGTACAATCATCCAGCACTGGTTACACTTGCGATGCTATTGCCTTTAGCCGCCCAGGCCCGAGACGTTGCCCATCATCGTCTCACAGTCTCTCAAGCTTCTAAAAAGTGATGTACGCTCTTCAGCACCGAGACCACTGTTTTTCACCTGGTTCCCTTGTCCTTCTCTGGACGCCTTCACGTCTCGTAGGTTTGTCGGAAAAACTACTTCCCAGTTATTCTGGTCCGTACCAGATCTTACGTCAACTGTCCGATGTGACATACGAGATCGCCCCAGTCGGTCGGCCTTCAGTGCCTCCCAACGTCACCAGCGATGTTCATGTCGCCAAGCTCAAGCCCTATGTCCCCCCATTAAGTGAGGCTCTGTAACTTGCACCAGGACGAAGCTAACCCCACTGGGAAGGCAATGTTACGGTGAAGGGAAAGAAGAAGGCGACATAAACTAGAGGAAGACGTAGACTGCCCATTGCCTGAACGCCATATACACCAGTTGTAAATACACTATAATTTACACTTGTGGGCCTGCTTTCTTCCTGCAACAATATGCATAAACAACTTACCTTCTTGCATCTCCTCAAATATTCACCTTTTTGCAGATGATTGTGTAATCTTCAAGAAAATAGCTTGTGATAATGACATAACTGTTCTCCAATCTCACCTTAACGCAGTCTGTTCATAGTGGAAGACATGGCTAACGGAATTCAATATAACTAAATGTAAATTTATGCACATAACCAGATTGAAAACAATGCTGCCTGTCTACAGACTAAATAAAATACCACTGGAGCCTGTATCTCATCGTACAAGTATCTTGGTGTAGACATGACGTCCAGCCTTACCTGGAATTACCACATTACACTCATTACAAATAACGCAAATCACATGCTCGGCTACATTCGTTGAAATTTTTTAAGATGACCTTATTCCTTAAAGCTTTTCCTATATAAATCACTAATTAGATAAAAACTTGAATTTCCTGCATCAATATGGGAACCTTTTCGGGAAATTCTGTCGGATGCTCTCGAAATGGTTCAGAACAATTCTATTTGTTTTATTTTCTCAGAATACAGCCACACCGCCAGTGTAACAACTATGAAATCTAGTCTTAATCCACCTTCTCTCGCATCCCAACGTATAATACATCGTTTTGTTCTTTTTCATAAGCTTGTTTCCTGCACAAACGGCTTAAATTTAAGATTGTGAATTGTTCCTGCGTGCTCTAACAGTGATGTTATAATTCTTTTGCATATATTTTACTTACTGTAACTGCTGTAGATCTTTTTCTGTATAAACTGTGTTACCTTGTGTTATTATTGCATATGTAGTAAATTCATTTTTAAGCTATTATTGTATAATTAGGAACAACCACTTCTCTTGTATCCGTGACCACTCCCCTTTGTAATGTCTTCGACCCTGAGGGTAAATAAATAAATAAAATAAATACTGATGGTTAGAGCACTTGTGCGACACTTGCATGAATTTACATTTGGACATGTTAACTTTCATAAACCATTGACAGCACCAGGTTTCTATTTTTGTTGGTCGGCCTAGAGAATCTGTTAGTCGTTGCCGGAAAAAATGTGGTGGTAAAGAACTCAGTCGTTAGCAGATAGGCACGCGGATGATGAAATTGTGTCGGGAATATTTTAATGAAAATAAAAGATATTGTTACGGTGAAGGGAAGGAAGAAGTTGAATTAGACTAGAGGAAGACGAAGTCTGGCAGTTGCCTGAATGCCATGTACCTCAATTGTAAATATACATTATTTTACACTTGTGGGCCTGCTTCCTTTCTGCAACATTTTGGGGGAAGGTGCGAGGTACAATCATGGAACTTCGCAGCGGACGTCATCTATCTGCCGCCACAATGGCAAATCAACCGACACAAGCGACAAAGCCTCAGCAGCCCGTGCCAACAGTCATCCTCACTCATCCGCGGGACCCAGGAACATTTTGTGGCACGGACAACACTGACGTGGAGGACTGGCTTACGATGTACGAGCGAGTGTGCGACAACAACAGGTGGGATCCAACACTGATGCTAGCAAACGTGATATTTTATCTAAGAGGAACTGCGAAGCAATGGTACGACACACACGAAGCTGACCTAACGAGCTGGGATGTCTGCAAAGAAAAAATGCGAGACCTGTTTGGCAGACCTGTCCAGACCGAGCTGGCAGCAAAAAAAGAACATGCGTGCCGCGCTCAGACGTCCACAGAATCCTATGTCATGTACATACAGGATGTGCTGGCCCTCTGTCGTAAGGCTGATAACAACATGACTGGACTAGATTGGTCACATACTAAGAGGTATTGCAGATGATGCCTTCAATCTCCTGATGTGTAAGGATTGTGCCACTGTGGATTCAATTATAAAGGAGTGACGGCGCTTCGAACAAGCGAAGGGCCGCCGCATCGCTCAAACTTTCGACCGATTGCCCAATACCACTCCGACATTTTCTTGCAAAGACCTGCCGCAGTTCGTTCAGCCCACAGGACCGAAAGGTATCACGCGTATCATTCGCCGTGAGCTTGACGCCATGGCTCCGGCTCCAGTTCGTCCCGACTGTCTGGAAAGCGTGCCCACTATCTCCCTTATACAAGCGGTCGTTCGGGAGGAAATGCAAGTTTGGGCATTCCATCTCTCTGCTTGGTCCGCCATACAAACACCTACCAGGTTTCTCCGGCCGCTCGCTCCCCAGACGCAAAGCTTTCCGCCACTCCGTCGCAAACCAGCTGACTGGTGCACAGCGGATGATAAACCCATCTGTTTTAATTGTTCCAGTATTGGACACATCGCCTGTCATTGCCGCAACCACTGATCTTCGCCTCCTCGGTGGTGTCTCTGAGTCACTACCGCCAAGTACCAGACAATCGTACTTTCTCGCCCTATATGCCGACAAGGAACGTCAACGCCGACAGTGCTTCACCAAGATCCAGCCGCTCCCCGTGTCCGCAAGGTCGTAAATCCCGTTCGCCTCTCGTTCACCGCTCTTCGTCCCCTTCTGCAACCGGTCGCTTTGCTTCGGGAAACTAGGCGGTACAGCTCCCGGAGTTGAAGCTGCAACTCCGACCTGGCCCACAAATCCTCTGTTGACCCTGCCTACACGTGCAAACCTTCTGGACATTGAAGTTGATGGCGTTCCTGTTAGATCTCGCATTGATACAGGAGTGCAGCTTTCAGTTATGAGCGCTGCTGTCCGCCGAAGGCTCAAAAAGATTCTGACACCCGCCATACCGGGCACTTTGCGAGTCACCGATGAGAGTGCTTCACCTGTCTTTGGAATGTGCACAGCACGTGTGACCATTGGGGGCCATTATACCGTTGTTCTATTTATTGTCCTTGAACACTGTCCACACGACCTAATTCACTGTCCACACGACCCGATTCTCGGCCTGGACTTCCTTTCGAAACACTCTGCCCAAATTGACTGCTCCGCAGGTGTTGTACAGTTGGATCTGCCGCTTCCTGCAGTTGCAACAACTTGTGCTTCACACTGCTTATGTTCTGTTGAGTTTGCAAGGCTGTCTCCACAAGCGGCTACAAACGTCCTACTGAAGCCCTGTCCGAGTACGTCGTGTCGCTGCTTACTGATGTGGTTTTGTAGCACAATATTGCCCTGCTGAGCGCCTTAATCCGGATTCGCGAAAACTGCACTCGCGTGCCCATCCTCAATTTTGGATTTTCGTCGCATGTGCTGCTACACGGTATCGCCATAGCGCATATCACTCCTTTGGAAGAATTTGAGGTTTCTTCTTTGACCTCTGAATCCTTCCTCAGTACCAACGGGCCTTTGGCACCCACTCCTCTGTACTCGACACCTGCGGACGATGTTTCTAAGATGATCACCCCTGACCTTCCTTCCGAGCAAACAACAGCTCTTCGTCACCTCCTGTCATCTTATCGGGACATCTTTGATTTGGACGACCGTCCACTTGGCCAGACATCTGTTGTCACGCATCGCATCAACACCGGTGATGCCAGTCCCATTCATAGGCGGCCATATTGTATCTCCGCAGCAGAAAGGGCCATCATACAGAAAGAGGTAGACAGGATGATGGAGAAGAACATCATTGAACCTTTCAGTAGTCCGTGGGCGTCACCAGTTGTCTTAGTAAAGAAAAAAGACAACTCGTGGCGCTTTTGCGTTGACTACCGTCACCTCAACAAGATAACAAAGAAGGATGTTTATCCCCTGCCTCGCATTGATGACGCTCTTGACTGCCTTCACGGATCCCAATACTTTTCATCAATTGACCTCCGCTCTGGCTATTGGCAGATTAGCGTCGATGAGATGGACCGCGAGAAAACCGACTTCGTCATACCAGATGGTCTGGACCAATTTAAGGTCATGCTCTTTGGATTATGCAATGTGCCAGCTACATTCGAGCGCATGATGGATTCTCTCTTGCGCGGCTTGAAGTGGTGTACATGCCTCTGTTACCTCGACGATGTGATTGTGTTTTCGCCAAACTTTGAGAGCCATCTGTGGCACCTCACAGCCATACTCTCCGTGTTTCGCAGGGCTTGCCTTCAGCTAAACTCCTCCAAGTGCCATTTCGGTCGCCGTGAAATTAACATGCTCGGCCATCTCACAAACACTTCCGGAATCCAACCTGATCCACAGAAAGTTCATGCCATGCAAAATTTTCCTGTACCGTGTTCAACAAACGATGTCCGTAGTTTTCTGGGCTTATGCTCTTATTTCCGGCGATTTGTGAAAAATTTTGCAGACATCGCTCACCCTCTCACTGAGCTTCTTCAGAAAGATGTCTCTTTCTCTTGAGGACCACTGCAGGAGAAAGCCTTCTCTACCCTGATTGACTGGCTTACAACTACCCCAATTCTGTCACACTTTGACCCTTCTGCGCCCACTGAAGTACAAACTTATGCAAGTGGTCATGGCATCAGTTCTGTCCTCACTTAGCGTCAACAGGGCCAAGACCAAGCCATCGCTTATGCCAGCTGCCTTCTTCCCATGCCCGACTGAAATTACTCCATTACTGAGAGGCAATGTCTCGCGCTCGTATGGGCGGTGGCAAAATTTTGGCTGTACCTTTTCGGTCGGAACTTCTGCGTTGTAACCGATCATCACGCCCTCTGCTGGCTCTCCTCTTTGAAGGACGCAACTGGACGACTTGCACATTGGGCATTGTGTCTACAAGAATATACATTTTCTATTGTGTATAAGTCAGGGCGCCTGCATAAAGACGCTGCCTGCCTGTCCCGCAATCCCGTGGATCAACCGGACGATACCGATGCAGACTCGGACATCAGTGTTCTATCCCTCTCCGGCTTCCTCCATATTGGCGACAAGCAGCGTAAAGATCCTGTTCTTTGAACACTTATTGAACACTTAAGCTCCTCGCAGAATGACCCGTCCCTCCGGATGTTCACCTTGCGCGATGGAACTTTTTACCGTCGTAGCGTTCATCCTGACGGCCTGGAGCTCCTCCTAGTTGTTCCCAAGCACCTTCAACTCGCTGCTCCAGCAACTTTACGACGCTCCTACTGCTGGACATCTGGGCATCACTCATACATACGACCGCCTGTGGCGCCGCTTCTTCTGGCCCGGCATTTATCGCTCTGTGCGCCGTTATGTTGCTTCTTGCGACCTGTGTCAGCACTGGAAGATGCCTGCTATGCCTCCCGCTGGTTTGCTGCAACTAATTGATATCCCTACAGAGCCCTTCTTCCGTGTGGGCCTACACCTCCTTGGCCCCTTTCCAATTTCCATCAAAGGGAACAAATGGATTGCCGTAGCAACCGATTGTGCCACGAGATATGCCATCGCACGAGCGCTACCAACCAGCTGCGCCACAGATGTCGCCCACTTCTTACTATACGACATTATCCTGCACCACGGCGGCCCTCGCCCATTGCTGACAGATCGCGGCCGCTACTTTCTATCGAAGGTCGTCAATGATCTGCTCCTCTCCTATTCTGCAGAACACCAGATTGCTACCACGTACCACCCTCAAACAAACGGCCTCACTGAGTGACTCAACCGCACGCTAACTGAAATGCTGGCCATGTACGTTTCCAACGATCACCGTGACTGGGACGTCGCTTTACCATACATCACCTTTGCATACAACTCGTCCCGTCTTGACAATGCCGGATTTTCACCATTTTACCTGTTGTATCGCTGCGACCCCACCTTGCCCTTTGACACGTTGCTACTTTCCGCAGTACAATCACCCAGCACTGGTTACGCTCACGATGCTATTGACTTAGCCGCCTAGGCCCGAGAAGTCGCCCGTTATCGCCTCACAGTCTTGCAAGCTTCTCAAAAGCGACGTTACGACCTTCGGCACCGAGACTCCCGTTTTTCACCTGGTTCCCTTGCCCTTCTCTGGACGCCTTCACGTCACGTTGGCTTGTTGGAAGAACTACTTTCCTGTTATTCTGGTCTGTACCAGTTCTTACGCCAACTGTCCGACGTGACATACGAGATCACCCCAGTCGCTCAGCCTTCAGTGCCTCCCAACGTCATCAGCGATGTTGTTCACGTCGCCAGGCTCAAGCCCTTCCCCCCCCATTAAGTGAGGCTCTATAACTTGCACTGGGATGGATCTACTCTGCCGGGAGGGTGATGTTACGGTGAAGGGAAGGAAGAAGTTGAATTAGACTAGAGGAAGACGAAGTCTACCAGTTGCCTGAACGTCATATACCTCAGTTGTAAATATACATTATTTTACACTCATGGGCCTGCTTCCTTTCTGCAACATATAATATTATAGGGGCACGAATGAAGCCCTGTGCAACTCCTGAAATTACCTTGCTGGTTGTCGAGTGGTGGTTTCTGATAGCCGTAGACTGAAGGCGATTCGTTAGGAAGCAATTCAGGAACATATGTATAGGTCAAGGGAAAGGCATAAAAGTTTAGCCATTAGGTGCTGATTCTAAATGTGGTCAAATGCGTTTGCAAAGTTCATATAGATGATATTGGTTTGAAAAGAGGAATCCAGGTCTAAGTTAAGCTCAGTAGTAAATTCATACAATTGTGTCTCACATGAAATGGAACTCTGGAAGCCATGTTCTTTATGAAAAAAAGCTGTTGTCAAGAAGATACTCAGCTACCTGTAAGTAAAGTATGTGCTCTGGTTGTTCACAGGTTACACTTTTTAGGGATATTGGGTGGTAGTTTGGTCTATCTGACCGATTACCTGATTTGTGCACTGAGATAACATTACCTATGTACAGTGATTTGGAATTAAGAATTTTCTATGGACTGTTAGATATGGCGCTGTTTCCTGAGGCTACTTCGAGTTCCCCAAACCACTTCGAATCGCAGCACAGCTAATTGAGGAATGCAGAAGCAGGGGTGCCACATTCCTGAGGCAGGACACTTGCAAACAAGTTCGTACGCCGTCGGGATTAGAAGGGGCCCTCGGACAATAGAGCCCAATCGTCACCCCTCTTCGCCTTTGAAGAATGCATTTGCCACCACTGTGGAGCCGTACCACCGGGAGCAGGTGGGCCCTTGTACAATGGACCATGAGCCCCCCCCCCCCCTCTCCACCTTAGAAGAAGTGCATTGCAAGTCTGCGAGGCAAGACCGCAGAGAGCCGCCGGGTGTGACAACGCGATACGGGCGCCAACCATTGGCTGAAAATGGCGTCATCTGAGCGGACTCTCCCATTGGTCAAACATGACGCGACTTCCAGTGCTCGAAGGGTTTATAAGAAGCATTCCAGAGAGACCAGAGCATTCCCTGATTCCCTGATTCACCTCTCTCGAACTTCTTGCCGCGGGCCGCAGCGTCCGAGTTGCTGCCAGCCCGTAATGACTGTACGACTGTTACTTGACTCTCACCTCTCTGTATATAATGTAAAATAAACCCTCCCAAGTTTTGTTTTCATCCCGAAGTCCGGCCTCCAACCCCTACAGGACTGATTAAAAATGAACTGCGAGAATTGACTGGATACTTGTTTGTGTATTTTAGAATCTTAGTAGGTATGTTATCTGGACCGGGTGCACGTGATGTCTTGAGGTTTTCTATTAGCTTGACAAGTCCTTTGCTTGTAATTATAATGAATGCTACAGTAAAAGCTTGTTAATTCACAACTCATTAATTAAACATTTTGGATAATTCGAAGTAGTCGCCGCGGTCTGTCCAACAATGTATTGAAAGCAATATGTAACGCATCCCGCTAACTCACACTGAAATCCACACCGTCACCAATAATTCGAACTCCACGTCATCGTGAATGGGGAGAATGCTGGTGTGCAGCAGCACGTTGGCGACGCCGGGCAGCTTTGCTCTTTCTATCTGCGGCCGTCTGTTGCAGGCTGGCTCTCTCCCTGTCTCAAGACCTTCAAGGTAAAAACGCGAACGCGGCACTGCATTTATTTATTTATATATTTTTTGATTGCGATAGCAATTATGTGGACACTCCAAGCGCATTTCTGCCGTCGGCGTCACCGTTGCTGCGCGTCCTACGCTGTAGCTGCGAGTAAAAGCATGTGAGGAGAGCCGAGGGAGCCGACGATGGCAACTCAATCTCACCTGGGCGAAAGGGACGAATGCGAAGAGGAAGCGCACTGTCTTCTCTCGCACGTGACGCACCCAACGTTGCGAGGCGCCAGGGAGAGGGAGGGCTGGGGGGGTGTTCTCTAATGGCTGCTCATGTGGCGGCTGCGCGCAGTTGCACATAGTCGCGCAGCCGTATCTTGAGAGTAAACTGCATTAAGGCACAGTACCAGCCACCATGGGGCAGAATCCAGTTGCGTCGGCGGCTTGTAGCTTTATGCGTGCTGTGTGTTCTGGCCGCTTACTTTGTGTTGAAGCAATAGAAAGCACGAATGTCACTTCGCTCGCTGCTGTTGCCGCGTTTTCTCACGCCGGCGTTCTGACAGTGAGTGTCCGTAGTAATCAGGTGTCATGTGTTCATGCTTGCTGTGCGCGCTGACGCCATGCTTAGTATTTTAGTTGGCAAGCAAATATTTACAAGTTGATATGGCCGATAAAAGTTCCATCGTTGCTTCGTACCGCTGTCTGCTAATTTGCTATCGCAATCGATGCTTCGCCTTTCGGGCAAAACTACGTCTTTATTTCTTTCCTTTCTTTTTTAATGTCACATCTTGCAGGCTACGCTCTTTATTTACGAGGTGTTCCGCCGAGAAGCGGCACCAAGTAATGACCATAGCACGGCAACCGTGACGTTTATTGGCACTTGCAGTACCAAAAAGCATAGCCTTTGAGATTTGCGGCTGTTACTCAAAGGAAAGCATTGCTTGGATATGTGTTTGGATGTCGCCTATGCGTATAGTGGAACTCGACAGCATGCAGCTGGTGCATCTACGAAAGTACAATGGAGACCAACGTCATAGCAGGTTGTGATGCGTTTCGAGAGTGCATTTTAGAGCATTCTAGTTCCTGTAGCGAGCGCGGCGGACATTGCATGCGGCCAATCTTGGGAGAACTTCAGGATGGTTTCAGAATAGGTAGGCGTTTAGATGATAACTTATTTGTTCTTACTCAGTGTATCGAAATATCAAATGTAGAAAGCAGACCGTTATATGTGGCCTTTTTAGACATTACAGGAGCCTATGGCAATGTCGAATGCAACATTTTGTTGGATATTCTGGAAGGGGAAGGCTTAGTGACGATTGTCTAGATTTTGAGAGAGATTTACCTAGAAAATACCTTTTGCGTTGAATGGGAATGGATGAGGAGCGAGGAGAAAGTTCATATCAACAAGGGACTGAGGCAGGGGTGCCCTTTATCCCCACTGCTGTTTATGATGTACATGGTGAGGATGGAGAAAGCGCTAGAAGGAAGTAATATCGGTTTTAATCTCTCATACAAAAAGGTGGGTACAGTAGTAGAGCAACAGCTTCCAGGTTTATGTTATGCGGACAAAATTGTGTTGCTAGCTAACAAGCAAAGTGATTTGCAACGTCTGGCTAATAACTGTAGACAGGAAGGCAACAATTTAGGTTTGAAATTTAGCATTAGAAAATCAGGTGTTATGGTATTCGATGAAAACAGGGAACACACAGTGGCGATACAGGGCTAGGAAATACCTCGGGTAACAGAATATAAATACCTTGGTATATGGATAAATGAAAGCAATAGATACATGGAAACACAGGAAAAAACAATAACAGTGAAGGGGAAGAGAAATGCAGCCACAACGAAGCACAGAGCGCTATGGGGATACAATAGGTACGAGGTCCTCCGAGGTATGTGGAAAGGGGTAATGGTTCCAGGACTTACTTTTGGAAATGCGGTTGTTTGCTTTAAATCAGGGGCACAATCAGTGCTCGACGGGAACCAAAGGTCAGTGGGTCGCCTCGCATTGGGCGCTCACGGGAAGACTACAAATAAAGCTGTGCAGGGTGATATGGGCTGGACTAGTTTTGAAGTGAGGGAAGCTCGCAGTAAAATTGAGTATGAAGAACGACTGAGGACTATGGAAGAAAGTAAATGGGCTGGCAAAGTGTTGAGGTATCTGTACAGGAAAAACATTGATTCACAGTGGAGGAAAAGGACTAAGAAGCTTACCATTAAGTATGCGGCCTGTAGGGTGGGCAAGACAGCAACAAAGAATGTCAAGCGGAAAGTCGGAGAGGCCGAAACAATCTCATGGTTGGTGGCACTGGAAAATAAACCTGCCATGAGTAACTACTTAGGAGGAAAAAACAAAATCATGAAAGAAACAATTTATGATATTTCAAACGGAGGTTCATTACTTTTCAAAGCGAGATCGGGATGCCTTAGAACACGTACCTATAAAGCGAGATATGAGAAGGAAGAAGAAGCATGTGCTTGCTGCGCTAAAGCTGAGGAAACTGTGGAGCATGTTTTATTAGAATGTGAAGACATCTGCCCAGCGGTCGATTTAGGCACCACTGGCCTCCTTGAAGCCTTTGGGTTCAGCGAGAGCAGGGGAAAAGTAAACATGTCCGCAATAGAGATTTGCAAGAGGCGACTAGAAGAGTAGGAGACGACAAACAACGGAGGCGTAAAAGAACGAAGTCTCCAATAGAGGCGAGAAAGGGCGTCTATGTCGGAGTGCTTGCGACCAGACCTGTACACTACTTGGATATCATACTCTTGCAGCCTCGGGACACAGCGACCGAGGCAACCTGAGGGGTCTTTCAAGGTCAACAACCAGCAAAGAGTGTGGTGGTCCGTGACGACGTAAAAGGGTTGTCCATAAAGGTAGGGTCGAAACTTCCCAAGAGCCCAGACTATAGCCAGGGACTCTTTCTCAGTGGTTGAATAGTTGGTCTCGGCCTTGGTAAGCGTTAGGCTTGCATAGGCAACAACATGCTTGATTTAGCCAGGCTTGCGTTGCGCAAGCACTGCACCAAGGCCCACACCGCTTGTGTCCGTGTGTACCTCCGTAGGTGGCCAGGGATCATAGTGCCGGAGTTTCGGAGGAGATGTGAGCAGCTGGCGTAGTGTCTGGAATGCGTCATCACATTCAGGAGACCAGTTAGACATGTTGGTGCCAATGATGAGAAGGCGTGTCAAAGGAGCAATAATGGCCGTGAAATTGTGCACAAAGCAATGAAAATAAGAGCAAAGGCCGATTAAGCTCCCGAGGTTCTTCAGTGACGTCGGTTTAGGAAATTCGGTGACAGCTCGAAGTTTCGCAGAATCAGGGAGGACGCCATCTTTTGATACAACATGACCCAAGATTGTCAAGGTGCGTGCTGCAAAGCAAAACTTTTTGATATTCAACTGGAGACCAGGGTTTTTAAGACATTTCAAAACTTGGTGGAGATGAAACAGGTGCCTCGAGAAATCTGAAGAAAACACGACAATGTCATCAAGGTAGCACAGACAGATGTTCCATTTGAGACCACAAAGTGTGTTATCCATCATGTGGTCGAAAGTTGTGGGCGCATTGCAGAGTCCAAATGGCATGATGGTAAATTCATATAGCCCATCAGGGGTGACAAATGCGGTCTTAGGATGATCGCATGTGACCATGGGAACTTGCCAGTAACCATATCGCAGGTCCAGTGACGAGAAGTGCTCGGCACCTTTTAAACAATCTAGTGCATTATCAATTCGGGGCAAGGGGTCGACGTTCTTTAGTGTTACTTTGTTGAGACGATGGTAATCGACACAAAATCGAACAGAACCATCCTTTTTACACACTAGCACCTCTGGAGAAGACCATGGACTATGGTATGGTTGAATGACGCCATGCTCGAGCATGTCATTCATTTGGTCGTTGATTAGACGACGCTCTGCTGCTGAGACATAAGGGCATTGTCTGAGGGCAGGCTGGGACACAGTGTTGATGTGGTGGGAAACACTGTCCGTATGACCGAAGGCGTGTTTCGTGCAGTCAAAGGAAGAGCAGAAACTATCTAGGAGAGACAGAAGTTGTTCGCAGTGTTCGAGGGAAAGGTTGATGTCAATGCATGAATCAAAGATCTCGGTAGCCAATTGAGAGCTCTTCAGAAATGGGGACGTGGCGTTGAGCGAAAGTCCAGAAGAGGAGCCTGGCATGTCCAAACACGCAGATGTGTCAGTGGGTTTGACACAGCCTAGGGACTCGTCACGAAGGAGAGTGAGCTGGTAGGCAAACAGGTTGTGCTCTAGCATAACTGTTGTACCAGCGGCTATGTCAAGAACGGCGAATGGAATTGTAGAAGTTTGCAGTGAAGAAAAGTAGATGAGGGTGTGAACAGCACCTGGGCATCGAGCGCTGATGGACAAAACAAAGGGACCACTGTTGAAGTGCTTGGCAGCAGATCAGTATTGGCGGCAACAATAATCTTTAAGGGGGCAGGAGAGGTGGTCGGCAAAGTGTTAAGTACAGACAGAGCAACTTTGACGCAGGTGCAGTCAACGACGGCGCTGGCGCGAGAGAAAGTCCCATCCCAGGATTACATCATGAAAGCAGGAAAGTAGCACAAGGAATTCAATAGTGTAAAGTATGTCCTGAATAACGATCCTAGCACTGCATGCAGCTGAAGGTTCGATGTGCTCCGTGGTGGCAGTATGAAGTAGAAGGCCAGAAAGGGATGTGGTGAACTTCCTGATCTTACGGCAAAGCGCCTCATGTGTGACGGAAAAGGCAGCGCCCATGTCGACAAGTGCGAATGTAGCGACTCCTTCAACTTTTGTTTCTACTATAATGTTTTGTGGCAATAGCAGAGGTCTTGGGCATTTCGACAAGTGTGCAGCTGTTGCCTCCGAAGCTGCAGCACGTAGTTTCCTTCCTTGGAAGGTGGGCGACGATGCATCGGCGATATCAAACGGCAATGCGTTGATGGTGAACAACGGCTGCTGAAGTTCTGACGACTGGTCCAGAAGTTCGGTGATGTGTTCGAATCAGCATCTTAGTGGGCTGCAAGTGCACGTCGATCAACGACAGCGTCTGGATGCGGCAGGCGGCGGAAACAAAAGCACGCCACATGTCCTGCGAGACTGCAGAAGAAGCATATTGGCTAATTGTCCCGTGTGCACTTGGATCTTGTGGCTGGAATTACTGAGGGGGCATTTGAGGCACAGGGAGAAGTGCTGGGAGCGGTGGCATCGTCAGATAGGGCAGTGTCATTCATCTAGGATGCGATACAACTTCAGCGTACGTCAGTGGTGCAGCAATCAGAGCGTGCTGGTGGGCTGGCGGAAAAACTTCTGCAATCTGCTCGTGGATGGCCTGCTGCATGGCCAAGGACAAAGGTTGGACAGGCTCTTGGGTGAGAGGGAGCAGCAAGAGCTAGCAGGCTACCTCTTCACGAACGAAGGCTTTGATTTGAGGCAGCAGACACCTGTTACCAGCCTGTCTGGGAGCTGTTGCCAAAGTGGAAAGGGAGGCTGTGTGAGGAACAGTTTGATTTGATTTGATTTATTGATTTCCATTTACACACACACATGTACAGAGGAGTGGTAAATGGAGGTGGATGAGGGAAAAAAGCCGCACAGACGCGGCTTGAGGTAACCTCACCCCCTTAGGTACAATATGGCTGCATGGGGTTACACATCAAGCGCCATATAAATTACATTTATCTAGTGGCCATAAGACATTGCAATTATATAATATATGAAAGAACAGTGAATTGTTTCCACAATAACAATGCAAAACACACTGCGGCATTGAAATAAATAAATGATATACACTTGGTAACAGACAAAAAAGAGGAACATAACACACATTATTAATCATTAACAAACGTGCTCTGAAGTGAAAGCAATAGAGTTTTAAATTCTGACAGTGATAAATCCTGTAAATTGAAGCCTGCTCTGTCGTATAAATTCAGTAATCTTGGAAGGTTGTTACACAACATTTGACAACCGTAGTTAGTTCTAGAGCGCGGAACCTTCCAGACTTCAGGTGTACGAGTTGAATAAGGGTATGAATTGACGGATAGATTTGCAAGTTCTACAAGTAAAGTATTGTTACGTTTGGTATTAAAGTAATACTCGCGTAATAGTCTGCAGTTATAGATTTTATGGGCTGTCGCAATATTGTATTTCCTGAACAGGTTTTCAGTATGGGCGGCAAATGGTACATTAGCGATGACGCGTATTATTTTCTTCTGCATACGAAATAATTTACTCAAGTTACATTCAGTTGTGGTGCCCCATACAAGATGCCCATAATGTATGTGAGACACGAATAAGGCATTATAAATTAATAATTTTACAGAGACGGGTAAAGTATATCTGTAGCGATTTAAAACACCTCTTATGCGGCTAAGTTTTTGGAGTACAAAGCTTACATGGTCGTCCCATTGCATGGTCATCATCATCATCATTTATTATTCCCTTAAGGGTCCCTTCGGGGACATTACATAAGGGGGGGGGAAACATCGATGTGAAAGTGCCATACATCAGCTCAAAAGAAAAAAATGCAAACAAAGGCAACAGAAAAATAAATAATAAACTGTAGAAAACATCAGGTTAAACAGAACAATGAAAATATCTCAAACTGAGTAGCAACAAATAAATTTAAAAAAGTGTACACGTAAATGTGGAACATGCTAAACATAAGTGGCAAGAAATAAGAAAAGGAAAAATAGGCGATGACACAAGCAAGACGGATTGCTGGGAGAGAAAACGCGAGGAAAAGTGGCTATTTTGGGTTGAAATGGTCTGAGAGTAACTGTCTAAATTTGGAGGGATTTGACTCTAAAACCACGGCTTCGGGAAGATTGTTCCATTCTTTTATGGCGATGGGGAGGAAGGATTTGTTGAAGGCGTTTGAAGAACCATGCAAATGCTGTATACTAAGGGAGTTAAACAAACGGTGAGATGAGCGTATCGGAGCATGTAATAAGTTCTCGCGCAGTGCAGGAAAGTTAAAGTATAGTTTATGAAAAAGACAGAGCATTGCCAGTTTTCGGCGGAGTGCTAGGGGTTCGAGTCCGAGAGTCAATTTTATGTCGGTAACGCTGTGCCAAGGTGAGTACTGGGAAGTTATGAAGCGGGCTGCCCGGTTCTGAATGGCTTCGAGCGACTGAATCAAGTAAACCTGGTGAGGGTTCCATATGGCTGAGGCATACTCCATTTTAGAGCGGACGTATGTTTCGTATGCTAATTGCCTGATGGATGGAGGGGACATAGCCAGAGATCTTCGGATGAAACCAAGTGTTCTGGAAGTGTTAGCGCAGAGTTTCGTGATATGGTCCACCCAAGTTAGCTTGTTAGTTATTTCGACTCCTAGGTACCTGTATGAGTTTGTTACTGATAGCGCCGTGGAGTTCAGGGAGTACGGGAAAAGGGTAGTGGAAAGTTTACGTGAAATGTGCATGCATTTACATTTTGAAATATTAAGCTGCATTAGCCAATCAGAACACCATTTCTGGATTTTGTTTAGGTCGTCTTGTAATGATTCCTGGTCGGTATTATCGGATATGCGGCGATAAATGACGCAATCGTCCACAAAAAGACGGACGGATGACGAAATCCCAGATGGCAGGTCATTGATGAAAATTAGGAAGAGAAGCAGAGCAAGGACGGAACCCTGGGGAACGCTAGAGATAACGTTAGTAGTTTTAGACGCATGGCTGGCGATGACTGTGAACTGTGAGCGGTTAGTTAAAAAGCAGCGAATCCAGGATAAGATAAGAGGGTCGAGTGATAAGCATGCAAGTTTACACAATAGACGTTGGTGAGGAACGCGGTCAAATGCTTTTGAAAAATCTAAGTAGATGACGTCTGTTTGGAATGAAGAATCTAAATTAAGGTGAAGATCGGTTGTAAATTCGAAAAGTTGGGTTTCGCACGAGAAGCCTGCTCTGAAACCATGCTGCTTGGGGAAGAAGAAAGAATTGTGATCGAGGTGATTAGCAATATGGGAGTAGAGTATATGTTCGAAGAGCTTACATGAGATGCATGTTAGTGAAATGGGACGATAATTAGAGGGGTCAGCACGGTCGCCGCTCTTAAAAATTGGCACAACCTTGCTTGATTTCCAGTCATCCGGAATTTGACTGGTATTGAGGGACTGGGTGAAGATGAGCTGCAGGATTTGGCTTGTGAAATGTTTCGTGCCTTTAAGTATTTTAGCAGAAATGTTATCAGGTCCGGGTGAAGTGGACGGCTTCAGGTTATCAATGAGCTTTGAAATTCCCTCAGATGTGATGGTTACGGGTGGCATTGGAATAAAATTTAGGCTTGATAAAATAATGCTCTTATCCGCTGGCTCGTGGGTGAAAACTGAGGTGAAGTAGGAATTCATCGCGTCTGATCGCTCGCAAAGCGGAACGTCTGTGCCGTCTTGTCTTTTTAAAGATATGTTATAGGAGCTGTTTTTGTTGGGCTGTAGCAAATTCCAAAATTTCTTGGGGTTAGCACGCAATATTTCTAGAAGATCGTGACTGTAGAATTTTCTTTTGGATGACCGCAATAATCTAGTGTATTCGCGAAGGATGCCGAAGTATTTTTCCCATGTTACAGGGGATCCGGAGTTATTGGCATTACGGAAGAGGCGCTTCTTTTTTCGCGATAGCTTACGCAGCGAGTTAGAATACCGTGGCTTTGTGGAATCCCCGCGAATGCAGATGAGTGGGACGTAGCTAGGCGTCTATGAGTGATAAGATTTTGTGCTTAAAAAGACACCAATTTTCGTTCACGGATCTGGTAGCCATGGACGCTTGAAAGGTGGTGTAAAAGTGTTCCAGGTCGGAGTTAATGCTCGCGATGTCAGCCTTACTGTAATCACGGATGTATTTGATGGACGGTTGACGGGGGGAGACTTCAATCGTTAGGTTAAAGAACAAGAGATTGTGGTCACTCAGCCCACTGCAACATGAAAAGGATTGGATTAGCTCAGGACTGGATACAAGAATGAGGTCAAGAATATTTGAGCCTCGTGTTGGCTTGTTTACTGCTTGGGAAAGGTTTGAACTCAGGACCATTTCAAGGAAATCTTTAGATTGGCGAGATGACGCAGTAAGAGCCTCCCAGTCGATGTCCGGGTAGTTAAAATCACCGCAAAGTATTAGATTGGCATGAGGAAAACGGGATTGCAAGTCTTGAACTACAGAGTGAAGGTCCGTGATAAAGGAATGATCCGTGTCAGGTGCTCGATAACATACAATTAGTATATTGGTACAAGAGGGAAGGCAAATTTTCAGACACATTATTTCGCTGTGGCTGCTTATCTCGAGTAAAGTGGATGAATAAGTTGAATTCACGAGAGCAAGAATGCCGCCTCCCCGGCGATCTACTCGATCTCGCCTGTAGATATGAAAGGACTGTTTGCTGTGGAGCAATTCTGAATCGTTAATATCAGGTGTTAGCCAAGATTCAGTAAATAAAGCGATGTCAGTTCTATGGTCTTCGAGGACGGCCTCAACTGTTTCTTTTTTTGGCAGGTAGCTTCTTATATTTGTCAGTAGGACAGAAATTTTGTTAGTTTTAGCTGTGCGCAGGCATTCTGACAGCTGGACCTGCGGCAGGGAAGTGTCGCACGGCACCCGCGTTAACCGCTATAGACGACCGCACGCCAAGTTTCATCCTAGAGTTACTGTATATGCTACCGCAGGTAGTTACTGTATATGCTACCGCAGGTAGCAGAGTTGCGCGTCTGTTTTATCCCGCCGCTAGCGCCCCTATTGGCAGAGCGTCATCACGTGGTAGTCAAGCAACCGTGCATTGCAGAGAAGCAGATGCCCGGGCCAATTTTTGTATTTCCCGACGCCGCCGCTGCAGCGAACTGGATTGACACAAGTCAAATTCAAAGCGAATCCGGCCGATCTTGGCGTTCGCTGTTCGCGTGCGCGCTAGCTGCGGAGCAACAACACAACGTGCGCAGCGCATCTCACAGTTGGTTCATCGCAGTGTCCGCGCAGTCCCATCGGAATGATATAATGACCGGATGCTCTGCTTCCGTCTGCACGAATCGCTCTGAAAGCGGAAAAGCTTTTTATTCGATCCCATTCAAACCCATGCACCACACTGCTTTCACAGAACTGTCATAAAAAAGTCAGCTCACATTTTCAGGATAATGCACAGCTTTGGTTGCTGTTTCTGAACATAAAAGAGGTTACACAACTAAGTAAAGATATTTCATCTACTACTGCTTATGTGAAGCAGGATGCAAGAGGAATTAATGTCGTTATTTACCATACGGTAAGGGCCTTTACTGTGTTTTGCAATATTACCCATATTGTAGCTATGTCAATCCTGTGAGAGAAAAACTTTCACTACACTCCCACAGAACGTTACTTTTCGAATCCTTGCAGTGAAAAGGCACATAATGAAATGGCACTTTAAGGTGTGGCTGATATCCAGTGCCTGCTAGTAGGTGGGTACGTTTCTACAGCAAATTTAATGGGGTACCAGAGTCGAAATACTAATGGTTGGTCATTGATTCACCAGTAATATTTAAGACTACCTACACGTTGAGAGCTTTGGCACATAAGCATTTATGCCAATTGCAAAACCCAGTATCCAGTGCAGCGCCGGATTATGGGCCCAGTGCCGCGAGCTGAATGCTGGGCAGGTGCGGCGTACTGGGAGGCACTGGGTACTGGTGCGAAAAACAGCTTTAGCACGTTAAATACGCGGTGCCTGGACACCGTATATATATTTTTGAGAACAGAAAGAAACACAGCATTTTGGCGCAATAAAAAAACGAAAAAAGAAAGCAAGCTCCGACGAGGATTCGAACGCGGGACCTGCAAATCCCAAGCCCGATACTTTACCACTACGCCACGCCAGAAGCAGAACGTCGGCGCATGATTTTCTACGTCAAGGACTAAGAAGCAGTTTTAGTTTCACAGAGATAAGTCTCGCTCAGCCATGGTAGATGCGCTATCGCCCAGCAACTAAAGCTCACGCCTGTACCACAAGGAAAATTTTGCTGTTCATATTCAGTAGCTTGCTCGGAAGTGCCACAACACCGATTTTCACTTGCGATTGGCATTTTAAAGTCCTAAATGAACCGCCGACCCGGGACGCTGTATGGGCTGTTACTACCGATTTGGATAGCCGTTTGTTGTTCTTCACGCGAAGGATCGGCAACGTTTTCTTAGTTCAGTGATGCCTTTCAGTCGACACGTCTGTCTATTCATATATCTTCGTCAGAGAAGCGCAGGCTAGGACTGTGATCCTTCGGCGACAGCACATATGTGTTCATGACGCGTCACATCGGCGCTCATCGCTACTTGTGCTGTTTGTGCGCTCATGCTACTTGTGTTTATTTAAGGACACTGATGCGAAAGCTGAAATATGGTGATTTATCCTTGTTAGACTTCTTGATTCCTGAGCCTAAACGCGCCGAGAGCGTGCAGACGGACTCGGCGGATACGCTTGGCATAAGCTTCGGTGGGGACCGATCTCGGCGCCTTTTCTTGACGATCTTATTCAGTCAGCTGTTTCGATGCACTTTGTTTGCGATTAGGCGGAAAATCAGTCCACAAGCGATGCAAAAGCGTCCACGGTCGATCGACGATACGGTAGGCATGTCGCCTGCAAGAACAGAGTGCAGCTTCGCCGCATAGATATGGTTGCTTGCCAGGCAAGATGGCGGACCTACGCGCAACTCTGCTACCTGTGGTAGCATATACAGTAACTCTATTTCATCCTAGACGCCAGCGCTCGTTTCTCCCCTGGCGGCACGATTTCATCTCCAACGGTGGTTTCCGTCGCCGCTTCCCTTCGCGGTCGCGCCCGCGTTCAGTTCGCGCTGCGCGCGAAACGTCTCATGTTTGCGACGGCGCCTCTTCGGATGACCGGAAATTATTATTGTGTTGTTAACTGTCATGACAGCAATGTAAACATGAAAAGGTTGATGCCACCAGTGAAATTCTGCCGATTCACAAGAAAATGGTACGAAAGAAGCAGACGACAGACATGGATTACTGCGGTGCGCCGAGCGAAGTAAACATCTGGCAAACGAAGCGAGCTCGTTCATTGATCACTCCTGAGTGTATGACGGTTTCTATATGTAACCCACGTGAAATTAATAATTACTCGGTACATAATCCTTTTATTCATATAAAAACTTTAAGTTCAACGAGCGCTTGTCCTGTCTTCTTTCTCGTGTTTCGTTTGTGTGTGCGCTGCCCAAGAATGGAAACCACGTCTGTTGTATGCGCTAGCAGTCGCCGAAGTTCACGCGTGCCGAGAAATCGAATATGTGCATGATGCATTGAACATGACCGGAGTTCATTCCCGCTTCACCACTGCACCGATCGATCGGGTTACTGGACGATACACACCCGCGTCTTGGTCGCGCCGGCATTGTTGAAGCAGGAATGATTAATAATACTTTCAACTTCCGTCTCTTGAGTACTGTTAAAAAATGGCCAAGCTGTCTACATTGCTGCCTCTATTCCATATTGTAGGAGACGTACTAGTTAAAGTTGTGTGCGCATGTCGTACTTGTGCTATGCAGCGATATATCTTGTTTATTTCCGCACAGTGTCGATAGAAATCCGTTGTCGCCATCAGATACAACACGGATTTGTAGCAAACATAATGTGAGAAACTGCAAAAATGAGTTTAGCTCGTAGGTGCCGTATGTATGTGCCGCATCGTATGTGCTGACGATTTTTCCGGCGGCACATACGATGTCGTTTCCAATTACCTGCTCAGCGTCCCTTACATGGTTAAGCAGACGCTGCCCTTTCGCCGCATTGCAGCCATAAAAATAATCGTCAAGCGTACCGATCTTCTTAAAGGCAAATATAGCGTGTGCAGTTTGTTTCACACTAGGGGGAAAACTCGGAACGTATTGCGTCGCGATGCGGCAAGCAATGGAGTCGTGCGGCGGCAGCAGCTCGAGCAGGCGCGCGCGCTTGAGGGGCAGTGTCGTTATCTGCGTCGTCTGCTACGGCGGCGCGCGCTGGCCGCATTTTCGGGAAGCGTGGTACTGTCAGGGGCAGTGCACCGATTTCATCGGTACTGCGGGAACTGAGCTGATATTCTTTACTAAACGTTGTGCGTCGCCACACTCTGATCCTTCATTGGCGATAATGGAGTTCCACAAACTTCTTTTGACAACATGGTTCATTTGTTCTTTCGGAAGGCCGGAGTACTGAGCGTGTGCACGTATATTTCTTTACTGTGTGCGCTACCGTAATGAGCAGCGACAAAACGCACCAAGATGTGCGCGCAACGTGCTCAGTCTTTGTTTGACTCGAAAGGAAAACAAAGCACTCAACAATGGGAGTCGAACACGGTGAAACAAACGGACACGATTAAATGAACGTTTTAGGTTCAGACAATGAGCTGGAAGTGATTTTTCTCGACAATCATTCGCTACACCAGACAGACCCTGCCCGCCAGTGGGGAATTGGACACGTCACGCTCGGAACTTCAGTTAGTATCTCGTCATGTCCCCAGCGGCAGCGATGACAGCGCTCATCCTGGAAGGCAGTGAAGTGTAGAATGACTTGATCAGGGATGTGTTCATTCGCTGCACGTCTCAGTCGCTGACGATGGTGGATCGAAGCCTATCCTCGGGCGACTGATAGAGGGGATGTTGCGCCAGCGATACTTTCAACGAGCCCCAGACATTTTAAATGATGTTGGCGCCCGGGGATTGAGGCGGCCGCTCCAAGAGAGTGACTGCGCGCTCTTCTAGCAGTTCTTGCACAGCACGAGCAGTGTGGATCGGCGTCCTATCCCGTTAGAATATATAGTCGCCTTCGAGAAACGGGCCGTCAAGAATGTATGGAATCAGTACGCCGTCTATGACTGCCATGCAGCGATGAACTTACATTCTAGGCGTATCAGTGGGCGTCGCGCAACGCTTAGCAAAGAATATCGGCTCATTTCACGCAGTAACGATGTGATCGGCGCCCTGCACCTGACAGTAGAACGTTTCTCGACAATGCGGCCAGCGCGCGCCGCCGTAGCAGACGACGCCGTTCAAGATCCCGCCCCTCGAGCATCTGCGCGAGCTGCTGCCGCCGCCTGACTCAAGCGCTCGCCGCATCGCGATGCAATGCGCTTCGAGTTTTCCCCTAAATGTGAAACAGACTATACACCGCCCTTCGAAGGAAATGTCCACGCGCACACACCGCGCGCGGCACGAAACGTGCCCAAACACGCGCAGTGCAGGAGGAAATCAAGGCGGCGCGAACGAGAGATGGGGGAGGGGTACCACCGGCTAATAGAATTTTGCTCCGCATGCGGCGCTCTCAACGCCGGCGCAGCAGCGCCGCTCTCGGTGCCGTTCTTGTCTATGAATGAAGTTCTACAACGGCATCTGTCTCGGCGTTGTAAGTGAAAAGTTTTCTGCCGATAACCAACTTATCAAAGCGGATCTTAAATGAAGCGTTAGTTTGTTGGGCATAAGAAAAAAGCTTTTTCCGGGCTAGCCGAACTTTAGCCGAGTAATCCTCACGAACTGAAAATGGGGTTTCTTTAAGTTTCTGTCCTGCAATTAGAATTCTTGATTTATCTTAGAAGTGTGCAAGCTTAACTATTATTGGGCGGTTTTTACCTAACTGGAAACGACCTAGGCGGTGTGCACGTTCAATATCTTGGCTACCAATTGAAATACCTAGGTGTTCGGAACAGAAGGAAGTAATGTGGGCCTCAGACTGGTCCCAGCTTTTGCCGAGTTCGTCCTGAAGTCCGAGGAACAATATGTTAGTGCGTCGCAAGCGGTTTTCAGCGTCGTCGCACTTGTTTGTCAGTGCTTTAACGTCTGAAGCAAGCTGGGCCAAGTCGGTGTTTGTTACGGATGCAGCTGCTTTTTCTGGGTGCGTTTCGATAGTTTTTTCGAGTATTTCGACGCGCGCTGAAAGACGATGCACCGAGTCTTCAATGTTCGTTTGTGCGGACCGGATCAAGGCAGGCTCGGCAAGTACGGTGCTCTGAGCGGATTCGATACGAGATATGGCTTGGTAAATTGTTTCCAAAGACGGCGGAGCATCGTTTCCGTTAGGGCCTGGGTTTAGTTCGACATCACCAGATAAAACAAGGAGAAGAGAAATAAGGTGGGCGTTGAGCAAGTGGAAGCAAGCGATACACAGCATCCTTTGGCAGCACTCGATGGCGTCTTTGGGGCACGACACCGCTAGCAGAAATGGGTTGCTAGAGCGACAGTACGTGGCATAGGGAAGATAACTAACCTGCAGCAGATGAAAAAAGGGCGTCTGCATGACGAGTTGCGATGCGGTGGCGTGCCCCAAATGACTCCAGTGGTACAGCGGCTTATGTAGGTGCCGGATTCCCGCGCTTGTGCCAGGTTGCCAGATGGCAGACTGGTCCACCGCTGGAAGCAGCGGATGCAGGTCGATGTGGTCGTTGTCGATGTAGTCGTCGCCAGCTGGCAGCCAAGCAATTTCGTTGACGTCGTGTGGCCCAAAAAAGCCTGAGCTTTCGGTGTTGGAGCATGAAGTGGCGGGGCCCCATATCCAGATTGCCTGCAGCAGATGAAAAAAGGGCGTCTGCATGACGAGTTGCGATGCGGTGGCGTGCCCCGCATCGCAACTCGTCATGCAGTGAAGTGTACCCTAACACCTTTGCAGGTACTCGTGACACCTTTAACACCTTTGCAGGTACTCGTGAAGTGTACCCCTAACACCTTTGCAGAAAGAGTGAGTTCTATATTTGTGGATCTATACGCTAATGTTAGATCTGGAGGAAGAAGACTCATGCCTTTGGTATGAAAAATTACGGCCTTTGTTTTCGCCGTATTTACATTTAGACAGTTCTCAGTGGACCAATAGGATAGGCTGCGCAAGAAGTCATTTGCCATACTAATTAAATTGGTACAAGAACCGGACGAGATGAAAACACTTGTATCATCTGCGTAAATGATAAATTTCGCCTTTTCGTAGATGGAAGTAATATCGTTAGCATATTAGTTAAACAGCAACGGGCCCAAAATGCTACCCTGTGGGACGCCACAAAGTATTTCTTTGGTTACCGATGTATTGTGGCCTACAGAAACAAACTGGCGTCTGTTATTAAGATAAGATTTTAATAATTGAAGTGCAGTGCCTCTAATCCCATATTTCTCTAGTTTGTAGAATAATATATTGTGAATAATATGATCAAACGCCTGTGTAAAGTCGACAAATATGCCTATTGTTAATAGCTTATGTTCGAAGTTCTGCAATATAAATTCCTTTTGATCGAGAAGAGCTAATTCTGTCGACCTGTTTTTACGGAAACCGTATTGAGCATTTGAAATTATCTTGTACTTTTCACAGAACGAAGACAACTGACCTAGAATAATTTTTTCAAGACCTTTTGAAAAAACAGGGAGGATCGAGATCGGCCGATAATTTTTTATATCCAATTTATTACCCTTTTTAAATAATACTACTACCTTAGCAACCTTCATATTTTCTGGAAATACGCCTGTGGAAATGCACAAATTATAAATATGTGTCAAAATAGGGGCAATATCATATATAACAAATTTTATAGGTAGAATCTGAAGACCATCGGCATCGCAGCTGCGAGATGTCTTGAGTCTTAGGTACACAGAACATACATCCGAAGGCATGAGTGGCTGAAAAAATATTGTGTTTGCGTTCCAAGTAATGTGCACATAGTGCGGCATGGGATGATTGAGGTCAACGTCTCTGTGTACAAAATAATCATTGAAAGCGTTTGCCAAAGTTTGGCAGGCAAGCGCTCGTTGCCAGCGTAATTCGGCGAAGCTTTGGCAGTAGGTGACTACGGCTGCAGCGGTACATGTAGTCGGACTCATAACCAGGAGCATTTGAAAAGTGTCATCTTCAATGCCCTTGAGAATTTGTTTAATCTTCTCTTCCTCAGTCATCTTAGGCTGCTGAGCACGAGGTCGCGGGATCGAATCCCGGCCACGGCGGCCGCGTTTCGATGGGGGTGAAATGCGAAAACACCCGTGTACATAGATTTAGGTGCACGTTAAAGAACCCCAGGTGGTCGAAATTTCCGAAGTCCCCCACTACGGCGTGCCTCATAATCAGAAAGGGGTTTTGGCACATAAAAACCCCATAATTTAATTTTTTTTTCTTCCTCAGTCATCGTTCGGCTTATTCGGTTGTGGAGATCAATGGCGTCCTTGATATCACTAGTGAAATTCTCGCCTGGCCATTGTGCTCGTTGGTGGAGGTGGTGTTCAGCGTGAAGCATTCGCATGGCCGGATGGCCAAATATCTCCATGAAAGCAGTCTTAAAGTAATTCCATGTAGTGATAGTGGCCTCATGGTTTTGGAATCAGAGGTTGGCAACATCCGCAACATAAAAAAAAACAGGATAAAAAGTAACATTGGTGAGCTTTCCCAGATCGTCCCATTTGTTGGGGTTGCTCACCCATTCGTACGACGTAAGCCAGTCATTGATGTCAGTAGCAGCAGTGCCACTGAACACAGCTGGGTCTCGTTGACAAATGGCACCGCAGGTGACTGGTCCAGTAAACGAAGTGGATTGCTCACCGGCATCGTCTGGCATGGTCTTGGCAGTAGCGGTGGGCAGAGTAGGGCTCCGGAGTTCCAGGGTGAGACATTATAGGACCGCACTTCCACCAAATGCTGTGAGGTTTATTGACGGTTTGCGGGAATCCCAGTCATGTCTGGTCCAGTGCAGAGAGCTGCCAAGCAGTTCCAGCCAAGCGCAAGCACGAGCAAAAGCAGTGACACCGACCCTTTGGTATTTGTCTTCCTCACTTCAGGAACCATGCGGCCGCAGTAACGCTTGTGCTATCTTAGTCATTACAGAGGTAATTAATGTTAGCTAATTAAACTTAAATAATAGTTGACTGTGCGCAATGAAGGAAAAAGAACTATTGACTAGCGTTAACAAAAGCCTATCAACTTATATGATAGGTGCTGTTCTCATAAATCTCTTGGCTATTTTTTTTTTTTGGCCACATTTAGTTGGCACGTCCGGTATTTAACCTAATAGTGTTTTCCAAGGAATGCAAATTGGTTTCCTTTTTCAGGCCTATGACATTTTTTTTTTCCTTTAGTGAACTTTCCTTCATCTTGCGGGCTTCCGCAGAACTTATTTACCTTAACCTAATACATAGTGTTCTGCAAAGTCACATAAAGACGTATAACAATATAATAGTATATAAATAACTTTTCTTTATTTTTCTGTATTTCACTCATATTGTGCCTTAACTAGTACGCTCTAAAACTAACAATTCCTGCTGCACTCCTGCTCCGATGTGCCAAATTTGCTTCTCTCAGAGCTGCTCCAAAACTCCCTTGGCCGCTTCCATCTCTGTTTTTCGTCTTTAAATCATGCGAGCTTTACGGTAACAGGCAGTTTCTTAGTGACTTTGTATTCACCGAACCCGTGCTCTCATTGTATGTCCACATACTCAATTGTAATTCCAAGATGCTGTGAGCAAAAGGAAGCTATTTGTGCTTCAAATTGAGCTTATGTCTCGCTGTGTAGATCTTTGGTTCCGCAATAAAAAAAGAAGGTTTGATCAGCACATGTGGTTTTCTGTATTAACGCATTTTTCGGTGAGTGCTTTGAGCTCGCAGACAGCTTTGCAATCTAGGTTTTAGCAGACGAAACTAAGGGTGGGTCTCGTGATTTGTTGCTGTTATACAACTTTTTCCAGTAATTCCACTCGCAAAGTTAGAGTGTTAAGAGAGTTCCAGACGGGATAATGTGTTCAAAATGGTATCCTACGTAGTGGGTTCATCTTGGGTGCTATTGGGTCCATGGTTCAGCTCAACGTCCCCTGCCAGGATCAGCAAGAGGCTAATGCGATGGCCTGTAACACATTACGTAGATATCTGGCACAGCATGCATGCTGCGTGGGGTAAGTAACGAACTGTTAAGGCCGATTCATGACCATGCTCGATGCATTGTCATACATCGAAATAGTTTTAAACGGCTTAGGTGCAAGAAATGATATGCGAAGCACAGCATAAGAATGCAAGTTTGTTCATTGCAATAAAATTAAAACACTTGAAGCTTTTCAAATAAATAATTGCTTTTGAAATTTTTTTTGCCGTTTACTTAAATGAAATTTCTGATAAACAGAACTTTCTTTTTGGACGTGCATTGCCATTTGGTGGCACTGTCAAGAAGTCCACGAGTGGCCTCCAGGACGAGCAGCGTGGCATGCCAGTGCCTGCGAATGCTGGGAATTGTTTCCTTGCAGGGTGTCTACCAACCGGGAAAACCGGGAAAACCGGGAATTCTCAGGGATTTTGAGTAGTGAGGAAAAACTCAGGGAAAACTCGGGGAATTTGTGCTTCTATCAGGGAAAATTAGGTGTAATTTTTTTAGAGGGTCAAAAGTCGCGGTAATGCTGGCTCAAGAAACAGACAGGACTCGTAACGAATCGTCGTCGGCCTTAGGAGTTGCCAGTGTACAGTCAACGACCGACTTTCCGGATTCCCGAGATCTCGGACGGCTTCGCGGCACCACCACGTACCCCAAAGAGTCAATGTATCATAACGTCTGAAATTTCAGACGCAAGAACTCTTCGTCGTCCGATTTTCTAAACGTCTTGCGTGATCGCAGGTCCGAGACGCCATTAATGAAAACCACCACCGCTGCTGTTTTGATTATCTCGCCGCCTCGAACCGGTGCTCTCGCACGCAGATCCGCTGGCAGCCGTAGCCACCACTGCGGCAACGCTAGGCCTAGCTGCTTCGACGTTCGCTGTTAAGCTTCGTGTCGTTCGGTGCCGTGTTTCTTCATTTCTCCGCTGACAGCAATACTTTTGTCTTCGAAGCTCGGAAAGCACGGCGCATTGCATAATGCTCTTTCCCGAAAGTCTGCTTTGCCTCAATACTGTCGTGTAACGCGGTGAAGCGTAACAAGCGTAGGAAGGGGCAATTGTCGCGGGACACTGTATGTATTCCTTAATTTTACACGTGTGCACCCGCCCTCACCTGTCACAGTAGGAGCACCGATATGCCTAATAAGTGCACTGACAGGCATTCAGAGCTTTTTCAGACGTACAGGTGTCGATTTTAGCCCTTAAGGGCAGTAAAAGACATGAATTTATTTTTTCGGACTGCCTGATTTTTCGGAAGTTTTCGCGGCCCCTAGGAGGTCCGAAAAATTGGACGTTGACTGTAAATTGACCAAGAGTATTCTTCAAATGGTCCGTGGGGCGAACGCGCGGTGAAAGGAGGACGAGAACAGAAAGGATCGACACACTGAGGAATGAACGGGGATTTAAGTATGCGACCGCTTCTTTGAAGGAGCCTGCGCTCAAAAAACACATTGTTGGCTGATGCTGAGATGCAGGTGTCCCTCATCCAAACCAACATAAACTCTTTAAAGCAGTGAAACACAACACTGAGGCGTCTTGCGCGAGCGGAGAGTATGTCAGGACAGTTGCATGACACTGAGCATGCTATCAGTTGATAGAAATAGCTCATATTCGAAAATATTTGCTTCTGTATGCATCTCCTTTCTATTTGTACTAGAGAATGTACAACTCGATTTGAAAATTTTTCCGAAGACATTTTATTTGCTGTGCATTTTAATTACCCCTCCCTTATATTCTTTTTTTTTAATAACATAAACACTACTTTAGTATTCAAATTGGATTAGGTCGGTTTTCTTTAAAATTTGTTTCATATGCTTACTAGAGAGTGACAGCATAGGGCGATATGGTTTCAGCGCGACTTGGCATAAAACATAGTTCTGCATCACTCAGGGAATTTTGCAAAAGCACTCAGGGAAAACCTGGAAAACTCAGGGAATTTGGAAATGTCAACTTGGTAGACACCCTGCCTTGCCTGCCGCACACTCACTGGTACATACTTAGTGACACAATTTTGCCGGAGGTTCATTGAAGGGTGGAACATACCCAGTGCATTCATGGCACAGCCTTCAAATGCATCGGATTGCTCTGTGCTTGTGAACCCTTGTGACGTGGGTTTGATTCTGCTCCGCATCAGAGGAATCTAAGTGTTTTATGACCCGCTGCCATCCTGTGCAGGGAGGAGAGGGACATGGAGCCGTCAGGAATGCGACGCAAACGGCATCGCACCACCGCGAGCACGCGAGGCCCGACTACCTAATGTGCTAGGCGATGACGTTTACGTCTGACACCGCCTATATTACTGGTGTGGGGATGTGTTGTCACATGGATGTTTACAAAATTTCGAAAGCTTTTTCTTGTTTGTTGTTTGCTTTTGTTCTTATCGTAAAAAAGGACCACACAAGTCCCAGGTTTCTATATATGCTGCTATCGGTGATTTCTCAACGTATTCCTCAACCTTTGCATTGGCACCTTATTGATCAAGTAAGGTAATAAATGTTAGCTCATTAAACTTATTAATTAAGCTTGTTAATAAGGGAAAAAGAAACTCTACTAGCATTGACAAAAGGTCACTAACATAGAAAGGGCACTGTTCGCAGGTAGCCCTTGGCTACTTATTTCTTGGCCACATTTAGTTGGCACATCCGGTACGTAACTTAATAGGGGTTCCTAAGAAACTTGTATTGGCTCCCTTTGTATTTTCATGCTACAGTCTGGTGGATGACAATTTTTTCCTGTCATGAATTTTGTTCGCCTTGCAGGCTTTTGCAGAACTGATTTGTCGTAACCTTATAGTGTTCTGCAAAGTCAAAGAACACCGTTCCTTCATCTGCCTGTATTTCACTCATGTTGACCTTTGCCAAGATACTCCAAAACTCCTATTTACTGCTTCAAAGCAGATAATTCATGCTATGTACATGCTCCAAAGTGCCAAATTTGCTGTTCCCCGAGCTGCTCTAAAACTTCCTTGGCCACTTCCATCCCTGCATCAGGAAGCTGACTGCATGTCCCACCATCCTGTGAACCCTCCGGACACCGCAGCCATTGACTCTGACCTCTGCATAATGTCCACCCATGCAATTTTTTCATGACATCACATGAGCGTCGACTGCATGGTGTGTCTGTCCGCGGCCTTGTAGCGGTGAGGGTCGGTAGAATCAATGACAGTATGCACGGCCACGCAAAGCAACTTCTAGTTCGCATGTATTCGGCTGCGACATTCACTTCAAGAGTGCCCCTCCCTTCTATAAGGCTGCTGGCATGCTGTGCGCTCAACAGTTGCACGATTATTAAAAAATTGCAAAGGTATCTCCAAGTTCCTTCACATTGCCGACAAACAGTGCTGTGATCCTGTTCTGCGCACTATAGTTGATTGTTTAGGAACGGTTACTCCTGATCCTTCCCTTTGCCTTTTCTGTATTCTTGATGGAGCCCTTTATAGATACAACTTGCTGTCTTCAGCAGGGCTTCTTTATCCCCTTGATATTCTTACAGAACCTTTATTTTGTATGGGCCTCGACCTGTTTGGCCCTTTCCTGATGTGAACAACTGACTACAAATGGATTGCTGTTGCCACACCATATGCTATGCCATTACTCGAGCCCTGCAGGCCAGTCATACCACAGACATAGTGAATATTTCTCCTGCACAACATCCTCTTACACCATGACGCTCCATGACAGCTCATCGTGTATTGCAGACATTGCTTCTGGTCTAAGGCCCATGACGACATCCTCTGCTCATGCTCTACTGAGCATCAAGTAGCCACAGCTCATCACCCACAAACAGAATGACAGAACAGAACGACTTACAGAACAAACCTAATTGATCACTTACTGATATGTTGGTCATGCACATTTCTGCAGACCATTGGAACTGGGACATTGTTCTGCCATATGTCACCTTCATATATAATTAGTGCCACGAGAAAAAGGACTAGGACGGGCAAACCAACGACAATGAGGCTGAAGTGTGTGTTGTTGCTACAAGTACTTCGGTTGCCATGTTTTAAGATGTCTGCTTGAGCCGTCTGTGTTCGTGCCTGCATTCATAAACAGCACTTGTGCTTGTTTCTGCCTCGCAACAATTATTTATTAGGCAGACTTGCTGTTGCCTAGATATGTTTAGACACAGGTTCTTGACTCCATTGCATTATGCAGTATGAGTTTTATCATTTCAAGTAAGAGGTGCATGATGTTGATGGATGTTGAATGTTGATGGACACAGTGGAAACGAGGTGCCTGCTTTCTCCCTGTGTTTCAGGTGAAACTGTTCCTGCTCCAGAATGTAGGGATCGGCATGGGGGTGGCGCTGCTCTTCCTGATGGCCAAGTATAGCGAGAAGATCAACTTTGAATACTTCTCGAGTCTGCCACCCGGAGTGAGTGTGGCTGCAGCCTCGTTTGGGGGAGCACACGATGATGCCAGGGCTGTCTTTGGAGGCCTAGGCATGTGAGCCGCAGGCACCACTTAGACTCTGCCTCGACACAACACCATCCAGCTGGACAAAAAGGGAAATAGAGAGGTGAAAAAGATGTGTAAATTTCCTGCATGGCTCACAATGTACAAACCAGCTCAGCAACAATTTTTTTCGAGTGTGGTTAGCTTATTTGGGGAGCCCACTTCCTACTTGGACATTAATTAGATGAGTTGACATGACCTACAGTGTCACCTTTTGCACGTTGGCACTTTTGCATTGTCGAAGTTCTTGCTGATTTAAGGCTTAATAATGAGAAAAGCTCGCCAGTAAGGTTAAAATAAGAAAGTTCCATAACTGCAGGCAACATGGAAGAGGCTTCAAAATGTTTGAATATGACCGCGTGGTGTTTACCTGATCTGTGGCAGGTCAAGCAGTACTGCAGTAAGCATCCACGAACCAGCTGTGCTGTTGCATTTGTGCATTTGCTTTGTGCTTTTACATGACGCCTTTTCTCTGAATTTTCTGACAGGCTGAGTTTTTCTACATCACAAATGCTCGCACTTAAAACATGGGCACGGCATGTTCAATTTTTGAGATTCTACAATGCAAAATTACATGGAAGCACAGAATATGCTTCTACATTTGCATTTTTGAGTGTCGTGAAAAGTTAATACAAATAACCACCTTTACCTTATACGACTATGTTTACTGACATTTTCACTACATACGAACTCGAGTTCAGTTTCACATAGATTTGTGATTTTCATGGCCATATTATACCACCGTTAAAACTGGCATTAGTGAACATGGAATAACTGCATGGAAAGTTTACCTACTTTGTAAGTGTATGCCGATATGTGCTTTTAAAAACATCTTGTGACATAGTTGTGCTGTGGAGCACATCAGCTGTTGCTTACACTGCTGATTGCATAATTGTGCTAAAGCGCACCATAAGGGCTCACACTCGGCTGGTCTTACCTGCACAGCCACTGAGTGTTGACCGTGCCAGGGCATCAGCTGGGGATGGCTGCATCACTGTGCTACTGTTTTTCGTCTATGTGCCTGTTGTGTGAACAATAAGGCACTTATCAAAGGGACTGGCAAGTGAGACTATGTTGCATTTTAGATTATAGTGCTTCATATCGATAAAAACAAGCAAGTTTTTCCCTTCACCAGCACATTAGTGTGTAATTGCTTAGTGATAGTGCAAATAAGTTGCAATTTTTGGCTTCAAGCAAAAAGAAAAACTGCTTCTTAGATGTTGCTGTAACCATGCATTAAGGGCAAAATCAAACTGTCTCTACAAAAATACAAATAAAACCTGTCAAGAGTACATGCCTACTAAATGCAAACCTGCTGTCCAGGTTTTATCTCCTTTTGGTTGTCAGCATCAAAGCCACTTCATTCAGTTTTATAAGGTACATTTCATCTGCAAGAGCAGTAACCAGATGCCACCAGTACTGTCACCGGCGGCATCCTGTGACATGAAATGGGTGCTGCTCAAGATTCCAGTAGGTGAAAATTATGTGAAAGCAATCTTTGCATGCTTCCATCGTCTAAAATGCTTTGGGGTGTTGTGAGGCAATGTGCACCCCTTTTTGTGCAAGTGTTTTGTGGAAGAACCTTTGGGTGTGCATACTGTCATATCTGGTTAGGAAAGAGGAGTGACACTAACAAGCTGCGGCTTGCTGGTACCACATAGTACATATTTCCTTGCCTTCATTATAGCCGACTTAGGTGACCCCACGTTTTCTAAACATATTGGGAATATTGACATGTGTGACTATCTGTAGGCAGGACAGGAATGTTTGTCTCATGGAAATTTATGTAGCTGAATCATTATTTTTTAGTACTTAAAATCTTTGCTGTTTATTCTTTGATAATTTTGTGCATCCATGCTTTATTTAAATTAGACTCGTACTGCATTGGAGGAACACAGAGTGCTTATGAGGTGTCATATTCACTGTGACCGCCCCTTGAAATTTGTCATGGAGCCAAAACCAAACCGTATGTGTGGTTGACTGCAACACTTCCCAAAAGCTTTGTGTTGCACAATAATGTTCAAACTTTTGTAGTTGATGATGTGCATAGTAAGTTGATTTTGCCCAGCTCACCACTTGTACAATGCTTTCTATAGTTTCAGTTTCCCGATTGCTCTTGTAAAATCATGTGTAAACATTGTTATCTTGAGCACCAGAACATGTTCCACAGCATGGCCCCATGGAGGCTGTCCCATACTGCTAATGTCCCCTCCCGAAAAAAAACTGCAGCCACGACTGGAAACTCCTGCTTTTTGGCAGAAAGTAACAGACCAATTTGTGTACTTTGAGGTCGTGGCTGTGCTATTGTGGGTGCCTGTTACCTTCTTAAAGCATGTCAAACCAACCAGCCTACATCAGGATGCTCCTGACTTCAGGGCATCTCTGGCCTTGTGGAGCTTTCTTTCTGCACCTCTTCGGCCATCTGCATGTGGTGTCTCACTTGGAATGCTGGCTGAATGCTTTGACACAATCGTGTCACTTTCAGTATTACTCACTGCTTTTATTATTGCATTGTAAACAGACACACATCTACTTTTTTTTTTTCACTGTACAGAAATTTCAGAAAGTTTATAAGCTGTGAAAATGTCTGTCTATAAACTGGATATGTGAAGAGACAGTAAACTTAGCTAGTCAAGAAACAGCCTTGCCATTTTCACTTCTCTTCATCATTCTTAGTGTAATGTGGTCACTGACAACCCTACCCTAGGTCCAGACATTACTAATTTATACCATTATTTATCTGTTTATTGGCTGTACTTAACAATTAAGGTAGCAACAGGTGGCATGCGTTTATTGTGCTGTTTTTTACTTGGTCAAGTTCGGACCTGGTGTGATGATTTGCTGTTCTCAAGGAGGTTAGAGAAATGTCTCCGAATGGCCAGTGTAGCAGCTCTTCAATACACTGTGAGTCCACCATTCTCAGAAATGTGCAGTTTGTGCCATTCTTCGTGGAAAGGCCAACTTGTGCTGCTTGCATGTGTGGCACTTGGTAATACGCTCAGGCTTCTCTTGAGGCTCAACTGTTGCCTGTCTAAGGGCATGAGACAGTTAAGTAATGTAAAATGTCTGAATTTTGAAATTTTGACTGAAAAGGAAAATGAATTTTTTTCTTATCTGCTGCTGTAACCAATCAGCATGTGCTGCAAATTTTGCTTTCTTCCATCACAGCTTTTTTGCACATTATAGGTGGCAGTGGTTATTTTGAGACACATTAATTGGTTCATGTGCTTGTTACTGAAGAAGCTTGACTTGTCAGCATGCTGTTTGATATTAAGACTTATTGCTATTGATGTTCTATGATAATGCCTGTTTTTGTAACAGTGTAGCCATGTGCGTACATTCTTGTTTTGTTTTCAACTCATTGCTAAAGTTAGCTTTACACTGATCATTATGTCACATCTAATGCATGCGCATTACTCTGATCATTGTGTATTTTTTTATTGGCTTTACTTTTTGGCTGTTTGCCCCATGCTATGTCTTGTAGTGCTGAAAACCATTTTTCCAAGGCCTTTGCTGTGTGGTGCAACTACTGGTTTGCAGAGTTTAGCTTTTTTCCTAGAGATCTTTGTCATTTGTGCTTGAAAGGAGCTGGGCTTGCAATGATAATAATTTTGCTTTGAAGTTATCATAGTATGTCCACAAAATTGCTGCGAATATTATGATACTGTGTGTCAGACGCAGATGAAGAACACTCAGGCAACGACGCCATGTAACTATGTTGCGATGGTGCCGTAAACAGTCATGTTTTCTCTGCCCCCTTCTATATGACGACAAGATGTTGGGATCTCCACTGTCTGTGGTTTAGGTATTGCTGGAGCTATTGTATGCGTAAGTTTTAAACAGACTGGCACGATCTGGTAGTGAGTGACAAAGTTGGCAGGATACTAATATCATGGCCTCTGAGATTGAGTGATGCGCGCAGTCATGTGCAGCCCGATCTCATAGGCCATGGTAATACAAGCTGCAGCTTGGTGCATCAAGTTATGATGTCATTGGGTAGTGAAACTTGACTCACTTTCTTTTCTGCCTTACCCAAGAGTTGAATCTCTGAAAATAGACAGAAATCATTGAGGACGATTGTCCATGTCGAGCTTTAGCTTTTTGGCATAAGCTGCTGACAAGCTGGAACGTTTATATCTTGCCTGTCCCATCCCATCTTCGGCTTGTCGCCTCCCTCCACACTGGTGCTGGTTTAGTTCGACCCGGCTGGTGACATCAGTGCCAACCGATCTGGGAGCTCCTCTGCTCCTGGAATGTCTCTTTTTCCTTTGTTCTTTTTGCAGTTAGACACACGATCCTTCTAAAGTTGGGGAAGTAGGCAAAGAAAGCTTTAAAATGTGTATCTACCTTCGTTGGGAGTGTTTCAGTTTGTTGAAAGCTATTTTAGGCGCTGCTTTTGTGTAAAGCGGTAGGAGAAGATTACTGTTGAGTCTCTGAAATGTTTTGTTTAGTTCAAGACTGCCGCTAGCTAAAATGTACACAAAATTCGCAGGTTTTGAAGTCGTTTTTGAAAACCAGTGGCAATGTCACGTAAGCGATAAAGTGGATAGCTCTCAGAATGACCTTGAGCTGCCTGCAAAATAGCAAGCATGCTGACAGGTTATAAGCGAAGCAGAATTGGCTGACAAGGTATCAACCAACATACTTAGGTTGTCTTGCATGCTACGCTTGCAGCACTCGTGATGGTGCGTTTCCTTTCGTTTCCCTGATAATGTGGCTTGGCTCTCATTCTCACGCATTATCGCATGCTAGAATTGGACATATCATTGTGCCAGCATCTCTTTTCCTTTTAATAAAATGTGATAACTGTGGTGTAGGGCTAGAAGGTGGCCTTAACACCACAGCTGAAAGGAGGCCAATAGTTAACAAAAACACAGGAAAAGACGATGGATATGACTAGCTCCGCAGCCCTCATCAAGTAACGTTATAGTGTCCCAGACAGCATAAATGCATCCAGAGAAGTCGCCAAGATGTCTGCACGAGGCTGTCCGGATACCCAAGGATGTCCCAAGCTTGTCCAAATAGTCTCCAGAGAGGATTGTCCATTGAGAGCAGGTATGGGGAATGTTATTTGCATGTTGTTCCAATACCTTTTACGGATAAAATTGGATGTACATTGAATCTGGTATTCCTTGTTTAACACTGATGCTAGAGATTAATAGTGCGGCAACTTACCTGGAACAACTAGTAAAATATGTATTATGAATTGCATAAAAATTTGAGTTTTATAGCTTATTCACCACATTGGGATCCCAGTCAACTCCTTGTAAATTATTTATGGACAATTATTTTAAAGCTGTGTAAGTGATGAAAGGCATCGAGACTGCTATATGCACATCTTCTGTGACATACTAAGTTTAAATTTTGGCTGGTTCCATATTTTCTGGCATGCAGACACATTGGACTAGTACATGACCTAACACACACACACACACACACACACACACACACATATATATATATATATTTCATAATTCTGTATTTTATATATTCTATGCTATTGACACGTGTACTTATCGTTATCGGGCAACCACGTTTCGCCGCTTAACAACTGTAATCGCAGAGCGAGGGACGCGCCTGCATGTATCCGACTTTTCTGGAAGGTTATCGACGCTTCTATCCGCGTGTCTGTTGTCGCCGAACCTTGTGTTATCAGATTTCATCGCGTGACACGAATGGTGTAGAACTTTGTGGAAGACACGCGGGTCCCATCAGTTAATCGGGAACATTCGACGACTGATCTATAAAAGCCGACGCGCTTGACCCGCTGATCAGATTTTCGACGATCGCCGAGCATGTTTGCCGCTATCGTTGTGCTATAAGTGTAGCCTGTTTTGAGGGCACAGGTTCGCCCAATAAAAGTTAGTTTTGTCGTTCACAGTATTGCTACTGTGTTATTCACCGTCACTACCACGTGACATCTGGTGGAGGTGCTTGTGCGTTCATGTACCGAACGCCCCCGCAAAGCCGCGATCCAAGTCCGAAGCCCAAGGACAAAACTAACGTCGCCCAAGACCAGCGAGCTAGCCGCCGGCTGCAAGGACTGCCCCCAGAGCACGGACTCCTACCTGAGACGAGCAGGAAGATTGCCACCAAATCCTCCCCAATGGCAGCCCCAGCATCCCCCGTCGTGCTGCAGCAGCCCAGGGAGCCCCCCACGTTCCGTGGTTCAACATTCGAGGACCCGGAAACCTGGCTCGAGACGTACGAGAGGGTCGCTGCATTTAACAGCTGGAACAGCGACGACAAACTGCGACATGTCTTCTTCGCATTGGAAGACGCTGCCAGGACGTGGTTCGAGAACAGAGAAGCCACGTTAACGACCTGGGACCTTTTCTGAAGCGCCTTCCTGAAGACATTCACAAGCGTCGTACGCCGAGAACGAGCCCAAGCACTACTGGAAACCCGAGTGCAGCTGCCCAACGAGACCACCGCGATTTTTACAGAAGAAATGAGCCGCCTATTCCGCCACGCCGACCCGGAAATGTCCGAGGAAAAGAAAGTCCGGCTACTAATGCGTGGTGTTAAGGAGGAACTTTTCGCCGGTATGGTACGAAACCCACCGAAGACTGTCGACGAGTTTCTTCGCGAGGCCACTAGCATCGAGAAGACGCTCGAGATGCGAAACCGGCAATTCGACCGCCGCACCAACGCTACAAACTATGCCGGAGTTCAATCACTGGCCTCCGAAGACCTGCGCGAGGCTATCAGGGCAGTCGTACGAGAGGAGCTTCAGAAGATCTTCCCGTCGTCGCAGCCTCAAGTGGCCTCGATCGCTGACATCGTCAAAGATGAGGTTCAGCGGTCGCTTGGAGTTCCGGAGGTGCAACCTCAATTACCGCAACCCCAACCCGAAGCGATGACCTACGCCGCCGTCGTACGCCGTCAAGGCCCACCTCAGCGACCGCGCCAGGGCCCTGTAACGCCGCAATTCCGTCGAGCACCGCCGCCGCCGCCGACAGCGCGCCCACCCGTCGCCCAGCGGAGCTACCCGAGGAAGACCGACGTTTGGCGCGCTCCTGACCACCGCCCGCTCTGCTACCACTGCGGGGAAGCGGGTCATGTCTACCGACGATGTCCATACCGGGAAATGGGACTGCGAGGTTTCGCCGTCAACGCTCCGCGCCCGCAGCAAGGTGAACGCCCTCGCGATATCGCCGACTACCTCGCCGCTACTCTGTGGAGCTCTCGACGACCGTCGCGTTCACCATCACCAGGCCGCTACCTGTCACCGCAGCGCCGACAATACACTGGCCCAGCTCGGGGCCGGTCAGCGAGCCCATATCCGGAAAACTAAAAGCAGCAACCGATGGAGGTGCGGTTGCTGTCCGTCGAACTGTCGAAGATCCTCCGCCGCCGACGAAGACGCCGAAGAAACCATCTCGACGACCTAATGACGACACGCCGCCGTCCCGACGAAGTCAGCAAGCCAAGACTACACCGACGAAAGACGACTTGACGACGCGACGTTCGAGCTTCAGTTCAACACGACGCAGCCGTGATCCAACGCCAAGACCTAACTGCAACGCCAGACAAAGAACCACCGACCTCGATGTGCTTCTCGACGGCCACGCGGTTACCGCCTTAGTGGACACAGGGGCTGATTACTCCGTCATGAGTGGACACATCGCCGCCCAGTTGAAGAAGGTTAAGACTGCATGGGAAGGCCCTCAAATTCGCACCGCTGGAGGACACCTGATTACGCCGACTGGAATCTGCACGGCAAGGATAACCATTCATGACCGGACTTACCCTGCCACCTTCGTTATCCTCCAACAGTGTTCTCGAGACGTCATTCTCGGTATGGACTTCCTGAACCAACACGGCGCAGTCATCGACCTGAAGTCGAAGTCAATAACGCTGTCGGAAGATAAAGCGATACCGCCGGAGAGCCCTCGTAGTCACCACGCCTTGAGTGTGCTCGAAGACCAAGTGAGCATCCCGCCCCGCTCCAGCATTGTTATTTCGGTCGGCACCGAAATACCCGCTGACGTAGAAGGTGTCATCGAAGGCGACCAACGTCTCCTGCTAGACCGTGAAATTTGCGTCGCAAGAGGGATCGCTCGACTGCATGGAGGGAAAACTGAAGTGTTGCTGACAAACTTCAGCCCGGAGTTCAAGCACATCAACAAGGGCATGACGATCGCGTACATCGAGGAAATTGTGGAAACCAGTAATGCGTTTGTCCTCTCGGATTCCGCCGCATCTACCCCGACGACCATGGTTGCCGAACCAGATTACGACATTAATCCAAGTCTCCCCGTGATTAAGCAACAGCAGCTCAGAAGTCTGCTCCGGCGATACAAAGGCTGCTTTTCGACGTCATCCAGGATTCGACAAACACCAGTCGCCAAGCATCGCATAATCACCGAGGAGTACGCTCGACCACTCCGCCAGAGCCCTTACCGAGTTTCGCCGCGAGAACGTGAAGCTATAAGAGAACAAGTCGACGAAATGCTGCGCGACGACATCATCCAGCCGTCGAAAAGCCCGTGGGCATCTCCTGTTGTGCTGGTGAAGAAAAAGGACGGAACGCTTCGTTTCTGCGTCGATTACCGTCGTCTGAACAAGATCACGAAGAAGGACGTATACCCTCTCCCACGGATAGACGACGCATTGGATCGGCTCTGCAACGCTAAATACTTCTCCTCGATGGACCTCAAGTCTGGCTATTGGCAAATAGAAGTCGACGAAAGAGATCGTGAAAAGACCGCCTTCATCACCCCAGACGGCCTCTACGAGTTCAAGGTTATGCCATTTGGACTGTGCTCGGCGCCTGCAACGTTCCAGCGCGTGATGGACACGGTTTTAGCAGGATTGAAGTGGCAGACCTGTCTCGTTTACTTGGATGACGTCGTTGTATTCGCCGAAAGTTTTGACGATCACCTTAGGCGGCTTGCCACAGTACTAGAGGCCATCAAGTCATCAGGGCTCACTCTGAAGCCAGAAAAGTGCCGCTTCGCTTACGATGAGCTTCTATTCCTAGGCCACGTCATCAGCAAATCCGGAGTACGCCCCGACCCGCAGAAGACAGCTGCCATCGCAAAGTTCCCGCAGCCCACCGACAAGAAGGCAGTGCGTAGATTTCTTGGCATGTGTGCCTACTACAGGCGCTTTGTCAAGGACTTTTCACGCATCGCCGAGCCGTTGACACATCTAACTAAAAGTGATGTTGAGTTCAAGTGGGAAACGCCGCAGGCCGACGCATTTGAAGAACTCAAACGACGCATGCAGTCGCCGCCGGTACTTGCGCACTTCGACGAGTACGCCGATACAGAAATCCATACTGACGCCAGTAGCCTAGGCCTCGGTGCCATTCTAGTCCAGAGGAAAAATGGAGTCGAACAGGTGATATCTTACGCTAGCCGGTCGCTGTCAAAAGCGGAAGGCAACTATTCTACGACCGAAAAGGAATGCCTCGCCATCGTTTGGGCTACAGCTAAATTTCGCCCTTATCTTTATGGCAGACCATTCAAAGTCGTCAGTGACCATCACGCGTTGTGTTGGCTAGCGAGTATAAAGGACCCTTCAGGACGACTGGCGCGGTGGAGCCTCAGACTACAAGAATACGACATCACTGTAACCTACAAGTCCGGACGCAAACACTCCGATGCCGATTGCCTATCACGCGCCCCCATTGACCCGCCGCCGCAAGATGACGAAGATGACGACGCCTTCCTTGGCATGATAAGCGCGGAAGACTTCGCTGACCAGCAACGGGCAGACCCGGAGTTAAAGGGCCTGGTGGAATATTTGGAAGGGCACACCGACGTTGTCCCCAGGGCATTTAAGCGCGGACTGTCTTCCTTCACGCTTCAAAACAATCTCCTCGTGATGAAGAACTTTTCACCAGTCCGCGCCAACTACCTTCTTGTTGTCCCGTCAGGACTTCGTCCAGAAGTATTGCACGCCCTACATGACGATCCGTCCGCTGGACACCTCGGTTTTTCCCGGACACTCTCGAGGATACAACAAAAGTATTATTGGCCACGCCTGACCGCCGACGTCGCCCATTATGTCAGAACATGCCGAGACTGTCAGCGACGTAAGACACCGCCGACAAGGCCAGCCGGATTACTACAGCCAATCGAGCCTCCTTGCCGACCATTCCAGCAGATCGGGATGGACTTGCTGGGACCCTTTCCGACGTCAACAACCGGAAATAAGTGGATCGTCGTGGCGACAGACTACCTCACCCGCTTCGCTGAAACTAAAGCACTGCCGAAAGGTAGCGCAGCCGAAGTGGCGAAATTTTTTGTCGAAAACATCCTGCTTCGACATGGCGCCCCAGAAGTCCTCATCACCGACAGAGGAACGGCCTTTACAGCGGAGCTCACCCAAGCCATTCTGAAATACAGTCAGACAAGGCACAGGAGGACCACGGCCTACCACCCGCAGACGAATGGTCTTACGGAGCGGCTGAATAAGACCCTCGCCGACATGCTAGCAATGTACGTCGACGTCGAACACAAGACCTGGGATGCCGTCCTGCCGTACGTAACATTCGCTTACAACACGGCGGTGCAAGAAACAACACAGATCACGCCATTCAAGTTGGTTTACGGCAGGAACCCGACGACGACGCTCGACGCCATGCTGCCGCACGTCACTGACGAGGAGAATCTTGACGTCGCTACCTATCTCCAGCGCGCCGAAGAAGCCCGACAGCTCGCCCGCCTACGGATCAAGACCCAGCAGCGTACTGACAGCCGACACTACAACCTCCGACGACGTTTCGTCGAGTACCAGCCCGGCGACCGTGTTTGGGTATGGACCCCGATACGCCGGCGAGGACTTAGTGAGAAGCTGCTGCGACGCTATTTCGGACCCTACAAGGTCATCCGACGTATTGGCGCACTAGACTATGAGGTCGTGCCAGACGGCATTTCGCACTCACAGCGGCGCCGCGCACGATCTGAAGTGGTCCACGTGGTGCGCCTCAAACCATTTTACGGACGCTGATTAACTTCCTTAGTTTGTTGTTTTCTTTGCTACGAGTGCTTTTCTTTGTTACTTTCGTTTGTTTGCAGCATCGGGTCGATGCTTTTTAAGAGGGGGGTAATGACACGTGTACTTATCGTTATCGGGCAACCACGTTTCGCTGCTTAACAACTGTAATCGCAGAGCGAGGGACGCGCCTGCATGTATCCGACTTTTCTGGAAGGTTATCGACGCTTCTATCCGCGTGTCTGTTGTCGCTGAACCTTGTGTTATCAGATTTCATCGCGTGACACGAATGGTGTAGAACTTTGTGGAAGACACGCGGGTCCCATCAGTTAATCGGGAACATTCGACGACTGATCTATAAAAGCCGACGCGCTTGACCCGCTGATCAGATTTTCGACGATCGCCGAGCGTGTTTGCCGCTATCGTTGTGCTATAAGTGTAGCCTGTTTTGAGGGCACAGGTTCGCCCAATAAAAGTTAGTTTTGTCGTTCACAGTATTGCTACTGTGTTATTCACCGTCACTACCACGTGACACTATAATGCTTCACGCAATTTCATCTTAATCTGCCAGTTGCAGCTGCCCAAATCTCTTCAACAGACACTGAGCTTATAGGACTTTACATAAATGTACACAACATAGCTGTAACAAAATGTGGCTGCAACACTGAGATTCTCGAGTGGTCATTTGTAGGTAATTTCACAAATATATGTCTATAATTTAATCCTAAAGGCTGTATACTACAGGGTGTACTTGTGAATATTTTATTTGGGATGTACCCAGGACATATTTAAAAGGTCCTTAGAAAGATGAGAATGTTTGGACAATGTGAGAATGTCCTGAGGATATTTGCTTATGTCGGGGGAATTTGTGATGCTGTGTCAGCTGACTGCTGTGTCCGCTTAATTGTAAACAGTGACAAGGTTGATAAGTGACACAGCCAGCAACATAGCCTGTGTCCGAAGTGGCCGTATGACTGAGGTGAGAACACGCAGCTGCAAGCCGATGTCAGTGATGAGACATAATTATAAGAACAGCCAGCAATGCAGCCCTCCTACATGGTCGTTGGGACACGCAGGCCACCACCAGTAGAGCAGCATGTAGGCGCCGGTTATGAAGCTCACATGCAGGGAAGCATCTGAAGAGGCTTGGGTACGTTCTGGCACTGCTGACAGCAGTGCTGGAACACACAGCCTTGGGAATGAAGGAACCAAATTGGAAGGACACGATTCAGATTAGCAATACCGTAACTCTTCTAAACGCTTATCACGAGGTTAGGGTTGTGCTCGGACATGGCAGCACGGGCGTTCTCAAGCTTGGTCTTTGGACTGGGCAGAGAGTGGCATTTAACACTCAGACAAGCATTTCTTGGTCATTTCAAGGGCAGCTTCATTTTCTTCGAAGCCCTAGCTACTAGCATCGGCAACTCTAGCAGAATAAATAAGAGTCGCAGCATCTTGTAGGCAGAAGATGCCTTAATTGTAGCGGGTATATTAAAGCATTTGCAAAGTCTTGGTTAGATGTTGGTCAGTGGCAAAACAGACCCTTAAGACTTCCTAAGGCCTCACTCTCCTTAATGTGCAAGCTTTTTACTTCAGCGAGGATTTGCCACAAGGCACATGGGGAGTAAAAGGAAATTGAATTAATGTATCAGTTAAGATCGGCATAAATCTGTGAAAGTATTTTTCTCATTCATTTTCTAGTGCTGTCATGAATATTTGAAATTTGCAAAGTAAAAGTATGATGCATTGTTGTATGGAAATCCACGCAAACCTCTCCAAGTGTCTTGCAAGCACACAGCTTACCTTAAGCATGAGTGCTTGCTAGACTTAATGTGGTGAGTACTGTCTCAGAATTGTGAAAAATAATTGGTTTAGCGCTGCATAAAATCAGCTAGGCTACATTTATCTTGGTATTTTGTGATCCCAATTGTTCCACAAAGTTGCTTTCTGCTTGTCTAATAATTCATGAGGAAAATAGGCATGCTGAAATCCAGGCGATGTCAGTCTACACATCAGACATCGCTGCCATGATGTTACATTCATGCTAGTGCTAAAGGCGAGCGTATACATGTAGCTTAGGTGGCAGTTAGTAATTGTGGTTCCTAATAATGACCTAATTAAGGGGAAAATTTTATTTGTGCTTACATATTGAGGCCTTGTCTGTTTAAACATAATTGTCACAGTTTGACATTTTTTAATTTCTCAACAAGCTCGGAGCTGGTGCCATAGAGTTGCATTTTGAATTTTGGAACTGATGGCTCCTAACTCACGACACCATTTATTGAGAGGAGTGGAGACTATGGCCAATAGAGTGCCGTGTTTCAAGGCTTCGTTAAAGCAGGTCTGTGTATTCTTTTTTCGTGGCATCGTGTTATGTGATGCATCCAGATGTGCCAGTGGTTATACTAGCCAGAAGTTGATTTCATGTATTTTTTTTTTCTTTGGCTGTAAACACAAGTGTCTTAAAAACTGCATTGGTTAACTGCTAAACCTGGCTTTGCTGCAGTGAGCATGGCTGAAGAACTGCCATATGGAGGTGGCATAGTGCACTGGGTATTGATGAACTGAAAGCATAATTGGAAGAGCAGATTTGGCCAGCGCATTTGATACTTCTCTGCCATGTTGCATATTGTGATGCCATGGGTTGTTCATGAAATGTCGGGCGTCGCCGATCTTGTGCTCTTTACACAGGTTTGTGACTACCTAGAGGGGTGCCACCTTTGTTACCTCATGTCTTTTTGTCTTTATGAATGGTAGTATGATGTTTTTGAATTCTCCTGTCTTTACCATTCCTCATAAATGGGCATGAGAACAGCTATGACAGCTCCTAGGAGCAGTGGAGACACAAGAACAAGTCTACTGTTTTCTTTCCTATATGTGTCCAGAAGCCACTTTAGGGGTTACCTAGAGATCTTGTAACTGGGTGGCTTTAAAATGACACATATATCAGGGTAGTTGCATTTTCTTCTAACTGTGTTAGGCTGTGAAACGTAAACAATTCCATGACCACTGTTGTGCATAATTGTGCTGTTCCCCGTGGTAGCATTTTAGGATGTGCCTTACACAGCTCTGTGCCTAGGTCTGTCGAACAGCCTGCATTTTATAGTTTAATATGAGCAGCTGGTTGCCTAAACTCACCAAACAGTCTTGAGTGTCTTTTTTTTTTCTCTGCAATGTATTTTTATGTCAATGAAATTCTAATATGTTGAAATGCCCTGCTGAATATTTTGTTAGATATTTTTTTGCATCACTAGCAAACTGTGTATGTGAGTATTCAAGTGGTGGCAAAAAGTGCAGTTGTCTGCTATTGACTTTTGAAGGTGAAGTAGCCAGCACCTGTTTGAAAACTGTTTTCACTACCTGTCATCTAGGGTGTTGGTTTCAGTCAGCCTGTTTGTGCTCATAGCTGTTATATGGAAGCCGACTGCAATTTGTTTTCGCATACATCTCGGCTGTAGATGTGCTTGCACAGTGTTAGTAATATTTGTGCGGGAGCGATGTTGTTGAACTTATGATACTTCTGCTAACAAATACTACCTGCATTGCTTGTAGCTCCTAAGACATGTTATATTTAGTGTTATAAAAAATAGTGGTGTAGCAAGCTGCCTTAGTTTCCGTTAGGCGTTTGCAAGTTTTTACTGTGAACAGCAGTTATGAGCTAGGAAACTGGCAGAAATTGACAAAGTTTTACTGATCCACATAAAAATATTGCGTGGCATTGTTGGGAATTGAACCTGCACTTAGTCTTGAAACCGAGCACTCTAACTACAGCTCCATGTTTGCCTTCTAGTGTAATCAGCCATAGGTCTGGAAAAATGCTCAACATGTCAAATTAATGAGTGAGCTATGCTGACGAATGCACAATAGGAAAGAAAAAAAAGGGACTTCTGCACAATGGGTGCGCCCTTGGTGGGAGCAAAATGGGTAAGCGGTGAGAGGAACCCCTCATAACTGCTGTTTGCAATAGTTCAGGGAATCGGAGTTAGCGCTCATCTTCCAGTGATTTTTTTTTTTTTTTCCCTTTGCAACTGTGTGGCTATGGTGCTGTTTTCACTGCGCCTGTAGGTGTTTCCAGCTTCTCCTGCACACGTGACAAGATTTTATAGGGACGAGGACATATCATACATTAGCCACAAAGTAAATGCTTGTGGCCACTCAGCAATAAAATGGTTACACCAGTCAACCTTGTCCCTTGCCAGTTGTATAAGGACAGTGTGCACTTTGAACTTGGGCAACTAGATTGTGCCAGTGCTAACGACTAGCCTGTACTTGTGCAGTGTGAGGATGTGTGGCTTGTCAAGTGTGTGAACAGTTGCATAACTTTAGTTTCTTGAGACTTAGGGCTGATTTATGTTCAAAGTGCATGCCACACCAACTGCCTACCACGTGTGTACAGTCGTGCAAAAAATTGCACATGTAGCGCACTACGTAGCTACGAACTGTTACCGCAACAGTCTGATACGTAGATCTTGTCTAACGAATACTAATCTTATGCAAGTTCGTTAAACAATAAATTCATTTTTCCTAAGTTACACGCCAATTATGGTAAGCAGAATGTCTATTCTTCGTACATTTTCTTCTGAAACATGCTATCTCCTAAATGACAGTTTCATTAAGACGATGAGCAAAACGTGAATGAGGTAAATGCAGGAGCCAACGTTTCAACAAGTCCACTTGTCGAAACGTTGGCTCCTGCATTCACCTTGTACACGTTTTGCTCATCGTCTTGAATGACCATCTCCCGCATTCCCCGTCTTTTCTCCAAAGTTTCATTAAAGTATTTGACCTCAACTTGTTCATTTCATGGCCTTTACATTTTTAATGTCAGTGGCATGCGCTGCTTTGCTGGTTTGAAACTGATATAGCTAAAGTTCGTGTGATCTTTTCTTTACCTATTAAATAGACAGAAAACATTGATATCAGTAATTTCGGTCACAATTTTTGGAACATACGAGTATATTCTTTTATGAAAAAAAAAATACATATTTTACTTGTCTTGACAGTGCCTAGCCTTCAAGAATCTTCATACATTTTTATATTGACAACTAGATAACTGTTACCGCAACAGTCTGATACCTAGATCTTGTCTAACGAATACTAATCTTATGCGATTTCGTTAAACAATAAATTCATTTTTCCTAAGAGACACACCAATTATGGTAAGCGAAGTATCTATTCTTCGTCCATTTCCTTCTGGAACATGCTACCTCCTACTACAGGTTTTCCCGCTCAATTTAATCGAAGAGGTCTGTTGCCCCCGGCGAGGGCAACACACCTCTTCGGCCTCTGCTTCACGTAGACGGTGCCTCCGGACTGACCACCTGGAGGAAATTGGCAGTCACCTTTCACTGTCCTCCTCATCAATCTGTTTTATTTCTCTCTTGCCTTTTCATCTTTCCTGTCTTCTTTTTGCTTCTTCTCAGTTCTGAATTTCTGGGTGGCAATGGTTAACCTGGTGTAGTTATGCAACCTTGGATATCTTATATTAGGTTATGGTCGTGATGCATGGATGGCGTCTGCAGGTGTAGGACTTACAACCTTGTAGCGTCTTCTCGTTCGGCTCGGTGGTGGTATGCGGCAAACACCTTTCCTCCACTACCTGATCGCTTCCTGAACAGGGGGTGCACCAATAAAATATTGTCTTTTTATGCAACCAATAAATTCTTTTCCGAAGTACCACGTTGCACACAGTCAGCATGAAACCGAAAGACACTCCAAATGATCTCACCATTTCTTGCAGCCAAATGTCTCACGCATAGAGTTTCTAAATAAATACCCTTGAGGGAAATGTGGCACTAGTGTCTACGGGGGCTCTCATGAGCTTTGCCTCAACCTACATGGGAATGATGGGAAGTACAGGCTTCGGATTGACTTCCATCTTTAGACTAGTGGCGTTTGCTTGCGGCACAGTAAACGAAGCTATGCTCAAATATTATCGCGTAAAATCTAATTCTATTTCTGCAGTATGTTATATAATGTACAACACGCTACATAAACTTTGTATGACTTTGAGATGGAAGCATGGCTTACTATGGTTTATCACCAGGGCACACCAGGGTATGCATTCTTGTGCGATTCTGTTCCCGATTTAGTGCCAGAGAATAATTATTTATTTATTTTTCCAACAGCAATAACAGTCATACATGTACTCATATAAAAATACTCATCAAGTATTTATGGAAATAAAAATGTTGTATTGTGAGAAAGTATTGCGCCCTTGAGCGGAATGCTACAAGTGTCGTCTGCTACGATGCCTGCTCGCTGCAAACGCGAGACTTTTCTCGCAGACGACAGGCACTTGCGAACTCTCTCATTCTTTCGAAAGACTGCGTCGGCTGTCACGATTGCTGAATGTCTTCAAGTACTTTTAAGCACATCTGCTGCAGTGCTAGCTAGGATGCTAGTGGCCTCCTACAAGTATGCTTCATCATATTTTATATTGACATACCTCTTCTGAAGCGTTATGTTGTGGCTTTGCACTTACCCATTTTGTGACACTAGACTACAGCCAGGAAGCAGTAAGCTTTCCTACCACAAGTAAGTTTGTGTTCTCAAAGTCCTGAAACACGTGTCTCAATGAGCACATAAACGAGCAATGCATAATGAAGCCCTCAATCAAATTTGATTGTCAAGCCACTAGAAGTACAACTGTCTTATATCAATAGTGCCTTCTTTTTCCTATTCTGAAGTTTCATAAAGCACATAACGCTACAGCGCTAACCTAATACACATAACGAACCAAGGTCTAAATGGTCAAAACATGTTCTGTCATCGTTTACGATGCCGTCGCTTTCTCATCAGGGCTTCGACACCACACCGCGACACAAACATCGTCCCAGCCGCTGGCCCAGCGCGCTATCGCCTCTTCGAGCAACATAACAAAGGCAGAGAGCTTTGCGTTGCACTGTCCTACTGCAGGTTATAGCAATCGCACTTGGAGCAAAACCAAAACTGCCAAAAAAATACTTGTAGACTAGTTCACCAGTCAACAGAATGCCAATCTGAAGCCTGTACTTCCCATCATTCCCATGATGGTTGAACGATCGCAGCGCCAGATTTCCCTCTAGGTATACTAATATGAAACTTTATGGTCTCACGAAAGCAATCGGCCCAGGCTATAATATAACAAAGGTGGGAAGCGGCGATCTTCTTCTTGAAGTTCATGACAAACCATTGTAGTATGACAAACTCTCGAAACTTGTGGGATTTGGGGACATTCCCATTTCACTGGGCCCACGCAGGTCGATGAACACTGCACAGTATCATCTCGGAAGATGACCTTCTCAAATTCAGTAAGAGCCTACTACTTGAAGTATAGCAAGACCAGAACCTAGTCAAGGTGCAGAGAATAAAAATAAGGCGAGATGGCATAGAATTAAATACCTACCACGCACATAATCATTACATTTGGAACCAGTACCTTAATCAATTGAAACCGGTTAGTGTAAATTTCGTGTTAGACGGTACGTCCCAAATCCGCGTCGACGCTTCAATTGGATGTCAGCATTTTGGACATGCATCGTGAAACTGCAGAGGGCAGGGCATGCTACTTGTGCTAAATGTAGTTCTATTGAACACCCTTCTAACATATGCACTTCAACCCACTGTGCCTATTGTGAAGGAAACCACCCTGCCTACTCACGATCGTGCCTGTTGTGAAAAAAAAGAGAAAGAATCATTGAAGTGGAAGTCAAACTAAAGCTATCTTTCCCATAGGCACGTAAGCGTTTCTCTCTCCAAATCAGTCCAATCCTTCCTACACCGATCTGATGTGCTGGGGGTAGCACCACATACTTTGGTGGCCGCCCATGTCGCACGGAATGTGATGGTGGTCAGGCCATCAGCCCTCATGCCATCCCCCCCTCCCGCCAGCCAAGAACGACCAGCAGACCTCTGGGTCTGCCGGTTCCACGGCCACTGCCTGTGCACACAGGCCAGAAAAAATCCCCCGAGTGTGCCCGCCAAGTGGGTGGGTGTCATCCAGCGTCTCTGAAGAGGTGATGGATGCAAGCAGCACTATGGCTTCTCAGATGCCAAAGTAACAGCGTAGCTTCGTGGAGCACGCCAGGAGAAAAGAAAAATTCTGTATCATGGGGTCTGGAAAGGTCTCGTGAGCTAACTTAAGTTGTATCTATTGACATACAGCACAAAACACTTCCAATATGGCTACACAGATAATACATCGGATTGTGAGAGGTCTAATACACAACCTTGATGGCATTGAGGAATTCCTGCATAAGGGTGCTCTGTGGTCAAGAGACTTGCCTCAATCCTTCACATGCTAAGGTTCTCGGACAATATAACATTTACTGCAAAGACCCCAACGATGCTCTTGCCTCGTCGGGCGGTGTGGTCATGATAGTAGATAAGGGTGTTGCCTGCCAGGATTTACACCTACAAACGTCCCTTGAGGCAGTCGCAATCAGAGCCATGCTGTTTAATGAGCTTAGTTCTTAGATGTATAGAGAACAATTAGTTCTGTACATTCCACCCAACTATCAATTTTTCAAAACAGTACTCCAGAGCTTTAACACAGAACTTCCCAAGCCTTACATTGCAGTAGGAGATTTAAATTCACATAACACCCTATGGGGAAATTCTCGTTGCAGTGCAACAGGGTGCTTATTAGAAAACTTCTCTGTCAGACAAGGATAGACCGGTTAGTGTAGTGGCTCCGCTTGAACAAAGCAAGTGGGAAATGGCAGAGAAGAGGGTTCCTAGTAGCATGTTGACAGGACCTGATGGCATCACAATTATGTTAATAAAGACATTAGGCCCAAAATCTGAGCAAGCGTTAAGAGAGGTAGTGAGCAAAACAATAATGGATATTAAAGTCCCCGATGAGTGTATACTAAGCAGGATGAACACTATATATAAGGAAAAGGTGGACAAAGCCAACATAAATAACTACCGTCCCATAACAGTGATGTCGGTAGTTTACAGGGTGGTGATGCAGATTGTAAAGGACAGACTGCAGGCATGGGTGGAGGGCAAGGAGGTGCTGGGAGAACTACAAAATGGGTTCCAGAAACAAAGAAAGTTAGAGGACAATCTGTTCTTGTTGACGCAGTGTATCGAAATAGGAAAGGAATGAAGGCCCCTATGGCTAACATTTCTGGATATCAAGGGAGCCTATGACAGTGTAATCCAAAAGGATTTGTGGGGCATATTGGGCACGACTAGACGTGGAAGATGGAGTAACTAATCATTTAAAATAAAAAACAATAAACAAATAAACATAAAACAACATAGACAATAACAAAAACATAAACAATAAAACAAATAAAAGTAACAAGGTGCTTCTATAATGGAGAAAAAAACGTATCTGAGCCTATAGAAATACAACAGGGCCATAAGCAGGAGTGCCTTCTGTCACCTTCATTATTCATATTGACGCGTGTATTCTATGCAGACGACGATGACGACGATGGGAGCACTAACGGACTCCGCCTATAGTGGGTCAGAGTGAGATTGGTTGACGACGAAGAAGACATGTCTCTGCTCTGTTTGTTTTTGAACAGATTGTCCTGTTGTTTCTTGAAGAACGTCTCCCTGTGTTCTGTCCGCGTTCTACCGCGACGCTGGTGGAGGTGCGGGGTACTGAGCGCGTCTGATGCATCGGAGTCCTTCTGGGAGTCGTTCATCTAGCCCGGACGCACTATCGCCAGTTACGACACCGGTGCATCGCTTTAGTCGTCGACTGCTAGGCCTTGCCCCGGAGCTCTCCGCTCTTCAACCACCTCTCTCCAGGAGCTGCACACATTTCGCAATGACCGAAACCAGTCCAACACAAGCACCCCAAAGCAGTCGGTTTCCCAGTCCACAACAGGAAACCGTTCTGCATCCGCTGGTTCCCAATCGCTATCGCGGAGCAGTCTACGAAGACATTGAAGATTGGCTGGACAAGTATGAACATGTCACACAGATTAATCAGTGGACCAAGCAGCAAAAGCTCTCCCACGTCTATTTCGCCTTTGACGACAGTGGGCGTACTTGGTTCGAGAACCGCGAAGGCAGCCTCACGAGCTGGCATGACTTTCGGCAGAAGATCACCGATACTTTTGCGAGTGCCGACCGACGCGACTGCGCCCAGCAAATGATGGAGGTACGCATGCAACAACCTAATGAGTCGGTCACAATGTTTGCCGAAGACATGGCCCGCCTCTTTCGTAGAGCCGACCCGAACATGACCGAAGATAGGAAGTTGCGCTACCTCATGCGAGGTGTAAAAGAGCAGTTGTTCGCGGGGCTTGTGCGCAATCCGCCAGTCACTGTTACTGAGTTTATCAAAGAGGCTACGGCTATTGAGCGGGCCCTTCATCAAAGATGCAGGCAATACGATCGACTGTCCACCAGCACTACAATCAATGCCGCCGCAGTGACTACCGAGTATCAGAACTCCTTGCCTGAGTTGGTCAGAGAGCTCATCAGAGAGGAAATTCAAAAGATCCTGACACCGACACTAGATAGACCCGTCGCGTCAATCGCTGAAGTGGCGCGTGATGAAATCCGGCAGGCGTTCCCGGTAACCGATCTTCAAGACCACCAGTGACCCCTGAGTTAAGCCGCTGCTGTCCGATGTCCACCACTGGTTGCAACCACATCACCGTACCAACAGCCTCCGACAGCTGCTCCTTGGTCGTCGCCGCAAGAGGAGGCTTCGAGGCGTGCAGCCGTTATGCCGTTTCAGTCATACCACCACCCGTCGTTCGCCGCGTCTTGGTCACTGCTGCAAAACGACGCTACGAGACGGCCGCAACTTCGGAGAACCGACGTATGGCGCACTGTCGATAGGCGCCCACTCTGTTTTCACTGCGGAGGCGCCGGCCATATTTTGCGTCATTGCTGGCATCGTGACACATCATTTCGGCCTCTTCGTCCGTGATACTATGGTCGACGGGCAAATGACAACGCCATGCTACGCTGCGACAACGCTGCTTTTCAGGGACCCCCAATAGCGCACCCGAGTGACGAATCCATGCCCAATGATCCGTCCGATTTCGGCCGTCAATCGCGCTCTCCCACTCCTCCACATCAAATGGCTTCATCTACTGGACATACTTTTGCGGAGCTCCGAGGACAAAGGTTGCCCAGCCCCCGTCGGGGAAACTGAAGGCGGCGACCTCTGGGGGCAAGGTTGCAGGCCCGCCGCAAGACACTAAAGAGCCCCTAACATTCTCGCTCCAGAACGACGTGAAGACGATAAACACTGAAGAAATTGTGAGCGCCGACATTGATGTTTTCGTGGATGGGCGACCGGTGACAGCATTAGTCGACACTGGTGCTGACTTCTCTATAATGAGTCAGGAACTCGTCCTCCGCCTGAAGAAAGTAAAGACGCCATGGACAGGACCTCACATAAGGACGGCAGGCGGCCAATTACTGATGCCTACTGGAAGATGTACTGCTAGAGTTAATATCGGGGATACTTCTTTCGTGGCCGCTTTCATCGTCCTTCCTGTATGCTGCAAAGATTTGATTATTGGAATGGACTTCCTAAAAGAATATGGCGCCGTAATTAACATCCAGGACCGCATGGTGACGTTTTTTAAGAGCTCTGGTTTAGTCGATTGTTTATCGCCACAACACAACTGCTTTCGTCTAAAAGAAGACGACGTCATCATCCCCCCTCGATCGTGTGCCCTTGTTTCAGTAGCATGCGACATACTGTTTCATTGCCAAGGAGTTGCCGACCAAATAACCTCGTTGTTGTTTACTCACGGTATCTCGGTCGCACGAGGAATCGTGAATGTCACCGACGGGCGCACAAACCTGTTGCTAACAAATTTTAGCACAGAGCGACGGTACCTTCCCAAGGGCGCAGCTGTGGCTTATTTTGACGGCGTTGCGGATGTTCGTGGCTGCTGTTCACTACACGAAGAAGCGCCTACGCCAGACCCAGCTGCTGTACTTGACGTTAGCACTGCTTTGTCGGAGCACAAACGAGAGCAGCTTCTTACGCTATTGGCCAAGTTCAACGACTGTTTTGCGTCGACGTCCAGCGTCGGTCGGACGCATCTGACAAAGCACCGAATAATTACAGAGGATACAGTAACACCAATTCACCAAAATCCATATCGTGTGACACCTAGAGAACGTGAAGCCATACGACAACAAGTGACACAAATGCTTGAAGGTGACGTGATCCAACCATCAACAAGTCCCTGGGCATCTCCTGTAGTTCTAGTCAAGAAAAAAGACGGCAGCTTGCGTTTCTGTGTGGACTACTGAAAGCTAAATAAGGTGACAAAGAAAGATGTATACCCGCTTCCCCGTATAGATGATTCACTCGACAGGCTTCGACAGGCACGTTACTTCTCTTCAATGGACTTAAAAAGCGGATATTGGCAAATCGAAGTAGACTCGAGAGACCGTGAAAAAACTGCTTTCATGACGGCAGATGGCCTATACAATTTTAAAGTCTTGCCTTTCGGTTTGTGTTCTGCTCCTGCTACGTTCCAACGCCTCATGGATACTGTACTTTCGGGTCTGAAGTGGAAAACCTGCTTAGTATATCTCGACGACGTCATCGTGTTCTCCGCAACGTTTGAAGAACACCTTGAATGGCTTGAAGCGGTTCTGCAGTCCATACGGTCCGCCGGCCTCACCCTGAAGCCGCAAAAGTGCCACTTTGGCTTCGAGGAACTGCAGTTTCTTGGTCACGTCGTCAGCCATGCAGGTGTCCGGCCGGATCCTGAAAAAATTGCAGCCGTAGCACAGTTTCCCGTACCATCCGATAAAAAGGCTGTCAGGCGCTTCCTCGGCCTCTGTGCCTATTACCGGCGGTTTATTGCAGACTTTGCGCGCATTGCGTCGCCGTTAACTCGCCTGACGAGAGACGACGTTGCTTTTGTATGGGGTGAGAAAGAGCAAGGTGCATTCAACGACTTGCGGCAACGTCTCCAGACACCTCCAGTGCTTGCTCACTTTGATGAGACCGCTCCTACATTGCTCCACACTGATGCCAGCAATGTTGGCTTGGGAGCTGTTCTTGTTCAGTGGCAAGAGGACACAGAAAGAGTGCTTGCCTATGCAAGTAGAACACTCTCACGCACAGAGGCTAATTACTCCACAACTGAGAAAGAATGCCTCGCCGTGGTATGGGCGGTTATGAAATTTCGCCCATATTTGTATGGCCGCCACTTCACCGTTGTCAGCGACCACCATTCACTATGTTGGTTGACAAACCTTAAAGACCCTTCTGGACGACTGGCGCATTGGAGCCTAAAGCTGCAAGAGTTTGACATGACTGTCACGTACAAGTCGGGGAAACGACATACGGATGCTGACTGCTTGTCTCGATCGCCGATAGAGTCACCTGCTTCACCCGAAGAAGAAGACTCCGCGTTTCTTTGTGTTATGGGTACATCCGCCATCGCGCAACAACAACGGGACGACCCTGAGTTGCTTGAACTAATCAATTACTTGGAGCAAAGATCTGCGAAACCACTTAGAGTTTTCACAAGAGGACTGTTGTCATTTTGTTTACGGGCCAAGGTCCTTTACAAAAAAACTTTTCTTCGACCGGGTCCCCCTATCTGCGTGTCATTCCTGCAGCTCTTCGTACGGAAGTACTTCAAGCTTGCCACAACAAGGTGACTTCTGGTCACTTAGGCTACACGCGAACATTAGCCAGAGTGCAGCCAAGGTACTACTGGCCGAGACTTACCACCGCCATGAAACATCACGTTCGCACTTCTCTCAACTGCCAGAGGCGCAAGTCGCCTCCTACAACCCGTCCAGGTCCCTTGAAGACCATTTGATCAAATCGGAATGGATATTTTGGGCCCACTTCCTACTTCTACTGCAGGCAATCGCTTTGTTATCGTCGCAACCAACTATCTCACACATTACGCTGAAACAAAGGCAATCCAGAGCAGTACAGCAGCCGAGGTAGCACGCTTTTTCATTGAGCATGTGGTGTTGTGACACGGTGCGCCAACCGTCGTAATAACCGACCGAGGAACCGCATTTATGGCCGCACCTTTAGATCACGTCTTGCTACTAAGTGGAACGGCCCATCGAAAGTCCACCGCCTACCATCCACAAACCAATGGGTTAACAGAGCGCTTAAACAAAACAATTGAAGACATGCTCTCCATGTACGTGGATGTTGATCATAAAAATTGGGACGACATCCTACCTTACATCACCTTTGCATATAACACGGCGAAACAAGAGACGATGCGCATGACTGTGTTCTCACTTGTTCACGGACGGGATGTACAAACGATGCTGGATGCGATGCTTTCACACGACTTTGACGACACTGATACGGAAGCCGATGTATTTACGCAACGCGCAGAAGAAGCTCAGCAGCTCGCGCGCTTGCGGATCTGTCAGCAGCAAGACTACGACGCAGGCCGCTACGATCTTCACCGTAGAATAGTTACCTATGAAGTCGGCGACAGAGTGTGGGTTTGGACACCCATACGGAAACGAGGCCTCCCCGAGAAACTGTCAAGGCGATACTTCGGACCATATCGGGTATTGCAGCGCCTCAGTGATGTCACCTACGAGGTCGTTCCCGATAATCCCAACTGTACGCGGCGCCGCACACACCGTCCTAAACTTGTGCATGTTGTACGCATGAAGCCGTATATGAGTGAATGACTATGCTAGCGGCCTTTACTTTCCGCAAGTGCCATTTCTTGTTTAGCATCGGGACGATGCTCTCGTAGGGAGGGACAAATGACGTGTGTATTCTATGCAGACGACGACGATGATGGGAGCACTAACGGACTCCGCCTATAGTGGGTCAGAGTGAGATTAGTTGATGACGAAGAAGACGTGTCTCTGCTCTGTTTGTTTTTGAACAGATTGTCCTGTTGTTAGTGAAGAAGGTCTCCCTGTGTTCTGTCCGCGTTGTACCGCGACAGTATTGTATCTACAAGGATCAGAGACCAAATTCAAGTGGAGTAGACTTTGCTTCAACCTTTCTTTCTTCAAGCAAGGAGAATGGATTGAACAGTCATCTCCAGGACTGATGTACACGGGCGACATTGTACTTGTGGCAGATAAGAAAGATTTGCAGGGATTGATGGACATTTGTGGTAAAGAGGGAGATAGGTTAGGTTTGAAGTTGAGTAAGGAAAATCGGCAGTCATGATTTTTAATGATAATCAGGGCAGCAAGCATAGGATACAGGAGGTTATGCTGGAGGTAATGGATAAGTACAAATATCTTGGCATGTGGATAAACAATAGAACTGAGTACCTATTGAAACATGAAAAATATGTAACGACTAAAACAGGAATGCAGCTGTGATGAAAAATGAGGCACTGTAAAATTGCAATAGGTACAAGGTGGTGAGAGGGATTTGGAAAGGGGTGACGGTTCCTAGTCTGACTTTGGGCAATGTGGTCCTGTGCATGAGATCGGCGGTTCGAGCAAGGTTGGAAGTTAAGCCACGAGGGGTAGGTAGGCTTGCTTTGGGAACACACGGAAATACACCAAATCGGTGGGCGCAAGGTGACATGGGACGGACATCATTCGAGGGCAGGGAAGCTAGCAACAAGGTAGAATTAAAGCGGTGGGCAAGGACAGTTTTCAGTTACTTGTACATAAGGAATGTTGACACAAGATGGAGTAAGTGAACCAGAAAATTGTCACGCAAATATTTGGACAACAGTAGGGAAGCGAGCCAAGAAACATTGGTTAAGAGAAAGGTGAAAGAAACTCCCTACGTCTGTGGGAAACGGGTGCAGATTAAATCAGCAGTGGGAACATACAGAACTTTCAAGCAGGAAATTGCCAAAGAAAATATCTACGATAATTCTAAGGGCAGCTCATTGTTGTTTGAAGCCAGGACAGGAGTATTGTGGACTAAGACATACAGACTCAATTACGAGGTGACAGACATGTTATGCGGTGCATGAGGAGAATAAGAGGAAACGGCTGAACACTTGGTACTTTTCTGTAAAGGGCTTCACCCTACAGTTCAAAGCAACGGGGCTGACTTTTTCAAAGCATTGGGGTTAAAAATACATTTTAAGCAGGTAGAAATAACCAAATGGAGGTTATCTTATTGGTGGCTAAAGTCAGGGCAAGAGTAAAATGTCACCCTCCACTAAGTACAAAATATATTACTAGTCATGGTTAGGTGGTGTGTGCTGCTGCTTGATTTAAAGGGTTCAGCCTTATCCATCCAGCCATACATCTCCACAGGTGCGTGCTTAGCCAGTGCCTCCTCTATTTTTCTGTGCTTGGGAAATGTAACAGAGAACCAAGGGAACCAGCCATCGGTTCTAGTACGGCTTTTTGCCGCCACGCACCGCCGCCGGAGTAGGATCATCGTCGCTCATGGAAATGCCAGTTGTGACTGTATTTGCAGATGTTAAATGGTTGAGCTTTCGACTGTATTCGCATTGTTTCAAGTACAATCAAGACTTTTGTAAACGCGAACCCTGAAGCACTTGTCACTCTGGGCAACCAGCCCATTTTAGAGGCATGTGTGGTTAGCGGCTATTGCTGTTCGATGCGCTCGCGCGTCGTCTGCTGCACCAATACGAGAGCGCACGCCAGTTGAAATCCAATGCGTGGAGAACTGTTCTGTCACCGCTGTGTTCGCTTACATGAAAGTTCATATTTGGAAGCAGTGCTTGCCACCATATAATGGGAACACTTGGGCGCTGAAAGAGCCCCGGTGCATCCTAACGTCTACTCGTGTAGCAGACTGCATGCAAGCTGGGAGTTCATGCGCTAAATGGCACGTAATGTCGTCGGACTGCTCTACAGCAAAATGTGATGCCGCGTTCCCTTCTTAAAGTTCTGGAGAATTACATTTGTTGCCACTGCAAGGAAGCCACAGTTGGCGTCAGAAAATGAGGAGCTGTGCCGTGTCATTTAGGAACTCAAAGTAGTTGAATCATGACGGTGCAAAAACAAACAAAAACAGCGCGTTCTGCGGCGCGCTTCCTGCAACACGTGAAGCTCTGCAGAACCTGCATGCAGACATTACTCCGCAAATAGAGAGGTTGATGTTTTCAATATCAATGAGTTATAAGTCATGGCTTACATTGATTTCACCATTTCAATGGTGGAAATAAAAGCATTTATTGCAGAAGGAAACTACCACATGTCACTGAAGTGTATGCCACTCTCACAGTTTGCGCACTTTCACGAAAGGGGCTTTCTTACAAAATTTTTAACTGCGTCATGCCTATCAGTAACGTTGAAGGCGTAGTTGCAGAGGAGCGGCCTCGGGAAACGAACCGATATGAGGTTCATGAGCTTAAGCCTGTGCTCGTTGCTGTCATTGCTCTTACACTTTCGCAACTTTGAAGCACAAAGAGCTGGGACAGCATACTCCACTAAGGTAGTCAGTGGCTTATGCAAGGTCTGGTGCTCCTGCAGGGCACGATCAGCAAAATCTCTTAAACAGTCCAGGACAAAGAGAAGTTGGCTGATAGGTAGAGCAGCCCACCTCTATCTTGGCTCCGAGTGAGCTGAAAGTGAGCTGGCTGCTCACCGGCTTCGTACACAAAGTAACACAGTTCTCGCAGTCAATATGCTCGCCTACAACCCTTACAATGTAGCCCCCCACATAGGCGGTAGCTGAAATCTGTAGCGATGACAGCTGCTGTGGCAAAATTGTGGTATTAAGTCTCTGCAATGCCAATCTTGCTCACGAGAGCTGGGGCACTGCTTGCACAGTCGATGTCAGGGGAGGAATTGGAGCTGAAGCAGAAGCTGGTTGTGCAGAGGAAAGTGTATCATGCAGTATGTGTCCCGACACACGTTCTTCGTGGGCAATATTGGAGGCTGCATTGGACACAGCAATCCTGGTCTTGAGTAGTTTTTCGAGACCTGACAGTGCAGCCTGAACATCCAACATGTCGTTGCACCCAGATGACATTCGCAAACATCCAAAGAGCAATTCAATTGGATCGCTTTTGACTTCTCTTCTGTCAACTGATATCTGACACACGCCACTGTCGAACAGGTGGTTAACAGAATTGTTCCATACATTTCGGGTGCAAGGAATTCACGAGCATGTCCAGATCTTTTCTTTAATGTCTCCAAGTACACAGGAAAAGTGACCTCAAGCCATTCAAGCCGCGGATCAGCACTGTTGCAAATTGACTGCCATGCGAAAAATTGTGGCATATGTGCTGGTGTCATGTTGCTGACATCGTGAAGCACAAACCACTGATAATGTTCTTCATGAATGTAATTGTTGGGCCTGCGGCTGAAAATGACAGCGCACAAGTGTGTCCAGCCTGATCCTTCAGATGTTCCAAGGCAGCGGTTACACTTGGAGACATGAGCTGGACACCTCTTGCCACGTTCATCTTTTCTATGTCACTCGGATAAACGTGTCATGTTTAAAAACTGAACAGGCTTTACAGAAAAGCCTTTCTGCAGTTCGAAGAGGTCTTTTATGTGTGAAGCAGAAATCTCACCTTTCGGGCCAAAAAGTGATAGAAACTGTGACCTCACATTCTTCAGCACGTAGCATGGATCAAAGCTAATGAAAAGAATCCTGCTGCGGTCACAGGGGTGTTCAATCTGGTAGGTAAGCAGGCCATTTCCAAGCAGTTTCATGCAATTCACGTTCACTTTATGATTGTCCGTGACAAGGCGAACAATGCTACACCCACAAGCTTCCACTTTTTGCATTACGAAAATCAGCAACTTGTGGAGTCGGGGGCTCGTTAGTCCTTTTGTAAAATAGTAGGCAACTGGAATTCGAAACTTTGTTTTCAGTCCACTGATGACAAAGCACAGGAGCGAATTGGCTTAGACAAGGTCACCGTTTTGCTCTTCCACCCAAATGTCTACTTGCCCAACAAAGCAGTCAGGTTGCTTGTTGTATTGCAACTTCTGCTTTACCCTCATCTCGTCAACGATGAGCGAGCAGACCTTTGATTGCGGTTTGTCAAAGTTTTCGGCTTCACATATCGGTCGAGCTTCCACCAGTTTGTTGAAGCCGGTCTCACCACTTGTAGTTCCAATATAGTTGGTTAGGGTCTTTCGGTCTGGAAGCTTCAAAAGCATCTCTCCTCGAATATGTTCGTAGACTTTCGTTGATAAATGCCTCAGTACCACACAACGTCGAGTGGTTTCTTCAGACCAGTTAGGCCTTTTTTTCTTGTAATTAGTAATTTGGTCCACGAGAAACAATGCTGAAGCCTGTTTCTCTGCTGCTCTTTCTCTAATGTAGGAAATGTCTGCAGTCAAAGAATCCTCCTGCAGTTTCTTGAGCTTCTCTTTGTACTTGTCAATGGTCTGATGTAGTCTCAGTATCTGGCTCCTCAGATCTCTTTTCTCTTCCATTTGGCCTTTTCGGTAGTGAGCAAAGCAGAGACCGAATCGCTGTCAACCTGGACACTTTTGTCGCATGAGGCAGCCTGGTCAGCCCTGTGCACGCATTCATTCTGGCGCTGCACACCATGAATGTCTCTTGTTTCGCAGATAGCGCTTGTAGTGTCCATCGGCTCCAATTCTTCGGCTTCGGGACTTGATGTTGCCAGTGTTGCACACGGCAGTGGTCGCGAGGCAGCGTGGCTACTAGTGCAATTATTCGTTGACTTCGTTCGCAGCACGGTCATGTTTAGTGATACTTGCCATGCTTCGTTTATTTGTTGCCTTCGGCTGCAAACGTGAAGGGTAGTCTGCAAAGACTGACAGAACTGCATCCTTCTTGAGCCGCCGTTTTTTTTTCTTTTATAAAATCTTCTTTTTCTGAAATGGCGGCTGCATACTCTAGTGTAGTTTGAAGCTGTATTAGGCGACCAATTACTCCACCTAATTACTGCAAGCCACCTGTTTCGTATACCAGCGGTAGCTGGTATTTCGTAGAACAACAGCCCGACAATCTTTACGTTCGATTTGCACAATGCTACGCAACAGTAAGACATACTGAAGCATGCGGAACATGTGCTTGCAAAATCCTGAAAGAAGTACAATACGAATTCAAAGTTTCACACTGTTAGCGCGGCCGGACAGGCTGCATGTGCTACACGTGCGTGTAAAACCCTGAGAAAAAAAAACGAATACTATGAAATACGAATGCAAGTTTCGTACTGTCAGGGTAGCCGGACAGACTGCATGCGGAAGCATCATCATCATCAGCCTGGTTACGCCCACCGCAAGGCAAAGGCCTCTCCCATACTTCTCCTACTACCCCGGTCATGTACTAATTGTGGCCAAGTTGTCCCTGCAAACTTCTTAATCTCATCCGCCCACCTAACTTTCTGCTGCCCCCTGCTACACTTCCTTTCACTTGGAATCCAGTCCGTAACCCTTAAAGACCATCGGTTATCTTCCCTCCTCATTACATGTCCTGCCCATGCCCATTTCTTTTTTTTAATTTCAACTAAGATGTCATTAACTCGCGTTTGTTCCCTCACCCAATCAGCTCTTTTCTTATCCCTTAATGTTACACTTAACGTTAACATTACAATGAAGCAGGCGAAATACGTACCTGCAAAAGCCTAAGAAAAATCAGAATGCAATCAAATGCGAATGAACAGACGAATTCATCAGCTTCGTACTGCGTGCAGCCGGTTAGCGCTAGCTTACTGGATGGATAGATGGACGGACGGACGGACGGACGGATTTATTTATTTATTTTTCTTATCCATAGACTTTCTCCTGGTATATTTCCCATTTACTGGTTACTTCATGCTGCAGCAACTGCGCCTTCTTTGCCTGCCTGTGCTCTCGAGATGCTTTCTGTCGTTCGGCGATCGCTTCTCGTATCTCCCTGTTCCACCACCTTTTCGGTTTCTTTCTTACTTTCCAGTGAACATGTTGTTTCTCTTTCCATATTTCTGTGGTTATTACAGTTAGCTCATCATATTCCCACTCTTTACTTGGCCATTTGCCAACGTCTTCCTCGACTCTAGTGACTATATTTGCTATTTGTTCAGCGTTCAAATTTGGACTGGCCATTTTGCGCTCCTTGCTCTCTTTCCCAACTACATATCCCATTTTCAATATGATGCGTTTATGGTCACTCCCTACGCTGTTACACCCTTCCTCATCAATGATCGTCTCTCTCAACTTATTAAGTCCTTCTGTCATCAGACAGTAATCAATGGTTGATTGCCGGTCTCCCACTTCCCACATGATCTGCGCTTCACACTTAGGCCCTGTATTCACGATAACCTCATGAGGTTATGTTGCTCACAAAAGGTCTAGCATTGACTTCCCAATGTTCGTTACATTCGATATGTCAGCGCCACCTATCGCTACAGTCAGGAGATAACTGCAACGACGGCATGCGGCCGCTGATATCCGAAGATCTGGCATGCTAACTAAAGCTGTAAAAAACGTGCACTGTTTAGCGTACGCTACACTATAGCGTATAGCGTACGCTAAACTAAACCTGTCTAATGACACCATGTCCCACCAATTCGGAGGGCTGTTTCCCTTTCCCTCTGAAGGGAGCTTTGTCGGAAACAGATGCACATCACTGGGCACAAACAGGGGAAAGGGTTTCGTACACTGTCTCCATCCCCAGCGTGGACTTGCCAATTTGGGCGGCTGACAGGTGATGGAAAGTATCCTTCCACTATTTGCCCAAACCTCTCCTGACCGAGGTACTCCCGTACTGACCACTAATCATCCGTTTTGAGAACCATTTTGACGAGGCCGTCGGCCCGTTCACCATAATCGTGCTAGCCGTGACCGGAGGCTGTCGTGGGGTGAACGGCCGATCACAACAGCGTCCAGCAGGTGCTCTACTCTCTTGTTATCCTGGTTTCTTTTTCTTTTTTTTTTTTCGTGCGCGCATGTGTGTTTGTGTGTACGTGAATATTGGAATAGAAGTCCCACAGACACGTGCGCATGGGAGTGCGACTGACTCGAATAACGGTTCGCTACCGATCAAGCACATGTTGAAAACAAATATCGAGTGCCGCTTCGCTTATCGACGCAGCCCTATCGCCACGCTGCGTACACAGGGCAGAAAGCAAGGAAGCAAGGTTCCAGCCACATGCAGCAGGAGAAGCGTCGCACCATGCCTCTCCTGAGTTACAAGGTACATGAAAGCACCTCCATTCTTGGGCGCACAAATCAATCGAGCCACCGTGATTCTGTCGTGCAAGGTGTCCGAAGACATGTCACTCATACAGTGGGAGGCTTAGATAGTACGATGAAAAAAAAAGAAATACATGGACTTGAGATAACTTACCGAGTAGCCTGCGAAAAGAAAAAAGTTCAATAAACTACTAAATTGATAATTCACGTAAGTGTCTGAGTAAAGTACGAATCACTTCAAATAGGCATTTAGTTACTTGCAGGATACTTATCGGAGATATATTTTTTTTGATGTTGAAATGAGTTAGATCGTGGGGTTTAACGCCCCAAATCAACACACAGGCTACGACAAAAGCTGTACTTGGGAGCTACGAAATAATTTTCGACCGTCTGTTTTTTTTTTATGCGTACCTAATGCCGGAAGCTGAAAAAAAAAAAGAACTACTGAAACAAGATACCGCGCTTCAAAGAGAATGCTTTACTCGATTTCACAAGCAGTTGCCCCCCAAATTTGCGATCCAAGTTTGAGCCGAAGCGCAAAGATTTACACATACGCCTTCTAAGCGACCCACGCTATACTGTGCACACGCCCTTCCTTGGATCTATGAGTGCTGCATTAATGCTTTCGTGCATGACGAATAGTTTGGCGTTGTGCAGTTAAATTTTTTTTCTTAATTGCTGGCGGGAAGGTTGATACGTGCGACACGATATAATAATAAAAGAAGGAATGCATCTCGGCTGAACGTCAACGCTGATTTAATTCCGCGAGCCATGCATGCTTGTGTGTACGCGTGTGGCGTGCGTGTTAATGTGTGATTCGCACGGTTTCGTTGTTCTTGTTCTCTAGTGAAATGGCGCAATCCACTGAAACCCACTGAACAATGAAATGGCAGCATGCCAAAAAGAAGTGCTGCAGGGATTCACTCTCACTGCATAAAGGACGCAAAGGGGGCGTAGCCAGACCCCACCTGTAGAGGTAAAAGTTCAGTGGGGGGACTTGGCACCGCAGCCCTGTAATCGTCACTTCAATTTTCTCGTGTAGCGTCATTTGCTGTTCCAAGGAAAATTGAGATGCGGGTAATCAGATTTTAACAACGATAATAGTGCGAAGTTAATTTCAGTAGTATATATTTTTTTAACTGCGCCGCAGTGTTGAAAGCTGACGTGGGTAAAATGGGGATTAAAGGACCATCATGGGGATGCTACTGCTAGTGCATCTGCATAAGCGTTTAAGAGGAAGCTTTAGCTCGGGCCCGAACTCCGACACGGCCTATTAAAATACACGTAAAATGCAAAAACGTTTTTCTGAGATCAGCGCTGGACCGATATTAAAGAAATTTATTGCATTTGAAAGAGAAGGTAATTCTAGTAGCTGTTCGAAGCGGAATTTCGATTTAAAGCCTGAATTTTGTCTAATAGATATTCAAAAATAAGAAAGTTCGAAAAATATAGAAGCACGACGTTTACAAATTAGTAAGTTGTCTTAGCTTTACACAAATTACCACCGCCTTTGTCATCAGCCATAATGTTAACTGATTGCCTTTCTGTCTGTTCGTTACTAACCAGACCCAAATTATCAGACTGATTAAAAACTTTCTATTCTCTTCTTAAGACACCTACGTCTCGTTCGTTTATTGTGGGTGCCAGGCCACAAAGGTCTAGCTTTGAGAGGAAGCTCTAGATCGTGTGCTCCTATCTAAATACATGTAAAAAGAGAATTCGTTTTTATCGGAAACCACTGCACCAAAATTGAAAAGGTTTGTTGCATATAAAAAAACTTAAAATCTAGTGACTGTTGGTTTCGAATTTTTGATTTAGGTCGTCAATATTTTATTAGGTGGCAAAAATCGAAAATTTTCAGAAAACCAAACTATCATAAACTCTAACTCAGCAATGAAAAATCATAGCATAATTATGTGAATTGCATCTAATAGTACATCTAAAGCGGGCAAAAGTTATATGTTACACATAAGTCTAAAAAAATTGATAATATCGAAATGCAGCTTTTGCAAAAGCGGGCGGGCGGGCGAGGCTCAACCTTTTGAATTGAGCGGCAGCGGCGCGCGCCACCTAGCCTTGAATGGTACTATATGCATGCATACCTATGTAATTACTCCTTTACTTTTGTGTTGATATTATCCGCCGATCTGATAGCCTCCGTTTAGTTATTTCTACCTGTTCAAAGTATATTTTACTTTCACTGTCTTTAAAACCCAAAACTTTGAACAGTTCTCCCTTACATTCAACTGCAGGGTGAAGTTGTTTACAAGCAAGTATCAGGTGTTCAGCCATTTCCCCCTTTCTACACGCCCCGCACAACAAGTCTATCTCCTGGTATCTGGCTTGATACGTTTTAGTCCGCAGTACACCTGTCCTGGCCTCAAACAACAGTGAGCCTCCCTTAGAGTTATCGTAAATATTTTCTTTGGCTATTTCTTGCTTAAACGTCCTGTATCTACCTAATGCTGATTTGGTTTGCATCTCTGTTTTCCACATACCCCTCTCTGTCTCCTTAACCTCTTTCTCGACGGATGATTCCTTACCTGTACCCCCACTGCTGCCCAAGTATTTGCTTGACAATTTTCTAGTTCGCTTCCTCTACCTTGTGTCAACATTCCTCGTGTATAAGTAACTGAAAACCTTCCTAGCCCACTGCATTTCCCCCATTTTTCTCAATCGCTCCTCAAATGCTATCTTGCTACTAGCCTCTCTGTCCTTGAAAGAAGGCCATCCCAGATCCCCCTGCACCCCAAGATTTGGTGTCTTGCCATGTGCTCCCAGAGCGAGCCTACCAACACCACATTGCCTAGTTTCCAACTGTGCCCAGGTCTCTGCTCTCATACACAGAACTGCATTGGCAAAAGTCAGGCCCGGAACCATTACCCCCTTCCATATCCCTCGTACTACGTACCTCGTACCTATTGTAGTTCCACAGTGCCCTACTCTTCATAATCGCTGCACTTCCGTTACCCTTAGTCGTTACATATTTTTTGTACTCTGTCAGATACTCAATGCCATTATTTATCCACACCCCCAAGATACTTGTACTTATCGACTATCTCCAGCGTGGCCTCGTGTATCTTATGCTCGCCACAAATGTTATCATTAAAAATCATGACTGCTGATTTTTCTTTGCTAAACTTCAAGCCTAATCTGTCTCCTTCTGTACCACATATGTCCATCAATCCCTGCAGATCTTCTGTATTGTCAGCCATTAATACAATATCATCCACATACATCAGTCTTGGTAATGACTGTTCAATCAATTTTCCTTGTTCGAAAAATGATACGTTGAAGCCGAGTCCGCTTTGCTGTATTGTATAATTGTAAAATCGCCCGGTTACTTTTATAGATACCTTTCAAGAAATTGGTTGTTCTATCTTGCACTCCTAAAGTTTCCAGAATGCCCCACAAACCCTCTTGAAATACTGTCATAAGCTCCCTTGATATATATATAAAAAAAAAAGCCAGCCCTAGGGGTCTGTGTTCCTTTTCAGCTATTTCAATCCACTGTGTTAGTGAGAACATATTGTCTTCTAGCCTCCTTTTGGAACCCATTTTGTAGCTCTCCAAGCACCCCCTCGTTATGTACCCATATCTACCCATGCCTGCAGTCTGTCCTTTATAATCTGCATAACCACCCTGTAAACCACTCACGTCACTGTTATAGGCCGGTAGTTATTTACGTCAGCTTTGTCCCCCTTTCCCTGATATATCATTCTCATCCTACTTAGCCTCCATTCGTCAGGTACTGTACCATCCATTAGCATTTTGCTCACCACCTCCCTTAATGCTTCCTTAGATTCCAGGCCCAATTTCTTAATCAACATAATTGGAATGCCATCTGGGTCTGCTGATGTGCTGCTCGGTACCCTCTTCTCGGCCCTTTCCCACTCCCTTTGTCCAAGCAAAAGCAGTGGATTGACCGGGCTATCCCTCTCTGACATACTGCTTGTAACATTTCTCTGTTTTGTAAAATTTTCCCTCATCATGGTTCCTATAGGCTCCATTGTCTCCTCTCCTTCTTACCGAGTACCTTGAGTTGTTACAATATACCTCTGCTCTAGGCTTGTCCTATTACCGTAGGAGTTCAGATGTTGCCAGAATTTCCTAGCTGCCTTTTTATCTTTTTTATTCCTTACTTCTGACAGCCATTGGGACCCTTTTGTCTTGATTTTCTCGTTGATCGAATGGGATGCTTCCCTCCTGCATTTTTTTTTTAGTTTACCCATTACCTCTCTTCAAGTTTTCTCTTACTTTTGGGATACCTGTGTTCCCTGGAGGCTTCCTGACATGTCTTTATGGCCTTCTTAACCTCTTCATCCCACCAGCTCTAGAGTTTTCATATCCCTTGCCTTGTTTTCCTGACTCGCACCTTACCTAGCTCACGCTCAAATAGTCTCATTAACTTTGGGTAAGTCCATTCAGTTTCAGTACCCTCTGATATTTCCTCTTCAATTTGTTTGGCCGCTATTTACACTTGCTCTTCTAAGTAAAAAATCCCATCTCGCATTTCCTCACGCCTTGTTCGTGCTTTAGTTTACCCCTTAAAACTCAACTTGATACGTTTGTGGTCGCTACCTATACTTCTGGAGCCCTGTTCATCTATAATCATGGCTCCTAATCTATCGTACATCCTATGTGACATTCTATATCGAGTGTCGACCCCCTACCTCCCATGTTATGATCCCGTCAGACTTCTCAGTAGAGTTACAGACAACTAAGTTATACCTCTCACATATCTAGCAGCGTGTTACCTGTGGAGTCTGTACCCATCCATATCTTCAGCATGCACATTCATGTCTCCTAAAACAATTATCTCCCATCCTTTTCCTAGCTCCTACTCCAACAGCGCCGCCACGTGGCGGCGGCGATAAGGGCGCCTGACGGCCTGGCGATAGCGTTCGCCCAGGCACTGAAAAGCTTAGCAAATTACTGGTCGTCCAACTGCGCCATTTTCTGCTCCTGGCTGTGCCCACTGAAGTGCCATTTGTGCCAACTGCGCAAACATGCGGTATTTTCGAGTTTGTATGGCAATGTAATATTTTCAGTAGTGTTCGGTAGTCAACGACCGGTTTTCCAGGCGCCCGATTTTTCGGACATGCCCGATAATTTGGGTGCCTTTGCTGCACCGTCACGGTTGCCCATAAGGTTACTGTATAAGAACGTCTGAAACTTCGGACGCAAAAAACCTCTGCCCTCCGATTTTCCAAACTTTTTGCCATGTCCACTGGTCCGAAACAGCATCGGTCGAAACCACCGCCGCCGTTTTGATTATCTTGCCACCCCTCGAACAGGCTCCCTCTCACGCTGATCAGCTGGCAGCCGTAGCCACCACCCCCCGGCACCACTAGGCTTAGCTACTTCGACGTTCGCTACCAAGCTCCTTGCTGTTCGGTGCTTTTAATTAAAAGCAATGGCGCCGACTTCGTCTTTGTAATCCTCGCCAATGGCTTTGAAGCTCGAAAAGCACGATGTGTTGCATAATGGCGGTTCCCGAAAGTCAGCTTCACCTGCATACAGTAGTGTCACGCAGTGAAGCATACGCGAAGTATTGCGATGAAGCATATCAAAAGCGGCATGAGGCAATGGTCACGGAAGCAGTACGTATTCCTTAATTATACATGCGTGCACTCACCGTCTCCTGTCACATTACGAGCACCGATACACCTAATAATTGTGCTAAAAGACCTTCAGAGCTACTTCGGACGAGCTTGTGGCGATATGAGCCCTAGGTGGCAGTAAAAAGTACTGCTTCGAAAGGTCGCTTGGGTACCGGCGACAAAAGTTATCGCTTACACCGTGTCTACTCGTATTACACATGACACACAGGAAGCCGACAAACTGCCTTGCAACGAAAGTGAGTGTATGGGATGGTACAAACGTTGTTCTCCATCGCCATCATAATCTTTGCGACACACCGTACGGAGGCATTTCATCTTGGCGCCGTTCATAGAAGCATAGTCTCTTGTCGAGCTTTTAGCGTTGTTATTGGGTGTAGTACACATTTTGTCTGGTGCGGTAAAGCGTATCAAAGCAAATTTGTCATTTGGAATGCACATCAGACATTTGCCATCACTTTCTTGTCTTGTGCCGCAATTTGTGCCTGTCGGCGCAAATTGTTCTAGGTCATTTGTAATTTTATATCTGTTCTCGTTAGGCTACCAAACATTATTTAATTGTTTACAAAATTAAGTTCCTTGCCTACCCAAATAAAAATGTTTGCAACATACCGTCCATGGTATACCTTCCAGGGAAGACAAGCTTAATTGGTCACTGTTGGCTTTCTGTCGTGCTTCACTGTTGAGCAGCGCTAACTGATTGAACAGTAATAACAAGCTTTGCCAAATGGCTACAGAAGACTGCTGTACTACTCCAAGCGTTCCAAAAAAGAAAAATTTTTCTGCTCCCAAACTGCTCCAAAATGCTAATGTGGCTGCTCCTAAACAGCTCCAGAATTACATTTTTCCCGCCCTAAAATTGCCCCAAATCCTAAACTGGCTCGACCACCAATGAAATGAGAAAGAACAGACACTACAGTGTCGCAAACAGAAGATTCTCTTCTACAGGCCTGAGCATCGCATCAGGCACATTCGTGATCAAAAATCTATATGGGAGTGGCCATTTCCCCATTGTCATAAAATTAACAAAAGGCGATGAATGCTCTCCACATGTGCCCCAGTGGAAAGTCGACTGTGCTAACTGGAAACAAATACACGGAGGTCACACATTTGACCTGGAATGACGTACATGCACTTCCCCTCTATGATGCAATGGCACATTTGATGGCATTCATAGTTGATGGGTTTTACGTGCCAAAACCACAATTTTATTATGAGGCATGCATTAGTGAAAGACTTCAGATTAATTTTGACCATTGAGGGATCTTTAATGTGCCCCAAATGCCTGGGACCTAGGTGTTTTTTTGTATTTTGCCCCCATCGAAATACGGTCGGTAGCCGAGATTTGATCCCGTGACCTCGTGCGTAGCAGTGCTGCACCATAGGCGCTATAACACCAGGGCAAGTAGTTGATGCGGCATCAATTTCCGTCTCTGAAACGAATGGATTTCCCTCAAAATGACGTGTTGCGTAGCTGGTGAACGGTGAGTGTAAGAAAGTACATATAAATCAAAATAAGGCTTGGAGCCACCTTCAAGCATATGCAATTATGGAGAACCTGATCTAAGCCACATCTAAGCTGCCTACAATCAAACAACTAGATATCTTCACTGATTTTTAGCTGATATTCAATAACTCGAGAAGGTTTACAAGGCGATGGAAATCAGCGAGACGATACACACTATGAATAGTAAAACAGCTATTTGTGTCAAGGTACACTGGATTTAAAGCCATGCTGTGCACCCTCTGAACATTGCTGCTGACCAGCAGGCACACTGCACACCTAATCCAGATCTTCCACTTATTTCCCTCCAACCTCAACCCCTTAACTCACTCCGAGCCCGTAAAAATTTTCTCTGGCAGGACACATGCACTCTTATCCCGCCATGTGTCTGCTCCTTCACCTCACGGGGGTGTTATGATCGGCTAGGCATGCAGGAGAAGCGACCTTCCAGCCTCTCCTGCCCTACTGTGACGAATCGCTTTGTGAGGCTCACAATACCTCATCTCAGACAGACCAGCGGCGACACCAAGGCGAGACACGTTTGACGGCTACGGGGTTAATGAATGGCACTTGATTGCCGACTGACTACGATGCTGAGACCAAGGAACTTCTGTGAAAGTGCGTTATATGCCGCTTCGTTGCGGTCACTACTGGGCCATACCAGAAGCCAAGACATGCAAATGGAGTCAAGCGTGACACCCCTTTCTTCGAGCGCCTCCTTCTTTCTCTGTGACAGTGAGCCATGTGCACCCAGAGGTATTTCTTCATTGGCATTCCGTGAACAAAGGTGTCGGAGTGCTTGTGCGCACTCTCACCTTCAAGGTGACTATGAGTGCGCCTATGTAGCTGGAGCGTACTCTGATCTGTGCTCGCCAAAAAGTTGTTAACTCATGCTACGAGAACGATGTACTGTGCTCTGTGCTCCCGCCAGTACGAGTACCCGTTGTTTTATGTAAATAACTTTGCCTTTCCAATGTAAATAAACCCCCTGTTGCATTCCTCACCCTCTTGACCTCATACTCTTCACTAAAGAAGCAACCCTCGTTAAGCAAGCTCGGACAACGGTGTGGGCCCGATAAGCCTCCGTGTGATGCTCTGATAGTATAGGCCAGCTACCTATAGAAGACACACTGGCGGCGTAGGCTAGAGAGCGACCTCTGCGTAATGCCAGGCTCCGAGGCCACAACCCCCGGCTCCTACAAGGGCGGAGGAAGTTGTGCTTAGTAGGCTTTGGGCCAGGGTGGCTCTTACACTGATCTCAACGTGGAACTGGTCGCATTTACCACTGGTTGCTACGTGACCATACTGCTCCACACCATTGATGGAGGCAGATGGGTACTGCCCTGTATGGACATGTCTAGGCTTACAATCAAAACGCTTACGTCTCCTACTGCAAGCTGGTCTCCGCTACGGTATCACAACCAGCTATGACTGCTGGATACGTAACAGATTTCACAAAACACTGCCTCAATTCATACACAACACAGGCCTCACAGCACATATATACATATACACATAAAGAATTATGCCTTAAGAGGAAGCTTTAGCTCGGGTGCTCCTATCTAAATACATGTAAAAGGAGAATTCGTTTTTCTCTGCAACCACTGCACTAAATTTGACTGGGTTTGCTGCATTTAAAAGAAAAACTTAAAATCTAGTGACTGTTGGTTTTGAATTTTTGAGTTAGGCCGTCAATATTTTATAAAAAATTGACAAAAATTGCTAATTTTCAGAAAACGAAACTATCAAGTTTACAACTCTGTAACTCAACAAGAAAAAATGATATCGCAATTCTGTGAATTGTATCTGATAGCACATCTAAAGCGGACAAAATTGATATGTTACACATGAACCTCAAAAAATGTAATAATATGTAATTACAACTTTTGCAGAACCCTCGTAAACAATGTAACAAATTCACGTAAGATGTAAAATGACATATAATATTTGTCCGCTTTGAATGATCTAATGGATGCCGTTTACAGAACCGCGATATCTGTTCTTGATGCAGAGCTATTAGTTTGTAAATTTCATGCTTCTATTTTTTTCAAACTTCTGAATTTTTGAAAATCTTTCTAACAAAATTCAAGCCCTAAATCAAAATTCTGCTTCCAACAGTCACTAGAATTTATCTTACTCTCTCAAATGCAACAAATTTCATCAAAATCGGTCCAGGGGTTATCTCATAAAAATGTTTTTGCATTTTTACATGTATTTGAATAGGCCGCGTCGGAGTTTGGCCCGAGCTAAAGCTTCCTCTTAAAGGCCAGTCCTTGTCATCATCATCATTTATTGGCCCTTAAAGACCCCTGGAAGGGGCATTTCATAAGGGGGGGCAGAACGTCGAACATAACGTAGGTCACTGTCAAACATTGTCACAATAAGTGATCAGCGATTCAGTGATTATCTCAATAATAAAAAAAAGTACAGCTCAGCTTGAATAAATTGTCCAAGTTGGCAGAAGGAAATGGTTTTAAACTAAACCCTCAGAAATGTATGTGCATCCTCCTTTCGCACAAGGGAGGTATAATACCAGATCCCATTATTGATCTTAATGAAAGACAGCTACCTGTTTTCACACCTTGACTACTGAGCCATTGTCTTTAACTCTGGTACGCCTATAGTGTTTTGAAGATGCTGGATTCTGTCCGCCACTTGGATATGTCTTGCTACAGGTGTGTTCAAGACTAGTCCTGTAGAAAGCCCGTACGTTGAATCCAATGGATGGTCTCTACATCTTCAAAGGACATATTTAAGTTTCTCCTATGCCCTGAAGCTGAAATTGCATGTTCATCGTCCATGCCATCCAATTATTCGTGACTTGTCCACGGCCAGGCTGTTCCGTAACCGCCCAGCCACTCCTCTGTCCCTCTGGTTGGAAGCACTGCCAGAAGAAACAGGTGTCCCTCTTCTAGGGAATGTCCTAATTGCTTCCACCGCCTTGAAAGTGGCAGACTATCCAGTGTGACTTCTCTTTCATAGAAATATCAAAGCGAACACCTGAGGCACAGATATATTCACATTTTCTTGAACTTATTTATGTGCTGAACTTCAGATCGATGCTTCAAAGTCTCCTGCTGGTGTTGCTTACGCTCTAGGACCATCATTTTTAACACACAGCACATTTAATCCGCATACATGTATTTTTATGGCGGAAGCATACGCGATACTCTCTGCACATCAAGCAACCAAATCTCACTAGGGCTATTGTGTTCACAGATTCATTGAGTGTAGCCAGAGCCATAATAAGTGTACAAAAGCATAAAAACATGGTCTTTAATGAGCTATATGTATTGTGCTCAGCTTATATGAGTAAACAAGTCATCATACTATGCTGGATACCTGGCTGCATTGGCACAAAAGCAATGAAGCTGCTGACGACAATGCTACTACAGTAGCTTTTAGCGACACCGAAGCACTGGCAGAAACAGTGGGATACCCAGGTATATAGAAACTAAACTAGAGCACTGTATATTTGAGAGAGCAGCATGATACAAGGAAGTGAGTGTTTGCAGATTAAGAATAGGTTCAGGAGAACATTCATTTGGGCTAGATGGTGCATACTTGAATTAGGAAGGAACAGCGCCAACTAAGACGAACACAAGAGGGGAGAACGACACAGGACAAGCGCCAACTTCATCTAACTTTATTCACTGAAAATTCAGCAAATATAGGAAAAACACAGACATGCGCACAATGACCATCATGCGTCATCTGCCAAACCGCTCCAGATATGACATTTCACTTTTGAAGAGGGTCACGGAAGTATCACTTACACAGTTTTTTCCTCTTTTCTTTATATGGAATGCTTCTAAAACCTCACGTGCCTTAGTTTCCCTACTTCTGCCAAGAATCTTTATCGCTCCGAACCGTGGTTCACACTTCTTGCAGTACTGGCATTGTCTTTGTGGTGAATGTTCTGCCGCTTGGTCACACACGGTGCAAGTTGCGCAATGTTGCGAAAGATGCGCACCTCCTTCTTTCAGCGACCTCACATGTTCAGCAGCACGGTCGTTCACGCATCTGCCCGTTTGGCCCACATAGGTTTTCCCGCACGTCAAAGGTATTTCATATACCACACCGGTGCAGCACTTTACAAACTGCTTTCCGTGTTTTTTGGTGCAGTTGCTCCTCGTACCCTCGCTCGCGACGCGGGCGCAGAGCTGAGCTTGTTTTCGAGGGGCCGAAAACACGACTGGGACGCCGTGTCTGCTTGCCACCTTTTTCATATTGTGGGCTATCCTATGTACATACGGAACCACTTCCGGCTTTGCAGCTAGTCTTTCTTGTGCGCACGGTCTCTTGACCATGGCACCTTTGATATTTTGCAAGATCACTTCAGCCACTGCTGTGATAACCGTGCTTGGGAACCCCGCCGTAACCAACCTATCAACTTGCTTGTCAAAGCTCGCACTCATTGCGTGGTGACACGATTTCATGAGAGCAGACTCAAGACAAAGTTTTGCAATCGAGCGTTTTACGGTTTTTGAATGCGCCGACGCATAATGAAGAAGCTCCTTTTGTGCTCTAGGTGCGTACTGCCAACATACATGATCTACACCCAAGGTAATGTTAATGTCTAAAAACTGTAATCGCCCCTGCAAGGGTAGCTCATGCGTGAAAACCAACCCCCTTCCCTCCTCTTTAAAGCTGTCTAGGACAGTGCTTACACCATCTGTGTAAGTCAACACGTTCAGTTTGTTAAAAACAATTAAAAAATCGTCAACATACCTGAACACTTTTCGTACACCCTTTCCTGTTAAAATTGGCTCCAAGGCGCTGTCAATACAGGTTAAGAAAATGTTAGTAAGTACCGGGGCTACGCAGGATCCAATACAAATCCCTTGTCTTTGTCGATAAAACTTGTTCTCGAAAGAGAGAAACGTCACATCAAGGTAAAATTCTAGCATTCTCATAAAATTGTCTATTGACACGCCAGAGGAGTTCTGGAACTCTACTGCACCGTTACATTCTATAGCTTCTCTGACAGAACGAAATAAGGCAACGTGGGGCACAGAGTAAAACAAGTCCTCAACATCTACTGAGAACACATAACCAATGGAAGTACCTTCCTCAAGAAACCTAACAACTTCTTTTGAACTCTTTGTGGCGTACGGATCTTGAACTTTAAAGGATGTAAGGTGCTTTTGAAGAAACTTGCTTAACACAATCTGCCAAGTTCCATTTTCGCTGACCACTGTTCTGAATGGTACAGACATCTTGTGCGTCTTGGCCGTAAAGAACACGGAGAGGGCATTCCTTTTGCTTTTACCAATGTCATTGGCCAGCCTGCTCAGCTCTAATTCTTTGCACATCGCAGCCGCCTTGCCTTTCACTCGCGTCGCACCAGCTTTCAGAGGGATGAAGTTCTTCGCAATTGCTTCGCCGGCTCTTTTTTGAAACTCTTCCTCGGTGAGCACCACGAACCCACCATCCTTGTCAGCTTGAAGAAGCCGGAGTCTATTCTTCCTGAAATACGACACGACTTTTCCCATCGAATCTTTGCTAGGCAACGTGGTAGTGCTGGTCGTAGATCTTATAAGCGTATCCACGCCATCCAGTAGGCATCTTTCACGGTTTTCTTCTAACGCCTTTCCTGCTATGCGTCTATTAAGCGCCAGGAACTCATGCGCTTCTATCAGTGGCTCATGGCTGAATTTCGGACCTTTGTTCAACACATGCCTGACATCGTTGGGAAGATCAACGTCTCCGATAACCGTCACCAGCCTTTCCGGGGGCTTCTTATCCTTCTTCGGAGAAGACAACTGTAAACACTGGTTCAGTGTCTGAGCCCACCAAAACTCAGGCATACTTCCTATAAGGCGTCGAATTGCACGAAGCTTCTTCTCCGCCTGCCATCCCGCATCCACCTTGTAACAAATCGCTCGCAGATGGTCTTCACATCTTCTAATCTGCCGCCACAACTCTGCTTTCAAGAACCTGCAGATGCGTTTTAGCAGCCCGACGGGTGGTCGCATGTAACCAAAAAGGGCACTCACGTCCGCTGGAACGAGTCCCTTTCGAAGGCAAAACGAAACATATCTTGCACGGCATGTTGATGCAACGATGATGGAAACGATGGCATTCAGTTGAAAATCCGACGAAAGGTTGTCACATAAGAAAGGGCCCTGTGTTTTCGAAACATAGTTCAGGAGAACATTCATTTGGGCTAGATGGTGCATACTTGAATTAGGTCACACACGGTGCAACTTGCACCGTGTGTGACCAAGCGGCAGAACATTCACCACAAAGACAATGCTAGTACTGCAAGAAGTGTGAACCACGGTTCGGAGCGATAAAGATTCTTGGCAGAAGTAGGGAAACTAAGGCACGTGAGGTTTTAGAAGCATTCCATATAAAGAAAAGAGGAAAAAACTGTGTAAGTGATTCTTCCGTGACCCTCTTCAAAAGTGAAATGTCATATCTGGAGCGGTTTGGCAGATGACGCATGATGGTCATTGTGCGCATGTCTGTGTTTTTCCTATATTTGCTGAATTTTCAGTGAATAAAGTTAGATGAAGTTGGCGCTTGTCCTGTGTCGTTCTCCCCGCTTGTGTTCGTCTTAGTTGGCGCTGTTCCTTCCTAATTAAGAATAGGACACACTTAAGGTACACGCGCTTACTTTTTGACGGGAAGCAATCTTCCGACATATAATAAGTGGGGCAATACTCTAACAGTTGTTCATGTTCTTCTTCATTGTCTTTCTATAGAAACAAGGAGGATAAAGTTTTTGTCTTCCACATATCATGAACACATCCCCTCTGCACCCAGCATTTTGGCTGAGTAAGGAACTGCTTTTTAAATTGAAAACTCTTTTAAGCTTTTTAGAAACAAACATCCTGGAAATCATTTGACCAGAATATTTGCAGCACGTGCCTATCAGTGCCTGCCTTTAAGGGCATAGTTATATTGTGCCGTTTTACACAGACGATATTAAGGAAGGACAGGACATGGACGGACGTAGCGCAAGTCCGTCCACGTCCTGTCCTTCCTTAATATTGTCTGTGTAAAACTGAGTGCAATATAACCATGAACGTTCACCAACTAGCCCCCTTCATTCCTTTAAGGGCACTTTTGGAGCACTGTTGCAACTGTGGGAAAATGAAATGACCATAATTTATAGTGATAGAATCCAGCATGCTCTTCGCGATTTAAGTAGGAATTATAATTTTAAATTGGCAAAGAAGGTCTTAAAGACCAGTAGGTGGTGAGGCCTGGCGGTGAAATCTTGGTACTTCAAATGTAGTATATGGGATTACTGTACGTAAGTTTGCTGTTATTAATTGCAGCGTAATTATTGCTTAACATTGCAGTTGCTATATTACTAGACACTTGCACTTTATTCTATGCTTCGGAAATCAAAAACGCATGCGTGGCTATGGCAGCATGCTGAACTGTGTATCATGTGTAAAAGCGTCATTTTGTTTTCGATCTGATTAGTTTCGTTTAGACTTGTTAAATGCCAAAGCAATTGGACAGGAAAACATGAAGACCCATAGGTTCTATCGCAGAAATACCTACTTTAACACTAGAAAACATGAATCGCAGAAACATCGACTTGATAAACAATACAATACTTTCTCACAGTTACGGTTGCACTTGTCTGCCTCCCACTAATGCCGGTGTATAATTGCTATCATGCTCACCTATCGACATTTTCAGCATGCTTCCAGTGAATGACTACATCCTTACTGCAGGTTGAAAAATTCTGATAAAAGATGTTCCATGGTGTTTTCTGTGTTACCACTTCATGATTAGACACTTTGGCTGGTAAGCTTTCCATTGCATTAAAGAAATAGGTTCCATGAAAATTGGTTGTCAGCCCCTTTAATGAAATTCTATTTGTCATAGCCACACTAGTCATTGTCATTATTTTATTAGCTATACATTTTACACCAATGTTACTCCAACCATTAGCACTCAGTTTTTCCATTTCATTCAGAAATAATTGACAACACATTGTTCGCACCTGGCCATACCACACATCAGGAATTTTTTTCAGGATTGGGGATAGCTCGATTTATTTAATGCTGAGGGTCGTCTGCTTTGCCAGCTAATGCTCAGCTTCCCCTGAGTGCTTGCAGCAGCGCGTCGCCGTCGGCGGGTGGTGCTAATGCCTGTCGGCAGGCAGCCACAGTGGTGGCCTTGTGGCGGCCCGCCCTTAGACCGGCGGCCCGCTCGATGCCCCGGTTCAGCATGCGCACGCAGCGCGACAGCTCCTCGTGACTCTGGCAGCGCATCCGGTGGTCGCTGACCAGCTCTCGGTTCAGTGTTTGCAGCTCCTGGTACCAGCGGCGCATCCCGTCGCTGCGTCGGATATGCCATTTTATCAGGAAATCGGTCTTGATCGATCCGTAATGGGCAACAGGTGCAACAGAAGGTTCAGGGGTTGATGTATGCGGAGGACATGTAGTGCTACTAGCAGACAATGCAAGAGATTCACAGACATTTCCGAATATAAGCTTATGCAGCAACGAATCAACTGCTGGGCAGATATCTTAACGTTCTAATAAAACATGCTCTGTCATTTCCCAAGCGTTACCGCAACAAGCACACACTTCTTCTTCCTTGTATCTCACTTTATAAGTGCATGTTCTAAGGCATCCTGGGGAGGTATTCTGTAAGGGTCCACCTAGTGGACATGTTCATTTCGTCCGCTGTTGAAGCAGTTGAAGTACTGATTGGCTGGGCTGCGCTGTGCGTCCGCAGCCGCCACAGCCAATCAGCACTTCAGCAGCAGACGAAATGGACATGTCCACTAAGTGGACTCTTGCAGAACACTGCCCGAGATCTCGCTTCGAGAAATAATGAGCTTCATTTGAATTATCATAAATTGTTTCTTTCCTGATTTCATTTTTTTCCTTTTAAGTAGTTACTCATAGCAGGCTTCTTTCACATTGCTGCCTCCCGTGAGATTATCTCGGCCTCTCTGACTTTCCGCTTGACATTCTTTGTTGCCATGTTGCTCACCGCACTGGTCGCATGCTTGCTGGTAAGCTTCCTATTTTTTTTCGTCCACTGTGAATCAATGTTTTACAGTGAATCTGTATATGGCTAGGGCATTTCTGTCGTCTGCAAACAACCCTCGAGGAGGAGGAGGAAAAACTTCATTTGCTCTAATTGGTTAGAAATTAGCGGTGGCAGATGTGGTCGGCCGCCTTCATGGTCTTCTTCCCCATCTGCGCAGGGTCGACGCCCCTATTCCAGGGCAGCACTGAGGGTGGCTACTCGGTAAGCATGCCTTACTATTCCATGCTGGACTTTTGGGTCGCTGCTGGAGAGCACCCTTTCCCAGTGCTCCGCACTCGGGTCTTTTATTTCAAGGATTTGTTGATTGTGAACGCATCCCCATGTAATGATATAAGGTGGGCTTGGCGCTGCACCAGGGGCAAATGTCTCTATACTGGGTGGGAAACATCTTGATTAGTGTGTTTAGATTTGAGTATGTTCCTGTTTGCAGCCTCCTCCAAGAGGTTGCTTCATGGTGATTTAGGCTGTTGTGGGGTGGAGGGTAATTGATTGGGACCCCCCCTTATAGTAATTCAGAATGTCATGTTGAATTCCAATGGCGGAGTCGGGGCGGCCGACGGACTCCGCGAGCGAGCACTCGACTCCGGCGCAGAGCAACGCCTCCAAATCCGCGAGTGGAACACAACCTGCGCCGCCGGAGCAAGACGGAAGCGGAACTTGTATCGCCGAGTTACCCAGGATACCTTGCGTGTTGTCATTTCCTTCCGCTGTTTGCTTCCAGAAGCGCCGCACCGGTCACTTGTCTCTTCAGCGCCGTTCACCTGTTGTTTTTTTTTTTAAAGTGCGGAATGGATATCTCGCCAAGCGTGCAGCAGCTTTTGCTTCCTCGCGAGTCGCGACCGGTGGCGCCTCCCAGCAGACAAACGTGGTAAAGGAAATACGTCACGCAGAGTTCCGGTCCACTCCGCCGATTTTGGCGGAGCGTCTTTTTCTGCTCCACGGAGTGACTCCCGCTCTGAATCCACTCCGACTCTCTCATTGGAGCACCTTACTCCCGCCCTCACTCTGTCATTGGAACAAACTTGCTCCCAAACGAGCAGAAAAACTTGCTCCGACTCCGCCATTGGAATTCAACATCAGAGTAGCTTGGGTCGACTGGTATGGGTTCCTCAGGGTCGGTGTTTGTGGCTGCTCGGTTTGTGTGCTCTCGAGCTACGTTGTCTGCCCTTAGGTTCCCTTCTTTTCCAGCGTGTCCCAGTACCCAGAAAATCGTATGCCTGACTTTGTTGTTAACCCTGCAGAAGCGGAGGATGTGAAGCGCTCTGTGTCCTGTTCTGCCGTTCATGTAATTCCGACACGTGGCTTGCGAGTCAGTGAGTATTGTTAAGGACCTTTCGGATTGGTAGCCCTCCACTGCCGTTAGAGCTACAGCTATTTCCTCAGCTTCCGTTACCGAGCAGCCCTTCATTGACGCGCTGCTGATCTCTTTGTAGTCCGGGCTTATTACTATCGCAGCTGTCTTTACTATGTTTGTTCTTCTTTGCTTGGCGTATACTGCAGCATCTGTGTAGACTGTTGTGTTTTTTGTGGCCAGGTACTTTTCGATGTTGGTGCCCCTCGATGAAACCGTGCGAGCGCGCTTCGGCCACTGCTGACGCGTTAGTCATCGTCGTCCCCTTCCACAGCTGGCTCTGTTGCCACTCATTGCTTAAGGGGGTATGAGCCATTCATTGGCAAGAGGAAACTATTATCATCAACAACTATCGTCATCAACAATGGCTCGAGCAGCATCGTCGTCTTTTACAGCTGGCTTCATTGCCAATCATCATTCCAATGTGAATTTCATTTTTCTTCTGTCGTCATAATGGGGAGGCTGTGTTAATTTTTTTTTATTTACGGTACCCAATGCATTCAGGATATGGTACATGGTATCCCCATTCAGGGGCGTAGCCTGCCCCCCCCCACCCCCCCCCCCCGAAATTTTTTCATGCTGCACCGCGGACTAAAACAACCCCTGGTGCTGGAAATCATGCTGGATTTTATCTAGAATGTCTTTTTTATGCTCGAAAAGACATTTCAGCGTGAACATTGTGAACTCTGGCTCGATTCCGTGGCAATGCCCATGCACCCATGATTTATTGGTCTAATGGATGATGGGTGTCTTTGCATAATGCAAAGAGACCCATCCGAGCATGAAGTTTCAGGGTGTGTTTCGATGATAAGCGGGCACGTCACAGGATCTAGCGGAGGCCGTGGAATTTACGGAGCTCATTAATTACTATTTCACAAAACTTTATGGCTATTAAGTTCTCGGAAACCTTTGATGCGAAAAGTGCATTGTCATTTCCAATGTCGTCCTTTAGATTTTCAATTCCGGAACATTGTAGGTTTAATATTTGTAGGTTTGCAGTATTTAAAACCGATCTTCGCACGAACAAACCTTTTCAAAAACTCATTCTTTCCGAAAACAATCAATGATTGGAATGCCCTACCTGGAAATTCCCACTGGTTACAGCCACCCACTTGATGAATCTTGTTGACTGTAACCCTTGTATATATTGTATGTTTGCGTATGTTTGCTGCGTAACCAGTGGGGGTTTCCTACCTGGAAATTCCCACTGGTTACAGCCACCCACTTGATGAATCTTGTTGACTGTAACCCTTGTATATATTGTATGTTTGCTTATTTTTGTATCTGCTCACGTAGCCCCCTCCTGCTTGGACAGATGTCCGCAGTATTGTGAAAATAATGTTTTTAAAACATTTGACGCCAAAGGTGAATTCACTTTTCTAAAGTCGTACATCAGACCATACGAGGAGACAATTAAGCCAAATCAATACACTATCAGACAAGCTGACAAAGCACGCAGCGAAGTCCGATGAGACGAAACGTTGTGGTGGATCATTTGTGCCGTCATGTCACAGAAAGTAATGTCGTCTTTTTTTTCACCTGCGCCAAAGCATTCATGTCAAGACACTAAAGCCAGCAAAGCTAACTGCGTTCTTAATTGTTTTTCTACTTTAACTTGTGGGGTTCTCCTCTGTACTCTTGGGACAAAGAAACGACAACACAGTAGTGCAAACAATCACAAGGGCATTTATTGCACCTTTCATAGATCAATGCCTGATAGCCGAGTTGCTATCCACAAAACATGCCAGTGGGCGCGCGCCAAATCTAGAAGTCCGACTCACCGCGACCGGATAGCGAGCGAATATGTTCGCCCCATGCTGGATCCCAACGCCTGGTCGTTCGCACGTACTGTCACGCGAACGGTGGCGCATTCCAAGGCGGCCACGCGAGATAGTCTCGCAGAAGCATGAGTCGGCGCACGCGCGGCACGGCATGTCCGTACCGCTTGCTGTCTCGAACCCAAGAGAGAGCGCCTTCTCTTGCCTGCACCCAAGTAACCCCGCAGCGGCGCGACACTCGCGCCATCTCTCGCACCGCGCTTGTACCACTCCGACCGCCGCGGGCGCCAGGCCACGCGAGCCATGCAGGAAAACATGTCAGGGGATGCGGGAGAGTCGCGCATCCCCACAAACATTTATTCACAAGGCCACATCGAGCCCTCGCTACACAAGGGCTGCCCAAGCCAGCCAGAGCGCATGAACTTTTCTCGTGTTGCCCAGACCACCGCGCGCTGCACTTCGATGCGTGTTCGTTTTTCTCTGGCCGAGTAGATTTTTACCTGGCAATGTTGGGACGCTTTCTAGCTAGCAGGCGAGAAAAAGAAACCATGGTCGCTCGCCGGTCGCTCGACATACTCGGGTTGCAACGAGTTCGCTTGAGCGCAACCTTTCCGGAAAATTTTGTCTCGCCAGTTTAGGATATCGAGCAGTATGCATATGGTTCTCTGTGGACCAAACGTCCTATGTTCTGTTCTATATCCCTTCGGTAGCCACATTAGGTGCCCAAAGTAGGCATTCGATTGTGGCCAACATGCTTTCCTTTGCGTTTTTTATTTCCGTGCCCCTGCCCCACAAAAGAAGAAAAGAAAAAAAGACATTGTTGTGGTGCCGCAAATTGTCGCATGGTGAAAGTTCAATTTTCTTACTCTATTTATTGCGTAAAGTAATAATGGGCCACAGGATGGTTCAGTTGCCGGATACTCTTATTAAGTTATTGCGGTAGCAATTATATGGACACTCCAGGCACATTCCTGCAATCGCCTTCACCATCATGTTCTGTATAAAGTCGAAGGGCGATAACGTGACCGTGCGCCGCATGCTGTATGTGTGAGTGAAAGCGTAAGGGGGGGGGGGGGGGGGTGCGCGGCATGGGTGAGCCAATGATGGTGGCTCAGTCTCGTGTGCGCGAGGGAGAAAAGCGGGGAGGAAGCGCGTTGCCTCCTGTTGCGCACGATACATCAGGGGGAGTGGAGGGAGGGGCTGCTGTGATTTGTGAATCTGTGGTTGCGCGACATGTTTATTTGCCTTGTTTGACACATTACATACACTGATTTTATTCTTAGACATGTTGGTTTATTGGAAACTTACATGTATATTTAAATATCTTGTTGCAAGGTTTTGTGTATACATGCAGCGAACTTTGTTTCCAGTGACATTTCTTTGCCCTTTATCAAGCTATATCTACACGTTTGTATATTCCATTGTGTCTTCGCATTTATAATGTACGATGGCCAGTCAATGAAAGTGAGCCAACCCACCCCACGCAGTAATGGTCCTGTTCATTACCTGCAAGACATGCACGTAGCACACAGGCATCTCTCATTTACAAAAGTGGCACGCAGGTGTTAGGATAAAGGTTCTATAATGCTCTCATACACTGGTTGAACATGGTTGTGTGACATAATGGACTCTCCAAAAGTTGAACAGCGTGGGGTTGTGAAGTTTTTGACAGCTAAAGCTGCTTCCCAAATATAAATTATTGCCGTATGGCTGCTGTGTATGTTGAACATTGCATTTCGTTAGCCACTGTGAAGCATTGGAGAAAACGGTTCAAAGAAGGATGTGAAAGTTGCAAAGACCATCCAAGACGGGGCCAAAGTTAATGCGCAATTACCCCCAATACAATTTCAAAGGTTGATGAGCTGATTAGACAAGAACGGGGGATAAGCATCGATGAATTAGCAGGTTGTGTGAACATCAGTCACGGTTTGGGTCACAGCATGATTCATGGCACCTCGGTTATTGGCTCTTGTGTGCGTAATGAATGCCCAAGATTTTGAACCAGCGCCAGACGATGGAAAGGTTCGGCGCTGCTTTGACTCATCTAGTCCGATATCACAATGAGGGTGAGAAGGGTGTCTACCAACCGGGAAAACCGGGAATTCTCAGGGATTCTGAGTAGTCTGGAAAAAGTCAGGGAAAACTCAGGGAATTTGGGCCTCTATCAGGGAAAATTAGCGGCAATTTTATTGAAAGGGTCGAAAGTCGCGGTAATGCTGGCTCGAGTAGCAGACAGGAATCGTAATTAATCGTCTTTGACGCCCTGTCGTTGGCAGGAGGAGTTGCCAGTGTACAGTCAACGAGCGACTTTCCGGATTCCCGATAATTTGGACGGCTTCGCGGCGCCACCTCGTACCCCATACTGTCAACGTATCAGAACGTGTGAAATTTCCGACGCAAGAACTCTTTGCCGTCTGATTTTCCGGACGTTTTGCCGCGACCGCAGGTCCGAAACGGCAATAATCAAAGGCACCACCGCCGCCGTTTTGATTACTTCGCCACCTCGACCGGCACTCTCGCACACGGATCCGCTGGCAGCCGTTGCCACCACTGCGGCAACGCTAGGCCTAGCTGCTTCGACGTTCGCTATGAAGCTTCTCGCCATTGGGTGCCGAACGTTTTATTGAAAGAATTCGTTGCTGTCAGCAATGGCACAGACTCCACCTTTGTGGTCCTCGCGATTGGCTTAGAAACTTGGAAAACACGGTGCGTTGCATAATGCCGGTTCGTGAAAGTCAGCTTCGCCTCTGTACAGAAATGTTACTCGGTAAAGCTAACGGAAAAGTATTGCAGTGAAGCATAACAAGCGTGGGAAGGGGCTATTGCCACGGAATACAGTATGTATATCTTAATTATACACGCGGTCACCCGGCATTTCCTCTCACAGTACGAGCACAGGTATGCCTAATATGTCTACCGACAGGCCTTCAGAGCGTTTTCGAACGTGCCTGTGGCGGTTTGAGCCCCTAAGGGCAGTAAATGACACGCATTTATTTTTTTCCAACTGGCCGATTTTTCGGACGTTTTCGCGGCCTCTAGGGAGCTCGAAAAATCGGTCGTGGACTGTGCAACTGATCAAGATGCTTCAAATGGTCCTTGGGGTGAACGAGTGGCGGAAGGCGGACAAGAACAGAAGTGACCTACGCATTGAGGAATAAACGAGAAAGGAAGCTTTTTGCCGCCGTTTTGAAAGAGCTTGAGCTCAAAAAGTAAAGTTTTGGCTGATGCCGAGATGCAGGTGTCCCTCATCCAAACCAAAATACACCCTTTGAAGCAGTGCAATACAACACTCGGGCGTAGTGCGCGGGCTGAGAGTATGTCAGGACTGTTGAGGTTGACTTACGAGCTGTTGAGAGAGAATCTCAATTGTGACAGAGTTCAGGCCTCATCCCACTGAGGTTGCTATCAGTTGATAGAAATAGCTCATATTAGAAAATATTTGCCTTTGTATGCATCTCGTTTTTATTCGTATTTGATAATGTCCGACCCTATTTGCAATTGTTTTCGAAGACACTTTATTTGCTGTGCATTTTACTAACCCCTGCCTTCTATTCTCTTTTTGAATAACATAAACACTGCTCCTTAGTATTCAAATTGGATTAAGTTGCTTTTTTTTCATGTGCTTACTAGAGAGTGACAGCATCAGGCGATATGGTTTCAGCCCGTGTTGATATAAAACATAGTTCTGCATCACTCAGGGAAATTTGCAATGACACTCAGGGAAAACTCAGGGAATTTGGAAATGCCAACTTGGTAGACACCCTGGTGACGACTTCTTGTCTGCAATTGTGACCGGAGACGAATCATGGTGCCACTACTACGAGCCTGAAACACGATGGCAAAGCTTACAGTGGAAACATTCGAATTCACCACCCCCAAAGAAAGCAAAGGCCGTCATTTCTGCCAGAAAGGTGTTGTCTACTTTTTTTTTCGATCATCAGGGGCCAATACTGATCGAATTTCCTAAACCTAAAGAGACTATCAATCGTTTCCGATATTGTGAAACGTCGGATCGGCTGCATGTCATGATCAAGAACAAACGACGTGGAAAATTTAGGAATTGGGTCATCTTGCTCCACGACAATGCTCCGCCCCACGTCGCTGGTGTGGTTCACACGAAACCGGCAAAGTTCCAAGTGGGAAACACTGCACCAGCCGCCATACAGCCCATACCTGTCGCCTTGGGACTTCCACATTTTGGGGCAGTTTCAAAATACCTCAAGGGAACCAGACTCATGTTGGACGATGATGTGACAGAGTCACTTACACAGTTTTAGAAGCAGCAACCCAAGGATGTTTATGAGACGGGAATCACGCGACTCGTTAGTCAGTGGGACAAACGTTTAAATTCTCATGGAAACTGCTTTTAAATAAAGTACCCAATTTGTCATATATTCGCATTGACTCACTTTCACTTGACTCGCCCTCGTATATTTTGCACAACTGCTTTTTATATGTGCTCTCTGTTGTGACTTTAATTTCAGTGCAATTACTTACAATACACGACAGGTGACAGCTGCTCCTGCGCAATACATTGGAACAAACGACAGTGTCATTGAGATTTTTCCAGGCCGTTACATATTTACAAAAATACAAAGTTCTTGAATGACAAAGTTTCATTAAAATATTTGTCCTCGACTTGTTCATTTCGTGGCCTTTACATTTTTCACGCCAGTGGCATGCGCTGCTTTGCCGAGTTCAAACTGATATAGTTCTAAAGTTCGTGTGATATTTTCTTAACTTATTAAATAGACAGAAAAATTGGAAGCATTGATATCAGTTATTTCGGGCACAATTTTTGAGACATACGAGTATATTCTTTTATGAAAAAAATACATATTTCGCTTGTCTTGACAGTGCCTAGCATTCAAGAATTTGCAGCATCTTTGGCAATGGCAATGCAGTTATTATTCGTGTATTTGATCCCTCGACAAATTCTATAAGGAGGAGGCCGAGCTACAACTCGAGCCCCCCTTCCGAGCGAAATTTCTGGCTACGCCACTGTCCCCAGTACCTAAGAACATGGATGCTGCTTGCTGGGAGAAGAAATTCTGGGGCATAATACATAGACAAAAGGACAAAATATATAAATACGGCGAGATTCACTGATGCTGTGCCTTATCACACAGATGCAAGGAGTGTAGTAATTATCGCTCCACGGACCGTGGAGGGAAAATTACAGCCTGCACAATAGATTGCACTTCTACAACAAAAGTGGAGCAATTGCCCTCTCAATAAAAGAGGGCTGGATGTGAAAAACTCCATTAACAATAATCACTGACTCACGAAAAGCTTGCAGAAACTACCTAAGGGGGAAAATTTGAGCACAGGCGCTCCGAGTACTGGATTGGACCCCATGGTTGAATACATCCAAACTGCGACCTGGGCAGTGGGGCACAAGGCCGTCACCAGGAACCTGCATGCGGACAATGTAGCTCGAGGCTTTACAAATCACTGAGCCAACCTGGACTCTGCAATAGAGGAGCCTACACCCTTAGACCCTTGCTACACAACAGTTCTAAAGTACTATAAAGAAAAATAGAAAAATCTATCCACCACCGCACGGCAAACTCAGCGCTCAGCGCAGAGAAGCACACAAAACAAGCGGCACATGGAAAGAATGGGAGGCGCTGCTGTCTAGCTCGGCTCTAGAAGATCAGCTACGGCCCATCCAACGAGCTGTATGGATGGTCCATGCCAGTGGGGCTTTGAAATAGGGGCGCCACCCTGCCGGACAAACTCCGTTTTTCACCCCTTCCCCACCCACCCCCTACTTCCTCTGGGGAACTGTGGTAGGAGCGCATCTGGTTTCTGTGTATAATAAAGCTTTTTTTACTACTGCTATTATGGTGGTACATACTATGAACCGTTCCTTAAGGGGGCATGAGCCATTCATTGTCTTACGTAACAGACGCATTGATTAACAGATGTGATACGAGAATGTGTGTGCATACCTATCGTCACGGTGATCACCGATCAGGACAATAAATATGTTCTTACCTTTGTTCAAAATTATATGTCACCTCTGTGTCGTGTGCTAAAGCTTTGCTGGTCATCCACCTTCACAGAGTGGAATGGCTCATGATTTCTTCCTGTGCAAATATCTGAACACTCTCCCAGCCCATCTACTTTCTTCTATATTCCTCAGTCGTTCTTCATAATCAATTTTACTCTGAGCTTCCCTTACTTCAGAACTTGTCCAGCCTATATCACCCTGCATAGCATCATTTGTAGTCTTCCTGTGAGCGCCCAATGCGAGGCGTCCCGCTGAGCTCTGGTTGCCATCGTGTCCTGATTGTACCCCTCACTTCAAGCAAACAACAGCATTTCCAAATGCAAGTCCTGGAACCATTACATCTTTCCACATACCCCATAGCACCTCGCACCTATTGTATCCCCATAGTGCTCTGTGCTTCATTATGGCTGCATTTCTCTTCCCCTTTGCTGTTATTATTTTTTCCTGTGTTTCCATATATCTATTGCCTTCATTTATCCATATAACAAGATATTACCCGAGGTATTTCCTGGCCCTGTATTGCAACTGTCTGTTCACTGTTTTCACTGAATACCATAACACCTGATTTTTTAATGCTAAATTTCAAACCTAAATTCTCGCCTTCCTGTCCACAGATATTAGCCAGACATTACAAATCACTTTGCTTGTTAGCTAGCAACACAACATCCTCTAAATAAAATTAACCTTGACGCTGCTGCTTTACTACTGTACTCGCCCGTTTGTACGAGAGATTAAATCCGATATTACTTCTTTATAGTGCCCTCTACATTTTCACCATGTACATCATAAACAGCAGTGTGGATAAAGGGCACCCCTGCCTCAGTCCCTTGTTGATATCAATGTGCTCCTCGCTCATCATCCCTTTCTATTCAACGAAAATGGTATTTTCTAGGTAAACCTCCCTCAAAAGCTGTATACAGTCATTTCCTAAGTCTTCCCCTTCCAGAATATCCCACAAAGTGTTGCGGTCTACATTGTCATGCACTCCTGTAATGTCTAAAAAAGTCACATGTAACAGTCTCCCTTCTTCTCTGGATATTTCAATACACTGAGTAAGAACAAATAAGTTGTCATCCAGATTTCAACCGATTCTGAAGCCATTCTGAAGTTCTCTCAATATAGAGGGGTGTAGGATTGGGCTTGTTGGTAAAACATGCTTTAAAGTTTGAATAACAGCGCATGGACAGCAGAGGGGACAAAAGAGAGAACAGAGCGCTAACAGTTTATTTTATTTTCAGAAAGCATAGCAAGCTTTATAGCCACACAATAGCATACCAACCATGCGCAGAACACCGCGACAAAGCAATACAGCCAGTATGCCATTATGTTCTGCCCATGCAGTTTTAATTTAATCGCCTGCATTGCTTAACTGTATTTACTGGTGCGAGTGAATTCAATCTTTCTCCGTCTTACCTTTATAAATTAAGTTCATTCTGCTGTGTCAACAACTGTCTGGTATTCGTCTATCTTTTAAGTTTTTTTTTTCTGCTGCTTTTAACACAGCTCCTTTACTTTTTCGTCCTAGTTGATTAATCAGCCCAACAGGAACCTCGTCTAGCCCTGTGATTGTGTGCCTAGGAATTTTCTCTTGGACTTTGTTCCAGTTGAAGTTTGTGAGCACCAGCTCCTTTTCCCATCTGGTTCTCTTTCATGCTCTTTTTTTCCTCCAATGCAACCTCGTCATTGCTGTGGAAAGATTCGGCTATTATTTTATGGATGTAATTTAATGCCGCGTCCCCTTCCGCTTTGTTTTTATCTTCGTCTAGGATATGTATTTGTATTGTTCCAGACTTCCTGTGCGGCCTTCTTTTCCTCATGTATTTCTGACAACCAACGTTCACTTTCACCTTTTATTTTTGTTTAAACCTGTATTTGAACCATAGATTTTTTCTTTCAGTATACGTCCCATTTTCTAGTTGCTTCATTCTGTGGCAACTGCACATTTTTTGCCTGCCTGTACTCTCGTGATGCTTTCAATCATTCGGTGATCGCTTCTCATATCTCCCTATTCCACCAGCTTTTTGCTTTCCTTTCTCCTTTCCAACAAACATGTTGCTTCTCTTTCTGTATTCCTGTCATAATTGCGCTTAGAGGCTCACTATATTCTCGCTCTTTGCTTGGCCATTTGCCAAGTTCTTCCTTGACTCTTGTGACTATATTTCTTATTTGTTCGGCGTTCAAATTTAGATTGGGCATTCTTCTCTCCTTGCTCTTTTTCCATTTACCATTTTCAAAATTATGCGTTTATGGTCACTCCCTATGCGGCTATACCCTTCCTCGTCGATGACCATCCCTCTGAATGTATAAATTGCTTCTGTCATCACATAGTAATTTATGGTCGATTTCTGGTTTCCTACTTCCCGTGTGGTCTGCCCATCACACTTAGGCCCTGTATTCGCGATAACGAAATTATGTTGCTCACAAAGATATAGCTTTGAAAACCATTAATAGCTAATGGTCTTGTCACTTCCAAACTACTATTTAAAGGCTATAAATACTTAATGTCCCACACAGTTGCACGTGTTGATAAACGTGGCATGAGAGGACACTGACTATCCTGCAAAACCAAATATACACGAAACACATCCGCACACACGAAAAAAGAAGAAAAAAGAAGGAAACTAGCAAATTACTATTTAAAGGCTAAAAAAATCTGCAAATAAAAAATACAGAAGCAAGCTCAAAGCATGCGCAAGAAACTTATGTTTTCGTCGCCACCACAGAGCACTGGAAAAGCACATTCGTACACCACAAACATCACCGTGTCGCAAGCTCCAGCGCTGCCATCTCGTGTTCACTTCGCTGACTACTCACACCGGATTGATGATGGTGATGATGTAACGACATCCCCTTTGAAACGGCACTGCGACAAATAGTCATCTAGCCTGCTTGAGTTACTCAGGTATGCTGCACATGCCTTTGATTCTAGTATTTCTCTATACGTCTCTTTAATCTTTTTCTCTTCCTCAAAACTTCTCTATTTACCTTGTACTGTTACCTATGCCTGTAAAGGATCCAGTCGTATCAATCTTTTCCCTGCATTTTCCCTCCAATACTGTAAATATCACTTGCTTATCTTAACTGATAACTGGTTGGTCCTCCTTTCCACTTTATATCCAAGCACTTCTGGAAGGTGTATGTTACCTACGGGTCCAACTGGATGAATCCCTTCACACTCGATTAGGATGTGCTGAGTGGTACTGGATTTTTGCTCCAGCATATACATGCTCACCTTCTTGCGAAAATTTGCTTCGATATGTGTTTGTCCTTAGGCAACCAGCCCGAGCCTCAAACAGCAATGGACTGCTTTTTGTGTTATTGTACAGATTTTCCCTTCTAATTTCTTTCTTACCATTCTTGTAAGTCTCCATGGTCCTTTTTGTTTCCAATCTCACTTTCTGATGACTCCTGGTTGTCTATCTACACTTTCAATGAGCCTTTACATGGTTGCCAACTTTCTTGACCTCTTTCTCCATTCTGTGTCCACGCTTTCCAGGTACAGATACTTGTGCACTTTAGCCACACATTTATTTTGATCCATGTTCCTGAGTCTTTCTTCAAAACTTATTTTGCTCTGCGCTCCTCTGACTTCAAATGGGGCGCATCCCATGTCACCCTGCACTACCTCATTTGTGGTTTTACTGTGGGCTTGCTAAGCCAACTGGCCTACCGATCTTGGTTAACTTCCAACCCCGAAAAGATATCCGATTTTAAGCACAGAAGGGCATTCGCGAACATTAGGGCTGACACCATGACTCCTTTCCAGATTCCACGCACCACCTCATATAAAAGTGCTCTGTGTTTGACTATTGCCGCATTTCACTTCCCTTTTATTTTCAGATTATCTTGGTGGGTGCTTGAATAATTCTTTCCTTCGTTTATGTATACGCTCATGTATTCATATTGCTTGACTGTGTATGACTTGCTGTTGAATGGACACCACGTAATTTATTACTCGTCTATTCATTGAAGATAATAATTCTTGATTTCTCTGTGCTAATCTTAAGGCCTAGATTTGTTGTTGCATTGCCACACATATACACGTCTCTGCAGGTCTCTTGCATTGTCCGCTAGTAGCAGTGTATCGTCCACATACACCAGTCCGAGGACCTTCTGTTGTACCATTTGTCCATTACACATGCAGGATAAATCAAACCCGAATTCACTGTTTTCCACTCGTCTTTTTGTCCCATAGCATAGAGCATGGAACAACAATGCAGACAGAGTGCATCTTGCTTCAGTCCTTTGTGAATGTCCACTACTTCATCTTAAAACTTTTTGTGCGCAAACAAACAGGGAGGAAGAATAGGGGCAACACAAGGACGTCCCTTCTTCGTCCCTGTTTGTTTACGCACAAAACATTTTAAGATGAATCTGTTCCAACTAGGCCGACTCGCAGTTATGCTCCACTTTTCATTACCATTTCGGCCTTCCCATACAATTTTTACTCGATTGTCTCTATATATGTTCATCAGCAGCTCCACAAAATCATCATCTATGCCTTCGTGCTTGAGAATATCCCATAACAACACCCTGTCTACATTGTCGTAGGCTCCTTTAATATCTAGAAATGCCACCCATAAAGGTCTATTCTGAGCTAACTAGCCCATACCCAAACCTTGCTATTCTGAGCTACTGAAATCTCTATGCCCTGAGTTAAAACAAAAATATTATATTTTAAGTGGCTGCCTGTATGAACCTATTCTGTAGTTCTGCCGTTACATCATTTGCTTCCACCCATTTTGACATTTCTAATTTTACGACTTGCATTTTTATTTTATATAGCACCGATGTTATAGTTACTGACCTGTACGAGCTCGTCCTATCCTCATCACCTTTGTAGATGAGGTTAATCTTGCTTTCACGCCATGCAAATGGAATTTTCTACGTTTTCATCACTTGTTCAGTAGGGTTAGCAATGCCTTGTTCTTTGGACCAAGGTTTTTGATTAGCTCAGTTGGGATTTCATCGGGTCCTGCAGTGGTGTTATTAGGGACATTTTCTTCTGCTTTTTTCGAGTAAAAGTTTTTTATGCTAAATTTTGGTTTGTCAGGCTTCTTTGTTGTTGCTGGATCTGTTTTAGTCTGAACCATATCCACTTTGTTTCATGCCGAATTTATCTCTAATATCGTCTCTGATGTACTGCAGCACATCGGCTCCTTCAAAATTGTTACCGTCTTCATCCCTTATAGGATTTTGCGAATTTTTAGTTGGAGCTCCGAGTGCTCTTACATGCTTCCAGAATTTTTTTTTGTGCCTTTGTCTCTTTTGCAAATGTTATGCACTCAATGTTCACTTGCGCATTTAATTTTCTTTTATACAGCTCACTTGCCACCCTTTCATCTGTATTTTTTACATCTAAGGAACACCTCTTTTTCGTGTAATCCCAACTTCTTGGCGTCTCGACGATCCTTAGATACCTGCTTACGCTCTTTCTATAGCTTGCATTATTTCCTTGTTCCACCAATTACGTGGTTTCCTCTTTCCAGTCCAACAGCTCTTTTTCGTTGTCTGTCTTATCTCCTTCTTCATGATGTATACGACTTCCTCATATTCTCAGACTGTTGTAGGAAATGCCTCCATTTTCTTCTCTATGTTTTTTGCAATCTCTGTTATTTGCTTTTAATTCATTTTTAAAAATGCTGATGCTATTGGTTTGTGTTTTGCATTAGGATCTCTCCCGACTATTAAGGTTAAATGTCTGCGGCCGCTACCCAGGCTATCTTCTCTGTGTTAATTTATAATAATTTTGTCTAGTTGTTCGTAGACTGTTTCTGAAACTAAGGCGTAATCTATACATGACTGCCTATTTCCGCATTGCCATATTACCTGTCCATGATACTTATCCTCTCTGTTAATACTATAAAGTTCTGTTCATTGCACAAATCCAGCACGAACCGTTATAATCAGTATATCCGTCTAAATCCTTCTTTTGCACATTCATATCTCCTAACATCACTTTGCACGATTTCTTGAACTTAGTCATGGGATCAAATCCCAGCCATAGCAGCCGCATTGCGATGAGGGCGAAATGCAAAAACATCAGTGTACTTAGATTTAGGTGCGCGTTATAGAACCCCACATGGTCCAAATTTCTGGAGTCCCCCACTACGGTGTGCCTCGGCGCATAAAACCCCACAATTTTTAAAAATTTATTGAACTCATTAATATTGCTTCTAATGCAATCAATCACTTCTTTAGTTTTATCTCTGCTACTCCAAGCCACATCTTTTTAGCTCCCCAAGTGCCGCTAATCCATGAACGTTCCTTACATGTCTCTTTTACCCTTTGCCACTTTAGACCTCGCCTAATTAGCATGCCTCCACCTTTCCTTGGCCCGGTCATTCTGTTGCACCCTTCCGATACAAAATTGTCATTAACAGGCGGCTGCTCCAAATCACGTAGATGTGTTTTGGTCAAGACACACACGCCAATAGCTACGTCATTCAGCTGCCTCTTTTTACTGCCTCTATTATTATTTACCTGTGACGCTCCTCACGGGATATTCCTTCAAGCAATTAGCAAACTGTCATGACGACTATCTTGGACCGCCACCACTTATTCGGGAAATTGCAGATGTATTGCAAGGTCTTCTGCACGCTACCGTTCACTTTCTTTTTGAAGCGTTGTCGCAATATATCAGCCAAGGGAAGATGCCTAAATGACAGATTGAAAGAACATATGTACAACACAACAAAAATAACATCGGGGCATTTAGCTATTCATCGTAGGGACTGCGGCTGCATACCCTTAATTGAATAACCTAGCATCATGTCAAAATCAACAGGTAAGCGAACAAGAGAGATTGTTGAAGCCCAAGAGATAAAAAGCTGGGTGATTCTTGTGTCAGCAAGCCGCCCGTCATGCTCTGAGAGAGACATCAGATTCCTTACACGAACCGTTTTTCACGTGCAGCAGGCTTTGACCACGTGATACTCTTTCATATCCCTTACATGTACCTGTGCGTCTTATGTTTATTCATGTTCAGCCAGTACTGTGCATCCAGTGAATAAACCTTTAGTTGTCAGTGCGGCCTGTGAATGTGTCGTTCTTCTTCCTCTGGTCCCTTGCGTTCTATGGCGCTGAATTACTATGGATATGAACCAACTAGCTTAAAAATATGCCTTGACAAGAAAAAAGTATTCGTCAATAAAATTTGCAGCCCCACGTCACGTTTTGTGATCATGATGAAAATGCAAAATTGCATTTTGCAAAACTTCCACTTCCCAGCACAATATTTAGAACTCATGACCTCTCGACAGATCATAAAAACTTTGACAGACGATCAGATAGTCCACATGGCCGATAATGGCAGCCGTGCAGCCGCCATGGGTGTCGAGAATAGATCCCTGAAAGTGTAAAGGACAACCAGCTAGGAGTCATCGAAAAGAAAGTGAGAGAAACGGGGGCATTAAATTGAATGCAAAGGATGGAATGAAAAAAAGCCATGGAGATTCGCAAAAGTAGCAAGAAAGACATTAGAAGGAAAAATTCGTACAATAACACAAAGGGGAGTACCCTGATATCTTGAGGTTCAAGCTGGTCGCCTAATGACAAAAACATACCGGAACAAATATTCGCAAAAGGATGAGGCATGTATCTGCTACAGCAAAAGTTCGGAGAGAATTCGCATCTTTGTGGAATGCAAAAGTTTTCACCCAATGAGACCTGTAGGTAACGCACACTATCAAGAAGCACTGGGATTTAAAGCGGGTAGAACCGGTCAGTAGTTGAGATAAGCAAGATCCGTTTATAGCATTTGTGGACAAAAGAGCAAAGAAGAGAGTGACAGAACAGGGCCCATTACAGACATAGGTAATGATACAAGATAGATAAGTTTTAAGGAAGAGAAAAAAAAAAGATGCTAGACAAAACGCTAGAGTGAAGAGCATGTAAGCATACCTGACTGACCCATGCAGGCCAGGGAAATATTTGTCCCCTACCCTTTGTTTCAAAGAGGATGCCAATAAACCATCATCATACTTATTCCAGGGAGTTTTCCTAGCATCAATCCAGCGTTCGCTGGATGTGTGCCTCCCTCAAGGCAGCCTATGCAGTAACTCTAGCAGAGGTCATTTGGGAGGCGGGCCGCGTGTGTTGCTTTCCGCGGATGACGCGATAGAGAAAGCAAGGAGGACGCCCTTGCCACTCTCGCCATGAGTATTGCCTGCGCGGCTCCTCTTCCCATGACTGCCGGCAACGGCCTTCATAAAAGCAGCTGTCGCGCGCGCCGCGGGTTTCGTTCGATGGCGCCAAGAAGTCCTGATAGCAGCAGCATAAATTTTCATTTACGGAAGCCCTTTTCGCTACTTCTGGCGTGTGATGAATGCAACTCTCCAGAAATGCCCTTCACGTTACGTGCCGCGTGAGTGGTGTATATTCCAGTTTGACGAATGCATTACTCCACGCTAATTCGCAATTTAGTTGTGTTGAGTTTCGCTTATGTGGCTTCCACTCGTGTTCCTTCGCGCCACTCCGAGTGCCAGCTGTGAATTTAATGCCGTAAGGTTTTCAGGATTTTAACTACTGAGAAACTCGCAATCGCCGATGCGCCCTTCGTCGACGTCGTTCCTCGAACATTAACTGGCGCTACGATTCGGATGCGTTCGCGCCGACGAAGAAACGACGCCACCGTACCACGTGCGTGAATGGTGCGGTCTCTGTGGGCGGCAAGTATATACGCTCGAGTCCGGCGAATGAAGAAACGATGTGTTGTCGAAGTTACACTTTTTTATGTATCGATAAAATAATGTTTAAATAACATGGGAAGGAATTAAGAGTACGACAACTGTCGAGGTACACAAAGGATTAAGGCAAGGTTGTCCTCCATCACCGCTGCTGTTCATGCTTTGTATGATAAGTATGGAAAGAAGGCTACAAGGAAGCTATCTAGTGTATAATCTGTCGTACGGATTAGGCGGAAAGGTTGTTGAGGAAAGACTACCGGGTTTAATGTATGCGGACGATATTGTACTGTTAGCAGATAGCCAGAAAGATTTGCAAACTCTGGTCAATTACTGCGGAGACGAAAGAGACAGTCTAGGTTTCAGTTTTAGTGCAGCTAAGTCCAGTGGGATGTTTTTCAACGATACAACTGATCAGGAGCTTACAATACAAGGCAATGAAATTTCCCGAGTGGCCGAACACAAATATCTCGGGGTTTGGATAAACAAAAGGCAGATGTGCGCGGAAAAGCATGAACAGATCATAGCAAAATGGCGAAGAGATGCCGGGATAATGAAACATTGGGCATTGTGGAGGTACAACAGGTATGAGGTACTGAGAGATATTTGGAAGGGAGTATTGGTGCTGAGGCTTACTTTCGGGAATGCGGTCCTGTGCTTAAGGGCAGGACTGTCAGAGCTGTTGGAAGATTAGCACTAGGTGCCCACGGGAAAACCACTAACGAAGCAGTACAGGGGTATATGGGGTATCGTTCGAAGCACGGGAAGCTCAGAGTAAAATCCTATGCGAAAAACGCCTGAGGAAATTGGATGATAACGGGTGGGCAGCTAAGGTATTTAAATACCTATACAGAAAGAGCGTTGACTCACAACGGCGGAAAAGAACTAGGAAGCTAGCCAGTAAGTATGCCAGACACGAGAACGGAGAAAGAGCACTAAACGACTGGTTAAAAACGCGGAAGGTAAACATTGGACAAATTCAATAGAAAAGAAGCATGGTGTTGAACTATATATCGATAGTGGAAACAGCAGAAAGCGTTTTATGATAACTCCAGAGGCAGTGCTCTACTCTTTGAAGCTATGGGCCAGGATGTCTTAGAACGCGGAGCTATAAAAAGAAATTTAACGAAGAAGACACATTTACTGTATGTGGTAAATCTGTAGAAACAATAGAACACCTCAAACTAAAATGTGATGGTATCCATCCCGATGTCAATGCGGGCACAGTCACGCTTCCCGAGGCCCTAGGGTTCAGAGATAACAATAGTCATGCAAATAAATATGCGGTGGAAATTAGCAGAAAGCGATTGGAGGATTGGTGGCTCAAAAGCAGAGAGCTGGCATAAGGGTAAAGGTGTAGAAAAACATATTTAAAGAAAACGGCGTATTTTAATAATTTACAACAGTTAAAAAACAAAAAAAGCTGAGCATGGTGGCAACTACCACCACTCCGTTTCAAAGGGGACGCTGCTACCTTCCATCCATCCAGTAACACTGAGAGGAATCTGTTCTTTTTTAAGTTGGGGGGTTTAATAAATTTAACGCTATGCCACCATATCTCGGATTCGGGAATTGACGACGGAAACGAGCATATCACGCCAGGCGACGTCGCTGAGACGAGTACAGTACACGGCACTGCTACACACTTAGCACGGCGAAGAATTTATTAGTAGTAGCGCGATTTCGGTTTGGCCATCACGGGCCCCAATGCAACTGAAAAGGAAAAGTGTGCTTAAAATTGATAAGAATTCTATGCAGCTAGAAGACCACTGGGGAATAATCAGCCTTATCTAATCGTGAATGCTGCGGAACGTGAATAGGAAGAATAAAACTTGTCTCACGTTACAGCTGGCACGGCTCCACCGTCAGCCTCACACGTGCGATACCAAAATAAAATTCCCCAGTTCATTAGAGTCACGACCGGCTTTATAATAATAAAGCCGGTCGTGATTAGAGTAATCAACATTAAAGCGTGGTTTTTAATTAAAATTGGTAAATGGTATCGATAACAAAATGGGATCAGCATACGAACATTTTCCAGCCAATGTTCCTTTAAAATGGCGATCACAAGCGGCTTAGGTACGCGAAATAGCGTTGCCAGCCTAGGGTTTAGCATGCTGCTTTTAAAGTTCTGTAATTATTTTGCTTACGTTGTACGGCAGATGCCCATGCGACACTTGCGTGGCCTGACATGCTAGCTGGTTGAATATTCGAACTTTCAAGCAAATTTCCTTAGTTCACTTTCAAGAAAATAAAACATTCACGTTTGTTCAGCATATTATTCCCAGTCGACAATCCATGTCGTATTGGTAGTCTGCCTGTAGCTGTAGATCCACTCGTACGCGTCTTCGGCCGTGCAGAGGTCAACACGGAGTCACTTGACGCTCGCTGGGCAGTTCGAACTGGCGTCCAGCTCGCACGTGAATGTCCTGGTGCCCGCCATGCCAGTCGGAACCACGTTGGTCATATAAACGAATAGATTTCTGATGCTTACCACTAAAAACACAAACAACGCGGAAGGCACTTTTCGGTTCTGCAAGTATTACTGATCCACTAGCAGCGCGTATGAAACAGCGCCCGCGCGGCAGACGCGTGCGGGCAAGTCCACAGTCGCGTTTTGCGGCACGCGGCAGCGGCTCGTGGAGTCCCGCGTTGTCTCGTTCCATTCGATGCTTCTCATGACAACGCGCTCTCCGTTCTGCCCATTTCGTCTTCCATCGGAATTGTCTGTGTTTTTTTGCGCCACTGCCGGCCACGCTCAGGCATGTCGGATACGGACGAAGAGCTACTGGTGACTGTGAACACTATAACACTTGTTTGTTCTTTACTTGTGTGACGCCGACGTGCCAGAAAGCGGACGTGAAAGTTTTGGGTGCGGTAAAGGGACACTGAGGGCCAGGCGCACACTCTGCTTCCCCGCCTTCACCAATTACTCACCTGTCATGCCAAACTGCTGTCCATAATGTGCCAGCGGTTGGCGCGCAGCTCCTTGTCCGACGCTCGATTTATCATAGAGGCACGCATATCCGCGAACGGTTTCCAAAAACGCCTCCATTTCGAGGCGAATTCTTCGTCGACGGCTCAGTGGCGGTGTGGAAAGGCTTAACAAAAACAGCCCCCTTGACTGGAAATGGACTCTGAGATTTTACGGCGCGCGTGTCACTGTTCAGTGTCGGAGCCCATAGAATATGATTCTTTGCTTATGCGACAGGTGGCGCCACAACAGCGCGAGGAATGTTGACACGAGGTGGAGGAAGCGAACTAGAAAATTGACAAGCAAATACTTGGGCAGTAGCGGGGGAACAAGTAAGGAATCATCTGTCAAGAAAAAGGTTAAGGAGGCAGAGAGGGGTATGTGGAGTACAGAGATGCAAACCAAATCGGCATTGGAGACATACAGGACGTTTAAGCAAGAAATAGCCATAGAAAATATTTACGATAACTCTAAGGGAAGCTCATTGTTGTTCGAAGCCAGGACAGGTGTACTGAGGACTAAAACGTACGAGCCAGATACCAGGAGATAGATTTGGTATGCGAGGCGTGTAGAGAGGAGGAGGAAACGGCGGAACACCTGATACTGGCTTGTAAACAACTTCACCCTGCAGTTGAATCTAACGGGGAACTATTCAAAGCCTTGGATTTTAAAGACAGTGAAAGTAGAATAGACTTTGAACAGGTAGAAATAACTAAACGGAGGTTATCTGATTGGTAGACAATATCAACGCAGAAGTAAAGGAGTAAATACATAGGTATGCATGCATATAGAACGATTAAAGGCTAGGTGGCGCGCGTCGCCGCCGCCCGATTCAAAGGGTTGAGCCACAATCATCCATCCATCCATCCATCGTAAAGTGGCTCGCTTCTAATTGGTGGTCGTTTTGCGTCTGCCGCGAAAAATGGGTCTCGCACCCATTCGCGTGTTTGCCGCGCGTTGCTGCCGCTTTTCGTGAATCTTGCCGCGCGCGGCGTGTCGCGCGCGTTTTTGTCGCTAGTGTGGACGTACCAGAAGGCAAAATACGCGGCAGGGCCAAGCGGAGTGTGCAGGTAGCGCAGGCGCGGTTGAGCTGGGGCGAGACATTCGCAAAGGGCGCAGTGTGGGCACAAAGGGCTCGTGCAAAGGTTAAACAAGTGCCCGCTTCAATCTGCCTGATCGGGGCGGCGCGGGAAACTTGCAGCGCAAGCTAGGGGCCTACTTGGATGCCGTATATTCAAGCTGACGTAAAACACAGAAATGCCTTTGTGAAGAAACCCAATTTGAATGAAATGTGCTGCACTTAAGAGAGAACAGTAAATTCTAGTGACTAGGATGCAGCACTTTGATTCAGGGCCGGAATTTTTTGACAAAGGTTACCACAAATCGTTGTCTAAGAAATAGGTGTAGGAAGCTTATAAATCCGTAACTCCGTAAAAAAGAAAGAAAGAAAAAGGTATCGTAGTTCTGTGAACTGCACCCGCATCAAAGCTGACAAATTTAATATTGACACGTGTACTTGTTTATCATTCTCGGGTGATCACTTTTCATTGGCTAACAAATGTTAAACATTATCGCTTAGTGCAGGAAGCATATGCATGTATGTTATCGATGGTTCTCTCCGTCACCGAACCTTGAATAATCTGATTGCAAGTATGTGTGCGACGCGAATTGTGCAGTACTCTCTGGAAGGCACCGGCGATCATCCGGGAATCTTCCGACGACGAGTCGTGTGTGTGCCGACGCTCTTGACTCGCAGGTAAGATTTTCGACGTTGGCTGACTTTGCTTACCGCTATCGTTGTGCCTTGAGTGTTACTTGTAATGCAGGGCACACATTTGCCCAGTGAAGAGTTAAATGTGTGACACAGCTTTGGTATTGTGTCGTTCTTCACCGTCACTACCATGTGACAGTATATTATTTGGTAGCTTTTGCAAAATTGTTACAATGTTAAGGGCTTAGTAAAAGTCTTACGTATTAACAGTGTCTCAATTTTGTCCGCTTTAGAGGTATTATTACGTGCGGTTTACAGAATTGCAATGTCATTTTTCATTGTGTTAGAGAGTTGCAAATGTGATGGCACCGTTTTCTCAAGTTTTGCGATACTCGACAATCCTTATTTAAGAAAATCTGCAGCTTAAATAAAATATGTGCGTGTTACATTCACTAGATTCAAATTTTGTCTTTTAAGTGCAACAAATCTCATCAAATTCAGTGCAATGGTTGCCGAGAAGAATGATTACGCCGTTACAGAAGCGCCCGAGCTCGCGACTACGTACTTAAAGGGACACTAAAGTGAAAAGTGATTTCTTCTGCATCAGTAAATCACCGTTATACAACACCAAAAACACCACTCTTACAACGATAAGACGTTTGGAAAGCCAGAACAAGCGCAAGAACGAAATACGGGTGGCGACGCCTACTTAAGTTCCCGCACCTGGGGGCTGTGACGTCTTGGATTTTGATGGCATCTTCTAGGGCCTACTAATTATATATAGCGGTACAGATTGACTACATTGTGTTCTAAAGGAACCAAATATTAAACATGCCAAGTTTCGGGAACCTTTATTCAGCCAACGCGGCCCTAATGGGAAAACAAACTGGAATCCCTGACGTCACGATGACGTACCGGCGCTGGCGTTTCGGCGCGAAATTCAAATACTGATACTTGTACCTTCATTTTCTCATCTAATATTCAAACTGTTTTCTTGAAATGACTGCCTGCGGGGTTCTCAAACAATGCTTTATTAGTCTAAACTGATTTATTGTTTCCCTTTAGTGTCCCTTTAACGGTCCGTGTGCAAAGTGGATTATCAGCGTACTTCGCAACGCGCGCGCGGCATCGCACTGTGTACCCACTAGTCCCGTAGCAGGCGGCAGTCCTCGGCGCGCAGCAGCAGGCCGCGGACTATGCTGGCGGTGTCTGCCATGTTGGCCGAGATGGTCAGCCTCGCAGACTCGTGCTCTCGAACCTGCAACGGAAATGGGGCATTGCACGCTGACTTGCTTCTCTGGCCGCACGCTCCTTCTCCGTATGCGCGCGCAAGTTAGATCCATCCTCGTCCAATTCTGAGTATACATCCTCGGTTACGCAGACATTTACACTGACACGATGATCTCTAACTCTAGACTGCAAAACGGCAAAACACGTTGCACTCAACAGCACAGTAACATACAACATGTAGGATGCATGTATAGTTGCAGGACTGTATGTACAGTAACATACTAAAAGCTGTGTCGTTGGCATGAATAATCTTAAGCCTGACTATATATCTATTACATGAGCTAGTTACATGCGCTGTGCCCACCTTGTCGACAAGTGATCTGAGGCGGGCGTACTCGTCGGGGAAGTGCGCCCTAGACTCGAGATGCTCCAGCTCCAGGTAAGCAGCCAGGGACTGCACCATGTCGGCGGCCACGTCCATCAGGTCCGTCTCGATGCTCACCTGTTCATTCGGGGGCAAAACAGTCTGCGATACCTGCAGCGCTGCAGTGTGTGCACAAACGCTGGTGTCTCTGCTGTGGGTGCGAGCGGGACGGCAGACCGTGCAGCTATACAAACGGCTTTCCTTCAATCTCATCTAGTGTGCCACTGATACCGCAGATTGAGCTGCGATAATATCCTGCCAGCATTCTGAGGAACCTGCGTGGCGTGGGTGTCGGGGCATTGTTTCTGCAGCGCAGCATTGCATTTGCATTGCCTGTACAGCATCGCGCCAAAAGCGCCGTCTAGCTCCATACCGCGCAACCTTGCTTTCGTTAGTGCGTCGCCCCTTGAGGCGAAACTGCCTTTTTTGTTATTTGTTTGTTGTGAGTAACTTGGGGGGGGGGGAGAGTCTACTGCTTGGATTAGTATAGTAGACTCCGTGAGCTTGTACAACTTTAGCATACCGTTGTGTTCTGTGCTTTAATCATTTTTTCTAGCCGTCCTCTGTTATATTTTCCTGCAATGTGTGCCGTTCGGAACCGCAATTGTAGGCAGCGTTGCAGGCTCCGCCGTATTTCGGACGTTACCAGCTATGAGAGACGCCGTGGCGGACGGCTCTGGATTAATGTTGCCCCCCTGGGGCGGCGCCGTGCACAAGGTAAACATACCCGCTAGCGAAGCTTCCATAGGAACCCATACGTTCAAAACATGGCGGTCCATCGCCGGTTCATGGGGCTTAGCGCCATCTGTATGTGGTGGGAACACTTCCGGCGGAAGAAAAAATAACGTGACGCCATGTCTGTTAAAAGCAGAAGTGACGTCATTTTGTTTTCGAAGGCGCGAAATTTGTTTTGTTGTTCTTCCTTTGGAGCTATATATTCAAATGCCCCGCCATTCGACTTGATGGGCGTTTCGAGCTTTCAGCGTGGAAAGCGATGCAGGAAAAGGCCAGCCGTACGGTTGTCGAAATCGCATCCCTGCACAGAACATACTTTCTTTGGAGGCCGACGAAAGCTTTAGGTGTAGAGTGGTGATCCTATCGTCGGATGCCAAGCCCGTCGGCCAGCGCAGTCGCACGAAAACAACTACACAATTATCTGGCGGTCGTAACTCACTACTTTTGACTGAACAAATTAAGAAGCAATGAAACTACCCGCGTCACCAAATTCAGGCAAACTTCGACAGCAAGAAAGCACAAATTGTGAGGGGGGCGTAATTCAACAGGTGATGCGAGTGCGCCTTTCTGCCCATTTCAAGACGTGCATTGCACTGCGAGTGATAGTGGCGTCAACGCCCCCTGTAGCGATGGGCGCTGAAAAGAAATGCATTTATTAATAATAATAAAATTAAACGTATTTTCTTAACTCATCACGAATATATAAAATTAACTAGGAATTTTATTTTCGCTGAATGAATCTAACTGTGTCTCGTTTGAATTAAAAAACGCGTTTTTCTTTCCCAATGTTTGTTCCCTCCAAACATAGTCGCGCTTCAATCGCTGCTCCCATAACCACCCATGCTGATGTCGGTGACAGTCTGTACTGAACCGCTTTTCGCCCTGTCAGGGTTGGGGGCTCAATCCCATCGCTCGTGGTCCGTTGTCAAGATTGGAGTCCGGCATGAATTCGAAGCTAGCTGGCCCATGCCGTCGTCCAACTTATCCACGCTGAGGACGTTGATGAAGGGAAGAACTGCTTCTCATCGAGAACGAGGAATATGGGTTTATTTACAGTATTTATATCAGTCTAACATGACTGCTTGAGAAAAGTGCATCAGTCTAACATGACTGCTTAAGAAAAAGAGTGTCAGTCCAACATGACTGCTTAAGAAAAGTGTCAGTCCAACATGACTGCTTAAGAAAAAGTGTGTCGAGCACCCGCACAACAGCAGTTTTTAAACGCCCGGTCCGCCGGCGATACAAGGCGGCGAATGTTCGTTTCGTCAACGCAAAACTAGCCGCCTCCAGCAGACGGCTTACGCACACAAAGGCACACACATTCCAATGCCCGGAGCCGACGTCAAAGGGGAGCCGTTCCGGGTAGCTCGGAGCCATTCTGGGTAGCTCGTTGTCCTGCGTCCCGGTCGGCGCGTAGGAAGCAACAAAAAACGGCTTTCCCGCGGCAGCTCGCGCGCGCGTAGCAGATCAGGTCCGCGCTGGGGAGTTCGGGCACAATAGTTCGCCCGCCGAACTCATTCCGTCACAACGGCGATGGGGCTAGAGGATGGCGGCGGTTTCAGCACAAAGCCCGCTTCATCGAACGCATCCTAGCTGAAGCGACGGAGAGTGGGGGATGCGCGTCTTGTTCCCCAGTCCTAATTGGGTGGCAATCCTGCATTTAGCTCGCCATTCTTAACAGCCCGAAGCTTCGCGACCTATTTGAATCGACCTTGCCGTGCACCCAAAGCACGCAAGAGTCGAGCAGCAGCACGCGCAGCCGCAATCAGTGCCTGCAATTTGAGACTGCGCTCGAGGGCGCCGCTGTGCCATGCATCACTCGCACACATTTCCAGAGCTACGCACCTCTCCGCTGGCGTCCGCATCGATGGTGATAGGCTTGAGGCATCGCAATGCCACGAAGCTCACCCGGAAAGATGTGCCGGCCTGGCACAGGTCTTCGGGCAGCAGGAAGTTCTGGTTCACCCACGACGCCACCTGCGAAGGAGCTTACTTGGGGTCCATCGGAATTTCTATTGAGTGTTCCATCAGTGTCAGGAACGCGCCTGTATACCTGTATTGGAGCCATCCGCAACCTCAAGTCTGTATATCGGACAGTGAGTGCCCATCAGGCACGGTATCGAACCGGAACCCAACGGAAACCGGAAAGAACCCGTGCGAACCAAAACGTTGTGATTTTATTTTTCTTTTCTATTTTTTTCACTCCGGAGTGACACCAAAAAAAGAAAAAGAAAATGCTGTTCGGTTCAGGTGGGCCGCCTTCTCTGGACCCATGTATTGCTGCCTGCACTTGTAGTGGCTCAACCGTGCCAGTGCGTACAACACAAGCTCTAACCGTGCCACATCATTTGTGAACGCACACTAGCTCACTGCCGCGATTTTGGATGTGGCAGCATGATTTTCAAGGTGTCGCCTAAATTGGGAGTCAAGCATGTCGGTACTGCACTCTTGAATGAGTAAAATTTGGTACCGTAAAATGTTTCGCCTTTAAGGGATGATTCTTTTTTGGGCGGTCACTTTTGATCATGCTGCATGCTACGTCAGCTTGGGTTGGCGCGATGAAATTGACGTATTGCTTCAATGTTCTTCCACACTTAACGTCAATTTATAGCGAAGCTTTCTTTGCCTCTTCCTTTAACTTTTCCACTCCTGCTGCTTCTGCTGTGGCTGTTTTGCATGCAGCATAGGGGGTGGTTCAGAGCGCGGCAAAGAGGAAAGGTGACGCGAGAAACTCATTTGGAGCTTTCCATCGCTTGGCATGTGCACAATGCCTTCTGGTGCTCCCTGGGCATCGCCACATTAGCCTTTTGACAGCTGTAATTATCCGTGACCCCACTAAAGCATTGAAGACGCTGCAGCGCTTACCTTTCTACTAATGTGCAAGTCCAGAGGGAAGCTAGAGTATGGACCCTAGAATATTGTGGGGGTTTTACGTGCCAAAACCACTTTCTGATTATGAGGATTATGATTATGATTATGAGAATATTGTTCTATCTAGCTATGGGGCCATAGCTAGGTAGAATGGTAGAGAGGAGGCAGAGAATACGTAGAACCGAGGCAGTCGCAAAACGAGCGACGTACTAGGGATGTTCGATTAATTTTTACTTGATTTACAATTGGTCATTCATAATTTTAGCCTTTAATCGATTAAGCGCTTTCGATGCAGGGTTTTTAATCAATTAATTGATTGATTGACATTTTTGCCAGGCACTTTTAGGAAGCTTGAAACATAGTTATCTACATTTGTAGGACCCTAGTTTAAGGTTTGAGCGGTGAAACCAAGCTTCAAACACAAGTCTATAAACGTTTGATAAAGGTTAATATTTAACTTGCTAAAAACTAAATATAGTTGGCACAAGTGCCCTTTGAAAAGGTAATACATGTTATGAAATGGCGCTTAGAGCAGACTTAAATAAGATACATAGTACTAGTGAACCCATGTGCAGGGCAATCAACGAGAAGAAAGGGGGTTAACCGAGGGGCCCGATTTTTATTAGTCATATCATAAGAAGCCAACACACAACCTTCGCGAAATGCGAAGGTGGGGGGTTCGGTTCCCACCTGCGCCAAGTTGTTGTTTTTTCATCCACTTTAATTTCCATTAATTTATCGTTTCTTTATTTCATTTATTAAGCACAAGTAATTTCCCCTATGTTGTCCTTGGTGTCAGTGTTTGTTGGCTTCTTATCACATGTACAGTGTAGTTAGACAAGAAATAAGAAAAAATGTCAGAAGTTACAGGTGAAGTCCAACTAAAATATGCGAGAGATTTCAATACGCACAGGGGGGAAAAATTGCTAGCTTAGAATTCTAAGTCACATGCTCTTTTCTACAGAGCGAAGGAATGTCAATTGGCTGGGATGTTCAGGCAAAACCGACACCTTCTTTTGACTGGACACACAACCAGGGTGCAAGAATGGACGCTCGGACGCTATGGATTTGCTGGAATCGACACGAACTCAATCGCTATGTCAACATACGTGCTCCAAACTGGCGCGCACGCTGTACCACCTCTTTTGCGGAGCGACACGACGACTGGGTCGTTATAGCATGCTTTGAATTAAGAGGGTCTTTAAAGCCTCCGGCTTCACGAGGCATGGGGGAAGCGGAGAGAAGCGCTCGGCGTGGCATCACTCGGAAAAACAGTCGCTCTGCCACAGCGGCACAGTCGCTGCTCGTGTGCCGCAATACCAGTACGATTTCAAGAATTTGGCACCACTCCTGTCAAACTCTCAAAAGTGATTAATCAAACCGGCCTAATCGAATAAATCGATTAAATGAAAGGTGAACATCGATAAAGATTAATCGTTTTGCGGCATACATTTAATGGATCAATCATTCATTGATATTGCTACGGGATAGTATTTCCAATGACGAAGAGCCGAGCAGTAAGAAGACGACGACGACGATTGGAAGCTAGCGCGGGCTGTTGCCTCTTGGCCAACTGCGCCGTATTGCCTTGTAAATATACTTGTAAATAGCTTTTCTTCGGTGTCTTCCTACGTAACATATCTGGTGGAGGTGGACGTTCCCTGTACCTCGTCACGGACCTTCGCAGCGGACGGTACGTCGAGCCCTCCTTCATGGCTCCCGGCGACGACAACTCGACACCGCCGGATTTTCTCCATTTTATCTACTCTACTGTCGCGAACCGACCTTGCCCCTTGACACGGTACTTCCTCCTGCTGCGACCTCAACAACCGAGTATGCGCGCGACGCCATCGCTCTCGCCGACCATGCACGCCAGCTTGCCCTTGCTCGACTGACGGACGCGCGCAAACCACGCAGCAGCGTCAGTACAACGCCCGCCACCGTGACGTACAGTTTTCGCCTGGTGCTCCTGTGGTCGCCCTCTCGTCACGTCGGACTTTCACAAAAGCTCCTTTCGCGATGCACAGGGCCCTACCGCGTGCTGCGCCGGTGACACCTGTGACGTACGAAATTGCTCCTGTGAGCTCAACCTCGTCTACTCTGGCATCTAGTGATGTCGTGCACGTCAGTAGGCTCAAGACCTACTGCACTGCTTCAGACTCCGGCCTTTAGTCGCTCCGGGACGGCGCTTTTGCCGCCGGGGGTAGTGCTACGGGATAGTATTTCCAATGACGAAGAGCCGAGCAGTAAGAAGACGACGACGACGATTGGAAGCTAGCGCGGGCTGTTGCCTCTTGGCCAACTGCGACGTATTGCCTTGTAAATATACTTGCAAATAGCTTTTCGTCGGTGTCTTCCTACGTAACAATATTATCAACCCTGTGACAGCCTTGTCTCTCTCGCAGTTCTCATAAAATGGGACAGGGCGGGAGAGGGAAAAGGGGACGTGATATAGACATGACAGCGGTTGCGGACAAACTCACTACGGTACGGTACGTCTCCGCTATTTCTGAAAAATAAACACGATGGAAATATTGACACGTGTACTTGTTTATCTTTTTCGAGTGACCGCTTTTCACCGTCTAACAAATGTTATCGCTCAGCGTGAGACGCGCCCGCATGTATCGGAAGTTTCTCGAATGTTATCGATGGTTCTTTCTGCTGTCTGTTGTCACCGAAGCTTACGCAATTGGACTGCATGTGCGGTGCGAATTGAGTAGAACTTTCTGGAAGACATGCAGGCACTAGCGATTACTCTGGAACCTTCGATGGCTCATGTATAAAAGCCGACGTGCTTGACCGGCAGATCAGCACGTTTTCTGCATTTTTTAGCACGCAGAAAACGTGCTAAACACGCAGTGCACATGGCGCTAACGCCAAACAAGCGAAACTGATGATGTCTCCTGATGACACAGGCAGCTTTTACAGATTTTCTGAACTAGACAGCGGCGATTTCGGCCACGATTTCAGCAACGGTGACGGTGTAGTCTCTGACGTCACAAACACTGGGTGGCTAGTAAAGACATAGGTTGGGAACGCAACCAATCTTTAAAATTCATTTTCAGGGAAACTAGATGACTTTCAGCCACATTGCTTGGCAAGTATAATCAGAGTGCAAAAGAGAATGTGTATTCAAAATTTTATTAAGATCAGTGGACATCGAAAAATCGCCGGAGTTGCCCTTTAATTTTAAAGCAAAGCTTTATTTACCTCTTCCTTCGACTTTCCCGCTGTGCTGCTGCTGCTGCTGCTGCTGCTGCTATGGATGCTGCTGTCTTGCACTTCGCGTCGGGGGTGGTTCAGAGCGTGTGTATACATGACAGGAGCGAGTCAAAGAGGAAAGGCGACGCGAGAAAGTCGTTTGGACCTCACCGCGTCGAATGTGCACAATGCCCTGTGGAGCTTCCTGGGCGTGGCCACATCAGCCTCTTGACAGCGGTAATTATCCGTGACCCCTCAAAAGCACTGCAGAAACTGCAGCACTTCCCTTTAGCATAAAGAAGAGAGGGGATGTAGATAGAACTGTAAAGAGGGTGGAGGAGAAGAGGCAGTTCCTATATAAGGGGGAGGGGGGCAAGGTGACGTCAGAAGGCAAGGAAACCCTACTACTATACGACAGCGGTTGCTGGGAAAGTGTATAAGCTGAAGTTCAAGGTACGATACAGTACATTCCTAGTAGTTCTGAAAAATAAACACCATGAAATATGTCAAGCGGACAAATTACGTAGGGCGTGCAGAAGCAGAGCCGCATTAATTAAAGTGCACCGCAGGGTCCAGCGACACTGCTGAAGCGGTCGACCATCAAACACTTCTGTGCCCGCCGCAGTATATCTTTGTGGCTGCGGCATTACTGGAGGTCGCGGGTTTTATCCCGACCGCGGCGGCCGCATTTCGGCGGGGGCGAAATAGGAAACGCACTTGGATTTTGGGACACTTTAAGGAACACCATGGTGTCAAAATTAATCTAGAGTGCGCCACCACGGCGTGCCTCATGATCCGATTGTGGTTTTGGCACGTATAGCCCCATACTCCGATTGAAGTTTAATACTTCTGCCACCACGCGACGTGTCATGTAAGGCAATTGCAATGCTCGACCCTCTCAGAGGTTGTGAAATATGGCGCACAACGCCTCGAGCAAACACCTCTCCCTTTGTGTTATGTGTACTACGCAGACAAACAGCAGGGGAGCACCCAAGGTAAGGTTTAACATCAACTCACCACTCTCGTGTTAGACTGAACGAAATTAAGCTTTTGCTGTCAACATCACCGCTAATTATCATCAACCAGAGCAACCGCGGCACAGAAAGCTTCACATACATCGATTCCCACAGTGCATGGGACCCGCATAATTTTGAAAACATACTTATTTGTCAACTATCCTGAGTTCTTGCATATGTTTAATTGCAAAACGACCAACTCCTCTCGGTATGTGGTTTGGGAAGGAAGGGGAGAGGACAGGGCAAGCCAAAATTGAGTGGACCGGCTCAGGAGAGAGTCCAGAATTTCTTTGTGTGTGTGTGTGTGCTCCGTCTTTCCCTTTGTGTCCATGGCTGAAAATTTGCGGGACGGTGGGTTGCATTCCCACCTGAGGTGGAAGTCGTCAGCTCGCTTTGCAGTGTTGTACCTCAAAGACGCATGTCCGCTATGGGCCAGCTTGTCAAAGTGTCAGAGCTGTGGCTGTTCTTGCTCTCCTTAAGTTTGTATTATTGCGGAATGTGATCCGGATCTTCTAGCAAGTTTTCAAATTTTCCGAGTTTCTTAAGTTTTCTAGCTTTACAAGTTTTTCGTGATCACATTCTTCCTCTTTATTTGATAGGACCTCGAGTGCCAACTGTCAGGATCGTGTACATTTAAACTCGGAATCAGCGCCTTATGCAGAGTATCGTATCTTCCGGTGCTAATCTTATGACGACGTCAACCTATTGCTTCGTCAGGCGATATAGACACGTGAGGATACCATTATTCTCGTATATCCGAATTGTAATCTGGAGCTATCGCCTTCAGCTTGTGTGTAAGTCGTACTTTAGGAATTTTCGGACGCAATTTACTTTGAGAAATTCAATTAGTTCAGTAAGGCGCTTGCACTTGGTGGATGGCCTAGGATAATGAGGATGTATGCTGCACTTCCGCACACGTGCGTGCGCACGTGACTTACGTGTGTACACAATGTGTCTGTCCTTGATGCGTGGTGCTCTGCCCGTTGCATCTTTCGCACAGCGTGTGTTGTGACCGTAATCGACATTATGGCAAACACTGTCCGAAGACCTCCACTTCGCGGCCGCAGACAATCAGACAAACGGCAGCTGGAAGATGGCTTTGTCTTTGAGTTTCTGCGTAACAGAAATATGTTTGCTCGTAAGTTCAGATTACAGACCGAAGCTATCATGTCTGCAGCTTGTGTGTAAGTCGTACCTTACGAATGCTCTGACGCAATTTACTTTGAAAAATTTAATTCGTTCAATTATGGTTTTGGGCTTGGCCGAGAGAAATGGGCATGCACGCTGCTGCACTGCCGCGCGTAGCGTATAGTACGTCGCTTGTCTAACGTTGGCAACAGCGTCGCTGTACATCCACTTTCACTGGGTGGAATGGAGGCGGTTTTTTTCGCCTGTGTTTCCATACACCTATTGCCTAGCTCCGTTTACCCGTATGCCAAAGTATTTGTATTCTTTTATCCAAGGTATTTCCGAGCCCCGTATTGACATTGTCTGTTCACTGTTTTTTCGTTCAATACCATAAATCCTGATTTTTAAGGCTAAATTCTAATCCTGCATTCTCACACTCCTGTCCACAGATATTAGCCAGACGTTTCATATTACTTTGCTTGCTAGCAAGCTACACAGTGTCGTCCGCATAATACAAAGCTGGAAGCTGCTGTTCTACTATTGTGCCCGCCTGTAGATGTACCACAGATTAAACCTGATATAGATTCTTTCTAGTGCCCTTATAATGTACATCATAAACAGCAGTGGTTATAAAGGACACCCCTGTTTCAGTCCTTTAGTGATATCAACATTCTCCTCGCTCCTCACCCCTTCTCATTCAGCGAAAACTGTATTTTCTTGGTAAATCTCCCTCAAAAGCTGTGTACATGTCATTGCCTAAGCCGTCCCTTTCCAGAATATCCCACAAAATGTTGCGGTCTACATTGTCATGCGCTCATGTGATTTTTAATAAAGCCACATGTAACGGTCTCCTTTCTTCTCTGGATATTTCAGTACGCTGAGTAAGAACAAACAAGTTATCATCCAGAGGTCTACCGATTCTGAAGCCATTCTGAAGTTATCCCAATATGTCATTATGTTCTGCCCATGCTTGCAGATTTAATTTAATTGCCTGCATTGTTAAACTGTATATTACCGATGTAACGGTCAATGGTTATATGAGTGAATTCTTTCTTTGCCCCCCTTACCTTTATAAATTAAATTCATTTGTCGCCAACTGTCCGGTATTCACCTATCTTGTAAACTTTCTTCTACTGCTGTCAACAGAGCTTCCTTTCTTTGTGGTCCTAGCTCATTAATTAGCCCAGCGGGAACCTTGTCTAACCCTGTGAAAAAAATTTCCACTTTGCCTTTCTTCCAGTTGAAATTTCTCACCACCAGCTCATTTCCCATCCAGTTTTCGTTTTTTTTCTTTCTCAGAAACCACCTCGCCATTGCCTTGAAATGATTCGGCTGTTATTTATGGGATGTAATTTAATGCCGCTTTCCTTCCAGTTCGTTTCCATCTTCGTCTAGTATATGTTGTATTGTTGTTGACTTCCTGCCTAATAGGCTAATGCGGTTCCTAAATCTAAGTGCGGCCTTCCTTTTCTCACGTATTTCAGACAACCAACGCTTACTTTCACCTTCTATCTTTGTTTGAACCAGTATTTGAGTGACAGTTTCTTTTCCGGTATATTTCCCATTTTCTGTCTAATTCATCCTGCGGCAACTGCACTTTTTTGCCTGCCTATGCTCTCGTGATGCTTCCTGTCATTCATCGATCAATCTTGTATCTCCGTGTATCTGTATCTGTATCTGTGTATCAATCTTGTATCTCCACCAGCTTTTCGGTTTCCTTTTTCCTTTCCAACAAGCATGTTGCTTCTCTTTCCTCATTTCTCTCATCCTTACACTTAGAATACGCTCACTATATTCCCACACTTTGCTTGGTCATTTGCCAAGTTCTTTCTCGACTCTTATGACTATGTTTGTTATTTGTTCAGCATTCAAATTTGTACTGTAAAGTCATCGCTCCTTGCTCCCTTTCCCAACTGCATATACCGTTTTCAAAATTATGCGTTTATAGTCACTCTCAATGTTGCTATGCCCTTCCTCGCCAATGACCAGTTCTCTCAAGTTATCCTAAATTCCTTCCATCATTAGACAGTAATCAATGGTCGATTGCCTGTTTACGACTTCCCATGCGATCTCGCCATCACACTTATGCCTGTTATTCATGATAACGACGTTACGTTACTCACAGATATGTAGGTTTAACTTACTGCTGTCGACGGTCCTGTATGTAGGCATTCATGTCACCTAATACGACCATTTCCGCATCATTCCCGGAACTCCTAATGTCAGCACTGACGTAGTCCACCAACTCTTGATTCTTCTCTTTGCAATTTTTTACCGTCCACAAGTACGTTACGCCTAGCCAAGTCTTTACACTTACTGTATTTCTTGACGCTTCGAATTTGCTCTTTCTCATTTGACTCCTTGATACATGAGTGTTCCGGCTCCCCCGCCCTTTCATTCCGGATTAGCTTTATTGCTGACACTTGAGAAAGCCAGCCAACAAAAATTGAGATGCAAAACACGACAGAAAGAGAAGTTGCACCCTTCCCTTATATAATCCTCAATCATTGGTGGTTCTTCTAAATCTCTAAGGAGCAGTTATGTAACCCCATACACACCTCTTGGTGCATTATTTAACTGCCCCAATCTCTAGCCACTTTTCTTGTGTCTTCTGCCACCCTGCATGTTTGTGTAGTCTATTGCACGGTGAGCTCTCTTCTTTTCCCCCTTTTTCTGTTATTGATGGCGATGCTAGTCTGACGTTCTCCTAGGAGACCTTCTTTGCTGCTTACATGCCTCTTGAGCGCCCATGGGCCACCAAAAAAGTAATTGCGCGACCAGCAAGTCGCAACCACTTCTCGTCCAAGCCTGTGATTGAAGTGGATTACATCTCGTTGAAAACGACCATACCTTCTCACTTCCTTGTTTACTTCCACAACCTAGAAACATTTCTCTCAGATCACTCTCCATATCGCCTCATTAGCGGCCTCAGTCGCTCATTTTACGTTAGTGTCATGTACAGGTACCTCCGGCACTGTGCACACAATTTGCACCCGAGGCGTCATCTCGCGTAAGTCGCCTACACCCTCGCCTCCACCAGACGCTCGCCTTCGCGGATCCGTAAAACCATTTACGGACCCCTTTACGGATGGATGGATAGATTAAACGTTATGAGCGTGCCCTTTGTAACGGGGTGGTAGGTTGTGCCATCAAACTCTTGTTTTATTGCCTAATGTCCTACCTACGTTAAAGAAAAAAAAAACACAATGAATTCCCATAACCAATGTTTCCGAACTCCTATTGTGAACTTTAAGTACGTCTCCATTGTTTGTCGTTTCCCCACTTTTCTTCCACCGATCTTCCAATCGCCTCTTACTAACCTCTATTGCGGACATGTTTACTTTCCGCCTACTCTCGCTGAACCCAAGGGCTTCAAGGAGGCCAGTGATTTCTAAATCTACCGTGGGGCAGATACCTTCACATTCCAATACAACATGTTCTATTGTTTCCCTAGTTTTACCGGCGTATGCTTTACCGCGCGAGGCCAGCGCCATCTGATGGTGCTGCAAGGAATCCAGCGGTGCACGCCTTTCGCTGTGATTGGTTGAATTGTCTGTCAACGGAGACGAAGTAGTCCTGGGACCTTAGTCATAAAAAAATAAAACACTATCGGAGGCAGCGTTAGCCATCAAGTGGGGCTCGAAAAAGGCGTCATGCACGTGCGCTAAATTATCGCGCTGTACAGCTTGCCACGTGATTGATGAACGTACCCTGTGTGGCCTGTCGTTGATGCGGAAGCGGACGCTCCCTGCAGAGGCCCTGTCACGCGGCTCCTTCTCCGACAGCAGCAGGTAGGCGGCAAAGCGGGGCAGCTGCCGCGACAGCTCGAACACGTGGAAGTGACCGCTGCGCACAAATGCAGCGATAGGGTTGGAAATGAACTATGCGATCTGCATCCACTGATTGTACTGTCACGAGCCCAGCGCAGAAGCACATGTGATACCGCTGACGACTTCATCGCTCAAGTGCAGAAAGTTGGGCTATACACTTGGCACGACCCAACAACGCATACAAGGCGGCAAGTGGATGACGCAGGCACTGTCAAATGCAAACATACACCGATCGTTTTGCGTAGCCTGAACCAAAGTGGTACTTCGTAGAAGGATGTTACCAACGGTTTTCGATCGCCTACAGCTATTAGAATAATTCTTCCAATGAGCTTAGTTGGCTTTTTGGGATCAAGTGACCTTGAGTAGACAGGCGTAAAGGTGAGGTTGAAACTCCGCAAGGGTCCATACGGCGGCAAGGCACTCGTATACTGGCAAAGTTGAACTCCGGGCATGGTAATTATTTTAACGTCATCACCCACCTGCCGTTGTGCGAGTACACTGCGCACTTTGCAGACCAATGTTACTCGCGTGAATTTCAGTCTGGGAGGCTCCCCTTGCTACACGGCAATAGGAGCGGAGTCGGCAGAACGCCGGTGCTTCAGCAGGAACCGGCCCAAGGAAGAGAAACTGCCCTCTAAGTCAAGCTGACATCGATGACACTGTGTTGTATTCCTGCTCAAGCGATGATGCCTCAGGTGAAGAAGGCTTCGAGAGAGTGGTACACCGGAAGGCCAAGAGAAGAAACATCAGTGGATGGTCTTCGCCAAGTCAACTGTTATGCCACAGCGAAAGCCATCAGCGCACACAATTCTCTTTGTGCCTGACACACCTGTGGACAACCTCAACTGCCTTAATCATCAAGCAATTTGCGTTGTTTTGGAGGCTCTTGCGCGAGGAGAAATTAAGTACATTAGAATTAATAATAGAAAGAACTGGCTATTGACAACCGAAGCGCAATCAATGTTTGATGGCAGCAAATCTCCTGGGCAACATTAATGTCCAGTACCTCATTCCGCAGGACAACGAAACCACACCTGATTAGAATGACAGTAAGCTGAGCTAGCTGGTAAGGATTCATTATGCAAAAAAATGGCTGTGGCTTAGCTAAGGTTAGGCCCAGGATGCGAAGCATACTGGCCTTTATTTTAGTTGTTGAACCACTGTTTAGCCTGGTGAACTGCTGTTGCTTGGCTATATTTGGTTCGGCTAGACGAAGAAACAACTCATGCGTTACTCTGCTTCGCCTTCAAGAGTGGAACGCGACAGCGTTCCCGTCGACCCGCCAAGGGGTGTAAGACAATGGGCTACGGCGCAGCGACTACGCGCCCCGCATTGGACGCGGTGAGCGTCGAGCAACGCAGCGTTCGGCGCGGCAACGAAATGTGCGCCTGAGCAAGCGACCGCATTCACTAGAGGCGCTTTTGTACCGCTTTGAAGCATCCTACTCGTGGCTCAGTGGTAGCGTCTCCGTCTCACACTCCGGAGACCCTGGTTCGATTCCCACCCAGCCCATCTTGCAAGAGTTGAGCCAACGCCACCTAGAAACAAGCGCAGCTGCTTATATACCGCCGCGACGCCGGGAGCGACGGCGCGCCCTGTTTCTCCTCTGTCGTGACGTTACGGTGTCACGTGGTATGGCATGGGGTCAAAGGTCATTGAAGGCGACACCGCCGCGCCTGAGGAGCTGGGTTGAGCTCTCGTAATATGCTTCGCATAAAAAGGTGAAGCGTGCAGACAGGACAGAAGAAAAGTGGACAACACGAACGCCAGCGGCGTTACAACGTTCGTGTTGTTCACTTCACAACACGGCGTTCGTGTTGTGAAGTGTCGTGTCTGCACGGTGTCCACGGTGTGCTGTCTGCACGCCTCACCTTTTTTGCATAACCACACCTGATGTTTATCATAATGACGCATCAATTAGCGATAGCGACCTGCCAATATTAACCAAACCTGCGACAGATGGTGTTGCCTTACTGCAAGCTTCGCGCCTTGGCAGTTCGAGCTGTGTAAGGCTCGACTTTAAAGGTGAGTGCCTACTATCACACGTAAACGTCTGCCACTTTCGGCATGTGGTACGGCCGTTTGTATGCAAACCACTTCAGTGCAGAAGATGTCAAAGTCTTGAACACATGAGTGCTGTCTGCCGAAATTCAACGGTATGCCCACGCTGTTCCGAACAAAACGACGCTGGCACTTGTCGGGCAACGGAACTCAAGTGCCCAAATTGGCAAGGCTCGCACGCTCCATCCTCAAAAAGCTGTCCATGCCTAAAGAAAGAGTAGAAAACCTTGAGGAAAATGGCCGGAGACGGATTATCACACAGAGATGCTTATGCTGCAATAAGGCGACATCGCTCCCGGAAACAAACGTCTACGAAATCCTCTTTTGGTCTGAGGGAGACGCCTCGTCCGGCAACGCCGCCTCCTGTTCCATGTGTCTCCAATAAGAGCACGAATGTCAGCGAGAAAAGCGGCCATGCTATTGGCACTTCACCAAATATGGCGTGGTCGGCGCTGCCGAAGACACGCCACACACCAGAGCAACAGCTCATGACTCACCACTTTTGTCGCTGCAGTTGACTACATGAGAGACAAGGATTCTCAAGTGATTGATATGCTAAAGTCTATCACGAATATCATGCGTCTACCATTGACAAACATGGACACTCCGGCTGCTCGTAGCGCACTACAAGTACTGGACACGTTGATTCCAGTGCTTGAAAGCTTCGCATAGCACCATGGTCCACCCCTCGCTGCCCTTCCACAAGGAAGTCCAGAAAGCGTCTCTATTGCAGTGGAATGCCCGGGGCCTCAAATGAAGAATTTCAGACTTTAGACACTTTGTCTTCAAAAATCGTTTTCCCATCCTCGTAATTTGCGAACCGAACCTTCAGAATATCATCAGCATTTCTGACTATGAGGCATTAATGTCCTCTACCTGTGGTGATGTGAGCAAGGTCATTGTATATATTAGATGTGAACTGACATATGTGTTGCACCTAGTCCCGCCTTACGACGACAACCTGTACGTTTGTTTCATTGTATAAAACGAAGGACGTTACATTCACTCTTGTCGCTGTCTACATTGCTTCTTCAAGTCGCTTCGACTCTATACGACTCCACGACGTGTTGTCAGCGACGCGCAGCCCTGCGATTCTGACCAGAGATTTTAATGCTCCCAATCCGCTTTGGGGGAGCTTGGACTCCAGGCGATGGAGATTAGCATCCTTTGCCACAAATCACGAGCATTATTGCCTCGACGGTGGTAGTCGACATATTTACGAGGGCTTACATACAGCAGCTGTCTAGTTCATTTGCAAACAGCGCGAATAACGGGACACAGAAAGAGGCACACGACACAGGCACTGACTTCTAACAAGTAGGTTCATTGCGCGAGCGCAGAATATATAGGCAGAGAAGTAATAGTAAAAACATAAATGGCATGGAAACACGAAAAGAATGATTTGAAATTACATGTGGGCAGAGATCGGTTAAATTTGCAGATAACTGGATGGATGGTGAACTGATGCATGAAGGACCACGTTGGGTGATGGCAAATGCTTTAATAATTTCACGCGTGCGCTGGTCAGCGTGCTTTTGGATGGATGACAGTGACTTTCTAAAATACGGGGTGCATTTACATGACCGGCAATGCAGAGCAAGGTTGCTGCTGTAATTTTGTTTTATGTTGTTGGCGTGCTCCCAGAGGCGATCGTTGAAACAGCGTCCCATTTGTCCTACGTAAGAGCGCCCGCAATTCAAGGGTATTTCATACACGACACCTGTGATGCAGCTGGTGAAGGGCTCCTGCTGCTTCTTTGTCGCAACCTTTTTTGTGGGGATTGTCTTGGTTGACCCTTCTACATAAGGTGTTCAGCTTTCCTGAGGCTGAAAAAACAACCGAAACACCCGCCCTTCCCACGGCCTTTTCCAATCTGTGTGACATCCCGTTCACATAGGGAATGACAGTCGTCTTCGAATTATTGATCTCGGTTTCCCGTGTCTTCTTTCTTTGGTATATTTCCGCTAACATGTCTTCCGCTAGCTGTACTGGGAGAATGCTCGGAAAACGAGCCAGCAAAAGCCGCTGAACCTGGCCTTCAAAGGCTATTTCCATCTCGTGTGTGCATCATCTTTGCATTACATTACGAAAGATGGCTTTTGCGATTCTCCTCTTCACTGACCTTGAGTGAGCTGATGAAAAAGGCAGGGGGCTTTTTGCTGAGCGGCGTGCATACCTCCAGCATACATGTTCTTTCTTTAACAATAGGAGAAAGTCCAGAAAGCACAACGTATTGTCCTCTGGTATAGCTCCTTTGTGAGCCTGATATCATTCATATTATCTACAAAGCTTTTGTAGACAACTCGTACCACTGAAGTATGATCGTCTTCGGTCACCTCAATGAAGATGAGGTAGTCATCGACGTACTGAACACTTTCTTGGTGCGGACCGTTGGCAGTTTCCTTTCGATCTCACAGTCGTAGCGGGCTAGCAACAGGTCACTCAGTACAGGTGCAAGGCATGAGCCAATACACACTCAGTTGTTTTGGAGGAACAACTTGCCTGCGAACTGGACCACCGTGGAGCGCAGGTACAGCACAAGCAGGTCGAGAAACCTGTCTGCACTTGTTCCGCACTCGTTGTGGAAGTGCATGTCTCCGCATGCCTCAGTGCCTTCTTTTACGACCTGAAGGAGGGGTGAGTGGGGCAACGAGTAATAAAGATCCTTTACATCGATGGAGAAGGCCACCATCCCGGCTGTGCTGGGGAAATCCTCGGATACAGCTGCTGAGCTGCGAATTAAGAAAGGCTCGTTCGCCTCCACTCGGCGTTTCTGCATTTCTGCAGGAAGCTAGCAAGCGGCTTCTGCCAAGCTACTCGTCCTGACACAATTACCCTGAACGGGCAGTCGAGCTTGTCCGTTTTTCCCGAGAAAAAGGCTTCAAGATACTTTCCACCTTTCTTTTTGATCGCTGCAACAAGCTTTTCCAGTCCAGCTTTTTTGCACATCTTACTTGCTTCTTTCTTCGCCTTACTTGGAAGCTTCCCGTCAACTTCATGCAAATTGGCTCTAATGGCGGCCACAGCTTTTGCTTTGTAAATGCCCGAAGGCATGACGGCGAAGTCACCTTCCTTGTCGGATACAAGGAGCTTCAGGTGTGCCTTCCTTAGGATAGTAGCCGGTTGCGCGGGTTGCACACGTCGATTTATTTTGGATCGAGCTGGCAACGCTTCGAGCCCTTCCAGTATGCACCTTGTCGCCTCGTGTGGTTCTGCTTTTGATGCGTTTCTCCGGACAAGGGCGAGCAGCTCAGGTTTCTCGAGCCTCGGATGCACGCAGAACTTAGGGCCTAGTTTCATGGCCGCTTGTGTTTCTTGCTACACAGTGGGTTCTCCGATGAGGTGAAACTCTTGGTTGGCCTTTTCTCTGGGCGGTCTCCTCGGTGGGGTGACAAGCAATTCGGTTAGTTGGCCCACCACGCGCAATTCTTCAAGGAACTTCAGGCGATGGCGATCAGGTGGAACCGCTTGCATGCAGGAAAAAAGCAAGCAATATTTTAACAGTCGAACTTGCCTCCAGGTTTCCTGCCGAAGAATCCGACAAATCTTCTCGCCGTGCTGGTGAGATGCTGCAAACGGTGCGGTTAGGTTTCCAATTGCGGACGGTACAAACGAATTGTTGATGGCGAATGTGAGCAGCTGTGCGCGGCAGTTTGCAGCAACAAGCAATCTTGAACATGTACTTGAGTTCTGAAGTGCTCGAGGATGAATGAAAGAGCCTGAGGACGAGTTGATAAACTTCAGAATAGTGGCTAGCCGGGCTTGTTGGTACGAACACAGTCTTTTGCAAACAGTGCGAATAATGGGACACAGAAAGAGGCACGCGACACAGGCGTTGACTTCCAACAAGTACGTTTATTGCGCGAGCGCAGAATATATAGGCAGGGAAGTAATAGTAGTAGTAGTAGTGTAATAGTAGTAATAATAAATAGTAATAGTAGTATAATTAATATTAGTAGTAGAGCGTCCTCCTGGTACAGCCAGCGGAAGACATGTTAGCACAAATGCACTAAAGAAAGAAGATACGGAAAATCGAGATCAATAATTCGAAGACGGCTGTCGTTCCCTATGCGCATGGGGCATCGCACAGATTTAAAAAATGGCTGTGGCTTAGCTAAGGTTAAGCCCAGGATGCGAAGCATACTAGCCTTTATTTTAGTTGTTGAGCCACTCTTTAGCCTGGTGAACTGCTGTTGCTTGGCTATATTTGGTTCCGCTAGACGAAGAAACAACTCATGCGTTACTCTGCTTCGCCTTCAAGAGTGGAACGCGACAGCGTTCCCGTCGACCCGCCAAGGGGTGTAAGACAATGGGCTACGGCGCAGCGACTACGCGCCCCGCATTGGACGCGGTGAGCGTCGAGCAACGCAGCGTTCGGCGCGGCAACGAAATGTGCGCCTGAGCAAGCGACGCACGCCTGAGCCTTAGAAACAGCTCGTTTCTAAGGCAACACCGCATTCACTAGAGGCGCTTTTGTACTGCTTTGAAGCATCGTACTCGTGGCTCAGTGGTAGCGTCTCCGTCTCACACACCGGAGACCCTGGTTCGATTCCCACCCAGCCCATCTTGCAAGAGTTGAGCCAAAGCCACCTAGAAAATCAGTCTCTGTGGCACGCCACAACCTTCGCTTCTCATTCCAACGAGCAGCTCTGTCTCCAGGAGGCATCTCACCTCGTGAGTGTCTTGCAGAGGCAAGCGCAGCTGCTTATATACCGCCGCGACGGCGCGAGCGACGGCGCGAGTTGGAGCCCCGTTTCTCCCCCGTCGTGACGTCACGGTGTCACGTGGTATTGAAGGCGACACCGCCGCGCCTGAGGAGCTGGGTTGAGCTCTCGTAATATGCTTCGCATAAAAACTTTTCACGCTGGCGCGTGACCTAACATTAGCTCAATGACATTCATCCGACTTCACAAGTGCACACCTTCATACCCTGGACCCTAACTTACACCTCCGTATTTTGCCCGACCCTTCGCGACGTGACCGCACGCTGCTAGTCCGTCTATTGTTTAGAGTAGCATTTTCGCTGTACGTACTACTTTCTGATTAGAATGGTCAACAGCCCACTTTATGACTTCTCATTGGGCAACTTGTTTGCGAGTGCTCTCGTTTCAGCCCCCAAAGAGCAGCCCTCTCAGCCACGCTAGACCGACTGGACCAGCGCCCAGTAACGGAAAACAACGCACATGTAACTGGCCTACGCGAACATCAGCGCGAACCGCTATGAAGGCACTGCTGCGTTATATAAAAGACACCGGACTTTGTGACAAATTGTGACTGTGTGCTATGTGACGTAGGATGGGACGTTGACACTGTGTAACACAAGGAACGCCTTCGCAGACTGCGTGACAGTGCCCACAGAAACAGTCCTGTATTTTGCGTGTGTGTGTGTCTTTTCCTTCTTTCCCCGTCATTTTGTCATTCTTTTTCTTTCTCTCTCTCGCCTATCGCATCTCTTTGCTCCTACCCTAAAGCTCCTTAAACTTCGTAAAGTAGCGACACTCTCCTCCTCTGCCTTCACTCCTTATCGTTTCTCCTCTCCTTAACGCTTCCTCCTCGACCGTGGCGCCGCCTACACTGCTCGAGCGTAGCAACGGCGCCAACATGCGCTCCTCGCCACTCCGTAGACGCTTCTCGAGCAAAAAGGGCACTGATGCACGGCGCGAGCGACCACGTGATACTATTAGGCCAATAGCGGCGCGGCGTCGAGGACAGGCAGCAGAGCGTGCGAGGACAAGTCAGCATTCTTCAAAGCGTGCCGCTACTTTACGAAGTTTAAGGGGCTTTACCTTACCCCGGTACAGGGTAGCCAATCGGAGGTAATCTTTGGTTAACCTCCGTGTCTTTGCTTTTCTCTCTCTCTCGGCCTCTGCGTATACGTTGCAGTATATAATGTGTAATGTTTGTTGAGGAGATTTACTTGGAATTATTCAATTCTGCCCGACAATTAGTACATAGCTAGGACAGCGTTCAGTTCTCGTACATAGTCCCCTCTTGAGTGTTGCTTCTTTTCCTCCTCTGTTCCTAGCCGACTCCAGTCGCAGGCAGAGTCACTGAGTTAAAACGTGCCCCGGTGGCATGTTTTTCTGAATCGCTGTTGCGTCGTTTATACCATCATCATCATCATTAGTTTATGTCCACTGCAGGACGAAGGCCTCTCCCAGCGATCTGCAATTACCCCTGTCTTGCGCTAGCTTATTCCAACTTGCGCCTGCAAATTTCCTAATTGCATCACTCCACCTAGTTTTCTGCCGTCCTAGACTGCGCTTCCCTTGGTACCCATTCTGTAAAGGCCGAACGACACGCGACTAATCGTACGACGCGCCACGCGTCTGCGAGGCCGTGCTTGTGCTTGTGCCTCTTAATATGGCTATCAGGGCAATCACCGGCCTATCAATACACGCAAAACCAGAAGTGCTGCACAGATATTCCTGCCTCCCGATGGCGGAAGCACTGGTTAAAACCCACAAGCAGGCGTTAAACACTTTCTATATGTGAGCCTATCCCAAAGATAGTGCAATGCCGAGCCGACCCGCGGTGGAAGTGAAGCAGGCGTTAAGCACCTGCATACGTGGGCCGGTCCCGAAGATAGTGCAATACCGGGCCGACCCGTGGCAGAGGTGCAGTTCGCCATTAAGGGACCCACATACACAGCTTCGCTGGTCATCCTTCTTCACAGAGTGGAAGGGCACTGAATTTTTTTCGTTCCATCGCTCTTTGCACGGTCCTTAACTTGTTCTCGAGCTTCTTAACCTCCAAGTTTGTTAGCATGCAATGATTGTACACTTTTATTTTGAACAACAATCAGTATTTGGTAATGCCTGCCATATGCACTCCAACCCATTTTTATACTTCTGTAAATTTCCTTCTCATGATCAGGGTCCCCCCTGACCTAGATAAACGTACGCCTGCATAGACTGGATAGAGGCTGACTGGCGATCATGAATTCTTGTTCCCTTGCCAGGCTATTGTCTTCTGCATATTAATCTTCATCCCCACTCTTACTAAGGTCCTCAATCATTCGTTGCAAATCATCCCCAGTGTTGCTTAACAGGACAATGTCATCTCCAAACCGAAGGTTGCTCAGATACTTGCCGTTGATCCTCACTCCTAAGCAGGGGCGTAGCCGTGGGGGAGGCTTATGGGTCTTAAGTCACCCCCCACCCCAGCCCCTCGTAATTTTTTCGTGCTGTCATGCACCGCCGACCAAAACAACCCCCGACGCCGGAAATCATTGTGGATTTTGTCTAGAATGTCTTTTTCAGGCTCAAAAAGACATTTCAGCACGAACATTGCAAACTTGGGCTGGATTTCGCAGCAACGCCCATGCACCGGGAATCGCATAACACAAGGAGCGCCTTCCGAGCACGAAGTTTCAAAAGCCTTTTGATGGCAAGTGGCTTCGTCGCGGCGTCTCGCAGAGGTCGCGGAATCTACGGAGCGAAGGGATTTCAATTCCGAAATTTTATTTGTATAAAGTTCTCATAAACTTCTGATGCGAAAGGTTCCTTGACATTTCCAAAGTCGTGCTTTAGATTTTCGATTCTGGAACTTTAGGGGTTTGATGTTGTTATAAACATTTGACGCCAAAGGTGCATCAACTTATCTAACGTGGTACATCGGACCGTACAACGAAACAAGCCAAATCAACACACTATCAGACAAGCTGACAAAGCACGTAGCGAGGTCTGATGAGACGAAGCGTTGTGATGGTTCATTTGTGCCGTTATGTTATAGAAAAGAATAACAATATTTCACCTGCACCAATTTATACATACTGCAACCCTCTTAGGGTTGCAGTATGTATAAATAAACAAAAAATGTCAAGACACTAAAGCCAGCAAAGGTAACTACGTTCTTATTTATTTTTCTACTTTGACTTTTATTCGCGAGGACACATTGAACCTCTTCAATTTTCTTGTTCTCGCTACCTGCGGGCTGCTGCCAGAGCCAGCCAGAGCTCGTGCGTTTTGCTCCTGTTGCCCCGACCACCATGCGGCGCCCTTCGGTGCGCATTCATTCTTGTCTGGCCAAGTGGACTTTCGCCTGGCAGAGTTTTAGACTCTTTCTGGATAGCAGACGAGTAAAAGAAACAATGGTCGCTTGCCCTCTTCACTGGGGAGACTTGACGGATTGCAACGCCTCCTCTTGAGGGCATCACCTTCACTCTGATGTTACTGCAACCTCTCCGGAAAGTCTTTTGTCTCGTCTGTGTAGGATACCGAGCAGTATGCGTATAGTTCTCTGTGGGCCAAGCGTCTCACGTTTTCTTCGATATTCCTTCGGTGCGACATTAGGTGGCCAAAGAAGGCATTCGATTGTGGCCAACGTGTTTTCCTTCGCGTTTTTTTTTTTCATTTCGGTGCTCTGGCTCCACAAAAGGAAAAAAAAAAAAGACGTGGTGGTGGCGCAGCGAACTGCCGCACAGTAAAAGTTCTATTTCATTACTTCTTTCTTGCGGAAAGTAATCGGACATGGGATGCTTCAGTTGCTGCATACTCTTATGTTATTGCGATAAAAATTATTTGGACACTCCAGGTGCATTCCTGCCGTCGCTGCCGCCCTCATGTTCCGTATAAAGTCTGAGGGTGATAGTTTTAGTATAGCGTACGCTATACCATTGCGTACGCTAAAAAATAGCGGGTCGTCACTGCGCATGCGCTGAACGCTAAACGAAATAGCGGGTATAGCGGGCGTACGCAACGCAAACGAGTTAGCGTTAGCGTTTTTGCGGATTTGCGGGAAACATGGCGGCGGTCCCGGCTGCCCGCTTCGAATTGAATTTGGCGTTGCTTTTGTAAAATGCACTTCGTTCGTAGCAAATGACTGTGTAAACGGCTTTCGCTTAGTCTCAGGCCGCTTCGACGACAGAGTATTATGGATAACCTCGTGGTGTTTTCCAAATCGCTTCTCGTTTCGAACGAGTCGAAGCCTAACGAAAGAAACGTTCGAGATGTCAGCGCCACCTATCGCTACAGGCGCGAAATAGCCGCAACAACGGCATATGGCCTCTGAGATCCGAAGATATCACCGGCCAACTAAAACTGTAGAAAACGTGCGCTGCTTAGCGTACGCTATATAATAGCGTATAGCGTACGCTATAGTTACGTACGCTAAACTAAAACTGTCTAACATCGAGACCGCGCGCCGCATGCTGCGTGTGCGAGTGAAAGCGTACGGGGGCGGGAGGGGTGGCATGGGTGAGCCACCGATGGTGGCCCAGTCTTGTGTGCGCAAAGGAGAAAAGCGCGATATATCCGGGGAGTAGAGGGAGATGGGGGGTGGGGCGAGCCTTAGGATTCTGTGATGTGTGAATCTGTGATTGCGCAACAGGTTTATTTGCCTTGTTTGACGCAGTATATACAGTGACCTTTTCTTAGATATGCAGATTTATTGCACAATACGTATATTTAAATGACTTGTTGCGAGGTTTTGTGTATACGTGCATAATAGAACTGACACTTTTTGCCCTTTGTCAAGCCGCGTATCTTCGCATTTGTATATTCCGTTGTATCTTCGCGTTTCTAATGTACGCGGGCAAGTCAAATGAAATCGAGCCATCGCACCCCGCGCAATAATGGCTCGGTTCTTTATCTGCGAGGCATGCGCGTAGCACACGGGCATCTCTCATTTAAAACAGTGACACCTGGTACGGGGATAAATGTTCCTTATTGCTCTTATACACTGGGTTGAACATGGTTGCGTGGTAACAGCGTGGTGTCGTGACGCTTTTGACAGCTGAAGGTGCTTCCCCAAAAGAAATTAGTCGCCGTATTGCTGCCGTATACGTTGAACATTGCATCTCATTGGCCACTGTGAAGCGTTGGAGCAAATGGTTCAAAGAAGGACGTGAAAGTCGCAAAGACGATCCAAGACCGGGCAAACGCCACCGTGCAATCACCCCCAACACAACTGCAAAGGTTGATGAGCTGATTAGACAAGAACGGAGGGTGCGCATCGATGAACTGGCAGAGCGTGTGAGCATCAGTTACAGTTCAGTTCACAGCATGATTCATGGCACCTTGGTTATTGGCTCTTGTGTGCGTAATGTATGCCCAAGATTTTGAACCAGCGCCAGACGATGGAAAGGTTCGGCGCTGCTTTGACACATCTAGTCCGATATCACAATGAGGGTGACGACTTCTTGTCTGCAATTGTGACCGGAGACGAATCATGGTGCCACTACTACGAGCCTGAAACACGACGGCAAAGCTTACAGTGGAAACATTCGAATTCACCACCCCCAAAGAAAGCAAAGGCTGTCATTTCTGCCAGAAAGGTGTTGTTGACTTTTTTTTTTCGATCATCAGGGGCCAATACTGATCGAATTTCCTAAACCTAAAGAGACTATCAATCGTTTCCGATATTGTGAAACGTCGGATCGGCTGCATGTCATGATCAAGAACAAACGACGTGGAAAATTGAGGAATTGGGTCATCTTGCTCCACGACAATGCCGGCCCCACGTCGCTGGTGTGGTCAACACAAAACCGACAAAGCTCTAGTGGGAAACGCTGCAACATCTCCCATACAGCCCGTACCTGTCGCCTTGCGACTTCCACATTTTGGGGAAGTTTCAAAACACCTGAAGGGAACGAGACTTGTGTCGGAGGACTACGTGAAAGAGTCACTTACAGAGTTTTAGAAGCAGAAACCCAAGTATCTTTGAGACGGGAATCACGCGACTCATTAATCAGTGGGACAATTGTCTAAATTCTCAGGGAGTCTACTTTTAAATAAAGTACCCCGTTTGTCATTGGCTCACTTTCATTTGACTCGCGCTCGTATATTTTGGAGAACTCCTGCTTTTTATATGTGCTTTCTGTTGTGACTATAATTTCGGTGCAATTACTCATAATACACGACTGGTGACTGCTGCTTCAGCGCAATACATTGGAACAAAGGACAGTGTCATTGAGATTTCTCCAGGCCGTTACATATTGTCACAGACAAAGCCACAAGAGACTTTGGTCGACGCTATAGATCTCTTTATATGTCGCTGTCCTGGCACCTTCGTCGTTCTCTTCTGGGAGCCACCCAACATGCCTAGCATGTGGCACCGAATCGCACCGAGTGGCTGTCAGCTGTGCCTAGGCCGTGGAAATATTTACGCAAATGCAAACAAAGTTCTTGAATGACATAGTTTCATTAAAATATTTGTCCTCAACTTGTTCATTTCATGGCCTTTACATATTTCATGCAAGTGGCATGCGCTGCTTTGCTGATTTCAAACTGATATAGTTCTAAAGTTCTTGCGATATGTTTTTGCTTATTAAATAGACAGAAAAATTGGAAGCATTGATATCAGTTTTTCCGGGCACAATTTTTGAGACGTACGAGTATATTCTATGAAAAAAAGTACATATTTCACTTGTCTTCACATTGCGTAGCATTCAAGAAGTTGTTTGCAGCATCTGTGGCAATGGCAATGCAGTTATTATTAATGTATTTGATCCCTCAACAAATTCTATAAAGAGGATTTGTTTCCAACGTCACCCATCACCCGCTACGCCGGTGTCCTCTTCGGTTGTGGTTGTGCAACCCAAGGATCCCGGAACTGTAAGCGAGACTGATGGCGCCGACGTTGAAGAGTGGGTGGCTATGTACGAACTTGTGAGTGGAATCAACAGATAGGACCCTACGCCTATGCTAGCTAACCTGTTCTACCTAAGAGGCACGGCAAAGGTATGGTTCAAAAACCATGAAGAGGAGCTGACCAGCTGGGCCCATGAAAAGAGAAGTTAACAGAGTTTGGCAAACCAGCCGCCCGTAAGATTGCCGCAAAGCAGGAACTGGTCTCTCGTGCTCAATCCCCCACAGAGTCCTATGTTTCGTATATCCAGGACATGCTGGCGCTTTGTCGTAAAGCCGATCAAGACATGACAGAAGCTGAAAAGGTAGGGCATGTGCTCAAGAGAATTGCTGACGACGCCTTTAATCTGCTCATGTGCAAAAGCTGCCCTACGGTTGATGCTATCATCAAAGAGTGCCGACAGTTCGAGCAGGCCAAAAGCCGACGCGTCCTTCACCCATTCACCAGGCTTCCCAATACTGCCGCAACGTCGACGTGTGAAGATCAGCCCGCACAGCAGCATGCGCCGCCATCAGAGGACGTGGTGCGAATCGTTGAACGTGAACTGGACGCGATGGCGCCCGCAGCTTTCTGTTCGTGTAGCCCTGATGCTACCCCTATTTCAGTTCCCCTCGTGCAAGTCATCGTTCGACAAGAATTTGAAAACTTTGGCCTACATTTTGTCTGTGCTGTCGTCAACCCCAGAGCCAACGAACGCCCTTCTACTATTTTCGCTACACCCCGACGCTTCTCTCCGCGTTATTGCAACCCGACTGAGTGGAGAACCGCGGACGACCAGCCGATATGTTTCACCTGTCGCCGCATTGGTCATGTCGCCAGATACTGTCGCAGCTCGTGGCCCTCAACACCTCGCACGCCGACCAACCTTAGCCGTTTTAATGGAAATGCCCGCAATGTGTCGCCCACCGTTGAGTCTAACAGCGCCGACAACTCTGCTAGGAACACGTGGTACAGTCGCTCACTATCGTCGCGTGGACACCAGTCTGGCTCGCTCACCGCAAACACGTCGCCCATCTTCCCGTTCGCCGCAGGCACGTTGCCTTTCGTCCCCTGTGGCTTTTGGTCGCACCCTTTCGGAAGACTAAGAAATGCAGCCCTCAGAGGTGATGCTGCATTGCACACTACTGCAGGAAATCCTCTGTCTGTGCCCACCAAAAGAAGTGTAATTGACATTAAAATAGAGGGCTTACCTGTCCAAGCACTCGTCGACACTGGAGCCCACGTATCTGTGATGAGTACAAGCTTACGTAGACATTTAAAGAAGGTCCTCACCCCAGCAGCTGCCCGAGTGCTTCGTGTGGTCGACGGCGGTGTGCTGGTTGTTCTTGGAATGTGTACTGCGCTTTTAATTATAGCCGGCCGCCCTACTTCTGTTCTATTTGCTGTGATCGACAACTGCCCTCACGACATTATCCTTGGATTCGACTTTTTATCCCATCATTCCGCTCTCATCGACTGCGCAACCGGCGTTCTTCAGTTGGAACTGCCTCAAGTTGCCCATGCTCCGAGCACTGATCCACCGCACTTGTGTTCGCTTCAAGATGTGCGTCTGCCACCTGAGGCAGTCACTTACGTCGCTTTGACCGCACAGCCACAGATTCCCGACGGTGAATATGTCCTTCGCCCCATCATCGGCGTGCTTTTGAACCGGAACGTTGCTCTTCCACATACGCCGGTGACGATTACTAGTAACAACGTCGTTCTTCCGCTTCTGAATTTCAGCCAGCCCTTGGGCTTCGCCTGTCGTCCTTGTGCAAAAAAAAAGGAAAAAAAGATGGTATCTGGCGTTTTTGCGTCGATTATCGCCATTTAAACATGATCACCTGAAAAGACGTCTACTCACTACCACGCACCAATGACGCCTTGAGCTGCTTGCACGGAGCTAAATACTTCTCGTCCATCGATCTTCGATCCGGTTACTGGCAGATTTCAGTTGATGAAATGGACCGCGAGAAGACGTCCTTCATCTCACCGGATGGCTTACATCAGTTCAAAGTCATGCCCTTTGCCCTATGCAATGCTCCTGCGACATTTGAACGTATGAAGGACTCTCTTCTGCGAGGCTACAAATGGACCACCTGTCTCTGTTACCTTGACGACGTTATCGTCTTTTCTACCACATTCGGCAGCCACCTTACTCGACTTGCTGCAACTCTTGCGGTCTTCCGAAAAGCCGGCCTCCAACTCAACTCCACGAAGTGTAAATTCGGGCCCCGTCAGATTACCGTGTCGGGACACCTCGTTGACGCATCCAGTGTCCAACCAGATCCGGAAATAGTTTGCGCCGTACGCAGTGTTCCTGTGCCACGTTCTGCTTCTGACGTGCGCCGCTTCGTCGGCCTGTGCTCTTCCTTTCGCTGTTTCGTCAAAAACTTTGCAGACGTTGCTTGGCCTTTGACAGATCTTCCAAAGAAGAACACGCCGTTCTCATGGGGCCCTGAGCAAGCTCACGCGTTCGCCGCTGTCATCGGGTTTCTGACCACGCCTCCCATACTTGCCCACTTTGATCCATCTGCACCGACCTAAGTCCACGCTGACGCAAGCGGCCACGGCATCGGCGCTATTTTCGCCCAACAGCAGAATGGCACCGAGTGCGTGATAGCTTACGCCAGCCGCCTGCTGTCATCTGCTGACAGAAATTGCTCCATCACCGAGCGGGAGTGCTTGGCTTTAGTTGGGGCTGTCGCAAAGTTCCGGCCATATTTGTACGGCCGTACGTTTTCGGTTGTTACAGACCACCACGCCCTCTGCTGGCTGTCTACCCTCCGTAACCCCACAGAACGGCCTGGTCGCTGGGCGTTGCGGCTCCAGGAATTTTCGTTTGTTGTAAACTAGAAGCCTGGACGCCTGCACAAGGACGCTGACTGCCTCTCGCGTCACCCCGTAGATCCTCCCAATCCTGTTGCGCATGATCCGGTGACCTGCGTGATGGCTTTGACTGACACGACCGACATACGCGCTGAACAACAACGCGACGCATCCTTACAGTCTATCATCGCCGGAGTGCAATCTGGCATCACCGACGGCACATGCCGCATGTTCGTGCTGCATGACGGCATCCTCTACCGCCGCAATATCAACCCTGACGGCCCTGAGCTGCTCCTTGTCCTTCCTCGTCATCTGCGATCCGTCGTTCTCGAACAACTTCGCGATGCACCGACGACGGGACACCTTGGAGTTTTGCGTACCTACGCCCGCGTACGACGCCGCGGTTCTTCTGGCCGGGTCTCTACCGCTCTGTGCGTCGTTGGGTCGGCCTCTCTCACAAGCTCCTCTCTCGCTACACAGAGCCTTATGAAATCCTACATCAAATTGACGACGTCAATTACAAGATCGCGCCGTTACAGTTTCATCCATCCTCAAGCCCGCCGCCTGTTGACGTCGTGCTCGTTTTGAGGCTTAAGCCATACTTCGCTCGCAGTTCTTCGCCTATCATGTGCCGAGAAGGCGCTTCACCACCCGGGGGTCCTGTTACGGAAGGATGAACGAAGAGAGAGAGAGAGGAAGAAGAAGATCGCGAGACGTTGGCTGCTGCGTGTTGTTGCTGGTCAGCCATCTTGACCACATTGACTTTGCTTGTATATATACTGTAAATATATTCAGTCTATACTCCCAACATCCCCGTAACAATATTCCCTATGATATTCACGTATGCCTCCTTTAGTACTCCTTTATTATGCAATGCCTCCATCACTGCTGGCATGTTTATTGAATCAAATGCCTTTTCATAATCTATGAAAACCATATAGAGAGGTTGATTACTCCACAGATTTCTTATCTCATTCATGACATGGATGTAATCCATTGCACAATATCCCTTCCTGAAGCGAGCCTGTTCATTTGGTCGTTGAAGTCAAGTGTTGCCCTGATTCTATTGGAATTTATCTTGGCGAATGTTGCTACGGAACAGTATTTGCAATGACGAAGAGGCGAGCAGTGAGAAGACGACGACAACGTTTGGAAGCTAGCGCGGGCTGTTGCCTCTTGGCCAAGTGTGGCGTATTCCCTTGAAAATATACTTCTATACAGCTTTTCCTCTGCGTCTTCTTACGTAACATATCTGGTGGAGGTGGACGTTCCCTGTACCTCGTCACGGAGCTTCGCAGTGGACGGTACGTCGACCCTTCCTTCATGGCTCCCGGCGATGACAACTCGACTCAGCCGCCTCCGACAGCTGCTGCCACTTCGACGACCTACATCACTCTCCCCGCTCCCCGTGATCCTGGCGTATTCTCTGGCAAAAATGGGGAAGACGTCGAGGAATGGAAGAGCCTATACGAACACGTCAGCTGCAATAACCGGTGGGACCTTACTATCATGCTCGCCAACGTAGTCCTTTGCATGGGTGGCCCACCTCGAGTTTGGTTTTGGACGCACGAAGATGAGCTCACCAGTTGGGATTCGCTTAAGCAAAAGCTCCGAGACTTGTTCGGCAAACCATACGGTCACCAACTTGCCGCGCAGGAAGCGTTATCCAGCCGTGTGCAGACGTCAACGGAGTAAGTCACGTACATTAGGACGTCTTGGCTCTGTGCCGCAAAGTGGACGCACATATGACTGAGTCCGACAAGATTTTCTACATCCTCAAAGGCATAGCCGATGACGCCTTCAACTTGCTCGTTTTCAACAACGTGGCGACGGTGGATGCAGTTATAGAAGAGTGCCGCTGCCTGGAACTCGCTAAAAGCCGACGTATCGACCAGCAGTTTGCCCGTCTGCCCAACACCCCAGCGACATCTTCCTGTGCCGACGCTCCTCGCTCCAACAATTAACACTGACGATGTTACATGCAGGATCGTCCGGCGTGAGATCGAGGCCGCCTATCCGGCTGCCTTCGACTCCAGCTCCTCCAACGCACCTGCAGTCACGGTTTTGGCTTCTAGCGCGAAGTGAAACACGGACACAGAAAGGAGCAGACAGGACGAGCGCTCCTTTCTGTGTCCGTGTTTCACTTCGCGCTAGAAGCCAAAATCATGTTACCGTACCAACTCGCCCAACTGTCTATCCTTGAGTCACGGTTTCCCTGATCCAGGCAGTTGTCCGCCAGGAGTTCGAAAACATGGGTTTTCACACCATCTGCTCGGCCCATCGCCCTGACACCTACCCGGTTTCTTCGACTCCGCCCCGTCCCACATCTTATTACCCACCACGTTTCCGCGACCCATCTGAATGGCGCACTGCTGACGACAAGCCCATTTGTTTCCACTGCCGTCGAATCGGGCACATCTCTCGGCACTGTCGCAGTCGCTGGAGTTCCCCGACCCGGTCTACTTGGATGGATGGATGTTATGAGCGTCGCCTTTGGAACGGGGCGGTGGGTTGCGCCACCAAGCTCTTGCTACTATACTGCCTAATATTCTACCTAGGTTAAACAATGAAAAAAGAAAAAAAAACACTATGAACTACCACGCCCAAATTTTCTGATCCCCTATTGCGAACTGTGCTTTTCTACGTCTCCGTCTTTTGTCGTTTCCCTACTTATACTGCCTACTCTCGCCCCTCAGGTGGCCCTTCTCGTCCCTATGCCGCACGCTGCGATAACGCCGCCGCTGATTCTCCTGCACCGAACCGCTCCTATTCTCGTTCGCCTTCGCCCCAACGACGGCAATCTCGCTCTCCCCAGCCCCGTCGCTCCTTCTCGCCGACTCCCTTCGGACGCCGCTCCCAGCCGGAAAACTAGACGATGCAGCGCCTCGAGGTGACGCTGCATTGCTCCCTACGCCGCCAAATCTTCTACTGACGTTGCCCACTCATCTGAACCTTCTTGACGTGCAAGTCGACGGTGTTTCTGTGTCTGCACTCATAGACACTGGGGCACATTTGTCGGTAATGAGCGCTGACCTTCGTAACCGCATGAAGAAAATAATCACGCCCGCCACGACGCCTGTTGTCCGTGTCGCCGATGGCGGAACAGCCCCCGTAATTGGTATGTGTGCCGCCCGCGTCTCCTTCGCCGATCGCTCCACTATCGTGCTATTCACAGTCATCGCCCACTGTCCCCACGACATCATGCTCGGCTTCGACTTCCTCTCCGCACATTCTGCTTTCATCGATTGTTCCGCCAGTACTATCCGACTTGACCTGCTTGTTCTGGATCCCGCTGAACCACACCCCAGTCGCCTCAGTTCCGTCGACTTCGTTCGCTTGCCACCTTCGGCACTGACTTACGTTGACTTAGCGTCATCCGCACCAGTGCCCGACGGTCACTACATCGCGGTTTCTAATGCAAGACGTCCTACTTACTGTGACGTCATCCTGATACGCACTGTGTGTGTGCCTGAGTCACAGACACGCGCTAAGATAAGCGTTATGCTTTCATTTCCTTTAACCAGTTCTCACACAAGTCATGTGACCATTCTGGCTGCGTATATTTCACGACGGTACACTAAAATGGGTCATTTTTGGTCATGGGACGACGAGCGTGTGTCTGACAGTCTGACATGGTGCCAGAAGTGGCTATCTCAAAGCTGGCTACGATGTAGCGCTGCAACAGCCCGTCAACAAGCGAACGAGCGCCTGCTTCCACAAGTGCAAGTCCTCCCGGTGACAATCGTCAAGCAACGCTTCAGCATGGCAGGAATCAAGCCTCCTAGGCCCTTCGACTTCCAGAACGCTGCGGACTAGCCCGCCTGGATGGACGAATTTGACTACAGATTCGCATCCGGACTACATGAGCAACCAGACGAAGTACAAGTAAGGACACTTCTCTATACAATGGGCAGAAAGTCACGGGAGATTCTTCGGTCGCTAAACGTCAAAGATGAAGAAATGGAGGACTGGAACCTCGTAAACTCAAAATTTAAGGGCTATTTCGTCCATACCAAGAACAGTCTACGAGAGTGCTCGCTTTAATCTACGGCGCCAACAACTGGGAGAAACAGTAGACCAGTTTGCAACCGAGCTTAACAGGCTAGCAGACAGATGCGAGTTCAAAGAAATGAAGGAACGCCTTATAAGAGACCGCTTCGTAGTAGGACTACGAGACCAGCTTCTCTCGGAAGAACTACAGATGGATCCTAATCTCACGCTGAGCACTGCTTTGGCAAAAGCGAGTACAAGCGAAGCGGTAAAGAAACAGCAAGCCGAGCTAAAAAAGCACGAGGGCATTATCCCAGAAGCTTGCGTCGGCGCAGTAAAGCCCGACAAAACCCCTGGAAAGAGCAAAACGTTTACACGTGGTCACAGGCCAACTTATCGTGGAAAGTTCTGCAGTTTCTGCGCCGGACCATTTCATCCGAGAAGCAGTTGTCCAGCGAAACAAGAAAGATACCGGTTTTGCTGAAAGTTGGGCCACTTCGAAAAGGCATGCCAAAAAAGAGACAAGCAGACGGGAATCTTGACGACATTGCCGAAGCTGATAAATTTCTTGGCATGGTCGAGCAATCTGCGAACACACCGTCTGGGCACTTCGTCACCGTACTGATCAACGACCATAAACTCCGCATGAACGTAGATACGGGAGCCGAAGTGACAGTCGTCGGGGAAAATTTTCCTTTACTTCCGCGTTCTCTGGACAAAGCAGGTGATCTTAAAGGACCGAATAATGCAAGCATCGTTACGACTGGAAAGTTTGACGCTGAAGTAGCTTGGAAAGACAACTGTTCGAAGCAAACCATTTACGTCGTCCACAACTTGCGCACACCCTTGTTGTGAGAGCCAGCTATCAAAGCCCTAGGAATCGTTCGCTTCCTAGATGACTTGGAAACTGCTGACGACATCGTAAGCCGGTATCGTAAGATATTCTAAGGCACGGGTTCCATGTCTGGAGAACATACCATACGTCTCGTTCCAAATGCAACACCTTACGCCCTGTCTACACCCAGACGGATTCCTATTCCCATGAAGGAAAAAGTCAAGCAAGAACTGGACAGGCTAGGGCGAGAAGGAATGATACAAAAGGTCGAAGCGACAGAATGGTGCGCTCCTATTGTACCCGTAATGAAGCCGTCTGGAGCAGTAAGGATATGCGTCGACTTAACTCAATTGAACCAATTTGTCAGACGCGAGCGTCATCAGCTACCAACGGTAGAGCAAGTTATGAAAAATAACTGAAAAATAACTGAAAAATATGTTCTGACTCGCCTATTATCATCATGCAATCGGGCTCGTTGGTGTAACTTGCGTTTTTTCTTGTTAAGACGTTGTTTTAAACTCATTTTTCGACGCTTCAAGCTATCTGGGGAAACCAAAGCAAAAGCTGCCTACGTAGCTATCGCATCTGAATATAAAATGGCCATTCGCTCAGCCAAGAATTACTTCTTTTCTGAAACACTACCTCATCTGCTCACAACTAATCCTAAGAAGTTTTGGAACATTATTAACGTACGCAAACCCACAGAAATCGTTTTGAAAACTGACGATGGATTTCCTGTCCCCCGTGAGCTTTGCTCAACTGTTTGTCACAACACAATCTCGCTATCTTTTTCTAACGCTCTAATAGAAACTTCACCGTCCGCACGGGCCTTTACGTACCCTGAGATGGAGCCGATTTCGATCGATTTAGATGGCATATACAATTTGATTAAGAAAGCTAAACTTTCTTCATCGGCAGGTGTTGATGCCATAAATTACAAATTCCTTAAGAGTACTGTAGCGTATTCATCTGATTTCTTGTCATATATTTTTACGCAGTCTTTGCAGAGTTCAACACTTCCGGACGACTGGAGGACGGCGAAGGTGATTCCAGTCCACAAATCCAGTGATACACATAACCCCTTAAACTACCGGCCGATCTCCTTAACTTCTATTCCATGCAAATAATTAGAGCACATAACCTACTGCAACCTGATTTGCTTTCTCGAGTAATAATTTTTTTGCGTCACAGCAGCATAGTTTTCGCAAAAATTATTCTTGTGAGACTCAATTATTAACCGTTACTAATGATGTCTTCCGCATTAGATCGAGCTTCAGTTATTGACTGCATCTTCCTTGACTTCGCGAAAGCTTTCGATACCGTCTTACATCGACTACTATTACTGAAACTTAGCACACTCCATCTTAATTGCAACGTGCTTAAGTGGATTGAATGTTTCTTGCAGAATAGAACACAGTACGTTTCTGTTAATGATCATGACTCTAAATCATGCAATGTAACATCCGGTGTTCCTCAGGGGTCAGTCCTAGGGCCTCTTCTTTTTCTAATTTATATTAATGACCTGCCTGATTCTGTTACTTCTAACATTTGCAGACTGCGTTCTGTACCGCGCAATTTCTCATGAGTCTGACTTCTCCGTTCTTCAATCTGACTTAAATAAAAGCAGTATAAAGCAGTATACCGCCTAAAGCAGTATACCGCCTAAAGCAGTATACCGTAAAGCTAGAAATATTCGAGATATACTAGCATCATCATCTAAGACTGACTGCCCTGATGCCATCGGATGCCATCCTTGTCGAAAATCGCGATGTAAAGTATGTCCCTACATGGCCACATCGCAACAGGTTACTAGTACGTCTTCAAACTTTTGTTTAAAAATCAAAGGCGATTTCGACTGTGACACAAAAAACGTAATATATATGCTTGAATGTACGCTCTGCAAA